>NC_069796.1:87409575-88825825 GCF_027406575.1 Nycticebus coucang | reverse complement strand
CCAGCCCATCAGGGTCAGCCAGGAGGGAGGCTTTGGGGGACGTTTAGAGTCTTAGACACAAAGCACCCTTTTAAAAATGTATCATTTACTGGTTTTTCTTATTGCATGTTTACTCTAGGAAATGGAACCACAATATCCAATTCCACACCCTCCCTTGTGTGTTATACCTTGGCTTTGTCCTACGGGATTTCTTCCTCCCAAAATGCATAAGTAGATAAAATATTTACCAGTAAAACCCATACAGTTATGTAAATGTTTTTTAGCCCATATAAATTTATAGCACTTAGATAAATGCATATAACGTATAAGCTTGCCCACTTTCTTAAATATCTTTAACAAAAGTAGGATTTCAGACTTCCTGACGGGATCTCTGTAGATATGAGTCAGTGGTTTGCCATTAGAAGGGTCTGTGAACTTCCATCTGTTCTCCCACCCACCCACCTAGCCCCAGTCAAGTTGCAGGGAGTTTAGGGGCCACATCCCCCCTGTTCGAAGGCAGGGAGACCATCCTGAAGGCTGAAGTCATTGTGAGGGTGCTGAGCTGGCCCCTGATCTGGGCCTACTGCCTGCAAGTCTAATTCAGACCACTCATTCGTCCTGCCAGAGCCCTGTGAAGTGGGGCTGATGGAGCCTCCTGCTGGGGTGGTTGTGAAGGTCAGTGTGGGAGCAATGTGAGCAGAGTCCCTGTCTATTGCTTTCCTCTCCCTAGTGTCCAGCTGGGCCCCCCACAGGTATGACTCCTGCACAAATGTCCAGAGGTGCAGAATGGGGTAGTCCAGAGGTTGCTAGAGAGGAACCCCAGCAGTTGTGAAGCTGTCGCACTTCCCCCAGCACTTCCCTTGGCTAACTGGAAGTCTGGCTCTTCACAATCTGAAAGTGCACCACAGTTAGGTTCTGCTGCAGGAAGCAGAAGCCTGGACCCTGGTGCATGATGGGAATGAGAAAGGTAGTGTAGGGCTGGTGTGGCGGTTCCCAACACCCTCAGGCCCTGACACCTTGTCTCAGTCCCACTCTCTTAGTTTGAGGTTTCCATGACAGGTGTCATTTCTGAGCTGCAGGAGCTCCAGTCATCACACTTAACTTTAGGCAGGAAGAAGTGGGAAAGGTAGATGCCAGCTAGCTCCTTTCCTGGAAGCCCCTGGGGCTCCTGATCACAGCCTGACCAGGATTGAGCACAGGCCCAACTGTCCTCAAAAGAAGCTGGAGAAAGTAATTTTTCAGCTGAATCAAGATTTCTGTTGCTACAGAAGAAGGAAGTGATTGTGTGGGCAACTGCAAGGAACTGTACCCCACACTGGACCTGGAGGACCAAGCATATGACGATGGCAGGGAGGATGTGGAGAGAGTGGGACGATGGGGGAGATTCCTGGGAGTGCAATGGGAGCCCAGACCTGGAGAGGCGCAGAGCAAACTTTCTGAGGACCCCTAACTCTAGCAGGTTGTGTGAGAAACCTGTCCTACGGTGCTCTAGGGGGCTGGGCTTTCCCAAGTTCACACATGATGACTGAAATTCTTGAAGGCCACACACAGCCCCAGCAGTGCTGACTGACAGATCGGGACCAGGGAATTGGTCTTTCCATTGTCTTTTGCCGTCTTCAACATGTGCTTTCCAGCTCATAGCCAAAACCGGGCCCTGGTTCTAGCCTCCAGGAAGGTGTAAAGGGAAGGAAGGGCAAGCCTTGTTCTCTAGAGGACACAGCCCTGTACGTCACCTTCCCGCACACTGCACTCAACTCTCAGGGGAAGTGTGAAGTACAGCCTCAGCTCAGCAGCTGTGTGTTCAATTGAAACTTCTGTCAGCACATTGGTAAGAAGAGGAAGATGGTTGGTGAGACAGAGCCATCTCAGGCATGGTAATGTGGCAAAATCTGTCCAGATCCTCTCTTGGAAATAATATTTGCTTACTTTTCAAAGTTTCTATTAAGAGAAAGGGAGAAACCCCTCAGGACCAGGGTAGGTGAGAGGTCATTAGGCCTTACCAAGAGCCCTCTGTCTTCCCTGAGGACGGCACCAAAAGCATCCAGTGTGGGGACAGCTGCCTCGGCTCTGAGTGAAGTCGAGCAGCAGAGGGAGTCTGTATGAATTCCTGGTAAGGTCATCATGGGATACAACCGCTATCTGGTCTGCTGAAGCGCTTACACTCGGGGCCCTGAGCTATGCGGAGCTTTCATGTAAAAGTCCAGCTACCCTAAGACCAACTTGCTGGGGGAGACCAGGGAAATGGCCAACAGCCGGCATGGTCTGTGGCCCTGTGGGAAGCAATCTTGGATGTCCAGTCCCATGGAGCCTGTGTGTGTGTACCAGCCAACACGTGATGGCAACTGTGTGGCATGTACAAGCCACACTCACCCAGCCAAACCCTTCTTGAATTTCTGACCCCCAAATAGTGGCTCAGATGAAATGGTTATTTTAATCTGTTAACTTATGAGGTAATTTGATAACCAACAATAGTAACCTGAACTCCGGGATACTGTGTTCTGGCACCGAAATGTTA
Organism: Nycticebus coucang; assembly: GCF_027406575.1. NCBI lineage: Eukaryota > Metazoa > Chordata > Mammalia > Primates > Lorisidae > Nycticebus > Nycticebus coucang. The sequence goes on along the minus strand of NC_069796.1, from coordinate 88,823,331 downwards.
GATTTTATGTAACCAGAAAGAAACATTTAAACAAAACATTTTGAGAATAAGAATCTTTAAACATTTACTCATCAGTACTCCTGAGAAGTGAGGGTTAGGATATTGTTACCTAGGATATTGGTTCTATTATTTAAGTAGAAATTGAAGTATATGAATATCTTCTTTTCTGTCCAAAACTTAAAACTTTTATATTCCAAGTATTCTCCAAGTTTTTATTATGAAAAATTTCAAACCCACGGGGAAATGGAAAGACTACTATCAAGGGGACCCATATTATATGATACAGTATTTTGCCATATGGCAAATGCACATTGTATGATTTTACAGAATGAATACCTTATTTTTAAAATAACATTTTTATTACTCATTTCAGTAATATGTGCTTATTGTATAACTACTTTTAATGTAGAAAAATAAAGAAAATAAAATTCATAAATTAACTCCATGCTTTGATTAACTGTTTCTCCACTTGCCGAGCAAATTTGGGGCTCTGAATTTTGTTTTCATTAGGCACTGCTGCCCCCTACTGATGCATATGTGAATTGTCAGGTGCCAGGCTTTTTATCTCTTGGCGGGTTTTGGCTGCATTGATTCCTGATTTCTTACTTATTGATGAGTGAAGATAGCTCGGTTTCTGCAACTGCAGGGCAGAGCCTGATGGCCTCTCACCTGAGGTTTCCTTGTCACACACTGGGGTGAGTCCTCACCTGAAACAGCTGGTCTGGCTCCCCTGTCCTTGCCGTATTGAACTGGAGGCAGCAGCAATGCACGCCTGGCTCTAGTTTCATCCCCAGCAGGTCCCCCCGAGTCAGATGGAACACTCATGCCGTTCCAACACCTTTCTTCCCCAGCTGGATGGATGTCCTGGATTTCCTTATGTTCTTTTCCCCTTTCTTTGTCACTTCATCCTTCTTGTCTCCTTTCTCCAATCACATCTTGTCTTTTGGGTACTTCTCACCTTCCAGGGCCTCTAGTGTAATTAATTTCACTTTAGCTGTTTTTGCAAACAATCAGCTTATGCCTCATTGCAAATTAGCACAGCCAAGTGTCCACATGTGTAAACTGAAGCCTCTATAATTTGTACTAAAAGGACATAATTTCTTTCTGTTTCTTTCTCTCACAAAATTAGGGGCAATGTTGAAGACTCCAGGTGTATCTCTCGAAGGCCAAGGTTCAGGAGGACTCAGGTGGGCAGCCACACTCCTGATGCTGGGGGCATCCCAACTGCTGCTCCAGGAGCTTGGAAGGGTGATCTTATGCAGCTCATGCTGAGTTAATGTGTTGTCTCCATTTGGTGGCAGCCAAGAGCTGAAATGATTTTGCACTTCAATGAGTAAAGTAATTGCAATCTAAAAACTTCAAGATTTACTGTCGTACCCCTTTGTCAGGAGAAAGGAAGAGACAATGGTTTGGCTTCATGGCCAAGTGTTTGGTGAGCCAGAGTGAAGGTGGACTAAGGTGTTTGAACACATTTCAAAAAGAGGGAGCATCTACTAGTTTCAAATTAGTATTGAGTATACAGGGCCCACAGAAGAGCAAAACATAATTAAATTCAAGAAGAAGGGAGGGAGCGGGGGCTCAGTCAATTAGCTTCCACCTACCAGGTACAATGTAGGGTTATGGGGCACATCTCCTGGGCGAAGGGCTCAACTACTGCTCGGACTTTACCTTACAAATGCAAACAAGGTGACCTAATTATTAGGTTAATCCTTATGTCAATCCAAAATTTAAAAAATGATGGTTATAAAAAAAAGTGGGAGCATCAATCTAGAGTGGCCTGAAGTCCAGTGAAGAGATGGAATTGGGTTGCTTTTCTCTTTTTCTGGCTAATAGTTTTGTCTTCTTGCCTCGTTTTTTCTTATCTCAGACAGCTCCTTCTCAAAGAGCTCTAGAACCTCATGCTATGGAACTCGAAACAGCCTCAAATCCTCTTCACGTTCACTGCAGTCAGAGAACCACGATGTGACATCCACTGACATTCCTAACAGGACCAGGTTGTGCTGTAATACAAGTGTGACTCAGCTGGACTTCATTAGGGCAATGGTGGGATAGCATTGAGTTGAATCAGAAACTATCATGTCAAGCTGATAAGTTTGATGGAGGTATATTAGGAGTTTTATCAGTGAGATGGTGCTGGATTTCTATCTGCCATATTTATTTATAATATGCTCATTTCTAGATCAAATTGACAAATGGAATAATGCTTTGAATAATGCTCCCCAAACACATGACAACAGCAAATGTATTAAATAATAAAAGAAATATAAACGCACTTTTTTAGTTAAATACAGAGAAATACATCTGGAGCAGAAAAAGAAGAGAAACAAAAATAGCAAGGCCACCGCAGGCCTCCCTGTCTCCTCTGGTCTCTCTGCAAGAAGAAGATGTGCATTTGGATGGTCGGATTAGATGCTCTGGCAAGATGGCCATTCTTCACTACCTGAAGTTAGGAGAGATAGTCACCACCATTCCTCTTCTTGGTTTTTAAGGTGGACACAGTAGAATATAGGGAACATTTGTCAGAGGATACTAGGCTGGGAAAGGGAGCAGAGTGGTGGGGGGAGGGGACAGATAGGGAGAGATTTGCTAAAGGAAATGATAGCTGGATAGGAGGAATAAGTCCCAGTGTTCTACACCACTGTAGGATGACAGTAGTTAATAATAACATGTGGTTTCAATGATGATCTGTTCACTATGCATTGTATGCACCAAAACATCACCACATAGCTCACGAATATGTACAATTCCTATTTGTAAATTACAAAAAAAAAAAGAAAATAATAATTAATAAAAAATTAAAAATTTATTTTTTTTAAAGATTTGTTTTACAGTATGGGATTGGTAGTGGTCAAGATAAAATTATGTTTCCCTGGAGTCCTTGCTTCCAGAATACCCAGACTCTTGATTTTCTTGGTAGGGAGTAATAATCTTGAAAGACTCCAGGCAGAGGCAGAAGAGCTAAAGAAAATGCTTCAGGAGGATGAGGTGTGAGACACAGCACTGCTGCTTTCTGTAAACAGACAGGATATGCCAAATGCTGTGGCCACCAATGAAATGACAGGTAAATGACATCTTCAGTCTCTTTGTGACTTAACAGGCTATTTCTGAACCACTTATGTTACACAAGGAACTGGTCCATATGAGGAACATGACTTACTGTCAAATGAGCTTTCAAAATGTTAAGTGAAACTGGATATCTAACCCAGGACGTGCATGATAGAACCGGTCCAGGTTTTTACAACAAAATTAGTTTGCCTCTCAGTTATTAAATAGTATATGGAACTGGTTTGGGCAGAGTATTATAGTATTTACATTTACTTTGTTGTCAGTCATTGTTTATCAAGTATAACGTTGCTACAGGGTCGTTATGAAAGTTTTGCGATACACAAAAATTAAGACATGTAAAATCCTAGAGGATGGAAGCAAATTAAGCCCTCCCGGCAACAGTAATAAGCCAACCAAGGTGAAACTTGCATGGATAAATCAGAAAGGACGGTGTTGACTGTGTTTCTTGGAAGTGAAATAAATGGCCCATAACACAGTCTGTCTTAAAATTTTTGTAGTGACCCAAATATTCTTGATTTTTGTTTCTTTGATTTTTAAAGACTTCTTTAAAGACGTTTTTTAAACACGGGTTCTTGCTCTGTCACCCAGGCTGGATGGAGTGTAGTGGCATGATCATAGCTCATTGTAATCTCAAACTCCTGGATTCAAGCAATCCTCCTGCCTGAACCTCCTGAGTAGCTGGAATGACAGGCATAGACCCTGCATCCTGCTAGTATTTTTAATTTTTTTTGTACAATGCAATGCATTGTCCAGGCTAATCTTGAACTCCTGTCTTCAAGCCATCCTCCCCCCCGGGCCTCCCAAAGTGCTGGGATTATAAGTGTGAGCCACCATACCCAGACAACAATATGCCTGATTTTAAAGAAATTCTCCTTGGGAAAAGTGTCTTCTTTTAATTTTACTTCCCTTAAGCCTAAATGCCTAGACATAGCTATTGGACACCTTTAAATAATTCATTTTTAATTATTTTCAGAGCACAACAAATAATATTTTAGTGTTATACCCTTGCTACTTTACTAATACACTTGTCATTTCTCAGGCAGGCTGCTGATTTAAAAATGAAGCACTCCGTATGTATTCATTTCCATTCCGTGCCAAAAAGATTTTCTAATACTGTTCATATGAACCATATGACCTAATTGAGCATTCAGGGGAATGCTCCAAAATATTTTTCAAGTCTCTTGCACTGAGGAACTTATTTTCTCTGTATTATTGACTCCTGGCTTCCATCAGTCAAACGTACCATGGTGTGGCTTGGCTTTGATAGCTAATTAGTTCTGTGCTGGGTACAAAGAGTTCATATAGAGGTGGTTTTTAACACTTTCCACATTGTCTTACTTTATGTTATATCTTTTTTATGCTGTCTGTTGCTTTTGGTATTGGCATGAATCAGCCCAGTATATTCTAGTTTTGCTGACATTTTATTGTTTATTGGTGAACATACCTTCATTAAGAGTTTTTGGAAAACTCATCAAATTCAATGAATAAACTTTTTTCATAACCCAGTTGGAATTATCTCTAAAAAATGATTTAAAAACATAAAGGGGGGCCCCAAGGAGTGGGCATGGGGATTAAAGGAGATTGCTTCATTTTTAAATCAGCAGACTTCCCCCAGAAAGGATGAATATATCAGGAAAGGACGGGGAAGAGGTGGAAAATGGCTCCAAAGATTAAATGAAGCTGGAAAAGTACACAGAAGCAGCATTGCAGTCTCTACAGATGTTTGAGGATAAGATTCCAGAGAGATTGATCCCCTGGGTTTAGATAACTAGTCCTAATGAAGAAAATTAGTCTTCAGACCTTCTGGAAATCTTTTAACTTGAATAAAAGTAAAGAAGAAACTGACTTCATGGTAGATAGTATAATAAGCATCACTAGCCAGCGACTTTGGGGAAGATGATTCCTTATTTGTCAGCTGTTGTGGTAAAGATATGGCCAGCTGTGATATCAACATTAAAGGTGAAAAAGGCGGCAAAACCAGATCAAAAAGTGAAAGCTGGATGAGTCATTATGAAGGTAGTTTTCTGCGAAACAGAAGCTGAAAGGCAAGGCCAGCATGCCCTCCCAGGAGCTCTGTGATGAGAGCACCTTCTTTTCCTCAGCACTCCTAGTCATTAAAGATGTGAGTGCTCAGAGGATGAGAAAAAGGCCCACTTTTCTCCAGTCATCTTTGTAGTCCCATATCTTGGCCTCTTCAACCTGCAGTCTCCACAGAGATGTGCATCACAGTGGAGGTGAGTCAAAGCCTTGGTTCACTCTTCCAGTCCAGGTCCTGCTCTAAATGATGATCAGAAAGGTGTTCACAACCTTTAGTCCAAGACTTCTGCCAGGAACAAGTGAATTCACTGAGGAGTGTCCCCTCTCAGAATGGACACTTGCATCTTTACCTGGATGAACACGTGACTGTGGTTATCGGATTTCTTGCCTCAGGACTCCATTCAGTACACCGTGCCTTTAGATGCAGGGATGTATCTTCTGGAAGGATTGCATAGCTATTGTTTGGACAGTTCTTCTCCCATGGAAGTTTCTGTGGTTCCTCCTCAGGTGGGAGGGCACCCTTTCCTGGAAGATGAGAATCAGGTAGATCAGGACCTAGGCATGGCCCCAGAGATCTCTGTGAATCAGACCCTGAATGGCTTGTTGATTGGCACCACAGCTGTCGTGTTACAGGGTCACAATGAGGTTCCTCCACTCTTACCATTGCTACCTCCAATGCAGAATAATCCAATCCAAAGGGACTTTGGTGGACTCACTGGCACAGATGTCCACATGGCTGAAAGTATGCTCTGTCATTTGAATTCTGATCCTAACTCTGTTCCTGGGGTTTCAAGAGTTTATGACTCAGTGCAAAGTAGTGGTCCCATGGTTGTGACAAGCCTTACAAAGGAGCTGAAAAAACTTGCAAAACAAGGATGGTACTGGGATCAGTCACATGCTGGGAGGCCCAAGGGAAGCTAGCAAATGTGCCAGATGGTTCTTTTCTTGTTTGGGGGAGTTCTGATGACCATTATTTTTTAAGCTTGAGCTTTCACTCCCATGGCAAGTAAAACACTTCACACTAGAATCGAGCACTCAAATTGTAGGTTTAGCTTTAATGAACAACCAGATATAGAAGGACATACATCCATAGTTGACCTAATTGAGCATTCAGTCAGGGACTCTGAAAATGGAGCTTTTTGTTATTCAGCGTCTTGGCTGCCTGGTTCTGCAACCTATCCTGTCAGACTGACCAGCCCAGTGTCCCAATTCGTGCAGATGTGTTCTTTGTAGTACCTGTGTCATTTCATTATATATCAGTAGACTAGAATAGACTTAATTCGGAAACTGCCTTTGCCAAAAAAATGAAGGATTATTTACAGGACATGCATTGCTGAAAGCCTGAGAGCCCTGCATCCAGCACTTTGGGAATAAGAAAAAGTGATTGAGGGGATCCCCCTTGGGTCTTCCTCCTCTACTGACAAAGGTGCTGTTGTCCTTATTCCTTCTGTGTTCCTGTCTGTCTAATAAGTCCTGTCCTATCACTGCTCTCTGTGGCCTGTGGGTTCATTCTTCAAATCTCCAAGATCAAAGACCCACAGCAGAAAGAAATTCTGTCAACAAAAGCATGGAGACATGGAGTGTATGTTGCGATCAGGAATTTTCAACTAATCCTTTGGTTGTCTTCATGGAACTTGGAACCTGCTCTCTTCTGCATGCTGATATCTGAGATGAATGCATATGGAAATATTCTGGAGCCAGCATTAGGAAAATCAGGGAGGAGCAAGATGACTGACCAGAGGTAGCTTTTGCCAGAAGCTCCTGTCCAAAAGAAAAGTTGGACTGAAGTGAACTCAGAGAGGTAGGGAGTTGAGCACAAGGAGAAGAAATCAAGGTGCACATCATCCTCACTGAGACAAGTTGCAAGGCCAAGAAAAAGGAAGAAAGAGAACAGAGATCAGGTGTGGAGGGACTGGTAGGAAGGCACCTGTTGCCAAGGGGATGGGAGACTCCTCGCCCAGTCAGAAGGCCCTCCACAGGCTTTTCACAGATGATCAGAGAACAAAAGACCGCTCATCTCGCCACTAGGGGAGAGAGCTTCCAGGTCTTGCTTCCTTCGGGTCACCTGGGAAGTTCCACCTCTGAACCCAGTCTCTGTCCTGCCTAGCACAAAAGTGAATAAATATCCTCTTCACCGTGCTGAGCCCACAGCGCACCCTGCCCCCACCTGGTTGCCTGATGGACTGCCCCTGCAGAGGCTGGAGTGTTTGACAAATTCTTTTTTTGTTTGTTTGTTTGGGGTTCCTCAATGGTACATAAAATTAGGTTACATTGATTGTATTTGTTAGGTAAAGTTCCTCTTATAATTATGTCCAGTCCCCAAGAAGTGTGACATACACTGTAACCCCTATCTCCCTCTCTGCTGACTTCTCCCTGCCGCCCACTTTTAATTGATTTCAGTTTTTCTCTTATGAGGGTATGTATTAGATTGTCTGCTGGCTTCATATTATAATTGGGTACATTGGATTCTTGCTTCTCCATTCTTGTGATACTTTACTAAGAAGAATGTGGTGTTTGGCAAATTCTCTGAGAGCCTGATGCAGCGTGTAGGCTGCTCAGTGGGAGTGTGGAAATAGTGGCATTGCAGTTCTAACTTTAGCATGAAGAGGGGTGGTCTCTCCTGAGTCCTTTCCCACACGGTGTCTGTGTGTGGCAACCTCTGGCGATCCCCTGAACTTGTTTGAGTTGGTGTTGCTTGCCCTGCCTTAATGAGCTTAACTGGAACTCTCAGAACCATCCAGATTCTAATTCTCTGGCTGCCACTGTGTGGAGCTGCAGGTTCAGTGTATTTGACTTCAAATGAAGTGGAATTGGAATGAGGGCTGGATTCAGTGGGTCTGACTGTGGATTCCTCTCCTCAACCTATTGACCCTGGGGGTGGGGTGGGGAGGCAGGTGTTCATCTCTTTGTCCAGTAGGGATTCATTGAAATACTGCAACTCCGCTGGATTGGGTAGAGGGCAGGCTAACACCAGGACGGGACCAGGTTGTGCAATCTCACCAAGCCAGCCCTCAGAGACCCTGGCTGCAGCCCTGAAAGGGAGCTCCACGAGGCTATAGGGGAAAGGCTATAAGCACAAGCTCCAGATCACTGGGAAAGGGATAATTGGCTCAGTTCCTGGGACTTCCCGATCCAGTTTCACACCACCAGTTTTAATTGCGAGATGGGTCTGCACAGTGTTTTCTAAGGGTCTCCAATTAGGTGTGGAGGGACTAGCAGGAAGGCACTTACCAGTGTTCTAACCATGAAGGGATGCTGTATATTATCAAAAACTTTTTCTGCCTCAATTGAGAGAATCATATGGTCTTTGTTTTTTAATTTGTTTATGTGCTGAATTATACTTGTAGATTTACATATGTTCTCTCCCAATAACTATTCAGGGACAAACTATCATTTCAACTAAACTAAAAAAATATAACTAATGTATTTTTTTTTTTTTGTGTGTCGAGGGCTGACTTTCAATAGATCGCAGCGAGGGAGCTGCTCTGCTACGTACGAAACCCCGACCAACTAATGTATTTTTTAAAAGGCTGAACATACTCAAGGGGAGGAGCCAGTAGAAGAATTCTGGCAACATGAAAAATCAGAGCAGATCAACTCCCCCAAAAGATTATAAGGAGATACAGCAGAAAATACCATCCATCAAGAAATTGTTGAAATGTCAGAAATAGAATTCAGAATATGGATGGCCAATAAAATGATTGGAATTGAGGAGAAGATGGAAACAAATAAAAAAAATAATCTAAAGATTGTCTCAAGAAATCAATGAATTTGAAGACAAAGTCACCAAGGATCCTGACATCAACAGCAGAGCTTAAGGCAGTGAAGAAGGCAGAGAAGGAGCTTTGAAACACAGTAGAGACCGTTGGCAAACTTGTGCAAAAAGTAAACAAACCAGAGTGGGGTCAACACAAAAGACAAACTAAAGCACAAAAGACAAAGACATGAGAGACAGAGATGGAGCTGAGAGGCAAAGATGGGGTTGGGAGGTCTGGGATATTTTTCTCTATCACCAGCCCCAAGGGCCCGAACAGCTTCATTTTTTTTTTTTTTTTTTTTTTTTTTTTTTATTGTTGGGGATTCATTGAGGGTACAATAAGCCAGTTACACTGATTGCAATTGTTAGGTAAAGTCCCTCTTGCAATCATGTCTTGCCCCCATAAAGTGTGACACACACTAAGGCCCCACCCTCCTCCCTCCATCCCTCTTTCTGCTTCCCCCCCCCCATAAACTTAATTGTCATTAATTGTCCTCATATCAAGATTGAGTACATAGGATTCATGCTTCTCCATTCTTGTGATGCTTTACTAAGAATAATGTCTTCCACTTCCATCCAGGTTAATATGAAGGATGTAAAGTCTCCATTTTTTTTAATAGCTGAATAGTATTCCATGGTATACATATACCACAGCTTGTTAATCCATTCCTGGGTTGGTGGGCATTTAGGCTGTTTCCACATTTTGGCAATGGTAAATTGAGCTGCCATAAACAGTCTAGTACAAGTGTCCTTATGATAAAAGGATTTTTTTCCTTCTGGGTAGATGCCCAGTAATGGGATTGCAGGATCGAATGGGAGGTCTAGGTTGAGTCCTTTGAGGTTTCTCCGTACTTCCTTCCAGAAAGGTTGTACTAGTTTGCAGTCCCACCAGCAGTGTAAAAGTGTTCCCTTCTCTCCACATCCACGCCAGCATCTGCAGTTTTGAGATTTTGAGATGTGGGCCATTCTCACTGGGGTTAGATGACTATCTCAGGGTTGTTTTGATTTGCATTTCTCTAATATATAGAGATGATGAACATTTTTTCATATGTTTGTTAGCCATTCGTCTGTCATCTTTAGAGAAAGTTCTATTCATGTCTCTTGCCCATTGATATAAGGGATTGTTGACTTTTTTCATGTGGATTAATTTGAGTTCTCTATAGATCCTGGTTATCAAGCTTTTGTCTGATTGAAAATATGCAAATATCCTTTCCCATTGTGTAGGTTGTCTCTTTGCTTTGGTTATTGTGTCCTTAGCTGTACAGAAGCTTTTCAGTTTAATGAAGTCCCATTTGTTTATTTTTGATGTTGTTGCAATTGCCATGGCAGTCTTCTTCATGAAGTCTTCCCCCAGGCCAATATCTTCCAGTGTTTTTCCTATGCTTTCTTTGAGGATTTTTATTGTTTCGTGCCTTAAATTTAAGTCCTTTATCCATCTTGAATCAATTTTTGTGAGTGGGGAAAGGTGTGGGTCCAGTTTCAGTCTTTTACATGTAGACATCCAGTTCTCCCAACACCATTTATTGAATAGGGAGTCTTTCCCCCAAGGTAAGTTCTTGTTTGGTTTATCAAAGATTAGGTGGTTGTAAGATGTTAGTTTCATTTCTTGGTGTTCAATTCGATTCCAAGTGTCTATGTCTCTGTTTTTGTGCCAGTACCATGCTGTCTTGACCACTATGGCTTTGTAGTACAGACTAAAATCTGGTATGCTGACGCCCCCAGCTTTATTTTTGTTACAGAGAACTGCCTTAGCTATACGGGGTTTTTTCCGGTTCCATACAAAACGCAGAATCATTTTTTCCAAATCTTGAAAGTACGATGTAGATACTTTGATAGGAATGGCATTGAATAGGTAGATTGCTTTGGGAAGTATAGACATTTTAACAATGTTGATTCTTCCCATCCATGAGCATGGTATGTTCTTCCATTTGTTAATATCCTCTGCTATTTCCTTTCTGAGGATTTCATAGTTTTCTTTATAGAGGTCCTTCACCTCCTTCGTTAGGTATATTCCTAGGTATTTCATTTTCTTTGAAACTATGGTGAAGGGAGTTGTGTCCTTAATTAGCTTCTCATCTTGACTGTTATTGGTGTATACAAAAGCTACTGACTTGTGGACATTGATTTTATATCCTGAAACATTACTGTATTTTTTGATGACTTCTAGGAGTCTTGTGGTTGAGTCTTTGGGGTTCTCTAAGTATAAGATCATGTCGTCAGCAAAGAGGGAGAGTTTGACCTCCTCTGCTCCCATTTGGATTCCCTTTATTTCCTTGTCTTGCCTAATTGTATTGGCTAGAACTTCCAGCACTACGTTGAATAGTAAAGGTGACAGAGGACAACCTTGTCTGGTTCCAGTTCTAAGAGGAAAAGCTTTCAGTTTTACTCCATTCAGTAAAATATTGGCTGTGGGTTTGTCATAGATAGCTTCAATCAGTTTTAGAAATGTGCCACCTATGCCTATACTCTTCAGAGTTCTAATTAGAAAAGGATGCTGGATTTTATCAAATGCTTTTTCTGCATCTATTGAGAGGATCATGTGATCTTTATTTTTGCCTCTGTTAATATGGTGGATAACGTTTATAGACTTGCGTATGTTAAACCAGCCTTGCATCCCTGGGATGAAGCCTACTTGATCATGATGAATGACTTTTTTGATGATAAGCTGTAATCTATTGGCTAGGATTTTGTTGAGAATTTTTGCGTCTATGTTCATGAGTGAGATTGGTCTGAAATTCTCCTTTTTGTTTGGGTCTTTTCCTGGTTTTGGTATCAGGGTGATGTTTGCTTCATAGAATGTGTTGGGGAAGATTCCTTCTTCCTCAGTTTTTTGGAATAATTTCTGCAGTACAGGAATAAGCTCTTCCTTGAAGGTTTGATAGAATTCTGGAGTGAAGCCATCTGGACCAGGGCATTTTTTAGTTGGAAGCTTTTTTATTGTTTCTTTGATCTCAGTGCTTGAAATTGGTCTGTTCAGGAGGTCTATTTCTTCCTGGCTAAGTCTAGGGAGAGGGTGTGATTCCAAATATTGATCCATTTCCTTCACATTGTCAAATTTCTGGGCATAGAGTTTCTGGTAGTATTCAGAGATGATCTCTTGTATCTCTGTGGGATCAGTTGTTATTTCCCCTTTATCGTTTCTGATTGAGGTTATTAGAGATTTTACTTTTGTATTTCTAGTTAGTCTGGCTAATGGTTTATCTATTTTATTTATTTTTTCAAAAAACCAACTCCTTGTTTCATTAATTTTCTGAATGATTCTTTTGTTTTCAATTTCATTGATCTCTGATTTGATTTTGGATATTTCTTTTCTTCTACCGAGTTTAGGCTTAGATTGTTCTTCTTTTTCCAATTCCATAAGATCTCTTGTGAGATTGTTGATGTGCTCTCTTTCTGTTTTTCGAATGTAGGCATCTAAAGCGATGAATTTTCCTCTCAAAACTGCTTTTGCAGTATCCCACAGGTTTTGGTAGCTTGTGTCTTCATTGTTGTTATGCTCAAGGAAGTTAATGATTTCCTGTTTTATTTCTTCCTTCACCCATCTGTTATTCAACAGAAGATTGTTTAATTTCCATGCCTTTGGGTGGGCTTGAGCATTTTTGTTAGAGTTGAGTTCCACCTTTAGTGCCTTATGGTCTGAAAAGATACAAGGTAAAATTTCAATTCTTCTGATTCTGTTGATATTTGTTTTGTGTCCCAGGATATGATCAATTTTGGAGAATGTTCCATGGGGTGGTGAGAAGAATGTATATTCTTTATCTTTGGGGTGGAGTGTTCTATATGCATCTATCAAGCATAGTTGTTCTAGGGTCTCATTTAAATCTCTTACATCTTTGTTTAATTTCTGTTTAGAGGATCTGTCCAGCTCTGTAAGAGGTGTGTTAAAGTCCCCTGTTATGATGGTATTATCAGATATCATATTGCTCAGACTGAGTAAGGTCTGCTTCAAGAATCTGGGAGCATTTAAATTGGGTGCATAAATATTTAGAATGGAAATGTCTTCTTGTTGTAGTTTTCCCTTGACCAATATAAAGTGACCATCTTTGTCTTTTTTGACTTTAGTTGCTTTAAATCCACATGTATCTGAAAATAAGATTGCAACTCCTCTTTTCTTCTGAATTCCGTTTGCCTGAAAAATTGTCTTCCAACCCTTGACTCGGAGCTTTAATTTGTCTTTTGAGGCCAGGTGTGTTTCTTGCAGACAGCAAATGGATGGCTTGTGTTTTTTAATCCAGTCAGCCAATCTATGTCTCTTCAGTGGGGAATTCAGGCCATTAACATTTATTGAGATAATTGATAAGTGTGGTAGTATTCTATTCGTCTTATTTGGTGAGAGTCCATTGCTTAATTTTATCTTTTGCATCAGTGTGGAGGTTAGGTTTTGTCCTTTGATTTCTGAGTTCTTACTTTGCTGCTGATCCATTGTGGTGGTCAGTGTGCAGAACAGGTTGAAGTATTTCCTGTAGAGCTGGTCTTGTTGTGGCGAATTTCCTCAATGTTTGTATATCCGTAAATGATTTGATTTCTCCGTCAATTCTGAGGCTTAGCTTAGCAGGGTACAGAATTCTGGGCTGAAAATTGTTCTGTTTAAGTAGATTAAAGGTAGATGACCATTGTCTTCTTGCTTGGAAAGTTTCATTAGAGAAGTCTGCGGTCACTCTGATGGATTTGCCCCTGTAGGTCAACTGGCGCTTACTCCTGGCAGCTTGCAGAATCTTTTCTTTTGTCTTGACTTTGGACAGGTTCATCACAATGTGTCTTGGAGAAGCTCGGTTAGAGTTGAGGCGACCTGGGGTCCGATAGCCCTCTGAAAGCAGTGTGTCAGACTCTTTGGTGATGTTTGGGAAATTTTCTTTTATAATATTCTCTAGTATGGCTTCCATTCCTCTGGGGCATTCTTCTTCCCCTTCTGGAATTCCTATAACTCGTATGTTGGAACGCTTCATAAAGTCCCATAATTCTGACAGTGAACGTTCTGCTTTCTCTCTCTTCTTTTCTGCCTCTTTTACTGTCTGAGTTATCTCAAGAACTTTGTCTTCTACCTCTGAAATTCTTTCTTCTGCATGGTCTAACCTGTTGCTGATACTTTCCATTGTATCTTTAAGTTCCCTAATTGACTGTTTCAGTTCCTTCAGGTCTGCTATATCCTTTTTATATTCTTCATATCGTTCATCTCTTATTTGATTCTGTTTTTGGATTTCCTTTTGGTTATTTTCCACTTTATTAGCAATTTCCTTCATTGTTTCCATCATTTCTTTCATTGTTTTCAACATGTGTATTCTAAATTCCCTTTCTGTCATTCCTAACATTTCTATACTGGTGGAATCATCTGCAGTAGCTACCTCATGGTCCCTTGGTGGGGTTGTTCTAGACTGGTTCTTCATGTTGCCTGGAGTTTTCTGCTGATTCTTCCTCATGAGTGATTTCTTTTATCTGTTTCCTTGCCCTAATTTTCCTTTCACTTCCTCTTGCTCTTTAAGTTCTTGTGCCTGTGGACTAAGGGTTATAGGACCAGAAGGGTGAGAAGGTTGAAGAGCAAAAAAAGGGGGTGAAAGAAAGGAGGACCGAGTGATAAGAAAAAAAGAAAGATAGAGAAAGGAGAGGGGGTGGGTATAAGGAATATTGACAAAAAGAAGAGAGGCACAGAAAGAGGGAGACAGGGCAATATAGGTGTACAGTAGGGTACTTTGACACAACCTTAAAAAACCCCACCTTCTGGGGGTGCCCAGTTGCGTGGTTCCCTTGAGGTCGGCAGCTCTTTGCTAACCTGATCAGACACAGTACCCCACCTCCACCAAGTAGAGAGGAAAGACAAAAATGCTTTAAATCAAACCAAAAGAAGCAAACAGAAAACTTTACGGGGATAAAATTGGGTGAAAAACCAAATTATATCGGTAGAAACACTAGCAAAAATGAAGTTGAAGTTATTAAAAAAGGCAGCAATGGGAAATTATAATTAAACTAGGAAAATTGAGAAAGAAAAAGGGATCTGTGTGGAAAAGATTGAAATTAAAAAAACAAAAGAACATCAGCAACGTCAAAATAAACAAACAAAAAAAACAACCAAACCAAAAACAAAAGGAAGAAAAAAATACACAACCAAAAACAAAGCAGTTTGTATATGTTATTGAATATTGTCTGGGCAACACGTGGTCTTCTGGGGTATGAGATGTTAGTCACAGTTCTGATACGACTGGAGGCTGCTGATTTCTCAAACCCCAGCAGGTAGACACCCTAAATCTCTCTTCAGCCTACTTAAAAGGCATTTTGAACTTGTAAACTTGCTGAGCAGAAGCTTTCCCAGCTTTCTCGCTGGAATCGCTGCTGAAGTGGCTATGCACTTACTCAGTGTGCCAAAACCGATCTCACTCTGCCCCTGAGGGTTAGGGCTGCAAGGCGGCTCAGACCCCACCCTTAGGCTACTTGGTTGCTGGGTTACCAGCTCCCACCCGTTTCTAGCTCTGCGACCCTGAGGGCAGAGCTTGCCGGGGCAGATCACTGACAATGGATCCGTGTGACCCACCGCCAAACACTATCAGCTCCGTCTGGCTCAGCGGCTCAGACTGGGGCCCTAGACAACGGCCAAAGTTCTCCGCACTCCCGCTCAGGCCTTCCCCAAGGCAGTTCAACTCAGTGCCAAGTCCAAGGACATCAAAACAGTTCACAGGTAAGGCCTTTCTGGTTTGCAGTCTCGCTGCTACTGAACTTACAGTTGTGGGCGGGTTTAGAAGGATTGAACACACGCGACCACTTGCCGGCTTTCCACTGTTTTAGTCCTCCTCTTGGGGTCCAGAAGTCTCTCGCTGACTCCCTGTATTTTCATAGGAGTGATGATAGGCAGTTCCCACCAGCCAGAGATGCCTGGAGTCCTATCTCCCCAGACTCACGGTACCCAGATACCCGAACAGCTTCATTTTTAAGGAGGCAGTGCAAAGTTGTTTTTCAAGGAAGTAAGACACATTTTCAGCTTAATTATGAGAAGAGAAATAGGCACAAATTTCCAGGTAAACATAATCTATTATTAGAGTGTGACCTCTAAAATATGGGCAATACTACAAGATTAGCTGGAAGATGTACGTGACGGCTTTGAAGCGCCAGCTGTGAAGTTAAAAGCTAAAGTTTTAAGGAAAACGTTTTTCTTCTGCTGGGTTAAAAGTTGAAGCTTAGAGAATTTATGTTGTTACCTGTTGAGGAGGACCGGTAGAGGGGGTTCATCCCTGGGACGTTCTCCCAAGCTGTCGGGGCCCTGCCACCTCACCGCGTCCACTCTACACCTCTTTTTCTATTTGTGAGCTTCAACTTGTGTATAGAAGGTTTTTGTTGTTGTTGTTGTTGTTGCAGTTTGGCCGGGGCTGGGTTTGAACCCGCCCCCCTCGGCATATGGGGCCCGTGCCCTACTCACTGAGCCACAGGGGCCGCCCATGTATAGAAGTTTTTAATGGGAGAAGTTTGAGTCCAAACCCTCAGAGGACTGGGAACATACATAATAAAAAAAAGGGTTAGTGCTCCAAACATACTTAACACAAGTATTAAATGTTGTATTTTGTAACAGGGTTAAGAGATTGTAACTTGTTAAATAGATTCTCAGCCAATCGAGCAGGTTTGCGTATATCTAAATGAGTGTTAGGAATGACTAAAATCATTAGACCCTATTCTTTGGAGATGATTTCTCACTGTATTCCATTCCGACTGAGATTCATCATAAGGTTTCAGAGTAACACATATCCACTGAAGATGAGCATGACACCATAAAGAAAGACTGATTGCATGCTTTACACTTCTTTTCCTATTGGAGTTATAACTTGTTCCAGTTCATTTAACTTCATTTCTATTCTTTTATCTATATCTTCCTGTAAAGATAATGCTAAAGAAGTATTTTGAGCTAACGTATTGGCATAATGAACTGTCTCTATGGACTGTGTGAGGGCCATCGTGGAAGAAACAGCAGTTGTCACTATAGTAATTAAAACTGCAACACCTGCTATAATCATACCTATTACTCTTTCTCTCTTTGTACAAAAGGCTTTTGTAAATAATTATTAAGTTCAATTAATGTTTGTAAACCTGATTCTTCGTGCCAAGGTTGAGCTAAATTCACAGGTAACATCACAAAAGAAGGTTGTTCGATCACAGAAATAGCATGAAAAGGATTAAAATGATTCACACCATTAGACAAATTACAATGCACACAATTCAAAGTAAAGCCATGCTTAGTCTTAGTTATAGAAATATTTCCAGTTAACAAAGGTCTTGGGGGTGCCAGTTTCAGTTTTTTTTTTTCTTTTCTTTCTTTCTTTGTTTTGTGAGACAGAGTCTCAAGCTGTTGCCCTGGGTAGAGTGCCGTGGCATCACAACTCACAGCAACGTCCAACTCCTGGGCTTAAGCGATTCTTTTGCTTCAGCCTCCCAAGTACCTGGGACTACAGGCACCTGTCACAATGCCTGGCTACCAGTTTCAGTTTCGTCACTGGTGGAAAGAGGAGTTGTTCTGGGTCCATGCTTAACTGATTTTTCAGGGAGCCAGCGGGGGATGTCAGCTATTCTAGGAGAAACACAAACGCATCCTCTCCTAAGCTTTTGTTCAATTGGTGATCTTGAACTCCTGGCCTCAAGCCATCCTCTCAACGTGGCCTCCCAAAGTGCTGGTATTACAGGTGGGAGCCACTACACCTGGCCAGTCCTATACTAGTTCTAGAAAAGGCAGTCCCTCCAGGGTCGCAAGGCCCCCAAATGTGAAAGCATTGGAAATACAGAAAATAAAAGAGGCTATCGCTACAAAATTGCTATGTCTCACTATAAAAATCTGTGATAAAAATATAAATCCAGAATGTTTAAAAACTGTGCCACCAAATGAGATGTATGAATGCTTTCATGTTGCACGGGAAACAAATATTTCTGGAATATTTATGTGCTCCAGGCATGGTGCCTGCTAGGAATGCATTCCTTAGTTCATTCACACTATCTGTTAAGAGGCATTTATTCACCAGGCGTAGCTCCGGGAGATAAGGGTGCAATGGTGAATAACAGCAGAGCCAGTTGCATGGAACTTAAAGATTGGTGATTGGACAAGTGTTAAAAGTGGATGTAGCACATTCTTTGTGGCTCGCAGAATGCTACATAATCCCATTCATTTAATCCCCATCAAAATCCTAAGAAATACGTTTGTTTCCTATTTTACAGGTAAGTAAAACAAGACTTATGGAAGTGAACTTCTCAAAATAGGTAGCACAGCTGGTCAGTGGTGGGGTTACCTGTGGTAGAGACCTGATTTAGACTCTAAGGCTGTGGGGGTTATTCAGAAAACAGCTTTATGTATCAGTTATGCCATACATGAATGCACACTTTGTTTTTATTAATTCATACTTTCTCCATCTTTTCTACAAGGCAGGAAGAGTAGCATCCAAATGTTTTTCTGCAATTGTTGATCCAGCACTGACCTATTGAGAATGGTCTTCCGGTTCCACAGACTTAACAACAGTGTAAGGAGTGAATTTGGCAAAAATTGTTCCTATCGAGTGTATGCTGGACTCCTGTTCTGTTGATCACTGGTTCCTTTTTTTCCTTTGTTTTCTGATGCGCTTCCTTTTATTTCTCTCTTATTTCACTAAGGCTGCAATCCTTGCTGCATCATGTTTTAATTCTTAACAGTTTTACTAGTAGAAAAATATAACCGTACAATATTTAGGATTTTACGTCATGATGTCAGGCTTTATTTTTATGAGTTCCTTGATTCTCACTTCTTTTTCAAAAGTCTTTCTTCTGACTTTCTTTTTATTTTTTGACAGTAAAGAAGGTTATTTATTATATAATGATAAAGGCATCGATTCAACAAGAAGATATGACAATACTCGTGTGTAGATTTAATAAAAGAGAAAGACACCAGGCGGCGCCTGTGGCTCAGTGAGCAGGGCGCCGGCCCCATATACCGAGGGTGGCAGGTTCAAACCCAGCCCCGGCCAAACTGCAACAACAACAACAGAAAAAGGATTATACATTTAAAAGACGAATATGAAAAAAATAAAAAAATAAAAGAAAGAGAAAGACACCAATAAAATAATAACGGAGAACATCAACAGCCCTCCCCCAGCAAACTTTATTCTATTTTTTTCAATTTTAATTAAATTTAAATTCTATTTTTTTAATTTTAAAATATTAAAGGGGTACAAATGTTTTTGTCACGTGGCTTGAGTCAAGGTTATAAATGTACTCATCACCTGAGTCGTGTTTATGGTGCCTGTTAGGTGGGTTTTTGCCTGCCTCCTGCACCCCCTCCCTCCTGCTTTAGTCTCAATGACTTTTACTTCACTCTGTGCACTTGTGTGCCCATAGGTTAGTTCCAATTTATTTATTTATTTTTAATTATTTATTTATTTATTTTTATTTTGGGGATTCAGTGAGGGTACAATAAGCCAGGTTACACTGATTGCGTGTTTGTTTCTTCACTCTTGAAATACTTCTCTTAGGACAAAGGTCTTCCAATTCCTTCCCAATTGCTGCAAAAGGGATTCTTCATCCTTTTTATGTGTGAGCAGCACTCCATAGCATACATGTAAATCACTCATGGGCTGATGGGTAGATTACAGATCTTTGCAATTGAAAATTGTGCTGCAGTAAACCTTTAAATGCAAGTTTCTTTTTTGATAAAATGACTTCTCTTCCTTTAGGTATGGTAGGTCTGCTTTAGTTCTTTGAGACATCATCATACTGTTTTCCATACAGGTTGTACAAATTTGCAGTCCCACCAACAGTGGATAAGCCTTCCTTTCTCTTTGGATCTTTACCAGCATCTGTTGTTTTGGGGCTTTAAAATAACATCCATTTTAACAGGAGTAAGGTGTTATCTCATTGTGGTTTTAATTTGCATTTCCCCGATGATTAGTGATGTTGAGCATTTTTAATATTTTTTTGCCATTTGTCTGCCTTCCTTTGAAAAGCTTCTGTTCATGTTTTTGCCCATTTTTCGTGGGATTTTTTGTTTTCTCTTGATGATTTGTTGAGTTCTTTGTAGATTCTGGATATGGGCTGAGTAGAAAATATTTTCTCCTATTCTGTATTTGCTCGGTTGGCTATTTCCTTAATTGTGTAGAATCATTTTAATTTAATCAAGCCCCATTTATTTATTTTTGTTGTTGCTTTAATTGCCATTAGGGTCTTAGTCATAAATTCTTTGCCTAGACTGATACCTAGAATTTTCTTCTAGAATTCTTATGGTTTTATGCCTTACATTTAAGTCTTTTACCTATATGGAATTAATTTATGTAAGTGGCGAGAAATTGAGATCCTGTTTCATTCTTCTACACATGGCTATTCAATTTTTCCAGCACCATGTATTGAGTAGAGCTTCTTTTCCTCAGTATACATTTTTGTCTGGTTTGTCAAAGATCAGTTGGCTATAGGTAGATGGTTTTCTTCTGGGTTCTCTATTCTGTTCCATTGGCCTATGTCTCTGTTTTTGTACCAATACCATAGTGATTTTGTTACTAAACCCTTGTAGTACGGTTTGAACTCTGGTAATTGATGCCTCAAGATTTGTTCTTTTTGGTTAGGATTCCTTTGGTTACTCAAGCTCTTTTGAGTAACAAAGTCTAAACAAAGACTAAACAAAGTCCAGAATTATATTTTCTAAACAAAGTCCAGAATTATATTTTCTAGATCTGTGAAATACAACCTTGGTATTTTGATGGATATTACACATAGTCTGTAAATCACTTTGGGCAGTATGGGCATTTTAATAATGTTGACTCTACCAATCTATGAGCATAATATGTTTTTCCATTTGTTTGTGTCCTCTGCAGTTTCTTTCCTTAGTGTTTCATAGTCGTCCTTGTAGAGATCTCTCACCTCATTTGTTAAGTACAGTCCTATGTATTTTATTTTCTTTGTAGCTATTTTGAATGGTATTGAGTCTTTGATTTGACTCTTAGCTTGACTGTTATGATATATAGAAATGCTACTAATTTGCATACATTGATTTTATAACCTAAGACTTTGCTGAATTTATTTATACATTCTAGGAGTCTCTTGATGAAGTCTTTGGGGTTTTCCAGATACAAGATCATATTGTTGGCAAAAAGCAATAGTTTAACTTTGACTTCCTTTTTCCAGAGTTGGGTACCTTTATTTCCTTCTCTTGTCTGATTGCTCTGGCTGAGACTTCCAGCACTATAATGAATAGAAGTGGTAACAGTGGGCACCGTTGTCTTCCCCACCTTTTTAGGGGGAATTTTTTCAACTGTTTCCCATTTGGTATGATGTTGGATGTGTCTTTTATAATTTTGGGATTTATTCTTTCTATGACTAGTTTTCTGAGGGCTTTTATCATGAAAGAGAGCTTGAGTTTGTCAAATGCCTTTTCTGTGTCTATTGAGATGGTCATATGGTCTTTGTTTTTGCTTTTGTTTATATGGTTAATCATACTTATCGATTTACATGTGTAGAAGAATTCTTGCATCCTGTGCTGTTGAATTCAGTTTTCTTGTATTGAGGATTTTTGTGTCTATATTTATAAGTGATATCGGTCTGTAGTTTTCTTTTTTTGTTGTGCCCTTTCCTGGTTTTGGTATCAAGGTGATACTGGTTTCGTAAAATGAATCGGGGAGGATTCTCTCCTTCTCAATATTACAGAATATTTTCTGAAGTATGGGTACTAGTTTCTTTTTTTACTTCTGGTAGATTTTGGCTGTGAATCCACCTGGTCAGGGGGGTTTTGTGTTGTTATTGTTGGAAAACTTTTCATTACTGATTCGATCTCTTTGCTTATTATTGGTCTGTTCAGAAGTTCTACTTATTCCTGATTGAGTCTTGGAAGATTGTACATTTCCAGGAATTTGTCTACTTCCTCTACATTTTCTAGTTTATGTGTGTAGAGATTTTCATACTATTTATAGATGATGTTTTATATCTCCTGTCTCAGTTTTGATTGAGGTTATTTTGATCCTTTCTCTTGTATTCTTGGTTAATCTAACAAGAGGTCTATCAGTTTTGTCCATCTTTTTAAGGAATAAACTTTTTGTTCCACTGACCTTCTGTATTATTTTCCATTTCATTTAGTTTTGATGTTACTTTTGTTATTTCTTTTCTTCTGATGCTTTTTGTTTTGTTTGTTCTTTCTCTTCTAGTTCCTTGAGATGTAATATTAGGTTTTTCAGAAAATTTCGTGATCTTTCCGAGTTTTTGATGTGGGTTAGTTTAGTGCTATGAATTTCCCCCTTAGGAGTGCTTTTACTAAATCCCATGGATTTTGATAGCTGTGTCCCCTTTGTTGTTTAGTTCAAGGAATCTTTCAACTTCCATCTTAATTTCATTATTGACCCAGTAATCATTTAAAAGCAGGTTTAATTTCCATGACTTTGAGAAACTGAATGTTGCTCTTGTAAATGATTCCTAGTTTTATTCTATTATGTTTGAAAAGATACATAGTATGATTTTGATTTTTAAAATTTTGTTGAAATTTGTTTTGTGGCATAAGATACAATCAGTATGGGAGTATGTCCCATGTGCTGGTAAGAAGAATATGTATTGAATTTTGGGGCAGAATGTTCTGTAACTGTTAGGTCCATCTATTTTTGATTCCCATTTATGTTCAGTGTTTCTTTATTTTCTGTTTTGATGATTTGCTCTGACAGTGGGGTGTTGAATTCCTTGGGAATTCAACTGCTATTTATTTCCTTATTTATCTCTAGTAGAATTTGTTTTATGTATCTAAGAGCTCTTGTTTTAGATACATATATATTTAGGATTGTTATGTCTTCTTGTTGAATTGTTCCCTTATATAATGCCCATCTTCACCTTTACAATTGTTGATTTAAAGTCAATTTTGTCAGATATGAGAACAGCTACTGCTGCTCTTTTGCTTTCTATTTGCATAGAATATTTTTTTTTCATCCTTTTAAACTGAGCTTGTGTGCATCCTTGTAGTTTGGATGTGTCTCCTGGAGACAAAACAGAGATACTTGGATCGTGTTTTTCTTTCATTCACCCAGCCTATGTCTTTTGAGTGGTGCATTTAAACTGTTCACGTTAAGAGACAGAATTGATATGTGAAATGCTCTACCTATTTCATCATGTCGAGTTGTAACTTACTGCTTTGTTTTCTTTCTTGTGCTATTGTTTATCAGAGTTGTGAGCTTTAGCTTTTTTTGGGTAATCGTCCAGTGGGCGGGCATCTATTCTGCTGACTCATGTATAATGCAGTTCTGAGTACTTCCTGCAGGGCAGGTCTAGTCATGACAAATTCCCTCAGTGTTTGCTTATGTGGAAAAGACTTAATTTCTCCATCCAGTTGTGAAAATTGGTTTTGCAGGTACAAAATTCTAAGCTGGCAGTTGTTCTGTTTAAAAAGACCGAAGATGGGGCCCCACTCCCCTCTCACAGATTTCCACTGGGAAGTCTGCTGTTGGGTTTATGAGTTTTCCTTTGTAGGTCAGTTGTTGCTTACATCTAGCTGCTCATAGAATTTTCTCTTTCATTTTGACTTTAGCCAGGTTTGTTACTATGCGTCTTAAAGATATCCTATTTTCTATGAATCCTCCTGGTGTTCAATGAGTATCTTGTATGTGGATGTCTGGATTTCTGGTGATACCAAGGAAGTTTTCTTCATCAGTAATTCTCTTAAATGGATTTTTTTATATTTTGGCTCTTTCTTCTTCTCCCTCAAAAATTATCTAAAATTTTTATATTAGTTCACTTTGCATAGTCCCATATCTATGTGATCGCTCCTTCTTTTTCGTTTTCTTCTCTACCTCTTTAAATAACTGGATTGGATTGAGAGCCTTGTATTCCAACTCTGAAATTCTTTCTTATCCTTGGTTTTGACACTCTTGGGTTGGAGCTCAGAGTGTAACACAGGAAGATCAGGAGGAAGACAAGTATTCTGATATGGTGTTTATTTTGTTCATTGTTAAATCTCCAGCAATTGCCCAATGTTACATTCAGTTACTATTTGTCCAAATATCCCAGGTGTGTCATCTTTGAACCAAATATGGAATGTTTATATTTTGTTTGCCCCCCACAGAATTTTTAAATTGGGACATTTTATAAAATATAATAATACCTCCAGTATCTTATTAAAAGAAATAAGTCACTGGTACCACTAAGCTGATGTTCACCCAACACACTAATTTACTGGAAGTGGATTTTAAACAAATGGTTCCCAGACCTCAAAATTACCTATCCCCCTTCTGCTCCACCTGACTTACCTGTCCAGCTCACTTGTCAACCTCCTGTGGGCATGTGAGATAGGACCTAATACACCTGCTGCCTAAATAGAGACCTTGTATCATGTGACTCTGTGGCCCCTTTGGATCCAGACAGCTCCAGCCAGGCCCATGAAGAGTCTTCAGATTTCTCTGCTCTTTGTTGGAAACTCATTCATGTCCTTTCTGGAAGGAAGCTCAACATATCTTATAAATATGAATAACATGAAATTGACAAACAGAGGCATGGCAACAAAATCCCATAGATTGTTAAGGAAGATAACTCAAGTCTTCATTTCCTTTGACTACTTTGAAGTCTTCATTACAGGAGTGAACTGTGATAAAAGTCACTTTTTACTCTTTTATATCACAGTAATTGAATCTCACAATGGTACCAGGAGATAGTTAAAAAGATACTAATATCCGCATATCATAACCAACTAATTAGCCTGTGTTATCTCAGATAGCATATAAGTGGCAGAGAATTCAGGGAAACGATCTATAAATCCTTTGCATTTTCTACCACATGGTGTCTTCCCTACAGATACTATGTAGTCTTCTGTTCATATTCTTCACTGAGGAAGGGAAGGAATGAGGTGAAAGAAAAGTGGTGGTTAAGAGAAAGGGATTGATTAGAATAAAAGGAATTAATTCCTTAGGGAGTTGGGAGATGCTGAAATTGAATAAAACAAAGAATCAATGATAATGTTAAAGTCATTATCATTATTATAATCAAATAATTCTTATTTAGAATAACTAAGTTAGAGAACATTGGTAATACTGTGATGTAGACGATGAAATATATAACATGAAATCAAGAGGCCTCTGTTTAAATCTTGGCTCAGCCACACTCACTGTACATGTAAACAGGAAGATCTTTAATCTTTCATGATATTACTCTTTTCATAAGATTAAAATCTTGAAAACTATAAAAGGTTATATATGTAAAATAAACTTAAATTGCCATTCACTAAATAATAGTAATGGTAATAGTAAGAATAATGGTAACATTTCTCAAGTGCACACTGCAAGTTTAGCAATGTGCAGAGTGCTTTGCGTTCATTACCTTATCTAATATTCATATATAATCTCTGAGGTTGTTAGTGTTAAAGCCCTGCTTTATAAAGGAGAAAAATGAGGCCTGTGGCAACTTAGTCATAAGGCCAAGGCCACATCCTCAGGACATGGTAGAACTAGGATGCAAAGTCAGAACTCAATGGGGGCTCTGGATTTGTAATTTTTTTCATTGTCTTTATTTGACTCATTCTTAGGTTACTGTGACCCCTAGCCTTGTCTCTTTGACAGATTCAGTGTATTAGAGATCTAAAGTAGACCACTGTTGTGGGGGAAAAAAATCACATGCTTTGTTATTCAAGCAGGATGATTTTAACAGTGATTATCTACTTCTACTCTGAGATTATAAAAAACAGCAGAGAGAAGCATTTATAGGGAGTATATAGATGATAACCTGTGAAACAGAGTGGTTAATAAAAACACCCTCATCTGCAGAGGATGCTGTTTGTGCATCTGGACAGAGAAGGACAGGGAGCCCCTGCTTTCAGATGAACAGGCACTGGGACATCCCTGAGTCTGAGACACATGGCCCACACAATGATTGCACAAGGTCTGGGAACCCACATAAAATCCTGAAGGAAAAGTCTTACTAGCCGGGCTTGGATGCATCATTTCCCATAGTCACTGTTCTCTTGTGAAAATTCTTCTTAAAATACATATTCTCAGTATTGTCTCAAAATAGATATAGCATTGAACGCTCTTCCACTAGAAAGTCAATAGGAAATTTATTTTTGTGGTATCTCTGTTAGATGACATTCAATGGTTACAAAAATATTTCATCCTTCCAACACCCCCCTGGGCTGGTGTTTCCCCAAAGGACATCTGACCCAGAATGTTGAGGAATTCACTACCCAGTAAATAGATGCTTGGATGTGGTCTAAATAGCTGGGTTGCTAAACTTGATTATTTCTATTATCCAAAGGAAAACACATTTGAGACCAACAGTGATCACAGCCACCATGAGCTCTGTTTTCTCTTTCCCAAGGAGGTTTTCATGTCAAATCTGGCCACCTGTCAGCACTAACACATCTGCCATGGGCAGCCCCAGGTGAGAGCCCAGGGTGAGAGCAGCCTTGGTTCCAGCTACTCTGTTCTGTCATTTCTCTGCAGTACCTAGACCCAACTCACTTCACCTGTTCTCAATTAGAACAGCATCATAAACTGTCCAGTGACTCCACTTCAGTAATGTGGCTTTTAATTCTCAATTTGTTTCTGTTTCTAAGCTTGAGGTCTTTTTACCAACCCATGACAAACATTTGAAAAATGTCAAGTGCCCCTCAGATATACATGCTTTGACCTAGTGAGTCCTTAAGTCTCATTTCCCCTTCCCTCCATGGAACCCACTTTCTTCTTTGCTGTAACAATTTCGTATTCTATCAGCTAATTCTAAACATATTTTCTAATTTTTGTAGAGAAGAAGGGAGGGGAAAAATGCAAATATCTATACAGGTAAGTGCCAACATTCCATAAATAAATAGTAATAATACCTAAGCCTAAATCCCTAAATTTGCAAATTATATACATTTTTATAAGCTTATATTTTAATTCTAATTCTTAGAAGGAACAAATGCTCATTTAAAAGAACTGGCATTAAGAGAAAAAGATGAGGGGTGGCGCAAGGAATAGGCCACTGGCCCCATATACCAGAGGTGGCAGGTTCAAACTTGGCCCCGGCCAAAAACTGCAAAAAAAAAAAAAAAGAGAGAGAGAGAAAGATGAAAACTCTGTAAAGTGATTTAAAGAGGTTTATTCTGAGCTGAATATGTGTGATTGACCTGGATATCCTGAGAAAATGTGCTGAGCTGAATACATGTGATGGGCCCAAGATATCCTGAGAAAATGTGCCCATGGTAGCTGGGTGACAGCTTCTTTTATATGTTCACAAAAGAACCTAAGTCAGTATGTGGACGAAATATGTTGTTTGGCCCACAAAAGCAGGACATCTCAAAGTGGGGGATTACAGGTTTTAGGTGGGTTTAAAGATTCTTTAATTTGTAATGGGCTAAAGAAATGAAGCTTTGGCAAAGGCTTGGAATGTTTTATGTTTGCATAGGGAAGTCTGTTAATCAGAGACAAGTCACTGGACACATACCGAGACTCAAATGATCTGTTAGGTAAATTGATGACCTCCAAGTGTGGCTTAGTCATTGTCTCACATAGCTTTAGGCTTGTTAATAATTTTTTATCTTATTGTTACAAAGAATAACTCCAGTGATGGGCCAAGACAGGGTCCATTCAGTCAGCTGGGGGGCTTAAGATTTTATTTTAGTTCACAGTGGCAGAAGTTGGTAACAAAGTTAATGGAAAACAGAAAGAAAAATGTTATAAATTTAGGTCATTTTATAGCAGCTCTAAGGCATACTACAGAATATGGGAGGTTCTGACCACCAGGCTAGCTGGAGAGCACTTGGATCGTTTATGCATCTTTGTGATTGTAAATTGAAATGCTATAAACATTCCAGTGCAAATATCCTTATGGTAATTTTTTTTTTCCCTTCTGAGTGGATACCTAACAATGGGATTACAGGGTAAAATGGGAGGTCTACTTTTAATTCTTTGGGGATTCTTCAAACTTCTTTTCAAAAGAGCTGTAGCTCTGAGACCTTATGATGTGGGCTTTTCTCACTGGTGTTTGGTGATATCTTAAAGTGGTTTTGATTTGCATTTCTCTGATGATTAGGGATGATGAACATTTTTCCATGTGTTTGTTGGCCATTTGTCTGTCTTCTGGGGAAAAGGTTCTCAAAACAGCATGGTACTAGTATAAAAATAGAACATCTATGAACAGAATTGAGAGCCTAGAGTGGAAACCTGCTTCATATCACCATCTGATCTATAACAAATAAAAACTTTCACTGGGGAAAAGAATCCCCATTTAAAAAACAGTGCTGGTAGAATTGGATAGCCCTAGGTAAAAGATTGAAACTGCAAATGCACAGCTAAACACTTACAAGAATTAACTCACTGGACAAAAGTTTTGAATCTAAGACACAAAAGAATAAAAACCTTAGAGGAAGTTGTGGGGAAAAGTCCTGACAAAATTGGACTTTGGAAAGAATTCATGAAGAAGACCCCAGTGACAACTGCAGCAACAATAAAAATAAATCAAATTAAGAAGCTACTCCATAGCCAAGGACACAATCAACAAAGCAAATAGACAAACTTCAGAATGGAAGAAAATATTGGCATGTTAAGAATTGGACAAAGGGCTAAGGAGGCCCAAAAGTGCTTAGAACCAAAGAGCTGTCACCACACCTAGAAAAGTTATTAGCAGTTTCTAAATTCTAATCTACTATTCCTGGAGCAGTACTATATCACAGCTGTCTAGATAGTAGTTCCACCTGCATCCTTTGCACAAGGATCTGACTGTGGCTAAGGAGAGTGTGGAATGGGTGTCTGCAGGGATATGGGCTGTTCTGGTTAATACAACACGCTGAGGGATGATCCCCATTGTAAACCTCTGAGTACCTGAAAGCACATGAGCCTTTTTAGGAAATGCAACCATCCACACAGCCATGGGCACAATGATAAGGATGGATCGTTCCTATTACAGGAGTGGTTACAAAATGATTCGATCTCAGTTTGGATGTGCTTTATTATGCCAATGGTGTGTGCAAGACAAAATATAGCTGTGTTATCTGGAGAAATTTCTTCCTGTGAGACTAAAAGCAGGTGAAACTGACAGTGGTACCGTAGTCTATAAAGAGAAATAACTCTTAGAGGTTAACAATGTATGTAAAGTAACCTTTTTTTCTTATGTGGAAAAGATGTTTATCCCTTAAAATGGTGATTTTATTTTTTTAAATTTCAGATTGATATGAGGGTACAAATGTTTAATCTATACTGTTCTTGCTTCCAAGATAAAATTCAAGTTGTAGTTGAGCCCTTCACCCAGGGGCATTGCTATATACCCAGACATTGTGCACATTAGGTGAAAATTGCCAAGTAACCTCCTGCCTCCCTTCCCCCACCTGTGACCTCCTCTCTTCCCCCTCACTAAAATATAATTGTGTTTTTTCTTCCATGTGGGCATGTAGTTGTCTATATATTCATTTCATATTAATATTGAATACAATGGATACTTGCTTTTCCATTCTTGTGATACTTTACTAAGAATAATGTGTTTCAATCATACAGGTAAACATAAAAGATGTAAAGTCTCCATCTTTTCTTATGGCTGAATAGTACTTCATGGTATACCTATACCACAGTTCATTAATCCATTCATTAGTTGATGGGCACTTGGGTTGCTTCCATGTGTTGGTGATTGTGAATTAAGCTGCAATAAACATTCTATGAAAATGTCCTTATGGTAAAATTATTTTTTTTCTTCTAGCTAGATGCCCAGTAATGGGATTGCAGGATCAATGGAAGGTCTACTTTTAGTTTCTTGAGAATTCTTCATACTTCTTTCCATAGAGGCTGTATTAGTTTGCAGTCCCAACAACAGTACAAAATTGTTGCCTTCTCTCCACATCCACACCAGCATCTGCAGCTCTGGAATTTTGTGATGTGGGCTGTTCTCATTGGGGTTAGGTGATACCTCAGAGTGGCAGTTGTGGCAACACCAAAGATAAGTAAATGGACATGATCAAGCTAAAAAGCTTCTGCACAGCTAAGGACACCACAGCTAAAGCTAACAGCCAGCCTTCAGAATAGAAGAAGATATATACATGCTATGAATTTGACAAAGGTCTGATAATTAGAATATATAGAGAGCTCAAATTAATTAACAAGAAAAAAGCAAACAACCCCATTTATATATAAGTGGCCATGAGACTCAAAGAGAACTTCCTCTGAGGAAGGCAGACGAATGGTTAGAAACACATGAAAAAATGCTCATCATCCCTAATTATTAGAGAAATGCATATCAGAGCAGTAATTTTCAACTGGTGTGTGCTGGGACACACTGGTATGCAATGAGAGGATATTAGGTGTGCCACAAAAAATTTAAATATCATTAATTAAATTATTTTTGAGAGAAGCTCAAAGCACAGTAAGTATATCCTTTTTTATTTTTTACTCTTTTTTTTGGATCAACATAATTTAAATGTGTGGTGGAAGTTTAACCATAGGTTCAAATATGCTGTGAGATAAAAGTGGTTGAAAAACACTGCCCTCAAGTATTAAAAATTCATCATAGAACTACTGCCATTCACCCTGTGTTCTGGAGTGCCTGATTTATTGAAATCAGTGTGAGACCTGTTATTAATTAAAATCTATTTCAAAACCTTATTTATAATAGACCATGAATCCCATTAGATAGATTTTACTCTACAGATTTAAAAAGACACATAATTTTTAGTGAAATGTTTTACAGTGAAAAATTTGTAAAACAAAGGAGATATAGTTTTGTTATTTTTTTCTGTTAACTCATTTTTCGTTATTCATTTTCTTGGTAAATGTAAAATGGTAAAATGTTTTTAAAATTTGTAGTAGATGAATCTTATTAAACATAAAACATATGTGGTCATAAATTCCATAAGTATTGACAATATTTGAGTCCACCCTTCCCCCCTCACCTGGTGGTCTAGAAGCCTAACCCCTGCAGAGACTGGAATGTCTGTGGTTTATTGCTAGGACCCGGCATTGCAAGGGGTGTGGTAGTAAAGCTGCACTGTAATAGTGAGCCCAGTAATAGTGCAGACAAAGGGGGGAGGCTGTTGGGCTTGGCTCTGTGAAAGTGCAAATCAGTGGGGCAGGGGGGCTTGTGAGTGTGGCTCCTCACCTCTGAGCTGGTTGCCCAAGCTGCCTGAGCCAAGGAACCTGCCTGAGCCACTCAGGGGAGCTGCTGCCCCAACTGCGGGAGCCATGCAGCCGCCTCAGAGTCAAGCTGAGACACCTCCCATGAAGCTTCAGCGATAGTAGAGCAATCCCACCAGGGCCAAATTTTGGAGAGACACCTCCCCAACTTTGAGGACTGCCAGAGGGAGCCAGACCTCACCCTATAGGGATGCCAGAGCTGCAGAGCAGCTGGGGCAAAGTCGCAGTGGTTGAGGGAGAAAAACATTTCCTGACTTGTTATCCTCAGGTTTAGACTGAGCTCAGGTGGAACACTTCCCAATTGCCATTGAGTACCTGAGGCAGGAAGGCTTCACCTCTCCCTGCTGGCTGGTGGCAGAGGGTGGTGGCTGGGTGGAGAAGGCAGTGACTTTCCTTTGACTTTGGCAGGTGCAAAGCCCTGGTGCATTTGCTTATTGGAGGGAACTGGGCTATAGCTCCATGGGGTTACTAGTGATTGGGTGTGAAGGAGGTGCAAGGTGGGGAAAGGGGCACCAGCCCCCCCTGGTCCAAATCTTCTACTGGGTGGGCCTTTTTGACTCCATGGAGCACCGGAGTGAGCCACACTTGAGGTGCCAGTAACCCCCTCCTATCTAGTTGCTGGTGACCTTTCAAACTCTCCTACTTGAGAGTTGCTGCTGAATAGGACAATTGGTTTAGAAATATTGACCTGGGCCAATTGCCTGTGGACCCTCCAAGGTGGTACCCTGGTTGTCTTGTTGTGGGAAGGTTTGATTTTCCTTTTTCAGTTGTTGCCCATGGGGGGTGGGGTGTCTTAGTTGCGTGTATTTCTCTACAGCTGAGACTGCAACCCAGAGTCACTGATTCACTAGGATTAGACAGAGACCGGCTGAATACAAGACAGAGCCATCTAGCCCCACCACACCAAGCTGGTCCCCAGAGTCTCAGGCTGTAGTACTGTACTGGTCCTTTGAAAACTTGTAGGGGAAAAGCTGCAGTCACCATCCCCAGATCTTTGGTAAAGAGCAGGCTAATCACAACTCTAGGAGCCCCCAATCCAATTTCACCTTACCTGCTCACCTAGCCAAATGGTGAAAAACAATCCTGGGGCAGAATCAGTGGAAAAACTCTGGCAACATGAATGATCAGAGTAGATCAACTCCCCCAAGGAACAGCAAATCAGACACACCAGAAGATCCTATTCATAAACAAATGGCTGAGATGTCAGAAATTGAGTTTAGAATTTGGATGGCAAATAAGATTAACAGAATGGAAGTAAAGTTAGAATTAGAAATTCCAGGAATAATTCAAAAGTTGTATCAAGAATTCAATGAATTCAAAGACAAAATCACCAAAGATTTTGAAACATTGAGAAAAGAATTTTCAGCCCTCCCAGATATGAGAAATACAGTAGAATCGCTCAGTAACAGAATGGAGCAGGCAGAACAAAGGATTTCTAACATTAAAGATAAAGCTTTTGAACGCTCCCAAACACTCAAAGAGGAAGAGGAGTGGAGAGCAAAGATGGATCATTCTGTGAGAGCTGTGGGACAACTCCAAAAAAAGCAAACATTCACCTTGTAGGAATTCCTGAAGGTGACCAGTTTGTTCTGAAAGGCACAGATGCTCTATTCCAAGAGATAAATGAGGAGAACTTCCCAAACATGGCAAGAGATACTGAAATTCAGATAGTAGTTTCAGAACCCCAGCATGACTCAATCCAAATAAAGCATCTCCCAAACACATTATAATTAACTTCACCAAAGTTAATATGAAGGAGAAAATTCTGTAAGCAGTCGTAAGGAAGAAAACCATAATTACAAGGGGAAGAATATTAGAATGACTGCAGATCTCTCTGATGAAACTTTTCAAGTTAGAAGAGGATGGTCATCGATGTTCAACCTCCTAAAACAAAACAACTTTCAACCTAGGATACTGTAGCCAGCAAAACTCGTTTCATTTATGATAGAGAAATTAAATACTTTAATGACATTCACATGTTGAAGAAATTTGCCATAACTAAGCCAGCTCTTCAGGATATTCTCAGACCCATCCTGCACAATGACCAGCACAATGCTCTACCACCAAAGTAAACTCATTCAGAAACTTCATCAAATCCCAAGTTTCACAATAGTGATAGGATTAAAAATGTCCATTGTGGGCGGCACCTGTGGCTCAGTCGGTGGGGCGCCGGCCCCATATACCGAGGGTGGCGGGTTCAAACCCGGCCCCACCGAACTGCAACAAAAAAAAGGATAGCCGGGTGTTGTGGCGGGCGCCTGTAGTCCCAGGTACTCGGGAGGCTGAGGCAAGAGAATCGCTTAAGCCCAGGAGTTGGAGGTTGCTGTGAGCTGTGTGACGCCACGGCACTCTACTGAGGGCCATAAAGTGAGACTCTGTCTCTACAGAAAACAAACAAACAAAAAAAAAAAATGTCCATTGTACTTTTGAAAAACTCGACACCCAAAATACTACCAGGCTTATCAAACTCTCAATTAATGTGAATGGCTTAAATTGTCCTCTAAAGAGACATAGATTGGCTGACTGGATACAAAAACTCAGGCCAGATATCTATTGTATACAAGAATCTCATCTTACCTTAAAAGATAAATATAGACTCAGGATTAAGAGATGAACATCTATAATACAGGCAAATGGAAATCAGAAAAAAGCAGGTGTTTTAATTTTATTTGCAGATACAATATGCTTTAAACCAACAAAAGTAAGGAAAGATAAGAATGGTCACTTCATATTTGTTAAGGGAAACACTCAACATGATGAGATTTCAATTATTAACATTTATGCACTCAACCAGAATGCTCCTCAAGTTATAAGATAGACCCTAACAGACATGAGCAACTTGATATCCTCCAGCACCATAATAGTTGGAGATTTTAACCCCCCTCCTTGGCCAGTGTTGGATAGATCCTCCAAGAAGAAACTACACAAAGAAATTTTAGACCTAAACTTAACCATTCAATAATTGGATTTAACAGACATCTGCAGAATATTTCATCCTAACAATACCGAATGCACATTCTTCTTATCAGCGCATGGAACATCATCCAAAATTGATCACATCTTAGGTCACAAGGCTAACCTCAGCAAATTTAGAGGAATAGAAATTATTCCTTGTATCTTCTTAGACCATAATGGAATAAAATTTGAACTCAGTAACAACAGGAATCTGCATACTTATACAAAAACATGGAAACTAAATAACCTTATGCTGAATGATATCTGGGTTATAGATGAGATTAAGAAGGAAATTACCAAATTTTTGTAACAAAACAATAATGACTACACAAATTAGCAGAACCTCTGGGATACCACAAAAGCAGTCCTAGGAGGGAAATTTATAGCATTGCAAGCCTTTCTCAAGAGAATGAAAAGAGAGGAAGTCAACAACTTAATGGGATATCACAAGCAACTGGAAAAGGAAGAACATTCCAATCCCAAACCCAGCAGAAGAAAATAAATAACCAAAATTAGAGAATTAAATGAAATTGAAAACAAAAGAGTTATACAACAGATCAATGAATCAAAAAGTTTGGTTTTTTAAAAAGGTCAATAAAATAGATAAATGTTTGGCTAACCTAACCAGAAATAAAAGATTAAAATCCTTAATTTCATCGATCAGAAACGACAGAGGCCAAATAACAACAGACTCCTCAGAAATTCAAAAAATCCTTAATGAATATTACAAAAAACTCTGTTCTCAGAAACATGAAAATCTGAAGGAAATAGACTAATAGTTGGAAGCACGCCACCTTCCTAGACTTAGCCAGAAAGAAGTGGAAATGTTAAAAAGAGTTACATCAAGTTTTGAAATAGCATCAACTATACAAAATTACCCCCAAAAGAAAAGTCTGGAACCAATGGCTTCACAGCAGAATTCTACCAAGCCGTTAAAGAGGAGCTAGCACCTATATTACTTAAACTTTTTTAAAACATAGAAAAAGAAGGAATACTTCCCAACACATTCTATGAAGCAAATATCACCCTGATTCCCCAAATTAGGAAAAGACCCAACAAGAAAAGAAAATTATAGACTAATATCTCTAATGAATATTGATGCAAAAATGTTCAATAAGATCCTAGCAAACAGAATCCAGCAACACATCAAACAAATTATATGCCATGACCAAGTGGGTTTTCTCCCAGGGTCTCATAAATCTATAAATGTAATACATCACATAAACAAAATACAAATAAAGACCATATGATTCTCTCAATTGATGCAGAAAAAGCTTTTGATAATATCCAGCATCCTTTCATGATCAGAACACTTAAGAAAATAGATACAGAAGGGACATTTCTGAAACTGATAGAGGCCATCTACAGCAAACCCACAGTCAATATTATATTGAATGGAGTAATATTGAAAACATTTCCACTCAGATCAGGAATGAGGCGAGGTTTCCCACTGTCTCCACTGCTTTGTTGTTGTTGCAGTTTGGCCAGGGGCTGGGTTTGAACCTGCTACCCTCAGTATATGGGGCCAGTGCCCTACTCATTGAGCCACAGGTGCCACCCTCTCGACTGCTTTTTAATATTGTAATGGAAGCCTTAGCCATTGCAACTAGGCAAGACAAGGTGATCAAGGGTATTCATATGGGAACAGAGGAGATCAAACTGTCAGTCTTTGCAGATGATATGATTGTATACCTGTAAAATCCCAGGGACTCAACTAAAACACTCTTAGAAACAGTCAAGGAATACAGCATACAAAATCAATACTCATAAATTAGTAGCATTTATATATACCAACAATAGTCAAGCTGACAAAAAAGTCAAGGACTCTATTCCTTTTACAGTAGTACCATAAAAAAAATAAATAAATAAATAAATAAGAAATATCTGGGAGTGTACCTAACAAAGGATGTGAAAGGTCTCTATAAAGAAAACTATGAAACTCTGAGAAAAAAAAAATAGCTGAAGATGTTAACAAGTGGAAAGACATACCATGGTCATGGATGGGAAGAATCAACATTGTTAAAACGTTTATACTACCCAAAGCAATCTATAGATTTAATGCAATCTCTATTAAAGCACCCCTATCACACTTTAAAGATCTGGAAAAATTAGTACTTCATTTTATATGGAAACAGAAAAATGTTCGAATAGCCAAGACGTTACTCAGAAATAAAAATGAATCAGGAGGAATCACACTACCAGACTCCAGGATATACTATAAATCTATAGTGATCAAAATAGCATGGTACTGGCACAAAAATAGAGGGGTAGATGTATGGAACAGAATTGAGAACCAAGAGATACACCCAGACACTTATTGTCATTTGATCTTTGATAAGCCTATCACAAACAAATTGGGGGAAAGATTCTCTATTTAACAAGTGGTCCTGAGTGAATTGACTGGCAACTTGTAGAGGACTAAAACTGGACCCACACCTATCACCTCTAATACAAATTGACTCTCACTGGATAAAAGACTTAATACATGAAAGTATAAAGATTGTTGGAGACAGTGCAGGAGAAACACTTGAAGACATTGACCTGGGAGAATATTTTATGAGGAGGACCCCAAAGGCAATTGAAGCAACACCAAAAATACATTACTGGGATCTGATCAAACTAAAAAGCTTCTGCACTGCCAAGAACACAGTAAGTAAAGCAAGCAGACAGCCCTCAGAATGGGAAAGGATATTTGCAGGTTATGTTTCTGACAAAGGTATGATAAGCAGAATCCACAGACAACTCAAACTTACTAATAATGAAAGAACAAGTGATCCCATTTCATTGTGGGCAAGAGACTTGAATGGAAGCTTCTTTGAAGCAGACAGGCACATGGCCTACAGACACATGAAAAAATGCTCATCATCTATAATCATCAAAGAAATGCAAATCAAAACCACTTTGAGATATCATCTAACTCCAGTAAGATTATCCCACATATCAAAATACCAAAACTACAGATGTTGGTGTGGATGTGGAGAAAAGGTAACACTTTTGCACTGCAGGTGGGAATATAAGCTAATGCGTTCCTTTTGGGAAAAAGTTTGGAGAACACTCAGGGATCCCAAAGTAGACCTATCATTTGATCCTGCAATTCCTCTACTCGGTGTATATGCAACAGACCAAAATCACTTTGCAACAATGATATTTGCACTAAATTGTTCATTACAGCTCAATTCATAATTGCCAAGTCATGGAAGAATCCCAAGTGCCCTTTGACCTATGAATGGATTAATAAATTATGGTATATGTATACCATGAAATACTATGCAGCATTAAAAAAAGATGGAGACTTTACCTCTTTTATGTTTACATTGATGGAGCTGGAACATATTCTTTTTAGTAAAGTATGTCAAGAATGGAAGAAAAAGTATCCAATGTACTCAGTACTTTTATGAAACCAATTTATAATTACTCATACTTTCCTATGAAAGATAGATCACAACTATAGCTCAGTATGAAGTACAGAAGTGGAGGGAGATATTGGGATGGGGGAGGTTTGGTAGATTTCTTTGATTGGGACCACACCTATGGAACGTATTTCAGGGGTACAAGTCAAATCTATCAAGTATAGAAGATAAATGTCTTAACACAATAATTAAGTAAACGAGGTGAAAGCGATATTAATTAGTTTGATGTACACACTCCACATTGTAAAAAAAATCTACACATTATACCCCACAAATGCATAAATGTATTCATGATCTATGTGTATATGACTTAATGAAAGGGAAAAAAAGTATTGACAGTATTTTACTTATCTGTTTTAAAATTTCAGATCAATATGAGAGTAAAATGTTTAGGTTACATGTTCAAGTCATAGTCAAGCCCTTCACCCAGGGGATCTGCTGAGTCCTCACATTATGTACATTAGGTGCGATCCCACCAATCGCTGTCCCTTCTCCTCTTCCCTCTTCTCCCTCTCCTCTCCCTCTTACTATCCTTGTGTTTTTTTTTTTTTAGTGTGGGTGGGTTGTGTTTATATATTGGTTTAATATTAGTATTCACTGCATTGAATACTTTCTTTTCATTCATGAGACACTTTACTAAGAAGAATGTGTTTCAACTCCATACAGGTAAACACAAAAGATGTAAAGTCTCCATTATTTTTAATGTCTGAATAGTACTCCATGATATAAATATACCACAGTTTGTTAATCCATTCATTAATTGATGAGCATTTGGATTGTTTCTAAGTCTTGGCAATTGTGAATTGAGCTGCAATAAATATTCTGGTGCAAATGTCTTTGTGGTAAAATGATTTTTTTCTTCTGGGTAATGGGATTGCAGGATCAAATGGAAGGTATACTTTTAGTTGTTTGGGAATTCTTCATATTTCTTTCCATAGAGTTTGTATTAGTTTATAGCCCCAACAGCAGTGCAAAAGTGTTGCCTTCCCTCCACATCCATGTCAATGTCTGCAGATTTGGGACTTTGTGATATGGGCTAACCTCACTGGAATTAGGTTATATCTCAGAGTGGTTTGATTTGCATTTGTCTGATGATGAGGGATAATGAACATTTTCTCATGTGTTTGTTGGACATTCATCTGTCTTTTTCTATGAAGAAGACAGACTCTTTGAGTCTCTTGCTCACTTATATATAAATGAGGTTGTTTGCTCTTTTCTTGTTGATTGATTTCAGCTCTGTAGATTCTAGTATTCAGACTTTTGTCAGATTCATAGCATGTAAATATCTTCTCCTATTATGAAGGCTGTTTGCTTTAGTTATGGTACCCTTAGCTGTGAAGAAGCTTTTTAGCTTGATTATGTCCCATTTGTTTATTTTTCATGTTGCTGCAGTTGCCAAGGGGGTCTTCATAAAATATTTTCCCAGGACAATTTTATTAAGCATTTTCCCCATATTCTCTTCTAAAATTTTTGTTTTTTTGTGTCTGTAATTTAAATTTTCTATCCAGCAAGAGTCAATTTTTGACAATGGTGAGAGGTGTGTGTCCAGTTTCAGTCTTCTACACATGGCTAACAAGTTATCCCAGCACCATTTATTAAATCAAGATTCTTTCCCCCAGTGCATGATTTGGTTTGTTTTTTCAAAGATCAGATGGTGATAGGTGGCTGAGTACATCTCTAGGTTCTCTATTCTATTCCATACGTGTGTATTTCTATTTTTGTTCAAATACCATATGGTTCTGATCACTGTCTACTTGTAGTATAACCTGAAGTCTGGTGGAGTGATGCCTTTAGATTTGTTTTTATTTCTTAAAATTGCATTTGCTTTTCAGGTTTTCTTCTAGTTTCATATGAAATGAAGTACTATATATTTTTTTCAAATTCTTCAAAGTATGACGTTGGTGCTTTGATAGGAATTGTACTAAATGTAGATTACTTTGGGTGATATGGACATTTTAACAATGTCAGTTCTTCCCATCCATGAGCATGATATGTTCTTCCATTTGTTAATGTTTTCTGTTATTTCTTTTCTCAAGGTTTCATAGTTCTCATTATAGAGATCCCTTACATACTTTGTTAAATATATTCTCAACTTTATCTTCTTTGGAGCTACTATAAAAGGTGTCACATCTTTTATTTTATTCTTGGCTTGACTATTTAAACCCTGATTCTCTAAATCATGGGTCATAGCTAAAGCTAATGAGAAACCAATTGGGAAAATTGGGAAGGAATTCTGCAGGTGTGCACATGGAATCTATAATTCTTCTTGTCAGAAGCAATAGCGTTACAAAAAAACCCCAGTTCCTGAGCAATTCCCCAAGCACAGAACCCCATTTTGGAGTCAGTGTTGACAATGTCTGAGTGTCTCAGGTTAGGGCACAGCTGATGTTGTCCCTGCTGTGTGATCACTTTGCTAAGTGGATTCAGATCCACTGCTGAGAAAGGTGCATGTGCCGGCCCTGTGGGCGGTTCTGTGCAGCCTTCGGTGGTGAGGGGAGGTCTCTGTGTCTCTGGGTAGGTCCTCTGTGAGAGGAGGCTGGGTGTCAGCTGTCTGTGGGGTTTCTGCAAGCTCTGTGTGAGGTGTCTGGGAAATTGGTGTGGGGTCTGTGCAAGAGGTCTCCCTGGAGCAAGATGAGGTGTCTCTGCGTTGTCTCTCTGGGTGGTCTCTGTGGGGGGGGTCTCTGTGAGGTCTGGGAGGCCTGTGGGGAGACAGTGGGGTTTCTGTGAGAGCTCTCTGTGGGGTCCTGTGGGGCATGGGAGGCCGTGTGTGGTCCCAAGGTGGTTCTATGTGGGAGGCCATGTGGGAAGCGTGCTGACCTCTGTGCCAGGCCCCTGGAGAGTCCTGGGCTACACAAGGGGATGTGGAAGTTCTGTGAGAGGTCACTGTGCCATCCCCTGGGGACTGTGAGGGCCTGGGGGCAATACCACCCAGTGTCTCTGCAGTCCGTGTGGGGGTCTGTGTGGGGTCTCTGAGCTCTCTGAGGGCCTGGGGGATTCTGTGTGGTGCCCCGAGAGCTGTGCATGGAGATGCTGTGGGAGGGCCCCTGCTGTTATCCACCCTTCCTGGAGGGAAGGCCTTTGGGCATTTCTGAGCTGGGTTTCTGTGTGAGGTCTGTAGTTCACTCTCCACCTGGGTCTCTGTCAGAGGTGTCTGTAGTGTTTCTCGAGACGGTATCCAGCAGGGTATTCTGAGGTTTCTGGCAGGGGCTTCTTCAGAGATCTGTCTGGTCTCTGCTGTGGCCTAGCCCTTCCGGGGTCCTGGGCCTCCTCATTGCTGCCCTCCTTGAAGGCTACCCCTTCTCTGGTGGCAATAGAAGCAGCTCTGGGAGCAGCCTGGGTGGGGGCAGCAGGTGCAGCATCTGTGCCTTCTGCTCCCCCCACCCACTGGGGCAGTCCCTTCTGGCCCCCACATGTCAACAACCCTTGGCCTTCACCCCACTCGTCCATCATTGTCCTCAGGGGTGGCCAGTCCCCAAGAAGCAATATGGATTCCTTACAGCCCTGGCCTTCCCTCCTGCCATACCATGGGAGCAACCCCAGGGGCCAAGTATCTGTAATGGTCACAAAACTCTGATCCCTCTGGTCACCAGCTTGTCCTTTCTGGAATTCCAGAGGGATGGCACACAGACTGGTCACATATGCGGTTGGGAAATCCACTTTCTTGCATGAGGGTTTGTGTCCCTTGGCCCTCTCTCCATGTTGGGGTCACAACACCACCCCCTTGGCCAGCTTGCGAGCTGGGCATGGGTCTATCACTCAAGAGCTCTGCTGCTTTCATGGCTCCCACCTGTCAGATTCTTCTCCTACATCCCACCCTCATCCTCCCTGTGCCACCATAAGATGACTCCCTCATATGTGTTGCTAGAGGGACCAGCAGGGACTCCCTCCACCCCAACCTTCAGCGGGCAGGGAGGGGACTTTGACAGTGTGGTCTGTTCTCCATCCTGAGCCAGGGGGTCAGATTTCTGTGCTTCTGAACCCAGGGCCATCACCCCAGCCCTGGAGCTTTCAAAACTGCTTCCTGAAGGCTGCTAGGCTTCCACATTCTTGGAACCTGAAGGAATTTCCACCCCAAGAGGCCTCTGTAACTCATTCCCCACTGCTGCACAAAGTTCACAAAGAGGAAAGGCAGAAAAGAGAGGTGATCCAGGCCCCTGGGTAGGGTCTCCACAGGGTCTGCCAGTCCTGAAGGCTCAGTGTAATGGCTGAGTTGTGAAAACAGGCCCAGTGAGGGATCTTGGGGTTAACGGTGGGTGTGTAATCCCCTGCCAGCCTCCCCCATGCCCATGATTTCTAGACGCCACACACAAGAAAAGCAGACTGATGCCTTCCCAGCATCCCAGCCCCCCACAGACAGAAGCCAACGCCTCTGATGAGAAAAAAACAAATGTCTCTATTAGAAAGGTGCTGTCTGTTAAGAGGGAGAGCTGTTAACATACAAGTGCTGTGCTCCAGTTCTGACTGGTGAGAAAAGTTTTCTCACTAGGAAAGGCAGGAGAAATGCAATCTGGTTGACCAGACAAGACACCTCTAGGCAGATGGCAGTGCCTGGGGCAGTGAATGAGGTGGCTGGAGGCTCTTGCTGCCCTTGGTCTATGTTGGCAGGGCCTGGCTGAGGGGGCCCAGTTGATGTCTCGGACTTCTCTGTTGCTAGTAGGGTGGTTGTGAGCCATGAGGGTGGCGTGGTGACTGCAGTCTGTATCACTCCTCACTTTCCTTTTTTCTGGGAGGGAGGGTTTCGTGTGGTAGCTGTGATGCCCACCCACTGGGCCCTGGAGTTGCTCTTTATGCCGATTTCCCTTTGAGGCTGGAAGTTCATGGTAAAGTCCCATTTCTTCCTCTAGAATGTGCCTGATAGTGACCGTGAGGTCCTGGGCTTCAGCTATCTTGCTGTCCATAAATGGTCTGCCCGTGGCTGGTCCCCAGCACTGGGCACTGACCGGTGCAAGCTTGCATTTTTGCAGAGCCTCTTCTTGCCCCAGGCCTTTCTTGTGCAAAATCCACTGAAGAAACTGCCTCATTTTATTTCTAAAGCAGTTTACTGTGGGGCCCTCTCCCTCACTGGGCAGGAGTTGGGAGGATTTGCCTCTTAGTGACTCCTCTAATTCCCTATCCTGGGCAGGGTGGCTTGTGCCACTGGCTTGGGAGGCCCTTGTTCCAGCAGCTCCTTTTTCCTGCCCCTCTGGTTTGGGCCTCCTCCAGCACTCTCTCTTGTCAGTAGGGCCAACCATCTTGCTCTGACTCTTCCATGGGTCCTGGGGTTTCAGGATCCCTGTCTCCTGCTTCTCTTGTTTGGTCTCCACTGGGTCCTTGGTCTCCATGGCCCCTGAAGATTGGGACCCTACAGGGAGCTCCAGCATTGACTGGCTATGCCAGGAATCTCCTAAGGCCACACTCTTCTGCTCCCATGGCTCATTGCTGGCCATTGCTGGATTTGGACTTGGCCCTGTGCTGCCTCTCTCAGCCCCCAGGACCATCACACTGTGCCAGCTTCTGCCTATGAGGGGCTCAGAAGGCCATCTGTCCTCCTGTCCAGTGGAAAGGGCCTCTAAGCGCCCCTGGTTGTTACCATACTGAGTGCCTCTCAGGTCTGGCTGTATGTCCTCACCTGTAGGTGGGAGGCCAGGGAGAAGACCAGGCAGGGTGAGGACTTTCTTTGCTGGACCTCCCCAAAGGTTTCCTCCCAGGAAATTGGTCACTGTGGAGTTGTCTCCAAATTTACAGGTGGCCCAGGCGGGAAAGGTGGAGTGTGGAAGGGTCAGGGGTTGAGGCCTTTTCAACATAATTTGATTTTTGGCCCTGATGATCTTGAGGGGCAGGCCCCATCTATGCCTCACCTGTAACCTTTTAACATGTGCTTCGAGCACCTGTTGAGTGCTCAGACCCAGGCTAAGTTCTGGCCGAGTGTCCTTGCAGGATTCCTGATCTTTTGAGATGGCCACGTTTCCAGTGTCCATGTGCATGTTTGAATTTTCAGGAGGGGCCAATGCTTGTTCACTAGTGAGTCTGGAGAGGTGAGCACTCACAGGGATCCCACTGTCCTTAATCCACCTCCCTCCTAAGTTGTTTCTTGTGCCACATCCTGAGGGCCTCATCATGTCTCTTTCTGACTCCGTCTCAGAGCTGGCCCCTGGAACTGTCACTGGGGTGTTCTGTGAATCCCAGGATAGATGTTTTGGGACACTCCCCAGACTATGCCCCGGATCTAGGCTTGAGTCTTCCCATAGCTGAAGCGTCATTGGACCCTGTGACTCCACTTCCTGCATATCCTCGCTGCGTTCTCCTGCAAATGCAAAGGTTCCTACACACCTTTGCTTCTCCTTTGCCTGCCCTGGCCTTGGAAAAGTGCCCTGAGACTGTGCCCTGCCCAGAGACAGCTGCTTCCTGGAGGGCAGCGTGCACAGGTGTCTTGTGAGCTTCTCTTGAAGATGTTGCTCCAGTCGCTCCCGGAACTCTGGGTGGACAATATCTCCTGGGTTGCAGGAGACTGACTTGTGGGTCTTGGAGGTCCAGCTGCCAGGGGTGAGCTGGCTACAGACTTTCTGAGGTTTCTCAGTGATAGTGGGTAAGGCCCTCCTGCTTTCTTGTGGCTTCTTGAGAAGGTGACATTCTAGTTGCCGACTAGCAGTTGAGATACGACATTGGGCCTTCGTGTGGACTGCTGGGCAAGATACTCCACAGAAGGCAATCTGAGGTGAACAGCATGGTGGGGTCGAGAGAGAGGGTGGGAGACAGGCCTGGGTGTGGGTCCCAACCAGAGGTGGGGGCAGGGGCACCGCCAAGTGGTGGTGCCAGGGCTGGGACAGAAGGAATTGTGGATGTAGCTTAGCTTGAATTTGTACCATAAAGGAATTAGAGAGCACGTTGAATAAGACAGAGGGAAAATCTAGGGGGGGACAAGAGACCCAGGCAGCAGCCACCAGGGACTCGCTGTGCAGAGAGGGGAGGCCCCAGAACAGCTGGCTGCATTTCTGCTGTAAATGACTCTCCACAGCCTTGGGATGGGAGAGCTGCTGAGGACCCAGCAGCTTCTCTGGTTTGTCTATTACCTTCCAGAAGGAGTGTTGGGCTGTGATGTCCAGCTCACCACTTGGTGACTTGAACATATTTCCCAGAGACCCCCAGGGGTAGTCTGGACTCACATGTTTCAAAAATGACGCCTCCTTGTCTTTGTCTTTCTGCAGTTCAAGTTCTGACTGCTTCAAGATTAGTGTCCCCAGCAGGTTCTGGACACTGGAGTTGTCAAAGGTGGGGCCACCAGCCTTCATCTGTCTCTGTGTGGCATCTCCCCCAAAGGAAGCCTCTGGTGCATTATTGGAAAG
Source organism: Nycticebus coucang (assembly GCF_027406575.1). NCBI lineage: Eukaryota > Metazoa > Chordata > Mammalia > Primates > Lorisidae > Nycticebus > Nycticebus coucang. The sequence continues at coordinate 88,778,753 of NC_069796.1, read as the reverse complement.
ATGCTCTTGCTGGGATGTGTCCTGGGGAGAAGTGGAGCAGCTGTGAGATGTGCCAGCTCTGGCAGCCTCCTGACACCAGGAGAGGGCTGAGATGGGATTGCTGGAGTGACCAAGGCTCAAGATAGTTGAGATGGGAGAAGATCGCCAACAGTTGTTGTATGGAACACAGCTCTGTGGGACAGTGCCTGGTGAGTGTGCTATTGAGTCACACTGAGGATGGGCCAGGCTGGAGTGAGGAGGAGGCAGAGGGCAGGCCACAGGATCAGCAAGCTGTGGTGTGGGAGGGGAAGATGGCCGTGGCTGAGGTGAAGGGCATTCTAGGGGAAGCAAAGGCTCTGGTGATCCATCACCACTCAGGGATGAGTATGATCCAGCACAAACTGGAGAGTTCATTGGGCTTGGTGACAAGGTGGAGGCCAGAGATGGAGGGCAGTCAGTCAGGAGAGAGGGGGAAGCCAAGGGTGTTGAGGTGGCGGGAGAAGCATCTTCCACACCCGCCCCATGTGGCTGGTGGGCTCTGGCAGGTGTTGGTGTGCACATGTCCCCCAGGGGGTCTCTGCACAAGAGCTGATGAGAGCCCTCCTTGTGAGGGCGTTTCCTCAGGTGGCTGCAGGAGAAAAGGAGGCACCAGCTGCAGCAGAGTGGGTGGGGCTGGGGGCCGGGCAGGGTGGGCACCTGCAGCCCATGACCCCTCCTCTGCCCCCCATTCTGACATCACAGAGCTCTGCCTCTCCAAGGCCTCAGGGCTCTGGTGACATCCTGGCCCCTTCCTTGGTCTCCCCTCCTGGGTGAACCCCAGGCCTTGGAGTGGCCTCCTGGGCCCTTGTAGGAGGGAAAACAGGGAGAGAAGGGGTGTCCCTCACCTCTGTAGAAGTAAAGTCAGGTCCTGAGCCCCCTCCAGTTCCCTCAGGCTGTCTCTACAAGCTGGAAATCAGGAGCTGAGTTAGTGGGGAAGGGACAAGCCTGGCAATCTGTTAGGACGGTGAGTGTCCCCCTAGGACAGATCATGGTGATTAGACCCCTGAGCCCATGCATCAGTGTCCACAGTCACATCACCCCAGAGTGACAGGAAGAAGCACTCCACACCCTCCGCCAGGTGCTTGCACATCTCTGTTGGGGTGAAGACAGGGCTCACCTCAAAGAGGAGCAGCCTTAGCCAGGCTTAGCCAGGCTGTCCACAGTCCAGCCTGGAGGAACCCTCGCCCCATGTAGGTCCTTACTGGGCAGCACACACTCCCAGCCTTCCTCGCCTCACCCCCAGCATGGGATGTGGGAGGAATCCTGAGTTCTAATTTCCTGTCCTGGCGCCTCCTCAGGCCTCTTCAGCTGACTTCCTTGGGGAAGCATCTATCAGGAGCAGCAAAGCTAAGTTCCCCTGGGGGCTTCAGGCCCAGTGGCAGAGCCTCACCTTTGAAAGCCCAGCTCTTCTTCCTGCTCTTGGGCCTCCCCCTCCTTGCTACTGGAGGCTGAAAGACAAGAAGGATAGAGGGGCTGGACCCATTCTCACTGCCCCACCATAGAAAAGCTGCTGATGTCCAGTGCTCATCGAGGGTATGACCCTATGCATCCAGCTATTGGACCTCTGTCTTCTTGCCTTATACTCATTTTTAAAGTGGATGAAAATATTTTGTTTCCTTTCTTTGGGAAACACAAAGAGGCATGTTCTGTGTGAGATCCACCATGGGTGTCTTCAGTTGCTGTTCCTCTGCTAGAGAAATTCACCAACTTGGACCTATAGCCTCGGAGTTGTCAGGCAGGATTGTGCTTCCCAAGCACAGAGCAGGTCTCTGGGGAGGCCAGAGACCACCCCAGCCCCTGATGAGAGCCTCTCGGGGGCTCTACACATTCCTCATATCACCCAAAAAAGGGGTAAGGCTGGGCCAAGGAAGGAGACTTGTGTAGCAGGTCTCAGGGCTGTCCTCCCACAGAGATCTCAACTCTTTCCTAACCCCAAGTCCCAGCACTTGATTTTGCTCTGAAGCCTCCTGCACACCCACACAGGTGGTCTGGGAGCTTCAGATAGAAATGCACTGCCCCTCTACCCACTCTCTGCCCCGCCTGGGCTAGAAGGGTGAGGAGGTTCCCATCTCAGGAGGTCAATGTGGACAAGTGGACAGAAGACAAAAGAGAATCGTGCTCTGTTGGGTCTGGGCTGAGGGTTCCTTACCTTCCTGATGTGTCTTTTCAGCCCAGGTGGAGGTGAGGAAGGACCACCCCCAAGGCAGGGGAGTAAAAGGAGGAAGAGGACCAGTCCACACACAAAGCCCAGGATGATGTCTGTCATCCAGGGTGTGGAGCTGGGGTTCAGCCATGTGGCAGTAACGCTTTTCAGAGAGAAGAAGTCAGTCTCCATCTTCTGAACTGCACTGTTGCCCTAACGCAACTGAGCCCTGGGCCTTGCCTTTGGGCCTGTTGACCAGGGCCCAGGCCCACATCACAAAGCTGTGGCCTCCTCATCACAAAGGGCTCCTCAGGGTGGGGCAGGGCAGTGAGAGTAAGAGGCTGCCCCACAGCACCCCCATCCCAGCCTTGCTCATCCCTCCAGGCCCTGGGCCTTCTGGATCCCTCCTTCAGACTCCATCTGCTTAAACTGTCAGAGATAGACCTCAGTCAATTTTATATTCTTTCCCCTGGGACCAGATATTACCTTGTTCCTTTGAAATCTATGCTTATGGTCCCCAAATTTCACAGATTTTAGAGATGTCCTTGAAATTTATCTTGCTTCCCAGAGATTATTGCTCTCAGGGTATCCTCTGTCTGTGGTTCTAACCTTCCCACATAATATGTTCTTGCCTTGCATTAAGTCAAATATCAAACAATTTTATAGGTATTGATTTTTGTGAATTTTGAGTAGAAGTTTTTATAAATTTATTTTTTTCATTTAATTTATTTTTTTTTAAATCATAACTGTGTAGACTGATGCATTTATGGGGTAAAGTGTACTGATTTGATATATAATGTGAAATGCTTACATTGAACTGATTAACACATTCATCACAATTATATTCTTTTCTTAATAGTTTTGAAATGTACCATTACATCATGCACATTAGGTGAGGTCCCCTCAACTACCCTCCCTCCTAATGCCTCCCCCATCCCCTTCCCTGTTTCTCCTCTTCCCTTCTACCTTCTGGAGTATAGTTATGTTTTACCATTCATATGAATGTGTAGGTACTTATATATTGATTTCATAGTAGTATTGAGTACATTGGATACTTTGTTTTCCATTCTTGATATACTTTGCTAAGAAGAATATTTTCCAGCTCTATAAATATAAACATAAAAGATGTGAAGTCTCCATCTTTTTATGATAGTATTCCATGGTGTACATATACCACAATTTGTTAATCCATTCATGGGTTGATGGGCACTTGGGCTGTTTCCATGTCTTGGCAATTATGAATTGGGTTGCAATAAACATTATGATGCAAATGTCTTCGTAGTAAAATTATTTTTGATTATCTGGGTAAATACCTAGTAGGGGGATTGCAGGATCAAACCATAGGTCCACTTTTAGTTCCTTGAGTATTCTCCCAACTTCTTTCCAAAAAGGACGTATTAGCTTACATTCCCATCAGCAGTGTAGAAATGTTCCCTTCTCTCTGCATCCACACCAACATCTTTAGTTTGGGAATTTTGTGATGTGGGCTAATCTTACTAGAGTTAGATGATATCTCAAAGTGGTTTTGATTTGCATTTCTCTGTGGATGCAAATGGATGATGAAAATTTTTTCATGCGTTTGTAGGCCATGCACCTGTCTTCTACAGAGAAGTTTCTGTTCAAATGTCTTGCCAACATAGAATTGGGATTGTTTGTTCTTTTCTTATTGATTAGTTTGAGTTCTCTGTGGATTCCAGTTATCAGACCTATGATATGCTTCTATGTTAGAAGCATAACCTGCAAAAATCTTCTCCCATTCTGAAGGTTGTCTGTTTGCTCTACTTACTGTGCTTTTGGCTGTACAAAAGCTTTTAGTTTGATCAGATCCCTGTAATGGATTTTTGGTGATGTTTCAATTGCCTGGGGGTGGAGGGGGTGTCCTCCTCATAAAATATTCTCCCAGGATCATTTCTTCAAGTGTTTTCACTGCACTCTCTTCTAGTATTTTCATAGTTTCATGTCTTAAGTTTAAGTCTTTCATCCAGTGAGAATCAATTTTTATTAATGGTGAAAGGTGGGCATTCAGTTTCAGTCTTCTACAGGTTTACCAAGCACCATTTGTTAAATAGGGAGTCTTTTACCCACTTTATGCTTTTGACAGTCTAATCAAAGATCAAATGCTAAGTAGTAGCTGGGTTCATTTCTTGATTCTATTGTGTTCCATAAATATACCTCTCTGGTTTTATGCCAGTACCATGCAGTTTGGATCACTATAAATTTACAGTATAGCCTAAAGTCTGGTAACATGATACCTCCTGATTCGTTTTTATTTCTGAGCAATGTATTGGCTATTCCAGGTTTTTTCCGATTCCATATAAAATGATGCACTGTTTTTTCAAGCTCTTTAAAGTATGACAGTGGTGCTTTAATAGGGATTACATTAAATTTGTTGGTTGCTTTGGGTAGTATAGGCATTTTAACAATGTTGATTATTCCCAGCCATAAGCCTGTACATTTTTCAATTTGTTAATCTCCCCTATTTCTTTTCTTAGAGTTTCATAGTTCACTTTATGGAGATCTTTCACACTCTTTGTTAGGGAAATTCCCACATATTTCATCTTCTTTGCACATTCTAAAAGGAATAGAGTCCTTGACTATATTTTCAGCTTGCGTATTGCTGGCATATATAAAACCTACTGATTTGTGAGTATTGATTTTGTTTATTTATTTATTTATTTATTTTTTATTGTTGGGGATTCATTTAGGGTACAATAAGCCAGGTTACACTGATTGCAATTGTTAGGTAAAGTCCCTCTTGCAATCATGTCTTGCCCTCATAAAGTGTGACACACACCGAGGCCCCACCCCCCTCTCTCCATCCCTCTTTCTGCTTCCTCCCCCCATAACCTTAATTGTCATTAATTGTCCTCATATCAAAATTGAGTACATAGGATTCATGCTTCTTCATTCTTGTGATGCTTTACTAAGAATAATGTCTTCCACTTCCATCCAGGTTAATACGAAGGATGTAAAGTCTCCATTTTTTTTAATGGCTGAATAGTATTCCATGGTATACATATACCACAGCTTGTTAATCCATTCCTGGGTTGGTGGGCATTTAGGCTGTTTCCACATTTTGGCGATTGTAAATTGAGCTGCAATAAACAGTCTAGTACAAGTGTCCTTATGATAAAATAATTTTTTTCTTCTGGGTAGATGCCCAGTAATGGGATTGCAGGATCAAATGGGAGGTCTAACTTGAGTGCTTTGAGGTTTCTCCATACTTCCTTCTAGAAAGGTTGTACTAGTTTGCAGTCCCACCAGCAGTGTAAAAGTGTTCCCTTCTCTTCACATCCATGCCAGCATCTGCAGTTTTGAGATTTTGTGATGTGGGCCATTCTCACTGGGGTTAGATGATATCTCAGGATTGTTTTGATTTGCATTTCTCTAATATATAGAGATGATGAACATTTTTTCATGTGTTTGTTAGCCATTCATCTGTCATCTTTAGAGAAAGTTCTATTCATGTCTCTTGCCCATTAATATATGGGATTGTTGGCTTTTTTCATGTGGATTAATTTGAGTTCTCTAAAGATCCTAGTTATCAAGCTTTTGTCTGATTGAAAATATGCAAATATCCTTTCCCATTGTGTAGGTTGTCTCTTTGCTTTGGTTATTGTCTCCTTAGCTGTACAGAAGCTTTTCAGTTTAATGAAGTCCCATTTGTTTATTTTTGTTGTTGTTGCAATTGCCATGGCAGTCTTCTTCATGAAGTCTTTCCCCAGGCCAATATCTTCCAGTGTTTTTCCTGTGCTTTCTTTGAGGATTTTTATTGTTTCATGCCTTAAATTTAAGTCCTTTATCCATTCTGAATCAATTTTTGTAAGTGGGGAAAGGTGTGGGTCCAGTTTCAGTCTTTTACATGTAGACATCCAGTTCTCCCAACACTATTTATTGAATAGGGAGTCTTTCCCCCAAGGTACATTCTTGTTTGGTTTATCGAAGATTAGGTGGTTGTAAGATGTTGCTTTCATTTCTTGGTTTTCAATTCAATTCCAAGTGTCTATGTCTCTGTTTTTGTGCCAGTACCATGCTGTCTTGACCACTATGGCTTTGTAGTACAGACTAAAATCTGGTATGCTGATGCCCCCAGCTTTATTTTTATTACTAAGAACTGCCTTAGCTATACGGGTTTTTTTTCTGGTTCCATACAAAACGCAGAATCATTTTTTCCAAATCTTGAAAGTACGATTTCGCTATTTTGATAGGAATGGCATTGAATAGGTAGATTGCTTTGGGAAGTATAGACATTTTAACAATGTTGATTCTTCTCGTCCATGAGCATGGTATGTTCTTCCATTTGTTAATATCCTCTGCTATTTCCTTTCTGAGGATTTCATAGTTTTCTTTATAGAGGTCCTTTACCTTCTTCGTTAGGTATATTCCTAGGTATTTCATTTTCTTTGAAACTATGGTGAAGGGGGTTGTGTCCTTAATTAGCTTCTCATCTTCACTGTTATTGGTGTATACAAAGGCTCTGACTTGTGGACATTGATTTTATATCCTGAAACATTACTGTATTTTTTGATGACATCTAGGAGAGTTGTGGTTGAGTCTTTGGGGTTCTCTAAGTATAAGATCATGTCGTCAGCAAAGAGGGAGAGTTTGACCTCCTCTGCTCCCATTTCGATTCCCTTTATTCCTTGTCTTGCCTAATTGTATTGGCTAGAACTTCCAGCCCTACCTTGAATAGTAAAGGTGACAGAGGAAAAGCTTTCAGTTTTACTCCATTCAGTAAAATATTGGCTGTGGGTTTGTCATAGATAGCTTCAATCAGTTTCAGAAATGTGCCACCTATGCCTATACTCTTCAGTGTTCTAATTAGAAAAGGATGCTGTATTTTATCAAATTCTTTTTCTGCATCTATTGAGAGGATCATGTGATCTTTATTTTTGCCTCTGTTAATATGGTGGATAACGTTTATGGACTTGCGTATGTTAAACCAGCCTTTATTAAGATGAAATGTTCTGTAGATGTCTGCTAGATCTAAATGCTGGATGGTAGATTTAAATCTAAAATTTCTTTACTCAGCTTTGTGTTGGAGGATCGATCCCTCACTGCCAAAGGAGTGTTAAAATCTCTGACTATTATGGAGCTGGAGGAAATCAAGTTGCTCATGTCTGTTAAAGTTTCTCTTATAAATTGAGGTGCATTCTGATTGGGTGCATAGATATTCATAATCGAAATCTCATCATATTGAGTATTACCCTTAACAAATATGAAGTGACCATTCTTGTCCTTCCTAACTTTTGTTGGTTTAAAGCCTATTGTGTCTGCAAATAAAATTGCAACACCTGTTTTTTTCTGGTTACCATTTGCCTGAAATATGGATGACCATCCTTTCACCCTGAGTTTGTATTTGTCTTTTAAGTTAAGATGTGACTCTTGTAAGCAACAGATATCTGGTCTGAGTTTTTGTATCCTGTCAGCTAACCTATGTCTCTTTAGAGGACAGTTTAAGCCATTCACATTAATGGAGATTATTGATAAGTTTGGTGAAATTTTGGGTATCGAGATTTTCAAAAGTCCCGTGGACAATTTTAATCTTTTCACCATTGTAGAAGTTGGCGTTTGATCAGAAGTTTCTGAGTGAGTTTACTTTTGTAGTATAGGATTGGGTTGGTCATTATGGAGGATAGGTCTGAGAATATCCTGAAGAGCTGGTTTGGTTGTGGCAAATTTCTTCAACATATGAATGTCATTAAAGTATTTAATTTCTCCATCATAGATGAAACTCAGTTTAGCTGGGTACAAGATCCGGGGTTGAAAGTTATTTTCCTTTAGGAGATTAAAAGTCAATGACCACCCTCTTCTGGCTTGAAAAGTTTTAGCAGAGAGATCTTCAGTCATTCTTATGTTCTTACCTTTGTAGATAATGGCTTTCTTTCACCTGATAACCTTGAGAATTTTCTCCTTCATGTTGACTTTAGTGAAGCTAATTATGATATGTCTGGGGGATGACTTTTTGGGGTTGAATTGTGCTGGAGTTCTGAAACTGTCTGCTATCTGAATTTCAGAATCTCTAGGCATGTCTGGAAAATTCTCTTTCATAATTTCATGCAGAAGGGCCTCTGTGCCCATCAATGCCACTTCATCGTTTTCCGGAACTCCTATTATTCGTATATTTGCCTTCTTCGAATCATCCCAGAGCTCTCTAAGAGAATGATCCGTTTTTGCTCTCCATTTCTCTTCCTCTTTGAGAGTTTGGGAGCGTTTGAAGGCTTTATCTTCGATTTCAGAAATCCTTTCTTCTGCTTGTTCCATTTTGTTGCTGAGGGATTCTACTGTATTTTTCATATCTTTAAGGGCTGTAAATTCTTGCTTCAGTGTGTCTAAGTCTTTGGTGGTTTTGTCTTTAAATTCGTTAAATTCTTGAGACAACTTTTGAATTTCTCCTTGGATTCCTAATTCCATTTTATCAATCTTGTCTGCAATCCAAATTCTGAATTTGATTTCTGACATGTCTGCCAGTTGTTTATGAATGGGATCTTCAATTACATCCGCCATATCTTTCCTTGGGGGGTGGGTTTATCTATTCTGGTTATTCGTGTTACGAGAGTTTTTCTGCTGATTCTGTCCCATGGTTGTTTTACTCCCTTTGATTTTTCCCCTGGGGTTACTTGAAGGCCCGTTCAGTGTTGTAGCCTGAGAGATTGGGGCCCTGTCTGTTGTGGTGGGGATGAGTGGTTCTGACACATGCAACCACTTGCCAGTTTTCCACACTTTTTGTCCTGCTCTTTGGGTCCAGAAGTCCCTTGCTGGCTCCCTGTATCCTCAAAGGGATGATTATAGGCAGATCCCACTGGCCAGAGATGCCTGGAGTCTTGTCTCCACAGACTTGCTGTTCCCAGTTGCAGGGAAGCTGTTACTCGGTCGCCATCTTTAATCCAATGCCACGTAACATTTTGCTTTATATTTTTCTAAGGTTCTTTGTCCACATATATTCCTTCTTAGCAATTGAAATATATAAGTACAACAATGGAATTGTGCTCTACTTATTATTTGTAACTTAATATTTCATATCACAAAAGGATGATAATTATTTTCAAATCAATAAATTATCACCATATATAAAAAAAGGGAGAGTTACATCTTTTATGTTTACCTGTATGGAGGTAGAACATATTCTTCTTAGTAAAGTATCTCAAAAAAAAACATATCCAATGTAGTCAATACTATTATGAAACCAATGTATAATAACTTACACATTCATGTGAATGATAAAACACAAAGATAGTCCAGAAAGGAAAAGGAGAGATGTGGGAGAAGGGAGGGAAGGGGAGAAGATGAAAAAGGGAGGAGAGGGTAGAGGGTGGAGGATGAGTGAAGGGAGAGTATTTGGTGGGATCTTACCTAATGTGCACAATGCAAGGGTACATTTCAAAACTAAGAGTATATTTTAAATGTCTCACCACAAAAATAAGTGAAGTGATGGTTATATTAATGAGTTTGATTTAAGCATTTCACATTGTATATCAAATCATCATATTGTACCCCGTAAATGTATAGTTATGATTTAATAAAAATTAAGTGAAAACAAATAAATAAATATTCACCATGTGGCCATTTATAGCAAGATTTTGCTGATCCTTGTCCTAGGGGTTTTCCCCTCAATTTTTACTGTGGCAAATACATGTAAGTTGTACCATCGTAACCATTTTAAAGTGTACAAGTTAGTGGCATTAGTACATTCATATTCTTGTTTACAACCAACACTACCATCCATCCCCAAAACTTTCTTATATTCCCAAAGTGAAACTATACACCCATTAAATATCAACTCCCCATTTCTTCTTTCCTCCAGCATTGCCCCTACCCATCTTGGTAACCACCAGTCTACTTTGCCTCTACAAACTTGCTTGTCCTAGATTCTTAGATGATTCTATGTGGCTTGCCAGATGCTGCTTTAGGATGACTCTAAAAGGACCCTTAGCAGTTTTTCATTCCTTGTTTGAAGGCTTAGGTAATTGTTTTGAACCATCTATTTGGAATTATGAAAATATTCTCAAGCGTGCAGACATGTAGTTTTCCAAGTCAGAGTTGGGATGAATTTCCGTGGCCTTGAATATGCAAAGTGTCCACCTGGCTAGAAAATGAGACAATCACTGATGGGATGAAGAAATAATGGGAGAGGATCTGGGTTGTTGTAAATGGGGAGTAAACATGAGATAGTGGAAAAAGGGAGGATTAGTAATCTATGTCCTCCTAACTGCAAAGTTTGTATTGTTTCTGTTCCACAGCAACTGATATAATAGTTAAACTGATAAATGTTTTTATTATGGTAAGAATGTGTAACATGAGGACTACCTTCTGAACACATTTTTAAGCCCACGATGCAGTATTATTAACTATAGATGACGTTGTGCAGCAGGTGTTCTGAGTCCCCTGCTGATTTTCCCTAAGTGTTAAGGATATCACAACAAAGTTGAGCGGTCTTTTCTGACTATCAGGATGTTCTGTGCTATTCCTTTCCCTCAGAATCTAATGCACAGATGGATATATTAAAGTATTTCTTATAACTTAGAGAATAAAGAGAACAACATTATTAAATTGAAAAGAATAACTTTAAAAATACTTATTTTAATGTTAAACAAGAAGCTTATATAGCTTGTCACCTGTTTGGTGATAATTGGGACTATATTCTGTTATGGATCAACTTTACTCTGAATGTCTGATTTCTTTTGATTTTCCAAAGAATCCTCAAAGGCATAAGATCTTTAAATGCTGAGATGATAAATTGAGATAACCAAAGCAATGATGAAATTATTACACTAGTTCTAGGTATCTAGAGAAATTCTCTAGGGCCCGTCATCTTTCCCAGCAGTCTCCCCCTCCGCAGGGCTCCCGTATTCCTGAGAGTGATTACGCACATGCGGTTGAAGCCCAGGGGACATCACAGTGAGGCAGACTCTTCTGCAGCTGCCATTACCCTGTCGCTTTTCCCGTATCCTTGCGTAAAATTAGAGCAGTTCGCCAGCCTCAGCTCAACACTCTTGCCTGGAGCAGAAACTCCAGTCACCAGGTAGGAGCAGAGCCTTCTGTTTCTTTGGTGGAAGGTCTTTGTGGGATTTCTGATCCACTTTTGGCCTGGTGATGCTGAATGTGAACATGAGAGAGAGAGAGCTCATGTGCAGGGTTACCTTATGTAAAGGATGTTGACGTGTAGCAGAAAGTTTCGATGACCAATGGAATTTCATGTTAAGAGAAAAGGCAAAGCACAGCAGGGCCACTTTCAGTTCTGTTCTGGAGAGGCGAGTGGCATTGCCTCCTCAGTTACAGCTATTTTACCCACTGCCACTTTATCACTCAAGCCTAGTGTGCCCAATTTTGATATTTGATAATATTTTCCACTAAAATAAACTCAAATTCTTTGAAGCATGGTTAATTCCGCATTTTGAGGCTGGAAGAAATATTAGGCCAACTAAGAATATCCAGGCATATTTACAGGAGAATCAGTGGGAGTGCTTAAAAAGCAAATAAGAAAACTGAGGAAAACTTCCATTGGCCAAATGGATGAGTGAGAAATAATAGTAATTCTAGAGATAAGTTAGGTTAATTGGAATTAGATCATGAGTTCATAATAATGCTCAGATTTATATAAGGTATAGTATAAACCAAAAGAAGGGTGGATTTCTAATGATATGTTTAACTTGTCAAATGGATTTCTTATATTTCAAAATACTAACAGGATGCAAATAGAAAGGAAAAACAAACACCACATGTAATTTCCAATTACGTTTTTAAATTTTATTCACTTTTTAAGAGACAGAGTCTCACTATCTTGCCAAGGCTATACACTTGGACTCCTGGGCTCGAGCGATCCTCCTGGGTCAGTCTCCTGAGTATCTGGGACTACAGGTGCGCACCACAGCACTCAGCTTAAACTGATTTTAACAAGCAAGAGTGTCTTTATGAGTACACACACATACAGGTGTAATTTGTTCCTTCTGGTAAGCAGATGTCATTTCAGAAGTATAACATATGTTTATTTCTATCTGTCTGAGCTAGAAAAAGAAAGCAAAAATGGGAGAATGCACATGCCCTGCAGAAATAAAGAACAGTCATGAGGAGCAGAAGTCACTGGTCACCTCCTGTGACCTTACACAGCACCAGGGAGAAAGAGGGTCTCAGCCACTATGCTAGTGTTCACACAAGAACAAAAATAACCATAAAAGAAAGGCTTAACATTTAGTGCCAGAAAAATAGATTAGCCACCCAGCTCCACAAAAGAAAGCTGGCTGTGCAGACTATCTCATTCTTCATTCAGGGGACAAGATGTGTAGCTGTCCAATATTTGAGAAATTGAAATGTGGCTACTGAGATTGGAGGACAAACTGTTAAACTGTGATTAATTTAAACTTAAATTAAAAAACTGATGTATAACTCAGCTATTGAAAGATAAAGTACACTTTTAGTAAATCTACCCCTCAACTGTAAATATTACAGAATCTAAATACAAACCAAACATTTCCAATGAACTATTAGCACCTTATTTGAAATGTACATTAAGTATAAAATACACAACCAATGTAGATTTAGTGTGAAATGGATACCTCCCTTATAATTGTTTATGTTAAAACATTGAATTAATGTAAGTTTTTAGTGAGTTAAATAATATTAAAATTAACTTATCTGTGTTTTATTTTTTAAAATGTGGCTATTAGAGAATTTTAGTTACCGATTTTGCTTGTATTATTTCCCATTATTTCTTCTCAAAAAGAAGCTATTTTTGAGGTAAACTTACTAATTATGCTGAGTTAACTACTGATAAACACAGGTTTACAATTAAATCATAGAACAGATTAATATATTAACATAACATGGCAATAAATTAGGTATTCTGTGCTACTAAACTTAAAAGCACACCCCTTGTCTAGGCAAAGAGTCAAGTATCCAGAGAAGATAAAGTGTTGTAGCAGTCACTCACCATGAGGTGACATGTAAATCTTTGATCCAAAAGAGACCAGGTCCCCACCTGGTCAGTGGCGACCCCCCAGCTCAGGGTGGTGGGATGTATTTTACCTAGTCCACTGGACTGTGGCAATCCTGCTTTCTTTTTTTTTTTTTAATTTAGAAGACAAACAGGAGAAATTAAAGGATTTTTAAAAGCCATAATGAAGAAATAAATTCATATTCACAGTCCTGCATTTTAAAACTGGTTTTAGTGCATATGTCAGATCAATTTTGTTAGTATTCTGAGTTGTTCTCTGTGCTTTGGATGGTGTTAAAGCTGTCAGAAGAATCTGATGTCTCAGACTTGGCATGTATTTGACTCAGAGAAGAGGCAATCACAGAAAAGCAGCTGGAGGGTTCCATGGAGTGGGGAGGGTGCCTCAAAGGTGAGGCAGTGGCATCGTCAGGAGAGGAATCATAACACACGAGGTAAATAAGTCAGGTCCTTTGAAGAGAAAGGTTGTCTTAGTTAAGTAATGAAGGATGACACCAGGAACATATTGTGGAGCTCTGCTGATGTGTCTCCACAGAGTCTTGACCTGGTCAGTGGACAGTGGTTTTTGAATATGGCAATTAGGATGTATTTTACAGCATCTAATAAGAGTTCATGCTTAGGTTGAAAGGAATACCACCAACAAAAAAATATGAACATTCATAGAGGAGAAATCTGCAATTTCTTAAGATTCTGTTATCAATAATGTTTCAGAAAACACACACACATATATTATTGTACTGTACTGTACAACATCCTTTGTATTAACCTGGATGGAAGTGGAAGACATTATTCTTAGTAAAGCATCACAAGAATGGAGAAGCATGAATCCTATGTACTCAATTTTGATATGAGGACAATTAATGACAATTAAGGTTATGGGGGGGGAAGCAGAAAGAGGGACGGAGGGATGGGGTGGGGCCTTGGTGTGTGTCACACTTTATGGGGGCAAGACATGATTGCAAGAGGGACTTTACCTAACAATTGCAATCAGTGTAACCTGGCTTATTATACCCTCAATGAATCCCCAACAATAAAAAAAATAAAATAAAATATACATTTTAATGAGATCAGTAGATAAACAACTATGTACCCACACAAGAGAAAAACACAATCAAGAAAGGAAAGGGGAGAGGGGAGGAAGGGGGGGTACTTGCTGAGCTAATGGACCCAATGTAAGGGTATAGATCACCCCCGGTGAAGGGCTCCACTACAAATTGGACTTTACGTAATACAACAATGTAACTTTATTATTTGTATCCTTTAGTAATCTGAAATTTAAAAAATAACGACAAAGAATATATTCTTTTTCAAATTAGAAATAGGTGTTTTTCTTCAACAGTGGATTTTACCTACACAATATTATTTAAAATGACTGCAGTAGAGCCGGGCATGGTGGCTTATGCCTGTAACCCTAGCAGTCTGGGAGGCTGAGGCGAGTGGATTGCTTGAGCTCACAGATTCAAGAGCAGCCCGAGCCAGAGAGGGACCTCCTCTCTGCAAATAGCCGGGTGTTGTGGCATGTGCCTGTAGTCCCAGTTACTTGAGAGGCTGAGGCAAGATAATCAGTTCAGCCCAAGAATTTGAGGCTGCTATGAGCTGTGATACCATGGTACACTACCAAGGGTGAAAAGTGAGACTCTGTCTCAAAAAAATGAATACATAAAAAATAAATAAATAAAATGACTGCAGCATATTCTTTTGTATGGCTATGCCATAATTAATTACTGAATCTCCAATTACAGATATTTAGGTATTGTCATTATTACTTTAAACATTTTAGCTAATATTTTGGCACACGTTCTCAGATCTTCCTCTCTTTCAGAGATGTAGAGTTACATGAACCGGTGCAACATACATATTTCGAAACAGGTTTTTCTTTATAAACTATGATTCTATTAACATTCCTATACATCTGGATGAAAATTTGATTTATGGAACAAAATTGTATTGGAGAAGTTGGGCTGCAGGTAACAATCCTAATTGTTCCCATTCACAACCTGATGCTAATGGTGAAATTTTTATGAACAGCTTTTTGGTAGAAATAACATCGTGGTGCTTTCCTCACATCCTGTAATAATTCTGTTTTGTTTTCTTTGGCAAGACATTCCACTGTTCCTTTGAGGTACATTGTCCTTTGAAATAGGTCAATAAACTTAATATTTTTGGGATATGGAGTTTCTCTTAGTGGTCTTAGGCTGATTTGTCCAAGACAGGTTTTAAGTTTGCTCAGAAAGATCTTCCCAACAAAAAAAATCCCCTTTATTTTAAAATTAGTTTTAAGACTTTACTTTTTATATTTAAGTTTTTAATTCATCTAGAATTTATATATGCTTTTGAATAATAAATTATTCTTCCATTTAAAATACTTAGTTTTATACGTTAAAATCACAGAAACTGGGGCTCACTTCTGAATTAAAAAAAAATTTCATTGGCTTTCTTGTTTGGTTTCACACTGTTTTGGCTACTGTGACTGGATAGTATTGTTAATAATAAAAATAAAACAATTTTACATGAGTCTAAGTCATATTTAATAAGGTTATTATTTTAGCTAAACCTTAAAATCATTTTATTTATTTATTATTAAATCATAGCTGTGTACATTAATGCAATCGCAGGGCACCATACACTGGTTTTATAGACCATTTGACATATTTTCATCACACTGGTTAACATAGCCTTCCTGGCATTTTCTTAGTTATTGTGTTAAGACATTTATATTCTACATTAAGTAAGTTTCACATGTACCCTTGTAAGATGCACTGTAGGTGTGGTCCCCCCAATCACCCTCCCTCCCCACTCCCTCCCTCTTCTTCCTCATATTCATAGATTATAACTGGGTGATAGCCTTCATATGAAAGCTGTAAATTAGTTTCATAGTAGGGCTGAGTACACTGGATACTTTTTCTTCCATCCTTGAGATACTTTACTAAGAAGAATATGTTCCAGCTCTATCCATGTAAGCATGAAAAAGGTAAAGTCTCCATCTTTCTTTAAGGCTGCATAGTATTCCATGGTATACATATACCACAATTTATTAATCCATTTGTGGATCGATGGGCACTTGGGCTTCTTCCACGACTTAGCAATTATGAATTGGGCTGAAGTAAACATTCTGGTACAAATATCTTTGTTATAATGTGATTTTTGGTCTTCTGGGTATATACCTAGTAGAGAGGAATTGTAGGAATTGAATGGCAGGTCTATTTTTAGATCCCCAAGTGTTCTCCAAACATCTTTCCAAAAGGAACTTACTAGCTTGCATTCCCACCAGCAGTGTGTAAGTGTTCCCTTTTCTCCACATCCATGCCAACATCTCTGGTCTTGGGATTTTGTGATATGGGCTAATCTTCCTGGAGTTAGATGATATCTCAAAGCAGTTTTGATTTGCATTTCTCTAATGATTAAGGATGATGAGCAGTTTTTCATATGTCTGTAGGTCATGCGCCTGTCTTCTTCAGAGAAGTTTCTCTTCAAGTCCCTTGCGCAGCCTGAGATGGGATCACTTATTCTATTCTTGCTAATACGTTTGAGTTCTCTGTGGATTCTGGTTATTAAATCTTTGTCGGAGACATATCTTGCAAATATCTTCTCCTATTCTAAGGGCTGTCTGCTTGCTTTACTTACTGTGTTTCTGGCTGTGCAGAAGCTTTTTAGTTTCATAAGGTCCTAGTTGTGTATTTTTGATGCTGCTTCAATTGCCCAGGGGGGTCCTACTCATAAAATATTCACTCAGACCGATTTCTTCAAGAGTTTTCCCTGCACTCTCTTCCAGTATTTTTATAGTTTCATGTCTTAAGTTTAAATCTTTAATCCAGTGAGAGTTTATCTTAGTTTTTTTTTTTGTAGAGACAGAGTCTCACTTTATGGCCCTCGGTAGTGTGCCATGGCATCACACAACTCACAGCAACCTCCAACTCCTGGGCTTAAGCAATTCTCTTGCCTCAGCCTCCCGAGTAGCTGGGACTACAGATGCCCGCCACAACACCCAGCTATTTTTTGGTTGCAGTTCAGCCAGGGCTGGGTTTGAACCCACCACTCTCGGTATATGGGGCTGGCGCCCTACCGACTGAGCCACAGGTGCCACCTGAGTTTATCTTAGTTAATGGTGAAAGGTGTGGGTCCAGTTTCAGTCTTCTACAGGACGCCAGTCAGTTTACCCAGCACCATTTGTTAAATAGGGAATCTTTTCCCTACTGAATGCTTTTAATTGGCTCGTCAAAGATCAAATAATGGTAAGTAGCTGGGTTCATCTCTTGGTTCTCTATTCTGTTCCAGACATCTACTCTCTGTTTTTGTGCCAGTACCATGCTGTTTTGATCACTATTGATTTATAGTATAGTCTGAGGTCTGGTAGCGTAATTCCTTCTGCTTTGTTCTTATTTCTGAGTAATGTCTTGGCTATTCGAGTTTTTTTCTGATTCCATATAAAACGAAGTATATGGAATTTTCAAATCTTTAAAGTATGACAGTGGAGCTTTTATAGGGATTGTATTAAAATTGTATATTGCTTTGGGTGGCATGAACATTTTAAAAATGTTGATTTTTCCCAGCCATGAGCATGGTATGTTTTTCTATCTGTTAACATTTTCAGCTATTTCTTTTCTTAGAGTTTCAAAATTATAGAGATCTGTCACGTCCTTTGTTAGATAAACTCCCAAATATTTCATCTTCTTTGGTACTACTGTGAATGGAATAGAGTCTTTCATTGTTTTTTCAGCTTGACAATTGTTGGTATATATAAAGGCTACAGGTTTATGAATGTTGATTTTGTAACCTGAGATGCTACTGTATTCCTTGATCACTTCTAAATATTTTGTAGGAGAATCTCTGGTGTTTTCCAGATATACAATCATATCATCTGAGAAGAGTGAAAGTTTGATCTCTTCTGACCCTATATGGATACCCTTGATAGCCTTTTCTTCCCTAAATGCAGTGGCTAAAACTTCCATTACAATGTTAAAGAGCAGTGGAGACAATGGGCAACCTTGCCTGGTTCCTGATCTGAGTGGAAGTGATTTCAATTTAACTCAACTATATACGATATTGGCTGTGGGTTTGCTGTAGATGCTCTCTGTCAGTTTAAGAAATGTCCCTTCTGTATCAATTTTCTTAAGTGTTCTGATCATGAAGGGATGCTGGATATTATCAAAAGCTTTTTCTGGTACAGATGTTTTGTTATATTGTGATTTATTCTGGGTATATACCTAGTAAAGGAATTATAGGATCAAATGGCAGGTCTATTTTTAGAACTCTGAATATTCTCCAAAAATCCTTCCAAAAGGAATGTATTAGTATGCATTCCCACCACCAGTGTAGAAGTGTTCCCTTTTCTCCACATCAACGCCAACATCTCTGGTTTTGGGATTGTGTTAGGTGGGCTAATCTTACTGGAGTTAAGTGATATCTCAAAGTAGTTTTGATTTGCATTTCTCTGATGATTAAGGATGATGAGCATTTTTTCATGTGTCTGAAGGCCACGCACCTGTCTTCTCTAGAGAAGCTTCTCTTCAAAGACATCTGTAACAGAATGTTTATTGCACCCCAATTCATAATTACTAAATCATGGAAGAGGCCCATGGAAGAAGCGCAAGTGCCCATCAACCCACGAATGGACTAGCAAATTGTGGTACCAGTATACCATGGAATATTATGCAGCCTTAAAGAAAGATGGAGACTTCACCTCTTTCATGTTTACATGGATGGAGCTGGAACATATTCTTCTTAGCAAAGTATCTCAAGAATGGAAGAAAAAGTATCCAATGTACTCAGCCTTACTATAAAGCTAATTTATAGCTTTCATATGAAGGCTATACCCTAACTATAACACAAGAATATGGGGAAAGGGTAAAGGGAGGGGAGAGGAAGGGGGAGGTTAGGATGGAGGGAGAGTAATTGGTGGGGCCACACCTACGGTGCATCTTAAAGTGGGTACAGGTGAAACTTACTAAATTCAGAATTCAAATGTCTTCATACAATAACTAAGAAAATGCCATGATGGCTATGTTAAACAGTTTGATGAAAATATTTCAGATTGTATATGAAACCAGCACATTGTACCCCTTGACTGCACTAATGTACACAGCTATGATTTAATAATAAAAAAAGCTTTTTCTGAATCAATTGAAAGAATCATATGGTCTTTGTTTTTTAATTTGTTTATGTGCTGAATTATATTTATAGATTTACATGTATTGAACCGGCCTTGGGACCCTGGGATAAAACCCACTTGGTCATGATGTATAATTTGTTTGATGTGTTGCTGGATTCTGTTTGTTAGGATCTTGTTGAATATTTTTGTATCCATATTCATTAGTGATACTGGTCTATAATTTTTTTTTCTTGTTGGGTATTCCCAACAAGAAAAAAAAGTTCCCCACCCTGCTTTGGGAATCACGGTGATGTTTGCTTCATAGAATGTGTTGGGTAGTATTCTTTTTTTTCATATATATATATGAACAGGTTAGGTAATATAGGTACTAGTTTCTCTTTAAAGGTTTGATAGAATTCTGACGTGAAGCAATCTGGTCCTGAGCTTTTGTTTTTAGGGAGATTTTGCATGGTTGATGGTATTTCAGAACTTGATATAGGCCTGTTCAACATTTACACTTGGTTCTGGCTAAGTCTTGGAAGGTGACATGCTTCCAAGTATAAGTCAATTTTCTTCAGATTTTCATATTTCTGAGAATAAAGTTTCTTGTAATGTTCATTAAGGATTTTTTATTTATTTATTTATTTTTTATTAAATCATAGCTGTGTACATTGATATGATCATGGGGCATCATACACTCTCTTCATAGACCATTTGACACATTTTCATCACAATGGTTAACATAGCCTTCCTGGCATTATCTCAGTTACTGTGCCAAGACATTTACATTCTACATTTATCAAGTTTCGCAAATACCCCTGTAAGATGCACCGCAGGTATAATCCCAAAAATCCCCCTCCCTTTACCCACTACACCCATCCCTCCCCTCCCTTTCCCACTTCCCCCTATTGTTAGGTTGTAACTGGGTTATAGCTTTCATGTGAAAGCCCCAAATTAGTTTCATAGTAGGGCTGAGTACATTGGGTACTTTTTCTTCCATTCTTGAGATACTTTACTAAGAAGAAGATGTTCTAGCTCCATCCATGTAAACATGAAAGAGGTAAAGTCTCCATCTTTTTTTAAGTCTGCATAATATTCCATGGTGTACATATACCACAATTTATTAATCCATTTGTGGATTGATGGGTACTTGGGCTTTTTCCATGACTTAGCAATTATGAATTGGGCTGCAATAAGCATTCTGGTACAAATATCTTTGTTATGTTGTGATTTTTGGTCTTCTGGGTATATGCCCAGCAGAGGAAGTACAGGATTGAATGCCAGGTCTATTTTTAGATCTCTGAGTGTTCTCCATATATCTTTCTAAAAGGAATGTATTAATTTGCATTCCCACCAGCAGTGCAGAAGTGTTCCCTTTTCTCCACATCCATGCCAACATTTCTGGTCTTGAGATTTTGTGATATAGGCTAGTCTCACTGGAGTTAGATGATATCTCAAAGTAATTTTGATTTGCATTTCTCTGATGATTAAAGATGATGAGCATTTTTTCATATGTCTGAAGGCCGTGTGCCTGTCTTCTTCAGAGAAGTTTCTCTTCAAATCCCTTGCCCAGCTGCGATGGGATCCCTTCTTTTTTCCTTGCTGATGCGTTTGAGTTCTCTGTGGATTCTGGTTATTAAACCTTTGTTGGAGATATAACCTGCAAATATCTTCTCCCATTCTGAGGGCTGTCTGCTTGCTTTACTTACTGTGTTCTTGGCTGTGCAGAAGCTTTTTAGTTTGATCAAGTCCCAGTGTATTTTTGAAGCTGCTTCAATTGCCCAGGGAGTCCTCCTCATAAAATACTCGCCCAGACCAATTTCTTCAAGGGTTTTCCCTGCACTCTCTTCTAGTATTTTTATAGTTTCATGTCTTAAGTTTACATCTTTAATCCAGTGAGAGTCTATCTTAGTTAATGGTGAAAGGTGTAGGTCCAGTTTCAGTCTTCTGCAGGTTGCCAGCCAGTTCACCCAGCACCATTTGTTAAATAGGGAATCTTTTCCCCACTGAATGTTTTTAATTGGCTTGTTAAAGATCAAATAATGGTAAGTAGCTGGATTCATCTCTTGGTTCTCTATTCTGTTCCAGATATCTACTTCTCTGTTTTTGTGCCAGTACCATGCTGTTTTGATCACTATCGATTTGTAGTAAAGTCTGAGGTCTGGTAGTGTGATTCCTCCTGTTTTGTTTTTATTTCTGAGTAATGTCTTGGCTATTTGAGTTTTTTTTCTGATTCCATATAAAACGAAGTATTGTTTTTTCAAGATCTTTAAAGTATGGCAGCGGAGCTTTAATAGGGATTGCGTTGAAATTATATATTGCTTTGGGTAGTATGGACATTTTAATAATGTTGATTCTTCCCAGCCATGAGCATGGTATGTTTTTCCATTTGTTAACATTTTCAGCTATTTCTTTTCTTAGAGTTTCATAGTTCTCTTTATAGACAACTTTCACGTCTTTTGTTAGGTAAATTCCCAAATATTTCATCTTCTTTGGCACTAATGTGAATGGGATAGAGTCCTGAACTGCTTTTTCAACTTGACTATTGTTGGTGTATATAAAGGCTACCGATTTATGAATGTTGATTTTGTAACCTGAGATGCTGCTGTATTCCTTGATCACTTCTAGGAGTTTTGTAATAGAGTCCCTAGTGTTTTCCAGATACACAATCATATCATCTGCGAAGAGTGAAAGTTTGATATCTTCTGACCCTATATGGACACCCTTGATCGCCTTTTCTTCCCTAATTGCGGTGGGTAAAACTTCCATTACAATGTTAAAAAGCAATGGAGACAATGGGCAGCCTTGTCTGGTTCCTGATCTGAGTGGAAATGATTTCAATTTAACTCCATTCAATAAGATATTGGCTATGGGTTTGCTGTAGATGGCCTCTATCAGTTTAAGAAAAGTCCCTTCTAGATCAATTTTCTTGAGTGTTCTGATCATGAAGGAATGCTGGATATTATCGAAAGCTTTTTCTGCATTGATTGAGAGTATCATATGGTCTTTGTTTTTTAATTTGTTTATGTGCTGGATTACATTTATAGATTTACGTATATTGAACCAGCCTTGAGACCCTGGGATAAAACCGACTTGGTCATGATGTATAATTTGTTTGATGTGTTGCTGGATTCTGTTTGTTAGGATCTTGTTGAATATTTTTGCATCTATATTCATTAGTGATATCGGTCTATAATTTTCTTTTCTTGTTGGGTCTTTTCCTGGTTTGGGGATCAGGGTGATGTTTGTTTCATAAAAGTGTTGGGTAGTCTTCCTTCTTTTTCTACCTTTTGGAACAGGTTGAGTAATATAGGTACTACTTCCTCTTTAAAGGTTTGGTAGAATTCTGACGTGAAACCATCTGGTCCCGGGCTTTTCTTTTTAGGGAGGTTTTGTATGGTTGATGCTATTTGTAAACTTGATATGGGCCTGTTCAGTATTTCCACTTGATTCTGGCTGAGACTTGGAAGGTGGCGTGCTTCCAAGTATTGGTCAATTTCCTTCAGATTTTCATATTTCTGAGAATAAAGTTTCTTGTAATATTCATTAAGGATTTTTTTGATTTCTGATGAGTCTGTTGTTATTTCGTCTTTGTTGTTTCTGATTGACGAGATTAGAGATTGTACTGTTTTTTTTTTTTTTTTCTGATTCGGTTGGCCAGAGGTTTATCTGTTTTATTGACCCTTTAAAATACCAGCTTTTTGATTTATTGATCTGTTGTATTATTCTTTTGTTTTCAATTTCATTTAATTCTGCTCTAATTTTGGTTATTTCTTTTCTTCTACTGGGTTTGGTGTTGGAATGTTCTTCCTTTTCCATTTGGTTGAGATGTTCCATTAAGTTGTTAACTTCCTCTTTTTCCGTTCTCTTGAGGAAGGCTTGCAGTGCTATAAATTTCCCTCTTAGAACTGACTTTGCAGTGTCCCAGAGTTTCTGATAGTTTGTGTCTACATTGTCATTTTTTTCCAAAAAATTGGTGATTTCTTTCTTAATCTCATCTCTGACCCAGCTATCATTCAGCATAAGGTTATTTAACTTCCATGTTTTTGTATGAGTATGCAGATTCCTGTTGTTACTCAGTTCAAGTTTTATTCCATGATGGTCCAAGAAGATGCAAGGAATAATTTCTATTCCTTTAAATTTACTGAGGTTAGACTTGTGACCTAAAATGTGGTCAATTTTGGAGTAAGTTCTGTGGGCTGATGAGAAGTATGTGTATTCAGTTTTTTTGGGATGAAATGTTCTGTAGATGTCTGTTAAATCTAAATATTGGATGGTTAGGTTTAAATCTAAGATTTCTTTGATCAGCTTCTTGCTGGAGGATCGATCCAACACTGCCAAAGGAGTGTTGAAACCTCCGACTATTGTGGAGCTGCAGGAAATCAAGTTGCTCATGTCTGTTAGAGTTTCTCTTATAAATTGAGGTGCATTCTGGTTGGGTGCATAGATATTAATAATTGAGATCTCATCATATTGAGTATTATCCTTAACAAATATGAAGTGACCATTCTTGTCCTTCCTTACTTTTGTTGGTTTAAAGCCTACTGTATCGGCAAATAAAATTGCAACACCTGCTTTTTTCTGATTACCATTTGCCTGAAATATGGACCACAATCCTTTCACCCTCATTCTGTTTTTGTCTTTTAAGTTAAGATGTGAGTCTTTTATGCAACAAATATCTGGCTTGAGTTTTTGTATCCAGTCAGCTAACCTATGCCTCTTTAGAGGACAGTTTAAGCCGTTCACATTAATGGAGAGTATTGATAAGTCTGGTGGAATTTTGGGTATCGAGTTTTTCAAAGGTCCAGTGGACATTTTTAATCCTTTCGCCAGTGTGGAAGTTGGAGTTTTATCTGAAGTTTCTGAGTGAGTTTACTTTTGTGGTATAGGATTGGGTTGGTTATTATGGAGGATAGGTTGAGAATATCCTGAAGAGCTGGTTTTGTTATGGCAAATTTCTTCAACATATGAATGTCATTAAAGTATTTAATTTCTCCATCATAAATGAAACTCAGTTTAGCTGGATACAAGATCCAGGGTTGAAAGTTATTTTGCTTTAGGGGATTAAAAGTTGGTGACCACCCTCTTCTGGCTTGAAAAGTTTCAGCAGAGAGATCTGCAGTCATTCTAATATTCTGCCCTTTGAAGGTAATGGTTTTCTTTCTCCTGGAAGCTTTAAGGATTTTCTCCTTCATATTAACTTTAGTGAAGTTAATTATGATATGCCTGGGGGATGTATTATTGGGGTTGAGTCGTGCTGGGGTCCTGAAGCTGTCCGCTATCTGAATTTCAGAATCTCTAGGCATGTTTGGAAAATTCTCTTCCATAATTTCATGCAGAACGGCCTCTGTGCCCAGTGAGGCCACTTCATCTGTTTCTGGAACCCCTATGATTTGGATATTTGCCTTCTTTGAATTATCCCAGAGCTCTCTGAGAGAATGATCTGTTTTTGCTCTCCATTTCTCTTCCTCTTTGAGAGTTTGGGATCATTCAAAGGCTTTATCTTCAATGTCAGAAATCCTTTCTTCTGCTTGCTCCATTCTGTTGCTGAGGGATTCTACTGTATTTTTCATATCTTTGAGGGCTGCAAATTCTTGCTTCAGTGTGTCTAAGTCTTTGGTGGTTTTGTCTTTAAATTCGTTAAATTCTTGAGACAACTTTTGAATTTCTGCTCGAATTTCTAATTCCACTTTGTTAATCTTGTCTGCAATCCAAATTCTGTATTCGATTTCTGACATCTCAGCCAGTTGTTTATGAATGGGATCATCAATTGCATCTGCCATATCTTTCCTTGGGGGGGGGGGTTGATCTAGTCTGGTTATTCATGTTGCTAGAGTTTTCCCACTGATTTGGCCCCATTATTGTTTTACTCCCTCTGTTTTTTCCCCTCGGGCTTTGTCGAGGGCCTGTACAGTGTTGTGGCCTGAGAAACTGGCGCCCTGTCTGGTATGGTGGGGCTAAGTGGTTCTGTCTTGTTTTCAGCTGGTTTCTGTTCCACCCTAGTGAGACAGATACTTTGGATTGAAGTCTCAGCTGTGGTGAAATATCAGCAATTAAGTCACCCCGCCCCCCACCGGCAAATAATTGGAAAAGAAAAATCAAACCTTCCTACCACTGTGCACCCAGGACACCACCTGATTTGTCCTCAGACAATTGGTTCAGTTCAAAAAGGTCCAAATAAATTGTCTCAGTCTGCACCTATCTCAGGTGAGAGAGTTTAAGAGGTCTCTGGGAACTGGATCACAGGGGTCTGGTGACTACTCTGGTGTGGCTTGCTCCAGTGCTGCATGGATTCAGGAGAAGCCACCAGCCAATAAATCAGTCTGGGAAGATTGCTGCCTCCTTCCCCACCTTGCACCACTTCACATCCAGTCACTGATAGCCCTGCAGTTGGCTGACCCAGTTGCCTGTAGTGAATCAGTACTCCAAGAGTTTTTACGTGCCTGAATCACAAGGAAGTCTACCAGGCCGCTGTGCTCTGCCTTTCTCCAGCAGGAGGAGGTGAGGCCTGACAACCTCGGGCGCTTGATGAAGGTTGAGGGGTTTTCACTCAGGTCCAGTCTCGCCCCTGATTAATGTTACTGACAGAACAGAACAGAACAGAACTACTCTGCGGTTCCCCTGTAGAAGAGAAGCTGAATTGAGCTCCAAATCAGCTTGTTTCTGCTCTTGTAGTGTCTATAGGCTGATGATCCCCTGAGGGCCGGGTGTGTCTTAGGTTTAGTAAAGCGGACCTCTGGGTCAGCCCCACCCTGGGAGTTTCCCTGGTTTGCAAGTTGGAGTTGCCTCAGGCAAACTCAGAGTCTCTGGTTGCCCAGGGAGACAGGGGTGTGTGGCTTCAGAATATTTGGTAGTGAGCCGTATTGCTAGCAAAAGAGGGCTGCTGCTTATGGCTCAGGCAATGGCTGCTCCAGTGTAGCTCCCCTCCTCTGCTCCTGTACCCCAGAGTCTGCACCGATGGGCTGCAGTCCAGCACTGTCTACACCCCTCAAGCAATTGCCCAAGAGTCTGGCCCCCTGGGGGAGATAGGCCTCCAGACCTTGGAGCAACAGCAGAGGGGAGTGCGGGGAGCACTGGGAGCCTGGGGTTTTGGGCAGAGAACACACAGAGCTTTACACAGTTTTATGCCTGGCTGTATTGTCACCAAAAGACGGCTGTCGCACTGTGCTTCAGGGAACTGCCACTCCGGTGCAGTCCCCTCTCCGCTGACCGACTGGGAGTGGCCTCCAGACCCCAGTGTGAGCGAAGGGGAGCGCTGGGAGCTCAGAATTCCAGGTAGAGACTATATACAGTTTATACAGTTTTATTCCTGGCAGGAGGACGCCATGGCACCCTAGTAGGGGAAGTATTTCCAGTTTTTAGAGGGTCTCTCCCTTGGAGTGTAGTGGGAGGACCTTTGAACTCTGACGGGTTGTTTGTGGGGCACTCTGAGCTGTTCTCATGGGGGAGGGGACTCCCGTCTGCTTGGTGATGGATTTTGTACCTTTTGTTTATATCCTTGTGGTCGCAGCTCGCCTCAGTGGGGTTGACATGCGTTCTACAACCTTCTCTCTTAGTGCAGCTCAGATACACCAGGTTACTTGCTGAATTTTTGTCCTTTAACTCTCCTTCTGGACGGTAGCCTCTGTGGAAAGCTGGCTTCAGTCAGCCATCTTGTCTCCTCACCCCCACCAACTTTTTCATTTATTGATCTATTGTATAATCCTTTTGTTTTCAATTTCATATAATTCGGCTCTAATTTTGGTTATTTCTTTTTTTGCTACTGGGTTTGGGGTTGAAATGTTCTTCCTTTTCCAATTGCTTGAGATGTCCCATTAAGTTGTTAACTTCCTCTTTCTGTTCTCTTTAGGAAGGCTTGCAGCACTATAAATTTCCCTCTTATTACTGCCTTTGCGGTATCCCAGAGGTTCTGATAATTTGTGTCTTCATTGTCATTTTGTTCCAAAAATTTGGCAATTTAATTCTTAATCTTATCCATGACCCAGCTATCATTCAGCATAATGTTATTTAACTTCCATGTTTTTGTATGAGTTTGCAGATTCTGTTGTTACTGAGTTCATCTTTTATTTCATGGTGGTCAGAGAAGATGCAAGGAATAATTTCTATTTCTTCAAATTTACTGAGGTTAGACTTGTGACCTAAGATGTGATTGATTTTGGAGTATGTTAAGTGAGCTAATGAGAAGTATGTGTATTCAGTTTTGTTGGGATGGAATGTTCTATAGATGTCTGTTAAATCCAAATTTTGGATGGTTAGGTTTAAATCTAAAATTTCTTTGCTCAGCTTCTTATTGGAGGATCTATCCAACACTGCCAAAGGAGTGTTAAAATCTCTGACTATTATGAAGCTGGAGGAAATCAAGTTGCTCATGTCTTTGTCAGGTGGGAGAGTTTAAAAGGTCTCGGAAATAGATCACTGGGGTCTGCTGACAATTCAAATATGACTCACTCTGGTGCTTCATGAGGTCAGGAGGACCCACCCAGCAAATAGATTAGTCTGGGAAGGTTGATGCCTCTTTCCCCATCTTGCACCTCTGTTACACCCAGTCACTATAACTCCACAGGGCTGTGACCCAGTTGCCTCCAATGAGGAGATACTCCAGGGGTTTGTACCTGCCTGAATCACAGGGAGATCTATGTCTCTTCAGCCAGGCCATTGCTCTCTGCCACTATATGGCAGGTGGAGGTGAGGCCTGACAATTCTGGTGCTTAATGGAGGCTGGGGCTGTTCACTCAATTCAGCCCCACCCCTGATTGATGTCACTGTCAGAACAGAACAACTTCGCAGAATTTGTTTCTGTCCCAGCTATCTTCCCCTGCAGAAGAGAGGCTTTTAGAGTTCACAGAACCTGCACCTCAGGCCCTGTCTGTGCCACTGTCTGGTCTCACTGCCATTTGTATTCCAGCGGCACATGGTTAGCTGTCAGTTCCAGCCTCTGCCTGCCTTCCTTTGTCTGGGTTAATGGTCTCCTGAGGGCTGGGTGCATCCCAGGCTCAGGAAAGCAGTCCTCTGTGTCAGCCCCACCCTGGGAATCTTCTGACTCTGCACGTGTGTTTTCTAGTTCCCGTGCTCCACCCAGTCTGGTACCGCCTCAGGCAAACCCTTTACTCACAGGGCCTTCATTTCCAGCCCAGATCTGTTCCACCAGTGCCTGCCACCAAAGAAGACACCCGTCCTCCTTTGGTTGCCCAGAGAGATGGAGGTGTGACTCCGGAATATCCAGGGGTGAGCCCTATTGTTGCCAAAAACAACTGCTGCTCTGTGCCTCGGAGCATATCCGCTCCTGTATGGTTCCCTCTCAGACAACCATCCTCTCCTCACTCCCATGCCGCAGAATCAGTACTGACCAGCAGCAGTCCATGCCCTGTCCATACCTCTCGAGAAAATGCCCAAGAGTCTGTACTTCTGGGGGACAAGTTCCAAACCTCAGAGTGAGAGTGGAGGGGAGTGCTGGGAGCTCAGAACTTCAGGTAGAGAATATACATAGTTTATTCAGTTTTATGCCTGGCAGGAGAGCGCCATGGCACCCTAGTAGGGGAAGTAAGTCCAGTTTTTAGGCGGTCTTTCCCATGGGATATAATGGGAGAACTTTTGAACTGTGCTAATTTGTTTATGGAGTACTCTGAGGCATTCTCACTGGGGAGGGGACTCCTGTCCACTTGGCAATGGATTTTGTATCTTTTGTTTGTATCCTTGGGGTCACAACTGACCTCAGCAGGGTTGGTGTGTGTTCTTCAACCTTCTTTCTTGGTGCAGCTCTAATCCACTGGGTTACTTGCTAAATTTCTGTCCTTTAACTCTCCTTCTGGATGGGAGCCTCTGTGGAAAGCTGGCGTCAGTCAGCCATCTTGCCTCCGCCCCCTTCACAAAGAGTTTTCTGAGTGTTTTTCTCTTAAAAACTGGTTTACCTTGTCAAATTCCTTTTGTATACTACTCAAGATCATTATGTTCATTTTTTGTTTCATTATTTTAACAAGGTGTGTTACATTGATGGGTTTTCTTTTCTTTCTTTTTTCTTTCTTTCTTTTTTTTTTTTTTTTTTGAGACAGAGCCTCAAACTTTCACTCTGGGTAGAGTTCCATGGCATCACAGCTCAGAGCAACCTCCAACTCCTGGGCTCAAGCAATTCTCCTGCCTTCGACTTCCAAGTAGCTGGGACTACAGGCATCTGCCACAGCGCCTGGCTAGATGGGTTTTCTTATATTGAACTGTTCTTGCATTCCTTAGGCAAGTACCACTTGGTCATCATGTGGAACTCTTTTAATATGCTTTTGGATTTAATTTGTTAGTATTTTGTGAGAAGTTTTGCATTTATCTTCATAAGGCATATTGGATTGTAATTTTCTTTTTGTGTAATGTCTTTATCTGGCTTTGGAATCAGAGTTAATATTAGCCTCATAAAAAGTTAGGAAGTGTTCTTTACTCTTTTATTTTTGGGGGAAAGTTTGAGGAGGATGGGTGCTAATTATTAATAACAGTTTGGTAGATAGAAATACCAAGATTCATAAGAGATTAGCATGAATATTTTATATGTCAACAAATTGGATAAACTAGAAGAAGTGAATGAATTTTGGACACACATAACCTACCTGAGTCATGAAGAAATAGAAAATCTGAACAGACCAATAGTGGCAAAGGAGGTCAAATCAGTAATAAAAATCTCCCATCCCCCCCACCCCCAGAAAAAGAGAGAGAGAAAGAAAGGGAAGAAAAAAAAAGAAGGAAAAAAAGGCCCAGGATCTGATAGCTTTACTGCTAATTCTACCAAATATTTGAAGAAGAACTAATATCAGTTCTCAAAAGCATACAAAAAATCAAACATGAGAAAATACTTCCAAATTCTTTTTATAAAGCTTCTGTTACCTTGATACTAAAGCCAGACAAAGATATTCCAACAAAAGAAAATTCTAGGCTAACATACCCAATGAGATGCAAAAATCCTTGACAAAATTCAAACAAACTAAATTCAACAGCACATTAAAAGAATTACTCACCATAATCAAATGGTATTTATTCGAGGAATGAAAGGATGGTTCAATGCATACAAATCCATAAATGTGATAGACCATATTAGCAAAACGAAGGGCAAAAACCATATAATCATATTATTAGATGCAGAATGCATATGATAAAATTCAATATCATTTCATCTTTAATAAAGAAAAAACTCAATAGACTAGATCTAAAATGAATGCACCTCAACACAATAAAAGCCATAAATGACAAGGCAATAACTAACATTATATTGAATGGTGAAAAGCCAAAAGCTCTTTTTGTAAAACCAGGAATAAGAGAAGAATGTTCACTCTCACCACTTGTATTTGATATAGTAGTTGAAGTCCCTATCAGAGTAAACAGACTAAACAAAGAGACAAAAGAAATCCAAATAGGTAAAGATGTAAAATTGTCATTTTTGCTATTGCAATGATTTAATATAGAGAAAACCCTATGAACTCCATTAAAAAAGCCTGTTGGAACTAATAAACAAATACAGTGTAGTGGCAGCTTAAACAGTCAACACACAAACACACAAAAATCAGGAGTCTTTATAAATATATACTATTAAAATCTATCTGTTGAATATTGCAGGTACTATCTGCAAATAATGTTAACTTTATCTCTTACATACACACACACAAAAAATCAGTAGCCTATCTAAATATATACTAGCAAAAATTTATCTGTTGAAAATTGCAGGTACTACTGCAAATAATGTTAACTTTTTCTCTCATATTTTTATTTTTCTTAGAACATTTTGAGCTCATTTGTCTAAAACAGTGTTAGGTAATAATTATATCATAACAAAGTTTCTTCATTCCAATTTTTACATTAATTGTGACTTTGGCTATACAATTAAATAACTTAATTTTTTTTTTTTTTTGAGACAGAATCTCACTTTGTCACCCTTGGTAGAGTACAGTGGCATCACAACTCACAGCAACCTCAGACTCTTGGGCTCAAGCAATTCTTTTGCCTCAGTCTCATGAATAGCTGGGGCTACAGGCACCTGTGACAACACCTCGATATCTTTAGAGAAGGAGTCTCTCTCTGTCTTAGGCTGGTCTTGAACTTGTGAGCTCAGGCAATCTACATGCCTCAGCCTCCCAAAGTGCTGGGATTACAGGCATCAGCCACTGCATCCTCCCAACTTAAATAATTTTTTACACCAGGAAACTTGAGCTTGACTGTTTGGATTTGTTTGCAAAACCTAAGAAATGATTTTGACTATTACATAGACTAACAAATACTGTTTTGTTTATGTGTTTTGACAATATAGGGAGTATACCTGATTCTATTCCAACTACTATGAAATAAACACATGATGAAAATAAATGACAGCTCAGGGGAAGACTTCATTTTAGTCGGCTTCTCCCAGTATCCCCAGGCTGAGTTCACACTTTCTCTATTTGTCTCTGGGTTCTATGCCATGACACTTGGAGGTAACACAGCCATCATCTTGGTCTCCCTCCTGGACAGCCGGCTCCACACTCCAATGTACTTCTTCCTTCGAAACCTCTCATTGCTGGACATGTGTTTCACCACCTGCATTGTCCCACAGATGCTGGTAAACATCTGGGGAGGCAGTAAGAAGATCAGCTTTGTGGGCTGCATGGTTCAGTCTTGTGTGGCCTTAGCTCTGGGCTCCACAGAGTGTGTGCTTCTTGCTGTCATGGCTGTTGACCGTTATGTAGCTGTCTGCTGGCCTCTGCGCTATACTACAATCATGCACCAACAGATCTGCCTCCTTCTTGTAGCCCTGTCTTGGTTATCAGGGTTTGCCAACACTCTCTTTCAGTCTTCACTGGCCCTCATTATGCCTCTGTGTGGCCACCACCACGTGGACCATTTCTTTTGTGAAATCCTAGTTATTATCAAGCTCTCTTGTGTGGACACTGGTCCCACTGAATCAAGGATGTTAATTGCTTGCTTTCTCATCCTTGCCATTCCTGTGGGCATTATTTTGACCTCCTATACCTGCATTGCCAGAGCTGTGGTGAAGATGCACTCTTCCAAGGGCCGACAGAAGGCTTTTGGGACCTGCACATCTCACCTGATGGTTGTCTCACTGTTCTATGGAACTGTCATGTTCATGTATCTTCAGCCCAAGAGTGAGCATGCTCAGAATCAGGGAAAGGTCCTTGCCCTTGTTTACACCATCTTTGCCCCCACCATGAACCCCCTAATCTACACACTGAGGAACAAAGATGTAAAGAGGGCAATTAGAAAGGTGATCTGGAAGAATTCAGTGTAGGAAATTAAGGCCCCTGGATTTGGGTCATAGTCGTTATATGGACACTGGATTAGTGGGAGGAAAGATAGTTTTCTTTTAAGTTTTTGTCCCAAACTAACTGAAAAAGCAAGTGAAGGAAGCACTAAATATAAGCTAAATATAAAATTCTTTATTTTATAAATATAAACAGTGGTGATAATAGTCTTATAAAAATTATTTAATATAGGTCTTCATTCACACTTTTGCTCTCCTCAAAAATCTGTAAATCTGAATGTTTTGGAACATTTATTCATCTTCTAAAGAGATCAGAGCTGTAGTTTTCTAGAGAACACTGATTGTTCTGATGGATAGAAGACATGACAGGTATGAAACAGTTCTGAAACACTTTCATATGAAGGCAGATCATATGTACCTGCATCTTTGTGAAAGTGAGATAGGAATTGAAAAAGGAAAACTGGGTCAGATAATCCAGGGATAGTGTGATACTATGATAGATACAGGAAAATTCCTTTAACTGAGACAAATTGCCCTATTTTTAAATGATGTTCAGGATCTGGACATTAAATCATATTCAGGATCTGGACATGTGTGTGGCACAGGGGTAGAGAAGAGTCAGTGTATCCAAAGCAGGGCAGTAGACCTGTCACTAATACAAGGGAGAATATTACATTTTTATATCAATATGCTCTTTTGGTGGCAAAGGCTGAGTGTACTAAGGCCTTGTGACACCTGTATAAATTAGTTGGTAATTTTATTCATCATATCATAATTTAGATGGACAAGTGGATTGTGACTACAAAGGTAAACTTTACACTATGACCTGCTGTCATGGAGGAGTGCACAAAGAGAAGTGAGAATTGACTTTTGGCAAAGATTTTGCCATGTGGACAGCACATGTTAGGAGCCTTGAAGAATGAATTATAGTTTCCTAGATCAGCCAAGGCTGGAGGACTTGCAGGTGGAGAAAGCTGGAGGAATGTGATGGGGACTGGCCCATCCCAACCTTTACAGCAGTGGAGGAAGTGCAAGGATAGGATAGCAAGGACATGAGGCAACAGAGACAGATGCAGGCTGGGCGGTTTCATTCACATGGAGGTCTGCTACCAGGCAGTGGCAGAATCAGATGGTGCCTGAAAGATGTGGTGTAAGAATTCTGGAGTGGGTGGCAGGTGTGGCCAAGGTGGAGGAAAGAGTTAAGATAGAGGCATGGCTTAGAGAGAGCTGTAGTTATGACTACGTGAGACCAGGAAGACCTAGTCCCACAGAGGATGAGGAAGACAATTGGGTTTGACAAATTAGCTAGGGGTCAGGATGTGTAAAGGGGATTTCTGAAAAGGCAGGCTGGTAATCTAAAGGGCTGGATCTTGGAAAGACTATTCTCTTGGCTAAGTTTGGCTTTTTATTTCATAGAGAAAGGGGAACTGAGAGTAGAAGTTGAATCAAATTCCAGGTCACAAAGATTGATCTGGTAGCATGCATGGTGAACTGTAATAAAACACACATGATGGGAGGCCCCTGTGGTTCAAAGGAGTAGGGCGCCGGCCCCATATGCCAGAGGTGGCAGGTTCAAACCCAAACCTGGTCAAACACTGCAAAAACAAACAAACAAAAAAATAAAAATAAAACACACAAGATAAAGGGAGGACATTTTGTTTTTGTTCTTCCATTATGGAAAAAATTTTTTATGCACAATGCATGGAGAGGGGAGATAACACCCATCTGGATGGAATGTTGACAACTTCTATCTGCAAGAATGTGCATCACCATCTTGCGGATCATTGCTTACATTGTGAAGAGGTGGGATGTAGAAGCTCAGGTAAGCCTGGAGTGGCCAGCTCCAGTCTTTAGGTATAGAGTAGATTGCTGAGATAATTTTATAATCAAATCTCAATGGCTGGAGGAAAGATTAAATTTTAAAAGTGGGTCTCTAAAGAGTGTAAAGAGGCTGACAGAGGGCAAGGGGGCAGCCCCTCCAGAGGCAGTGGGCTGGGCACATAGCAAAGATGGCAGAATCGTGAAGAGTCTCTGAGGGGCACATAGCTGCAGGAGCATGGATAAAGAGTGTTCTGGCTTCCCTATAAGGGAAGAGCTAGTCTGGATGCTTTTATGTCTCTGTAGAGAGACACAGAGTCCACCAACGACTGACATTCGGTCCCAGGGACAATGTTCAACCCATGTGCTCACGGATTAGTTATGATATGGCCTTCAATACCACGTGGATTCAAAGTGTTCACAGTCTCAAGATGGTGGTTCAAGATTAAATTCATTTCCCAAAACTAAACAGAATTTGGAACTGGGACTCCAAACCACAGAGTAGAATCACTTCTCACACCCATTAGGATTTAAAGGGATGTGCCAAAAGTGGGCCAAAGTTTCATTTATTGAAACTAACCATTCAGAGTTCTTAAGTCACTCACAAATAATAGGTATTATTTTATATATAAACATTTGCAAATTACATTAAATATAAATGTATTATACATTCTTATGGATATTATGTAATAAAATATGTATATGAAAAATTCAGCTCTCTTTTGTCTAATGCCTTTTAACAAGCTCACATATTTGGATTCCTGTGAGGTAATTATTACCTGTTGCCATTTCCAAGTTTATGCCTCACACAAAAGATTATGTAATACCTAAAAAAGTCAAGAGACACTTTTTTTCTTTTTTTTTTTTTTTGTTGCAGTTCAGCCGGGGCCGGGTCTGAACCCACCACCCTCGGCATATGGGGCCAGCACCCTACCGACTGAGCCACAGGCGCCACCCAAGAGGCACTTTCTTAATGGCTTTCAGCCATTACAAAAGAAGAAAATGTCCAGAAAGATGTAGGATAAACTTAAAATCCATGAGGGCTTGGGAAAAGAGCATATTGAAACATCATAACCAGCATTATTCAGAATTTATGGCCACTCTGTAGATTTCACTCTAAATATCATGTTCTTTTTACTCCCCATGGGAAAAAAGCTTGTAGCAGGTGCTTAATGAATAAGCTAAGTATAATCTTTGCCAATTAATCTGTACATCTTTAGTCTCCAATATGTAATGTAACCATTACATAAAGGAGCAAAAATTGATTTTAGTTGTGGGTGAGAATACTAATTTCTAGTTCTGGGGAAAGGACTCAGTGAAATAAGACAAAAATGGATTGTTTAATATGCTACACTGTGTAGAGATATCATGGTCTCGACTTTAGCTCAATTCTGGAATTCCTGCCATCTGGACAATATTGTTAGCATTAGAGACTGCCCCTCTCTGATGTCTCCTGATTCCAGGGAGTGATTTCTTACTTTTTTGGCCTACACACTGCCATCCTCTGTCATAATGACCACAATTTACGATTTTGCCCATAAATTCAAAACAGCCAGTTAATAGATGTATAGGATCAACAAATAGCCAGATGTACCAGCTTTTACTGTGTCTTGTAAAGTTGTGAATGAAGTAAATTCTTCAATTAAGTCTTCGAGATGTCTCAGGAAAGAAATATCCAGAGAGAAAGAATAGTGATGGAGAGGAAATCATGACACCACCACCTGGGCCATGCTCTCTATCCACCACCATTCCCCCCATCCTTTGGTGCACATTAAAGGTTCAAAATCATTCCTGACTAAGTAGAACCAAGAGAAAAGGAGGAATCTTAGAATTAAAACTGAACTCTCAGGCTCAGTGCCCAAAGCTTTGTATTTAGGGCACCTGCTACATATACCAAGACTGGCTGGTTTGAACCCAGCATGGACCTGCTAAACAACATTGACAACTATAACAACAACAAAAAGATAGCTGGATGTTGTGGTGGGTGCCTGTAGTCCCAGCCACTTTGGAGGCTGAGGTAAGAGAATCACATAAGGCCAAGGGTTTGAGGTTGCTGTGAGCTGTGACACCATGGCACTCTACCAAGGGTGACATAGTGAGATTCTGTCTCAAGAAATAAAATAAGATAAAATAAAATAAAATAAAAGGTGAAATCTCCCCAAAATAAATAAAACAAACTCCATACAGTGAAAAAGAAGAACAAAATTTAAGTACATTCCTACGATTTATTATAAATCTATAGTAATACTTTGTAGTACTCATAATAAGATAGACAAATAAATCAGTAGAGAAGAATAGAGACTTTAGAAATAGACCCATATGTACACAGTTATGATTTAATAAAAAAAAGAAATACACCCATACATATATGGTCAGTTGAATTTAACAAAATGTGTCATGCCATTTCAATATGGGAAGTTTAATAGTTTTAAAATACAAAAATGTCCAAAAAGTAACACTGACCCTTACCTCACATCATACACAAAAATAACTTGCTTTGCTCTCGATTAGATCAATCAATGTGCTTGCACAGTGCTCTGCAGATTGCCCCACCTTAATGGCACACTCTCCAATGGCCCACACAGGTTTGCAGACAAAGTCAACATCCATCTCAGTGGCACATTCCTTTACTTCTTCCAGAACCTGAACCAGATCATGATGTTCAACTTCTCTAGTTTGACTAAAGTAAGTTATGTGTTGCAAGAGGTTATTGTTGTCATCAGGG
Source organism: Nycticebus coucang (assembly GCF_027406575.1). NCBI lineage: Eukaryota > Metazoa > Chordata > Mammalia > Primates > Lorisidae > Nycticebus > Nycticebus coucang. Next base: position 88,741,788 of record NC_069796.1, on the reverse strand, counting down.
ACATCTTCCGCAAATACCCCAACAAGCATGTAAGCAACATTGCCACTTCATGTGAGAACTTAGACTCACTGGGGAGCCAGATGCTTGAGCAGCTGTGATTTGTGTTGTGGGAGGATATGCAGAAGAGCTGACAGGGTAGATACATTACTAGAGAGCTTCACAGAGTCTGTATGATGAAAGCACCATATGCAGCTCACTCTGCAATGGCAACAGTGAGGCTATTTCTTAAGAAACTATCAGAAACACAGGAGCTGGTCCAGCAGGTCTTGAGTTTGGCAACACAGGAATCTGATAATCCTGACCTTTGAGACTGGGAATATATTTATTGGCACCTTCTCTCAACTGACCCTGTCACAAACAAAGAAATGGTCTTATCAGAGAAGCCACCGATCTGTCAGATAGACCTTACTGATTCACTGGTGCTGGATGAGCTAATTGGCCACATTGGTTCTTTGGCCTCTGTGCACCACAAGCCTCCCAATGCTTCTGTGGAAGAAAGTCATGGAATACATCACAAACACTTGCTTCCTCATCATGGAAGCACTGATGCAAGTGAAAACCCTGTTGGCACCACCACTGTAAGTAACCTGGAACAGTCTCAGGTGATCACCTCTCAAAGTGACCTTCTCAGGGATTTTTAAAACTTGACCTCAGTCCCCCAGTCAGAGTGCCACAATTATCCTACTTGCATGTGAGAGTACATAGGCAAGAGACCCCACAGGTCTTTTAAAATCCAGGATAAATCCTGCAGGTGGGCCACCCCCTGTACTCCTAATTGAAAAGAAAGAGGTCTGAAGATGCTCAGTCAGGCGAATGTCCACCTAACTATCCCTGCTTGGGAAATCAGCAGTGCAGGCAGCTGAAGCCATTCAACTAGTATCTTAGACTAGAGAACCTGAGACGTCTGTGTGAAGAGATGAGACCTGCTCTTCCCCCCTCTTCTAGTTACATCATTATCCAGCTACCTGAGATGTTCCATTACCCTATGTTCTTGCTTACCCTTTACTCAACCTGTAATCTCCCCCCTCTCATTCTTAACCTTGACTGCTGACTATTGACTGTTGTCATTCTTAAATGTATACTCAGTTATGTACCCTATAAAAGGATTCCAAGAAACAGGACAGGTGCTGCATTGTTGTCATGATGCCACCAGGCACATGACACAGTTTATGTCTGTACAAGCTGCCAGTTTTATGCACTATGTTGGTGTAAGTTTCATGATTTCCTCAGCACTGTCTCCCTTGATGACCAATGTCAAAGGTGGAGGTCCACTAGGTGCCTAACACATACATATAGGAAGAGTGGAGCTCTTGGGAGGAGGACTACATATCTGCTTGGCAGTGATCTTGGCATGGACATTGGTAGAGGTTCAGCAGTGGGACAGCCCTTTATCCCATCATCAGTGCCTGAAACATTTGCTCCTTCACCTATTTCAGCTGTGATCAGCAGTGGTGTGAATGATCTGTTTGAACTGTCCACAGGAATTGGCATGGCACCTGGTGGATATGTGGCTCCTAAGGCTGTGTGACCTGCATTAAAGGCTAAAGGCTTAGAGATTTCAGGAACATTTACTCATGGCCAAGGACACATTTACATGGAAATGAACTTCACTGACCAAGTTTTGCAGCATATGACAGACTTTGCACTGCAGTTTAACTAGAATCACTATGGTGCCATCCCTAGCACTTCTCTGGCCATCCATAAAATACTGATGCCAACCCACAGCATTGATGTCTCCCTGCCTCTCAACATGTTGGGCCTAGTCATGAAGATGGAACCTCTAAACAATCTGCATGTAGCTGTGAAAAACAATATTGACATCTTCTACTTCAGCTGCCTCATCCCACTCTATGTGGCTTTTGTGGAAGATGGTAATGGAATGCTGGGTCTTCCTTGCCACATGGAAAGATAGAAACAATGAAAATGAACTATCTTTGATATTAGAAAAATTCCATTTAAATATTGACACTGCTGGCTGGGCACAATGGCTCATGCCTATAACCCTAGCACTATGGGTGGCTGAGGTGGGTGGATTGCTTGAGCTTACAAGTTTGACACTAGCCTGAGCAATAAGTGAGAATAAATAATTTTATTCTACTAAAAATAGAAAAACTGAGGCAAGAGGATCACTTGAGCCTGAGTTGGTGGTTGCTGTGAGCTATGACACCACTGCACTCTACCCAAGGCAACAGCTTGAGACTCTGTCTCAAAAAAAAAAAAGAAAGAAAGAAAAAGAAGTATAAATAAATAAAATAAATAGTGAAACTATTTCCACCAAGTTGCAAATCAACAATGCTTATACTATTCCCATGAGGAATGTGGAAGGGCAGGACATGGTTTGCCAATCATGGCCACTCACTAGTAGCATTTGGATTTTGGCTGAGCTGTGTATCCAGCCCCAATCCCCAATTATATGCTGTCACTGAAGTGCAGAACTCCTGATGTCTCCAATATATCTATCTGATCTATGAGAGCATTTTGAAAAACTAATAGACTGGTCCAGTACCCTCCATCACCCCGTGATCAGTGTAAGCCAAGAACTCTTAACTGGAAGAAATTATATTGCGATGTAAAACACACCAAGGCCACCCACCAACATAGTGACTAGTCTGACATGTGCTACCATTAGGATACAACCTGTTGGATAGTTTTAGCTTCCTGTGAAAATTTGTAACCACTGCTTCAGTTGCCTCCCACCTCTTGCCACCCACTGGTGCTCTTTGTCCTTAGTTATGGGCTTTTTCATGCTATAACAGTGACCATCTTTTCCTAGGCCACATTTTGAGTGTAGTTTGATGTTTTGTAATCAAGAGCTCATTTAAAAGTAGAAAAAGACAGCAGGTTAAAGCAAGGAAAATATAACTGAAAAAAAAAAGACATATGCAGATGTTTTGCCTCATTTTAGAAAGGCTGGGAAGAGCCTTTGAAAGAGATGTCAACAATTTATAATGATATAAGTACAGTGCCTTGCCACACATGGAGGAACTGTATAGACAACCCCACACCTCTCCAAATTCCCCTGGAGTCTTCCTACATAACTTCTCTCAGGATTTTTAAATCTGTATACATCTATGGATACAAGTGTAATTTATTATATGGATATATTGCATAGTGGTGACATCTGGGCTATCAGTATATTTATCATTGTACGCATTAAGCAATTTTTACCTGCCCACTGCCATTAAGGCAGCCAAGGGAGCCACAGCTGGAAGTCTTTCTCCACTCCAGGGTGCTCCATAGGGGACAATTAAGCCAGTGCACCTGGGAGTGACTGCACTGCCATTAACAGAGAACCTGTCACACACAGGATAGTTTCTTCTCAGGAGTGGCAATCATTCCACAGAAGGTAATTAAGCCAGGGCCTCTGGGTATGCCCCCTCCCCTGACAAAACACCCTTCACCCCTGGGCTCCCATAGACTGCGCAGATAACTTTCTTCCTTATAAAAAGAAGCAGCAAGTGCTTTCATGTGACCAAAGGACCAGAATTCCCACCTCTGAAGGAGGGTGAGGCTAGAAAGTCCTCTCCCTGACATGGAAGCTGCCTGTCTCTTCTGGAAGGAGCCTCCCCTCTCGGAGGCAAATCTCAGACAGAACCACATCTTTCCTGCTGGAGCATTTTAGCCACAGACCGTAGTCCCTCTGTAGCTGCCACCACCATGTCTGCTGCAGCTGGGCCAGGGAAGGAGCTAGGACTCTAGGGGCTCTTTTGCCCCTGAAGACAGAGGCTGCTGTCATTTTGGAGAGAAGAAGCTGTGAAAAAGTCTGTGCATTACACAGCCGCCTAGCTTTTGCTGTCAGGTTCCAAGTGCATCTGCTCTTCTGCCTGCCTGTTGTTCTGAAGAGATGAGGTACTCATCCCTAAAACACTGTCACACAGTGCATGAAACCAGCTAGGCTTGAGAGCAAGTTGCCACCTCTGTGTCAGTCCCGTCTGTCCTCCTAGAATGGAAGCACAACAATCAGGGACCTGGATACTGGGAATTCCCTAAACTGGTCACTTGCTACTAGCACCTGAATGCTTTCCCAAGGTTCTGAGGTCCAACCCTCCAAAATTGTCAGCAACACTACAGAGGGTTCCTATGTGTATATGCTAAAAGGTATTTATGGCTCTCTCTTTACTTTAGACAGCAGAGTTCCCAGCAGATGAGCAAAGGTGAATCACAAAACTATGTGTTTTGAGCTGAAGGAAGAGGTCCCAAATAAGGAATCAGCTGGCTGGGCTTGGCAGCTCACACTGAAATCCCAGTACCTGGAAGACTGAGGTGGGTGGATTTCCTGAGCTCACAAGTTCTAAACCAGACAGCCAGAGAAAGACCTCATCTGTAAAAAACAGATTGGCATTATGGTGAGTGCCTGTAGTCCCAGCTACTTGGGAGGCTGAGGCAAGAGAATCACTTAAGCTCAAGAGTTTGAGGTTGCTGTGTGCTATCACACCATGGCACCCTATCAAGGGTGACAAAGTGAGACTCTGTCTCAAAAAAATAAATAAATAAAAGGAACTAACACAGGAATTCTAGCAAAGGATCACAGTAGCTCTCCATCAATGAACTCCAACTTAAAATAAATTTTGAAATATCACCTAATAGAATTCAAAAATGCAGATTATAAATAAGCTCAAAGGGATGCATAAGAAAGTTGAAGATTAACCTACATAAACCAGAAAAATAGTTCAGGGAAAAAACAAAACATCTGGAAATGAAGGACTTAAGAAATTTCAGAAAATAGTGGAAAATTTTAACAAAAAACAGTATCAAGTAGAAGAAAGAATTTCTTGGCTTGAACACAAGCTTTTGAATTAGCTCAGTTAGTCAAAAATAAAGACAAAAATTCAAGAGAAAGGAGTCTTAAAAAAATGTGGGATTATGTAAAATGTTGTAATATAAGAAACAAAGTTATCACTGAGGGAGAAGGAAGAACAAAAAGCATAGAAAACCTATTTGAGGGAATACTAGGAAAAATTATTTGCTTGAGATTTAGGCATCCAGACACAAGAAGCACATTGAATTCTTAGAAGATTTATTGCACACAGGGCTCTAGCAAGACACATAGTCATCAGCCTGGCCAAAGTCCAAGTGAAGGAGAAACTTCTACTAATTACAAGATGATAGCATCAAGTATCTGACAAAATAAGCCCATTTTACTAACAGCAGACTTCTCAGCAGACATACTTTAAGTCAGAAGGAATTGGGGCCCATCTTTAGTCTTAAGGAGAATAAATGTCACCTAAGGATTTTGTATCCTGCAAAACTAAGTTTCGTAAATAAAGGAGAAATAAAGTCTTTCAACAGACAAGCAACTTCTAAGAGTTTGTCACCACAAGACCTGCTCCAAGAGAATAGTTGAAAAGTCCTCTAAACACTGGAAAGAAAGGTTCCTATTAACCGGTCTAAAAACTCTCAGAAATAGAAGCACATAGATCCTATAAAACAGTGACAGGACAAATACAAAGTAACTGCTACCAACAAGCACGATGACTGGGATTGTATTTTACATATCAATGTTAAAATTGAATGCAAATGGTCTCAATAGCCCATTTCAAAGATACAGTATAGATCGTCAGAATGGGTAAAAGCACAACCCAAATATCTCCTGTCTCCAAGAAACACATTTAACTTATCAAAGTCTCATAGATGCAAGCCTAAGGGGTGGAAAAAATGTTCCTCATAAGCGAAAATCAAAAACAGCAGAAGCAACTATTCTTATATTGGATAAAATAGATATTAAACCAACAACCATAAAAGAAAAGACCAAGATGATCAGTACATAATGATAAAGAAATCAGTTCAACAAGAGCATATACTATGTCTAATGATATATGAGCTCACAGATACATAAAACAAATGCTACTAGACCTGAGAAATGACACAAAGAGCAACATGACAAAAGTGGAAGACTTCAAAACTCCACTGGCAGAACTAGACAGATCATTGAAGCAGGAACTCCACAAAGAAACATTGGACTGAAAGGGGAAGTGAGAACAAAGGGACTTCACAGATAAACTTCAGAATATACATTCTTCTCATCAGCACATGGAACAGTTTTCAAGATGGACTGTATTTTAGAACACAAAACAAATTATAGCTAATTTAAAAAAAATCAAAAATCATACCACATATCTTCAGTGAAATGAAACTAGAAATCAATTCCAAAAGGAATTCTCAAAACTCTACAAATATATGGAAATTAAACAGCTTACTGATTAATGATACTGAGATCAAGAATAAAATAAAGATGAAGGGCAGCGCCTGTGGCTCAAAAGAGTAGGGTGCTGGCCCCATATGCCAGAGGTGGTGGGTTCAAACCCAGCGCTAGCCAAAAACTGCAAAAAAAAAAAAAGAAAAAAAAAAAACAACAAGAAAAAAAGATGAAAATAAAAATTCTTTTATAATAAATTACAATTTTGACACTAGCTGCCAAAATCTGATACAGAAAAGCAGTGCTGAGAGGGAAGTGCATAGCAAGAAATGCTATGATCACAAATCATTGAAAAGCCAGTAGACCACAAATTAACAATATAATATCTTACTCCATGGAACTATAAGTAAAAGAAGAAACCAAACCCCAAAGCTTGCAGAGGACATGGAGCCTTTACCTCTTTTATATTTACATGGAGGGATCTGGAACATATTCTCCTGAGTAAAGTGTCTCCAGAATGGAGGAAAAAGTATCCAATGTACTCAGTACTTCTATGAAACCTACTTATATTTACTCACACTTTCTTATGAAAGATAGAACACAACTATAGTCCAGGATGAAGGAGAGAAATGGACTGGGAAGGGAGGGTAGGGGGGAGGTTTGACAGAGGTAGAGTAAAAGGCAGGACCACACTTATGGAGCATATGACAAAGGTACAAGTCAAATCTGTCAAGTGTAGAACATAAATGTCTTAGCACGATAATTAAGTAAATGAGGTGAAAGCTATGTTGATTGGTTTGATCTAACCATGTCAGATTGTATAAAAAAATCAACACATTCTACCCCACATATGCATCAATGTATTCATGATCTATCTGTATTTGACTTAATAATAAAAAAAGACAAGAAGTAACAAAGATACAGCAGACCTAAAGGAATTTAAAACAAAGAAATGATACAAAGGAGCAATGAATCAAAAAAGCTATTTTTTTTTAAAAAGATGAAATTGATAGACCATTAGCAAAATTAACCAAAAAGAGAGATGATACACAGAAGGTCAATCTGAAATGAAAAAAAGAGGCACAGAAATACAAAAGATCACCCTAGCCTACTATGAATGCCTCTATGCACCCAGCCAAGAAAATCCAGAGTGGAGCATTTTGCAAGAGTACAAGTCAAATCTGTCAACTGTAGAACATAAATGTCTTAACACAATAATCAATTAAATGAGGCAAAAGCTATGTTGATTGGTTTGAGGTAACCATGTCAGATTGTATAAAAACAAATCAACACATTATACCAAACATGTGCATAAATGTATTCATGATCTATGTATATATGACTTAATAAAAAAAAAAAAAAAGAAAATCTAGAGGAAGTGAATAAGTTACTGGAAACACACAATCTCCAAAGCCTGAATCGGGAGGAAATAGAAATCCTGAACAAACTAATATCTAGTAGTGAGATTGAATCAGTAATAAGAAATCTTCCAACAATAACAACAACGAAAAAATCCCTAACCATATATGCTTACAGAGAAATTTTGCCAGACCTGTGAAGAACTGGTACCTGTCCTACTGAAGCTTTCCTGTAATATCAAGAAGGAGAGAATCCTTCCTAACGCATTCTAAGAAGGCAGGCAGTATCATCCTGATACCAAATCTAGGAACGGACACAACAACAACAAAACAAATGTACAGACCAATATCTATTATGAGCAAAGATGTAAAAATTCTCAACAAAATATTAACAAATTGAATCCAACAGCACATCAAAAAATAATTTCCTAGTAGGGCTGAGTACATTGGGTACTTTTTCTTCCATTCTTGAGATACTTTACTAAGAAGACTATGTTCCAGCTCCATCTATGAAGCTATAACCCAGTTACAACCTAAGAATAGGGGGAAGGGGAAAGGGAGGGGACGGTGGGGGGAGGTGGGTAGAGGGAAGTGGATTGGTGGGATTACACCAGCGGTGCTTTTTACAAGGGTATATGTGAAACTTGGTAAATGGTCTGTGAAGCTAGTGAATGATGCCCCATGATTATATCAATGTACACAGCTATGATTTCATAAAATAATAATAATAATAATTTCCCATGATCAAAGCTTTTCATCCCAGGAATGCAAGGATGGATCAACACACAGAAATCAATAAATGTGATTCAACACATACATAGAATAAAAAACAACACCATGATCACTTCAGTGGTTGTAGAGAAAGCATTTCATAAAATTCAGCACCCTTAAATGATAAAAAAACCCCAACAAACTAGCAATAGAAGAAACCAGCTCTTTTTCTTTTTAACTTTAAAGAAATTTTTATTACACAAAGGTTGTCACATAATTGGATATTTCTCTACTTTGTACAAAATTATTCTCACTCTCCACAGAAAGGCTGCTTTTTAACTTTTCATCTGGTGATAGCAAGCACTAAAATTCTGATTTTAACAGAATAGTAGTAAAAATGCCTCAGTGATTTAAAATTGAAAGCAGTACATTGGTACATGGCTCTTGCACCCAGTATCAGGAATGTAAAAATGTCTTTTTATTCAAAAATACTAAATAAATTGGTGGAGCAAGATGGCAGCCGAGTAACAGCTTCCTTGCAAATGGGCACTGTGAGTCTGGGGAGATAAGACTCCAGGCATCTCTGGTTGATGGGATCTTCCCAGAAACCTCCCTTTGGGGACACAAGGAGTCAGCAAGAGACTTCTGGACCCCATGAGGAGGACAAAAGCAGTGGAAAAACGGCAAGTGGTTGTGTGTGTTTGTTTGGTCTAATCCCACTGGCAGCTGTAAGTACAACAGCAGGGAGATTGCAAACTGGAAAGGCCTTACCTGTGAGATTCTTTTTTTTTTTTTTTTTTTTTACTTGGCACTCAGTTGAACTACCTTGGGAGAACTTTGGCAAGATTGTAGAGGATTTTAAGCATTGTCTAGGGCCCCAGACTGAGCCACTGAGGCAGTCAGAGCTAATAGTGTTCAGCTGTGGGCAGGAGCCATTGTGGCAGAAGTGCCCCCACAAGGTCTGCCCTCAGGGTCGCAGAGCAAGGAGTGGGTGGGAGCTAGTAATCTAGTGACTGAGCAGCCTAAAGGCAGAGACTGAGATGCCTTGCAGCCTTAGCCCTCAGGAGCATAAACAAGATCAGTTTTGGCCCACTGTTTCAGTGGATAGCCACTTCAGGAGTGATCCCTGTGACAAGCACTTTCCTGATAAAGCTTCTACTTAGCCAAGTTTAGGAGTTTAAGTGCGTTTTATGTGGGATGAGGAGAGATTTAGGGTCTCCACTTTAGGTTCTTCACTTTGTGGGGTTTGATAAATCAGCAGAGGCTTCCAGTCTCCATCTTGTACAGGCATATCACCATGTGATTAATATTTCATACCCCAGAAGATCACATGTTGCCCAGACAATATTCAGCAAGAGATATATACTGCTTTGTTTTGGGTTTTTGTTTGTTTGTTTGTTTGTTTTTTGGTTGTTGCTGTTGTTTTGTTTTTTAATTTCAACATTGACCCTATAGATTTTTCTTTTCTTTTTTTCTTTTGTTTCATTTTTCTAATTTAAATATAATTTCCCATTGTTGCCTTTTTCAACAATTAGAACTTCATTTTTGCTGGTGTTTCTACCCCTATTATTTGGTAACCCCCCCATTTTATTCCCTAAAGTTTTTTGTTTGCTTGTTTTGCTTTGATTTATAGCATTTTTTTCTTTCCTCTCTACTTGGTGGAGGTGGGGTTCTGTGTCTGAACAGGCTGGCAAAGAGGGCTAACTTCCAGGGAACCACCCAACCCAGCAGCCCCAGAAGTTGGGGGGGGGTTAAGATTGGGTCAAAGTACCCTGCTGTACACCTATATTGCTCTGTCTCCCTCTTTCTGTGCCACTCTTATTTTTGTCAATATTCCCTTTTACACACACCCTCTCCTTTCTCTTTTTTCTTTTTTTTCTTTATTTTTTCCCTTCTTGCTCTTCAACCTTCTCATCCTTTTGGTCCTGTACCAAAAGGACTCATCGATACCCTGATCCAAAGGCATGACAACTTAAAGAGCAATAGGAAGTGAAAGAAAAATTAGGCAAGAAAACAGGTAAAAAAAATCACCCATGACAAAAAATCAGCAGAAAAATCCTGGAAACATGAAAAACAAGTCCAGAGCAACCCCCCTTCAACCCTGAGGGAAAATGATGTAGCTACTATAGAGGATTCCACCTATAAAGAAATATTAGAAATGACAGAAAGGGAATTTAGAATACAGATGATGAAAACAATGAAGGAAATGATGGAAACAATGAAGGAAACTGCTGATAAAGTGGATAATAACCAAAAGGAAATCCAAAAGCAGAATCAAATAAGAGATGAATGATATGAAGAATATAGAAAGGATATAGCAGAGCTGAAGGAACTTAAGCAATTAGGGAACTCAAAGATGCAATAGAAACTATCAACAACAGATTAGACCTTGCAGAAGAAAGAATCTCAGAGGTAGAGGACAAAGCTCTTGAGATAACTCAAATAGTTAAAGAGGCAGAAAAGAAGAGAGAGAAAGCAGAACATTCACTGACAGAATTATGGGACTTTATGAAGCGTTCAAACATACAAGTGATAGGTATCCAAGAAGGGGAAGAAGAATGCCCCAGGGGAAAGGAAGCCATGCTAGAGAATATTATAAATGAAAATTTCCCAAATATCACCCAAGATTCTGACACACTCCTTTCAGAGGGATACTGGACCCCAGGTCACCTCAACTCTAACCGAGCTTCTCTAAGACACATTGTGATGAACCTGTCCAAAGTCAAGACCAAAGAAAAGATTCTTCAAGCTGCCAGGAGTAAGTGCCAGTTGACCCACAGGGGCAAATCCATCAGGGTGACTGCAGACTTCTCTAATGAAACTTTCCAATCAAGAAGACGATGGTCATCTACCTTTAATCTACTTAACAGAACAATTTCCAGCCCAGAATTCTATATCCTGCTAAGTTAAGCATTAAAATTGATGGAAAAATCAAATCATTTACTAATATACAAACATTGAGAAAATTCACCACAAGACCAGCTCTACAGGAAATACTTCAACCTGTTCTACACACTGACCATCACCATGGATCAACAGCAAAGCAAGAACTCAGCAATTAAAGGACAGAACCTAGCTTCTACATGATGCAAAAGATAAAACTAAGCAATGGACTCTCAGAAAATATGATGAATATAACACTACCATACTTATCAATTATCTCAATAAATGTTAATGGCTTGAATTCTCCACTAAAGAGGAATAGATTGGCAACCTGGATTAAAAAACACAGGCCATCCATTTGCTGTCTTCACAAAACACACCTAGCTTAAAAAGACAAATTAAAACTCCCAGGTAAAGGTTGGAAGACAAATATTCAGGCAAACAGAATTCAGAAGAAAAGAGGACTTGCAATCTTATTTTCAGATACATGTGGATTTAAAGCAACTAAAGTCAAAAAAGACAAAGATAGTCATTTTATATTGGTCAAGTGAAAAATACAAGAAGATGTTTCAATTCTAAATATTTATGCACCCAGTTTAAATGCTCCCAGATGTTTGAAACAGACCTGACTCAGTCTGAGCAATATGATATTTTATAATACCAAAATAACAGGGGACTTTAACACTCCTCTTACAGAGCTGGACAGATCCTCTAAACAGAAATTAAAGAAAGATATAAGGGAATTAAACGAGACCCAAGAACAACTGTGCTTGATAGATGTGTATAGAAGACTCCATTCTAAAGATAAAGAATATACATTCTTCTAATCACCCCATGGAACTTTCTCCAAAATTGATGATATACTAGGAACAAAACAAACCTCAACAGAATCAAAAGAATTGAAAATTTACCTTGTATCTTCTTAGAGTACAAGGCACTAAAGGTGGAACTCAACACCAACAAAAACATTGAGCCCCATACAAAGGCATGGAAATGAAACAACTTTCTGTTGAATGACAGATGGGTGCAGGAAGAAATAAAACAGGAAATCACTAACTTCCTTGAGCATAACAACAATGATGACACAAGCTACTAAAACCTGTGGGACTGCAAAAACAGTTTTGAGAGGAAATTTGATTGCTTTAGATGCCTACATTTGAAAAACAGAGAGTGCATCAACAAACTCACAAGCCATCTTAAGGAACTGGAAAAAGAAGAACAATATAAGCCTAAACCCAGTAGAAGAAAAGAAATATCCAAAATTAAATCAGAGATCAATGAAATTGAAAACAAAAAAATCATTCAGAAAATTAATGAAACAAGGAGTTGATTTTTTGAAAAAATATATAAGATAGATAAAACTTTGGCCAGACTAACTAGATAGAAAAGTAAAATCTCTAGTAACCTCAATCAGAAATGATAAAGAGGAAATAACAACTGATGCCACAGAGATATGAGAGATTATCTTTGAATACTACCAGAAACTCTTTGTCCAGAAATTTGACAACGTGAAGGAAATGGATCAATATTTGGAATCACACCCTCTCCCTAGACTTAGCCAGGAAGAAATAGAGCTTCTGAACAGACCAATTTCATACACTGAGATTAAAGAAACAATAGAAAAGATTCCAACAAAAAATTTCCCTGGTCCAGATGGCTTCACACCAGAATTCTATCAAACCTTCAAGGAAGAGCTTATTCCCATACTGAAGAAATTATTCCAAAAAATTCAGGAGGAAGCAATCTTCCCCAACACATTCTACGAAGCAAACATCACCCTGATACCAAAACCAGGAAAAGACCCAACTAAAAAGGAGAATTTCAGACCAATTTCACTCATGAATATAGATGCAAAAATTCTCTACAAAATCCTAGCCAATAGATTACAACTTATCATCAAAAAAGTCATACATCATGATCAGTAAGTTTCATCCCAGGGATGCAAGGCTGGTTTAACATAGGCAAGTCCATAAACGTTATCCACCATATTAACAGAAGGAAAAATAAAGACCATATGATCCTCTCAATAGATGCAGAAAAAGCATTCTAAAAAGAAAGAAAGAAAGAAAGAAAAAGCATTCTATAAAATCCAGTATCCTTTTCTAATTAGAACACTGAAGAATTTAGGTATAGATGGCACATTTCTGAAACTGATTGAAGCTATCTATGATAAATCCACAGCTAATATTTTACTGAATGGAGTAAAAATGAAAGCTTTTCTGTTTAGAACTGGAACCAGACAAGGTTGTCCTCTGTCACCATTAATTTTCAACATAGTGCTGGAAGTTCTAGCCAAGACAATTAGGCAAGACACAGAAATAAAGGGAATCCAAATGGGAGCAGAGGAGGTCAAACTCTCCCTTTTTGCTGATGACATGATCTTATACTTAGAGAATCCCAAAGACTTAACCACATGACTCATGGAAGTCATCAAAATATACAGTAATGTCTCAGGATATAAAATCAATGTCCACAAATCAGTTGCCTTTGTATACGTCAATAACATTCAAGATGAGAGGCTAATTAAAGACACAACTCCCTTCACCATAGCTTCAATGAAAATGAAATACCTAGAAATATACCGAACAAAGGAGGTAAAGGACCTCTATAAAGAAAATTATGAAATCCTAAGAAAGAAAATAGCAGAGGATGTTAACAAATGGAAGAAAATACCATGCTAATGGCTGGGAACAACATTGTTAAAATGTCTGTACTTCCCAAAGCAATCTACCTATTCAATGCCATTCCTATTAAAATACCAATATCGTACTTTCAAGATTTGGAAAAAATGATTCTGCATCTTGTGTGGAACCAGAAAAAACCTTGTATAGCTAAGGCAGTTCTTGGTAACAAAATAAACTGGGAGCATCACCATACCAGATTTTAGGCTTTACTACAAAGCCATACTGATCAAGACAGCATGATACTGGCATAAAAACAGAGACATAGACATTTGGAATCGAATATAAAACCAGGAAATGAAACTAACATCTTACAATCACCTAATCTTTGATAAACCTAACAAGATCATACCTTGGGAGAAAAACTCCCTATTCAATAAATGGTGCTGGGAGAACTGGATATCCACATGTAAAAGACTGAAACTGGACCCACACATTTCTCCACTCACAAAATTTGCTACAAGGTGGATAAAGGACATAAGGAAGTCATGAAACAATAAAAATCCTCAAAGGAAGCATAGGAAAATCACTGGAAGATATTGGCCTGGGGAAAGACTTCATGAAGAAGACTGCTGTGCCAATTGCAACAACAACAAATATAAACAAATGGGACTTAATTAAACTGAAAAGCTTCTGTACAGCCAAGGAGAGAACAACCAAAGCAAATAGACAACCTACACAATGGGAAAAGATATTTGCATATTTTCAATCAGACAAAAGCTTGATAACTAGAATCTATAGAAAACTGAAATTAATCTACATGAAAAAAGCTAACAGTCCCATATATCAATGGGCAGGAGACAAGAATAGAACCGTCTCTAAAGAAGTCAGCTGAATGTCTTCTACAAGTTGCCAGCCAATTCATCCAACACCGTTTATTGATTAGGGAATCTTTTTATTTTATATTTTTAATAGGCTTATCGAAAATCAAATGACAATAAGCATCTGGGTTAAATGGTATTGGTCGAATTGGCTGGCAACTTGTGGAAGACTGAAACTGGACCCAAACCTTTCTCCTCTAACAAAAATTGACTCTCACTGGTTAAAGGACTTAAACTTAAGGCATGAAACTATAAATATTCTTAGAGAGAGTGCAGGGAAAACGCTTGAAAAAATTGGCCTGGGAGAATACTTCTTGTGGAAGACACCTGGGCAACTGAAGCAACATCAAAAATACATTACTGGGATCTGATCAAATTAAAAAGCTTCTGCACTGCCAAGAACACACTAAGTAAAGCAAATAGACAGCCCTCAGAATGGGAGAGGATTTTTGCAAGTTATACTTCCAACAAAGATCTAATAACCAGAATCCACAGAGAACTCAAATTTATTACTAAGAAAAAAACAAGTGATCCCATTTCATTGTGGACAAGAGACATGAACAGAAGCTTCTCTGAAGAAGACAGGCACATGGCGTACAGACACATGAAAAAATGCTCATCTTTAATCATCAGAGAAATGCAAACTAAAACTACTGTGAGATACCTACCATCTAACTCCAGTAAGAGTAGCCCACATCACAAAATCCCAAAACAACAGATGTTGGCGTGGATGTGGAGAAAAGGGAACACTTCTGCACTCCTGGTGGGAATGCAAGCTAGTACAGTCCTTTTGGAAGGAAGTTTGGAGAACACTCAGGGATCTAAATGTAGACCTGCCATTTGATCCTGCAATTCCTCTTCTAGGTGTATATCCAAAGAACCAAAAATCATTTGGAAATAAAGATATTTGCACCAGATTGTTCATTGCAGCTCAATTCATAATTGCCAAGTCATGGAAGAAGCCTAAGTGCCCATCAACCTATGAATGGATTAATAAATTGTGGTATGTGTATACCATGGAATACTATGTAGCAGTAAAAAATGGAGACTTAATCTCTTTTATGTTTACATGGATAAAACTGGAAAATATTCTTCTTAGTAAAGTATCTCAGGAGTGGAAAAAAATATCCAATGTACTCAGTATTACTGTGAAACCAATTTATAATAACACACACTTGCATATGAAAAATCAAACACAATTTTAGCCTAAGATGAAGGAGGGAGAGGGATGGGGAGGGATTGGGAGGGATAGTCGGAGATCGTAGGGGGACCACAACTATGGAGCACATTGCAAGTACATGTTGAATCTATCATGTGTAGAGTACAAATGTCCTAATGTTATAAATGGGTAAATGAAGTGAAAGATATATTGATTACTATGAAGTAAATACTCCAATTTATACAAATAATCAACACACTGAAACTGGCATAAATGTATTTATGATCTATGTGCTAAAACTCAATAAAAAAAGGCAGACGAATGGCTAACGAACATATGAAAAAATGCTCATCATTCCTATTTATTAGAGAAATGCTAATCAAAACCACCCTGAGATACCATCTAATACCAGTGAAAATAGCCCACATGGGGTGAATGTGGAGAGAAGGGAACACTTTTACACTCTGGTGGGACTGCAAATGAATGCAATGTTTTTGGAAGGAAGTATCGAGAAACCTCAAAGAACTCAAGCTGGACCTCCCAATTGATCCTGCAATCCCATTACTGGACTTCTACTCAGAAGGAAAAAAAATCCTTTTATCATAAGGGCACTTACACTGGACTGTTTATTGCAGCTCAATTTACAATCGCCAAAATGTGGAAACAGCCTAAATGCCCACCAACCTAGGAATGGATTAACAAGCTGTGATAAATGTACACCATGGAATACTATTCAGCCATTTAAAAAAATGGAGACTTTACATCCTTTGTATTAACCTGGATGGAAGTGGAACACGTTATTCTTAGCAAAGCTTCACAAGAATGGAGAAGCATGAATCCTATGTACTCAATTTTGGTGTGAGGACAATTAAGAACACAGTGAGGATGGGGAAAGGGGAAAGCAGAGAGAGAAAGAAGGAGGGAAGGGTGGGGAAAGGAAGAGCAGAGAGAGGGAAGGACCTTGGTGTGTGCCACAACTTTTAGGGGCAAGACATGATTGTAAAAGGGACTTTACCTAACAAATGCAATCAGTTTAACCTGGTTTCTTGTACCCTCAATGAATCCCCAATAATTAAAAAAAAGAAAAAATCCCACACAGATCAATAAATGTGATTCAACACATACATAGAATAAAAAACAAATGCCATGATCACATCAGTGTTTGTAGAGAAACATTTGATAAAATTCAGCACCCCTAAATGATAAAAAAAAACCTTAACAAACTAGTGAAAGAAGAAACCAGCTCTTTTTTTTTTAACTTTAAAGAAATTTTGACTACACAAAGGTTGTTACATAATTGGATATTTCACTACTTTGTACATAATTATTCTCACTCTCCACAGAAAGGCTGCTTAACTTTTCATCTGGTGATGGCAAGCACTAAAATTCTGATTTTAACAGAATATTAGTGAAAATGCCTCAGGGATTTAAGTTGAAAGCAATACACTAGTACATGGCTTTTGCACCCAGTATCAGGAATGTACAAATGTCTTTTTATTCAAAAATACTAAATAAATTGGAGGAGCAAGATGGCAGCTGGGTAACAGCTTCCTTGCAACTGGGCACAGTGGGACTGAGGAGAGAAATCTCTAGGCATCTCTTATTGGTGGGATCTTCCCAGAAACCTCCCTTTGGGTATGCAAGGAGTCAGTAAGAGACTTATGGACCACATGAGGACAACAACAGTGGAGAATTGGCAAATGGTTGTGTGTGTTTGTTTTGTCTAATCCCAGCAGCAGCAGTAAGTACAGCAGCAGTGAGATTGGAAACTTGAAAGGCCTTACCTGTGAGCTGCTTTTTTTTTTGGACTTGGCACTCAGTTGAACTACCTTGGGAGAAATTGGGCATGAGTGTGGAGGACTTGAAGCATTATCTAGGGCCCTGGACTGTGCTGCTGAGCAGGAAAGAGCCAATAGTGTTTGGCTGTGGGCCACGAGTTGCCATAGTGGGAGAATAGCCCCCAGCAAGCTCCACCATAAGGGTTGCGGAGTGAAGATGGGCCAGGAGACCTTGGGTGAGTAATCTAGTGATTGAGCAGCCTAAAGGTGAGGACTGAGTTGCTTTACAGCCTTGGCCCTCAGGGGCATAGACTGAGATCGATTTTGCACACTGGCAAAGTGGGCAGCCACTTCAAGAGAGATCCTAGTGACAAGTGCTTTCCTTGGAAAGCTTCTGTTTAGACAAGGTCAATGGTTTAAAGTGCCTTTTAAGTGGGATGTGGAATTTATAGGCTCTCCACCCTGCGGGGTTTGACAAATCAACAGAGGCCTCCAGTCTCCATCACGCATAGCTGTATCAGCACTGTAAATAACATTTCATATCCCAGAAGATAACCTTGTTCCCATAGAATATTCAGAAGTATATATATATATATATATATATATATATATATATATAGCTTTGTTTTTGTTTTTTTCTTTCTCTTTTTAATTTCAACATTTGCCCTCTAGATTTTCCTTTTTTAAAATTTCTTTCCTTCTTCATTTTTCTACTTTAAATATAGTTTTTATTGTTATCTTCTTTAACAATTAGAACTTTATTTTTGCTAGTGTTTTTACCCCTATTATTTGGTATTTCCCCCAATTTTATCCCATAAAGTTTCTGTTTGCTTGTTTTGGTTCAATTTCTAGCATTTTTTTCTTTCCTCTCTACTTGGTAGAGGTGGGGTACTGTGTCTGAACAGACTTGCAAAGAGAGCTGACTTCCAGGGAACCACCCAACCTGGCAGCTCCAGAGGTTGGGGGTGTTTAAGGGTGGGGTAAAGTACCCTACTGTACACCTACATTGCTCCTGTCCCCCTCTTTCTGTGCCTCTATTATTTTTGTCAATGTTCCCTTTTACTCACCCACTCTCCTTTCTCTTTATTTTTTTCTTCTCTTCTTAAATCTTTTTCCCCTTCTTGCTCTTCAATCTTCTCATCCTTCTGGTACTATACCTAATTCACTCATCAAAACCATAGGCCAAAGTCATGGTAACTTAAAGAGCAAAAGAAAGTGAAAGGAAAATTAGGGCAAGGAAACAGATATAAGAAAACACTCGTGAGGAGAATAAGGATAAAAATCCTGGCAACATGAAAAACCAGTCCAGAGCAATTGCCCCAAGGGACCATGGTGTAGCTACCACAGAGAATTCCACCCATAAAGAAATATTAGAAATGACAGAGAGGGAATTTAGAGTACTGATGATGAAAATAATGAAGGAAATGATGGAAACAATGAAGAAAACTGCTGATAAAGTGGAAAATAACCAAAAGGAAATCCAAAAACAGAATCATATAAGAGATGAATCATATGAAGAATGTAGAAAGGATATAGCAGAGCTGAAAGAACTGAAGCAGTCAATTAGGGAACTTAAAGATGAAATAGAAAGTATCAAGAACAGATTAGACCATGCAGAAGAAAGAATCTCAGAGGTAGGGGACAAAACTCTTGAGATAACTCAGATAATTAAAGAGGCACAAAAGAAGAGAAAGAAATCAGAATGTTCACTGACAGAATTATGGGACTTCATGAAGTGTTCAAACACACGACTTATAGGTATCCCAGTAGGGATAGAAAAATGCCTCACAGAAATGGAAGCCATGCTGGAGAATATTATAAATGAAAATTTCCCAAATGTGACCAAAGATTCTGACACACTCTTTTCAGAGTGATATCAGACCCCAGGTCGCCTCAACTTTAACAGAGCTTCTCCAAGTGTGAATATGTCCAAAAACAAGACAAAATAAATGATTCTTCAAGCTGCCAGGAGTAAGCCCCTTTTGGCCTACAGGGGCAAATCCATCAGAGTGACTGCAGACTTCGCCAATGAAAATTTTCAAGCACAAGACAATGGTCATCTACCTTTAATCTATTAAAAATAACAATTTCCACCCCTGACTTCTATATTCTGCTAATCTAAGCTTTCAAGTTGACAAAAAAATCAAATTGTTTACTGATATGCAAACATTGAGGAAATTGGCCACAACAAGACCAGCACTACAGGAAATACTTCTGCCTGTTCTGCATACTGACCATCACAATGGACCAATAGCAAAGTAAGAACTCTGAAATTAAAGGACAGAACTTAACTTCCACAATGATGCAAAAGGGAAAATTAAGCAATGGACACTCACAACATAAGATGAATAGAACACTACCACACTTATCAATTATCTGAATGAATGTGAATGGCTTGAATTCCCCACTGAAGCATAGATTGGCTGTATTCGAAAACACAAGCCATCCATTTTCTGTCTGCAGGAAACACACCTAGCTTCAAAAGACAAATTAAAATCCCCAGTTCAGGGTTGGAAGACAATTTTTCAGGCAAATGGAATTCAGAATAATAGAGGAATTGCAATCTTATTTTCAGATACATGTGGATTTAAAGCAACTGACTTATAGAAAAACTAGCCACATTATGGCAGGCTCCTATAGTCCCAGCTACTCTGGAAGCAGAGGCAGAAGGGTCGTTTTAATCCAGGAGTTTGGGCTTGTTGTGGGCTGACTTGAGGCAATGGCACTCTAGCATGGGGTAACAGAGTGAGACTGTCTCAAAAAAAAAATTATCATTCAATTAGCCTAAATATCTCAGGAAAGGGAAAACAAGCACCACATCTTCACTAAGCAGAAGCTAAATGATGTGTATACATGGTCATAAAGTGGTATAAAGGACATTGGAAACTAAAAATGGGAAAGGATGATAGGGAGGTGAAGGACAAAAATCCACTCAAGTCCATTGTACACCAAAATCCCTGACTTCAGCATTCTACAAGTTATCCACATAACAAGAACACTTATGCTCTCCTAATATTTTAAAATAAAAATTACTTATTAAAAGACAAAAAAATACAGCAACTGAAGTAAAAAAAGACAGATGGTCACTTGATATTGGTCAAGGTAAATATACAAGAAGAAGATGTTTCAATTCTAAATATTTATGCACCCAACTTAAATGCTCCCAGATTCTTGAAACAGACCTTACTCAGTATGAGCAATATGATGTCCTATAACACCATAATAACAGGGAACTTTAACACTCCTCTTACAGAGCTGGACAGATCCTCTAAACAGAAAGTAAATAAAGATATAAGGGACTTAAATGAGACCCTAGAAAAACTGTGCTTGATAGATGCATGTAGAACACTCCTCAAAGATAAAGAATATAAATTCTTCTCATCACCCAATGGACATTCTCCAAAATTGATTATATACTGGGACAAAAAACAAACCTCAACAGAATCAAAAAATTAAAATTTTACCTTGTATCTTCTCAGAGAACAAGGCACTAAAAGTGGAACTCATCTCCAGCAAAAACGTTGAACCCCACACAAAGGCACAGAAATTAAACAAACTTCTGTTGAATAACATTTGGGTGCAGGAAGAAATAAAACAGGAAATCACTAACTTCCTTGAGTACAACAACAATGAAGACACAAGCTACCAAAACCTGTGGGATACTGCAAAAGCAGTTCGGAGAGGAAAAATTATCCCTTTAAATGCCTACATTCGAAAAACAGAAAGAGAGTGCATCAAAAAACTCATAAACCATCTTATGGACTTGGAACAAGAAGAACAATCTAAACCTGAACCCAGAAGAACAAAAGAAATATCCAAAATTAAACCAGAGATCGGTGTAACTGAAAACTAAGGAATCATTGAGTTTTATCTCCCCTGGTCATATTTGGATCCCATTGATTGTCTGCTGTTGCGTGATTGTGATGGATAAGACTTCCATTATAATGTTAAAAAGCAGTGGAGACATTGGGTATCCTTTCTCCTTATATGAGTGGAAAAGATTCAGTTTTACTCCATTCAATAAGATATTGGCTGTAGGTTTGATATATATGGCCTCTATCAGTTTAAGAAATGTTCCTTCTATCCCTATACCTTCTAAATAACATTTGTAGTTGCCTTAACAAATATGAAGTGACCATCCTTATCTTTCTCGACTTTTGTTGTTTTAAAGCCTATTGTACCTGCAAATAAAATCGCAACACCTGCTTTTTTCCGATTTCCATTTGTCTGCATAAAAGATGACTATTCCTTCACCCTGAGTCTATAGTTATCATTTAAGGTAAGATGAGATTCTTGAATGCAGAAGACATCTGTCCTGAGTTTTTGTATCCAGTCAGCCAACCTATGCCTCTTTAAAGGGTAATTTAAGTCATTCACATTAATTGAGAGTATAGATAAGCCTGGTAGTATTTTGGTTATCAAGTTTTTCGAAAGTCCTGTGGACATTTTTAATCATTTTGCCACCATGGAAGTTGGAATTTGATCAAAAACTTCTCAGTGAGTTTACTTTTGTGCTGGAGGATTGCACTGGTCATTGTGGAAGATTGGTCTGGGAATATCCTGGAGAGCTTGTTTAGTTATGGCAAATTTCTTCAACGTGTGAATGTCATTAAAGTATTTAATTTCTCCATTATAAATGAAACTCAGTTTAACTGGATACAGGATCCTGGGTTGAAAGTTATTTTGTTTTAGGAGATTAAATGTCAATGACAACCCTCTTCTAGCTTGAAAGCTTTCACCTTGCTTTTACTGAGAGATCTTCAGTCATTCTAATATTCTTCCCCTTATATGTTATAGATTTCTCAGGTCTGGCTGCTTGCAAAATTTTCTCCTGCATTTTGACTTTGGCAAAATTAATTATAATGTGTCTAGGAGTTGTTTTATTTGGATTGAGTCTTGCTGAGTTTCTGAAACTGTCTGCTCTCCGAATTTCAGAGTCTCTTGTAATGACTGTGAAGTTCTCCTTCATTATCTCATGAAGAGAGCATCTGTGCCTTTCAAAGCAACCCCATAGCCTTTGGGAATTCCTTTAAGGCCAATATTAGTTTTCTTTGAATTATCCCAGAGTTCTCTGAGAGAATGATTCATTTTTCCTCTCCTCTTCCTCTTTGCACATTCAGGAGTGTTCAAAAGTTTTGTCTTCAGTGTCAGAAATCCTTTCTTCTGCATGCTCCATTCTATTACTGAGGGATTCTACTTTATTTTTCAGATCTTTGAGGGCTGCAACTTGTTACCTCAATGTGTCAAAATCTTTGGTGATTTTGTCTTTGAATGAATTGAATTCTTGAGAGAATTTTTGAAATGCTGCTTGAATCTCTAATTACAACTTTACCTCCATTCTATTACTCTTGTTCGCTTGTTTGTATAAAGTACACTGCAAGCCATTCTCATGGGGGAGGAGACTCCCGTCCAGTTGGCCATGGAATTTTCTTTTTATTAAGTCATTTGTACATAGATTATGAACACATATATGCCATTATGGGACTAAATGTGTTGATTATTTGTACAAATTGGAATCCTTCCATCCTACTCATTCACACAGCCTTCTATTCATTCACTCAATCAATTAACAAATACGAAGTGACCATCCTTATCTTTCCTTACTTTTGTTGTTTTAAAGCCTATTTTCTGCAAATAAAACTGTAACACCTGCTTTTTTCTGATTTTAATTTGCCTAAATAATAAATGACTATCCTTTCACCCTGAGTCTATGTTTATCTTTTCAGGTAAGATGAGATTCTTGTATGCAGCAGATGTCTGGCTTGAGTTTTTGTATCCAGTCTTCCAACTGGTGCCTCTTTAGAGGGCAATTTAAGCCATTCACATTAATTGAGAGTATTGATAAGCCAGATAGTATTTTGGGTATTGAGTTTTTCAAAATTCCAGTGGACATTTTTAATTGTTTTGCTGCTGTAGAAGTTGAAATTTGGTCAAAAGATTCTGAGTGAGTTTACTTTTGTGGTGGAGGATTGCACTGGTCATTATGGAGGATCAGTCTGAGAATATCCTGGAGAGCTGGTTTAGTAACGGCAAATTTCTTCAACATGTGAATGACATGAAAGTATTTAATTTCTCCATCATAGATGAAGCTCAGTTTAGCTGGATACAGAATCCTGGGTTCAAAGTGATTTTATTGAAGGAGATTAAGGTTCGATGACCACCCTCTTCTTGCTTAAAATGTTTCAGCAGAGAGATCTGCAGTCATTCCAAAGTTTATCCCCTTGTAGGTTATGGTTTTCTTATGTGTGGCTGCTTGCAGAATTTTCGCCTTCATATTAACTTGGGGAAGCTAATCATAATGTGTCTATGAG
Organism: Nycticebus coucang; assembly: GCF_027406575.1. Lineage (NCBI taxonomy): Eukaryota > Metazoa > Chordata > Mammalia > Primates > Lorisidae > Nycticebus > Nycticebus coucang. The sequence continues at coordinate 88,717,950 of NC_069796.1, read as the reverse complement.
AATTTTTATTTGGGTTGAGTTGTGCTGGTGTTCTGAAACTGTCTGCTTCTGAATTTCAGAATCTCTTGGCATGTCTGAATCAAAGAAAATTCTCTTTGATTATTTCCTGAAGTAAAGCATCTGGGTCTTTTGCAGCAACCTCATCATCCTTAGGAATTCCAATAAGGTGAATATTAGATCTCTTTGAATTATCTCAGAACTCTCTGAGACAATGATTCATTTTTGTTCTCCCCTTTATTTCCTCATTGAGTATTTTTGTGTGTTCAAAATCTTTGTCTTTAATGTCAGAAATCATTTCTTATGCCTGCTCAATTGTTTTACTGATGGATTCTACTGCATTTCTCAGATACTTGAGGGCTACAATTTCTTGCCTCAATATGTCAAAAACTTTGGTGATCTCGTTTTTGAATTTGTTGAATTCTTGAGACATCTTTTGAATTACTCCTCGAAGTTCATCTTTACCTCCATTCTGTTGATCTCATTTGCTATCCAAATTCTGAACTCAATTTCTGACATCTCAGCCATTTGTTTATGCATGGGATCTTGTGCTGTGTCTGCCATGTCATTCCTTTTCCACTGATTCTGCCTCATGATTGTTTTTCACTGTTGCCTAGATGGGCAGGTAAGGTGAAATTGGATTGGGAATTCCTGGAGTTGTGGTTAACCAGCTCTTTGTCAAAGATCTGGGACTGCTGACTGCAGCTTTTCCCCCTATAGCTTAGCAAAGGACCCATACTGTATTACAGTCTGAGGGTGAGGAAACCTGCTTGGTGTGGTGGGGTTAGATGGCTCTGTCTTGTATTCAGCTGGTTCTTGCCATATCCTCGTGGATCTGTAATTCTGGTGAAGTCTTAGCTTTGAAGAAATACAAGTAACTATGACACCCCATCACCCATGGACAAGAAATGGAAGAGGAAAATCAACCCTTCCCATTACCACACAACCAGGGTACCACCCACGAGGGTCTTTGTGTTATTGGCCCAGGTTAGGAGTTCCAAACCAATTAACTCAATCAGTATAAACTCTCTTGAGAGTTCGAAAGGTCTCCAGCAACTAGATGGCAGAGATCTGCTGGCTGCTGAAATGTAGCTCACTCTGGTGCTCTGTGGAGTCAAAAACACCCCACCCAACCCCAGTAGCAGAGTTTGACCAGGAGGCTGTATTTCTTTCTCCACTTTGCTCCTATTTCACAACCAGTCATTGGTGACCCCACAGGGCTGATGTCCTGCTCCCTCCAATAAGCAGATGTGCCAGGACTTTGCTCCTGTCAGAGTCTAAGGAAGGTCAATGCCCCTGTGGCCCAGCCAATACTCTCTGCCACCAGTTGGCTGGTACAGCTGAGGCCTACCTGCCCCAGGTATGAATAGCCACTGGCAATTGTTTCATTTGAACTCAGTCTCATCCTGAGGGTAACAAGTCAGCAAAGTGTTTATGTTTCAGCCTCTATGACTTTGCCCCAGCTGCTCTGCAGCACCGGTATCACTATACAGCAAGTTCTGGTTTCCTCTGGCAGTCCCAGAGTTGGGAGGTGTCTCTCCAAGATTAGACCCTGGCTCTATTGTTGCTGAATCTTTGTGGGAAGTGATGCAGCTCCCAGGTGACTGCCACAGCCAGGGAGTGCTGGCTGTAGGATCAGCTCTGAGACCATGGGCACAGGAATCCAGAAGCAAGGTAGGGGACACTGCACATGGTTCTGGCAGTGCCCTGTGCCAGGTGACTTCTGCAAGGAGAGCGTTCGGCTCACAAATCTGGCTGGGTGGGGTGTGGCGTGGAGGCTCCTGCAGGGTGGGGCATAGGGGTATGTCGCAGATGTATGGCTCTAGCAGGGCAGGACCCAAGGCTCTGGCAAGGTGGTGCCCGGGGCACAGTAGGGCATGGGGCACTGCTAATGAGCCTCTTCCTGTAGTCTCTGCAGGGGTTACTTTTGGTTCATCAGGCAAGAGGGGAAGGGTGGACTGGAAGTTCAGAATGGCAGGGAAAATGTTAGTTCAATTTTTCTGCCTAGTAGGAGAGTGCTCAGGATCACTGTAGACCCCACTTCCTACAGCTATCACCTGTGGGGTGAGACAAGAGGGCCTCAGTTCACCACTTGCCTGTAGAAAACCTACAGGAGGTAACTAAGAGAAGAAAAAAAAAACACACAACTTTCTTTGGGGAGGGGATGGACATTTTTCCTTTGGGATGAATTTTGTACCTGAGTTTGCTTTCTTGGAGTCATAGCTTGCCTCAGCAGCGGTGACCTGCAGTTGTCACTCTTCTCTCTCAGCTCAGCTACAGTCTTCAGCTTAATTGGTTACTTTCTGGAAATTATCCTTCCCTCTGGATGGGAGCTTCTGTTGGAGGCTGGTTCCTGTTGGCCATCTTGCCCCTTTCCATTGGTGATCGATTTTGTACCTATTGTTTGTTTCCTTGGTGTTGCAGCTTGCCTCAGCAGGGTTGATGCATGTTCTTCAACATTCTCTCTTCAGTCAGCTCCAAACCATCATCTTACTTGCTATCCTTGTGTCCTTTTGCCGGGTCCTCTGGCAGTCGCAGTTGAGGGAAGATCGGAGCCAGCCCGATCTCGTCCCAGGGGCTGAGCGGGATGGTGAGTGTCGGGGGTTCGAACAGGGACACATGGAGCCGGGAGTCTGTCGAAGCAGGAACTCAACTTTATTGTAACATGCTGCAATTTTTATACACTATGGCTAGGGAGCAAGAGGTGGGAGCAGGAAGGAGGGGGTATGTCAAATGGGGTAACAGCCTTCAAGCCAATAAAATCTAACCCCATCACCTGTATCCAGGCAGAGGCCGTTTCAGGTCCGGTCTTGCCGAGTCACTCCTATGTGGAAGTGCACAGACAGCACCAACTCGATTCAGGCTTAGGAAGTTCCTCTAGGCCTCAAGTAGGCCTTGCCCACGCGAGAAGGCCCAACATCCTTTAACTCTTCTTCTGGATGGGTGCCTCTGTGGCTTGCTTCCATGCTCTGTGGAGTAATAAAGGTCCTCCCAGTAGCAGAGATGGACCAAGTGGCTGGCATCTCTTTCCCCACCTTGCAACTCTTTCACACTCAGTCACTGGTAACCTCACAGGGCTGTGGTCCTGTTCCCTCCAATAAGCAGGTGTTCCAGGGCTTTGTGCCTGCCATAGTCAAAGGAAAGTCAATGACTTCTCAGCCTGGCCACTACTCTCTGCCATCAGCTGAGGCCTGCCCACCTTGGGTACTTAATGGCTACCAGGGAGTGTTCCACCTGAGGTCATTCCAAACCCGAGGATAACAAGTTAGCAGATGATTTTTGTCCCTCAGCCACCATACCTTTGTATGGCTTCCTCTGGCAGTCCTCAGAGTTGTGGAGGTATCTCTCCAAGATTAGACACCAGTGGGATTGCTCTACTGTTGCTGAATCTTCATGGGAGTTATCCGTGCATAGTTCCCATGGCCAGTAAGGCAGCTGTAGTGGCAGGCCCGGGGTTGCAGGGAACATGGCTCCAAGGGCAGGGTGGGGCACATGGCATGTGGTTCTGGCAGTGTGGAGCACGGCGGCTCTGGCAGGGTGGGGTGTGGGTCTCCCCATCTTTTTTTAATGCTGCATAGTATTCCGTGGTACACATATACCACAATTTATTAATCCATTTGTGGTAAATGGGCACTTGGGCTTCTTCAATGACTTGGCAATTATGACTTGAGCTGCAATGAACAATCTGGTGCAAATATCTTTGTTGCAAAGTGATTTTTGATCCAGGATGAAGGAGATAAGTTGAGGGGGAAAGGAGGGGAGGGAGAGTTTTGATACAGGGAGGATAAATAGTGAGACCACAACTATGGAGCATATTGCAAGTTCACAAGTCAAATCTATGAAGTATAGAACACAAATGTCTTAACACAATAATTAAGTAAATGAGGTGAAAGCTATATTAGTTTGATGTAAGTACACCAAATTGTATAAAAAATCAACACACTCTACTCACAAATGCATATATGTATTCATGATATGTCTATATGACTTAATAAAAGGGAAAAAATAATAAACTACTAGCTCTATCCCACCAATTCCGTAACATTTAAGAACTGTTCAAGTAATCTAAAGTTTAATGCAATCTAATTTGAAGACATAGATGCAATAAAAAACAGATCTGTAGTACCACTAACCAGAGATCCATGTAACATTTTGCTTTATATTTTTCTAAGGTTCTTTGTCCACATATATTCATTCTTGTCAATTAAAGTATATAAGTACAACAATGGAATTGTGCTTTACTTATTATTTGCAACTTAATATTTCATATCAAAAGTATGATGAATATTTTCATGTCAATAAATTAAAATTGTATTACCATGTGAAAAAATAGGGAGAGTTTACATCTTTTATGTTTAACTGGATAGAGCTAGAATGTATTTTTCTTAATAAAGTATCTCAAGAATGGGAAAAAAAGTATCTGATGTAGTCAATACTATTATGAAACCAATACATAATCACTTAAATATTCATGCGAAGGATCAAACGCAAAGATAGTACAGAAAGAAAGGGGGGAGAGGAATGAGAGGGGAGTGGAGTTGGGAGGGTGAGTGGAAGGAGAGTATTGGGTGGGATCTCACCTAATGTGCACAATGCAAGTGTGCATTTCAAAATTAAGAGTCTATTTTAAATTTCTCACCACAAAAATAAGTAAGTGAAGTCATGGTTATGTTAATTAGTTTGATTTAAGCATTTCACATTGTATATCACATAATCATATTGTACCCTATAAATTATACAGTTACCCATCTCAGGGTGGGCAAAGGACTTGAAAAGAAACTTATTTAAATAAGACAGATGCATGGTTTACAGACAAATGAAAAAAATCTCATCATCCTTAATCATCGGAGAAATGCAAATCAAAACTACTTTGAGATATCACCTAACCCCAGTAAGAGTAGCCCACATATCTATATCACAAAATCTCAAGACCAGAGATGTTGGCGTGGATGTGGAGAAAAGGGAACACTTTTGCACTGCTGGTGGGAATGCAAACTAATACATTCCCTTTGGAAAAATATATGGAGAACACAGAGATCTAAAAATAGATCTGCCATTCAATCCTGTAATTCTCTGCTGGGCATATACCCAGAAGACCAAAAACCACATCATAACAAAGATATTTATTTATTTATTTATTTTTAATTTTTATTTTATTTTATTTTTATTAAATCATAACTGTATACAATGATATGATTATGGGGCATCATACACTCACTTCATAAACCATTTGACACATTTTTATCACAGTGGTTAACATAGCCTTTCCGGCGTTATCTCAGTTACTGTGCCAAAACATTTACATTCTACATTTACCAAGTTTCGCAAATACCCCTGTAATATGCACCACAGGTGTGATCCCACCGATTCCCCTCCCTCTATCCACCCCCCCTTTCCCACTTCCCCCTATTGTTAAGTTGTAGCTGGGTTATAGCTTTCATGTGAGAGTCTCAAATTAGTTTCATAGTAGGGCTGTGTACATTGGGTATTTTTTCTTCCATTCTTGGGATACTTTACTAAGAAGAATATGTTCCAGCTCCATCCATGTAAACATGAAAGAGGTAAAGTCTCCATCTTTCTTTAAGGCTGCATAGTATTCCATGGTATACCTATACCACAATTTATTAATCCATTCGTGGATCGATGGGCACTTGGGCTTTTTCCATGACTTAGCAATTATGAATTGGGCTGCAATAAACATTCTGGTACAAATATCTTTGTTATGTTGTGATTTTTGGTCTTCTGGGTATATGCCCAGCAGAGGAATTACAGGATTGAATGGCAGATCTATTTTTAGATCTCTGAGTGTTCTCCATATATCTTTCCAAAAGGAATGTATTAAATTGCATTCCCACCAGCAGTGCAGAAGTGTTCCCTTTTCTCCGCATCCACGCCAACATCTCTGGTCTTGAGATTTTGTGATATAGGCTAGTCTCATTGGAGTTAGATGATATCTCAAAGTAGTTTTGATTTGCATTTCTCTGATGGTTAAAGATGATGAGCATTTTTTCATATGTCTGAAGGCCGTGCGCCTGTCTTCTTCAGAGAAGTTTCTCTTCAAATCCCTTGCCCAGCCTGCGATGGGATCCCTTGTTTTTTTCTTGCTGATGTGTTTGAGTTCTCTGTGGATTCTGGTTATTAAACCTTTGTCAGAGATATACCCTGCAAATATCTTCTCCCATTCTGTGAGGGCTGTCTGCTTGCTCTGCTTACTGTGTTCTTAGCTGTGCAGAAGCTTTTTAGTTTGATCAAGTCCAAGTAGTGTATTTTTGAAGCTGCTTCAATTGCCCGGGGGGTTCTCCTCATGACATACTCACCCAGACCAATTTCTTCAAGGGTTTTCCCTGCATTCTCCTCTAGTATTTTTATAGTTTCATGTCTTAAGTTTAAATCTTTAATCCAATGAGAGTCTATCTTAGTTAATGGTGAAAGGTGTGGGTCCAATTTCAGTCTTCTGCAGGTTGCCAGCCAGTTCACCCAGCACCATTTGTTAAATAGGGAATCTTTTCCCCACTGAATGTTTTTAATTGGCTTGTCAAAAATCAAATAATGGTAAGTAGCTGGATTCATCTCTTGGTTCTCTATTCTGTTCCAGATATCTACTTCTCTGTTTTTGTGCCAATACCATGCTGTTTTGATCACTATCGATTTGTAGTAAAGTCTGAGGTCTGGTAGTGTGATTCCTCCTGTTTTGTTTTTATTTCTGAGTAATGTCTTGGCTATTCGAGGTTTTTTCTGATTCCATATAAAACGAAGTAATGTTTTTTCAAGATCTTTAAAATATGACAGTGGAGCTTTAATAGGGAGTGTGTTGAAATTATATATTGCTTTGGGTAGTATGGACATTTTGATAATGTTGATTCTTCCTAGCCATGAGCATGGTATGTTTTTCCATTTGTTAACATTTTCAGCTATTTCTTTTCTTAGAGTTTCATAGTTCTCTTTATAGAGATCTTTCACGTCTTTTGTTAGGTAAATTCCCAAATATTTCATCTTCTTTGGCACTACTGTGAATGGGATAGAGTCCTTAACTGCTTTTTCAATTTGACTGTTGTTGGTGTATATAAAGGCTACCGATTTATGAATGTTGATTTTGTAACCTGAGACGCTGCTGTATTCCTTGATCACTTCTAGGAGTTTTGTAGTAGAGTCCCTAGTGTTTTCCAGATACACAATCATATCATCTGCGAAGAGCGAGAGTTTGATCTCTTCTGACCCTATATGGATACCCTTGATCGCCTTTTCTTCCCTAATTGCGGTGGCTAAAACTTCCATTACAATGTTGAAAAGCAATGGAGACAATGGGCAGCCTTGTCTGGTTCCTGATCTGAGTGGAAATGATTCCAATTTAACTCCATTCAATATGATATTGGCTGTGGGTTTGCTGTAGATAGCCTCTATCAGTTTAAGAAAAGTCCCTTCTAGACCAATTTTCTTGAGTGTTCTGATCATGGAGGGATGCTGGATATTATCAAAAGCTTTTTCTGCATCAATTGAGAGAATCATATGGTCTTTGTTTTTTAATTTGTTTATGTGCTGAATTACATTTATAGATTTACGTATATTGAACCAGCCTTGAGACCCTGGGATAAGACCAACTTGGTCATGATGTATAATTTGTTTGATGTGTTGCTGGATTCTGTTTGTTAGGATCTTGTTGACTATTTTTGCATCTGTATTCATTAGTGATATTGGTCTATAATTTTCTTTTCTTGTTGGGTCTTTTCCTGGTTTGGGGATCAGGGTGATGTTTGCTTCATAGAACGTGTTGGGTAGTCTTCCTTCTTTTTCTACATTTTGGAACAGGTTGAGTAATATAGGTACTAATTCCTCTTTAAAGGTTTGGTAGAATTCTGACGTGAAACCGTCTGGTCCCGGGCTTTTCTTTTTAGGGAGGTTTTGTATAGTTGACGCTATTTCTGAACTTGATATGGGTCTGTTCAACATTTCCACTTGATTCTGGTTAAGTCTTGGAAGGTGGCGTGCTTCCAAGTATCGGTCTATTTCCTTCAGATTTTCATATTTCTGAGAATAAAGTTTCTTGTAATATTCATTAAGGATTTTTTGGATTTCTGATGAGTCTGTGGTTATTTCGTCTTTGTTGTTTCTGATTGATGATATTAGAGATTTTACTCTTTTTTTCCTGATTAGGTTGGCCAGAGGTTTATCTATTTTATTGACCTTTTCAAAAAACCAGCTTTTTGATTTATTGATCTGTTGTATTATTCTTTTGTTTTCAATTTCATTTAATTCTGCTCTAATTTTGGTTATTTCTTTTCTTCTACTGGGTTTGGGGTTGGAATGTTCTTCCTTTTCCAGTTGCGTGAGATGTCCCATTAAGTTGTTAACTTCCTCTCTTTCCGTTCTCTTGAGGAAGGCTTGCAGTGCTATAAATTTCCCTCTTAGAACTGACTTTGCAGTGTCCCAGAGGTTCTGATAGTTTGTGTCTTCATTGTCGTTTTGTTCCAAAAAATTGGTGATTTCTTTCTTAATCTCATCTCTGACCCAGCTATCATTCAGCATAAGGTTATTTAACTTCCATGTTTTTGTATGGGTATGCAGATTCCTGTTGTTACTCAATTCAAGTTTTATTCCATGATGGTCCGAGAAGATGCATGGAATAATTTCTATTCCTTTAAATTTACTGAGGTTAGACTTGTGATCAATTTTGGAGTAAGTTCTCTGGGCTGATGAGAAGTATGTGTATTCAGTTTTGTTGGGATGAAATGTTCTGTAGATGTCTGCTAAATCTAAATATTGGATGGTTAGGTTTAAATCTAAGATTTCTTTGCTCAGCTTCTTTCTGGAGGATCTGCTAAGGGAGTGTTGAAATCTCCAATGATTATGGAGCTGGAGGAAATCAAGTTACTCATGTCTGTTAGAGTTTCTCTTATAAATTGAGGTGCATTCTGGTTGGGTGCATAGATATTAATAATTGAGATCTCGTCATATTGAGTATTACCCTTAACAAATATGAAGTGACCATTCTTGTCCTTCCTTACTTTTGATGGTTTAAAGCCTACTGTATCTGCAAATAAAATTGCAACACCTGCTTTTTTCTGATTACCATTTGCCTGAAATATGGATGACCATCCTTTCACCCTGAGTCTGTATTTGTCTTTTAAGTTGAGATGTGACTCTTGTATGCAACAAATATCTGGCTTGAGTTTTTGTATCCAGTCAGCTAACCTATGCCTCTTTAGAGGACAGTTTAAGCCATTCACATTGATGGAGAGTATTGATAAGTCTGGTGGAATTTTGGGTATCGAGTTTTTCAAAGGTCCAGTGGACATTTTTAATCCTTTCGCCAGTGTGGAAGTTGGAGTTTGATCCGAAGTTTCTGAGTCAGTTTACTTTTGTGGTATAGGATTGGGTTGGTCATTGTGGAGGATAGGTCTGAGAACATCCTGAAGAGCTGGTTTACTTATGGCAAATTTTTTCAACATGTGAATGTCATTGAAGTATTTAATTTCTCCATCATAGATGAAACTCAGTTTAGCTGAATACAAGATCCTGGGTTGAAAGTTTTTTTGCTTTAGGAGATTAAAAGTTGATGACCACCCTCTTCTTGCTTGAAAAGTTTCAGCAGAGAGATCTGCAGTTATTCTAATATTCTTACCTTTGTACGTTATAGTTTTCTTTCGCCGGGCTGCTTTGAGAATCTTCTCTTTCATGTTAACTTTAGTGAAGCTAATTATGATATGTCTGGGAGATGGCTTATTGGGGTTGAATCGTGCTGGGGTTCTGAAGCTGTCTGCTATCTGAATTTCAGATTCTCTAGGCATGTCTGGAAAATTTTCTTTCATAATTTCATGTAGAAGGGCCTCTGTGCCCTTGGCAGCCACTTCATCGTTCTCCGAAATTCCTATAACCCTTATGTTGTTTTTTTTCGAATTATCTGAGAGTTCTCTGAGTGAGCGATCCATTTTTGCTCTCCATTTCTCTTCCTCTTTGAGAGATTGGGAGCGTTCAAAGACTTTATCTTCAATGTCAGAAATCCTTTCTTCTGCTTGCTCCATTCTGTTACTGAGGGATTCTACTGTATTTTTCATATCTTTGAGGGCTGTAAGTTCTTGTTTCAGTGTGTCTAAGTCTTTGGTGGTTTTGTCTTTAAATTCGTTAAATTCTTGAGACAATTTTTGAATTTCTCCTCGAATTCCTAATTCCATTTTATTAATCTTGTCTGCAAACCAAATTCTGAATTCGACTTCTGACATCTCAGCCAGTTGTTTATGAATGGGATCTTCAATCACATCTGCCGTATCTTTTCTTGGGAGGGTTGATCTATTCTGGTTATTCATGTTACCAGAGTTTTTCCGCTGATTCCGCTCCATGGTTTACTCCCTTTGGTTTTTCCCCTGGGGTTTTATCGAGGGCCCGTACAGTGTTGTGGCCTGAGAAACTGGGGCCCTGTCTGGTGTGGTGGAGCAAAGTGGTTCTGTCTTGTTTTCAGCTGGTTTCTGTTTGATCCTATTGCAACTTCTACTCTGGCTTGAAGTCTCAGCTGTGTGGAAAAATCAGCAATTAAGTCACCCCGCCTGGCCACCTCTGGCCCCAGTTGGAAAAGGAGAATCAAACCTTCCTACAATCGCACACCCAGAGCACCGCCTGAAAAGTCCTTAGTCTATTAGCCCAGTTCAAAAGGTCCGAATCAACTGTCTCAATCGGCACTTGTCTCGGGTGGAAGGGTTCAAGAGGTCTCTGGGAACTGGATCACAGGGGCCTGGTGACTCCTCTGACACGGCTCACCCCAGTGCAGCGTGGAGTCAGGAGGAGCCACCCAGCAAACAGAGCAGTCTGGGAAGGTTGACGTCTCCTTCCCCACTTTGCCCCTCCGTCGGACCCAGTCACTGGTATCTCTGCAGATGGCTAACCCAGTTGCCTGCAGTGAACAGACACTCCAGGGGTTTGCACCTGCCTGAATCGCAAGGAAGTCTGCCAGGCCCCCGCAGACTGCCGCTATCTGGCAGGAGGAGATGGGGCCTGACATCTTTGAGTGTTTGATGCAGGTGATGGGAAGGAGGTGTTCACTCAGGCTTAGTCCCGTCCCTGATGGATGCTGCTAACAGAATAGAACAGAACAGACAACTTTGTGAGGTTCTGTCTCTGTTCCTGTCGTCGCCTACAGAAGATGGGCTGTTTTGAGTTCAAACGTCTTTGCTGTTGGAGAATTGCGTCTGAACACCTCTCTGGGTCAGCCCCACCCTGGAAGCTTCCCGGGTTTGTGAGCCGTGTCGCCGGTGGCCTCCTCCGGTTGCCCAGGGAGACAGGGGGTGTGGCCTCAGAATATCCAGAAGTGAGCGTTCTGCCGTTAAAGAAAAAACGGCTGTTGATCTACCTCCAGGGAACTGCTGCTCTGGTGTGGGCACTCAGGCGACCCTTTTCTCCTCTGTCCCACGCCCCAGAGTCAGCACTGAGCAGCCGCAGTTTGTGCTGGGTCCACACCCCTTAAGAGATCCCCCAAGAATCAGAACTCTTGGGGGATCGGCCCCCAGACCCTGATTGGGAGTGGGGGGGGAAGCTAGAGTTTCATTCAGTTTTACGCAATACTACGGTCCGGGGAGGGCTCCTGCACTGCACCGCAGGGAAGTGCCACCAACCTTGATTTCCCCTCAGCAGAGTGCCCTCTCCTCGCTCACGTATCCCAGAGTCAGCGCTGACCTGATGCAGCTCAGGCACTGTGCACTCCCCTCGAGAAATCACCCAAGGAGCCGAACTCCTGGGGGATAGGCCCTCAGACCCCGAGTGAGAGTAGGGGTTCTCAGCTCTCAGCGGGGAGGCCAGAGTCTTATTCAGTCTTGGGTCCCGTATGCCCGGGGAGGGTTGCTGCACTGCACCGCAGGGAAGTGCCTCGAGGCGTGACTCCCCCTCAGCCCGGTGCCCTCTCCTCACTTGCGAGCCTCAGAGTCAATGCTGACCAGTCGCAACTCGGGGACTGTCCACTCCCCTTGAGAAATCACCCAAGGATCCGAAGTCCTGGGGGACAGGCCTCCAGACCTCAGTGGGCGGGAGGGGAGTGCCGGGGATTCAGGGTTGCCGGCAAAGGATTCCCAAAGTTTTATTCAGCCCTATGTCCAGCAGGAGAACGCCACGGCACCCCAGTAGGGGAGGTAGGTCCAGTTTTTAGAAGGTCTCTCCCGTGGAGTGTAGTGGGAGGGCCTTTAATTTCTGCCCGCTTGTTCAATTGTGGGGCTCTTGAGCCGGTCTCATGGGGGAGGGGGACTCCCGTCCGCTTGGTGGTGGATTTTGTACCTTTTGTTTGCATCCTTGTGATCACAATTTGCCTCAGCGGTGTTGATGTGCGTTCTTCAGCCTTCTCTCTTGGTGAGGCTCAAGTCCACCAGGATACTTACTAAATTCCTGTCCCTTAACTCTCCTTCTGGATGGGAGCCTTTGTTGAAAGCTGGCTTCAGTCCGCCATCTTGTCTCCCCTCCCCATAACAAAGATATTTATACCAGAATCTTTATTGCAGCCCTATTCATAATTGCTAAGTCATGGAAAAAACCCAAGTGCCCATTGATCCACGAATGGATTAACAAATTGTGGTATATGTACAGCATGGAATACTATGCAGCCTTGAAGAAAGATGGAGACTTTACCTCTTTCATGTTTACATGGATGGAGCTGGAACATATTCTTCTCAGTAAAGTGTCTCAAGAATGGAAGAAAAAATATCCAATGTATTCACCCCTACTATGAAACTAACTTAGGACCTTCACATGAAAGCTATAACCAAGTTACAACCTAAGAACAGGGGGAAGGGGGAAAGCATGGGGAGGGAGGGGGGACATGGGTAGAGGGAGGGGCATTGAAAGGATCACACCTGTGGTGCATCTTACAAGGGTACATGTGAGCCTTGGCAAATGTGGAATGTAAATGTCTTGGCAAAGTAACTAAGAAAATGCCAGGAAGGCTATGTCAACTAATGAGATGAAAATGTGTCAAATATTCTATGAACCAAGTGTATGGTGCCCCATGATCATATTGATGTACACAGCTATGATTTAATAAAAAAAAAATATGCATTTATACCTTAAAAAAAAAAAAAGAGTAGCCCACATAACAAAATCCCAAAACCAGAGATGTTGGTGTGGATGTGGAGAAAAGGGCACACTTCTACACTGCTGGTGGGAATATACACTAATATGTTCCTTCTGGAAGGTTGTTTGGAGAATACTTAGAAATCTAAAAATACACCTGTCATTCAATCCTGTAATTTCTTTACTAGGTATATACCCAGAAGACCAAAAATCACAGTATAATAAAGACATCTGTACCAGAATGTTTATTGCAGCCCAATTCATAATTGCTAAGTCATGGAAGAAGCCCAAGTGCCCATTGACCTACGAATGGACTAGCAAATTGTGGTACCAGTATACCATGGAATATTATGCAGCCTTAAAGAAAGATGGAGACTTTACCTCTTTCATGCTTATATGGATGGAGCTGGAACATATTCTTCTTAGCAAAGTATCTCCAGAATGGAAGAAAAAGTATCCAATGTACTCAGCCATATGAAGCTAATTTATCGCTTTCATATGAAGGCTATAACCCAACTATAGCACAAGAATATGGGGAAAGGGCCAAAGAAAGGGAAAAGAGGGGGGGAGTCTGGGTGGGGGGAGGGTAATGGGTGGGGCCACACCTACGGTGCATCTTAGAATGGGTACAGGTGAAACCTAGTTAATGCAGAATACAAATGTCTACATACAATAACTAAGAAAATGCCATGAAGGCTACGTTGAACAGTTTGATGAGAATATTTCAGATTGTATATGAAACCAGCACATTGTACTCCTTGATTGCACAAATGTACACAGCTATAATTTAATATTAAAATTTTTTTTTAAATTTAGTAAAAACAAATAAATAAATATTCACCATGTGGCCATTTATAGCAAGATTTTCCTAATCCTTGTCCTAGGCGTTTTCACCCCAATTTTTACTGTGGAAAATACACATAAGATGTACCATCTTTACCATTTTAAAGTGTACAAGTGAATGGCATTAGTACATTCATGTTCTTGTTTACAACCAACACTACCATCCATCCCCCAAACTTTCTTATGTTCCCAAAGTGAAACTTTGCACCCAATAAATATCGACTCCCCATTTCTTCTTTCCTCCAGCATGCACCCCGCCTTGGCAACCACCAGCCTACTTTGTCTCTATGAAGTGCTTGTCAGATGCTGCTTTAGGATTACACTGAAAGGGCCCTTAGCAGTTTTTCATCCCTTGTTTGAGGGCTTTAGGTAATTGTTTTGAACCAGCTATTTGGAATTATGATAATATTCTCAAGTGTGCAGACATGCAGTCTTCTGAGTCAGAGTTGGGGATGAATTTCAGTGGCCTTGAATATGCAAAGTGTCCACCTGGCTAGAAAATGAGACTATCACTGATTAGATGAAGAAATAATAGGAGAGGATCTGGGTTGTTGTAAATGGGGAGTAAACATGAGATAGTGGAAAAGGGAGGATTACAAATCTATGTCCTCCTAACTGCAAAGTTTATATTCTTCCTGTTACAGAGCAACTGATATAACAGTTAAAATGATAAATGTTTTTATCGTGGTAAGAATGCGTAACATGAGGACTGCCTTCTGAACACATTTTTAAGCCCACAATGCAGTATTATTAACTATAGACGACATTGTGCAGCAGGTGTTCTGAGTCCCCTGCTGATTTTCCCCAAGTGTTAAGGATATCACATCAAAGTTGAGTGGTCTTTTCTGACTATCAGGATGTTCTGTGCTATTCTTTTTCCTCAGAGTCTAATGCACAGATGGATATATTAAAGTATTTCTTATAACTTAGAGAATAAAGAGAACATTATTAGTTTTAAAAATTCAAAAGAATAAGGTTAAAAATCTTATTTTAATGTTAAAAAAAGCTTATTAAGCTTATCACCTATTTGATGACAATTGGGCAGTATATCCTGTTATGGATCAACTTTCCTCTGAATGTCTAATTTCTTTCATTTTTCCAAATAATCCCCAAAGGTGTAAGATCTTTAAATGCTGTGATGATAAATTGAGTTGAACAAAGCAATGATGAAACTATTCCATTAGTTCTAGGTATCTGAAGAAATTTACTAGGACCCATCATGTTTCCCAGCAGTCTCCCCCTCCTCAGGGCTCCTGTATTCCTGAGAGTGATTAAGCACATGCGGTTGAAGCCCAGGGGACATCACAGTGAGGCAAACTCTCCTGCAGCTGCCGTTACCCTGTTGCTTTTCCCGTGTCCTTGGGTAAAATTAGAGCAGTTCGCCAGCCTCAGCTCAACCCTTCTGACTGGAGCAGGAACTTCAGTCACCAGGTAGGAGCAGAGCCTTCTGTTTCTTTGGTGGAAGGTCCTCTTGGGCCTGGTGATGCTGAATGTGAACATGAGACAGAGAGCTCATGTGCAGGGTTACCTTACGTAAAGGATGTTGACGTGTAGCAGAAAGTTCCGATGACCAGTGGAATTTCATGTTAGGAGAAAAGCAAAGCACAGCAGGGCCACTTTCAGTTCTGTCCTGGAGAGGCGAGTGGCATTGTCTCCTCAGTTACAGCAATTTTACCCACTGCCACTTTATCACTCAACCCTAGTGTGCCCGATTTTGACATTTGATAATATTTTCCACTAAAATAAACTCAAATTCTTTGCAGGGTGGTTTATTCCACATTTTGAGGCTGGAAGAAATATTAGGCCAACTAAGAATATCCAGGCATGTTTACAGGAGAATTAGTGAGAGTCCTCAAAAAGCAAATAAGCCAACTGAGGAGAACTTCCATTGGCTAAATGGACGAGTGAGAAATAATAGTAATATTAGAGATACGTTAGGTTAATTGGAATTAGACCATGAGTTCATAATGATGCTCACATTTATATAAAGCATAGTGCAACCCAAAAGAAGCGTGGATTTCTAATGATATGTTTAACTTGTCAAATAGTTTTTTTATATTTCAAAATACTAACGGAGTACGAATAGAATGGAAAAACAAATACCACATGTAATCTCCAATTACATTTTTAAATTTTATTCACTTTTTTAGAGACAGAGTCTCACTATGTTGCCAAGGCTACACTTGGACTCCTGGGCTCAAGTGATCCTCCTGGGTCAGCCTTCTGAGTATCTGGGACTGCGGGTGCCTGCCACAGCACTTGGCTCAAACTGATTTTAACAAGCAGGAGTGTCTTTATGACTACACACGCATACAGGTGTAATTTGTTCCTTCTGGTAAGCAGATGTCCTTTTAGAAGTGTAATGCATGTTTATTACTATCTGTGTGAGCTGGAAAAAGAAAGCAAAAATGGGAGAATGCAAATACCCTGCAGAAATAAAGAACAGTCATTAGAAGCAGAAGTCACTGGTCACCTCCTGTGACCTTACACAGCACCAGGGAGAAAGGGGGTCTTAGCCACTGTACCAGTGTTCACACCAAAACAAAAATAACTATAAAAGAAAGGCTTAACATTTCATTCCAGAAAAATAGATTCCAGCTCCACAAAAGAAAGCTGGCTGTACAGACTATGTCGTTCTTCATTCAGGGGACAAGATGTGTAGCTGTCCATTATTTGAGAAATTGAAATGTGGCTACTGAGACTGGAGGACAAGCTGTTGAACTGTGATTAATTTAAACTTAAATTTAAAATCTGATGTTTAATTCAGCCATTGAAAGATGAAGTACACTTTTAGTGAATCTACCTCTTAACTGTAAGTATTACAGAATCTAAATACAAACCAAGCATTTCCAATGAAAAATTAGCATCTAATTTAAAATGTACATTAAATATGAAATGCACACTAAATTTAGATTTAGTATGAAATGGATACCTCCCTCATAATTCTTTAAATATTAGTATAAGATTAAAATATTGAATTAATATGTTTGTATGTAATGGGTTAAATAATATTAAAATTAACTTATCTGTGTTTTATTTTTTAAAATGTGGCTAGTTGAGAATTTTGGTTAAGTTTTGCTTGTATTATTTCCCATTATTTCTTCTCAAAAAGAAGGTCTTTTGAGGTAAACTTACTAATTATGCTGAGTTAACTACTGATAAACACAGGTTTACAATTAAATCATAGAACAGATTAATTTATTAACATAACATGGCAATAAATTAGGTACTCTGTCCTACTAATCCTAAAAGCACACCCCTTGTCTGGGTAAAAAGTCAAGTATCCAGAGAAGATAAAGGGTTGTAGCAGTCACTCACCATGAGGTGACATGTAAATCTTTTTTCCAAAAGAGACTTGACCTCCCAATTCAGGGTGGTGGGATGTATTTTACCCAGTTCCCCAGTGTGTGGCAATCCTGCTTTTTCTTTTTAAATGTATAAGACAAACAGGAGAAATTAAAGGATTTTAAAAAGCCATAATGGAGAAATAAATCCATATCCACAGTCCTGCATTTTAAAACTGGTTTTAGTGCATATGTCAGATCAATTTTGCAACAATTGTTAACACTCTGAATTTGCTCTCTGTGCTTCGGATGGTGTTAAAGCTCTCAGAAGAATCTGATGTCTCAGACTTGGCATGTATTTGACTCAGAAAAGAGGCAATCACAGAAAAGTAGCTGGAGGGTTCCATGGAGTGGGGAGGGTGCCTCAAAGGTGAGGCAGTGGCATCGTCAGGAGAGGAATCACAACACACAAGGTAAATAAGTCAGGTCCTTTGAAGAGAAAGGTTGTCTTAGTTAAGTAATGAAGGATGACACTAGGAACATATTGTGGAGCTCTGCTGATGTGTCCCCACAGAGTCTTGACCTGGTCAGTGGACAGTGGTTTTTGAACATGGCGATTAGGATGTATTTTACAGCATCTAATAAGAGTTCATGCTTAGGTTGAAAGGAATACCACCAACAAAAAATATGAACATGCATAGAGGAGAAAGCTGCAATTTCTTAAGATTCTTTTATCAATAATGTTTCAGAAAACGCACACACATATATCATTGTACTGTACTGTACATATATGGGCTCATTTTACAACACTGTTTTTAAATATATTTTCTAATGAAATCAGTACATAAACAACTATGTACCCACACAAGAGGAAAACACAATCAAGAAAGGAAAGGGGAGAGGGGAGGAAGAGGGGGTACTTGCTGAGCTAATGGACCCAATGTAAGGGTACAGAGCACCCCCTGGTGAAGGGCTCCACTACAAATTGGACTTTACCTCACACTAACAGTGTAACTTTATTATTTGTATCCTTTAGTAATCTGAAATTTAAAAGATAATGACAAAGAATATATTCTTTTTCAAATTAGAAATAGGTGTTTTTCTTTGACAGTGGGTTTCACCTACATAATATTATTTAAAATGACTGCAGTAGAGCCGGGCAGGGTGTTGTATGCCTGTAATTCTAGCACTCTGGGAGGCTGAGGTGGGTGGATTGCCTGAACTCACAGATTCAAGACCAGCCTGAGTCAGAGAGAGACCTCCTCACTGCAAATAGCCGGCTGTTATGGCTTGCACCGGTAGTCCCAGTTACTGAGAGGCTGAGGCAAGAGAATCAGTTGAGCCCAAGAATTTCAGGTTGCTACGAGCTGTGATACCACGGCCCTCTACCAAGGGTGAAAAGTGAGACTCCGTCTCAAAAAAATAAATACATACAAAATAAATAATTAAATGACTGTGGAATATTCTTTTGTATGGTTATGCCATAATTTATGACTGAACCTCCAATTATAGATATTTAGGTTTTGTCGTTACTTTAAACATTTTAGCTAATATTTTGGCACACGTTCTCAGAGCTTCCTCTCTTTCAGAGATGTAGAGTTATGTGAACCGGTGCAACATACATATTTTGAAACAGGTTTTTCTTTATAAACTATGATTTTATTAACATTCCTATACAGCTGGATGAAAATGTGATATATGGTACAGAAATGTATTGGAGAAGTTGGGCTCCAAGTGACAATCCTAATTGTTTCCATTCACAATCTGGTCCTAATCTTTATGAACAGCTTTTCTTTATAAATAACATTGCGCTGCTTTCCTCAAATCCTGTAATAATGCTATTTTGTTTTCTTTGGCAAGACATTCCACTGTTCCTTTGGGGTGCATTGTCCTTTGAAACAGGTCAATAACCTTGATATTGTTAGGATACGGGGTTTCTCTTAGTGGTCTTCAGCTGATTTGTCCAGGACAGGCTTTAAGTTTGCTCAGAAAGATCTTCCCAACAAAAATATTTCCCCTTTAGTTTAAAATTAGTTTTAAGATTTTACTTTTTATATTTAAGTTGTTAATCCATCTAGAATTTATATATGCTTTTGAATAACAAATTATTCTTCCATTTAAAATACTTAATTTAATACATTAAAATCACAGAAACTTGGCCTCATTTCTGAATTAAAAATTTTTTTTCATTGGCTTTCTTGTTCAGTTTCACACTGTTTTGGCTACTGTGACTGGACAGTATTGTTAATAATAAAAATAAAACAATTTTAGATGTGCCTAAGTCATCTTTAATAAGGTTATTATTTTAGCTAAGCTTTAGAATCATTTTGTCAAGTTTAAAAAGTTTGAAAATTTATTGGAATTGTTTTGAGTTTATTGATGAATTTACAAAGAATTTTCCTATAAGAGGAAGTATATAACACCATGTATAGAAATATTTATATTCCTTAAAAGTTTTAAAAATTTCTCTGTCAGACCTGTTTATTTTTTTCTGTAATTTATTCCTATGTATTTAATGTATATTGTTTCTATTGATTTTAGGATCTTTTCCCTATTATATTAGCTATTGATAATATTAGAATTCTATGACTTTTTCTACTTCAACTTTATTCCTTTATTTCTGTTTTGGAATTTTATGTGAAGAAGGTCAAGTTAATGTCCCCTGAAGTTTGTAGCACCTGCCGTAGCAGGTCTAGGAGAGACACAAGCATGTTTTTTTACTTTATTTCCTCCCATCACCAGCACCATTGCCCTGTCCCCAGGGACACTTGGTCAGTCTCAAAACGTATGCATTTTATGGGAAAGCAAATAATGATTTACTTCAGTAGAACAAATTCTAATCTTTCTCCAAACGAGTCTGTCTGTAATATGTTTAATGTTAATTTGTTATTGAGCTAAAGAACGGATAGCATTAAACTTACTATGTTAATCATTTTAAGTGTACAGTTCAGTAGTGTTTACTATATTCACATTGTTGGGCAACAAAGCTGTAGAACCTTTTCATCTTGCAAGACTGATACTCTGCAACACATTAAAAAACTCCTCATCCCGCCCAGCTCCTAGTAACCATGATTTTATTTGCCGTTCCTATGACTCTGACTATGTCAGATACTTCAGATAAGTGAAATCATATATTATGTATATGACTTTTTTTTCTTTGAGACAGAGTCCCACCCTATTCCCTGGGCAGAGTGCAGTGGCCTCATAGCTCACTGCAACCTCAGACTCGGGCTTGGGCCTCCTGCTGCCTATGAGTCCTTTACCCAGGAGGTGTGCTACCTATATCCCTACATTGTTCCCATAGGTGGGAGCTTACTGAATCCACTTTTATCCCTACCTCCCTCCCCTTTTTGAACTTAATTGTGTTTTTTTCTCTCATAAGGGTCTGTCGTTATTCATCTACTAGTTTCAAAGTAGTAACGAGTACATGGGATGCTTGCTTTTGCATCCTTGTGATACTTTACTATGGATAATGTTCTTCAACTCCATCCAGGTAAATACAAAAGATGTAAAGTCTCCATATTTTTATGGCTAAATAGCATTGTGTGGTATACATATACCACAGTTTGTTAATACATTCATGAGTTGATGGGTACTTGAGTTATTTACACAGCTTTGCGATTGTGAATTGAGCTAATGTATACATTTGAGTGCAAATGCCCTGTGGTAAAATGATTTGTTCCTTCTGGGTAGATACCTACTAATAGGATTTCAGGATCCACATCAAAAAGTCCCTAAGGGCCAAAGCTGCAGATACTGGCATGTATGTGGCGAGAAGAGAACACTCATATACAGTTGGTGGAATTGTAAATTAGTACAGGTCTTTAAAGTATGGAGTATCCTTAAAGAGCTAAAAGTAGGCTAGGTGTGGTGGCTCATGCTTGTAATCCTAGCACTCTGGGAGGCTGAAGCAGATGGATTGCTTGAGCTCAGGAGTTTGAGACTGGCCTGAGCAAGAGTGAGATCCTGTCTCTCCTAAAAATAGAAAAATTACATAGGTATCACGTGGTGCATGCCAGTCGGGAGGCTGAACCAAGAGGATCACTTGAGTGCAGGTGTTTGAGGTTGTCACAAGCTAAGACACCATGGTACTCTATCTTGGCACAACAGAAGTGAGACTCTGGTTCAAAAGAAAAACAAAACAAAATAAAGAGCTAAAATTAGACCTCACATTTGATTGCACAGTCCCATTACTAGGGTTATATTTCTTTTCTTTTCTTTTCTTTTTTTTAAATAAATATTTATTATATTTAATGTCATATTCATTTTTTTAATTTTTTTATTAAATCATAGCTGTGTACATTAATGCGATCATGGGGCACCATACACTGGTTTTATAGACTGTTTTACACATTTTTATCACACTGGTTAACATAGCCTTCCTGGCATTTTCTTAGTTATTGTGTTAAGACATTTACATTCTACATTTACTGAGTTTTACATATACCCTTGTAAGATGCACCGTAGGTGTAATCCCACAAATCACCCTCCCTCCACCCATCTTTCCCCCTCCCTCCCCACCCTTTTCCCCTTCCCCCTATTCTTGGGTTATAACTGGGTTATAGCTTTCATGTGAAACCCATAAATTAGTTTCATAGTAGGGCTGAATACATTGGATACTTTTTCTTCCATTGTTGAGATACTTTACTAAGAAGAGTATGTTCCACCTCCATCCATGTAAACATGAAAGAGATAAAGTCTTCATTTTTCTTTAAGGCTGAATAATATTCCATGGTGTACATATACCACAATTTATTAATCCATTTGTGGACCGATGGGCACTTGGGCTTTTTCCATGACTTAGCAATTATGAATTGGGCTGCAATAAACATTCTGGTACAAATATCTTTGTTATGATGTGATTTTTGGTCTTCTGGGCATATGCCTAGTAGAGGAATTATGGATTGAGGATTGAATGGCAGTTCTAGTTTTAGATCTCTAAGTGTTCTCCAAACATCTTTCCAAAAGGAATGTATTACTTTGCATTCCCACCAGCAGTGTAGAAGTGTTCCCCTTTCTCCACATCCGCACCAACATCTCTGGTCTTGGGATTTTGTGATATAGGCTAGTCTTACTGGAGTTAGATGATATCTCAAAGTAGTTTTGATTTGCATTTTTCTGATGATTAAGGATGATGAGCATTTTTTCATATGTCTGTAGGCCGTGTGCCTGTCTTCTTCAGAGAAGTTTCTTTTCAAGTCCCTTGCCCAACCTGTGATGGGATCACTTGTTCTTTTCTTGCTGATACGTTTGAGTTCTCTGTGGATTCTGGTTATTAAACCTTTGTCGGAGACATAACCTGCAAATATCTTCTCCCATTCTGCGGCTGTTTGCTTGGTTTACTTATTGTGTTCTTGACATCATCCATCTTTCTTTAAGGCTGAATAATATTCCATGGTGTACATATACCACAATTTATTAATCCATTTGTGGATCGATGAGCACTTGGGCTTTTTCCATGACTTAGCAAAAAGCTTGACTGTGCAGAAGCTTTTTAGTTTGATCAGGTCCCAGTAGTGTATTTTTGAAGCTGCTTCAATTGCCCGGGGGGTCCTCCTCATAAAATACTCACCCAGACCGATTTCTTCAAGGGTTTTCCCTTCACACTCTTCTAGTATTTTTATAGTTTCATGTCTTAAGTTTAAATCTTTAATCCAGCAAGAGTCTATCTTAGTTAATGGTGAAAGGTGTGGGTCCAGTTTCAGTCTTCTACAGGTTGCCAGCCAGTTCACCCAGCATCATTTGTTAAATAGGGAATCTTTTCCCCCACTGAATGTTTTTAATTGGCTTGTCAAAGATCAAATAACAGTAAGTAGCTGGGTTCATCTCTTGGTTCTCTACCTCTCGGTTTTTGTGCCAGTACCATGCTGTTTTGATCACTATCGATTTGTAGTATAGTCTGAGGTCTGGAAGCATGATTCCTCCTGCTTTGTTTTTATTTCTGAGTAATGTCTTGGCTATTCGAGATTTTTTCTGATTCCATATAAAATTAAGTATTGTTTTTTCAAGATCTTTAGAGTATAACAGTGAAGTTTTAATAGGGATTGCATTGAAATTATATATTGCTTTGGGTAGTATGGACATTTTAACAATGTTGATTTTTCCCAGCCATGAGCATGGTATGTTTTTCCATTTGTTAACATTTTCAGCTATTTCTTTTCTTAGAGTTTCATAGTTCTCTTTATAGAGATCTTTCATGTCCTTTGCTAGATTAACTCCCAAATATTTCATCTTCTTTGGCACTACTGTGAATGGGATAGAGTCCTTAACTGTTTTTTCATCTTGACTATTGTTGGTATATATAAAGGCTACTTATTTATGAATGTTGATTATGTAACCTGAGATGCTGCTGTATTCCTTGATCACTTCTAAGAGTTTTGTAGTAGAATCCCTGGTGTTTTCCAGATATACAATCATATCATCTGTGAAGAGTGAAAGTTTGATCTCTTCTGACTCTATATGGATACCCGTGATCACCTTTTCTTCCCTAATTGCGGTGGGTAAAACTTATTTTTCTTTTTGCCCACTAAGTTGTAGGCTTTCTTAATAAAACTCTTACTAGAGAGAGATGTGATTTTAAAACATTTTGTCAATCACATAGGTTCTCTGTTTACTTTCTTTATAATATCTTTTTTGTTTTTTTATTATTATTAATTTTATTAAATCATAACTTTTTCATTGATGCATTTATGGGGCTCAGTGTACTGTTTTGATATACAATGTGAAATGGTTACATTGAACTAAGTAATGCATCCATTGCTATTATACACATTTCTTAATAGTTCTGAAATCTACTATTGCATCATGCACATTCAGTGAGGTCCTCCCAAATATCCTCCATCCTCCCATATCCCCACTCCCCTACCCTCTCCTCCTCTTCCCTTCTACTTTCTGGACTATAGTTATGTTTTGACATTCATATGAATGTGTAGGTGAATATATCTTGAATTCTTAGTAGTACTTTGTACATTGGATACTTTCTTTTTCATTCTTGAGGTACTTTACTAAGAAGAATATGTTCCATCTCCATCCAGGTAAACATAAAAGATGTGAAGTCTCCATCCTTTTTATGGCTGCATTGTATTCTATGGTGTACATATACCACAATTTGTTAATGCATTCATGGGTTGATGGGCACTTGGGCTGTTTCCTTGTCTTTGCTATTATGAATTGGACTGCAATAAACATTCTGGTGCAAATGTCTTTCTTGTGAACTAATTTTTGATTATCTGGTTATATACCTAGTAGAGGAATCACAGCATTGAATGGTAGGTCTACTTTTAGTTCCTTGAGTGCTCTCCAAACTTCTTTCCAAAAAGGTCATATTATTTTGCATTTCTACCAGTAGTGTAGAAGTGTTCCCTTCTCTCTGCATCCAGGCCAACATCTGTAGTTTTAGGATTTTGTGATGTGGGCTAATCTTACTGGAGTTAGATGAAATCTCAACATGATTTTGATTTGCATTTCTCTGATGATTTAGCATAATGAAGATTTTTTCATGTGTTTGTAGGCCATGCACCTGTCTTCATCAGAGAAGTTTCTGTTCAAGTCTCTTACCCATGTAGACATGGGGTTATTTGTTCTTTTCATATTGATTAGTTTGAGTTCTCTAGTTATCAAGCCTTTGTCAGAAGCATAATGTGCAAAAATCTTCTCCCATTCTGAAGGTTGTATGTTTGCTTTACTTACTGTGCTCTTGGCTGTGCAAAAGCTTTTTAGTTTGATCAGATCCAGTAATGTATCTTTGGTGTTGCTTCAATTGCCTGTGGGGTCCTCCTCATAAAATATTCTCCCAGGACTATTTCTTCAAGTGTTTTCCCTTTCTATAGTTTCATGTTTTAAGTTTACATCTTTAATCCAGTGAGAATCAATTTTTGTTAATGGTGAAAGGTGGGGATCCAGTTTCAGTCTCCTACAGGTCACCAGCCAGTTCACCCAGAATTATTTGTTAAATAGAGAGTCTTTGTCCCACTGAATATTTTTGATAGGCTTGTCAAAGATAAAATGATGATAAGTAGCTGGGTTCATCTCTTGGTTCTCTATTGTGTTCCATACATCTACCTCCCTGTTTTTGTGCCAGTACCATGATGTTTCAATCTCTATAGATTTACAGTATGGCATGAAGTCTGGTAATGTGATACCTCCAGATTTGTTTTTATTTCTGAGTAATATATTTACTATGTGAGCTTTTTTCTGTTTCCATATAAAATGAAGCACTATTTTTTCAAGCTCTTTAAAGTATGAGAATGGTGCTTTAATAGGGATTGCATTAGATCTGTAGATTGCTTTGGGTAGTATGGATATTTTAACAGTGTTGATTCTTCCCGGCCATGAGCATGGTATGTTTTTCCATTTGTTAACATCTTCAGCTATCTCTTTTCTCAGAGTTTCATAATTCTCTTTATATAGATCTTTCATGTCTTTCTTAGGTATATTCCCAGATATTTCATATTTGTCACTACTATAAAAGGAAAAGAGTCCTTGACTATAATTTCAGCTTGACTATTGCTGGCTTATATAAAAGCTACTTATTTGGAAGTATTGCTTTTGGATCCTGAGATGCTTCTATATTCCTTGATCACTTCTTTTTATTTACTTATTTATTTATTTTTTATTGTTGGAGATTCATTGAAGGTACAATAAGCCAGGTTACACTGATTGCAATTGTTAGGTAAAGTCCCGCTTGAAATCGTGTCTTGCTCCCAAAAGGTGTGGCACACACCAAGGCCCAACCTCTCTCCCTCTGTCCCTCTCTCTGCTCTTCCTTTCCCCACCCCTCCCTCCTTCTTTCTCTCTCCGCTTTCCCCTTTCCCCACCCCTACGTGACTTTAATTGTCATTAATGTCCTCATATCAAAATTGAGTACATAGGACTCATGCTTCTCCATTCTTGTGATGCTTTAATAAGAATAATGTCTTCCATGTCCATCCAGGTTAATACGAAGGATGTAAAGTCTCCATTTTTTTTAATGGCTGAATAGTATTCCATGGTGTACATATACCACAGCTTGTTAATCCATTCCTGGGTTGGTGGGCATTTATGCTGTTTCCACATTATGGCAATTGTAAATTGAGCTGCAATAAACAGTCTAGTACAAGTGTCCTTATGATAAAAGGATTTTTTTTCCTTCTGGGTAGATGCCCAGCAATGGGATTGCAGGATCAAATGGGAGGTCTAGCTTGAGTGCTTTGAGTTTTCTCCATACTTCCTTCCAGAAAGGTTGTACTGGTTTGCAGTCCCACCAGCAGTGTAAAAGTGTTCCCTTCTCTCCACATCCACACCAGCATCTGCAGTTTTGAGATTTTGTGATGTGGGCCATTCTCGCTGGGGTTAGATGGTATCTCAGGGTGGTTTTGATTTGCGTTTCTCTAATAGATAGGGATGATGAACATTTTTTCATATGTTTGTTAGCCATCTGTCTGTCTTCTTTAGAGAAGGTTCTATTCATGTCTGTTGCCCATTGGTATATGGGATTGTTGGCTTTTTTCATGTGGATTAATTTGAGTTCTCTATAGATCCTAGTTATCAAGCTTGTGTCTGATTCAAAATATGCAAATATCCTTTTCCATTGTGTTGTTGTCTATTTGCTTTGGTTGTTGTCTCCTTAGCTGTACAGAAGCTTTTCAGTTTAATGAAGTCCCATTTGTTTATTTTTGTTGTTCTGCAATACTCCAATAATAGTCAAGATGAGAAGCTAATTAAGGACACAACTCCCTTCACCATAGTTTCAAAGAAAATGAAATACCTAGGAATATACCTACCAAAGGAAGTGAAGGACCTCTATAAAGAAAATTATGAAATCCTCAGAAAGGAAATAGCAGAGGATTTTAACAAATGGCAGAACATACTATTCTCATGGATGGGAAGAATCAACATTGTTAAAATGCCAATAGTTCCCAAAGCAATCTACCTATTCAATGCCATTCCTATTAAAAGACCAATATCGTACTTTCAAGATTTGGAAAAAATAATTCTGCCTTTTGTATAGAACCAGAAAAAACCTGTATAGCTAAGGCTGTTCTTAGTAATAAAAATAAAGCTGGGGGCATCAGCATACCAGATTTTAGGCTGTACTACAAAGCCCTAGTGGTCAAGACAGCATGGTACTGGCACAAAAATAGAGACATAGACACTTGGAATCGAATAGAAAACCAGGAAATGAAACTAACATTTTACAACCACCTAATCTTTGATTAACCAAACAAGAACATACCTTGGGGGGAAGACCCCCTATTCAATAAATGGTGTTGGGAGAACTGGATATCCACATGTAAAAGACTGAAACTGGATCCACACCTTTCCCCACTCACAAAAATTGTTTCAAGATGGATAAAGGACTTAAATTTAAGGCATAAAACAATAAAAATTCTCAAAGATAGCATAGGAAAAACACTGGAAAATGTTGGCCTGGGGAAAGACTTCATGAAGAAGATTGCCATGGCAATTGTAACAACAACAAAAATAAATAAATAGGACTTCCTTGATCACTTCTAAGAGTTTTGTAGTTGAATTCCAGTGATTTTCCAGATATAGGATCATATCAGCGAAGAGTGAGTGTTTGATCTCCTCTGACCCTATTTGCATATTCTTGATCACCTTCTCTTTCCTGATTGCAATGGCTAAGTCTTCCATTACTATGTTGGATAGCAGTGGAGACAGTGGGCTTTCTTGCCTCATTCCTGATGTGAGTGGAAATCTTTTCAATTTTACACCATTCAATATGATATTGCCTATGGGTTTGCTGTAGATTGCCTCGATCAGTTCAAGAAATGTCCCTTCTATGACTATTTTCTTAAGTGTTCTGATCATGAAAGAATACTGGATAGTATTAAAGGCTTTTTCTTCATCAATTGAGAGAATGATATGGTATTTTAAAAATTTTAT
The DNA here is from genome assembly GCF_027406575.1 of Nycticebus coucang. NCBI lineage: Eukaryota > Metazoa > Chordata > Mammalia > Primates > Lorisidae > Nycticebus > Nycticebus coucang. Next base: position 88,689,901 of record NC_069796.1, on the reverse strand, counting down.
TGATGTTATGTATTATATTTATAGATTTACATATGTTGGACCAACCCTGTAACCCTGGAATAAAACCAACTTCATCATGGTGTATAATTTTTTTGATGTATTGTTGAATTCGGTTTGCAAAGATCTTACTGAATATTTTTGCATTGATATTCACTAATAATATTGGCCTACAATTTCCTTTCTTTTTTGGATACTTTCCTGGTTTGGGAATCAGGGTGATATTTGCTTCATGAAATGTGTTGGGAAGTATTTCTTCTTTTTCTATGCTTGGAAAAGATGTATAATATAGGTACTAGTTCCTTTTGAAAGGTTTGATAGAATTTGGATATGAAGCGATCTGGTCCCGGACTTAATTTTTGGGGAGATGTTGTATTGATGCCATTTCAGTGATTGATATAGGTCTATTTGAGATTTCTAATTCTTTCTGATTGAGTGTAGGAAGGTGGCATGCTTCCAGGAATTGGTCCATATCCTTCAGATTTTCATATTTCTTTGAATAGAGATTTTTGTAGTAATCATTGAAGCTTTTTTTTAATTTCTGAGGTGTCTGTTGTTATTTCTCCTTTATCATTTCTGATGGACGATATTAGAGATTTTACTTTTCTGTTTCTGGTTAGGTTGGCTAAATGTTTATCAATTTTGCTAAACTTTTCAAAAAACCAACTTTTTGTTTCATTGAGCTTCTGAATGATTCTTTTGTTTTCAATTTCATTTAATTCTGCCCTAATTTTGGTTATTTATTTTCTTCTGCTGGGTTTTGGGTTGGAATGTTCTTCCTTTTCCAGTTGCTTGAGATGATCCATTAAGTTGTTGGCCTCCTCTCTTTCTTTTTTCTTGATGATGGCTTCCAAGGCTATAAATTTCCCTCTTAGGACTGCCTTTGCAATATCTCACATGTTTTGATAATTTGTGTTTTCATTATCATTTTGTTCATAAACTTTGCTGATTTCCTTCTTAATCAGCTGACAGTTGAACCAGCTGTCATTCAGCCTACAATTATTTAGTTTCTATGACTTTGTTTGAGTATGAAGATTCCTGTTGCTATTGAGTTCAACTTTTATTCCATGATGGTCTCAGAAGATACAAAGACTAATTTCTAGTCTTTTAAATTTGCTGAGGTTAGACTTGTGTCCTAGGATATGATCTATTTTTGAGGACGATCCATGGGTTGATGAGAAGAATGTATATTCAGTTGTATTAGGATGAAATGTTCTGTAGAGGTCTGTAAAGTCCATGTGTTCTAGGGTCAGGTTTAAGTCTAATATTTCTTTGTTTAGTTTTTTCTTGGAGGATCTATCTAGAATTGACAAATGGGTGTTAAAATATCTAACTATTATAGTTCAGGAAGATATCAAGTTCTTCATATCCAGTAGGGTTTGCTTTATAAAATGAGGAACATTGTGGTAGGATGCATAAATGTTAATTATAGAAATATCTTCATGTTGGGTGTTTTTCTTGGCAAATATGCAGTGACCTTTCTTATTCTTCTTTATCATTTTTGGTTTAAAGCCAATTGCACTTACAACTAAAATTACAACCCCTGCTTCTTTCCGATTTCCATTTGCCTATATTACAAAAGTCCATTCCTTCACTTTGAGTCTATTTTTATCCTTTAAGGTAAGAAGAGATTCGTGAGTACAGTAGATATCTGGTCTGAGTTTATGTATCCAGTCAGCCAGCCTGTGCCTCTTTAGAGGACAATTTAAACCATTCACATTAATTGAGAGAATTGATAAGCCCGGTTGTGTTTAGGGTGTCAAGATTTTCATATGTTCAGGGAACATTTTTAATCTTTTCACCACTGTGGAAGTTGGGTTTTTTACAAAAATCTCTGGGTGAGTTTACTTTGGAGGTAGAGCATTGCACTGATCATTGTGGAGGATGGATTTTAGAATATCTGGAGAGCTGGTTTAGTTATGGTAAATTTCTTCAACATTTGTATTGCATTAAAATACTTGATTTTTTCATCACAAAATAAACTCAGTTTATCTGGATACAGTGTCCTGGCCTGGAAGTTGTTTTGTTTTAGGAGATTGGACCATTCTTTTCTAGCTTGAAACGTTTCAGCTGAGAGATCTGCAGTTATTCTGCTATTTCTCCCTAAATAGGTGATGTCTTTCTTACGTCTGGCTGCTTGCAGAATTTTCTCCTTTGTCTTAACTTTGGCAAAGTTAATCACAATGTGTCTAGGAGATGCTTTATTTGGATTGAGTCTTGCTGGGGTTCTGAAATTTTCTACTATCTGAAGTTCTGTATCTCTTGCAATGCTTGGTAAATTCTCCTCCAAAATCTCTTGGACTAAAGCATCTGTACCTTTAGGACCATCCTCTTCTCCTTTGGGAATTCCCATAAGATGAATGTTTGATCTTTTGGAGTGATCCCACAACTCTCTCAGGGAATTATCAGTTTTTGCTCTCCATTTGTCTGCCTCTTTGAGTGTTAAGGAACATTCAAAAGCTTTGTCTTCAGTTTCCGAAATCTTTTCTTCTGTCTGGTCAACTCTATTACTGAGGGATTCTACTATATTTCAGAGCTCCTCAACTACGTTTTCATTTGCTTAAAGTTCTGCTATCTCTTTTCTCATTATGTCCATATGTTTGGGGACTTTGTCTTTGAATTCATTAATTTCTTGAGACAATCTTTGAAATTGAATTTCTATCTTTTCTTCCATTCTATTTATCTTATTTGCCATCCATATTCTAAATTCTATTTCTGATATTGCTGCCATTTGTCTGTGCATGGCATCTTCAGTTGTATCTCCTTGTCATTTCTTCGGGGGGTTGATCTACTCTGGTTATTTGTGTTGCCAGAGTTCTTCTGTTGGGTCCCCACCATGTTTATATTCCACTATTTGGTTATTAGAACTATTAGGGTGAGATTGAATTGGGGTTACTAGGTAGTAGAGATAGCCCCTTGCCAAAGTGCTAGGCTTTGTAATTGTGGCTTATCTCCTACAATCATACAAAGGCCACTTTCAGAGTTTTGGCCGGAGACTCTGAGAACCTACTTGTGAGATAGCATTAGCTAGCTCTGTTTTAATATTACCTAAACTCTACCCTATCCTAGGAAGCCACAGTATTAGGTTTAAATCTCGGCTGTGAAGAGCTACAAACAGCTGCATCACCCAGCCCCCATCCTTCAGTTCTTTTGTGCTACAGAACTTCAAAGGTCAATCTCAGAATGTTCCTGAGTGGGCAGCCCAAGACAAAAGTTCCAATTAAATTGTCTCAGACAGTACAAACCTTGCTCAATAGAGAGGGGTCAAGAGTCTCCAATTGTTCTATTGGAGACAGGGATCCATACTCTCTTCCTGCCATAGTCTGTCCACACTGTTGTCTGTTTCTCTGCTCATAGGCCCAGTTGGAGCCAGACACCATGCCTCCACTCACTGGTCTCAGTTCACACCTAGCTAGCCTCTGATTGCCAGACCAGTTGGAGTCAGGGGACCATGCCCCCATCTGCCAGTCAGTCCACTGCCTGGCAAGCCTCTGTTCCCAGGCTGTGTTGGAGTTGACAATATTTTAAAAATCAACTGTCAATAGATGCTTATTTTATAGACTCTTAATTTTATTCCATTGATTTACATGTATATCCACACACCAATAACACATTGTCTTAACTTCTGTACCTTTGTAGTAAGTGTGGTATTAGGAAGTGGCAGTCCTTTGTTGTTATTGTTTTTTTTTTTGCAAGACGGTTTTAGGCATTCTGGTTCCTGGCAACTCCAGCTGAGTTTTAGAATCAGTCATTTCTGTGAAAAGAGCTTTGGAATTTTGGTAGGGATTTCATTGAATTTGTGGATCAGTTTGGGCAGTGTCACTATTTTAACAATATTAGTTTTTCCTACTCATGAATATCAAATGTCTATTTATTAATTAATATTTATTTATTATTTATTTAATTAATTTCTTTCAGCAATGTTTGCACATTTTGGTATACTAGTATGTCACATCCTTAGTTCAATTATTAATTTCTTGTTTTGGATATTACTGTAAATAAAAATTGCCTTTGCAAATTTTTGTTCAGAATGTTCATTATAGGTGTATAGAAACATAATTGAGTTTTGCATGTTGATCTTACAACCTGCACCTTGCTGAATTAATTTATTAGTGCTAGTGGCTTTTAATATATTTATTGGAAATTATACATACATATATAAATATATATATATATATATATATATGCCCATCCACACGTTTGTATGATCATATCGTCTATGAATAGAGAAAGTTTTATTTCTTCCTGTTCAGTTTGGATCCCTTTTAGTTATTTCTATGGTCTAATACTCTGCTTAGAACTTTGGGCGCAATGTTTGACAGTAGTGATGAAAGCAGGCACCTTTGACTTTCTATTTATCTCAAGGGAAAATTCACTGTCTTTCACTATTGATAATGAATGTGGCTGTGTATTTTTCATAAATGCTCGTTCTTACTCACAAGGCAGTTTTCTGAGTATTTTTCTCTTAAAAGCTGGTTTATCTTGTCAAGTGCCTTTTCAGTCAAGATCACCGTGTTCATTTTTTGTTTCATTTTATTAACATGGTGTGTTACATTGATGGATTTTCTTATATTGAATTGCCCTTGCATTCCTTAGGCAAGTACCACTTGGTCATCATGTAGAACTCTTTTAATATGCTGTTATTTGATTTGTTAGTATTTTGTGAGAATTTTTGCATCTATCTTCACAAGGCATATTGGATTGTAATTTTCTTTTTGTGTGTGATGCCCTTATCTGGTTTTGGAATCAGGGTTAATATTAGCCTCAGAAAAAGTTAGGAAGTGTTCTTTACTCTTCTATTTTTGGGGGAAAGTTTAAGGAGAATGGGTGTTAATTCTTAATAATTGTTTGGTAGATAGAAATACCAAGAATCACAAGAGATTACTATGAAAAATTTATATGTGAACAAATAGGATAACCTAGAAGAAGTGAATGAATTTTTGGACACATATAGCCTACCTGAGTCATGAAGAAATAAAACATCTGAGCAGGCCAATAGTGGCTAAGGTTGTGAAATCAGTCATAAAAATCTCCCATCAAAGAGAGAGAGAAAGAAAGAAATGAAAAAAGAAGGGGAAAAAAGGCCCAGGATCTAATAGTTTTACTGCTAATTCTGCCAAACATTTGAAGAACTAATATCAATTCTTCTCAAATGTTTACAAAAAATCAAAGAGGAGAAAATACTTTCAAATTCTTTTTTTTTTTTTTATTAAATCATAACTGTGTACATTAGTATGATCATGGGGCACCATACACTTGGTTCATAGACCATTTGACACATTTTCATCACACTAGTTAACATACCTTTCCTGGCATTTTCTTAGTTATTTTGCTAAGACCTTTACATTCCACATTTACTAAGATTCACATATACCTTTGTAAGATGCACCATAGGTGTAATTCCATTAATCCCCCTCCCTCCACCTACGTCCCCCCCTCCCCTCCCTTTCCCCTTTCTCCCTATTCTTAGGTTGTAACTGGGTTATAGCTTTCATGTGAAGGTCCTACATTAGTTTCATAATAAGGGTGAGTACATTGGGTACTTTTTCTTCCATTCTTGAGACACTTTACTAAGAAGAATATGTTCCAGCTCCATCCATGTAAACATGAAAGAGGTAAAGTCTCCATCTTTTTTTAAGGCTGCATAATATTCCATGGTGTACATATACCACAATTTATTAATCCATTTGTGGATCGATGGGCACTTGGGCTTTTCCCATGACTTAGCAATTATGAATAGGGCTGCAATAAATATTCTGATACAAATATCTTTATTGTGATGTGATTTTTGGTCTTCTGGGTATATGCCCCAGTAGAGGGATTACAGGATTGAATGGCAGATCTATTTTTAGATCTCTAAGTGTTCTCCATATATCTTTCCAAAAGGAATGTATTAATTTGCATTCCCACCAGCAGTGCAAAAGTGTTCCCTTTTCTCCACATCCGCGCCAACATCTCTGGTCTTGGGATTTTGTGATGTAGGCTAGTCTCACTGGAATTAGATGATATCTCAAAGTAGTTTTGATTTGCATTTCTCTGATGATTAAAGATGATGAGCATTTTTTCATATGTCTGAAGGCCATGCGTCTGTCTTCTTCAGAGAAGTTTCTCTTCAAGTCCCTTGCCCAGCCTGCGATGGGATCCCTTGTTTTTTTCTTGCTTATATGTTTGAGTTCTCTGTGTATTCTGGTTATTAAACCTTTGTCGGAGACATAACCTGCAAATATCTTTTCCCATTCTGAGGGCTGTTTGCTTGCTTTACTTACAGCATGGTACAGAAGTAGATGTCTGGAACAGAATAGAGAACCAAGAGATGAATCCAGCTAATTACCATTATTTAATATTTGACAAGCCAATTAAAAACATTCAATGGGGAAAAGATTCCCTATTTAACAAATGGTGCTGGGTGAACTGGCTGGCAACCTGTAGAAGACCAAAACTGGACCCACACCTTTCACCATTAACCAAGATAGACTCTCACTGGATTAAAAATTTAAACCTAAGATATGAAACTATAAAAATACTAGAAGAGAGTGCAGGGTAAACCCTTGAAGAAATTGGGTTGGGCGAATTTTTTATGAGAAGGACCCCCCGGGCAATTGAAGCTGCTTCAAAAATATACTATTGGGACTTGATCAAACTAAAAAGCTTCTGCACAGTCAAATTCTTTTTCTAAAGCTCACATCACTTTGATACTAAAGCCAGACAAGGATATTCCAATAAAAGAAAATTCTAGGCTAATGTACCAATTGAGATGCAAAAATCCTTGACAAAATTCTAACAAACCAAATTTAACAGCACATCAAAAGAATTACTCACCATTTTCAAGTGGCATTTATTTGAGGAATGAAAGGATGGGTCGATGTATACAAATCCAAAAATGTGATAGAGCATATTAACAAAATGAAGGTCAATAACCATATGATCATATTATTAGATGCAGAACCATTTAATTATTATTATTAAAAAAGAAAAAACTCAATAGACTAGATCTAGAATGAATGCACCTCAATATAATAAAAGCCATAAAGGACAAGCCAATAACTAACATTATATCGAATGGTGAAAAGCCAAAAGTTCTTTTTCTAAAACCAGGAATAAGATAAGAATGTTCACTCTCACCACTTGTATTTGATATAGTGCTGGAAGTCCCTATCAGAGTAAACAGAATAAACAAAGAGATAAAAGAAATCCAAATAGGTAAAGCAGTGAAATTGTCATTTTTGCTAATGAAATGATTTAATATAGAGAAAACCCTACGAATTCCATAAAAAAGCCTGTTGGACCTAATAAACAAATACAGTGTGGTTGCAGCATACACAGTCAACACACACACACACACACACACACACAAAATCAGTAGCCTTTGTAAATATATACTAGCAAAAATCTATCTGTTGAATATTGCACGTATTATCTACAAATAATGTTAACTTTATCTCTCATATTTTTATTTTTCTTAGAACATTTTGAGCTCATTTGTCTAAAAAAGTGTTAGGCAGTAATAATATCATAACAAAGTTCCTTTATTCCAATTCTTACATTCATTGTGATATTGAATTTATATTTCAATAACTTTAATTTTTTTTTTTTGAGACAGAGTCTCACTTTATCATCATTGGTAGAGTGCAGTGTCATCACAGCTCACAGCAGCCTCAGGCTCTTGGGTTCAAGTCATTCTCTTGCCTCAGCCTCGGGAATAGCTGGGACTACAGGCACCTGCCACAACACCTGTTTTTGGTTGTTGTTGTTTGGATTTTTTTTTTTTTTTTGAGACAGAGCCTCAAGCTGTCATTCTGGGTAGAGTGCCATGGCATCACAGCTCACAGCAACCTGAAACTCCTGGGCTCAAGCAATTAACCTGCCAGGCACCCACCACAACACCCACCTATTTTTTGGTTGCAGCTATCATTGTTGTTTAGTGAGTCTGGGCTGGATTTGAACCCACCAGCTCAGGTGTATGTGGCTGGTGCCATAGCCACTTGAGCCACAGGTGCCGAGCCACACCTGGCTATTTTTAGAGAAAGAGTCTCACTCTGGCTCAGGATGGTCTTGATCTTGGGAGCTCAGACAATCTGTATTCCTCAGCCTCCCAGAACTGGGATTACAGGTGTCAGTCCACTGAGCCCTGCCAAATTAAATAATTTTTTATACCAGGAAATTTGAACTATCATTGTTTGGATTTGTTTGCAAAACCTAAAAAATGATTTTGACTATTACACAGACTAACCAACACTGTTTTGTTTTATGTTTTTTGACAATGTAGAGAGTATACGTGATTCTATTTCAACTGCTGTGAAATAAACAGATGATGAAACTAAATGACAGCTCAGGGGAAGACTTCATTTTAGTTGGCTTCTCACAATATCCCCAGGCTGAATTCATCCTTTCTCTATTTGTCTCTGGGTTCTATGCCATGACACTTGGAGGTAATACAGCCATCATCTTGGTCTCCCTCTTGGACAGCCGGCTCCACACCCCAATGTACTTCTTCCTCCGAAACCTCTCATTCTTGGACATGGGTTTCACCACCTGCATTGTCCCACAGATGCTGGTAAACATCTGGGGAGGCAGTAAGAAGATCAGCTTTGTGGGCTGCATGGTTCAGTCTTGTGTGGCCTTAGCTCTGGGCTCCACAGAGTGTGTGCTTCTTGCTGTCATGGCTGTCGACCGTTATGTAGCTGTCTGCTGGCCTCTGCACTACGCTACAATCATGCACCAACAGATCTGCCACCTTCTTGCAGCCCTGTCCTGGTTATCAGGGTTTGCCAACTCTCTCCTTCATTCTTCACTGGTCCTCGTTCTGCCTCTGTGTGGCCACCGCCATGTGGACCATTTCCTTTGTGAAATCCTAGTTATTATCAAACTCTCCTGCATGGACACTGGTCCCACTGAAATGAGGATGTTTGTTGCTCGTTTGGTCATCCTTGCCATTCCTGTGGGCATCATCCTAACCTCCTATACCTGCATTGGCAGAGCTGTGGTGAAGATGCACTCTTCCAAGGGCCGACAGAAGGCTTTTGGGACCTGCACATCCCACCTGATGGTTGTCTCACTGTTCTATGGAACTATCATGTTCATGTATCTTCAGCCGAAGAGGGAACACGTTCAGAATCAGGGAAAGATCCTTGCCCTTGTTTACACCATCTTCGCCCCCACCATGAACCCCCTAATCTACACACTGAGGAACAAAGATGTAAAGAGGGCAATTAGAAAGGTGATCTGGAAGGATTCAGTGTAAGAAATTAAAGCCCCTGAATTTGGGTCATAGAAGTGATTTGGAAACTGGATTCATGGCAGGAAAGACAGTTTTCTTTTCAGTTTTTGGCCCAAATTAATTGAAAAAGCAAATGAAGGAAGCACTAAATAGAAGCTAAAGATAAAATTATTTACATTTCATTAATATGAACAGTGGTGATAATAGTCTTATAAGAATTATTTAACATAGGTCTTCATTCACACTTTTGCTTTCCTAAAATTCTGTAAATCTGAATGTTTTGCAATATTTATTCATCTCAAGAGATCAGAGCTGTAGTTTTCCAAAGAACATTGGTCATTCAGGCATATAGAAGACATGGCAGACATGGAAACAATTCTGAAATAGATCATTTGTACCTGCATCTTTGTGAAAGTGAGGTAGGAATAGATATCTTAGAAAAAGAAAACTTGGTCATATAATCCAGGGACAGTGTGATACTTTGATAGATCAAGGAAAATTTCTTTCAGTGAGACAAATTGTCTTATCTTTAAATGATGTTCATGATCTGGACATATGTGTGGCACAGGGGTAGAGAGGGTTATACAAGGGAGAATATTAAGTTAAAATATCCATCTGCTCTTTTTGTGGCAAAGGCTGAGTGTACTAAGGCCTCACAACACCTGTATAAATTTGTTGGTAATTTTATTCATCCTATCATAATTTAGATGGACAAGTGGATTTTGAATACAAAGGTAAACACACTATGACCTGCTGTCTTGGAGGATGCACAAAGAGAAGTGAGAATTGACTTTTTTTTTTTATTAAGTTCTATACACATAGATCATGAATACATTTATGCATATGTGGGGTACAATGTGCTGTTTTTTTATACAATCTGATGTATACATATGAAACAAATCAACATAGCTTTCGCCTCATTTACTTCATTATTGTGTTAAGACATTTATGTTCTACACTTGACACATTTGACTTGTACCCTTGCAATATTCTCCATAGATGTGGTCCCACATTTTACCCTCCCTCTATCAAACCTCTCTCCTACCCTCCCTTCCCAGTCCATTTCTCTCCTTCATCCTGGACTATAGTTGTGTTCTATTTTTCATAAGAAAGTATGAGTAAATATAAGTTGGTTTCATAGAAGTACTGAGTACATTGGACAGTTTTTCCTCCATTCTTGAGATACTTTATCCAGGACAATATGTTCCAGGTCTCTCCATGTAAACATAAAATAGGTAAAGGCTCCATATTTTTTAAGGCTGTGTAGTATTCCATGGTATACATATATCACAATTTATTAATCTATTCATGGGTCCATGGGCACTTGGGCTTCTTCCATGACTTAGCTATTATGAATTGAGCTGCAATGAATAATCTGGTGCAAATATATTTTTTGAAAAATGATTTTTCATCTTCTGGATATACTCCTAGTAGAGGAATTGCAGGATCCAACAGCAGATAAATTTTTACATCCCTGAATGTTCTCCAAACTTCTTTCCAAAGGGAACATTATAGTTTGCATTCTCACAAGCAGTGGAGAAGTGTTCCCTTTTTTCCACATCCACACCAACGTCTGTAGTTTGGAATTTTGTTATGTGGGCTACTCTTACTGGAGTTAGATGGTATCTCAAAGTGGTTATGATTTGCATTTCTCTGATGATTAAAGATGATGAGCATTTTTTCATGTGTCTGTAGACCATGTGCCTGTCTTCCTCAGAGAAGCTTCTGCTCAGGTCTCTTGCCCATAGTGAAATGGGATCACTTGTTCTTTTCTTATTAATAGGTTTGCGTTCCCTTTGGATTCTAGTTATCAGACCTTTGTCAGAAACATAACTGGCAAATATCCTCTCCCATTCTGAGGGCAGTCTATTTGCTTTAGTTACTGTGTTCTTGGGAATGCAGAAGCTTTTTAGTTTGATCAGATCCCAGTAATGTATTTTTGGTATTGCTTCAATTGCCTGGTGTGTCCTCCTAATACAGTTTTCTCCCAGGCCTTCAAGTGCTTCCCCTGCACTCTTTCCAAGAATCTTTATGGTTTCATGTCTTAGGTTTAAGTCTTTTATGCTGTGAGAGTTAATTTTTGTCAGAAGTGAAAGGTGTGGGTCCAGTTTCAGTCTTCTACAGGTCTTCAGCCAATTCACCCAGCACCTTTTGTTAAATAGGGAGTCATTCCCCAAATTTAAGTTTTTGATAGGCTTATCAAAGATCTAATGACGATAAGTGTCTGGATTTATTTCTTGGTTCTCAATTCTGTTCCATACATCAACTTCTCTATTTTTGTGCCAATACCATGCTATTTTGATCACTATAGATTTATAGTATAGTCTGAAGTCTTGTAGCATGATTCTACCTGATTTTTTTTTTATTTCTGAGTAATGTCTTAGCTATTTGAGGATTTTTTTTGTTTCCATATAAAACGAAGCACCTCTGAAGTATGACAGAGGTGCTTTAATGGGTATTGCAGTAAATCTGTAGATTGCTTTGGGTACTATGGACATTTTAACAATGTTGATTCTTCCCACCCATGAGCATGGCATGTTTTTCCATTTTTTGACATCTTTGGCTATTTATTTTATCAGAGTTTCATAGTTCTCTTTAAAGATATCTTTCACATCCTTTGTTAGATACAGTCCCAGGTATTAGACTTAAAATTAACCATTCAACAATCAGATTTCACAGACATATACAGAACATTTCATCCTAACAAAACTGAATACACATTCTTCTCATCAGCACATGGAACATCCTCCAAAATTAATCACATCTCAAATGTGATCAATTTGTGACCTCACCAATTTTTTAAAAAGTAGAAATTATTCCTTGTATCTTCTCAGACCATCATTGAATAAAAGTTGAACTCAGTAACAACAGGACTTTGCAAACTCACACAAAGACATGGAAACTAAATAATCTTATGCTAAATGATACCTGGGTCATAGATGAGATTAAGAAAAAAAATTACCAAATTTTTGGAGCAAAACAATAATGAAGACAGGAACTACCAAAACCTCTGGGATACTGCAAAGGCAATCCTAAGAGAGAAATTTATAGTATTGTAAGCCTTCCTCAAGAGAACAGAAAGAGAGGAAGTCAACAACCTAATGGAACAGCTCAAGCAACTGGGAAAGGAAGAACATTCCAATCCCAAACCCAGCAGAAGAAAAAAAATAACCAAAATTACAGCAGAATTAAATGAAATTGAAAATAAAAGAATTATACAACAGATCAATGAATCAAAAAGTTGGTGTGTTGAAAAGGTCAATAAAATAGATAAACCTTTGGCTAACCTAACGGAAATAAAAGAGTAAAATCTATAATTTCACCAATCAGAAATGACAGAGACGAGATAACTACAGACTTCACAGAAATTCAAAAAATACTTAATGAATATTACAAAAAAATCTATTCTCAGAAATATGAAAATCTGAAGGAAATAGACCAATACTTGAAATCACTCCACCTTCCTAAACTCAGGAAGAAGTGGAAATTTTGAACAGGCCTATATCAAGTTCTGAAATAGCATCAACTATACAAAATCTTCCCAAAAAGAAAAGCCCAGGACCAGATGGCCTTATATCAGAATTCTACCAAACCTTCAAAGGAACTAGTACCCACAATACTTAACATTTTCCAAACATAGAAAAAGAGGCAATACATCTCAACACATTCTATGAAGGAAACTTCACTCTGATCGCCAAACCAGGAAAAGACCCAACAAGAAAATTATAGACCAATATCTCTAATGAATGTTGATGCAAAAATATAGAATAAGATCCCAGCAAACAAAATCCAGCAACATCAAATAAATTATACACCACGAACAAGTGGGTTTTATCCCAGACTCTCAAGACTGGTTCAATATAAGTAAATCCATAAATATAATACATCACATAAACAAATTACAAAAACAAAGACCATATGATTCTCTCAATTGATGCAGAAAAAGCTTTTGATTATATCCAGCATCCTTTTATGATCAGAACACTTAAAAATAGGTATAGAAGGGACATGTCTTAAACTGATAGAGGCCATCTACAGCAAACCTACAACTAATATTATATTGAATGGAGTAAAATTGAAAACATTTCCACTCAGATCAGGAACCAGACAAGGTTGCCCACTGTCTCCACTGCTTTTTAACATTGTAATGGAAGTCTTAGCCATTGCAAGTAGGCAAGAGAAGGCAATGAAGGGTATCCATATAGGGTCACAGGAGATCAGACTTTCACTTTTTGCAGATGATTTGATTGTATACCTGGAAAACCCAAGGGACCCAAAACTCTTACAAGTGATCAAGGAATATAGCAGCATCTCAGGCTACAAAATAAATACTCCCAAATCAGTACCATTCATATATACCAACAATAGTCAAGCTGAAAAATAAGTCATGGACTCTATTCCCTTTACAGTAGTGCCAAAGATGACTTTTTGCAAAGGTTTGGCAATGTGGATGGCACATGTCAGGAGCCTTGAAGAATGAGTTATAGTTTCCCAGATTGGCCAAAGCCAGAGAACTTGCAGGTGGAGGAAGCTGGAGGAACATGAAGGGGACTGGTCCATGTAAACTTTTCAGCAGTGGAGGAAGAGCAAGGACAGGACAGCAAGGACAGGAGGCAACAGACAGATGTGGGATGGGCAGTCTCATGCTCGTGGAGGTCTGCTACCAGGCAGTGGCAGAAGTAGATGATGCCAGAAAAAGTGGTATAGTGATTCTGGAATGGGTGGCAGGGGTGGCAGAGGTGGAGGCAGAGATGTGACTTAGGGAGAGTTGTAGCTATGACTACCTGAGACCAGGAAGGCCTAGCCCCACAGAGGATAAGAAAGACAATTGATGCACAAAAAAAAAAAAGAAAGAAAGAAAGACAATTGGGTTTGACAAATTAGCTGGAGGTCAGGATGTGTAAAGGGGATTTCTGAAAAGGCAGGCTGGGAATCTAAAGGGATGGATCTTGGAAAGACTATTCTCCTGGCTAAGTTTGGGGTTTTATTTCACAGGGAAAGGGGAACTCAGAGTAGCAGTTGAATCAAATTCTGGGTCACAAAGATTGATCTGATAGCATGCAAGGTGAACTGTAATGAAACACACAATATAAAGGGAGGATATTTTGTTTTTATTCTTCCTTTACGGACAAAAATTTTTATGCACAATGCATGGGGAGGGGAGATAGCACCATCTGGGTGGAATGTTGACAACTTCTATTTGGAAGAATATGCATCACCATCTTTGTGGGTCATTGCTTACATTGTGCAGAGGTGGGCTCTAGAAGCCCAGGTAAGCCTGGAGTGGCCAGCTCCAGTCTTTGGGTATAGAGTAGATTGCTGAGATCATTTTATAATCCAATCTTGATGGTTGGAGGAAAGATTACATTTTAAAAGTAGGTCTCTAAAGTGTGTAAAGAGGCTGACAGAGGGCAAGGGGGCAGGCCCTCCAGAGGCGGTGGGCTGGGCATAGAGCAAAGATGGCACAATTGTGAAGAATCTCTGAGGGACACACAGCTGCAGGAGCATGGATAAAGAGTGCTCTGGCTTCACTATATGGGAAGAGCTAGTCTGGACGCTTTCATGTCCCTGCAGACAGACAGAGTCCACCAATGAGTGACATTGAGTCCCAGGGACAATGTTCAACCCATGTACTCATGGATTAGTTATAATATGGCTTTCAACACCATGTGGATTCAAAGTGTTCACAGTCTCAAGATGGTGGTTCAAGATTAAATTCATTTCCCAGAACATGATTGCAAGAGGGACTTTACCTAACAATTGCAATCAGTGTAACTGGCTTATTGTACCCTCAATGAATCCCCAACAATAAAAAAAAAAAAATTCATTTCCCAGAACTAAACAGAATTTGGAACCGGAACTCCAAACCATAGAGTAGAATCACTTCTCACACACCATTAGGATTTAAAGCAATAGTGGGCCAAAGTTTTATTTATTGAAAATAACCATTCAGAGTTCTTAAATCACTCACAAATAATAGGGATTACTTTATATATAAACACTTGCAAATTACATTAAATATAAATGTACAATATACATCCTTGTGGATAATATGCAATAAAATGTGTGTATGAAACTTCAGCTCTCTTTTGTCTAATGCCTTTTAACAAGCTCACATATTTGGATTCCTGTGATGTAATGTTTACCTGTTGCCATTCTCAAGTTTGTGCCTCACACAAAAGTTTTGTAATACCTATAAAAGTTATGAGGCACTTTCTAGTGGCTTTCAACCATTACCAAAGAATAAAATGTCCAGGAAGATGTAGGACAAACATAAAATCCATGAAGGCTTTGGAAGAGAGCATATTCAAACATTATAACCAGCATTATTCATAATTTATGGCCACTCTGTAGATTTCACTCTAAATTTCATGTTCTTTCTACTCTCCAAAATTACAATCTTTGCAAGTTAATCTGTACATCTTTAGTCTCCATGTCACCCTTAGTGACATAAAGGAGCAAAAATTGATTTTAGTTGTGGTTGAGAATACTAATTTCTAGCTTTGGGGAAGGTAATCAGTGAAATACGACAGAAATGGATCATTTAAGATGCTACACTGTGTAGAGATATTATGGTCTCAACTTTAGCTCAATTCTGGAAGTCCTGCCATCTGTAAATACTGTTCACATCAGATACTGCCCCTCTCTGATGTCTCCTGATTCCAGGGAATGATTTCTTACTTTTTTGGCCTACACATGCCATCCTCCATCATTATGACCATAATTTATTATTTCGCCCATAAATTCAAAACAGCCAGTTAATAGATGCATAGGATCAAGAAATAGGCAGATGTACCAGTTTTTACTGTGTACTATAAAGTTGTGAATGAAGTAAATTCTTATATTTAAGTCTTGAAGATGTCTTAAGAAAGAAATATCCAGAGAGAAAGAATAGTGATAGGTAGGAAATCATGACAACACTACCTGGGCCATGCTCTCAAGCCACCACCATTTGCCTCTGGTACACATTAAAGTCTTCAAATCATGACTGACTAAGTAGAACCAATAGAAAGGGAGGAATCTTTGAATTAAAAGCTGAACTCTCCAGCTTAAAGCCCATAGCTTAGTGGTTAGGGCACCTGCTACATACCCCAAGACTGGCAGGTTTGAACCTAGGGTGGACCTGCTAAACAACAATGAAAACTACAACAACAACAAAAAGATAGCTGGACATTGTGGTGTGTGCCCGTAGTCCCAGCTACTTGGGAGGCTGAGGCAAGAGAATCACATAAGCCCAAGAATTTGAGGTTGCTGTGAGCTGTAACACCACAGCACTCTACCAAGAGTGACATAGTGAGACTCTGTGTCAAAATATAGAACAAAATAAAATAAAAGAAAATCCTCCCCCAAATAAACAAATAATACAAATTCCATACGTTGAAAAAGAAGAATAAAATTCAAGTACCTGCCTAAGATTTATTATAAATCTATAGTAATAGTGACCTTGTAGTACTCATAATAAGATAGACAAATAAATCAGTAGAGAAGAATAGAGACTTTAGAAATAGACCTGTACATATATGGTCAGTTGAATTTAACAAAATATGTCATGACATTTCAATATAGGAAGTATAATAATTTTAAAAATAAAAAAATGTCCTAAGAATGACACTGACCCTTATCTCACATGATACAAAAATAACTTGCTTTGGTATGGATTATGTCAAACAGTGGGCTTGCACAATGCCCTGCAGATTGCCCCACCTTGATGGCACACTCTCCAATGGCCCACACATCTTTGCGGACAAAGTCAACATCCATCTCTGAGACACATTCCTTTAGTTCTTCCAGAATCTGAATCGAATCATGATGTCCAACTTCTCTAGTTTGACCAAAGTAAGTTATATGTTCCAAGAGGTGATTGTAGTCATCAGGGATGTCTTCTGCAAATACCCCAACAAACACGAAAGCACCATTGCCACACCACGTGAGAAAGACACGCTGGAGAGCCAGATGTTTGAGTAGTTGTAAATTGTGTTCTGGGAGAATATACAGAAGAGCTGACAGTGTAGATGCATTACTAGAGAGCTTTCTGAAGGATCTGCATGATGAAAGCAACATATCCAGCAACTGCCACAGTGAAGCTATTTATTAAGAAACTATCAGAAACACAGGAGCTGGTACAGCAGGTCTTTAGTTTGGCAACACAGGATTCTGATAATCCTGACATTTGAGATGGGTGCTATATTTATTGGCACCTTCTATCAACTGACCCTGTCACAAGCAAAGAAATGGTCTTATCTAAGAAGCCACTGATCTGTGAGAGATAGCCCTTACTGAGTCACTGCTGCTGGATGAGCTAATCAGCCACATTGGTTCTTTGGCCTCTGTGCACCACAAGCCTCCCATTGCTTCTGTGGAAGGAAGTCACGGAATCCATTGTAAACACTTGCTTCCTCATTATGGAAGGACTGATGCAGGAGACAGCCCTGTTGGCAACACCACTGCAAGTAACCTGGAACAGTCTCAGGTTATAACCTCTCAAAGTGACCTTCTTAGGGATCTTTTAAAGCTTGACCTCAGTCCCCCAGTCAATGTGCCACAATTATCCTGCATATATGTGAAAGTACATAGGCTGAGACCCCATGGGTCTTTTAAAAGCCAGGATAAATCCTGCAGGTGGGCCCTGTACTCCTAATTGAAAAGAAAGTGGTCTGAAGGTGCTCAGTCAGAGGAATGTCTACCTAAAAGTATCCTAGCTTGGGAAATCAGCAGTGCAGGCAGCTGAATCTGTTCAACTAGTATCTTAGGCTAGAGAACCTGAGACATCTGTCTGAAGAGATGAGACCTGCTTCCCCCACCCTTTCTGGTTACATCATTATCTGGCTACCTCAGATGTTCCATTACCCTATGTCCTTACTTACCCTTTACTCAACCTTCCTGGGGGGCTGTGTTCTCCTCCCTCTCATTCTTAACCTGGAGTGCTGACTACTGACTACTGTCATTCTTAAATGTATACTCAATTATGTACCCAATAAAAGGATTCCCAGAAACATGACACGTGCTGCATTATTATCATGATGCCACCAAACACATGACACAGTTTATGTCTGTACAGGCTTCCAGTTTTATGCACTAAGTTTGGTGTAAGTTTCATGATTTCCTCAGCACTGTCTCCCTTGATTGCCAATGTCAAAGGTTGAGGTCCACAAGATGCCCAACACATAGAGATGGGAAGAGTGTATCTCTTGGGAGGAGGACTACATAGTCTCGTTGGCAGTGAGTTTGGCAGGAACTCAGGAGGAGGTCCAGCAGTGGGACATCCCTTTATCCCATCATCAGTGCCTGCAACATTTGCTCCTTCACTGACTCCAGCTGTGATCAGCAGTGGTCTCAATGACCTGTTTGAAGTGTCCACAAGAATTGGCATCGCACCTGTTGGATATGTGGCTCCTAAGGCTGTCTGTTGACCTGCAGTAAAAGCTAAAGCTTAGAGATTTCAGGAACATTTACTCACTGCCAAGGATACATTTAGCTGGAAACGAAATTCACCAACAAAGTTCTGCAGCATATGACAGACTTTGCACTGCAGTTTAACAAGGATCACTATGGTGCCATCCCTAGCACTTCTATGGCCATCCATACAACACTGATGCCAAACCATAGCATTGATGTCTCCCTTTCTCTCAGCATTTTGGGCCAAATCATGAAGATGGAACCTCTAAACAATCTGCATGTGGCTGTGAAAAACAATATTGACATCTTCTACTTCAGCTGCCTCACCCCACTTTATGTAGTTTTTGTAGACAATGGTAAAATGGAATGCTAGGTCTTCCTTGCCACATGGAAAGATAGTCACAATGAAAATGAACTCTCTTTGAGAGTAAAGAAATGCCATGTAAATCTTGGCAATGCTGGCTGTGCACAATGGGTCATGCCTGTAATCCTAGCACTCTAGGATTGGGTGAGGTGGGTGGATTGTTTGAGCTTGGAAGTTCGAGTCCAGTCTGAGAAATAAGTGAGAATAACTATTTTTATTCTGCTAAAAATAGAAAAACTGAGGCAAGAAGATCACTTGAGCCTGATTTGGAGGATACTGGGAGCTAAGACACCCCCACACTCTACCCAGAGTCTCAAGGAGACAGCTTGAGACGCTGTCTTAAGAAAAAATAAATAAAATAAATAGTGACAATATTTCCCCAAGTTGTAAATAAACAATGCTTATACTATTGCCATGAGGAATGTGGAAAGGAAGGGCATGCTGTGCCAATCACAGCAGGTCACTAATGGCATTTGAATTTTGAGTGAGCTGCATATCCATCCAGCAAACCCCAATTATATGCTGTCACTGAAGTGTAGAATTCCTGAAGTCTTCAATACATTTATCTGATCTACGAGAGCATTTTGAAAAACTAATAGATTGGTCCAGTACCCTCCATCACCTGGTGATCAGTGCAAGCCAAGAACTCTCAACTGGAAGAAATTGTACTGCTATGTAGATTCTGAACCAAAACACAGCATGTCCACCCACCAACATATGATTAGTCTGACCTGTGCTACCATTAGGATACAACCTGTTGGATAGTTTTAGCTTCCTGTGAAAATTTGTAACCACTGCTTCAGTCACCTCCCACCTCTTGCCACCCACTGGTGCTATCTGTCCTTAATCATGGGCTTCTCCATGCTATGCCAGTGATCATCATTTCCTATGTCCTCTTTTGAGTGTAGTTTGATATTTTGCAATTGAAGGCTCATTTAAAAGTAGAAAAAGACAGCAGGTATTAAATCAAGGAAAAGTGTCACTGAAAAAAAAAAGAAATATGCAGATGCTTTCACCTCATTCAAGAATGGTTGGGAAGAGCCTTTGAAAGAGACTTTCATAATTTATAATGATATAAGTACAGTGCCTTGCCACACATAGAGGAACTATATAGATAACCCCACCCCTCTCACATTTCCCCTAGAGTCTTCCTACATAACTTCTCTCAGGAGTTTTAAATTTGCATAAATTTATGGGATACAAGTGTGATTTGTTATATGGATATGTTGCATATATGCAGTACTGACATTTGAGCTATGAGTGTATCCATCATTGTACCCATTAAGTAATTTTTACATGCCCATTGCCATCAAGGCAGCCAAGGGATCTGCAGCTGGAAGACTTTCTCCACTCCAGGGTGGCAAGTTCTCCACAGGGGACCATTACATCAGGGCACCTGGGAGTGACTGCCCTGCTTTTGAAAGAGAACCTGTCACACACAGGAAGGCAGGCATTCCACAGAAGGTAATTAAGCCAGTGGCTTCCCCTCCCCTGACAGAGCACCCTTCACACCTGGGCTTCCCTCGAGTGTGAGTATCACTCCCTTCCTTATAAAAAGAAGCAGCAAGTGCTTTCGTGTGATCTAAGGATGAGAGCTCCCACCTCCTTTGAAGGAGGGTGAGGCTACCAAGTCCCCTCCCTGACCTGGGAGCTGTCTGTCTCTTCTAGAAGGAGCCTCCCCTTCCTGTAGTCAAATCTCGGATAGAACCACACCTTCCCTGCTGGAGCATTTTAGCCCACAGTTCATAGTCCCACTTAGCTGCCTGCACCAGCTCTCTTGCAGCTGGCCTAGGACAGAGCTAGGAATCTAGAGGCTCTTGTGCTCCTGAAGACAGAGGCTTCTGTCATTGCTGAGAGAAGCTGTGAACACTCTGTGCATTCCACAGCCACCAATTTCTGCTGTCAGGCTCCAAGTGCATCTGCTATCCTGTCTGCCCATTTTTCTGGAGAGGAAGGCACTCCCTACATCACTATCACCAGGTGCCTGAAACCAGCAAAGCTTGAGAGCAAGTTGCCATCTCTGTGTCAGTCTGGCCCTCCTAGGACTGAAGCACAACAACCAGGGACCTGGAGACTGGGAATTCCCAAACCTAGGAATTCCCTGACCTGGTCCCTCACTGCTGCTGCCTGAATGCTCTCCAATGGGTCTGAGGTCCAACCCTTCCAAGTTCCCAGCAACACCACAGAGGGTACCTAGCTATATATGCTAAAAGGTACTTAGGGCTCCCTCTTTACCTTAAGCAGCAGAGTTCCCAGCAGAGGAGCAAAGGTGAATCAGAAAACTATGTGTATTGAGCTGAAGGAAGAGGTTCCAAGTAAGGAATTGCCTGGCTGGGCATGGTGACTCACACCTGTAATTCCAGCACTCTGGGAGACTGAGATGAGTGGATTTCCTGAGCTCACAAGTCCTAGATCAGCCTGAGCCAAAGAGAGACCTCATCTCTAAAAATAGCTGGGCATTGTGGTGAGGCCCTGTAGTCCTAGCTACTTGGGAGGCTGAGGCAAAAGAATCACTTAAGCTTAAGAGATTGAGGTTGCTGTGAGCCGTGACACCACCGTACTCTACCAAGGGTGACAAAATGAGACTCTGTCTCAAAAAAAAAAAAAAAAGGAACCAGCATAGGAATTCTGTCAGAGGATCACAATAGCTCTCTATCAATCAACTCCAACTTAAAATAAATTTTGAAATATCACATAATGGAACTCAAAAAGTGGATTATAACTCAGCTCAAAGGGATGCATAAGAAAGTTGAAAATCAGCCTAAAGAAACCAGAAAAATAATTCAGGGGAAAAACAAAGCTTCTGGAAACGAAGGACTTGTTTAGGAAATTTCAGAATATAGTGGAAAATTTTAACAAAAAGCATATCAAATAGAAGAAAGAATTTCTTGGCTTGAACACAAGCTTTTGAATTAGCTCAGTCAAAAATAAAAAAAAATTGAAGAAAAATGAAGTCGAAAAAATGTGGGATTATGTAAACTGTCGAAATATAAGAAACAAGGTTATCACTGAGGGAGAAGGAAGAACAAAAAGTATAGAAAACCTATTTGAGGGAATAGTGGAAAAAACTTTCTTGGTCTTGCTCGAGATTTAGGCATCTAGACACAAGAAGCTCATTGAATTCTCAGATTTATTGCACATAGGGCTCCAGCAAGACACATAGTTATCAGTATGGCCAAAGTCAAAGTGAAGGAGAAACTCCTACTAGCTGCAAGATGAAAGCATCAAGTAACTGACAAAAGAAGCCTCATTTTACTAACAGCAGACTTCTCAGCAGACATATTTTAAGTCAGAAGGAATTAGGGGTCCATCTTTAGTCTTAAGGAGAATAGATGTCAGCCAAGGATTTTGTATCCTGCAAAACTAAATTTCATAAACGAAGAAGATATAAAGTTTTCCAACAGACAAGCAACTACTGAGGGAATTTGTCACCACAAGTCCTTCCCCAAGAGAACAGTTCAAAAGTCCTCTAAACACTGGAAAGAAAGGTTCATACTAACCAGTCTAAAAACTCTCAGAAATAAAAGCTCATAGATCCCATAAAACATGCAAAGTAACTGCTACCAACAAACATGATGACTGGGATTGTATTTTACGTACCAATGGTAAAATTGAATGCAAATGGTCTGAATGACTCTTTGCACAGATACAGTATAGATTGTCAGAACGGATAAAAACACAACACAAATATCTCCTGTCTCCAAGAAACACATTTAACTTATAAAAGTTGCATAGATGAAAGCCAAAGGGGTGGAAAAATGTTGCTCATAAATGAAAATGAAAAACAGCATGAGTAACTATTCTTATATTGGATAAAATAAATATTAAACAACAACAGTAAAAGAAAAGACCAAAATGATCAGTATATATTAATAAAAAAATCAGTTCAGCAAGAGCATATACTACTTCTAATTATATATAAACCTAACATCAGAACTCACAGATACATAAAACAAATGCTGCTAGACCTAAGAAATGACATAAACAGCAACATGACAATAGTGGGAGACTTCAAAACTCCACTGGCAGAACTAGACAGATCATTGAGGCACAAACTCCACAAAGAAACATTGGACTGAAAGGGGAAGTGAGAACAAATGGACTTTACAGATATTTATAGAATAATCAAACCTAAAACTTCAGAATATACATTCTTCTCATCAACACATAGAACAGTTTTCAAGATAGATTATATGTTAGATCACAAAAAAAGTATAGCAAATTTTTTTTTTTTTTATTGTCGGGGATTCATTAAGGGTACAATAAGCCAGGTTACACTGTTTGCAATTGTTAGGTAAAGTCCCTCTTGCAATCATGTCTTGCCCCCAGAAAGTGTGACACACACCAAGGCCCCACCCACCTCCCTCCTTCCCTCTTTCTGTTTCCCCCCCATAACCATAATTGTCATTAATTGTCCTCATATCAAAATTGAGTACATAGGATTCATGCTTCTCCATTCTTGTGATAGTATAGCAAATTTTTTAAAAATCAAAAATCATACCATATATCTTCAGTGAAATAAAACTAGAAATCAATTCCAAAAGGAATTCTCAAAACTATACAAATAAATGGAAATTAAATACCTTACTGATTAATGATATTGAGGTCAACAATTAAATAAACATGAAAGTAAAAAATTTTTGGATTATATTACAATGTTGACGCTAGCTGCCAAAATCTGATACAGAAACACAGTGCTTAGAGTGATGTGCATAGCAAGAAATGCCTCCATTGAAAAGACAGTAGGTCAAAAATTAATAATTTATTATCTCACTCCATGGAACTATAAATACAAGAACAAACCAAACTCCAAAGCTGGCAGAAGACAAGAAATAACAAAAATCACAGCAGACCTAAAGGAAATTAAAACGAAGACATGATACAAAGGATCAATGAATCAAAAAGTTGGGTTTTCTTAAAAGATGAAATTGATAGACCATTAGCAAGATTAACAAAAATGAGAGATGATTCACATAAGCTCAATTGGAAATGAAAAAAGACACAAAAATAAGAACGACCACCCTAGCTGACTATGAATGCCTCTGTGCACCCAGACAAGAAAATCCAGAGGATGTGAATAAATTACTGGAAATACACAATGTCCTGAATCAGAAGGATTCAACAAATTAGTATCTAGTAGTGAGATTGAATCAGTAATAAGAAATCTTCCACAAATAATAATAGAATAGAACCCCTAATCAGATATGTTTACAGAGAAATTCTGCCAGACCTGCAAAGAACTGGTACCTGTTCTACTGAAGCTTTCCCATATCAAGAAGGAGGGAATCCTTCCTAACTCATCCTAAGAAGCCAGGCAGTATCACCCTGATACCAAATCCAGGAAAGGACACAACAAAAAAAGAAAAGTACAGACCAATATCTATTATGAGCAAAGATGTAAAAATCCTCTACAAAATATTAACAAATTGAATCCAATAGCACGTCAAAAAATATTTCCCACCAATCACCCTCCCTCTGCCCCCCTGCCCTCCTTTCTCCCCTCCCTTCCCCCTTTCCCCTATTCTTAGGCTATAACTGGGTGCATCTTACAAGGGTATATGCAAAACTTAGTAAATGTAGAATGTAAATGTCTTAACACAATAATTAAGAAAATACCAGGAAGGTTACGTTAACCAGTATGATGAAAATGTGTCAAGCGGTCTATAAAACCAGTGTATGGTGCCCCATGATCGCATTAATGTACACAGCTATGATTTAATAATAATAATAAAAAAACTTTCTAAAAGGAAAAAAAAATAATTTCATTGTATCAAAGGTTTTTATCCCAGGAATGCAAGGATGGAACAACACACAGAAATCAATAAATGTGATTCAACAAACAAAATCCATGATCACTTCAGTGGTTGTAGAGAAAGCATCTCATAAAATTCAGCCACCCCTTTATGATAAAAATACAAACCTTTTTTAACTTTAAACAAATTTTTATTACACAAAGGTTGTCACATAATTGGATCTTTCTCTAGTTTGTACACAATTATGCTTACTCTCCACAGAAAGGCTGCTTCTTAACTTTTCCTATGGTGATGGGAAGCACTAAAATTCTGATTTTAACAGAATAGTAGTAAAAATGCCTCAATGATTTAAGTTGAAAGAGTACACTGGTAATTGGATCTTGCTCCCAGTATCAGAAAAGTACAAATGTCTTTTTATTCAAAATCTGTCAGGTGTAGAACATAAATGTTTTAACACCATAATCTAGTAAATGAGGTGAAAGCTATGTTGATTGGTTTGATTTAATCATGTCAGATTTTATTAAAAAAATCAAGACTTTGTACCCCACATATGCATAAATGTATTCATGATTTATGTGTATTTGACTTAATAAAAATATTTTTTGAAAAAATTAAAGATAAACAAAACAAACAAAAATACAAAATAAATTGCAGGAGCAAGATGGCAGCTGAGTAACAACTTCCTTGTAACTGGGCACCGTGAGACTGGGGAGAGAAGACTCCAGCATCTCTGGCTGATGGGCTCTGCCCAGAAACATCCCTTTGGGGACACAGGGAATCAGCGAGACACTTCTGGACCCCATGTAGAGGACAAAAGCAGTGGAGAGCAGGCAAGTGGCTGTGTGTGTTTGTTCGCTCTACCCTGCTGGCAGATGTAAGTACAGCAGCAGTGAGATTTGAAACTTGAAAGGCCTTACCTTTGAGTTGTTTTGTTTTGTCCGACTTGGCACTCAGTTGAACTACCTTGGGATAACTTGGGCAAGAGTGTGGAGGACTTTAACCATTGTCTAGGGCCCTGAACTGTGCTGCTGAGCTGGATGGAACCAATAGTGTTCATCTGTGGGCCGTGCAGAGCCATTGTGAGATAACTGCCACAGCAAGCTCCTCCCTCAGGGTCACAGAGCGAAGATTGGGCAGGAGACCTTGGGTGAGTAATCTAGTGACTGATCAGCCTAAAGGTGGAGACTGAGACAGCTTACAGCTTTGGCCCTCAGGGGCATAGAGTGAGACCTGTTTTGGCACTCTGAGTAAGTGGGCAGCCACTTCAGGAGTTATCCCAGCAACAAGTGCTTTCCTGGGAAAGCTTCTGATTAGCCAAGGTTAACAGCTTAAAGTGCCTTTTAAGCAGGCTGTGAGAGATATAGGCTCTCCACCCTGCAGGGTTTGACAAATCAGCAGAGGTCTCCAGTCTCCATTTCATATAGCTATATCAGCATTGTGAATAACATCTCATGTCCCAGAATATCACCTGTTTCCCAGACAATATTCAGCAAAGATATATATATATATATCTTTGGTTTGTTTTTGGTTTGTTTTTTCTTTTTCTTTTCTTTTTAATGTAAACATTTCCCCCCTAGATTTTTAATTTTTTCTTTCCTTTCTTCATTTTTCTAGTTTAAATATAGCTGTTCATTGTTGTCTTCTTTAACAATTAGAACTTCATTTTTGCTAGTGTTTTTACTCCTATTATTTGGTATTTCCCCCAATTCCATCCCATAAAGTTTCTGTTTGCTTGTTTTGGTTCAATTTATAGCATTTTTTTCTTTCCTCTCTATTTGGTTAGGTGGGGTTCTGTGTCTGAACAGGCTGGCAAAGAGCTGCTGACCTCCAAGGAACCACTCAACCCAGCATCCCAAGAGGCTGGGGATGTTTAATGGTGGGTTAAAGTACCCTATTGTACACCTACATTGCTCCTGTCTCCCTCTTTCTGTGCCTCTCTTATTTTTGTCATTATTCCCTTTTACTCACCCCCTCTCCTTTCTTTCCTTCTTTTCTTTTTTTTTTCTTAATTTTTCCCCCTTCTTGCTCTTCAATCTTCTCATCCTTCTGGTACTATACCAAAGCACTCCTCAAAACCCTAGGCCAGAGGCATGGTAACTTAAAGAGCAAGAGGAAGTGAAAGGAAAATTAGGGCATGGAAACAGATAAAACACTCATGAGGAAGAATAGGCAGAAAAATTCTGGAAACATTAAAAAACAGTCCAGAGCACCCACCACCACCACCACCACCACCAAGGAACTGTGGGGTAGCCACTGCAGAGGATTTCACCTGTAAAGAATTGTTAGAAATGGCAGAGGGGACTTTAAAATACAGATGATAAAAACAATGAAGGAAAGGATAAAAGCAATGAAGGAAAGTGCTGATAAAGTGGAAAATAACCAAAAGGAAATCCAAAAACAGAATCAAATAAGAGGTGAACGATATGAAGAATATAGAAAGGACATAGCAGAGCTGAAGGAACTGAAGAAGTCAATTAGGCAACTTAAAGATGAAATAGAAAGTATCAACAACAGATTAGACCATGAAGAAGTACAAAACTCTTGAGATTACTCAGAGAGTTAAAGAGGCATAAAAGAAGAGAGAGAAATCAGAATGTTCACTGACAGAGTTATGGGACTTTATGAAGCATTCAAACATATCAGTTAGTATCCCAGAAGGGAAAGAATAAAGCCCCAGGGGAATGGAAGCCATACTAGAGAATATTATAAATGAAATTTTCCCAAGTATCACCAAACATTCTGACACACTCCTTTCAGAGGAATATGGGACCCCAGGTTGCCTCAACACTAACAGAACTTCTCCAAAACAAATTGTGATGAACCTGTCCAAAATACAGACAAAAGAAATGATTCTTCAAAATGCCAGGTGTAAGCACCAGTTGACCTATAGGGGCAAATCCATCAGGGTGACTGCAGACTTCCCTAATGAAACTTTTAAAGCAAGAAGAGGGTGGTCATCTACCTTTAATCTACTCAAACAAAACAATTTCCAGCCCAGAATTCTATATCCTGCTAAACTAAGCTTTGAAATTGACAAATAAATCAAATCATTTACTGATATGCAAACATTGAGGAAATTTGCCATAAGATCAGATCTACAGGAAATACTTCAGCCTGTTTTGCATGCTATCACAATGTACCAACAGCAAAGTAAGAACTCCAAACTTAAAGGACAGAACCTAACTTCCACAATGATGCAAAAGATATAACTAAGCAATGAACTCTCACAACATAAGATGAACAGAACACTACCACATTTATTAATTGCCTCAGTAAATTTTAATGGCCTCAGTAAATTTTAATCCAACCCACTGAAGAGGGTTGGATTGGCTGATTGGATTAAAAAACAAGCCATTCATTTTCTGTCTGCAGGAAAAACGCCTAGCTTCAAAAGACAAATTATACACCCAGTTCAGGGTTGGAAGACAATTTTTCAGGCAAACTGAATTCAGAAGAAAAGAGGAGTTGCCATATTATTTTCAGATACATGTGGATTTAAATCAACTAAAGTCAAAAAAGACAAAAATGGTTACTTTATATTGGCCCAGGGAAAAATACAACAAGAATACGTTTCAATTCTAAATATTTATGCACTCAACTTAAATGCTCCCAAATTCTTGAAACAGACCTTCCTCAGTCTGAGCAACATGATACCCTATAACACCATAATAACAGGGGACTTTAACACTCTTACAGAGCTGGGAAGATCCTCTAAACAGAAATTAAACAAAGATATAAGGGACTTAAATGAGACCCTAGAACAACTGTCCTTGATAGATGCACATAGAACATACCATCCCTAAGATAAAGAAAATACATTCTTCTCATTGGCCCATGGAACATTCTCAAAAATTGATCATATCCTAGGACACAAAACAAACCTCAACAGAATAAAAAAATTGAAATTTTACCTTGTAACTTTTCAGACCACAAGGCACTAAAGGTGGAACTCAACTCCAACAAAAATGTTCTACCCCACACAAAGGCATGGAAATTAAACAACCTTCTGTTGAATAACATTTGAGTGCAGGAAGAAATAAAAGAGGAAATCATTAACTTCCTTGAGCACAACAACAATGAAGACACAAGCTACCAAAACTATGGGATACTGCAAAAGCAGTTCTGAGAGCAAAATTGATTGCTTTTGGTGCCTACATTAGAAAAAGAGAAAGAGAGCGCATCAACAAACTCACAAACCATCTTATAGGAATTGGAAAAAGAAGAACAATCTAAGCCTAAACCCAGAAGAAGAAAGGAAATATCCAAAATTAAATCAGAGATCAATGAAATTGATCAATGAAATTGAAAGCAAAAGAATCATTCAGTTTGATCTCTTCTGATCCTATTTGGATCCTCTTGATTGGCTTCTCTTGCTTGATTGCGATGGCTAAGACTTCCATCACAATGTTAAAAAGTGGAGACAACAGGCATCCTTGCCTGGTTCCTGATCTGAGTGGAAATAATTTCAGTTTTACTCCATTCAATACAATATTGGCTGTAGGTTTGCTGTAGATGGCCTCTATCAGTTTAAAAAATGTCCCTCTATACCTATTTTCTTAAGATTCTGATCAAGAAACAATGCTAGACATGATCAAAAGCTGTTTCTGCATCAATTGAGAGAATCACGCAACACCTGCCTGCCTCATGTACTCAATAGCCACTGGGGACTGTTCCACCTGAGCTCATTCCGAACCTGAAGGATAACAAGTCAGCAAATGATTTTCTCCCTCAGCCATGCACCTTTGCCTCAGCCTCTCTGCTGCATTGGTATCCCTATAGGGTTAGGTCTGGCTTCCTTTGGCAATCCTCAGAGTTGGGAAGGTGTCTCTCCAAGATTAGACCCTGATGGGATCACTCTACTATTGCTGAATCCTCATTGGAGGTGTCCCTGTGCATCTCACAGGTGGCTCCCATGGCCAAGGAGGCAGCTGTAGCAGCAGTTCTGAGAGTGCAGAGTGCATGGCATGGCAGCTCACATGGCAGCACACGGTTCTGGTAGGGCGTAGCGTGGGCCTTCCATCTTTTCTTAATGCTGCATAGAATTCCAAGGTATACATATACCGCAATTTATTAATCCTTTCATGGGTTAATGGGCACTTGGGCTTCCTCCATGACTTGGCAATTATGAATTGAGCTGCAATGAACAATCTGATGCAAATATCTTCGTTGCAAAGTTATTTTTGGCCCAGGATGAAGGAGATAAGTTGAGGGGGAAGGGAGGGGAGGTGGAAGGTTTGATAGAGGGAGGGTAAGTGGTGGG
The DNA here is from genome assembly GCF_027406575.1 of Nycticebus coucang. Lineage (NCBI taxonomy): Eukaryota > Metazoa > Chordata > Mammalia > Primates > Lorisidae > Nycticebus > Nycticebus coucang. The sequence goes on along the minus strand of NC_069796.1, from coordinate 88,659,914 downwards.
ACCACACCTATGGAGCATATTGCAAGGGTACAAGTCAAATCTATCAAGTGTAGAACATAAATGTCTTAACACAATAATTAAGTAAATGGGGTGAAAGCTATATTAATTAGTTTGATGTAAGTACTCCAAATTATATAAAACATCAACATATTGTACCCCACAAATGCATAAATGTATTCATGATCTATGTGTATAACAGTCAATAAAAGAAAAAAAAAACTACTAGGTCTATCCCACCAATTCCATAACGTTTAAAAGCTGTTCAAGTAATCTAAGTTTAATGCAATCTAATTTGAAAACACAGACGGATTATAAAGTAGATCTGTAGTACCACTAACCAGAGATCCATATCACATTTTGCTTTATATTTTTCTAATGTTCTTTGTTCACATATATTCTTTCTTAGCAATTAAAATATATAAGTACAACAATGGAATTTTGCTCTACTTAATATTTGTAACAATATTTCATATCACAAAAGTAAGATGATTATTTGCACATCAATAAATTAAAATTATATCACCATATTAAAAAAACAGGGAGAGTTAACATCTTTTATGTTTACCTGGATGGAGCTAGAACATATCCATCATACTCAATACTATTACGAAACCAATATATAATCACTGACATAGTCGTGCAAATAAAACACAAAGATAGTCCAGAAAGAGTGACAGGAGAGGAGGGAGATGGTTGGGGCGGTGGGAGGGTGAGTGAAGGGAGAGTATTTGGTGGAATCTCACCTAATGTGCACAATTCAAGGGTGGATTTCAAAACTAAGAGTATATCTTAAATGTCTCACCACAAAAATAAAGTAAGTGAAGTAATGATTATGTAAATTAGTTTGATTTAAGCATTTTGCATTGTATATCAAATCATCATATTGTACCCCATAAATGTATACACTTATGATTTAATAAAAATTAAGTAAAAGCAAATAAATACCTATTCACCATGTGGCCATTTATACCAAGATTTTGCTGATCCTTGTCCTAGGGGTTTTTCCCCCAAATTTTTTACTGTGGCAAATACACATAAGATGTACCATCTTAACCATTTTAAAGTGTACAAGTTAGTGGCATTAGTACATTCATATTCTTGTTTACAACCATCACTACCATCCATCTCCCCCAAATTTCTTATATTCCCAAAGTGAAACTCTGCATTCATTAAGTATCAACTCCCCATTTCTTCTTTCCTCCAGCACTGCCCCTCCCTTGGCAACCGCAAGTCTCCTTTGTTTCTATGAACTGCTTGTCCTAGATTCTTAGATGATTCTATGTGGCTTGTCAGATGCTGCTGTAGGATGACACTGAAAGGACCCTTAGCAGTTTTTCATCCCTTGTTTGCAGGCTTCAGGCAATTGTTTTGAACCAGCTATTTGGAATTATGGTAATATTCTCAAGTGTGTACACATGTAGTTTTCTGAGTCAGAGTTGGGATGAATTTCAGTGGCCTTGAATATACAAAGTGTCCACCTGGCTAGAAAATGAGACAATTACTGATGGGATGAAGAAATAATGGGAGAGGATCTGGGTTGTTGTAAATGGGGAGTAAACATGAGATAGTGGAAAAGGGAGGATTACAAATCTATGTCCTCCTAACTGCAAAGTTCATATTCTTTCTGTTCCACAGCAACTGATATAACAGTTAAAATGATAAATGTTTTTATCGTGGTAAGAATGCGTAACATGAGGACTGCCTTCTTAACACATTTTTAAGCACACAATGCAGTATTATTAACTATAGATGACGTTGTGCAGCAGGTGTTCTGAGTCCCCTGCTGATTTTCCCTAAGTGTTAAGGATATCACATCAAAGTTGAGCGGTCTTTTCTATCAGGATGTTCTGTGCTATTCTTTTTCCTCAGAGTCTAATGCACAGATGGATATATTAAAGTATTTCTTATAACTTGGAGAATAAAGAGAACATTATTAGTATTAAAAATTTAAAAGAAAAAGTTTAAAAATCCTCATTTTAATGTTAAACCTTATACAGCTTATCAGCTATTTGATGATAATTGGGCAGTATATCCTGTTATGGATCAACTTTCCTCTGAATGTCTGGTTTCTTTTATTTTTCCAAAGAATCCCCAAAGGCGTAAGATCTTTAAATGCTGTGATGATAAATTGAGATAAACAAAGCCATGATGAAATCATTACATTAGTTCTAGATATCTGGAGAAATTCTCTAGGGCCCATCATGTTTCCCAGCAGTCTCCCCCTCCCCAGGGCTCCTGTATTCCTGAGAGTGATTACGCACATGTGGTTGAAGCCCAAGGGACATCACAGTGAGGCAGACTCTCCTGCAGCTGCCATTACCCTGTCACTTTTCCCGTATCCTTGGGTAAAATTAAAGCAGTTCGCCAGCCTCAGCTCAACCCTTTTGACTGGAGCAGGAACTCCAGTTACCAGGTAGGAGCAGAGCCTTCTGTTTCTTTGGTGGAAGGTCTTTGTGGGGTTTCTGATCCCCTTTGGGCCTGGTGATGCTGAACGTGAACATGAGACAGAGAGCTCATGTGCAGGGTTACCTTATCTAAAGGATGTTTATGTATAGCAGAAAGTTCCCATGACCAGTGGAATTTCATGTTAGGAGAAAAGCAAAGCACAGCAGGGCCACTTTCAGTTCTGTCCTGGAGAGGCGAGTGGCATTGCCTCCTCAGTTACAGCTATTTTACCCACTGCCACTTTATCACTCAAGCCTAGTGTGCCCAATTTTGACATTTGATAATATTTTCCACTAAAACAAACTCAAATTCTTTGGAGGGTGGTTTATTCCACATTTTGAGGCTGGAAGAAATATTAGGCCAACTAAGAATATCCAGGCATGTTTACAGGAGAATTAGTGAGAGTCCTCAAAAAGCAAATAAGCCAACTGAGGAGAACTTCCATTGGCTAAATGGACGAGTGAGAAATAATAGTACTATTAGAGATACGTTAGGTTAATTGGAATTAGACCATGAGTTCACAATGATGCTCAGATTTATATAAAGCATAGTGCAACCCAAAAGAAGGGTGGATTGTTAATGATATGTTTAACTTGTCCAATAGATTTTTTAAATTTCAAAATACTAACAGGGTACAAATAGAATGGAAAAACAAACACCACATGTAATTTCCAATTACGTTTTTAAATTTTATTTACTTTTTTAGAGATAGAGTCTCACTATGTTGCCGAGGCTACACTTGGACTCCTGGGCTCAAGTGATCCTCCAGGGTCAGCCTCCTGAGTATCTAGGACTGTGGGTGCCTGCCACAGCACCCGGCTCAAAATGATTTTAACAAGCAGGAGTGTCTTTATGACTACACACACATACAGGTGTAATTTGTTCCTTCTGATAAGCAGATGTCCTTTTAGAAGTATAACGTATGTTTATTACTATCTGTGTCAGCTGGAAAAAGAAAGCAAAAATGGGAGAATGCACATGCCTTGTAGAAATAAAGAACAGTCATGAGGAGGAGAAGTCACTGGTCACCACCTGTGAGCTTACGCAGCACCAGGAAGAAAGGGGCTCGCAGCCAATGTGCCGGTGTTCATAGAAAAACAAAAATAACCATAAAAGAAAGGCTTAACATTTCATTCCAGAAAAATAGATTCCAGCTCCACAAAAGAAAGCTGGCTGTGCAGACTATCTTGTTCTTCATTCAGGGGACAAGATGTGTAGCTGTCCATGATTTGAGAAATTGAAATGTGGCTACTGAGACTGGAGGACAAACTGTTGAACTGTGATTAATTTAAACTTAAATTTAACTGATGTATAATTCAGCTATTGAAAGATAAAGTACACTTTTAGTGAATCTATCTGTCAACTATATTACAGAACCTAAATACAAACCAAGCATTTCCAATGAAAAATTAGCATCTTATTTGAAATGTACATTAAGTATGAAATACAAAACCAATGTAGATTTAGTATGAAATGGATACCTCCCTTATAAGTCTTTATGTTAAAATATTGAATTAATATAAGTTTGTATGAAGTGGGTTCATTTAAAATAATATTAAAATTAACTTATCTGTGTTTTATTTTTTTAAATGTGGCCATTAGAGAATTTTAGTTACCTATTTTTCTTGTATCATTGCCCATTATTTCTTCTCAAAAGAAGCTTTTTTTGAGGTAAACTTACTAATTATTCTGAGTTAACTACTGACAAACACAGGTTTACAATTAAATCATAGAACAGATTAATATATTAACATAACATGGCAATAAATTAGGTACTCTGTGCTACTAATCCTGAAAGCACACCCATTACCTGGACAAAGAGGCAAGTATCCAGAGAAGATAAAGGGTTGTAGCAGTCATCACCATGAGGTGACATGTAAATCTTTGATCCAAAAGAGACTGGGCGACCCCCCGGCTCAGGGTGGTGGGATGTATTTTACCTAGTCCACCCGACTATGGAAATCCTGCTTTCTTTTTTTTTTTTTTTTTAATTTAGAAGACAAAGTGGAGAAATTAAAGGATTTTAAAAAGCCATAATGAAATAAATTCATATCCACAGTCCTGCATTTTAAAACTGGTTTTAGTGCATATGTCAGATCAATTTTGCAACAATTGTTAACACTCTGAATTTGCTCTCTGTGCTTTGGACGGTGTTAAAGCTCTCAGAAGAATCTGATGTCTCAGACTTGGCATATATTTGACTCAGAGAAGAGGCAATCACAGAAAAGTAGCTGGAGGGTTCCATGGAGTGGGGAGGGTGCCTCAAAGGTGAGGCAGTGGCATGGTCAGGAGAGGAATCACAACACACAAGGTAAATAAGTCAGGTCCTTTGAAGAGAAAGGTTGTCTTAGTTAAGTAATGAAGGATGACACCAGGAACATATTGTGGAGCTCTGCTGATGTGTCCCCACAGAGTCTTGACCTGGTCAGTGGACAGTAGTTTTTGATCATGGTGGTTATGATGCATTTTACAGCATCTAACAAGAGTTCTTGCTTAGTTTGAAATGATTACCACCAACAAAAAAATATGAACATTCATAGAGGAGAAATCTGCAATTTCTTAAGATTCTGTTATCAATAATGTTTCAGAAAGCTCACACACATATATCATTGTACTTTACTGTGCATATTCGGGCTCATTTTAAAACACTGTTTTTAAATATACTTTTTAATGAATCAGTAGATAAACAACTATGTACCCATGGAAGAGAAAAACCCAATCAAGAAAGGAAAGGGGAGAGGGGAGGAAGAGGAGAACTTGTTGAGCTAATGGACCCAATGTAAGGGTATAGAGCACACCCCCTGGTGAAGGGCTCCACTACAAATTGGACTTTACCTCACACCAACAATGTAACTTTATTATTTGCATAATATAGTAATCTGAAATTTAAAAAATAATGACAAAGAATATATTCTTTTTCAAATTAGAAATAGATGTTTTTCATCGACAGTGAGTTTTACCTACATAATATTATTTAAAATGACAGCAGCGGGGCCAGGCACGGTGGCTTATGCCTGTAATCCTAGCACTGTGGGAGGCTAGGGCGGGTGGATTGCCTGAGTTCACAGATTCATGAAAAGCCTGAGCCATAGAGGGACCTCCTCTCTGCAAATAGCTGGGTGTTGTGGCGTGCATCTTTAGTCCCAGTTACTTGAGAGGCTGAGGCAAGAAAATCAGTTCAGCCCATGAGTTTGAGGCTGCTATGAGCTGTGATACAATGGCACTTTACCAAGGGTAAAGAGTGAGACTCTGTCTCAAAAAAATAAATACATACAAAAGAAATAAATAAAATGACTGAAGCATATTCTCTTGTATGGTTATGCCATAATTTATTACTGAACCTTCAATTATAGATATTTAGGTTTTGTCATTGTTACTTTAAACATTTTAACTAATATTTTGGCACACGTTCTCAGATCTTCCTCTCTTTCAGAGATGTAGAGTTACGTGAACAGGTGCAATATATATATTTTGAAACAGGTTTTTCTTTATAAACTATGATGTTAGTAATATTCCTATACAGCTAGATAAAAATTTGATATATGGCACAGAATTGTAGTGGAGAAGTTGGGCTCCAAGTGACAGTCCTAATTGTTCCCATTCACAATCTGGTCCTAATGGTGACCATTTTTATGAACAGCTTTTCTGTAGAAATAACATTGCGTTGCTTTCCTCAAATCCTGTAATAATGCTATTTTGTTTTCTTTGGCAAGACATTCCACTGTTCCTTTGGGGTGCATTGTCCTTTGAAACAGGTCAATAAACTTGATATTTTTGGGATGCAGGGTTTCTCTTAGTGGTCTTAGGCTGATTTTTCCAGGACAGGTTTTAAGTTTACTCAGAAAGATCTTCCCAACAAAAGAAATTTTCCCTTTATTTTAAAATTAGTTTTAAGGAGAAGCTTCAGAGAAGCTCTTGCCCATAGTGAATGGGATCATTTGTTCTTTTCTTATTAGTAAGATTGAGTTCTCTGTGGATTCTTGTTATCAGACCTTTGTATTTCTTTTATGGAGAAATGTCTATTGAAATCCTTCACCTGCCATTTAGTCTAGTTATCTTGTTGTTCTTCGAGTATTTTATACAGTCTGTGTATTAACCCCTTTTCATATCCATGATTTGCAAATATTTTCTCCCACTCCATAGATTTCCTTTTCTCTCCTTTAATACAAGTTTTTTACATCTGTTGTAGTCATGTTTGTCTGTTTTTGCTTTTGTTGTCTATGCATTTTGTGTCATGTTCAAGAAATTGTTGCCAGAGTTAGTTTTTACATATGGTGTAAGATAAGGGTCCAAGTTTATTTTTTTTTCATAAGAATATCCAGCTTTACAAGTATCATCTATGGAAGAAACTGCCCTTTCTGTGCTGAATGCTCTTTGTGTCCTTGTCAAAGGCATCTGACCACATCTGAGATGGTAAGCAGAATATGCATGCATATCAATCCCACTGAGGACTCTAAAGACCTTACCAATTTCTGCAGTTTCCTAAATCTAGCAAGGGGTTTCACACAAACCCAGCTGCTAGAGTATGAGTCTAGTGAGACAGAACACTCTCACGACACATATTAGGCAAAGCAACTTTATCACTAACACACAGACAGGAAGGATAAACAGAAGCCTGGGACCTGCAGTGAGCTGGTACATCTACCCAGGGCAGATGTAATCTCAATTGAACATGCCTTTGCATCTCAGCTGAAGGAGCCTGAAAGTCGTCTGCTGTAGGGTTTGTACTGCAGACGACACTTGGATCACTGAGCACTAGTGTTGTGAGACATTCTTTTCTGAGAGGAATGACAACACAGCCTGGGATATTCTGGACAGCTCCTCCCTGTTTCTGTCTTTCTTTTTTTAAAATTATTATTTTTTATTAAGTCTTTTGTACATAGATCATAAATACATTTATGCCATTTTCAGTGTGTTGATTATTTGTACAAATTGGAGTGCTTACATCATACTAATCGACATAGCTTACTCCTCCCTGTTTCAGGATGTAGCATTCTGTAATAATTCTAAGAGCTACAAGCAGGAGGAGCAGAGCTGGATGGGCCAAGGCCATCCAGAGACCTGTCCTCCTCCTCAGGGAAGGCTTACTTCTGGACTGTCCGTTATAATCCATTGGTCTACATGTCTGTCTTCCTGCCACTACCATGCTGTTTTGATTACTATTTTGTCTTTGTAATACATTTTGAAACCAGGAAGTGAGAGACCTCACCTCACACTTTGGTTCTTTTCAAGACAGTTTTATTTATTCGGGGACTCGAAATTCCACATGAATTTTAGGATGGATTTTTTTTATTATTGCAAAAGCAGTTGGGGACTTGATAGGGATTTGGTTGATTGACTTTGTGTATTGCCTTGGGTAGTAAGAATATCTCAACAAAGCAGCGCCTGTGGCTCAGTTGGTAGGGCGCCGGCCCCATATACCGAGGGTGGCGGGTTCAAACCCAGCCCCGGACAAACTGCAACCAAAAAATAGCCGGGCGTTGTGGTGGGTGCCTGTGGTCCCAGCTACTCGAGAGGCTGAGGCAAGAGAATCGCCTAAGCCCAGGAGTTGGAGATTGCTGCGAGCTGTGTGAGGCCACGGCACTCTACTGAGGGCCATAAAGAGACTCTGTCTCTACAAAAAAAAAAAAAAAAAATCTCAACAATACTAAGGCTTCTAATGAGTGTATTTTTGAAGCTTGTGTCTTTTTTCATTTTTTCAATAATGTTTTGTATTTTTCAGTATAGAAGTCTTTTGCCTCATTGGTTAATTTTATTTCTAAGAATTTTTTTATGTTATTTTAAATAGACTATTTCCTCTTAATATTCCTTTTGTGTGTTTGTATGTGTGTAATCTATGGAGTTTTCCACTTACCATATCATCTGTGGACAAGATAGATTTTCTTCCTTTCTCATTTGGATGTCTTTTATTTCTTTTTCTGTCTTAGTTGTCTGACTAGAACTTTTAGTACTATGTTGAATAGAAATGATAAAAAACATGCATCCTTGCCTCAATCCTGATCTTAGAAAAATTTTCAAACTTCCATCATTGAGTTTGATTCAAGCTACATGTTTTCCATATATGGTCTTTAAAATATTGACATAGTTTCCTTTTATTCCGAGTTTATACAGTGTTTTTATTCTAAAAGGGTGTTATATTTTGTCAAATGCTTTTTCTCTGCATCAATTGCAATTATTATGTGTTTTTTTCATTGATTTTATTAATGTGGCATATAACATTAATTTTCATTTGTTGAACCATCCTTGTGGTCCAGAAATAAATCCCACCTGGTAACGATGCACAATCCTTCTAAATGCAATGTTGAATTTGGGTTGCTACATATTCTTTGAGGATTTTTGCATCTATATGAGCAGAATTATCTTGTAGCTTCTTGTAATATCTTTGTCTGGATTTGGGATTAGGGTAATGCTGCCTTCATAGATTAAGTTTAGAATTGTTTCCTCCTCTTTATTTATTTTTTGAGGGTGAGTTTGAGAAGAATTTGTCTTAATTCACCTTTAGGTGTTTGGTAGAATACTAGTGAAGTCTTACTGTTCTGGGTTTCTCAGTGTTGGAAGGTTTTTGATTATTGATTTGATCTCTTCACTAGTTATAGGTCTGCTCAAATTTTCTATTTATTCATGATAACCTCTTGGTATGTTGTGTGCTTCTAGGAATTTATTGATTTCTCTTAGTTATCCATCATGTTGATATTTTTGTTTGTGGTATTCTCATAATCATTTTTATTTCTGTGGCATTGATTTAATGTCATTTGCATATCCTATTTTATTATTTGAGTCTTGGTTTTTTTCCCTAGTCTATTAATAGCTGAGTGTTTGTCAATTTTGTTGATCTATTCAAAGAACCAACTCTTGGTCTCATTGATTTTTATTGTGTTCTAATCTTTGTTATATCTTTCCTTCTAGTTTAGTGTTTAGTTTATTCTTTTTATGTTTCCCAAAGGTATCACGTTTAGGTTGTTGATGTGATCTCTCTCTTCTTTTTCACTGTACACATTTACAGCTATTGATTTCCCTCTTATTATTGCTTTTGCTGCATCCTATAAGTTTTGGTGTATTGTGTTTTCATTTTCATTTATTTCATAAGTCTCTAATTTTTGAATATTTCATCATATATGCCTTTTAAAATCACTTTTAAACGTACAATTCAGAGGCATAAGTACATTCACAATGTTATGTTGGTGAACCTCTATTTCTGAAACTTTTTCATTACCACAAACAGAAACTCTGTACTCAGTAAGTCGTAATGCCCATTGGCATCCTTACCCCAACCCCTGATAATCTCTGACCTGCACCTATGTGTGTTAGTTGCCTGTTATAGCTGTGTCATACAAATGGAATCATATGATTTTGTCATTTTGTGCCTGCTTATTTTACTTCGTGTAATGTCTTTAAGGTTCATCTATATTGTAGCATGTATCAGAATTTATTTCTTTTTAAGGCTGACTAACATTTCATTGTGTGATATACAGGCATATCACATTTTGTATATATGTTCATCCATTAATTGTGTGGTCCTCAACCCATGGACTGCAGACAAGTACTGGTCTGTGGTCTGTTGGGAACCATGCCATACAGTAGCAGGTAAGCAGCAGGCCAGCAAGTGAAGCTTCATCTGTATTTACAGACACTCCCTATCATGCACATCACTGCCTGAGTTCCACCTCCTGTCACATCAGTGGAAGTATTAGATTTTCACAGGAGCATGAACCCTACTATAAATTGCACATGTGAAGGATCCAGGTTGTGTGCTCCTTGTGATAATCTAACATCAAACCCTGGTCCATGGAAAATTTTTCTTCCATGAAACTTGTCCCTAGTGCCAAAACGGTTGGGCACCACTGTATTAATGGACACTTGGGCTGCTTCCACCTGTTTGTTACTGTGAATAACGCTGTGGTGAACACTAGTAAGTTCCTGGTTTCAATTTTTTTGCACTTATACCCAAAACTGAAATCTGGGCCATATGGTAATTCGTGTTTAATTTTTTGAGGAACCACCAGACCTTTTTCCACAGCCATTGCACAATTTTATATTCTCACTAGAAATGTTTAAAAGTTTCAGTTTTTCTAAATCCTCTTCAGACTTGTTATTTTCCATTTCTTAAAAAATTATAGTCATTCAAATAAAAAAATAAAAAATAAATAAATAAAAATTATAGTCATTCTAGTAGATGTGAAGTGCCATCTCATGGTTTTGATGACTTTCCTTCAGGACACTTAGCATCCTTTCATGTGCTTTTTGGCCTTTTCTATATCTTCTTTGGCAAAAATGCCTTTCAACTTCTTCACCCCCTTTTAAATAGGTTTTGTATTATCATGAGGGTACATATGATTAGGCTACATTGTTTATGTTTGTAACATCAAGTCTGAGCTGTAGTTGAGTTCTTTACCCAGGAGTTGTGGCCTATATCCCTAGATTGTTCCCATAGGTGGCACCCTTACCCCAGCCCCTAATAATCTTACTGAACCCCATTTCTCCTTCCCTCCCCCTTCTTGAATTTAACTGTGGTTTTTTTTTTTTTTTCTCTTGCATGGGCCTGTAATTCATCTACTAGTTTCAAATTAGTAATGAGTACATGGGATGCTTGGTCTTCCATCCTTGTGATACTTTACTGTGGATAACGTTCTTCAACTCCATCCAGGTAAATACAAAAGATGTAACGTCTCCATCTTTTTATGGCTAAATAGTATTGTGTGGTATACATATATCACAGTTTGTTAATAGATTCATGGGTTGATGGGCACTTGAGTTATTTACACAGCTTTGTGACTGTGAATTGAGCTGCTATAGACATTTGAGTGCCGATGTCCTGTGGTAAAATGATTTTGTTCCTCCTGGGTAGATACCTAGTAATGGGATGGCAGGATCCACATCAAAAAGTCCCAAAGTCCCAAAGCTGAAATACTGGCATGTATGTGGCAAGAAGGGAACGATCATACATTGTTGGTGGGATTGCAAATTATTACAGCCCTTTTGGGAAGAAGTATGGAAAATCCTTAAAGAGCTAAAAATAGGGTTAGGGCACATGCCTGTAATCCTAGCACTGTGGGAGACTGAAGCAGGTGGATTGCTTGAGCTCAGAAGTTTGAGACTTTCTATTTTCTAAAAATAGAAAAATTAGATAGGTGTGGTGGTGCATGCCTGTGGTCCCAGACACTCAGGAGGCTGAAACAAGAGAATCGCTTTAGCGCAGGAGTTTGAGGTTGCCACAAGCTAAGACACAATGGTACTCTATCTTGGCACAACCGAAGTGTGACTCTGTTTCAAAAGAAAAGCAAATAAAACAAAGAGCTAAAAGTAGACCTCACGTTTGATTCCACAATCCCATTACTAGGATTATTTTTCGCCACTGAGTTGTAGGCTTTCTTAATAAAACTCTTACTGGAGAGAGATGTGATTTTAAAACATTTTGTCAATCACATAGTTTCTCTGTTTACTTTCTTGATAATATCTTTTTTGTTTTATTATTATTATTATTATGATACATAACTTTGTACATTGATGTATTTATGGGGCTCAGTTTACTGTTTTGATATACAATGTGAAATGCTTACATTGAACTAAGTAACACATCCACTGCAATTATACACATTTCTTAATAGTTTTGAAATGTACTATTGCAGCATGCACATTAGCTGAGGTCCTCCAAAATATCCTCCATCCTCCCATATCCCCACTCCCCTACCCACTCCTCCTCTTCCCGTCTACTTTCCGGACTATAGTTATGTTTTGGCATTCATATGAATGTGTAGGTGAATATATATTGATTTCATAGTAGTATTGAGTACATGGGATACTTTCTTTTCCATTCTTGAGGTACTTTACTGAGAAGAATATGTTTCAGCTCCATCCAAGTAGTCATAAAACATGTAAAGTCTCCATCCTTTTTCTGGCTGCATAGTATTCCATGGCATACATATACCACAATTTGTTGATCCATTCATGGGTTGATGGGCACTTGGGCTGTGTCCATGTCTTTGCTATTATGAATTGGGCTGCAATAAACATTCTGGTACTAAAGTCTTTGTTGTATAATACTTTTTGATCATCTGGGTATATACCTAGTAGAGGAATTGCAGGATTGAATGTTATGTCTACTTTTAGTTCCTTGAGTATTCTCCAAACTTCTTTCCAAAAAGGTCATATTAACTTGCATTCCTACCAGCAGTGCAGAAGTGTTCCCTTCTCTCTGCATCCATGTCAACATCTGTAGTTTTGGGATTTTGTGATTTGGGCTAATCTTACTGGAGTTAGATGATATCTCAAAGTGATTTTTTATTTGCCTTTCTCTGATGATTAAGGATGTTGAGCATTTTTTCATGTGTTTGTAGGCCGTGCGCCTGTCTTCATCAGAGGAGTTTATGTTCAAGTCTCTTGCCCACATAGAAATGGGGTTATTTGTTCTTTTCTTATTGATTACTTTGAGTTTTCTGTAGATTCTAGTTATCATGCCTTTGTCAGAAGCATAGTCTGCAACAATCTTCTCCCATTCTGCAGGTTGTCTGTTTGCTTTACTTACTGTGCTCTTGGCTGTGCAGAAGCTTTTTAGTTTGATCAGATCCCAGTAATGTATTTTTGGTGTTGCTTCAATTGCCTGTGGGGGTCCTCCTCATAAAATATTCTCCCAGGTAATTTCTTCAAGTGTTTTCCCTGCACTCTCTTCTATTATTTTTATAGTTTCATGTCTTAAGTTTACATCTTTTATTCAGTGAGAATCAATTTTTGTTAATGGTGAAAGTTGGGGATCCAGTTTCAGTCTCATTTGTTTAACCATTTGTTAAATAGGGAGTCTTTCCCCCTCTGAATATTTTTGATAGGCTTGTTGAAGATCAAATGATGATAAGTATCTGGGTTCATCTCTTGGTTCTCTATTGTGTTCCATAAATGTACCTCCCTGTTTTTGTGCCAGTACCATGCTGTTTTGAACACTATAGATTTACAGTATAGCCTGAAGACTGGTAATGTGATACCTCCTGATTTCTTCTTAATTCTGAGTAATGTACTTTCTATTTGAGGTTTTTTTCTGATTCCATAAAAAATGAAGTATTATTTTTTCCAGTTCTTTGAAGTATGAAAAAGGTGCTTTAATAGGGATTGCATTAGATCTATAGATTGTTTGGGGTAGTATGGATATTTTAACAATGTTAATGTTGATTCTTCTTATCCATGAGCATAGTATGTTTTTCCTTTGTTAACAGCTTCAGCTATCTCTTTTCTCAGGGTTTCATAGTTATCTTTATAGAGATATTTCATGTCCTTTGTTAGGCATATTCCCAGATATTTCATCTTCTTTGGCACTACTATAAAAGGAAAAGAGTCCTGGACTATATTTTCAGCTTGACTATTGCTGGCATATATAAAAGCTACTGATTTGTAAGTATTGATTTTGTATCCTGAGATGCTGCTGTATTCCTTGATCACTTCTAGGAGTTTTGTAGTTGAATCCCTGGGATTTTCCAGGTATAGGAACATATCATCAGTGAAGAGTGATTTCCTCTGGGCCTATTTGGATAACCTTGATCACTTTCTCTTGCCCGATTGTGATGGCTAAGACTTCCATTACTATGTTGAATATCAGTGGAGACAGTGGGCTTTCTTGCCTCATTCCTGATCTGAGTGGAAATGTTTTCAGTTTTACAGCATTCAATATGATATTGGCTGTGGGTTTGCTGGAGATGGCCTCTAGTTTAAGAAATGTCCCTTCTATGCCTGTTTTCTTAAATGTTCTGATGATGAAAGGATGCTGGATATTATCAAAGGCTTTCTCTTTGGCAATTGAGAGAATCAGACAGTCTTTTTTTTTATTTTATTGATGTGATGTATTATATTTATAGGTTTGCGTATTTTGTACTGACCCTGAAACCCTCAAATAAAACCAACTTGATCATGGTGTATAATCTTTTTGATGTGTTGTTGAATTCTGTTTGCTAAGGTCTTACTGAATATTTTTGCATCAATATTCATTAATGATATTGGTCTATAATTTTCTTTCTTTGTTGGATCCTTTCCTCATTTGGGGATCAGGGCGATATTTGCTTCAAGAAATTTGTTGGGAAGCATTCCTTCTTTTTCTATGCTTGGAAAAGGTTGTATAATATAGGTACTAGTTTCTCTTGAAATGTTTGATAGAATTTGGATGTGAAGACATCTGGTCCCAGACTTTTCTTTTTTGGGAGATTTTGTATTATTGATGCTATTTCAGTGATTGATATAGGTCTATTCAAGATTTCTAATTCTTTCTGGCTGAGTCTAGGACTGCGGCGTGCTTCCAGGTATTGGTCTATATCCTTCAGATTTTCATATTTGTGGGAATAGAGATTTTTATAGTAATCATTGAGGATTTCTTGAATTTCTGAGGTGTCTGTTCTTATTTCTTCTTTATCATTTCTGATGAACGATAGAGATTTTACTTGTCTGTTTCTGGATAGGTTGGCCAAATGTTTATCAATGTTGTTAACTTTTTCAAAAAACCAAATTTTTGTTTTGTTGGGCTTCTGAATGATTCTTTTGTTTTCAATTTCATTTAATTCTGTCCTAATTTTGGTTATTTTTTTTCTTCTGCTGGGTTTAGAGTTGGAATGTTCTTCCTTTTCCAGTTGCTTGAGATGATCTGTTAAGTTGTTGCCTCCTCTCTTTCTGTTTTCTTAATGAACGCTTCCAAGGCTATAAATTTCACACTTAGGACAGCCTTTGCAGTATCCCACAGGTTTTGATAGTTGGTGTCTTTCATTATAATTTTGTTCCAAAAATTTTGTGATTTCCTTCTTAATCTTGTCTTTCACCCAGTTATCATACAGCCTAAGATTATTTAGTTTCCATGACTTTGTTTGAGTATGAAGATTCCTGTTGTTGTTGAATTCAACTTTTATTCCTTGACGGTCTGAAAAGGTACAAGGAATAATTTCTAGTCTTTTAAATTTGCTGAAGTTAGACTTGTGTCCTAGGATATGATCTATTTTGGAGGATGATCCGTGAACTGATGAAAAGAATTTATTTTCAGTTTTATTAGGATGAAATGTTCTGTAGAGCTCTGTAAAGTCCATGTACTCTGGGGTCATGTTCAAGTCTAATATTTCTCTGTTTAGTTTATTCTTGGAGGATCTAACTAGAACCCACAAAGGGGTGTAAAATCTCCATCTATTATAGTTCAGAAGATATCAAGTTGTTCATATCCAATAGGTTTTGCTTTATAAATTGATGAGCATTGTGGTAGGATGCATAAATGTCAGTTATCAAAATCTTCATGGTGGGTGTTTCCCTTGACAAATATGTAGTGACTTTCTTTATTCTTCTTTATCTTTGTTGGTTTAAAGGCAATTGTACGTGCAACTAAAATTGCAACCCCCTGCTTTTTTTCTGGTTTCCATTTGCCTATATTATAGAAGTCCATCCCTTCACTCTGAATCTATTTTTATCCTTAGAGGTAAGATGAGATTAATGTATACAGTCGATATCTGGTCTGAGTTTATGTATCCAGTCATCCAGCCTGTGCCTCTTTATAGGACAATTTAAACCATTCACATTAATTGAGAGAATTGATAAGCCTCGTTGTGTTTAGGGTGTCTTGATTTTCATACCTCCAATGGACATTTTTAATCTTTTCACCACTGTGGAAGTTGGGTTTTGTTCAAAAATCTCGGAGTGAGTTTACTTTGGTGGTAGAGCATTATGCTGATCATTGTGGAGGATGGGTCTGAGAATATCCTGGAGAGCTGGTTTAGTTATGGCAAATTTCTTCAACATTTGTATTTCAGTAAAGTATTTGATTTCTCTGTCACAAAGTAAACTCAGTTTAGCTGGATACAGGATCCTGGGCTGGAAGTTGTTTTGTTTTAGGAGATTGAAGGTTGATGACCATCATTTTATGGCTTGAAACGTTTCAACTGAGAGATCTGTTGTCATTCTGATATTTTTCCCTTTGTAGGGTGATGCTTTTCGTACATCTGACTGCTTGCAGAATTTTCTCTTTTGTCTTAACTTTGGCAAAGTTAATCACAATGTGTCCAGGAGATGCTTTATTTGGATTGAGTCTTGCTGGGGTTCTGAAATTGTCTACTATCTGAAGTTCTGTATCTCTTGCAATGCTTGGTAAATTCTTCTCCAAAATCTTTTAGAGTAGAGCATCTGTATCTTTAGGATCATTCTCTTCTCCTTCGGGAATTCCTATAAGACGAATGTTTGATCTTTTGGAGTGATCCCACAACTCTCTCAGGGAATGATCAGTTTTTGATGTCCACTCATCTGCCTCTTTGAGTGTTTGGGAACGTTCAAAAGCTTTGTCTTAAGTTTCAGAGATCTTTTCTTCTGCGTGGTCAACTCTATTACTGAGGGATTCTACTGTATTTCGGAGCTCCTCAACTCACTTTTTTGTTTGCTTGAGTTCTGCTATCTCTTTTATCATTATGTCCATAAGTTTGGTAACTTTGTCTTTGAATTCATTAATTTCTTGAGACAATCTTTGGAATTCAATTTCTATCTTTTCTTCCATTCTATTTATCTTATTTGCCATCCATATTCTGAATTTGATTTCTGATACTGCTGCCATTTGTCTATGCATGACATCTGCAGTTGTATCTCCTTGTCTTTTCTTGGAAGGGGTGGGAGTTGATCTACTCTGGTTATTCGTGTTGCCAGAGATCTTCTATTGGGTCCCCACCATGTTTATATTCCATCATTTGGCTACTAGAACTGAGTGAGATTGAATTGGGGTTCCCTGGTAGTAGAGGTAGCTCCTTACCAAAGTGCTATGCTTTGTAATTGCAGCTTATCTCCTACAACCTTACAAAGGCCCCTTTCAGAGTTTTGGTCAGAAACTCTGAGGACCAACTTGGTGAGATAGGACAAGATAGCTCTGTTTTGATATCACCAAACCTCTACCTTATCCTAAGAAGCCACAGTATTAGGTTTAAATATCAGCTGTGAAGAAATACAAACAGCTGTGGTGCCCAGTCCCCACCCTTCAGTTCCTTTCTACTACAGATCTTCAAAGGTCAACCTCAGAATGTCCCCGAGTGGGCAGTCCCAGACACAAGCTCCAATTAAATTGTGTCAGACAGTGCAAACCCTGCTCAACAGAGGTATTCAAGGGTCTCTAATAGTACAACTGGAGACTTGGATCCATACTCCTTGCCCACCAGACTCAGTCCACACTATTTTCCGCTTCTCTGCTCACAGGCTCAGTTGGAGCCAGGTGCAATGTACCCACCATGCTCTCAATCCACACCCATCTAGCCTCTGCTTGCAAGACTAGTTGGAGTCAGGTGATCATACTCCCACCTGCCAGTCTCATTCCACTGCCTGGCAAGCCTCTGTTCCCCAGCTCTGTTGGAGTCAGGGCACCACATCCTGCCCGCAGGTCTCAGTCTTCACCCAGATAATCCTCTGCTCACCAGCCCTCAGGTCTTTTTTTTATTTATTAATATTAAATCATAGCTGTGTACATTAATGCGATCATGGGGCACCATACACTGGTTTTATAAATAGTTTGACACATTTTCATCACACTGGTTAACATAGCCTTCCTGGCATTTTCCTCAGGTCTTGATTCACACCCAGCAAGCCTCTGCTTGAGGGTTCTGTTGGAGTCAGGGGACCACATCCTTGCCCTCAGGTCTTAGGCCATGCCTGGTAGGCCTCTGCTTTCAGGCCCAACAGGGGCTGGGGACTAGCCATGTTGAACTCAGTCCACATGGGTCACCACTGTCCTGTTGTGTGTGCCATCAGAGCCAGGGGTTCTGCAACCCATCCCTCCAGATACAGCTTGAACCGAGTGTCAATACCACCTCTGGCTGGGCATGGTCATAACCAGAGGACTGCTCCTTGTCCAGCCGAGTGTCCCTTTCTTTCCTCACCCTCTTTCCTCCTTGTTAGTCACAGATTCTGTCCTGATGGTTGGTGGTCCATGCTATGCCCAGACCTCTCAGGAAATGATCAAACACTTTGTGCTCTGCAGGGGGCAGAACTGCAGACAGCCATGTGAGGGTGGAAGGGTGGACTGGGAGTATGGACTCATGGGGAAAAATATTTGTTCAATTTTATGCCTGGCGGGGTGGTGTCTAGGTTCATAAGTGGACCCTCCCTGGAGAAAGAGACCTGGTGTTTAGCAGCTCTCTCCAGCAAGGTAAAATGAGAGGTCTTTTGTTCCATGTTTGTTGGCAGATAGCCTGTGGCAGGCCTCCTGCTTGTGGGAGGGGTCTCCCGTTCTCTAATTGATAGGCTTTGTATCTGTAATTTGTTTTCTTCAAAGCTCTTCCTTGGAGTTACAGCTTGCCGAACTTCTTTCTTGGCTCAGCTTCCCACCTTTGGCTTCATAGAGTCTGATTCTATCCAGTTTTTCTCCCTCAGGTCAGGAGCCTCTGCTGAGGGTTGCGAACAGTCGGCCATCTTCCCAGAATTCCGATAATGTCTTTTGATGCACAAAAGTTTTTAGTTTTTAAAGTCTAATTAATCTATTTATGTTAATTTTTATGCTTTTGGTGTCTTATCTAGAAATCAATTGCTAAATCCAAGATCATAAAAATGGATCCCTATATTTTCTTCAGAAGTTTATGTACTTTATCTTAAATTTCACTTGTTTATACATTTTGAATTCGTTTCTGTATATAGTATAAGGTAGAGGTCCAATTTCATTGTTTTGTATTTTTATGTATCTATTTATTTATTTTTGAGATAGTCTTACTCTGTCACCCTGGATAGAGTGCCATGGCATCATAGCTCACAGCAACATCAAAATCTTGGGCTTGTGCAGCCTTCTTGCCTCAGCCACATCAGTAGCTGGGATTAGAGGTGTGTGCCACTACACCTGGTGAATTTTTTGATTTTTAGTCTCATTCTTGCTCAGGTGGTATCAAACTCCTGAATTCAAGCAATCCACCCACCTCAGCCTCCAAGGGTGCTAGGATTATAGGAGTGAGCCACCATGCCTGGCAGGAGCAATACTTCAAAGTAACTATAGCTAATAGGAAACTGCCCTCCTCCCCACTCCTTGTACAGCTGTTTGGCTTTGGGGAAGTTTTGGGGTATGGAGGGCTTGTGGAGTTTGATTTTTATTTTTATCCTGATAATGTTTAAAGGTACAGGAAAATAGAAGAGTGACAATCCTATCCCATCACTCAACCTTAATATATACCAGAACATGGTGAATCTTAGTTCCTCAACATCCCAACCTCATTATTTTGAGGTGAATTTCAGAGATGTTATTTCACTTGAAAACACACCCATATGGATGTCTAAAATATAAGAAACTTCTTTGAATGTAACCACAGGCTAATTCTTAAAAGCAGAGCCTCTCCTATGCCCCAGTTCCACTGTAAAGCAACCATAGACAATTATATTGATGACATGAGCTGGCACCGGCCTATAAGTTTGCATTGTTTTATTTTATTATTTTTATTTTAAGTTTGAGCTTTAAAAAGTGAATGGGGGTGGTGGTGGGAGATGAACATTCATACCAGTCCAAATCATCAGGCAGACAGCCCGCAACAAAAGAAACTTTGGCCACCATGAAATGTACTCACTCACCTTTGGAAGCCATGGCCAATGTCTACTCCAGCCTTTCAGAGTAACACAACAGCCATTTTGTATTTTTTGTGGAAATTTAGTTGGCTAGCACAATTTATTGAGGAGATTGTCCCCCCACCCACTTTGAATGTACTTGACAATATTTTAAAAATCAACTGTCAAAAGATGCTTATTTTCTGGACTCTTGATTTTATTCCATTGATTTAAATGTATATCCATATGCCGATATCACATTGTCTTAATTTCTGTACCTTTGTAGTAAGTGTGGTATTAGGAGGTGGCAGTACTTTGCCTTTATTCTTTTTATTTTTCAAGACTGTTTTAGGCATTCTGGTCCCTGGCAACTCTAGTTGAGTTTTAGGATCAGCCATTTCTGTGAAAAGAGTTTTTGGAATTTTGGTAGGGATTTCATTGAATTTGTGGACCAGTTTGGGTAGTATCACTATTTTAACAATATTAGTTTTTGCTACTCGTGAATATCAAATGTCACTTCATTTCTTGATTGATATTTATCTCGTTTCTATCAGCAATGTTTGCACATTTTTGTATATTAGTCTTTCACATCCTTAGTTCAAGTTAGTATTTTATTGTTTTACATATTACTATAAATAAAAATTGCCTTAGCAAATTTTTGTTCAGAATGTTCATTATAGGTGTATAGAAATGTAATTGAGTTTTGCATGTTGATCTTATAACTTGCACCTGGGTGAATTAATTTATCAGTGCTAGTGGCTTTTAATACATTTCTTGGAAATTATATATGTGTGTATCACATCCACACTGTATACACGATCATATCATCTATGAATAGAGAAAGTTTTATTTCTTCCTGTTCAGTTTGGATCTCTTTTAATTATTTCTATGGTCCAATCACTTTGCTTAGAACTTTGAGTACAATGTTTGACAGCAGTGATGAAAGCAGGCACCTTTGTATTTCTATTTATCTCAGTGGAAAACTCAATCTTTCACTATTGATAATGAGTGTGGCTGTGGGTTTTTCATAAATGCTCATTATTACTCACAAGGCAGTTTTCTGAGTGTTTTTCTCTTGAGTAATGGTTTATCTTGTCAAGTGCCTTTTCCATACCAGTCAAGATCACCATGTTCATTTTTTGTTTCATTATATTAACATGGAGTGTTACATTGATGGATTTTCTTATATTGAGGTGTTCTTGCATTCCTTAAGCAAGTACCACTTGGTCATCATGTGGAACTCTTTTAATATGCTCTTGGATTTAATTTGTTAGTATTTTGTTAGATGTTTTGAATCTATCTTCACAAGGCATAGTGGATTGTAATTTTCTTTTTGTGTGTGATGTCTTTATCTGGCCTTGGAATCAGGGTAAATATTAGCCTCAGAAAAAGTTAGGAAGTGTTCTTTACTCTCTTATTTTGGGTGAAAATTTATGGAGGATGGGTGCTAATTCTTAATAACTGTTTAGTAGATAGAAATACCAAGGATCACAAGAGATTACTATGAATAATTTATATGTCAAGAAATTGGATAACCTAGAAGAAATGAATGAATTTTTGGACACACATAAACTACTTGATTAATGAAGACATAGAAAATCTGAACAGGCCAATAGTGGCAAAGGAGGTCAGTAATAAAAATCTCCCATAAAAAAAAAAAGAGAGAGAGAGAGAGAACGGTAAGCAAAAAGAAGGGGAAAAAAGGCCCAGGATCTGATAGCTTTACTGCTAATTCTATCAAACATTTGAAGAAGAACTAATATCAATTCTTCTCAAATGCTTACAAAAAATCAAAGAGAAGAAAATACTTCCAAATTCTTTTTTTTAAAGCTCATGTTACTTTGATACTAAAGCCAGATAAAGATATTCCAATAAAAGAAAATTATAGGCTAATGTACCCAATGAGATACAGAAATCCTTGACAAAATTCTAACAAACTAAATTCAACAGCACATTGAGAAAATTACTCACCACAAATAAGTGGTATTTATTGGAGGAATGAAAGGATGGTTCAATGCATACAAAACTGTATTAACAGAATAAAGGACAAAAACCATATGATCATATTATTAGATGCAGAATGCATCTGATAAAATTCAACATTATTTCATTATTAAAAATGAAAAAACTCGGGTGGCACCTGTGGCTCAAAGTAGTAGGGTGTCAGTCCCATGTACCAGAGGTGGCGTGTTCAAGCTCAGCCCAGGCCAGCAACTGCAAAAAAAAAAAAAAAACAACTCAATAGACTAGATCTAGAACGAATGCATCTCAACACAATAAAAGCCATAAATGACAAGACAGTATCTAACGTTATATTCAATGGTGAAAAGCCAAAAGCTCTTTTTCTAAAACTGGGAATAAGATATGATTCACTCTCACCACTTGTATTTGATACAGTACTATAAGTCCCTATCAGAATAAACAGACTAAACACTGATACAAAATAAATCCAAATAGGTAAAGAAGTGAAATTGTCATTTTTGCTAATGAAATGATTTAATATAGGGAAAACTGTACAAACTCCATAAAAAAGGTGTTGGAACTAATAAACAAATACAGTGTAGTTGCAGCAAACACAATCATCACACACACAAAAATAAATCCTTAGTCTTTCTAAATATATGCTAGCAAAACTCTATCTGTTGAATATTGCAGGTACTATCTTCAAATAATGTTAACTTTATCTCTAATATTTTTATTTTTCTCGTAACATTTTGAGCTCATTTTTCTAAAATAGTGTTAGGCAGTAATAACATCATAACAAAGTTCCTTCATTCCAAATTATACATTCATTGTGACATTGGCTTTACATTTAAATAACTTAAAACATTTTTTTTTTTTTTTGAGACAGACTCTCACTTTGTCACCTTTGGTATCAGTGGCATCACAGCTCACAGCAACCTCAGACTCTTGGGCTCAAGTGATTCTCTTGCCTCAGCCTCAGAGTAGTGGGGACCACGGGCACCTGTGACAACACCTGGCTATTTTTAGAGAAGGGGTCTTGCTCTGGCTCAGGCTGGTCTTGAACCTGTGAGCTCAGGCAATCTGCATGCCTCAGCCTCCCAGAATGCTGGGATTATAGGTGTCAGCCCACTGCATCCTCCCAACTTAGATGATATTTTACACCAGGAAATTTGAGCTCCTGTTGTTTGGATTTGTTCGCAAAACCTAAGAAATGATTTTGAATATTACAAAGACTAACAAACATTCTTTTGTTTATGTGTTTTGACAATGTAGAGAGTATACTCAATTATATTTCAACTGCTATGAAATGAACAGATGATGAAAATAAATGACAGCTCAGGGGAAGACTTCATTTTAGTTGGCTTCTCGCAATATCCCCAGGCTGAGTTCATCCTTTCTCTATTTGTCTCTGGGTTCTATGCCATGACACTTGGAGGTAACACAGCCATCATCTTGGTCTCCCTCCTGGACAGCCAGCTGCAGACCCCAATGTATTTCTTCCTCCGAAACCTTTCACTACTGGACATATGTTTCACCACCTGTATTGTCCCACAGATGCTGATAAACATCTGGGGAAGCAGTAAGAAGGTCAGCTTTGTGGGCTGCATGGTTCAGTCTTGTGTGGCCTTAGCTCTGGGTTCCACAGAGTGTGTGCTTCTTGCTGTCATGGCTGTCGACCGTTATGTAGCTGTCTGCTGGCCCCTGCGCTACACTACAATTATGAACCCCAAAATTTGCCACCTTCTTGCAGCCCTGTCCTGGTTATCAGGGTTTGCCAACTCTCTCATTCAGTCTTCACTGGCCCTCATTATGCCTCTGTGTGGCCACCGCCAGGTGGACCATTTCTTTTGTGAAATCCTAGTTATTATCAAGCTCTCCTGTGTGGACACTGGTCCCACTGAATCGAGGATGTTAATCGCTTGCTTGATCATCCTTGCCATTCCAGTGGGCATCATCTTGACCTCCTATACCTGCATTGCCAGAGCTGTGGTGAAGATGCGATCTTCCAAGGACCGACAGAAGGCCTTTGGGACCTGCACTTCCCACCTGACGGTTGTCTCAATGTTCTATGGAACCGCCATGTTCATGTATCTTCAGCCCAAGAGTGAGCATGCTCAGAATCAGGGAAAGATCCTTGCCCTTGTTTACACCATCTTCACCCCCACCATGAACCCCCTAATCTACACACTGAGGAACAAAGATGTAAAGAGGGCAATTAGAAAGATTATCTGGAAGGATTCAGTGCAAGAAATTAAGGTCCCTGGATTTGGGTCATAGAAGTTATTTGGACACTGGATTTGTGGCAGGAAAGCTAGTTTTCTTTTCAGATTTTGGCCCAAATTAATTGAAAAAGCAAGTGAAGGAAGCACTGAATACAAGCTAAATATATATTTTTTTGTATTTTATAAACAGTAGTGATAATAGTCTTATAAAAATTATTTAATATAGGTCTTTATTCACACTTTTGCTCTCCTGAAAATCTATAAATCTGAATGTTGTACAATATTCATTCATCTTCTAAAGAGATCGGAGCTGTAGTTTTCTGCGGAACACTGGTCATTCTGTCATACAGAAGACATGGCAGGTATGGAAACAATTCTGAAATAGCTATCATATGAAGGCAAATCATATGTACCTGCATCTTTGTAAAAGTGAGGTAGGAATTGATGTCTTAAAAAGAAAAACTGGGTCCTATAATCCAGGGACAGTGTGATACTTTTGATAGATCAAGAAAAATTCCTTTCAGGGAGACAAGTTACCTTATCCTTAAATGATGTTCAGGATCTGGACATTAAATGATGTTCAGGATCTGGACATGTGTGTGGCACAGGGGTAGAGAAGAGTCAGTGTATCCAAACCAGGGCAGCAGACATGTCACTAATACAAGGGAGAATATTAAGTTCATATATCCATATGCTCTTTTTGTGGCAAAGGCTGAGTGTACTAGGGCCTTATGACACCTGTATAAATTAGCTGCTAATTTTATTCTTCATATCAGAGGCAGTGGGTGGGGCATAGAGCAAAGATGGCAGAATTGTGCAGAGTCTGAGGGGAATACAGCTGCACAAGCATGAATAAAGAGTGCTCTGGCTTCAACATATGGGAAGAGCTAGTTTGGATGCTTTCATGTCTCTGCAGACATACACAGAGTCCACCAATGAGTGACATTGAGTCCCAGGGGCAATGTTAAACCCATGTACTCATGGATTAGTTATGATTTGGCTTTCAACACCATGTGGATTCAAAGTGTTCACAGTCTCAAGATGATGGTTCAAGATTAAATTCATTTCCCAGAGCTAAACAGAATTTGGATCTGGGACTCCAAACCACAGAATAGAATCACTTCTCACAAACCATTAGGATTTAAAGGTAATAGTGGGCCAAAATATCATTTATTGAAAATAACCAGTCAGAGTCCTTAAATCACTCACGAATCATAGGTATTATTATATATAAACACTTGCAAATTACATTACATGCATTATACATATAGAAATTTTAGAACTAAACTTAAACATTCAACAGTTACATCTAATAGACAACTACAGAAGATTTCATCCTAATAAAACTGAATACACATTCTTCTCATCAGCCCATGGATCATCCTCCAAAATTGATCACATCTTAGGTCAGAAGTCTAACCTCAGAAAATTCAAAAGAATAGAAATCATTCCTTGTATTTTCTCAGACATCACAGAATAAAAGTTGAACTCAATAACAACAGGTATCTCCACACACATACAAAAACATCAAAACTAAATAACCTCATGCTGAAAAATAGCTGGGTCATAGACGAGATTAAGAAGGAAATTACCAAATTTTTGGAACAAAACAATAATGAAGAAATGAACTATCAGAACCTCTGGGATACCACAAAGGCAGTCTGAAAAGGAAAATTTATAGCATTGCAAGCCTTCCTCAAGAGAAGGGAAAGAGAAGTCGATAACTTAATAGGACATCTCAAGCAACTGGAAAAGGAAGAACTTTCTAACCCAAAACCCAGCAGAAGAAAAGAAATAACTAAAATTAGAGCAGAACTAAATGAAATTGAAACAAAAGAATCATACAGCAGATCAACCAAAGAGTTGTTTTTTTAAAAAGGTCAATAAAATAGATAAACCTTTGTCTAAACTAACCAGAAGTAGAAGACTAAAATCCCTAATTTCATCAATCAGAAATGATAAAGGCTAAATAACAACAGACTGCTCAGAAATTCAAAAAATCCTTAATGAATACTACATAAAACTCTACTCTCAGATGTATGAAAATCTGAAGGAAATAGATCAATACTTGGAAACATGCCACCCTCCTGGACTTAGCCAGGAAGAAGTAGAATGAACAAACCTATAACAAGCTCTGAAATAGCATCAACTATAAGAAATCTCCCTCCCCCAAAAAAAGCCCTGGGCCAGATGGCTTCACATCACAATTCTACCAAACCTTTAAAAAGGAACTAGTACCCATATTACTTAATCTTTTCCACAACATAGAAAAAGAAAGAATACTTCCCAGCACATTCTATGAAGCAAATATCACCCTGATACACAAACCAGGAAAAGACCAAACAAGAAAAGAAAATTGTAGACCAATATCTCTAATGAATATTGATGCAAAATTATTCAATAAGATCCTAGCAAACAATTCAACAACACATCAAACAAATTATACACCACAACCAGGTGGGGTTTCATCCCAGGGATACAAGGCTGATTCAATATATGTAAATCCATAAATATAATACATCACATAAACAAATTCAAAAACAAAGACCATATGATTCTCTCAATTGATGCAGGAAAAGCTTTTGACAATATACAGCATTCTGTCTTGACCAGAATGCTTAAGAAAATAGGTATAGAAGGAACATTTCTTAAACTGATAGAGGCCATGTACAGCAAACCCATAGCCAATATCATAGGGAGTGGAGTAAAATTGAAATCATTTCCACTCAGATCAGGAACTAGGCAAGGATGCCCAGTGTCTCTACTGCTTTTTAACATTGTAATGGAAGTCTTAGCCACTTCAATCAGGCAAGAGAAGACAATCAAGGGGATCCAAATAGGATCAGAGGAGATCAAATGTCACTCTTCGCAGATGATATGATTATATATTTGGAAAACCCAGGGAATCAACTACAAAACTCCTGGAAGTGATCAAGGAATATAGTAACATCTCAGGATCCAAAATTGACACTCAAAAATCTGTAGCCTTTATATACACCAACAATAGTCAAGGGGAAAAAACAGTCAAGGACTCTATTCCCTTTACAATAGTCTCAAAGAAGATGAAATATCTGGGAGTGTATATAACTAAGGACATGAATTATCTCTATAAAGAGAACTATGAAACTCTGAGAAAAGAAGTAGCTGAAGATGTTAACAAATGGAAAAATATACCGTGCTCATGGTTGGGAATAATCAACATCGTTAAAATGTCAATACTACCTAAAACAATCTACAGATTAAATGCAATCCCCATTAAAGCACCTCTGTCATATTTTAAAGATCTGGAAAAATTAGTACTCCATTTTATATAGAAACAGAAAAAAACTCAAATAGCCAAGACATTACTCAGAAATAAAAATAAATAGGGAGGAATCATGCTTCTAGATTTCAGACTATAGTATAAATCGATAGTGATCAAAGCAGCATGGTACTGGCACAAAAATAGAGAGGTAGATGTATGGAACAGAATTGAAGATCAAGAGGTGAACCCAGACACTTATCATCATTTGATTTTTGATAAGCCTACTAAAAATATAAACTGAGGGAAAGATTCCTTATTCAGTAAATGGTGCTGGATGAATAGGCTGGCAACTTGTAGAAGACTGAAACTGGACCCACACCTTTCTCCTCTAACTGAAATTAACTCTTACTGGTTAAAGGACTTAAACTTAAGACATGAAACTAAATATTCTTAGAGACAGTGCAGGGGAAATGCTTGAAAAAATTGGCCTGGGAGAATACTTCATGAGGAAGACACCCCGGTCAATTGAAGCAACATCAAAAATACACTACTGGGATCTAATCAAATTAAAAAGCTTCTGCACTGGCAAGAAAACACTAAGTAAAGCAAATAGACAGCCCTCAGAATGGGAGAGGATTTTTGCAAGTTATACTTCCAACAAAAGTCTTATAACCAGAATCCACAGAGAACTCAAACTTATTACTAAACAAAAAACAAGTGATTCCATATCATTGTGGGCAAGAGACATGAACAGAAGCTTCTTTGAAGAAGATAGGCACATGGCCTACCGACACATGAAAAAATGCTCATCATCTTTAAGCATCAGAAAAATGCAAACCAAAACTACTCTGAGACACCATCTAACTCCAGTAAGGGTAGCCCACATCACAAAATCCCAAAACTACAGATGTTGGCATGGATGTGGAGAAAAGGGAACACTTCTGCACTGCTGCTGGGAATGCAAGCTAGTACGTTCCTTTTGGAAGGAAGTTTGGAGAACACTCAGGGATCTTAATTTACACCTGCCATTTGATCCTGTAATTCCTCTTCTAGGTATATATACAAAGGACCAAAAATCATTTGGCAATAAAGATATTTGCACCAGATTGTTCATTGCAGCTCAATTCATAACAGCCCAAGTACCCATCAACCCATGAATGGATTAACAAATTGTGATATATGTATACCATGGAATACTATGCAGCAGTAAAAAAAAATGGAGACTTTACCTCTTATATGTTTACATAGATGGAGCTGGAAAATATTCTTAGTAAAGTACCTCAGGAATGGAAAAAAAAGTATCCAATGTACTCAGTACTACTCTGAAACCAATTTATAATAACTCACACTTGCATATGAAAAATGAAACACAACTTTAGCCTAGGATGAAGGAAGGTAGGGGAGGGAGCTGGGAAGGGAGGGAGTGGGAGGGATAGTAGGGAATAGTAGGGGGATCACAACTAAGAAGCACATTGCAAGTACAAGTTGGATCTATCATGTGTAGAACACAAATGTCCTAATGCTATAATTGGGTAAATGAGGTGAAAGCTATGTTGATTAGTATGATGTAAGCACTCCAATTTGTACAAATAATAACAACATTGAAAATGGCATAAATGTAGTTATGATCTATGTACAAAAGACTTAATAAAAAATAAAAAAAAAAACACTAAGGAACTTCCACTTAAACACAATTACAAAAAAAAAAAAAAAAAGATTTGATGCTCTGGTGAGGTCCAGTTTCCGTATGGCACATCAGATGGCCTAAACTGAGGCAGGCTGTCAGACAGACTTGAGGCAGAATCCATTTTCCCTGAGAAACTTCAGTTTTCCCTCTTAAAGTCTTCAACTGATTGGATAAGGGCAACTCCTACCATCAAGGGTAATCTCCCTTACTTAAAGTCAACTGATTTTGGATGTTAAGTACAGCAAAAGCCAGATTAGTATTTGACCAACAACTGGGCACCACAGCTTAGCCAAGTTCACACATAGAATTTTACCATCACTACTCACTCTTTGTCAACATGGCACCTACCCTCATCTCCTTAAACCATACACAATCTTCAAATAAATAAAATAACAAAGTCACTTTGTATAACAAAAAATTGCACCAAACCTTCTGCCAGAAAAGCCTTTGAGCCATGTTTATTGGTTTCCTTGATATCCTATAACTTAAATATTATGCAGTAAACTTAAAAGCATCTAAAGACTATGAAGTAAAGTCAGTGCACCCGGTGTTGTATGATAAGAGAGGGACGAAAACAGACATTTTCATGTGTTCTTGACACACACACACACAGAATGCACAAGAAAGAAACACAACTATTAATATGTTCATAATAAAATAAGGAAGAAATATACATAACAATTAATGTCCTTGTTTCTGCAACTGGCCATGTACTCATAGCTGATATTTATGCTTACCTTCTGCTATGCTTTGCTTCAGACAGGCCCTCACCTAGTCATGGTTGTTTAATTGAAAGGGTGACCGAAACCTTCATTCCTAAAGTTTCTGGGCCAGTAGTAGTCCTTCATAAATTGAATGGCAGTTTCCCTTGCAATATATATACAAACACATATACAAACATATATACATATATATGTATCCCTACACATATATATCCATGTCAAAAAAATGTACAATTATTATTAATTAATTTACTTTTTATTAAGTCTTTTGTACGTAGATCATAAATACATTTATGCCATTTTCAATGTAGTGATTATTTGTACAAATTGGAGTGCTTACATCATACTAATCAACATAGCTTTTACCTCATTTACCCAAATATAGCATTAGGACATTTGTGTTCTACACATGATAGATCCAACTTGTACTTGCAATGTGCTCCTTAGTTGTGGTCCCCCTACTATCCCCTACTATCCCTCCCACCCCTTCCCCTTCCCTCTTTCATCCTAGGCTAAAGTTGTGTTTCATTTTTCATATGCAAGTGTGAGTGATTATAAATTGGTTTCACAGTAGTACTGAGTACATTGGATATTTTTTTTTCCCATTCCTGAGGTACTTTACTAAGAAGAATATTTTCCAGCTCCATCTATGTAAACATAAAAGAGGTAAATTCTCCATTTTTTTTTTTACTGATGCATAGTATTCCATGGTATACACATATCACAATTTATTAATCCATTCATGAGTCGATAGGCACTTGGGCTTCTTCCATTACTTGGCAATTATGAATTGAGCTGCAATGAACAATCTGGTGCAAATATCTTTATTGCCAAATGATTTTTGGTCCTTTGGATGCACGCCTAGAAAAGGAATTGCAGGATCAAACGGCAGGTGTACATTAAGATCCCTGAGCGTTCTCCAAACTTCCTTCCTAAAGGAACATACTAGCTTGCATTCCCAGCAGCAGTGCAGAAGTGTTCCCTTTTCTCCACATCCATGCTAACATCTGTAGTTTTGGGATTTTGTGATGTGGGCTACTCTTACTGGAGTTAGATGGTGTCTCAGAGTAGTTTTGGTTTGCATTTTTCTGATGCTTAAAGATGATGAGCATTTTTTCATGTGTCTATAGGCCATGTGCCTATCTTCTTCAGAGAAGCTTCTGTTCATGTCTCTTGCCTAGAGCAAACCCACAGCCAATATCATAGTGAATGGAGTAAAATTGAAATCATTTCCACTCAGATCAGGAACCAGGCAAGGATGTCCACTGTCTCCACTGCTTTTAACATTGTAATGGAAGTATTAGCCACTGCAGTCAGGCAAGAGAAGGCAATCAAGGGGATCCAAATAGGACCAGAGGAGATCAAACAGTCACTCTTCGCAGATGATATGATTATATATCTGGAAAACCCCCAGAGAATCAACTACGAAACTCCTAGAAGTGATCAAGGGATATAGTAACGTCTCAAGGATACAAAATTTTTATTTTATTATTTATTGGGTACATAAGCTATTTCTTTTCTTTTTTTTCTTACAAATTTAGTCAACTTTATTTTCTTGTGAAATTCTCCTTGGTTTTGGCATCGTTCTAAATTCAGAGCTGAGGATCGACAATACTAGTGATGACCCAGCACCAGTGTTTGCTTTTCAACCCCTTTGCCAGTGGGAGAATAGTCCAGTAGCCTCCTGGGTTCAAGTCCATGCTCCTTCACTTACTAGTTGAGTAAAATAGGGCATCCTACTTCCCTTCTGTGCCTCAGTTTTCTCAATTGTGAAATGGAGATACTAATACATATTGGGGATAATAGTAGACACTTTCTAGAACTGTTATGAGGCTTAAATGGAAAATGTGTATAAACAGCTTAGCACAAGGCCTGGCACAAGTGAATGTTAGTGACTATTTGTGACTATTTTCTCAATGTCTAGATTCAAAGAGGATTCTGAGTTGAATACACACAAGGCCCAACTGACACCTTAGAGTCAGTGTAATAAATCTGTCTGGTGGACAGTTGTCATCATGGGTGGTCACTTGGTAGTTTATGGATATCTAAGCTTGGGGAATGGCTCACACCATGATTCTCAAAAGCAGAAGCTGCTGCCCCACATTCCTGGCCTCCCTTGAAAGTGGAGTGAAGGTATATGGACCAGACTCCTGATACATATACTTGAAGTGTTCACATGGCATGATGAAACAAAGAGACACCCTAAAGGATCCTATTTTCCAGACATACTCTTTCTTACCTCCACTGTAGAGTAACAGCCCAATTGTGCCTTGCGATGCCACTTCATCACTTTCAGGGATTCCAATGAGGCGGATATTAGCCTTCTTCAAATTATCCCAGAGCTCTCTGAAAGAATGATCTGTTTTTGCTCTCCATTTCTCTTCCTCTTTGAGAGTTTGAGAGCATTCAAAAGCTTTGTCTTCAATGTCAGAAAGCAGGAGAATTGCTTGAACCCAAGAGTCTGAGGTTGCTGTGAGTTGTGATGCCACTGTTCTCTACCAAGTGTGACAAAGTGAGACTCTGTTTCAAAAAATAATAATAATAATAATTTATTTAAATATAAAGCCAATGTCACAATGAATATAAGAATTGGAATGAAGGAACTTTGTTATGATATTATTACTGTGTAACACTGTTTTAGACAAATGAACTCAAAATGTTCTAAGAAAAATACAAATATGAGAGATAAAGTTAAAATTATTTGCAGATAGTACCTGCAATATTCAACAGATAGGTTTTTGCTAGTATATATTTAGAAAGGGTACTGATTTTTTTTGTATGAGTATTGACTATGTATCCTGCAACTACACTGTATTTGTTTATTAGGTCTAATAGGCTTTTTAATGGTGTTCACAGGGTTTTCTCTGTATTAAATCATTTCATTAGCAAAAATGACAATTTCACTTCTTTACCTATTTGGATTTCTTTTGTCTCTTTGTTTACTCTGTTTACTCAGATAGGGACTTGCAGTACTATATCAAATGCAAGTGGTGAGAGTTAACATTCTTATCTTTATCCTGGTTTTCGAAAAAGAGCTTTTGGCTTTTCACCATTGAATATAACATTAGTTATTGGCTTGTCATTTATGGCTTTTATTGTGTTGAGATGCATTTATTCTAGATCTAGTCTAGTGAGTCTTTTCTTTTTTAATAATAGAATAATGTTGCTTTTAATCAGATGAATACTGCATCTAATAATATGATCATATGGTTTTTGTCATTCATTTTGTTAATATGGTCTATCACATTTATGGATTTGTATGCATTGAACCATCCTTTCATTCCTCCAATAAATACCATTTAATTATGGTGAATAATTCTTTCAATGTGCTGTTGAATTTGATTTATTAGAATTTTGTCAAGTATTTTGGCATCTCATTGGGTACATTAGCCTAGAATTTTCTTTTATTGGAATATTCTTGTCTGGCTTTAGTATCAAAGTAACATGAGCTTTAAAAAAAGAATTTGGAAGTATTTTCTCCTCTGATTTTTTGTAAGCATTTGAGAAGAATTGATATTACTTCTTCTTCAAATATTTGGTAGAATTAGCAGTAAAGCTATCAGATCCTGGGCCTTTTTTCCCTTCTTTTTGCTTTCCTTTTTCTCTCTGTCT
Organism: Nycticebus coucang; assembly: GCF_027406575.1. Classification (NCBI taxonomy): domain Eukaryota; kingdom Metazoa; phylum Chordata; class Mammalia; order Primates; family Lorisidae; genus Nycticebus; species Nycticebus coucang. The sequence goes on along the minus strand of NC_069796.1, from coordinate 88,626,521 downwards.
CTCTTTTTTTCTTTCTTTCTTTCTTTTTTTTTTTTTGTGGGATATTTTTATTACTGATTTGACCTCCTTAGCCACTATTGGCCTGTTCAGATTTTCTATGTCTTCATGATTCAGGTAGGTTATGTGTGTCCAAAAATTCATTTATTTCTTCTAGGTTATCCAATTTGTTGACATATAAACTATTCATAGTAATCTCTTATGATTCTTGGTGTTTCTATCTACCAAACAGTTATCAAGAATTAACACCAATCCTCCACAAACTTTTCCACCAAAATAAAAGAGTAAAGAACACTTCCTAACCTTTACTGAGATTAATGTTTACTCTGATTACAAAGCCAGATAAAGATATCACACAGAAAAAATAAAATTACAATCCACTATGCCTTGTGAAGATAGATGTAAAACTTCTCACAAAATACTGACAAATTAAATCCAAGAGCATATTAAAAGAGTTCCACATGATGACCAAGTGGTACTTGCTTAAGGAATGCAAGAACATCTCAATATAAGAAAATCCATCAATGTAACACACCATGTTAATATAATGAAACAAAAAATGAGCATGGTGATCTTGACTGGTACAGAAAAGGCACTTGACAAGATAAACCATTACTCAAGAGAAAAACACTCAGAAAACTGCCTTGTGAGTAATAATGAGCATTTATGAAAAAACCCACAGCCACACTCATTATCAATAGTGAAAGAGTGTGAGTTTTCCACCGAGATAAGTAGAAAGACAAAAGGTGCCTGCTTTCATCACTGCTGTCAAACATTGTACTCAAAGTTCTAAGCAGAGTGATTGGACCATAGAAATAAGTAAAAGAGATCCAAACTGAACAGGAAGAAATAAAACTTTCTCTATTCACAGATGATATGATCGTGTATACAGTGTGGATGTGATACACACATATATAATTTCCAAGAAATGTATTAAAAGCCACTAGCACTAATAAATTAATTCATCCAGGTGCAGGTTATAAGATCAACATGCAAAACTCAATTACATTTCTACACACCTATAATGAACATTCTGAACAAAAGTTTGCTAAGGCAATTTTTGTTTATAGTAATATCTAAAACAATAAAATACTAACTTGAACTAAGGATGTGAAAGACCAATATATCAAAATGTGCAAACATTGCTGATAGAAACGACATAAATAAATAATATAATAAATATCAATCAAGAAATGAAGTGACATTTGATATTTCCGAGTAGCAAAAACTAATATTGTTAAAATAGTGATACTACAGAAACTGGTCCACAAATTCAATGAAATCCCTACCAAAATTCCAAAAACTCTTTTCACAGAAATGGCTGATCCTAAAACTCAACTAGAGTTGCCAGGGACCAGAATGCCTAAAACAGTCTTGAAAAATAAAAAGAATAAAGGAATAAAGGCAAAGTACTGCCACCTCCTAACACCACACTTACTACAAAGGTACAGAAATTAAGACAATGTGATATCAGCATATGGATATACATTTAAATCAATGGAATAAAATCAAGAGTCCAGAAAATTAGCATCTTTTGACAGTTGATTTTTAAAATATTGTCAAGTTCATTCAAAGTGGGGCGGGGACAATCTCCTCAATAAATTGTGCTAGCCAACTAAATTTCCACAAAAAATACAAAACAGCTATTGTGTTGCTCTGAAAGGCTGGAGTAGACATTGGACATGGCTTCCAAAGGTGAGTGAGTACATTTCATGGTGGCCAAAGTTTCTTTTGTTGCGGGCTGTCTGCCTGATGATTTGGACTGGTATGAATGTTCATCTCCCACCACTCTCCCATTCACTTTTTAAAGCGCAAACTTAAAATAAAAATAATAAAATAAAACAGTGCAAACTTATAGGCCGGTGCCAGCTCATGTCATCAATATAATTGTCTATGGTTGCTTTACAGTGGAACTGGGGCATAGGAGAGGCTCTGCTTTTAAGAATTAGCCTGTGGTTACATTCAAAGAAGTTTCTTATATTTTAGACATCCATATGGGTGTGTTTTCAAGTGAAATAACATCTCTGAAATTCACCTCAAAATAATGAGGTTGGGATGTTGAGGAACTAAGATTGGCCATGTTCTGGTATACATTAAGGTTGAGTGATGGGATAGGATTGTCACTCTTCTATTTTCCTGTACCTTTAAACATTATCAGGATAAAAATAAAAATCAAACTCCACAAGCCCTCCATACCCCAAAACTTCCCCAAAGCCAAATAGCTGTACTAGGAGTGGGGAGGAGGAGAGTTTTCTATTAGCTAGATTTACTTTAAAGTATTGCTCCTGCCAGACACGGTGGCTCACTCCTGTAATCCTAGCACCCTTGGAGGCTGAGTTGGGTAGATTGCTTGAGCTCAGGAGTTTGAGACCACCTGAGCAAGAATGAGACTAAAAATCAAAAAGTTCACCAGGTGTAGTGGCACATACCTGTAATCCCAGCTACTGATGTGGCTGAGGCAAGAAGGCTGCACAAGCCCAAGATTTTGATGTTGCTGTGAGCTATGATGCCATGGCACTCTATCCAGGGTGACAGAGTAAGACTGTCTCAAAAATAAATAAATAGATATATAAAAATACAAAACAATGAAATTGGACCCCTACCTTATACTATATACAGAAATGAATTAAAAATGGATCAACAAGTGAAATTTCGATGATGTACATAAACTTCTGAAGAAAATATAGGGAACCATTCTTATGATCTTGGATTTAGCAATTGATTTCTAGATAAGACACCAAAAGCATAAAAATTAACATAAATAGATTAATTAGCCTCTAAAAATTAAAAACTTTTGTGCATGAAAAGACATTATCGGAATTCTGGGAAGATGGCTGACTAGTAGCAACCCTCAGCAGAGGCTTCTGACCTGAGGGAGAAAAACTGAACAGAATCGGACTCTATGAAGCCAAAGGTGGGAAGCTGAGCCAAGAAAGAAGTTCGCAAGCTGTAACTCCAAGGAAGAGCATTGAAGAAAACAAATTACAGATACAAAGCCCATCAATTAGAGAATGGGAGACCCCTCCCACAAGCAGGAGGCCTGCCACAGGCTATCTGCCAACAAACATGGAACAAAAGACCTCTCATTTTACCTTGCTGGAGAGAGCCGCTAAACACCAGGTCTCTTTCTCCAGGGAGGGTCCACTTATGAACCTAGACACCACCCCGCCAGGCATAAAATTGAACAAATATTTTTCCCCATGAGTCCATACTCCCAGTCCACCCTTCCACCCTCACATGGCTGTCTGAAGTTCTGCCCCCTGCAGAGCACAGAGTGTTTGATCATTTCCTGAGAGGTCTGGGCATAGCATGGACCACCAACCATCAGGTCAGAATCTGTGACTAACAAGGAGGAAAGAGGGTGAGGAAAGAAAGGGACACTTGGCTGGACAAGGAGCAGTCCCCTGGTTATGACCATGCCCAGCCAGAGGTGGTATTGACACTCGGTTCAAGCTGTGTCTGGAGGGATGGGTTGCAGAACCCCTGGCTCTGATGGCACACACAACAGGAGAGCGGTGACACATGTGGACTGAGTTCAACAGGCATGGCTGGTCCCCAGCCCCTGTTGGGCCTGAAAGCAGAGGCCTACCAGGCATGGCCTAAGACCTGAGGGCAAGGATGTGGTCCCCTGACTCCAACAGAACCCTCAAGCAGAGGCTTGCTGGGTGTAAATCAAGACCTGAGGGCAAGGGCATTGTTTCCTGTCTCCCGGCAGTCCTGGTGAGCAGAGGCTTACTGGGTGAGGACTGAGACCTGCAAGCAGGATGTGATGCCCTGACTCCAACAGAGCTTGGGAACAGAGGCTTGCCATGCAGTGGACTGAGACTGGCAGGTGCATGATCATCTGACTCCAACTGGTTTTTCAAGCAGAGGCTAGATGGGTGTGGACTGAGACCATGGGTGGGTACATGACACCTGGCTCCAACTGAGCCTGTGAGCAGAGAAGCGGACAACAGTGGACTGAGTCTGGTGGGCAGGGAGTATGGATCCAAGTCTCCAATTGTACTATTGGAGACCCTTGAATAACCTCTGTGTTGAGCAGGCTTTGCATTGTCAGAGACAATTTAATTGGAACGCACGTCTGGGGCTGCCCACACCATGGTATATTGTGTAGCTTTCAAGAAAGATGGAGACTTTACCTGTTTTATATCCAGCATCCTTCATGATCAGAGCACTTAAGAAAATTGGTATAAGAGGGAAATTTCTTAAACTGATAGAGGCCATCTACAGCAAACCCACAGCCAATATTGTATTGAATGGACTTAAATTGAAATTATTTCCACTCAGATCAGGAACCAGACAAGGCTGCCCATTGTCTCCACTGCTCTTTAACATTGTAATGGAAGTTTTAGCCATTGCAATTAGGGAAGAAAAGGCGATCAAGGGTATCCATATAGGGTCAGAAGATATCAAACTTTCACTCTTCGCAGATGATATGATTGTATATCTGGAAAACACCAGGGATTATACAACAAAACTCTTAGAAGTTATCAAAGAATACATCAGCATCTCAGGTTGCAAAATCAACATTCATAAATCAGTAGCCTTTATATATACCAACAATAGTCAAGCTGAACAAACAGTTAAGGACTCCATTCCATTAACAGTAGTGCCAAAGAAGATGAAATATTTGGGAGTTTATCTAACAAAGAACGTGAAAGATCTCTATAAAGAGAAATATGAAACTCTAAGAAAAGAAATATCTTAAAATGTTAACAAATGGAAAAACATACCATGATCATGGCTGGGAAGAGTCAACATGTTAAAATGTCCATACTACCCAAAGCAATGTACAATTTTAATGCAATCCCTATTAAAGCTCCACTGTCATACTTTAAAGATCTTGAAAAAATAATACTTCATTTCATATGGAATCAGAAAAAAACCTCAAATAGCCAAGACATTATTCAGAAATAAAAACAAAGCAGGAGGAATCACGCTACCAGACCTCAGACTATACTATAAATCGATAGTGATCAAAACAGCATGGTACTGGCACAAAAACAGAGAAGTAGATGTCTGGAACAGAATATAGAACCAAGAGATGAATCCAGCTACTTACTGTTATTTGATCTTTGACAAGCCAATTTTAAATCTTATTTTAATGTTAAAAAAAAAAAAGCTTATAAAGCTTATCACCTATTTGATGATAATTTGAAAGTATATCCTGTTATGGATCAACTTTCCTCTCAATGTCTGATTTCTTTTGTTTTTCTAAAGAATCCCCAAAGGCATAAGATCTTTAAATGCTGTGATGATAAATTGAGATAAACAAAGCAATGATGAAATTATTACATTAGTTCTAGATATCTGGAGAAATTCTCTAGGGCCCATCATGTTTCCCAGCAGTCTCCCCCTCCCCAGGGCTCCTGTATTCCTGAGAGTGATTACGCACATGCGGTTGAAGCCCAGGGGACATCACAGTGAGGCAGACTCTCCTGCAGCTGCCATTACCCTGTTGCTTTTCCCGTGTCCTTGGGTAAAATTAGAGCAGTTCGCCAGCCTCAGCTCAACCCTTTTGACTGGAGCAGGAACTCCAGTCACCAGGTAGGAGCAGAGCCTTCTGTTTCTTTGGTGGAAGGTCTTTGTGGTGTTTCTGATCCCATTTGGGCCTGGTGATGCTGAACGTGAACACGAGAGAGAGAGCTCATGTGCAGGGTTACCTTATCTAAAGGATGTTTACATGTACCAGAAAGTTCCCATGACCAGTGGAATTTCGTGTTAGGAGAAAAGCAAAGCACAGCAGGGCCACTTGCATTTGTGTCCTGGAGAGGCGAGTGGCATTGTCTCCTCGGTTACAGCTATTTTACCCACTGCCACTTTATCACTCAAGCCTAGTGTGCCCGATTTTGACATTTGATAATATTTTCCACTAAAATAAACTCAAATTCTTTGCAGGGTGGTTAATTCCACATTTTGAGACTGGAAGTAATATTAGGCCACCAAAGAATATCCAGGCATGTTTACCGGAGAATTAGTGAGAGTCCTCAAAAAGCAAATAAGCCAACTGAGGAGAACTTCCATTGGCCAAATGGATGAGTGAGAAATAATAGTACTATTACAGATACGTTAGGTTAATTGGAATTAGACCATGAGTTCACAATGATGCTCAGATTTATATAAAGCATAGTGTAACCCAAAAGAAGGGTGGATTGCTAATGATATGTTTAACTTGTCCAATAGATTTTTTCAATTTCAAAATACTAACAGGGTACAAATAGAATGGAAAAACAAACACCACATGTAATTTCCGATTACATTTTTAAATTTTATTTACTTTTTTAGAGACAGAGTCTCACTACAAGGCTACACTTGGACTCCTGGGCTCGAGCGATCCTCCTGGGTCAGCCTCCTGAGTATCTGGGACTACAGGTGCACACCACAGCACTCGGCTCAAAATGGTTTTAACAAGCAAGAGTGTCTTTATGAGTACACACACATACAGGTGTAGTTTGTTCCTTCTGATAAGCAGATGCCCTTTTAGAAGTATAACATATGTTTATTACTATCTGTGTCAGCTGGAAAAAGAAAGCAAAAATGGGAGAATGCACATGCCTTGTAGAAATAAAGAACAGTCATCAGGAGCAGAAGTCACTGGTCACCTCCGGTGACCTTACACAGCACCAGGGAGAAAGGGGCTCGCAGCCACTGTGCCGGTGTTCATAGAAAAACAAAAATAACTGTAAAAGAAAGGCTTAACATTTCATTCCAGAAAAATAGATTAGGCACCCAGCTCCACAAAAGAAAGCTGGCTGTGCAGACTATCTCGTTCTTCATTCCGGGGACAAGATGCGTAGCTGTCCAATATTTGAGAAATTGAAATGTGGCTACTGAGACTGGAGGACAAACTGTTGAACTGTGATTAATTTAAACTTAAATTTAAAATCTGATGTATAATTCAGCTATTGAAAGATAAAGTACACTTTTAGTGAATCTACCCCTCAACTGTAAATATTACAGAACCTAAATACAAACCAAGCATTTCCAATGAAAAATTAGCATCTAATTTGAAATGTACATTAAGTATGAAATTCACAACCAATGTAGATTTAGTATGAAATGGATACCTCCCTTATAAGTCTTTAAATATTAATATAAGATTAAAATATTGAATTAATATAAGTTTGTATGAAGTGGGTTAAATAATATTAAAATTAACTTATCTGTGTTTTATTTTTTTAAATGTGGCCATTAGAGAATTTTAGTTACCCATTTTTCTTGTATCATTGCCCATTATTTCTTCTCAAAAGAAGCTCTTTTTGAGGTAAACTTACTAATTATTCTGAGTTAACTACTGACAAACACAGGTTTACAATTAAATCATAGAACAGATTAATATATTAACATAACATGGCAATAAATTAGGTACTCTGTGCTACTAATCCTGAAAGCACACCCATTACCTGGACAAAGAGGCAAGTATCCAGAGAAGATAAAGGGTTGTAGCACTCACTCACCATGAGGTGCCATGTAAATCTTTGATCCAAAAGAGACTTGGCGACCCCCCAGCTCAGGGTGGTGCGATGTATTTTACCTAGTCCACCCGACTGTGGAAATCCTGCCTTCTTTTTTTTTTTTTTAATTTAGAAGACATACAGGAGAAATTAAAGGATTTTTAAAAGCCATAAGGAAGAAATAAATTCATATCCACAATCCTGCATTTTAAAACTGGTTTTAGTGCATATGTCAGATCAATTCTGCAACAATCCTTAACACTCTGAATTTGCTCTCTGTGCTTTGGACGGTGTTAAAGCTCTCAGAAGAATCTGATGTCTCAGACTTGGCATGTATTTGACTCAGAGAAGAGGCAATCACAGAAAAGTAGCTGGAGGGTTCCATGGAGTGGGGAGGGTGCCTCAAAGGTAAGGCAGTGGCATCGTCAGGAGAGGAATCACAACACACAAGGTAAATAAGTCAGGTCCTTTGAAGAGAAAGGTTGTCTTAGTTAAGTAATAAAGGATGACACCAGGAACATATTGTGGAGCTCTGCTGATGTGTCCCCACAGAGTCTTGACCTGGTCAGTGGACAGTGGTTTTTGATCATGGTGGTTATGATGCATTTTACAGTTTCTAATGAGAGTTCATGCTTAGTTTGAAATGATTAGCACCAAGAAAAAAATATGAACATTCATAGAGGATAAAGCTGCAATTTCTTAAGATTCTGTTATCAATAATGTTTCAGAAAGCTCACACACATATATCATTGTACTTTACTGTGCATATACGGGCTCATTTTAAAACACTGTTTTTAAATATACTTTTTAATGAATCAGTAGATAAACAACTATGTACCCACACAAGAGAAAAATCCAATCAAGAAAGGAAAGGGGAGAGGGGAGGAAGAGGGGGTACTTGCTGAGCTAATGGACCCAATGTAAGGGTATAGAGCACACCCCTTAGGTGAAGGGCTCCACTACAAATTGGACTTTACCTCACACCAACAATGTAACTTATTATCTATATCCTTATAGTAATCTAAAATTTAAAAAATAAAGACAAAGAAAATATTCTATTTCAAATTAGAAATACTTATTTTTCTTCGACAGTGTGTTTTACCTACATACTATTATTTAAAATGACTTCAGCGGGGCCGGGCATGGTGGCTTATACCTGTAATCCTAGAACTCTGGGAGGCTGAGGCGAGTGGATTGCCTGAGCTCACAGATTCAGGACCAGCCTGAGCCAGAGGGAGACCTCCCCTCTGCAAATAGCTGGGTGTTGTGGCAGGCGCCTGTAGTCCCAGTTACTGAGAGGCTGAGGCAAGAAAATCAGTTCAGCCCAAGAGTTTCAGGCTGCTATGAGCTGTGATACAATGGCCCTCTACCAAGGGTGAAAAGTGAGACTCTGTCTCAAAAAAATAAATACATACAAAATAAATAAATAAAATGACTGTGGCATATGCTTTTGTATTGCTATGCCATAATTTATTACTGAACCTCCAATTACAGATATTTAGGTTTTGTCATTGTTACTTTAAACATTTTAGCTAATATTTTGGCACACGTTCTCAGAGCTTCCTCTCTTTCAGAGATGTAGAGTTACACAAACAGTTGCGACACACATATTTTGAAACAGTTTTTCTTTATAAACTATGATTCTATTAACATTCTTATATAGCTGGATGAAAATTTGATATGTGGTACAGAATTGTGTTGGAGAAGTTGGGCTCCAAGTGACAATCCTACTTGTTCCCATTCACAGTCTGGTCCTAATGGTGACCACTTTTATGAACAGCTTTTCTGTAGAAATAACATCACGTTGCTTTCCTCAAATCCTGTAATAATTCTGTTTTGTTTTCTTTGGGAAGACATTCCACTGTTCCTTTGAGGTGGATTGTCCTTCGAAACAGATCAATAAACTTGATATTGTTGGGATATGGGTTTCTCTTAAGTGTCTTAGGCTGTTTTGTCCAGGGCAGGTTTTAAGAAAGATCTTCCCAACAAAAAAATGTCCCCTTTATTTTAAAATCAGTTTTAAGGTTTTACTTTTTGCATGTAAGTTGTTAACCCATCTGGATTGTTTATCCATCTTAAGGAACTTATATATGCTTTTGAATAATAATTTATTAGTATTTAAAATACTTAGTTTAATATATTAAAATCACAGAAACTTGGGCTCATTTCTTAATTAAATTTTTTTATTCATTAGCTTTCTTGTTCAGTTTCACACTATTTTGGCTACTGTGACTGGATAGTATTATTAATAATAAAAATAAAACAATTTTAGATGTGTCTAAGTTATCTTTAATAAGGTTATTATTTTAGCTAAGCTTTAGAATCATTTTGTCAAGTTTAAAAAGTTGGAAATGTTATTATAATTGTTTTGAGTTTATTGATGAATTTAGAATGAATTTTCATCTATAAAACATGTAGTTTTTCCTTTAAGAGGAAGTATATAACACCATGTATTAAAATATTTTGTATTCCGGGGCTGCACCTGTGTCTCAAAGGAGTAGAGCGACAGCCCCATATGCCGGAGGTGTCAGGTTCAAACCCAGCCCTGGCAAAAGAAAAAAAAAAAATATATATATATATATATTTCATATTCCTTAAAAGTTTTAAAAATTTCTCTGTGAGACCTGTTTATTTTTTCTGTAATTTATTCCTATGTATTCAATGTTTTTGTTCCTATTGATTTTAAGATCTTTTCCCTATTATATTAGCTATTGATAATATTAGAATTCTATGACTTTTTCTACTTCAACTTTATTCCTTTATTTCTGTTTTGGAATTTTATGTGAAGAAGGTCAAGTTAATGTCCCCTGAAGTTTGTAGCACCTGCAGTAACAGGTCTAGGAGAGACACAAGCATGTTTTTTTACTTTATTTCCTCCCATCACCAGCACCATTGCCCTGTCCCCAGGGACACTTAGTGGTCAGTCTCAAAACGTATGCATTTTATGGGAAAGCAAATAATGATTTACTTCAGTAGAACAAATTCTAATCTATCTCCAAACAAGTCTGTCTCTAATAGGTTTAACTTTAATTTTTAATTGCACTAAAGAACGGATAGCATTAAACTTACTATCTTAATCATTTTAAGTGTACAGTTCAGTAGTGTTTACTATATTCACATTGTTGGGCAACAGATAGGCAGAACCTTTTCATCTTGCAAAACTGATACTCTGTAACACATTTTAAAACTCACCATCCCCCCACCCCCCCACCCCCGCTCCTAGTAACCATGATTTTACTCTTCATTCCTGTGAATCTGACTATGTCAGATACTTCAGATAACTGAAATCATATATTGTGTGTGATTCTTTTTTTCTTCGAGACAGAGTCTCACCCTATTCCCTGGGCAGAGTGCAGTGGCCTCATAGCTCACTGCAACCTCAGACTCGGGCTGTCGGCCATCCGCTGCCTCAGCTTCAGGAAGCCACTGGGATTACAGGTGCTCACCCTGGTGCCCAGCTAGAGTTTTCTTTTTCTTTTCTTTCTCTCTCTCTCTCTCTCTTTTTTTTTTATAAGCTGAGTTCTCGCTCTCTCTCAGAAAAGTCTCAAACTCCTGAACTCAAGCAATTTCTTCCTCCTCAGCCTCCCACAGTGCCCAGATTATAGGCGTGAGCCATTGCCCCTGGCTATGTGTATGACTTCCTCTGGATGGCTTATTTCACTTCACATAAAGTCCTGGGACTCATCCATGTAGCCTGTGTCAGGGATTCCTTTGTTTTCAGGCTGCCTCCTGTCTCACTGTGCATCTGTGCACATCACATTCTGTTTATCTATTCATCTGCTGAGAGAATTTGTGCTGCTTTCCCCACCTTGATGCCCTGAACAATGTTGCAATGAACAAGGGTGTGCAACTGTCTGTCTAAGCCCCTCCTTTCAATTCTTTAGGTGCATAGGTAGCAGTGGGGTTGCTGAACCACATGGTAATTCTATTTTTAATTTTTTGAGGAGGACCCATACTTTCCCCCATACTGATTGTGCCCTTTTATAGTCCCAACAGCAGTTCAGAAGGGTCCCAAGTTCTCCACACGCTTACTAATACTTATTTTCTGTTTTATGATGGTAGCCACCCTACTCAGTATGATGTGACATCTCATTGTGGTTTAGATTTGTATTTATGGAATAATTAGTTATGTTAAGCATCTTTTCATGTGCTTCTTGGCCATTTGTATTTCTTTTATGGGGAAATATCTATTGAAATTCTTCACTCGACAGTTAGTCTAGTTATCTTGTTATTGTTCTGAGTACTTTATACAGTCTGTGTATTAACCCCTTTTCATATCCATGATTTGAAAATATTTTCTTCCACTCCATAGATTTCCTTTTCACTCCTTTAATACAAGTTTTTTACATCTGTTGTAGTCGTGTTTGTCTGTTTTTGCTTTTGTTGTCTATGCATTTTGTGTCACATTCAAGAAATCGTTGCCAGAGTTAATTTTTACATATGGTGTAAGATAAGGGTCCAAGTTTATTTTTTTTTCATAAGAATATCCAGCTTTACAAGTATCATCTATGGAAGAAACTGCCCTTTCTGTGCTGAATGATCTTTGTGTCCTTGTCAAAGGCATCTGACCACATCTGAGATGGTAAGCAGAATATGTATGCATATCAATCCCACTGAGGACTCTAAAGATCTTATCAATTTCTGCAGTTTCCTAAATCTAGCAAGGGGTTTCACACAAACCCAGCTGCTAGAGTATGAGTCTAGTGAGACAGAACACTCTCACGACACATATTAGGCAAAGCAACTTTATCACTAACAGATAGACAGGAAGGATAAACAGAAGCCTGGGACCTGCAGTGAGCTGGTACATCTACCCAGGGCAGATGTAATCTCAATTGAACATGCCTTTGCATCTCAGCTAAAGGAGCCTGAAAGTCGTCTGCTGTAGGTTTCTACTGCGGATGACACTTGGATCACTGAGCACTAGTGTTGTGAGACATTCTTTTCTGTGAGGAATGACAACACTGCCTGGAATATTCCAGACAGTTCCTCCCTGTTCTAGTATGTTGCATTCTGTAATTATTCTAAGAGCAACAAGCAGGAGGAGCAGAGCTGGGTGTACCAAGGCCATCTAGGGACCTGTCCTCCTTCACAGGAGGGCTTACTTCTGGATTCTCTACTCTAATCCATTGGTCTACATGTCTGTCTTCCTGCCACTACCATGCTGTTTTGGTTCCTATGTCTTTGTAATATGTTTTGAAATTAGGAAGTGAGAGACTTCTCCTCACACTTTGGTCTTTTTCAAGACTGTTTTGTTCATTCAGGGACTCTTGAAATTCCACATGAATTTTAGAATGGATTTTTTTATTATTGCAAAAGCAGTTGGGGATTTGATAGGGATGGGTTGATTGACTCCGTATATTGCCTTGGGTAGTAAAGATATCTCAATAATACTAAGCAGCCTTCTAATGAGTGTATTTTTAAAGTTTGTGTCTTTTTCATTGTTTTCAATAGTGTTTTGTAGTTTTCAATGTATAAGTCTTTTGCCTCATTGGTTAATTTTATTTCTAAATATTTTTTCTGTTATTTTAAATAGACTATTTCCCCTTAATATTCCTTTTGTGTTTTTGTTTGTGTGTAATCTATGGGGTTTTCCACTTACCATATTATCTGTGGACAAGATAGAATTTATTCCTTTCTCATTTTGATGTCTTTTATTTCCTTTTCTTTCTTAATTATCTGACCAGAAGCTTTAGTACTATGTTGAATAGAAGGGATGAAAATATGCTTCCTTGCCTCAACCCTGGTCTTAGAAAAAAATTCAATCTTCCATCACTGAGTTTGATTCAAGCTACATGTTTTCCATATGTGGTCTTTAAAATGTTGAGATAGTTTCCTTTTATTCCGAGTTCATACAGTGTTTTTATTCTGAAAGGGTGTTATATTTTGTCAAATGCTTTTTTTCTGCATCGATTGCAATTATAATGTGGTTTTTGTCATTGATTTTATTAATGGGGCATATAGCATTAATTTTCATTTGTTGAACCATCCTTATGGTCCAGAAATAAATCCAACTTGATAATGATGCATAATTCTTCTAAATGCAATGTTAAATTTGGTTGATACATTTTCTTTGAGGATTTTTTTCATCTATATGACCAGAATTATCCTATACTTTCTTGTAGTATCTTTGTCTGGATTTGGTATTAGGGTAATGCTGGCTTCATAGAATTAAGTTTAGAATTGTTTCCCCTCATAATTTATATCTTGAGGGTGAGTTTGAGAAGAATTTGTCTTAATTCACCTTTAGATGTTTGGTAGAATACTGGTGAAGTCTTACTGTTCTGGGTTTCTCCGTGTTGGAAGGTCTTTTCTTCTCTTATTTACTTATAAGGTTGTACACGTGCTATATTTCAAAAATTACGTACACTTGTTTGTTTTTTTTTGTTCAGTTACATTTTATTTATTGTAGACAAATGTGTTTCTTCAAGTCCAAAGGCGTGTGTCAAAATGTGCTCTAAATTTTTCAAGTATCAACACATTTCCAAGTATTGAACTGGGTTGGCCAGATGTTAAATATGCCCCAAGACTAATAGTGATGGATTCCTTTAAAAACAAACCAACTATTCCAATAAAAGTTCTATAAAATGAAGCAATGTAACATGCATGTTGCCACCTGGCTACAGCTCACACAATTTTAATACAATACAATTGAATTTATAATGAATTCAGTGGGATACCCTGAAAGTTTCCTATAACCAAAATTTTCTTTTCTTTTTTTTATTGTTGGGGATTAATTGAGGGTACAATAAACAAGGTTATACTGATTGCATTTGTTAGGTAAAGTCCCTCTTGCAATCGTGTCTTGCCCCCAAAAGGTGTGGCACACACCAAGGCCCCACCACCCCTTCCTTCTCTCTGCTCTTCCTTTCCCCACCCCTCCCTCCTTCTTTCTCTCTCTGCTCTCCCCTTACCCCACCCCCACCATGACCTTAATTGTCATTAATTGTCCTCAAATCAAAATTGAATACATAGGATTCATGCTTCTCCATTCTTGTGATACTTCACTAAGAATAATGTCTTCCACTTCCATCCAGGTTAATACAAAGGATGTAAAGTCTCCATTTTTTTAAATCGCTGAATAGTATTCCATGGTGTACATTTATCACAGCTTGTTAATCCATTCCTGGGTTGGTGGGCATTTAGGCTGTTTCCACATTTTGGCGATTGTAAATCGAGCTGCAATGAACAGTCTAGTGCAAGTGTCCTTATGATAAAATGATTTTTTACCTTCTGGGTAGGTGCCCAGTAATGGGATTGCAGGATCAAATGGGAGGTCTAGCTTGAGTGCTTTGAGGTTTCTCCATACTTCCTTCCAAAAAGGTTGTACTAATTTGCAGTCCCACCAGCAGTGTAAAAGTGTTCCCTTCTCTCCACATCCACGCCAGCATCTGCAGTTTTGAGATTTTGTGATGTGGGCCATTCTCGCTGGGGTTAGATGGTATCTCAGGGTGGTTTTGATATGCATTTCTCTAATAGATAGGGATGATGAACATTTTTTTAATATATTTCTTAGCCATTCGTCTGTCTTCTTTAGAGAAGCTTCTATTCATGTCTCTTGCCCTTTGATATATAGGATTGTTGGCTTTTTTCATGCGGATTAATTTGAGTTCTCCATAGATCCTAGTTATCAAGCTTTTGTCTGATTCAAAATATGCAAATATCCTTTCCCATTGTGTGGGTTGTCTATTTGCTTTGGTTGTTGTCTCCTTAGCTGTAGAGAAGCTTTTCAGTTTAATGAAGTCCCATTTGTTTATTTTTGTTGTTGTTGCAATTGCCATGGCAGTCTTCTTCATGAAGTCTTTCCCCAGGCCAATATCTTCCAGTGTTTTTCCTATGCTTTCTTTGAGAATTTTTATTGTTTCATGCCTTAAATTTAAGTCCTTTATCCATCGTGAATCAATTTTTGTGAGTGGGGAAATGTGTGCGTCCAGTTTCAGTCTTTTACATGTAGACATCCAGTTCTCCCAACACCATTTATTGAATAGGGAGTCTTTCCCCCAAGGTATGTTCTTGTTTGGTTTATTGAAGATTAGGTGGTTGTAAAATGTTAGTTTCATTTCCTGGTTTTCTATTCGATTCCAATGTCTCTATTTTTGTTCTAGTACCATGCTGTCTTGACCACTATGGCTCTGTAGTATAGACTAAAATCTGGTATGCTGATGCCCCCAGCTTTATTTTTATTACTAAGAACTGCCTTAGCTATACGGGTTTTTTTCTGTTTCCATACAAAACGCAGAATCATTTTTTCCACATCTTGAAAGTATGATGTTGGTATTTTAATAGGAATGGTATTGAATAGGTAGATTGCTTTGGGAAGTATAGACATTTTAATAATGTTGATTCTTCCCATTCATGAGCATGGTATGTTCTTCCATTTGTTAATATCCTCTACTATTTTTTTTTCTGAGGATTTCATAATTTTCTTTATAGAGGTCCTTCACCTCCTTTGGTGGGTATATTCCTAGGTATTTCATTTTCTTTGAAACTATGGTGAAGGGAGTTGTGTCCTTAATTAGCTTCTCATCTTGACTGATATTGGCATATACAAAGGTTACTGACATGTGGACATTGATTTTATATCCTCAGACATTACTGTATTTTTTGATAACTTTCAGGAGTCTTGTGGTTGAGTCTTTGAGATTCTCTAAGTATAAGATCATGTCGTTAGGAAAGAGGGAGAGTTTGACCTCCTCTGCTCCCATTTGGATTCCCTTAATTTCCTTGTCTTGCCTAATGGTGTAGGCTAGAACTTCCAACACTATGTTGAATAGTGAAGGTGACAGAGGACAACCTTGTCTGGTTCCAGTTCTAAGAGGAAAAGCTTTCAGTTTTACCCCATTCAGTAAATTATTAGCTGTGGGTTTGTCATAGCATCAATCAGTTTCAGAAATGTGCCACCTATGCCTATACTCTTCAGTGTTCTAATTAGAAAAGGATGCTGGATTTTATCAAATGCTTTTTCTACATCTATTGAGAGGATCATGTGGTCTTTATTTTTGCCTCTGTTAATATGATGGATAATGTTTATGGACTTGCCTATGTTAAACCAGCCTTGCATCCCTGGGACGAAACCTACTTGATCGTGGTGTATGACTATTTTGACGATAAACTGTAATCTATTGGCTAGGATTTTGTTGAGAATTTTTGCATCTACATTCATGAGTGAAATTGGTCTGAAACTCTCCTTTTTAGTTGGGTCTTTTTCTTGTTTTGGTATCAGGGTGATATTTGCTTCGTAGAACGTGTTGGGGAAGATCCCTTCCTCCTCAATTTTTTGGAATAATTTCTTCAGTACAGGAATAAGCTCTTCCTTGAAGGTTTGATAGAGTTCTGGTGTGAAGCCATCTGGACCAGCGCATTTTTTGGTTGGAAGGTTTTTATTGTTTCTTTAATCTCAGTGCTTGAAATTGGTCTGTTCAGGAGCTTTATTTCTTCCTGGATAAGTTTAGGGAGAGGGTGCCATTTCAAATATTGATCCATTTTCTTCATATTGTCTAATTTCTGGGCATAGAGTTTCTCGTAGTATTCAGAGAATATCTCTTATATCATCAGTTGTTGGGATCAGTTGTTATTTCCCCTTTATCATTTCTGATTGAGATTACTAGAGATTTTACTTTTCTATTTCTAGTTAGTCTGGCCAAAGTTTTATCTATTTTATATATTTTTTTAAAAAAACAAGTCCTTGTTTCATTCATTTTCTGAATGATTCTTTTGTTATCAATTTCATTGATCTCTGATTTGATTTTGGATATTTCTTTTGTTCTACTGGATTTAGGCTTAGATTGTTCTTCTTTTTTCCAATTCCATAAGATGGCTTCTGAGTTTCTTGATGCACTCTCTTTCTGTTTTTCGAATGTAGGCATCTAAACCGATAAATTTTCCTCTCAAAACTGCTTTTGCAGTTTCCCACAGGTTTTTTTAGCTTGTGTCACCATTGTTGTTATGCTCAAGGATGTTAGTGATTTCCTGTTTTATTTCTTCCTGCACCCATCTGTCATTCAACAGAAGGTTGTTTAATTTCCATGCCTTTGTGTGGGGTCAAACATTTTTGTTAGAGTTGAGTTCCACCTTTAGTGCCTTATGATCTGAGAAGATACAAGGTAAAATGTCAATTCTTTTGATTCTGTTGATATTTGTTTTATGTCCCAGGATATAATCAATTTTGGAGAATGTTCCATGGGGTGATGAGAAGAATGTATATTCTTTATCTTTGGGGTGGAGTGTTCTATATGCATCTATCAAGCACAGTTGTTCTAGGGTCTCTTTTAAATCTCTTATATCTTTCCTTAATTTCTGTTTAGTTGATCTGTCCAGCTCTGTGAGAGGAGTGTTAAAGTCCCTGTTATTATGGTATTATCAGATATCATATTGCTCAGACTGAGTAAGGTCTGTTTCAAGAATCTGGGAGCATTTAAATTAGGTGCATAAATATTTAGAATTGAAACGTCTTCTTGTTGTATTTTTCCCTTGACCAATATAAAGTGACCATCTTTGTCTTTTTTTACTTTAGTTGCTTTAAATCCACATGTATCTGAAAATAAGATTGCAACTCCTCTTTTCTTCTGAATTCCATTTGCCTGAAAATTTGTCTTCTAATCCTTGACTCAGAGTTTGTTCCTTCTGGGTAGATACCTAGTAAGGATCCACATCAAAAAGTCACAAGTCCCAAATCTACAGATACTGGCATGTATGTGGTGAGAAGGGAACTCATATACTGTTGGTGAGATTGAAATTGGTACAGCCCTTTTGGAAAGAAGTATGGAGAATCCTTAAAGAGCTAAAAGTAGGCCAGATGTGGTGGCTCATGCTTATAATCCTAGCACTCTGGGAGGTTGAGGCAGGTGAATTGTTTGAGCTCAGGTGTTCCATTTGAGACTGGACTGAACAAGAGTGAAATCCTGTCTGTACTAAAAATATAAAAATTAGATAGGTGTGGTGGTGCATGCCTTTAGTCCCAGCCACTCAGGAGGTTGAAGTAAGAGGATCACTTGAGCACAGGAGTTTGACGTTGCCACAAACTAAGACACCATGGTACTCTATCTTAGCACAACAGAAGTGAGACTCTGTTTCAAAAGAAAAGCAAATAAAACAAAACAAAAATCTAAAAGTAAACCTGACATTTGATTCCACAGTCCCATCAGTAGGGGTATTTTTCTTTTTTGTCACTGAGTTGTAGGCTTTCTTAATAAAACTCTTACTGGAGAGAGATGTGATTTTAAAACATTTTGTCAATCACGTAGGTTCTGTTTCCTTTCTTGATAATGTCTTTTTTTGTTAGTTTTATTTTATTTTTTTTATGATACATAACTTTGTAAATCGATGTATTTATGGGGTTCAGTGTACTGCTTTGATATACAATGCAAAATGCTTACATTGAACTAAATAGTACATCCAAATATATACATGCAAATATATACATTTCTGAATAGTTTTGAAATGTACCATTGCATCACGCACATTAGGTGAGGTCTTCCCCAATATCCTTCATCCTCCCTTATCCCCCCTTCCCTCCACTCTCTCACCTCTTCCCTTATAGTTTCTGGACTATAGTTATGTTTTGCCATTCATATGAATGTATAGGTGAATATATATTGATTTCATAGTAGTATTGAGTACATTGGATATTTTCTTTTCAATTCTTGAGATACTTAACTAAGAAGAATATGCTCCAGCTCCATCCAGGTAAACATAAAAGATGTGAAGTCTCCTTACTTTTTATGGCTGCATAGTATTCCATGGTGTACATATACCACAATTTGTTAATCCATTCATGGGTCAATGGGCACTTGGGCTGTGTCCATGTCTTTGCTATTATGAATTGGCTGCAGTAAACATTCTGGTGCAAAAGTCTTTCTTGTAAAATAATTTTTGATCATATGGGCATATACATAGTACAGGAATTGCAGGATTGAATGGTAAGAGTACTTTTAGTTCCTTGAGTGTTCTCCAAACTTCTTTCCAAAAAGGTCATATTAACTTGCATTCCTACCAGCAGTGCAGAAGTGTTCCCTTCTCTCTGCATCCATGCCAACATCTATAGTTTTGGGATTTTGTGATTTGGGCTAATTTTACTGGAGTTAGATGATATCTCAAAGTGATTTTGATTTGCATTTCTCTGATGATTAAAGATGATGAGCATTTTTTCATGTGTTTGTAGACCATGCGTCTGTCTTCATCAGAGAAGTTTATGTTCATACCTCTTGCCCACATAGAAATGGGGTTATTTGTTCTTTTCTTATTGATTAGTTTGAGTTTTTTGTAGATTCTAGTTATCAGACCTTTGTAGTGTTTCCCCTGCATTCTCTTCTATTATTTTTATAGTTTCATGTCTTAAGTTTACATCTTTTATTCAGTGAGAATCAATTTTTGTTAATGGTGAAAGGTTGGGATCCAGTTTCAGTCTCCTACAGGTCGCCAGCCAGTTCACCTGGCACCATTTGTTAAATAGGGAGTCTTTCCCCCTCTGAATATTTTTGATAGGCTTGTTGAATATCAAATGATGATAAGTCTCTGGGTTCATCTCTTGGTTCTCTTTGTGTTCCATAAATGTACCTCCCTGTTTTTGTGCCAGTACCATGCTGTTTTGATCACTATAGATTTATAGCATAACCAGAAGTCTGGTAACATGATACCTACTGATTTGTTCTTATTTCCGAGTTGTTATTTGCTATTCGAGTTTTTTTTCTGATTCCATATCAAAGGAAGTACTATTTTTTCCAGTTCTTTAAAACATGACAATGGTGCTTTAATAGGTATTGCATTAGATATGTATATTGCTTTTGGTAGTATGGACATTTTAACAATGTTGATTCTTCCCAGCCATGAGCATGGTATGTTTTTCCATTTGTTAACATATTCAGCTATTTCTTTTCTTGGAGTTTCATAATTCTCTTTATAGAGATCTTTCACATCCTTTATTAGGAATATTCCCAGATATTTCATCTTCTTTGGCACTACTATAAAAGGAAAAGACTCCTTGACTATATTTTCAGCTTGACTATTTTTGGCATATATAAAAGCTACTGATTTGTAAGTATTGATTTTGTATCCTGAAACACTGCTATATTTCTTGATCATTTCTAGGAGTTTTGCAGTTGAATCCCTGGGATTTTCCAGGTATAGGATCATATCATCAGTGAAGAGTGAGAGTTTGATTTCCTCTGATCCTATTTGGATACACTTTACTACCTTTTCTTGCCTGATTGCTAGGGCTAAGACTTCCATTACTATGTTGAATAGCAGTGGAGACAGTGGACTTTCTTGTCTGATTACTGATCTGAGTGGAAATGTTTTCAATTTTACACCATTCAATATGATATTGGCTGTGTGTTTGCTGTAGATGGCCTCTATCAGTTTGAGAAATGTCCCTTCTATGCCTATTTTCTTAAATGTTCTGATCATGAAAGGATGCTGGATATTTACAAAGGCTTTTTCTGTGTCAATTGAGAAAATCAGATGGTCTTTGTTTTTTGTTTTATTGATGTGATGTATTATATTTATAGATTTGCATATGTTGGGCCAACCCTGTAACCCTGCAATAAAACGAACTTGAGCATGGTGTATAATTTTTTTGATGTGTTGTTGAATTCTGTTTGCTAAGATCTTACTGAATATTTTTGAATCAATGCTCTTTAATGATAGTGGTGTATAATTTTCTTTCTTTGTTGGATCCTTTCCTCATTTGGGGATCAGGGTGATATTTGCTTCAAGAAATGTGTGGGGAAATTTTTTTTCTTTTTCTATGCTTTGAAAAGGCTGTATAGTATAGGTACTAGTTCCTCTTGAAAGGTGATAGAATTCGGATGTGAAGCCATCTGGTCCCAGAATTTTATTTTTTGGGAGATTTTGTATTGCTTTTGCTTTTTCAGTGATTGATATGGGTCTATTCAAGATTTCTAATTCTTTGTGGTTGAGTCTAGGAAGGTGGCATGCTTCCAGGTATTGGTCCATATACTACAGATTTTAATATTTTGGGGAATAGAGATTTTTGTAGTAATCATTAAGGATTTTTTTGATTTCTGAGGTTTCTGTTCTTATTTCTCCTTTGTTTTTGATGGATGATATTAAAGATTTTACTTTTCTGTTTATCATTAGTTTGGCCTAATGTTTGTCAATTTTGTAACCTTTTAAAAGAACCAACTTTTAATTTTATTTGGCTACTGAATGATTATTTTGTTTTCAATTTCATTTAATTCTTGTCTAATTTTGGTTATTTCTTTTCTGCTGCTGGGTTTGGGGTTGGAATGTTCTTCCTTTTCCAGTTGCTTGAGATGCTCTGTTAAGTTTTTGGCCTCCTCTCTTTCTCTTTCCTTGATAAAGGCTTCCAAGGCTGTAAATTTCCCACTTAGGACAGCCTTTGCAGTATCCCACAGGTTTTGATAATTTGTGTCTTTATTATCATTTTGTTCCAAAACTTTGGTGTTTTCCTTCTTAATCTCGTCTTTGACCCAGCTACCATTTAGCCTAAGATTATTTAGTTTCCATGACTTTGAGTATAAAGATTCCTGTTGCTGTTGAGTTCAACTTTTATGATGGTCTGAGGAGATACAAGGAATAATTTCTAGTCTTTTAAATTTTCTAAGGTTAGACTTGTGTCCTAGGATATGATCTATTTTGAAGGATGATCCATGGACTGATGAGAAGAATTTATATTGTTTTATTAGGATGAAATGTTCTGTAGAGGTCTGTAAAGTGCATGTATTTTAGGGTCAGGTTTAAGTCCAATATTTCTTTGTCTAGTTTCTTCTTGGAGGATCTAGAACTGGCAAAGGGGTATTCAAATCTCTATCCATTATATTTCAGAAGATATCAAGTTGTTCATATCCAGTAGGGTTTGCTTTATAAATTGAGGAGGATTGTGGTAGGATGCATAAATGTTAATTATTGAAATCTCTTCATTTTGGGTGTTTCCCTTGACAAATATGTAGTGACCTTTCGTATCTTTCTTTATCTTTGTGGTTTAAAGGCAATTGTACCTGCAACTAAATTTGCAATCCCTACTTTTATCTGGTTTCCATTTGCCTACATTGTAGAAGTCCATCCCTTTGCTTTGAATCTATTCTTGTATATAGCAGATATCCGGTCTGAGTTTATGTATCCAGTCAGCCAGCCTGTGCCTCTTAAGAGGACAATTTAAACCATTCACATTAATCGAGAGAATTGATAAGCCTCGTTGTGTTTAGGGTGTCATGATTTTCATATCTCCAGTGGACATTTTTAATCTTTTCACCATTGTGGAAGTTGGGTTTTGTTAAAAAATCTCTGGGTGAGTTTACTTTGGAGGTAGAGCATTGTGCTGATCATTATGGAGGATGGGTCTGAGAATATCCTGGAGAGCTGGTTTAGTTATGGCAAATTTCTTCAACATTTGTATTTCAGTAAAGTATTTTATTTCTCCATCACAAAATAAATTCAGTTTAGCTGGATATAGGATCTTGGTCTGGAAGTCGTTTTGTTTTAGGAGATTGAAGGTTGACCATCATCTTCTGGCTTGAAACGTTTCAGCTGAGAGATCTGCAGTCATTCTGATATTTCTTCTTTTGTTGGTGATACTTTTCTTACATCTGGCTGCTTGCAGAATTTTCTCCTTTGTCTTAATTTTGGCAAAGTTAATCACAATGTGTCTAGGAGATGCTTTATTTGGCTTGAGTCTTGCTGGGGTCCTGAAATTGTCTACTATCGGAAATTCTGTATCTCTTGCAATGCTTGGTAATTCTCCTCCAAAATTACTTGGAGTAGAACATCCATACCTTTAGGACCATCCTCTTCTCCTTCGGGAATTCCTATAAGACGAATGTTTGATCTTTTGGAGTGATCCCACAACTCTCTTAGGGAATGATCAGTTTTAGCTCTCCATTTGTCTGCCTCTTTGAGTGTTTGGGATCATTCAAAATCTTTGTTTTCAGTTTCAGAGATCTTTTCTTCTGCCTGGTCAATTCTATTACTGAGGGATTCTACTGTATTTCAGAGCTCTTCAACTCACTTTTTCATTTGCTTGAGTTCTGCTATCTCTTTTCTCATTATGTCCATATACTTGGTAACTTTGTCTTTGAATTCATTAATTTCTTAAGACAGTCTTTGGAATTTAATTTCTATCTTTTCTTCCATTCTATTTATTTTATTTCACCCATTTTCTGAATTTGATTTCTGATATTGCTGCCATTTGTCTGTGCATGACATCTTCAGCTGTATCTTCTTTGTCTTTTCTTAGGGAAGGGTGTTGATCTACTCTGGTTATTCGTGTTGCCAGAGTTCTTCTGTTGGGTCCCCACCATGTTTATATTCCAATATTTGGTTTTTAGAACTGGGTGATATTGAATTGGGGTTCCCAAGTAGTAGAGATGGCCCCTTACCAAAGTGCTAGGCTTTGTAATTGTAGCTTATCTCCTACAACCTTACAAGGGCCCCTTTCCGAGATTTGGCCAGAAACTCTGAGGACCTATTTGTGAGATAGTGCAAGGTAGCACTGTTTTGATGTCACCTAACCTCTACCCTATCCTAAGAAGCCACAGTATTAGGTTTAAATCTTGGCTATGAAGAGATACAAACAGCTGTGGCACCCAGTCCCCTCCCTTCAGTTCTTTTCTGCTACAGAACTTCGAAGGTCAACCTCAGAAAGTCCCTGAGTGGGCAACCTGAGACACAAGTTCCAATTAAATTGTCTCAGACAGTACAAACCCTGGTCAACAGAGAGGAATTCAAGGGTTTCCAATAGCACAATTGGAGACAGGAATCCATATCCCCCCTCCACCTACCAGACTCAGTCCATACTGTTGTCTGCTTCTCTGCTCACAGTTGGAGCCAGGTGCCATGTCCCCACCCACTGTCTCAGTCCACACCCAGCTAGTCTCTGCTTGCAAGACCAGTTGTAGTCAGGGGACGATGCCCCCATCTGCCAGTCTCAGTCCACTGCCTGGAAAGCTTCTGCTTGTAGGCTCTGTTGGAGTCAGGGCACCATATCCTGCTCACAGGTGTCAGTCCTCACCCGGCAAGCCTCTGCTCACCAGCCCCACTGGATACAAGGGAAAACACCCTTTACCTCAGGTCTTGGTTCACACACAGCAAGTCTCTGCTTGAGGGTTCTTTTGGAGACAGGGGACCACCCTTGCCCTCAGGTCTCAGGCCATGCCTGGTAAGCCTCTTCCCTCAGGCCCAACAGGGGCTGGGGACCAGCCCTGCCTGCTGAACTCAGTACACACGGGGCACCAGTCTTATTGTGGGTGCCATCAGAGCCCAGGGTTCTGCACCCTGTCCTACCAGAGATAGCCAAAACTGAGGGTCAGTACCACCTCTGGCAAGGCATAGTCATAACCAGGGGACTGCTCTTCCTCCCACTAAGTGTCCCTTTCTTCCATCACCCTATTTCTTTCCCATTAGTCACAGATTCTATGCTGATGGTTGACCATCCATGCTATACCCAGATCTTTCTGGAAAAGACCAACACTCTGCGCTCTTCAGGGGGCAGAACTTCAGACTACCATATGAGGGTGGAAGGGTGGACTGGGAGTTTGTTTACATGTATATCCATACACCAATAACACTCTCTTTTAATTTCTGTACCTTGGTAGTAAGTGTGGTATTAAGAAGTGGCAGTCCTTTGTCTTTTTTTTTATTATTAAATCATAGCTGTGTACATTGATATGATCATGGGGCATCATACACTAGCTTCTTCCACATTTACCAAGTTTCACATATACCCTTATAAGATGCACCACAGGTGTAATACCACCAATCACCCTCCCTCTACCCATCTCCCTCCTCCCTCCCCTCCCTTTCCTCCTTCCCCCTATTCTTAGGTTGTAACTGGGTTATAGCTTTCATATGAAAGCCATAAATTAGTTTCATAGTAGAACCGAGTACATTGGGTACTTTTTCTTCCATTCTTGAGATACTTTACTAAGAAGAATATGTTCCAGCTCCATCCATGTAAACATGAAAGAGGTAAAGTCTCCATCTTTCTTTAAGGCTGCATAATATTCCATGGTGTACATATACCACAGTTTATTAATCCATTCGTGGATCGATGGGTACTTGGGCTTTTTCCATCACTTAGCAATTATGAATAGGGCTGCAATAAACATTCTGGTACAAATATCTTTGTTATGATGTGATATTTGGTCCTCTGGGTATGTGCCCAGCGAGGAATTACAGGATTGAATGGCAGATCTATTTTTAGATCTCTAAGTGTTCTCCATATATCTTTCCAAAAGGAATGTATGAATTTGCATTCCCACCAGCAGTGCAAAAGAGTTCCCTTTTCTCCACATCCACGCCAACATCTCTGGTCTTGGGATTTTGTGACATAGGCTAGTCTCACTGGAGTTAGATGATATCTCAAAGTAGTTTTGATTTGCATTTCTCTGATGATTAAAGATGATGAGCATTTTTTCATGTGTCTGAAGGCCATGCACCTGTCTTCTTCAGAGAAGTTTCTCTTCAAATCCCTTGCCCAGCCTGCGATAGGATCCCTTGTTTTTTTCTTGCTAATGCGTTTGCGTTCTCTGTGGATTCTGGTTATTAAACCTTTGTCGGAGACATAACCTGCAAATATCTTCTCCCATTCTGAGGGCTGTTTGTTTGTTTGCTTTACTTACTGTGTTCTTGGCTGTGCAGAAGATTTTTAGTTTGATCAAGTCCCAGTAGTGTATTTTTGAAGCGGCTTCAATTGCCCGGGGGGTCCTCCTCATAAAATATTCACCCAGACCGATTTCTTCAAGGGTTTTCCCTGCACTCTCCTCTAGTATTTTTATACTTTCATGTCTTAAGTTTAAATCTTTAATCCAGTGAGAGTCTATGTCAGTTAATGGTGAAAGGTGTGGGTCCAGTTTCAGTCTTCTATAGGTTGCCAGCCAGTTCACCCAGCACCATTTGTTAAATAGGGAATCTTTTCCCCACTGAATGTTTTTAATTGGCTTGTCAAAGATTAAATAACGGTAAGTAGCTGGATTCATCTCTTGGTTCTCTATTCTGTTCCAGACATCTACTTCTCTGTTTTTGTGCCAGTACCATGCTGTTTTGATCACTATTGATTTGTAGTATAGTCTGAGGTCTGGTAGTGCAATTCCTCCTGCTTTGTTTTTATTTCTGAGTAATGTCTTGGCTATTCGAGGTTTTTTTCTGATTCCATATAAAACGAAGTATTATTTTTTCAAGATCTTTAAAGTAGGAAAGTGGAACTTTAATAGGTCTTGCGATGAAATTATATATTGCTTTATGTAGTACGGACATTTTAACAATGTTGATTCTTCCCAGCCATGAGCATGGTATGTTTTTCCATTTGTTAATATTTTCAGCTATTTCTTTTCTTAGAGTTTCATAGTTCTCTTTATAGAGATCTTTCACGTCCTTTGTTAGATAAATTCCCAAATATTTCATCTTCTTTGGCACTACTGTGAATGGGATAGAGTCCTTAACTGTTTTTTCAACTTGACTATTGTTGGTATATAAAGGCTACCAATTTATGAATGTTGATATTGTAACCTGAGACACTGCTGTATTCCTTGATCACTTCTAAGAGTTTTGTAGTAGAGTCCCTAGTGTTTTCCAGATACACAATCTTATCATCTGCAAAGACCGAAAGTTTGATCTCTTCTGAACCTATATGGATACCCTTGATTGCCTTTTCTTCCCTAATTGCGGTGGCTAAAACTTCCATTACAATGTTAAAAAGCAATGGAGACAATAGGCAGCCTTGTCTGGTTCCTGATCTGAGTGGAAATGATTCCAATTTAACTCATTCAATATGATATTGGCTGTGGGTTTGCTGTAGATGGCCTCTATCAGTTTAGGAAATGTCCCTTCTATACCAGTTTTCTTGAGTGTTCTGATCATGAAGGGATGTTGGATATTATCAAAAGCTTTTTCTGCATCGATTGAGAGAATCATATGGTCTTTGTTTTTTAATTTGTTTATGTGCTGAATTATCCTTAAAGATTTACGTATATTGAACCAGCCTTGAGACCCTGGGATAAAACTGACTTGGTCATGATGTATAATTTGTTTGATGTGTTGCTGGATTCTGTTTGTTAGGATCTTGTTGAATATTTTTGCATCTATATTCATTAGTGATATTGGTCTATAATTTTCTTTTCTTGTTAGGTCTTTTCCTGGTTTGGGGATCAGGATGATGTTTGCATCATAGAACGTGTTGAGTAGTCTTCCTTCTTTTTCTACCTTTTGGAACAGGTTGAGTAATATAGGTACTAATTCCTCTTTAAAGGTTTGGTAGAATTCTGACGTGAAACCATCTGGTCCTGGGCTTTTCTTTTTAGGGAGGTTTTGTATAGTTGATGCTATTTCTGAACTTGATGTGGGCCTGTTCAACATTTGCACTTGATTCTGGCTAAGTCTTGGAAGGTGATGTGCTTCCAAGTATTGGTCAATTTCCTTCAGATTTTCATATTTCTGAGAATAAAGTTTCTTGTAATATTCATTAAGGATTATTTGGATTTCTGACGAGTCTGTTGTTATTTCGTCTTTGTCATTTCTGATTTATGAGATTAGAGATTTTACTCTTTTGTCCTGATTAGGTTGGCCAAAGGTTTATCTATTTTATTGACCTTTTCAAAAAACCAGCTTTTTAATTTATTGATCTGTTGTATTATTCTTTCTTTTTCAATTTCATTTAATTCTGTTCTAATTTTGGTTATTTCTTTTCTTCTACTGGGTTTGGGGTTGGAATGTTCTTCCTTTCCAGTTGCTTTTATGTCCCATTAAGTTGTTAACTTCCTCTCTTTCCATTCTCTTGAGGAAGGCTTGCAGTGCTATAAATTTCCCTCTTAGAACTGCCTTTGCAGTGTCCCAGAGGTTCTGATAGTTCTTGTCTTCACGAACTTCTGATTGTTGTTTTGTTCCAAAATATTGACAATTTCTTTCTTAATATCATCTCTGACCCAGCTATCATCCATGTTTTTGTATGAGTATGCAGATTCCTTTTCTTACTTATCGCAAGTTTTATTCCATGGTGGTCTGAGAAGATGCAAGGAATAATTTCTATTTTTTTTTAATTTACTGAGGTTAGACTTGTGAACTAAGATGGATCGATTTTGGAGTAAGCTCTGTAGGCTGATGAGAAGTATGTGTACTTAGTTTTGTTGGGATGAAACGTTCTGTAGATGTCTGCTAAATCCCAATGTTGGATGGTTAGGTTTAAATCTAAAATTTCTTTGCTCAGATTCTTCTTGGAGGATCTATCCAACACTGCCAAAGGAGTGTTGAAATCTCTGACTATTATGGAGCTGGAGGAAATCAAGTTGCTCATGTCTGTTAGAGTTTCTCTTATAAATTGAGGTGCATTCTGGTTGGGTGCATAGGTATTCATAATTGAAATCTCATTATATTGAGTATTACCCTTAACAAATATGAAGTGACCATTCTTGTCCTTCCTTACTTTTGTTGGTTTAAAGCCTATTGTATCTGCAAATAAAATATCTGCTTTTTTCTGATTACCATTTTCCTGAAATATGGATGACCATCCTTTCACTCTGAGTCTGTATTTGTCTTTTAAGTTAAGATGTGACTCTTGTATGCAACAGATATCTGGCCTGAGTTTTTGTATCCAGTCAGCTAACCTATGCCTCTTTAGAGGACAGTTTAAGCCATTCACATTAATAGAGAATATTTATAAGTCTGGTGAAATTTTGGGTATCGAGTTTTTCATAAGTCCAGCGGACATTTTTAATCCTTTCTCCAGTGTAGAAGTTGGAGTTTGATCAGAAGTTTCTGAGTGAGTTTACTTTTGTGGTATAGGATTGGGTTGGTCATTATGGAGGATAGGTCTGAGAATATCCTGAAGAGCTGGTTTGGTTATGGCATATTTCTTCAAAATATGAATGTCATTAAAGTATTTAATTTCTCCATCATAAATGAAACTCAGTTTAGCTGGATACAAGATCCGGGGTTCAAATTTATTTTGCTTTAGGAGATTAAAAGTCAATGACCACCCTCTTCTGGCTTGAAAAGTTTCAGCAGAGAGATCTGCAGTCATTCTAATATTCTTACCTTTGTAGGTAATGGTTTTCTTTCTCCTGGCTGCTTTGAGAATTTTCTCCTTCATATTTACTTTAGTGAAGTTAATTATGATATGCCTGGGGGATGTCTTATTGGGATTGAGTCGTGCTGGGATTCTGAAGCTGTCTGCTATCTGAATTTCAGAATCTCTAGGCATGTCTGGAAAATTCTCTTTCATAATTTCATGCAGAAGGGCCTCTGTGCCCAGCAAGGCCACTTCATCGGATTCAGAAATTCTAATGATTTGGATATTGCCCTTCTTTGAATTATCCCAGAGTTCTCTGAGAGAATGATCCTTTTTTGCTCTCCATTTCTCTCCCTCTTTGAGAGTTTGGGAGCGTTCAAAGCCTTTATCTTTGATTTCAGAAATCCTTTCTTCTGCTTGCTCCATTCTGTTGCTGAGGGATTCTACTGTATTTTTCATACCTTTGAGGGCTGCAAATTCTTGCTTCAGTGTATCTAAGTCTTTGGTGGTTTTTTCTTTAAATTCATTAAATTTTTGAGACAATTTTTGAATTTCTCCTCAAATTCCTAATTCTACTTTATTAATCTTGTCTGCAATCCAAATTCTGAATTCGACTTCTGACATCTCAGCTTGTTTATGAATGGGATCTTCAATTATATCTGCCATATCTTTCCTTGATGGGGGGGATCTATTCTTCTTATTCATGTTACCAGAGTTTTTCCGCTGATTCTGCCCCATGGTTGTTTTACTTCCTTTGATTTTTTTTCCCCTGGGGCTTTGTCAAGGGCCCATACAGTGTTGTGGCCTGGGAAACTGGGGCCCTGTCTGGTGTGGTGGGGCAAAGTGGTTCTGTCTTGTTTTCAGCTGGTTTCTGTCCGACACTAGTGAAACATTTACTCTGGGTTGAAGTCTCAGCTGTGGAGAAATACCAGCAATTCATTCACCCTGCCTCAAACCTTCCTACAACCGCACACCCAGGGCGAACTGAAAAGTCCTCAGTCTATTGGTTCTGTTCAAAAGGTCCAAATCAATCGTCTCAGTTGGCACCTGTCTCGGGTGGTAGAGTTCAAGAGGTCTCTGGGAACTGGATCACAGGGGTCTGGTGACTACTCTGATATGGCTTTCTCCAGTGCTGCGTGGAGTCAGGAGGAGCCACCCAGCAAATAGATCAGTCTGGGAAGGTTGATGCCTCCTTCCCCACCTTTCCCCTCTGTCGGACCCAGTCACTGATATCCATGCAGATCACTGACCCAGTTGCCTGTATTTAACATATACTCCAGGGGGTTGCATCTGCCTGAATTGCAAGGAAATTTGCCAGGCCTCTGTACTCTGCCACTATCTAGCAGGAGGAGGTGAGGTCTGACATCCTTGGGGCTTGATGAAGGTCGGGTGGTGTTCACTTAGTCCCAGCCCCACCCCTGATTGATGTAACTGACAGAAAAGAACAGAACAGAACAACTTTGCAGGATTCTGTCTCTGTTCCTGATAAATTCACCTGCAGAAGAGAAGCTGTTCTGAGTTCCAATGTCCTGTCTTTGCTGCTGGAGGTTTGTATTCGGTTACCTCTCTGAGTTGGCCCCACCCTGGAAACTTCCCAGGTTTGTGAGTCACCTCAGGTAATTCCTTTACTCACGGGTGGCCTCCTCTGGTTGCCCAGGGAGAAAGGGTGTGTGGGTTCAGAATATCCAGGAATGAGCCATTTTGCTGTTAAAAAAAATGGCCATTGATCCGCCTCCAGGAACCACTGCTCTGGTGTGGCTCCCTCCCAGCCGACCCTTCTCTCCTCACACCCGCACGCCAGAGTCAGCACTGACCAGCCGCAGTTTAGGCACTGTCCACACCCCTCGAGAGATCACCCAAAAATCTAGACTCCTAGGGAACAGGCCTCCAGATCCCAGAGTGAGGGTGGAGGGGAGTGCTGGGAGCCCAGAGATGCAGGTAGCGAGCACACACAGTTCCACACAGTTTTATGCCTGGCTGCACCACTGCCAGAAGACAGCCACTGCTCCGTGTCCCAGGGAACCACTGCTCTGGAGTGGTTCCCTCCCAGCCGACCGTCCTCTTCTCACTCCTGTGCCCCAGAGTCAGCACAGCTCTGGCATTGTCCACACCCCATGAGAGATCACCCAAGAATCCAGAGTCCTGGGGGATCCAGACCCCAGGGTGAGAATGGAGGGAAGTGCTGGGAGCTCAGCATTGTAAGCAGGGAAGATACACAGTTTCACACAGTTTTATGTCTGGCTGTATTGCTGCCCGAGGAAGGCTGTTGCACCACGCCTCAGGGAAGCGCCGCCCTGGCGTGGGTCCCCCTTAGCCGACTGTCCTCTCCTCATTCCCGTGCCCCAGAGTCAGTGCTGACCAGCCACAGCTCGGGCACTGTCCACACCCCTCAAGAAATTACCCAAGAACCTGAACTCCTGGGGGACAGGCCTTCAGACCTCAGTGTGAGTGGAGGGGAGTGCTGGGAGTTCAGAGTTGCAGGCAAATAATATTTATAGGTTTTATAGAGTTTTATGCCTAGCAGGAGAGGGCCATGGCACCCTAGTAGGGGAGGTAGGTACAGTTTTTAGAAGGTCTCTCCTGTGGAGTGTAGTGCGAGGGCCTTTGATTTCTGCCTGTTTGTTTGTTTGTGGGGCTCATAGGCCGGTCTCATGGGGGAGGGGGGACTCCCGTCCGCTTGGAGATGGATTTTGTACCTTTTGTTTGCATCCTTGTGGTCGCAGCTCACCTCAGCGGAGTTGATGTGTGTTCTTCAACCTTCTCTTTTGGTGAAGCTCAAATCCATCAGGTTACTTGCTAAATATTCGTCCTTAACTCTCCTTCTGGACAGAAGCCTCTGTGGAAAGCTGGCTTCAGTCTGCCATCTTGTCTCCCCCCATAGTCCTTTGTCTTTATTCTTTTTTTTTTTTCAAGACTGTTTTAGCCATTCTGGTCCCTTGCAATTCCAGCTGAGTTGTAGGAGACCACTAGACCTTTCTGTGAAAAGGGCTTTTGGAATTTTGGTAGGGATTTCATTGAATTTGTGGATCAGTTTGGGTAGTATCACTATTTTAGCAACAGTAGTTTTTCCTACTCATGCATATCAAATGTCACTTTATTTATTTATTTCATTAATTTCTTTCAGCAATGTTTGCACATTTTTGTATAGTAGTCTTCCACATACTTAGTTCAACTTAGTATTTTATTGTTTTGGATATTACTGTAAATAAAAATTGCCTTAGCAAATTTTTTTATCAGAATGTTCATTATAGGTGTATAGAAACATAAGTGAGTTTTTCACATTGTTTTATAACCTGCACCTTGCTGAATTAATTTATTAGTGCTAGTGGCTTTTAATATATTGCTTGAAAATTTTATATATATATAATTATGTGTATATATGTATATTCACATCCACACTGTATATACGATCATAACATCTATGAACAAAGAAAGTTTTATTTCTTCCTGTTCAATTTGAATCTCTTTTACTTATTTCTATGGTCTAATGACTCTGCTTAGAACTTTGAGTACAATATTTGACATCAGTGACGAAAGCAGACCTTTGTCTTTCTGTTTATCTCAGTGGAAAACCCACAGTCTTTCACTATTGATAATGAATGTGGCTGTGGGTTTTTCATAAATGCTTGTTATTACTCACAAGGCAGTTTTCTGAATGTTTCTCTCTTAAAAGCTGGTTTATCTTGTCAAGATCCTTTTCTGTACCAGTCAAGATCACCATGTTTATTTTTTGTTTCATAATATTAACATGGTGTGTTACATTGATGGATTTTCTTATATTCAACAGTTCTTGCATTCCTTAGGCAAGTACCACTTGGTCATCATGTACTCTTTTAATATGCTGTTCTATTTAATTTGTTAGTATTTTGTGAGAAGTTTTTCATCTATCTTCACAAGGCATATTGGATTGTAATTTTCTTTTTATGTGTGATGTCTTTATCTGGCTTTGGAATCAGGGTAAATATTAGCCTCAGAAAAAGTTATGAAGTGTTCTTTACTCTTTTATTTTGGGGGAAAAGTTTGAGGGGGATGGGTGTTAATTCTTAATAAATGTTTGGTAGATAGAAATACCAAGAATCATTAGAGACTACTATGAATAATTTATGTCAAAAAATTGGATAACTAGAAGAAATGAATGAATTTTTGGACACACATAACCTATCTGAGTCATGAAGACATAGAAAATCTGAAGAAGCCAATAGTGACTAAGGAGGTCAAATCAGTAATAAAAATCTCCCACAAAAAAAAAAAGAGAGAGAGAGAGAGTAAGAGAAAGAAAGGAAAGCAAAAAGAAGGGGGAAAAAGGCCCAGGATCTGATAGCTTTACTGCTAATTCTACCAAACATTTGAAAGAAAACTAATATCCACTCTTCTAAAATGTTTCCAAAAGATCAAAGAGGAGAAAAGACTTCCAAATTCTTTCTATAAAGTTCACGTTACCTTGATACTAAAGCCAGACAAGGACATTCCAATAAAAGAAAATTCTAGGCTCACATACCCAATGAGATGCAAAAATCCTTGATAAAATTCTAACAAACTAAATTCAACAGCACATTAAAAGAATTACTCACCATAATCAAGTGGTATTTACTTGAGGAATGAAATAATGGTTCAATGCATAGAAATCCATAAATGTGATAGAGCATGTTAACAAAATGAAGGACAAAAACCATATGATCATATTATTAGATGCAGAGTGCATCTGATAAAATTTCATTAATAAAAAAGAAAAATTAATATCATTTCATTAATAAAAAAGAAAAAACTCAATAGAGTAGATCTAGAATGAATGCACCTCAACACAATAAAAGCCGTAAAGGACCAGCCAATAACTAACATTATATTCAATGCTGAAAAGCCAAAAGCTCTTTTTCTAAGACCAGGAATAAGATAAGAATGTTCACTCTCACCACTTGTATTTGATATAGTACTGGAAGTCCCTATCAGAGGAAACAGGCTAAACAAGGAGAAAAAAGAAATCCTAATAGGTAAAGAAGTGAAATTGTCATTTTTGCTAATGAAATGATTTAATAGAGAGAAAACCCTACAAACTCCATTAAAAAGCCTGTTGGACCTAATAAACAAATACAGTGTAGTTGCAGCATACATAGTCAACACACACACACAGACAAAAAAAAAAAAAAAAACAATCAGTACCCTTTCTAAATATATACTAGCAAAAATCTATCTGTTGAATATTGCAGGTACTATCTGTAAATAATGTTCTTTTCTCTCATATTTTTATTTTTCTTATAACATTTTTCTTACAACATTTGTCTAAAACAGTGTTAGGTAGCAATAATATCATAACAAAGTTCCTTCATTCCAATTTTTACATTCATTGTGACATTGGCTTTACATTTAAAAAACTTTAAATTTTTTTGAGACAAAGTTTCACATTGCCACCATTGGTAGAGTGCAGTGGCATCACAGCTCACAGCAATCTCAGACTCTTGGGCTCAAGTTATCCTCGTGCCTCAACCTCATGAGTAGCTGGGACTACAAGCACCTGCTACCACACCTGGCTACTTTTAGAGAAGGGTCTTCTGGCTCAGGCTGGTCTTGAACCTGTGAGCTCAGACAATCTGCATGCCTCAGCCTCCCAGAGTGCTGAGATTACAGGTGTCAGCCCACTGTGCACTGCCAGCTTAAACAATTTTTTTATGACAGGAAATTTGAACTCCCATTGTTACGATTTGTTTGCAAAACCTAAGAAATGGTTTTGACTATTATATAGACTAACAAACACTATTTTGTTTATGTGTTTTGACAATATAGAGAGTATACCTGATTCTATTTCTATGAAATAAACAGATGATGAAACTAAATGACAGCTCAGGGGAAGACTTCATTTTAGTTGGCTTCTCGCCATATCCCAAGGCTGAGTTCATCCTTTCTCTATTTGTCTCTGGGTTCTATGCCATGACACTTGGAGGTAACACAGCTATCATCTTGGTCTCCCTCCTGGACAGCCAACTCCAGACCCCAATGTATTTCTTCCTCCGAAACCTCTCATTCCTGGACATATGTTTCACCACCTGCATTGTCCCACAGATGCTGGTAAACATCTGGGGAGGCAGTAAGAAGATCAGCTTTGTGGGCTGCATGATTCAGTCTTCTGTGGCCTTAGCTCTGGGCTGCACAGAGTGTGTGCTTCTTGCTGTCATGGCTGTCGACCGTTATGTAGCTGTCTGCTGGCCACTGCGCTACACTACAATCATGCACCAAAATATCTGCCACCTTCTTGCAGCCCTGTCCTGGTTATCAGGGTTTGCCAACTCTCTCCTTCAGTCTTCGCTGGCCCTCATTATGCCTCTGTGTGGCCACCACCAGGTGGACCATTTCTTTTGTGAAATCCTAGTTATTGTCAAGCTATCCTGTGTGTACACTGCTACCACTGAATCGAGGATGTTCATTGGTGGCTTCATCATGCTTGCCATTCCAGTGGGCATCATCCTGACTTCCTATACCTGCATTGCCAGAGCTGTGGTGAAGATGCGCTCCTCCAAGGACCGACAGAAGGCCTTTGGGACCTGTACATCCCACCTGACGGTTGTTTCACTGTTCTATGGAACCGCCATGTTCATGTATCTGCAGCCCAAGAGTGAGCATGCTCAGAATCAGGGAAAGATCCTTGCCCTTGTTTACACCATCTTCGCCCCCACCATGAACCCCCTAATCTACACACTGAGGAACAAAGATGTAAAGAGGGCAATTAGAAAGGTGATCTGGAAGGATTCATTGTGAGAAATCAAGGCCCCTGGATTTGGGTCACAGAAGTTATTTGGACACTGGATTCATGGCAGGAAAGATAGTTTCCTTTTCAGTTTTTGGCCCAAATTAATTGAAAAAGCAAGTGAAAGAAGCACTACATACAAGCTAAATATAATTTTTTGTGTTTTATAAATATAAACAGTGGTGATAATAGTCTTATAAAAATTATTTAATATAGGTCTTCATTCACACTTTTGCTCTCCTCAAAATCTGTAAATCTGAATGTTTTGCAATATTTATTCATCTCCTAAAGATCAGAGCTGTAGTTTTCTAGAGAACACTGGTCATTCTGACGTATAGAACATGGCAGGTATGGAAACAATTCTGAAATAGCTTTTATATGAAGGCAGAACATATGCACCTGCATCTTTGTGAAAGTGAGGTAGAAACTGATATCTTACAAAAAGAAAAACTGGGTCAGATAATCCAGGGACAGTGTGATTCTTTGATAGATCAAGGAAAATTCCTTTCAGTGAGACCAGTTGTCTTATCTTTAAATGATGTACAGAATCTGGACATTAAATGATGTTCAGAATATGGACATGTGAGTGGCACAGGGGTAGAGAAGATTCAGTGTATCCAAAGCAGGGCCGCAGACCTGTCACTAATACAAGGGAGAATATTAATTTCATATATCCATCTGCTCTTTTTTATGGCAAAGGCTGAGTGTACTAAGGCCTCATGACACCTATATAAATTAGTTGGTAATTTTATTCATCATATTATAATTTAGATGTACAAGCGGATTGTGAATACAGAAGTAAACACACTATGACCTGCTGTCAGGGAGGGGTGCACAAAGAGAAGTGAGAATTGACTTTTTGCAAAGATTTTGCCATGTGGATGGCACATGTTAGGAGCCTTGAAGAATAAATTATAGTATCCTGGATTGGCCAAAGCCGGAGGACTTGCAGTTAGAGAAAGCTGGAGGAATGATGGGGACTGGCCCATTGTATACTTTTCAGCAGTGAAGGAAGAGCATAGTGAGAGCTAGGACAGGAGGCAACAGAGACAGATGTGGGCTGGGTGGTCTCATGCACATGGAGGTCTGCTACCAGGCAGTGACAGAAGCAGATGGTGCCAGAAAGATGTGGTGTAGGGATTCGGGAGTGGGTGGCAGAGTTGGCAGAGGTGGAGGTAAGGGCAGAGGCAGAGGAGTGGCTTAGGGAGAGCTGTAGCTATGACTACGTGAGATCAGGAAGGCCTAGTCCCACAGAGGATGAGGAAGACAATTGGCTTTGACAAATTAGCTGGAGGTCAGGCTGTGTAAAGGGGATTTCTGAAAAGGCAGGCTGGAAATCTAAAGGGCTGGATCTTGGAAAGACTATTCTCCTGGCTAAGTTTGGAGTTTTATTTCATAGGGAAAGGGGAACTGAGAGAAACAGTTGACTCGAATTCCAGGTCACAAAGGTTGATCTGGTAGCATGCATGGTGAACTTTAGTAAAACACACAAGATAAAGGGAGGACATTTTGTTTTTGTTCTTCCCTTACAGAGAACAATTTTTATGC
Source organism: Nycticebus coucang (assembly GCF_027406575.1). NCBI lineage: Eukaryota > Metazoa > Chordata > Mammalia > Primates > Lorisidae > Nycticebus > Nycticebus coucang. The sequence continues at coordinate 88,588,810 of NC_069796.1, read as the reverse complement.
ATAATGCATGGGGAGAAGAGATAACACCATCTGGGTGGAATGTTGACAAATTCTATCCGCAAGAATGTGAATCACTGTCTTTGCGGGTCATTGCATACCTTGTGCAGAGGAGGGCTCTAGAAGCCCAGGTAAGCCTGGAGTGGCCAGATCCAGTCTTTGGGTATAGAGTAGATTGCTGAGATCATTTTATAATCCGATCTCAATGGATAGAGAACAGATTAAATTTTAAAAGTGTGTCTCTAAAGTGTGTAAAGTGTGTATCCTGCAGGAGCATGTATAAAGAGTGCTCTGCCTTCACCATATGGGAAGAGCTAGTCTGTTTGCTTTCATGTCTCTGCAGATAGACACAGAGTCCACCAATCAGAGACATTCAGTCCCAGGGACAATGTTCAACCCATGTGCTCACAGATTAGTTATGATTTGGCTTTCAACACCATGTGGATTCAAAGTGTTCACAGTCTCAAGATGGTGATTCAAGATTAAATTCATTTTGCAGAACAAAACAGAATTTGGAGCTGGGATGCCAAACCACAGAGTAGAATCACGTCTCAAGCACCATAAGGATTTAAAGGCAATAGTGGGCCAAAGTTTCTTTTATTGAAAATAACCATTCAGAGTCCTTAAATCACTGACAAATAATAGATATTACTTTATATATAAGTACTTGCAAATGACATTAAATATAAATTTATCATATACATCCTTATAGAAAATATGTAATAAAATATGTGTATGAAAAATTCAGCTCTCTTTTGTCTAATGCCTTTTACCAAGCTCACATATCTGGATTCCTGTGAGGTAATGTTTACCTGTTGCCATTCTCAAGTTCATGCCTCACGCAAAAGGTTATGTAATAACTATCAAAGTCAATAGGCACTATTTTCTTTCTTTTTTTTTTTTATTGTTGGGGATTCATTGAGGGTACAATAAGCCAGGTTACACTGATTGCAAATGTTAGGTAAAGTCCCACTTGCAATCATGTCTTGCCCCCATAAAGTGTGACACACACCAAGGCCCCACCCACCTCCCTCCGTCCCTCTTTCTGCTTCCCCCCGATAACCATAATTGTCATTAATTGTCCTCATATCAAAATTGAGTACATAGGATTCATGCTTCTCCATTCTTGTGATGCTTTACTAAGAACAATGTCTTCCACTTCCATCCAGGTTAATACAAAGGATGTAAAGTCTCCTTTTTTTTTTAATAGCTGAATAGTATTCCATGGTATACATATACCACAGCTTGTTAATCCATTCCTGGGTTGGTGGGCATTTAGGCTGTTTCCACATTTTGGTGATTGTAAATTGAGCTGCAATAAACAGTCTAGTACAAGTGTCCTTATGATAAAAGGATTTCTTTCCTTCTGGGTAGATGCCCAGTAATGGGATTGCAGGATCAAATGGGAGGTCTAGCTTGAGTGCTTTGAGGTTTCTCCATACTTCCTTCCAGAAAGGTTGTACTAGTTTACAGTCCCACCAGCAGTGTAAAAGTGTTCCCTTCTCTCCACATCCACGCCAGCATCTGCAGTTTTGAGATTTGAGATGTGGGCCATTCTCACTGGGGTTAGATGATATCTCAGGGTTGTTTTGATTTGCATTTCTTAATATATAGAGATGATGAACATTTTTTCATGTGTTTGTTAGCCATTCGTCTGTCATCTTTAGAGAAAGTTCTATTCATGTCTCTTGCCCATTGATATATGGGATTGTTGGCTTTTTTTTTTCTTTTTTTTTTTTATTGTTGGGGATTCATTGAGGGTACAATAAGCCAGTTACACTGATTGCAATTGTTAGGGAAAGTCCCTCTCGCAATCATGTCTTGCCCCCATAAAATGTGACACACACTAAGGCCCCACCCCCCTCCCTCCATCCCTCTTTCTGCTTCCCCCCCCATAACCTTAATTGTCATTAATTGTCCTCATATAAAGATTGAGTACATAGGATTCATGCTTCTCCATTCTTGTGATGCTTAAGAATAATGTCTTCCACGTCCATCCAGGTTAATACGAAGGATGTAAAGTCTCCATTTTTTTTAATGGCTGAATAGTATTCCATGGTATACATATACCACAGCTTGTTAATCCATTCCTGGGTTGGTGGGCATTTAGGCTGTTTCCACATTTTGGCGATTGTAAATTGAGCTGCAATAAACAGTCTAGTACAAGTGTCCTTATGATAAAAGGATTTCTTTCCTTCTGGGTAGATGCCCAGTAATGGGATTGCAGGATCAAATGGGAGGTCTAGCTTGAGTGCTTTGAGGTTTCTCCATACTTCCTTCCAGAAAGGTTGTACTAGTTTGCAGTCCCACCAGCAGTGTAAAAGTGTTCCCTTCTCTCCACATCCACGCCAGCATCTGCAGTTTTGAGATTTTGTGATGTGGGCTATTCTCACTGGGGTTAGATGATATCTCAGGGTTGTTTTGATTTGCATTTCTCTAATATATAGAGATGATGAACATTTTTTCATGTGTTTGTTAGCCAGTCGTCTGTCGTCTTTAGAGAAAGTTCTATTCATGTCTCTTGCCCATTGATATATGGGATTGTTGGCTTTTTTCATGTGGATTAATTTGAGTTCTCTATAGATCCTAGTTATCAAGCTTTTGTCTGATTGAAAATATGCAAATATCCTTTCCTATTGTGTAGGTTGTCTCTTTGCTTTGGTTATTGTCTCCTTAGCTGTACAGAAGCTTTTCAGTTTAATGAAGTCCCATTTGTTTATTTTTGTTGTTGTAGCAATTGCCATGGCAGTCTTCTTCATGAAGTCTTTCCCCAGGCCAATATCTTCCAATGTTTTTCCTATGCTTTCTTGGAGGATTTTTATTGTTTCATGCCTTAAATTTAGGTCCTTTATCCATCTTGAATCAATTTTTGTGAGTGGGGAAAGGTGTGGGTCCAGTTTCAGTCTTTTACATGTAGACATCCAGTTCTCCCAACACCATTTATTGAATAGGGAGTCTTTCCCCCAAGGTAAGTTCTTGTTCGGTTTATCGAAGATTAGGTGGTTGTAAGATGTTAGTTTCATTTCTTGGTTTTCAATTCGATTCCAAGTGTCTATGTCTCTGTTTTTGTGCCAGTACCATGCTGTCTTGACCACTATGGCTTTGTAGTACAGACTAAAATCTGGTATGCTGATGCCCCCAGCTTTATTTTTATTACTAAGAACTGCCTTAGCTATATGGGTTTTTTTCCGGTTCCATACAAAACGCAGAATCATTTTTTCCAAATCTTGAAAGTACCATGTTGGTATTTTGATAGGAATGGCATTGAATAGGTAGATTGCTTTGGGAAGTGTAGACATTTTAACAATGTTGATTCTTCCCATCCATGAGCATGGTATGTTCTTCCATTTGTTAATATCCTCTGCTATTTCCTTTCTGAGGATTTCATAGTTTTCTTTATAGAGGTCCTTCACCTCCTTCCTTAGGTATATTCTTAGGTATTTCATTTTCTTTGAAACTATGGTGAAGGGAGTTGTGTCCTTAATTAGTTTCTCATCTTGACTGTTATTGGTGTACACAAAGGCTACTGACTTGTGGACATTGATTTTATATCCTGAAACATTACTGTACTTTTTGATGACATCCAGGAGTCTTGTGGTTGAGTCTTTGGGGTTCTTTAAGTATAAGATCATGTCATCAGCAAAGAGGGAGAGTTTGACCTCCTCTGCTCCCATTTGGATTCCCTTTATTTCCTTGTCTTGCCTAATTGTATTGGCTAGAACTTCCAGCACTACGTTCAATAGTAAAGGTGACAGAGGACAACCTTGTCTGGTTCCAGTTCTAAGGGGAAAAGCTTTCAGTTTTACTCCATTCAGTAAAATATTGGCTGTGGGTTTGTCATAGATAGCTTCAATCAGTTTTAGAAATGTGCCACCTATGCCTATACTCTTCAGTGTTCTAATTAGAAAAGGATGCTGGATTTTATCAAATGCTTTTTCTGCATCTATTGAGAGGATCATGTGATCTTTATTTTTGCCTCTGTTAATATGGTGGATAACGTTTATGGACTTGCGTATGTTAAACCAGCCTTGCATCCCTGGGATGAAGCCTACTTGATCATGATGAATGACTTTTCTGATGATAAGCTGTAATCTATTGGCTAGGATTTTGTTGAGAATTTTTGCATCTATATTCATGAGTGAGATTGGTCTAAAATTCTCCCTTTTTTTGGGTCTTTTCCTGGTTTTGGTATCAGGTTGATGTTTGCTTCATAGAATGTGTTGGGGAAGATTCCTTCTTCCTCAATTTTTTGGAATAATTTCTGCAGTACAGGAATAAGCTCTTCCTTGAAGATTTGATAGAATTCTGGAGTGAAGCCATCTGGACCAGGGCATTTTTTGGTTGGAAGATTTTTTATTGTTTCTTTGATCTCAGTGCTTGAAATTAGTCTGTTCAGGAGCTCTATTTCTTCCTGGCTGAGTCTAGGGAGAGGGTGTGATTCCAAATATTGATCCATTTCTTTCACATTGTCAAATTTCTGGGCATAGAGTTTCTGGTAGTATTCAGAGATGATCTCTTGTATCTCCGTGGGATCAGTGGTTATTTCCCCTTTATCATTTCTGATTGAGGTTACTAGAGATTTTACTTTTCTATGCCTCGTTAGTCTGGCCAATGGTTTATCTATTTTATTTATTTTTTCAAAAAACCAACTCCTTGTTTCATTAATTTTCTGAATGATTCTTTTGTTTTCAATTTCATTGATCTCTGATTTGATTTTGGATATTTCTTTTTTTCTACTGAGTTTAGGCTTAGATTGTTTTTCTTTTTCCAATTCCATAAGATGGCTTGTGAAATTGTTGATGCGCTCTCTTTCTGTTTTTCGAATGTAGGCATCTAAAGTGATGAATTTTCCTCTCAAAACTGCTTTTGTAGTATCCCACAGGTTTTGGTAGCTTGTGTCTTCATTGTTGTTATGCTCAAGGAAGTTGATGATTTCCTGTTTTATTTCTTCCTGCACCCATCTGTTATTCAACAGAAGATTGTTTAATTTCCATGCCTTTGTGTTGGGTCGAGCGTTTTTGTTAGAGTTGAGTTCCACCTTTAGTGCCTTATGGTCTGAGAAGCTATAAGGTAAAATTTCAATTCTTTTGATTCGGTTGATATTTGTTTTGTGTCCCAGGATATGATCAATTTTGGAGAATGTTCCATGGGGTGATGAGAAGAATGTATACTCTTTATCTTTGGGGTGGAGTCTTCTATATGCATCTATCAAGCACAGTTGTTCTAGGGTCTCATTTAAATCTCTTATATCTTTGTTTAATTTCTGTTTAGAGGATCTGTCCCGCTCTGTAAGGGGAGTGTTAAAGTCCCCTGTTATGATGGTATTATCAGATACCATATTGCTCAGACTGAGTAAGATCTGTTTCAAGAATCTGGGAGCATTTAAATTGGGTGCATAAATATTTAGAATGGAAATGTCTTCTTGTTGTAGTTTTCCCTTGACCAATATATAGTGACCATCTTTGTCTTTTTTGACTTTAGTTGCTTTAAATCCACATGTATCTGAAAATAAGATTGCAACTCCTCTTTTCTTCTGAATTCCATTTGCCTGAAAAATTGTCTTCGAACCCTTGACTTGGAGCTTTAATTTGTCTTTTGAAGCCAGGTGTGTTTCTTACAGACAGCAAATGGATGGCTTGTGTTTTATAATCCAGTCAGCCAATCTATGTCCCTTCAGTGGGTAATTCAAGCCATTAACATTTATTGAGATAATTGATAAGTGTGGTAATATTCTATTCATCTTATTTTGTGAGAGTCCATTGCTTAGTTTTATCTTTTGCATCAGTGTGGAGGTTAGGTTCTGTCCTTTAATTTCTGAGTTCTTACTTTGCTGCTGATCCATTGTGGTGGTCAGTGTGCAGAATGGGTTGAAGTATTTCCTGTAGAGCTGGTCTTGTGGCGAATTTCCTCAATGTTTGTATATCCGTAAATGATTTGATTTCTCCATCAATTTTTAAGCTTAGCTTAGCAGGGTACAGAATTCTGGGCTGGAAATTGTTCTGTTTAAGTAGATTAAAGGTAGATGACCATTGTCTTCTTGCTTGGAAAGTTTCATTAGAGAAGTCTGCAGTCACTCTGATGGATTTGCCCCTGTAGGTCAACTGGTGCTTACTCCTGGCAGCTTGGAGAATCTTTTCTTTTGTCTTGACTTTGGACAGGTTCATCACAATGTGTCTTGGAGGAGCTCGGTTAGAGTTGAGGCGACCTGGGGTCCGATATCTCTCTGAAACTAGTGTGTCAGAATCTTTGGTGATATTTGGGAAATTTTCTTTTATAATATTCTCTAGTATGGCTTCCATTCCTCTGGGGCATTCTTCTCCCCCTTCTGGAATTCCTATAACTCGTATGTTGGAACGCTTCATAAAGTCCCATAATTCTGACAGTGAACGTTCTGCTTTCTCTCTCTTCTTTTCTGCCTCTTTTACTATCTGAGTTATCTCAAGAACTTTGTCTTCTACCTCTGAAATTCTTTCTTCTGCATGGTCTAACCTGTTGCTGATACTTTCCATCACATCTTTAAGTTCCCTAATTGTCTGTTTCAGTTCCTTTAGCTCTGCTATATCCTTTTTATATTCTTCATATCGTTCATGTCTTATTTGATTCTGTTTTTGGAATTCCTTTTGGTTATTTTCCACTTTATTAGCAGTTTCCTTCATTGTTTCCATCATTTCTTTCATTGTTTTCAACATGTGTATTCTAAATTCCCTTTCTGGCATTCCTAATATTTCTTTATAGGTGGAATCCTCTGCAGTAGCTACCTCATGGTCCCTTGGCAGGGTTGTTCTGGACTGGTTCTTCATGTTGCCTGGAGTTTTCTGCTGATTCTTGCTCATGAGTGATTTCTTTTATCTGTTTCCTTGCCCTAATTTTCCTTTCACTTCCTCTTGCTCTGTAAGTTCTCGTGCCTGTGGACTAAAGGTTACAGGACCAGAAGGGTGAGAAGGTTGAAGTGCAAAAAAGGGATGAAAGAAAGGAGGACCAAGTGATAAGAAAAACAAAGAAAAATAGAGAAAGGAGAGGGGTTGGGTAAAAGGAATATTGACAAAAAGAAGAGAGGCACATAAAGAGGGAGACAGAGCAATATAGGTGTACAGTAGGGTACTTTGACACCACCTTATAAAAACCCCACCTTCTGGGAGTGCCCAGTTGGGTGGTTCCCTTGAGGTCAGCAGCTCTTTGCTAACCTGATCAGACACAGTACCCCACCTGCACCAAGTAGAGAGGAAAGACAAAAATGCTATAAATCAAACCAAAATAAGCAAACAGAAAACTTTACGGGATAAAGTTGGGTGAAAAACCAAATAATAGTGGTAGAAACACTAGCAAAAATCAAGTTCTAGTTATTGAAAAAGGCAGCAATGGGAAATTATAATTAAACTAGAAAAATTGAGAAAGAAAAAGGATCTGTATGGAAAAGGTTGAAATTGAAAAACAAAACAACATCAAAATAAACAAAAAAAACAACCAAACCAAAAAAAAAAAAAAACACAACCAAAAACAAAGCAGTATGTATATGTTATTGAATATTGTCTGGGCAACACGTGGTGTTTTGGGGTATGAGATGTTAATCACAGTTTTGATACGACTGGAGGCTGCTGATTTCTCAAACCCCAGCAGGTAGGCACCCTAAATCTCTCTTCAGCCCACTTAAAAGACACTTTGAACTTGTAAACTTGCTGAGCAGAAGCTTTCCCAGGAAAGTACTTGTTGCTGGAATCACTGCTGAAGTAGTTATCCACTTACCCAGTGTGCCAAAACCAGTCTCACTCTGCCCCTGAGGGTTAGGGCTGCAAGGTGGCTCAGACCCCACCCTTAGGCTACTTGGTTGCTGGGTTACCAGCTCCCACCCGATTTTAGCTCTGCAACCCTGAGGGCAGAGCTTGCCGGGGCAGATCGCTCACAATGGCTCCCTGTGACCCACAGCCAAACACTATTAACTCCATCTGGCTCAGCGGCTCAGACTGGGGCCCTAGACAATGGCCAAAGTTCTCCGCACTCCTGCTCAGGCTCTCCCCAAGGCAGTTCAACTAAGTGCCAAGTCCAAAGACACCAAAACAGTTCACAGGTAAGGCCTTTCTGGTTTGCAGTCTCGCTGCTACTGAACTTACAGTTGCGGGCGGGTTTAGACAGATTGAACACACGCGACCACTTGCCATTTTGCCACTGTTTTAGTCCTCCTCTTGGGGTCCAGAAGTCTCTCACTGACTCCCTGTATCCTCACAGGGGTGATGATAGGCAGATCCCACCAGCCAGAGATGCCTGGAGTCCTATCTCCCCAGACTCAAGGTGCCCAGATGCAAGGAACCTGTTACTCGGCCGCCATCTTGCTCCACTTCCCTTTTTCTTTTTTTTTTATTGTTGGGGATTCATTGAGGGTACGATAAGCCAGGTTACACTGATTGCAATTGTTAGGTAAAGTCCCTCTTGCAATCATGTCTTGCCCCCAGAAAGTGTGACACACACCAAGGCCCCACCCCCTCCCTCCATCTCTCTTTCTGCTTTCCCTCCCCCCCATAACCTTAATTGTCATTAATTGTCCAATCCATGAGGGCTTTGGAATAGAGGATATTGAAATATTACAACTAGCATTATTCACAATTTATGGCCACTCTGCAGATTTCTACATTTCATGTACCAACTTTTACTGTATATTATAAAGTTGTGAATGAAGTAAATTCTTCTATTTAAGTCGTGAAGATTTCTTAAGAAAGAAATATAAAGAGAGAAAGAATAGTAATGGTATAAAATCATGACACCACCACCTGGGCCATGCTCTCTAGCCACCACCATTCCCACCCTTGCCTCTGGTGCACATTGAAGGTTCAAAATCATGACTGACTGACTAACTGGAAGCAATAGAAAATGATGAATGTTTCAATTAAAAGCTGAATTCTCATGCTCGGCGCTCATATCTTAATGGTTAGGGCACCTGCTACATACACCAAGACAGGTGGGTTCAAACCCAGTCTGGACCTGCTAGATAACAATGACAACAACAACAACAACAACAACAACAATAATAATAAAACAGCTGGATATTTTGGTGGATGCCTGTAGTCCCAGATACTTGGGAGGCTGAGGCAAGAGAATAACTTAAGCCCAAGAGTTGAGGTTGCTGTGAGCTGACACCACGGTAGTCTATCAAGGGTGACATTGTGAGACTATCTCAAAAAATAAAATAAAATAAAATAAAATAAAATCTGTACTCTCCCCCAAATAAACAAATAATATGAACTCCGTACATTGAAAAAGAAGAACAAAATTTAAGTAACTGCCTAAGATTTATTATAAATCTATAGTAATAGAAACCATGTAGTACTCATAATAAGATAGACAAATAAATCAGTAGCGAAGAATAAAGGCTTTAGAAATAGACCCATACATATATGGTCAGTTGAATTTAAAAAAACATGTTATGGCATTTCAATATGGTAAGTATAATAATTTAAAAAATGAAAAAGTCCCCAAAATGATACTGACCCTTAACTCACATCATACAAAAAAATAACTTGCTTTGGTCTGGATTAGCTCAAGCTCACTGCAAGCACTGCTGTGCAGATTGCCCCACCTTGATGGCACACTCTCCAGTGGCCCACACAGATTTGTAGACAAAGTCAACATCCATTTCTGTGGCATATTCCTTTAGTTCTGCCAGAATATGAATCGAATCATGATGTCCAAATTCTCTAGTTTGACCAAAGTAAAAGTTATGTGTTTCCAAGAGGTGATTGTTGTCATCATAGACATCTTCTGCAAATACCCCAACAAACACGAAAGCATCATTGCCAATCCATGTGACAACTTAGACTCACAGGGGAGCCAGATGCTCGGGCAGCTGTAATTGTGTTGTGGGAGAATATGCTGAAGAGCTGACAGTGTAGATGCATTACTAGAGAGCTTCCCAGAAGGTCTTCATGATGAAAGTACCATGTGCAGCTCACTGCAACTGCCACAGTGAGGCTATTCTCAAGAAACTATCAGAAACACAGGAGCTAGTCCAGCAGGTCTTGAGTTTGGCAACACAAGATTCTGATAATCCTGAACTTTAAGACTAGAGCTATATTTATTAGCACCTTCTCTCAACTGATTCTGTCACAACCAAAGAAATGGTTTTATCTGAGAAGCCACTGATCTGTGAGAGATAGCCCTTACTGAGTCACTGCTGCTGGATGAGCTAATCGGTCACATTGGTTCTTTGGCCTCTGTGCACCACAAGCCTCCCAATGCTTCTGTGGAAGAAAGTCATGGAATGCTTAGCAAACACTTGCTTCCTCATTATGGAAGCACCGATGCAGGTGACAGCCCTACACCACCACTGCAAGTAACCTGGAACAGTCTCAGGTTATCACCTCTCAAAGTGACCTTCTCAGAGATCTTTTAAACCTTGACCTCAGTCCCCCAGTCAATGTGCCCACAATTGTCCTCCATGCATGTGAGAGTACATAGGCTGAGACCCCATGGGTCTTTTAAAAGCCAGGATAAATCCTGCAGGTGGGCCACCCCTGTACTCCTAATGCAGAAGAAAGTGGTCTGAAGGTGCTCAGTCAGGGGAATGTCCACCTAACTACCCCAGCTTGGGAAATCAGCCGTGCAGGCAGCTGAATCTGTTCAACTAGTATCTTGGGCTAGAGAACCTGAGATGTCTGCTGAAGAGATGAGACCTGCTTTCCCCACCCCCTTCTAGTTACATCATTATCTGGGTACCTCAGATGTTCCATTATCCTATGTCCTTGATTACCCTTTACTCAACCTTCCTGGGGGCTGTATTCTCCTCCATCTCATTCTTTTTTTTTATTAAATCATAACTGTATACAATGATATGATTATGGGGCATCATACACTCACTTCATAAACCATTTGACACATTTTTATCACAGTGGTTAACATAGCCTTTCCGGCGTTATCTCAGTTACTGTGCCAAAACATTTACATTCTACATTTACCAAGTTTCGCAAATACCCCTGTAATATGCACCACAGGTGTGATCCCACAGATTCCCCTCCCTCTACCCACCCCCCCCTTTCCCACTTCCCCCTATTGTTAAGTTGTAGCTGGGTTATAGCTTTCATGTGAGAGTCCCAAATTAGTTTCATAGTAGGGCTGTGTACATTGGGTATTTTTTCTTCCATTCTTGGGATACTTTACTAAGAAGAATATGTTCCAGCTCCATCCATGTAAACATGAAAGAGGTAAAGTCTCCATCTTTCTTTAAGGCTGCATAGTATTCCATGGTATACATATACCACAATTTATTAATCCATTCGTGGATCGATGGGCACTTGGGCTTTTTCCATGACTTAGCAATTATGAATTGGGCTGCAATAAACATTCTGGTACAAATATCTTTGTTATGTTGTGATTTTTGGTCTTCTGGGTATATGCCCAGCAGAGGAATTACAGGATTGAATGGCAGATCTATTTTTAGATCTCTGAGTGTTCTCCATATATCTTTCCAAAAGGAATGTATTAATTTGCATTCCCACCAGCAGTGCAGAAGTGTTCCCTTTTCTCCGCATCCATGCCAACATCTCTGGTCTTGAGATTTTGTGATATAGGCTAGTCTCACTGGAGTTAGATGATATCTCAAAGTAGTTTTGATTTGCATTTCTCTGATGATTAAAGATGATGAGCATTTTTTCATATGTCTGAAGGCCGTGCACCTGTCTTCTTCAGAGAAGTTTCTCTTCAAATCCCTTGCCCAGCCTGCGATGGGATCCCTTGTTTTTTTCTTGCTGATGCGTTTGAGTTCTCTGTGGATTCTTAACCTTGAGAGTTGACTACTGACTGCTGTCATTCTTAAATGTATACTCAGTTATGTACCCAATAAAAGGATTCCCAGAAACAGGACAGGTGCTGCATTGTTCTCATGATGCCACCAGGCACATGGCAGAGTTTATGTCTGTACAGGCTTCCAGTTTTATGCACTAAGTTTGGTGTAAGTTTCATGATTTCCTCAGCACTGTCTTCCTTGATGACCAATGTCAAAGGTTGAGGTCCATTAGATGCCCAACACATGGAGATGGGAAGAGTGGATCTCTTGGGAGGAGGACTACATAGTCTGTTTGGCAGTGAGCTTGGCAGGGACATTGGAGGAGGTTCAGAAGTGGGACAACCAACCCTTTATCCCATCATCAGTGCCAGAGAAGTGTGTGATGTCATCCAAGACTTTGAGGAAAGTAGTTAGTGGAAGGGACTTCCACCAACAAAGGCACAGTTCAGAGAGAATAGTCTGCTACTAGGTTTTATCATCAGTAAAGGACAAATTACTGGATAAAACCAGGAGATTTAAATAATGATGTTTTCCATCTGCGGGACATCATATCTATATGCTATACAAATGGTGAGGCAGGAGTTGGTCCAGTAAAAGAAAACAAAGCAGCACCAGGGTAACATAGGTGGCCTTGGTCTTGGGAGAGTGCCCTGTGCCATGGCTGGTCCTATGGATATACTGAACTGTCTTGTGGTGTATGATGAAATGCATTGCTATATACACACTGGTGCAGATAATGAGGAACACACACAGAAAATCCCACAAAATCATGGCCCCTAGAAAGACAGCTGAATCCACTCCAGAGTCTCTCCCAATACAATATCCCATATTATACAGTTGTCCAATGCTGCTAGTGTTGTTGGGGGCCCAACTAGGAATGATGATCTGGTGGTAGATCAACATGTTGATGATCCAGAAGGAAAGGAAATTGGGAAGCATACATGTGGAAACTTTGGGTCTCAGCCATTCCCACCTAGCATTGCTGGGAGTGAAAATAATGGCTTGAAATATATTCAGGAAGGAAGGCTATACAGAGGGAAAGACCTCACATGACTCAGGACATAGAAAGTATCACCTTACAATCAGTGTCCTCCAGGAAATTAATTATTCCAAAAGAGTATATAATTTCTAGAAGCCCATGGAAAACAACTGTTACAGACTTAACTAAAATAAGTGGGTGAATATTCAAATAGTAAAGAATAAATAAGTGGGAACAAGTGATGCTTTTAAATGTTTTGTTTAAATTCTTATGAGAAAGGAAGTTAACAACAGAAAGAAAATATTTCCCACTATGAATTAATGATTTTTAAAGAAAAAAAAAATCAATCTGAGGATACCGAGATTGACCCAGGGACCAGAAGCTGAAACTTAATTTTAGTTGGTTACTAGAAAGTTGCTAACAATCCCCAGCAGGTTTCCTAGGCTGCTGGCTGTCTTTATTTGATAATGGGGTATGTATAATACATCTATTTAAAAATATGTATTTCTAGTCCCTCTCTTTTTTGGGAGCAGCTATCTTTTATTGAACAGCTTATGATATTTCATTTTCATTTGAAGCTACTGTGAAGGGTATTGAATTTTAAACTTGATTCTCAGCTTGACTGTTATTGGAGCATATGAAGGCTGTAGATTTGTGGACATTGATTTTGTATCCCAAGACATTACTGTGTTTCTTGATCACCTCAAGGAGTATTATGGTTGAAGCCCTGGGGTTTTATAAGTATAAGATCATGCCATCAGTGAAGAGGAGCGTTTGACCTCCTCTGTCCCCATTTGAATACCCTTGATATCCTTCTCTTGGCTGATTGCACTGGCTAGAACTTCCAGCACTATGTTGAATATCAGTGGTGATAGTGGACATCCTTGTCTGGTTCCAGTTCTAAATGGAAAAGCTTTCAGTTTTACTCCAATCAGTATGATATTGGCTGTGGGTTTGTGGTAGAAGGTCTCCATCAGTTTAAGAAATGCCCCACTCATCCCTATTTTCTTAAGTGTCCTTGTCAGAAATATTATTGAATGTTGGTTGAATGCTTTTTATGCTTCTTTTGAGAAAGTCATATGGTCTTTGTTTTGCTTCTATTTATGTGGTGAATTACATCTATGGATTTGCACATGTTGAACAAACCTTCAGAATGGGAAAAGATATTTGCATGTTATGAATCTGACAAAGGATTGATAACTAGAATCCACAGAGAATTAAAATTAACCCACACAAAAGAGCAAACAATCCCATTCATAAGTGGACAAGAGATATGAATAGAACCTTCTCTGACAAAGACAGATGGCCAGAAAACAAATCAAGACATGCTTCTCATTCCTAAGCATAGAGAAATGCAAACCCAAACCACTCAGACATATCACCCAACCTCAGTGAGAACAGCCCACATCACAAAGTCCCAAAGCTGTAGATGCTGTTGTGGATGTGGAGAGAGGGAAAAATTTACACTGCTGATGGGATTGCAAACTAATAGAGCCAAGATGCAAAGAAGTAGGGAGAATCCTCAAATAGCTAAAAGCAGACCTTCCGTTTGATCCAGAAATCCCATGACTAGGTATCTACCCAAAAGAAAAAAAATCATTTTATCATAAGGACATTTGCAGTAGAATGTTCATTTCAGCTCAATTCGAAATCACCAAGATGTGAAATCAACTCAAGTACCCATTGACTCATGAATGGATTAATAAACCGTGGCTTGTATATATGGTGGAATACTATCCAGTCACAAAAAAAGGTGGAGGATTTCAATCTTTTGTATTTACCTAGATAGAGTTGAAGCTCATTCTTCTTAGTAGTGTCACAAGAATGGGAAAAGCAAGTATCCAATGTGTACATTCCTAATATGAAACCAATAGGCGAATAACTATACCTCCCCATGAGAGAAAAACACGAATTCAAGTGGGAGAGTGGGAAACAGAGAAGGGGCAAAGGGAAAGAAGAGGAGGGAACAGAACTGGTAAGCTCTCACCTAATGGGCACAGTATAAGGGCATGCAGCACATCCCCTGGGTGAAGGGCTCAACTTGAACTTTACCTAACAAATACAAACAATGTAACCTAACCATTTGTAGCCTCATATTAATCTGAAAAAAAAAATACATGAAAGAGAAATTTATTTTTACCATAAAAAAATATTTAGTGGGGCTTATACTATCAACTTTTTGTAAAGCAATAGTGATGAAAATGGTGTGGTATTAAAACAAGGATAAAGTCAAACTAATGAAACATAACAAGAGCTCATAAATAGACTCATTATGTTTATGGAAATTATCATGAGGATGGCAAACAAAAGATAAAAAAATGATGGTATTTTCAGTAACTGGAATTTTTTTAGTTGTTTACAAGAAACCACATAAATCCTCATCCTAGGGGGTCCTAAACTGCAGCTATTGTTGGTATATATAAAGGCTACTGATTTATGAATGTTGATTTTGTAACCTGAGATGCTGCTGTATTCCTTGATCACTTCTAAGAGTTTTGTAGTAGAATTCCTGGTGTTTTCCAGATATACAATCATATCATCTGTGAAAAGTGAAAGTTTGATCTCTTTTGACCCTATATGGATACCCTTGATCGCTTTTTCTTCCCTAATTGCGGTGGCTAAAACTTCCATTACAATGTTAAAGAGCAATGGAGACAATGGGCAACCTTGTCTGGTTCCTGATCTGAGTGGAAATGATTCCAACTGAACTCCATTCAATATGATATTGGCTGTGGGTTTGCTGTAGATGGCCTCTATCAGTTTAAGAAATGTCCCTTCTAGACCAATTTTCTTAAGTGTTCTGATCATGAAGGGATGCTGGATTTTATCAAAAACATTTTCTGCATCAATCGAGAGAATCATATGGTCTTTGTTTTTTAATTTGTTTATGTGCTGAATTATACTTATAGATTTACGGATATTGAACAAGCCTTGAGACCTGGGATAAAACCGACTTCGTCATGATGTATAATTTGTTTGATATGTTGCTGGATTCTGTTTGTTAGGATCTTGTTGAATATTTTTGCATCTATATTCATTAGTGACATTGGTCTATAATTTTGTTTTCTTCTTGGGTCTTTTCCTGCTTTGGGGATCGGGGTGATGTTTGCTTCATAGAACATGTTGGGTAGTCTTCCTTCTTTTTCTACCTTTTGGAACAGGTTGAGTAATATAGGTACTAATTCCTCTTTAAAGGTCTGGCAGAATTCTGACGTGAAACCATCTGGTCCCAGGCTTTTCTTTTTAGGGAGGTTTTGTATGGTTGATGCTATTTCAGAACTTGATATGGGTCTGTTCAACATTTCCACTTGATTCTGGCTAAGTCTTGGAAGGTGACGTGCTTCCAAGTATCGGTCAATTTCCTTCAGATTTTCATATTTCTGAGAATAAAGTTTCTTGTAATATTCCTTAAGGATTTTTTGAATTTCTGAGGAGTCTGTTGTTATTTCGTCTTTGTTGTTTCTGATTGATGAGATTCTTACTCTTTTTTTCCTGATTAGGTTGGCCAAAGGTTTATCTATTTTATTGACCTTTTCAAAAACCCAACTTTTTGATTTATTGATCTGTTGTATAATTCTTTTGTTTTTAATTTCCTTTAATTCTGCTCTAATTTTGGTTATTTCTTTTCTTCTACTGGGTTTGAGGTTGGAATGTTCTCCCTTTTCCAGTTGCTTGAGATGTCCCATTAAGTTGTTAACTTATTCTCTTTTCATTCTCTTGAGGAAGGCTTTCAGTGCTATAAATTTCCCTCTTAGGACTGCCTTTGCGGTATCCCAGAGGTTCTGATAATTTGTGTCGTCATTGTCATTTTGTTCCAAAAATTTGGCAATTTCCTTTTAATCTCATCTCTGACCCAGCTATCATTCAGCATAAGGTTATTTAACTTCCATGTTTTTGTATGAGTATGCAGATTCCTGTTGCTACTCAGCTCAACTTTTATTCCATGGTGGTCCAAGAAGATGCAAGGAATAATTTCTATTCCTTTAAATTTACTGAGGTTAGACTTGTGACCTAAGATGTGATCGATTTTGGAGCATGTTCTGTGGGCTGATGAGAAGTATGTGTATTCAGTTTTGTTGGGATGAAATGTTCTGTAGATGTATGCTAGATCCAAATGTTGGATGGCTAGATTTAAATCTAAAATTTCTTTGCTCACCTTCTTATTGGAGGATCGATCCAACACTGCCAAAGGAGTGTTGAAATCTCTGATTTTTATGGAGCTGGAGGAAATCAAGTTGCTCATGTCTGTTAGATTTTCTCTTATAAATTGAGGTGCATGGGGTTGGGTGCATATATATTAATAATTGAAATCTCATCATATTGAGTATTACCCTTAATGAGTATGAAGGGAACATTCTTATCATTCCTTACTTTTCTTAGTTTAAAGCCTATTGTATCTGCAAATAAAATTGCAACACCTGCTTTTTTCTGATTACCATTTGCCTGAAATACGGATGACCATCCTTTTACCCTGAGTCTATATTTGTCTTTTAAGGTAAGATGTGACTCTTGTATGCAACAGATATCTGGCCTGAGTTTTTGTATCCAGTCAGCTAACCTATGCCTCTTTAGAGGACAGTTTAAGCTGTTCACATTAATAGAGAATATTGATAAGTCAGGTAAAATTTTGGGTGTCGAGTTTTTCAAAAGTCCAGTGGACATTTTTAATCCTTTCAACAGTGTGGAAGTTGGAGTTTGATCCGAAGTTTCTGAGTGAGTTTACTTTTGTGGTATAGGATTGGATTGGTCATTATGGAGGATAGGTCTGAGAATATCCTGAAGAGCTGGTTTGGTAATGGCAAATTTCTTCAACATAGGAATGTCATTAAAGTATTTAATTTCTCCATCATAAATGAAACTCAGTTTAGCTGGATACAGGATCCGGGGTTGAAAGTTATTTTGCTTTGGGAGATTAAAATTCAATGACCACCCTCTTCTGGCTTGAAAAGTTTCAGCAGAGAGATCTGCAGTCATTCTAATATTCTTCCCTTTTTAGGTAATGGCTTTCTTTCATCTGGCTGCTTTGAGAATTTTGTCCTTCATATTAACTTTAGTGAAGTTAATTATGATATGCCTGGGAGCTGTCTTATTGGGGTTGAGTTGTGCTGGGGTTCTGAAGCTGTCTGCTATCTGAATTTCAGAATCTCTAAGCATGTCTGGAAAATTCTCTTTCATAATTTCATGGAGAAGGGCCTCTGTGCTTAGGGAGGCCACTTCATCGAATTCGGGGATTCCGATGAGTTGGATATTAGTCTTCTTCAAATTATCCCACAGATCTCTGAAAGACTGATCTGTTTTTGCTCTCCATTTCTCTTCTTCTTTGAGAGTTTGGGAGCATTCAAAGGCTTTGTCTTCATTGTCAGAAATCCTTTCTTCTCCTTGCTTCACTCTGTTACTGAGGGATTCTACTGTATTTTTCAGATCTTTGAGGGCTGCAAATTCTTGCTTCAGTGTGTCTAAGTCTTTGGTGGTTTTGTCTTTAAATTCGTTAAATTCTTGATATAAATTTTAAATTTCTCCTCGAATTCCTAATTCCAACTTTTGAATTGCTGCTCGAAGTTCTAATTCCAAATGTTCCTCCACTTTATTATTCTTTTTTGCAATCCAAATTCTGAATTCGATTTCTGACATCTCAGCCAGTTGTTTATGAATGTTATCTTCAATTACATCTGCCATATCTTTCCTTGGGGGGGTTGATCTATTCTGGTTATTCATCTTACCAGAGTTTTTCCACTGATTCCACCCCATGAATGTTTTCCTCCCTTTGATTTTTCCCCTGGAGCTTTGTCGAGGACCCGTACAGTGCTGTGGCCTGAGAAACTGGGGTCCTGTTTTGTGTGGTGGGGCTAAGTGGTTCTGTCTTGTTTTCAGCTGGTTTATGTTTGACCCTAAAACAGACCCAGAAACAGTTATTCTGGGTTGAAGTCTCAGCTGTGGAGAAATACCCGCAATTAAGTCACCACACCGACCACAGGCAACAATTGGAAAAGGAATATAAAACCTTCCTACAACCACTCACCCAGGGCACCACCTGAATAGTCCTCAGGCGATTGGTCCAAATCAATTGTCTCAGTCAGCACCTGTCTCAGGTGGGAGAGTTTAAGAGGTCTCTGGGAACTGGATCACAGGGGTCTGGTGACTACTTTGATATGGCTTGCTCCAGTGCTGCGTGGAGTCAGAAGGCGCCACCCAGCAAATAGATCAGTCTGGGAAGGTTGATGCCTCCTTCACCAGCTTGCACCTCTGTCACATCCAGTCTCTGATAGCCCTGCAGTTGGCTGACCCAGTTGCCTGTAGTGAACAGATACTCCAGGAGTTTGCACCTGCCTGAATCACAAGATCTGCCAGGCCCCTGTGCTCTGCCTTTATCTAGCAGGAAGAAGTGAGGCCTGACAGACTTGGGTGCTTAATGAAGGCTGGGGGGTGTTCACTCAGGTCCAGCCCCACCCCTGATTGATGTTACCGACAGAACAGAACAGAACAGTACAGAACAGAACAACTTTGCGGGATTATGTCTGTTCCTGTTAAGTTCCCCTGCAGAAGAGAAGCTGTTTTGAGTTCCAAAGCCCTGTCTTTGCTCCTGCAGTTTTGAATTCGGTGACCTGTCAGTTCTATCCTGCTGACTTCCTTTGTCTATAGGCTGATGATCCCCTGAGGGCCAGGTGTGTCTTAGGCTCAGTAAAGCGGTCCTCTGGGTCAGCCCCACCCTGGGAACTTCCCAGGACTGTGAATTGGTACCGCCTCAGGCAAATCCTTTACTCACAGGTGGTTGCCAGCCTCCCCTGGTTGGCCAGGGAGACGGGGGTGTGGCTTCAGAATATCCAGGAGAACATGGTTGCTGCTTTGAGTCTCAGGGAACTGTTGCTCTGGTGTTGTTCACTCTCAGCTGACCATCCTTTCCTCGCTCCCATGCCCCAGAGTTAGCACTGACCAGCTGCAGTTTAGGCACTGTCCACACCCCTAGAGAAATTACCCAAGAATCTGAACTCCTGAGGGACAGACCTCCAGATCTTAGTGTGAGAGTGGAGGGGAGTTCTGGGAGCTCAGAGTTGCAGGTAGAGAATATATACAGTTTTACGCCTGGCAGGAGAATGCCATGGCACCCTAGTAGGGGAGGTAGGTCCAGTTTTCAGAGGGTCTCACCCGTGGAGTGTAGTGGAAGGACCTTTGAACTCTGCCCATTTGTTTGTGGGGCACTCTGAGCCATTCTCATGGGGGAGGGGACTCCTGTCCACTTGGTGATGGATTTTGTACCTTTTGTTTGTATCCTTGTGGTCACGGCTGATCTCAGCGGGGTTGATGTGTGTTCTTCAACCTTCTCTCTTGGTGCTGCTCAAATCTACCAGGTTACTTGATAATTTTTTGTCCTTTAACTCCCCTTCTGGACGGGAGCCTCTGTGGAAAACTGGCTTCCATCAGCCATCTTGTTTCCTCCCTCAATAATTTTCTTTTTGTATTTTTCTGACCTATTTCAAGAAATTAGAGTTGCCTGAACAGCCAGAATACAATTTGCTTTGATTTAGAACTTGGGTGTTTGGCCCTTTGATCTGTGGGTTCTGATTTTGGGTAGGAAGGACAGTAAGCAGGCCTGCACTTGGCCTCACCTCCCTCTCCCCCTGCGAGTGCTTGGCACCTTCTGTTTGTTGTTGTCCTTGTTTACCTGAACAGGATGGCATGAACTAGGCAGAATATTAAGTATAACTAGGACTTGGGTTTGGCACAGTGAACTCTAGGAAGTGGGGAGGAAAAAAGCAATAGAATCAGATGGTTTTGCAGGGAGTGGTTATAATGCTGGATCTTAGAAGACTGGGTGAGGAGGAGAGAGGGCAGGGCAGAGGTGGTGATGTCAAAGTGGATGTGGGGAGCTGTGAGTGGTAAGAGAAGAAAAGGATGCTTGAGAATGAAATAGGAGTTCAGTTATTGGTAATAACCTCTAGTGCATGAGCAGGAGAAAGAGAGGGTGAAGTGGGTGGGGTGAGAGTGTTGAAAGAAAGGAGACTGCAGAACTGAAAGGGCAAAGGCAATAGACAGATCATATGTGTGAGATTACAGTCACCAAGAACCAGGACAGGAGTTTGGGCATGGCCTGGGGAGTCAGGAAGTGATGAAGGGAATGATCTGGGGTCAGCAGATTATTTCCACAGGACAGTGATGGATGTTGTAAGTCAATGACACTTATTTCAAAGCTAGTGTGATGTAGAATTATCTAAGAGTTGTCCTGAGGACCAAAGATGTTCCCATCTTCAGGCCTGGAGCACATGGGGCACAGGAGAGGAAGATCCCACTACTTGAGACAGTTGTCAGCAAAGTAGAGACTTTAGAGTGGAGCAAAGACATGAAGTTTCAGAACAGAGACAGAAGATGCAGTGAACTGACCTACAAGATGCTCTGATGTTCACCATGTGCATTAAAAGGGTTTGCAGTTAAGGAAGTGTGAGAGCAAGGGCCAGAAGAAAGGTATGTACAAGGCCAGATGGTGCTGCTGGATCCTGGGATGGGGCCTTATTCAAGTGAATGACAATAACGGTAATGTATATCAGGCATAGCAGAATAGTAACAATATGAATTAAAACACTGCAATCATTTTCCATTTTGAGACCCAAGGTAGACATGCATTCAGCATTTTGAAATGAAATTTAGAATATTAAAGTAGAATTTAAATAGAATCTGAAATATTGTGTTTAGTAAATATATCATGTCCTTTAAGGCACTCGATTCATTTCTCAGAAAATAGGTTATAATAATGTTTCTGTAAGGCATGCTTTGTCTAAACCCTTGTAGTCTTCTGAGGTGACTTCAGTAACCCTTGATATATGCCTTTGGAATGAATTCTTACTTTCCTGAATGTTCTCACTGAACATTTACACATGCAGCTGAGAGTGACCATACCTCACAGAATTGCTGAAGAGTCCAGTTATTCTTACCAACCTTGAAAGGCATTTGTATTCTTTTACATCTGTGTAGGAGTCTATGCAGATTAGGATGAAAACATAAATTCCATATGAAACTACTTTGTGAATATTCTTTGTCAGATTGAAATTAGTTTTATTGGGAACACATTGCTCTTCTTGGTACACATCAATACCTTACTTGAGCAGCAGGAATATCTTCCTAAAAAACTGCATTGTCCTTTTGTTTCACTTCGTTATTTTTATTTTCACAGTAAAAGTAAACGTTAGCAATATTATTAATTATCATAGTATACATTAAATAGATGTTTCTTCACAGGTTATAAAGTTACACAATATCTTCCTATCTTAAAATGGTTATACCTTTAAAGAATTTTTATTTTATACTTAATTTATAGTTAGTCAAGACTTTATTGGGTGGATAAAGTGTCCTGGGTTCTTGACTGGTACCAGGAAGTCTAATTCTCTAATTTATCTATGACAGCAGGCCTTGGAAGTAGATGAACAATTTTCAGATGTCAGCACATAGACTCATCCAGTATTGTTAGGGCCTCACCAGCAGTGTCTTCCATCAAGTGGCCATTCATGTTAACAGTGGATTGTAACACTATTGACCCAAAGAATCCACAAGCAAAATAAAAGTTGTTTTTTTGTTTTCCACTCTTAAGTTGTTGAAGTGGTTGAGTAAGAAGGAATAGATAAGTGGAACCATATGTACAACAAGGAAGGTAAATGAACCCAATGATAGAACCCACAGTTGAATCTGATACTTAATTCTGGATGACATATTTCAAAAGGTTAAAAAAACATGCTCAGGAAAGAGTAACAAGAATGTTCCTTTATGGTAAAATGAAAAGATTGATGATATTCAAACCAGGAAAGAGAACAAAGAGTGTTTGTTAATTGTCATCAAATATTTGAAGGGCCATGATGAGTGACAATGAAAACAATTTCTCTCTCTCTTTCTCTCTCTGTGTGTGTGTGTGTGTGTGTGTGTGCATGTGCGCACCTGCACTCATTCCCAGGAGAGAGGCCTAGCAACAGTATGTAGGTGGAATTTATAGGTAGACAGGTAACAGAAACTTCTAATGTCCAGAGTTTTCCAGGAAGGCTGATGCAGCCTTCATAACTTTAACTAGTAAGATGGGTTTTTCTTTTCTAAAAAAAAGTCAGAATATTACTAGGTACACACATTTTGGTTACATAATTTGTTTTTGTACGTTTTAAGCCAAATTTATAAGTGTGACCTTTACCCAGACTGTCCTCATGGTACCAGTTAGATGTGGATTTAGCCAACCCCTCCTGCCCTCTCCCACCTACTCAATGGTGAGTTTTACTTCCATGCCTGCACATAACTAACTGTTCATCAACAGTTGCAATTAAGTATTGAGTACACGTTGTTTGTTTATCCATCCTTGGATGATGGTTTTAATCTAAAGATCATCCCATTTCCTTGGGCTAAGAAATCTAATCCCAGCACATGTTGACAGAGGAAAAATACAAGGTGAGTAAATGAAATGAAAGGTAATACCAAAGTATAAATACAGTGACACAGAATTCTAGAGGAGAAAGGAATGTAATCCAGCATATCAGAAAAGAAACTTAAAAAAAATCAAGAGTGATGAATAAACTAGGGAAAAGGGAAACAGAAGAACCCATCATAGGTAGACAGTAGTAGGTGGAGAATGCCTTTACCCCCTTTTCAAAACTCTTCTCTTCTGTCAGTAAGAAATGCCATAAGAATCTGGTAAATGTAAAATTAGTGAAGTTTTGCAGTGATCACTGAATATTTGACCTCAAAGATCCAGTATCTGTGTTTCTGTGGGACTAAGTGCACCTTCATGGATGCACCTGTCTGCAGTGTCAGGGCACAGACAATGATTCCTAAGGGAAGCAAGGCAACCCTTAAGGGGGCAACCCTAAGACAGCCCTTGCTTCCTAACAATGCCAATGTGAAGAAGAAAACACAAAGCACCTAGAAAACAAGATGTGTCCCAAAAGGCCATGGGGAAGAAAAAAGAAAAATTATAAAATCCTCTCATACACATTTCATCTGAATTTTATCACCATTTTTTATCAATTGCCAAGATTTCATAATACTCTTTAACTTTAGTTATTCAATCTATGGAACAAGTCATTCCACTGTTACCTCCATTGAAGGAGACTCTTTAGATTTTTATTTATTTATTTATTTATTTATTTATTTATTTATTTATTTATTAAATCATAGCTGTGTACATTAGTATGATCGTGAGACTCTTTAGATGTTGATAGGAGAAACAAAAATGAGTCACCTTCAGGAAAGGACAGCCTTCGGGGTAAAGCATCTGCAGCCTAATTGTGAGAAGTGGTGATACTTTGTCACCTTGCCTTAACCCTTTCAGAGACTTGTCAAACCAAAAGACATAATTATATAAATTGATGTTTTAGAAAACTAATGCTTTTTAAGTGATCAAGATTTTCTTTCCATTTCACAGCCCAAGACACAAAATTTAATGTTGATATATGGCTCTTCGGTTTACAAAGCACTTCTAACCTATATTGGCAACCAAAAGCAAATTTAGATGTAAAAACAAATACATAAACATTCTCACTTAAGATAAAAAATATTACTCGTTTCTTGCCAAAAATAATCACCTATCAATCAGTTCACCTAAGCAGAGAAGAAACAAAAGTTGGCAGAAACATCAGTGCGTGTCCAACAATTCCACATTCAACACAGACCTGACATGAATATTTTTCCAATTATCTTGAGAATTTGTCTCATTGCTTTCTTTCACAGATTTTTCTAGTATCAAAGTTGTTTTTCCTTTTGAATCAAATTTCAACATTGTCTATATAGTAATTGGCTTTTCCTGTTTTGTCACCCCTACTCCAATCCCTAAACACAACAAAAGCACCCGAACCCCTCCCCATATATCCTTTCCGTGAAAACATGTTTCTACTTTAACGTTCAAAACTGTCAAATTTCATGACCACAGCCTCAGAAGACCCTTTTAGTCCAGGGTAGCGCAATCCAGAAGCAGCCCCGGAGCTCGTTTGCCAAGGGGTGGGACAGAGGGAATGCAGGGGCAGAGCCAGCGTCTGATTGGCAGTTAAGAGGCCAATGAGAGAAGGAAGGGCAGCTGGGAGTTGGGAGGGGGGGATGGGCGGAGTCAGAGGGGGCAGAGCCAGTGTCTGATTGGCAGTCGGGGGGCCAATAAGAGAAGGAAGGGCAGCTCCTGGCTGGTGCCAGAGGCGGTTAAACTTCAGTTGGAGTTCTACCCGTTATCGCCTGGCAGGCGTCTATATCTGGTCCAGCTCTGCCAAGCGCTTTTCATACCTTCTCTAGAGGTCTCTATGAAACTTGGGTAAGCCCTGCTACTCACGTCTATTTCATATATGTAGCACCTGAGACTTAGAGAAGCCGACCTAAGCGAGGCTGCAGCTGAGATCGCAGCCTGGGCGGTGAGACCCCAGAGCCCATCCTGTTAGGGCCACAGAAATGTTTCAGAGGTGGCCACTGGTTGGGAATTGTCTGACGGCATCAGGCCTTTGAACAGGGAGAAGGGAAAAAGAAAAAAGGGGAAACACAAGGTCCATCGGGCAACTTTGACATTAACCATGAGGAGCTGGACAGTGGAGGGATGTGGCTTTATGAGCGTTCAAAAGCCCTGAGTCTCGGTGTGGGAGCGAGTATACGGCTGTCCCCTCACAGCTTTCTCATAGTGGGACTGTCTGGGGGTCCTGACTAGGCCGTGTGGCTTGTTGACCTAGGAGGCAGAAACTCCCAGGGACTCAGTTCCCTTGAGCTCTGTTATCCTCTGAGGAGGACCACAATGTCCATGTTACAAACAGGTAAATGGAGGCATTTAAATAGATAAGCAAACCAACCATCCCTTGCTGATAGTAAGCTGAGCCCTGCCTAAGTTAATTCGCAGGGCTTTTCTCTTTACTGCCCCTGTTAGCTAAGATTGGGGGTGGGGGGTGTATGTGGCTGTAGTGTAAGTTTGTAGTGGATAGTAATCAATGTCTCATGGTCCTGTGGACAAGCAGCCCTCACCCCTACAATTCTCTACCACTGACACAAGGCACAGGGGGTCTCCAGGGAAAGGATGTGATTCAAAGGACGGGCTGAGATCCTGAAATTTGACACCCAATAGTGCATGATCCACCTCTTTTGATTCTTCAGTTGACTTTTCTTATACATACTTTACATGTGATGTAATAGAGGCCCTAGAAGTTAGGCAAATTGCCAAGGAAATCCTGCTATCGGGAAGCAAAGTCTGTGTCTGGAGGCAAACTTACACCTTCTGATTCTTAAACATCATCCTCTGCGTGTTTGTGCCACCCACAATGAAATACCCCTAAGAAAATAACCACCTCCAGAGGAAGAGAAACAACCCCCTCTTGATTTCTTACAGAAATATTTGGAATGATGGGTGCCTCAGCCTCCTCTGGAAAGGACCTGAAGTGTAGCACCCCCAACACCACCCTAGAACACCTTTGTGAGATTGCTACAAGCAGCTGGTAAGGTAAGGACATCTCAGACATGTTTCAGACCTCAGCCAAGATAGGACCACCTCCATCCACAGAGCAAGTGGGGCAAAACTTCCTGTGAGCAGAGACTCTAGTTTGGTTCCCGTGTCCCTAGTGTGGCTTATCACCTCTCCACTCCCCAACCCTGGTCCAGCTTCAATTCTCTCTCTACACTCATTCCTCCTCTTCCTCTCTCTACTGGAGATTTACATTCTCTTTATTATTTCTACCCTCTGAACTTCCTTACACATCATGTTAGAAACTCTCAAGTTGACAGAAGCTAAAATGTTGATGAACCGGCTGCCATGTAAGTGATGTCAGAAAGTGGCAGACATAATTATCATCTACCTGCAGACAATGGTGAGGAGCTCCTGCTTCTGGTTTGGGGGAAAGGAAAGAAAGGTCCCCAGGTGTGATCCTGGGAGTTCTCTTTGGGTGGATGATGACATTTGGAAGCCAAGGGGGACCTGAGACATGAGGACCTCAGGCTTCTCAGCAGTGTATGGGGCCCATGTAACCAGAACACGCCTCAAGAAATGGGACCCAGGCAGAATAGAGGACGTGGTAGTGGAGTTAAGGGATGAGGCAAAAGAACTGAGAAGGAAATGGGGCAGGATTTGGGCTATTTCAGCATCTGACCTGATCCTCAAACTGTCCTAAATCTCCTTCTGGGATACTGTAGGTAGTCATCTCTGTAATTGTGACTCAACTAATCATCCCAATGAATTTTCTGACCTATTTCAATCCACTCATCTGTCCTCTACTCCACCTCTACACCAAATGCCTATGACAGCGACCTGTCTGTCCATCCACATACTTTTGTAGTGAGTTTTCTAACACTGGGTTAAGCTGCTGACTTATTTTTTTGCTTAATTATTACCTAGAAGGCATCCTTCTTCCTGCTTGGCACAGTTGTCTAGTGACTTAGACCTCTGACTTTCCAGGGACTTTCCAAAGTTGCTCCCACAACTTCCACCCACCTTCCTGATGGTTCACTTGTAGCTGCAGGGGACACTGCGTTCTGGAGCCTTCGGTCCCCACACTCACCCCCAACACACAATCCAGAGACACTTCAGGCTGAGAACTTGTCCCTTCTTGTCTTCTTGTCCCCTTGTATACTCAGAAAACTCTTGCCCTCCACCCCTGGGAAAGCGAATGTTGGGAGGTTGAAGTGAGTGACTTCCTGCCCTCTTGAGAGAAATGATTCACTTATTGACCAACGCTGATTCTCAGAAGCCTGGAAGCTTGTCTCGGGGATTAGCCTGAATACAGTCAGTCCTTCTCTTGCTAGGAGCCTCAGGGAGAACTGGAGGACATGTGTACCTCAGTGCTAGTGGCTCTGGGATCCCACCACTTAGACATGGTCCTCAATATGCTAAATGATGACTCCTATGACAAGATAATGCCTCCAGGGAGCCTTCTGGTGGCAGTGGGGAGACTCAGCCTCCACCCAGGTCCTCACCCCTGTGAAGGGAGAGGTTGTGTGGGGAGAGGATGTGGCAGCAGAGGAGGGGCACTGTGTGGACTCTAATCTCCCAATTCTTCTCTTGGGACAGTTCCCTTGGGCCATTATGGGGGTGTGGAGGAAGGGAGGACAAACCAGGATTTCTGTGGGGCTGATGGGAACTCAGGAGGAGCTCCTGGGGCCAGGGATGTCTCAGAAGGAAAAGCTTTAGGGCATGAGAGGTGGGGGCTGGGGAGAAGGCTGAGAAACAAAAACGGAGAAGACGGCAGAAGAGAAAGGCCATTCAGCAGTGGTGGGAGTGGGGAGGAGGAGACACTGGGGCTGTGAGTCGGACCAAAGGCCTGTAAGGGCAATCGTGTGTCAGGATGAGGTAGAGAGCCACCACACAATCTGCATCCCCCATGCTGTCCCTGTGGCACCTGGGGACAGCAGTTGTTTTCTTACCCATCCCACTCATCTTCCCCAATCAAAAACCAACCAAATCCCTGGGAAAATGACAGTCCCTGCCATTAGTTGACCACTTGGAGATGGGCCCAAAGAGAGGCTGAGTAGGCCATCAGCCTTGTGGGCATCAGAGTCCAAAGGACAAGGCAGAAAGGCTGGGTTATGTGGTAAGGCCAGGGACACAGCAGCAGAGGCTGGAAATGTGCCTCCTGACCCAATCGGGACAAATGCTCTTACATCAAGGTCAGACACATGCTCCTGAAAGGGGGTGTCTGTGCAGTTGGTGGCAGCTTCTGGCTTTTGTGTGCAGTGATGACACCCCACTTGCAGGTTTCCCTACCCAGCACTCCTTCCCAGAGGCAGCTGAGTCAGTGCTACAGTCCCATGTCCCAGTTGCAGAAGCTGAGATTCAGACCTTGCTTCAGCTCACCCAGACCCTTTGCAGGCAAGGCCAGAGTCAGAAGCCAGGCCCCTAATCAACAAGGCCTGCTTCACCGCAGCAAGTCTGGAAGGCCCTTCCTAGCATGGGGCTGTCATTCTTGCTCTCTGCCTTCCAGGGATAGCCAAATACATCATTTCCACCTGGGAAAACATTCTAAGCCTGCTGAGAACAATGCAAGAGAAGGAGACATGTTGGTGCTGTGTCAGGGTGAGGGTTGGGAAGTCTGCAGGAAGCTCTGTTGGAATTGGGGAGGGAGAAAAGATGGGCAGGGAAAGACTGGGTCTCTGAATGTGGATACCGAAGCCTGGGGAAAGGGGTGAGGTGGCTGGGAGCAGGCCAGGGTGTGAGCAGAGGCCATGCTCTGTCACCTGGTTTGGGGCCAGGACCAAACTTAGCTGTGAGTGTTGACAACCTCACCAGTGTCTTTGCCCCTCTGTGTGGACCAGGTGTCTTCAGAAGGGAGGATAGTTGGCAAGATGTTGAATGGGCAGTGTTTCCAGCACGGGACCCCAGAGACCGTCTTAGGGTCTGGTGGGAGGACTGTGCATACATGTCCATGTGTCTGTTTCCCTCGTGGGGAGAGAAAGGTGATGGGGAGCTCCAACTCCCTGCTCTCATGGTGCTCTAAAGACTGGCCATCAGGACCCAGAAGGTCCTAGTTATGGCTTGTCTGCTGGAGGAAGTGATGAATTGGATTGGCAGTGGCACCAGGAGCAAGGCCACATCACTCTCCTGCTGTTCTACCATCATAGGCTCCTGGCCAGCACAAGCAAGGTGGGAGTGGGAGGTAGTGGGGTTGGGTGGACAGGCTGAAGGAGAGAGGCTTAGCAAAGGTGGGGAGGGGGCAGTGTTTGCCCACTTGCTTGTGAAAGGCTGACTCA
Source organism: Nycticebus coucang (assembly GCF_027406575.1). Classification (NCBI taxonomy): domain Eukaryota; kingdom Metazoa; phylum Chordata; class Mammalia; order Primates; family Lorisidae; genus Nycticebus; species Nycticebus coucang. Next base: position 88,559,405 of record NC_069796.1, on the reverse strand, counting down.
CCGGGCTCTTTCAGGGAGTCGGGGGACCCTCTTCAGCCCATTGTCGAGAAAAGGTGCAGTCAGAAAACACTTCAGTGTCCATTCACTGATTAATTACGGAGTCCTGTTCTTTGCCTTTACTGAGCACCCTCTACCTCCAGGCACTGTGCCAGGCCCTGGGAATACCAAGGTAAGTGATGAGCTGAGGCAACTGATTCTGTCTCCTTGGATGCAGGTGGCAGAGAGAGCCATGGAGACCATCAGCCACCTCTTCATCCTCCTACCCTTGACCAAGCTGGAGAGGCAGGTGACCTGGCTCATCCACTGGCTGAGCAGTTTAACATCCACAGATGTCAGGCCTTTCTACATCTATCAGGTGAGCAGGGTGGGGGTGAGAAGGAAATGCACCTAGTTAATGCATTCCATATTTATTAAGTAGTTGATGCTAAAGCATGTTTCGCAAATAAGGTTTACTGGAAATCAGCTGTGCCTGTCACTTACACAGAGTTTGCACGTTGTCCAAGGCAGCAACACAACAGCAGAGTGAGCCAGCTGCCACAGAAACCCTCTGGCTGGCAACACCTTAAATGTTTCTCATCTGGCCTTTTACACAGAAGGTTTGCTGACCCCCGAGTGAATGCATCCCACATTTATTGAGTAGCTGCTCTAAATGGGGCTGTAGAAGTGGGGATGGATAAGCCATTGTAATTGTCCTGGAGCTGCTAACTAGCTATGGGGCGGGGCAACCAGAAGAAGCAGAGAAACTTGGCCTCACTCAATGCTCTTGCTGCTTGTGATGAGTTGTGCCTGTAGGAATTTAAGAAAGCTTCTTTTTTTTTTTACAGTTTTTGGCTGGGGCCGGGTTTGAACCCGCCACCCCTAGCATATGGGGCCGGCACCCTACTCCTTGAGCCACATGTGCTTCTTGGAGGGGTGACATTTGAATTGCTTTTTGAAGAATGAGGCAAACATCATAGACCAATAATGGGTAATGGTGTTGGATCAATGCTAAAAAGTCCCCCATGAAAGAGAAGCCCAGAACCTGAGGTGTCACCGCTAAATTCCACCATTTAAAGAACTAATAACAATACTTCCCCCAAATCTTTCCTCAAATTGAATGAAATTGAAGAAACTCATTTTATGAGGCCAGGATCACTATTATCCCAAAACCAGATAAGAACACTTTCAAGAAAATCAAAGTATAGGCCAATATTCCTGAGGAACATACATGCAAAATTTCTCAACCACATATAGCCTACTAAGTTCAACAGCACATTAAAAGCATCATCATGATCAAGGGGGATGGTTCACCACACCTGGATTCATTAATATACTACAGCACATTAGGAGAATGAAGGAAAAAAACATATGATTATCTTGAGAGAGGCAGAAAAATCATTTGACAAAATTCAACACCTGTTCGTGATAAAAATCTTCAAGCAGATGGAATGTGGCACAGCACAGTGAAGGACCACACATAACAAACCCAAAGCTAACATCGTGCGCAGGGGACAGACACGGGAAGCTTTCCCATCTCTGCCTTATTCACAGTAGCCAAGGTGTGGAGTCAGTCTAAGTATCCATCTAGAACGAGCAGGTAAAGGGATGTGGCATAGATGCACACTGGAATGTGATTCAGCCTTTCCACAGAAAGAGCTCCCGTCACTTGTGACAACACAGCTGAAACTGGAGGGCATTGTGCTAAGTGAAAGAAAGCAGACAGAGAAAGGCAAACACCATGCAACATCACTTCCTTGTGGACACTGACACAGTTGAACTAATAACACTCTACAGAATCCATGAAAATTGGTGCATAGTGTTTAAGTGCTCTCATCACATAAAATGATGAGTGTGTAAGATGATGTGTATGTTTATTAGCTTAAAGTTTATCCAGTCCTCCAGTCCACAGTGGATCCATATTTCCAAACATCATGTTGCGTGCCACAAGTATTTAAGATTTGTGAAGTAAAAGGAGGCAGACTGAGTCAGACAGGGGTTGAAGGGAAAGGGAGCAGAAAGAGCATTGAGTGAGGCCAAGTGCTGGGACAACCTTGGAGACACATGGGAAGGGACTGTCTCCCATGAGTGAGACCAAGGAGCAAAGTCCTTGAAATTTGCCCATGAATGAAGCATCCTCATGTGTCTTGGACTCTTGCTGTTGCCAGTTCCTGGAGAGCCTGTGATGACTGCTGCCCAGGGACTGGACCACTGCCATTTTTGTTTTCTGAGACGGGGTCTCATTCTGCTGCCCAGTTGAGGATACAGTGTCCACAACTAAGCACATAGCCTCTCAATCCTGGGCTCAAGCAACCTTCCTTTCTCAGCCTCCCAAGTATCTGGGCCCATAGGCACCCACCACCATGCCCAGATGATTTTTCTATTTTTTATAAAGGTGTGTCTAGCTCTTGCTCAGGCTGGTATTGAACTTCTGAGCTTAAGGGATCCTCCTGTCCTGGCCTGGCAGAGTGTTGGGATTACAAGTGTGAGCCACTGGACCCAGCCACAGCCATGTTTTCTGACACACACAGGAGCTCTGAAGAGCCTGGAGTGCATAGGACTCTGGAGAAATAGTTTTATGCAATGATTCTCAGGCTTTTTTAAGACTCAGAGTCCTTGACAGGCACATTCACATAGAATTTTGCACACAAAATAGTCCCCAGATTAAGAATTGCTCCTCTAAATTGCTGTAATTTAGGCCTTAGCAAGAAAGAGGGATCTAAGAATCTGCTGGGATGGTGGGGAGGATGACAGATTCCTGCAGGAAGGAGGGTCAAGGAGTGAGGAGGGTTCCACAGGGGTGAAAGGTACAAAGGGAGCAGTGTGCCCCAGGAGAGCTCTGGGTGAACTTGACACACTGGCATGAGGCCCAGGCTGGTCAGAAAGGACCTGGCCAGAGTGGCCCTGCCCCCTTTGCAGGAGGCCGCTACGTGAGGGGGAGATCCTGGGGGTGTCCCCTGTGGGAAGTACACTGTCTGTGTGATGGACAAGCCATCAAAGTTTCGTCATAATAATTGGAAGTAGACTATGGGGAGATGGACATAAAAGAGCAGTCATGAGTCCTTCTGGGGTGACTTGGCAGTCTCCTAGGACAACACCCCTGAGACACATGAGGGCACTCATTGAGAGCACTTGCCACCTTACATAGAAGCCACAGCCTTCTGTCCCACACACTACCCTCTGCAAGGTGGTATCCGACACCTCCGTCCCCCCAGCAGCCCTGCAGGGAGGGTGGCACAGGAAGGCACATGGTCCACTCTCCCCACCCCAGCCCTGTTGGACTGGCTTGGACCCAGGCTCCAAGGACTCACCTGGCTGGGGGCCATGTGCCCAGGCTGACTGTGAAGACCACTGCCGGGTGAGCTCCAAATGGCATTTACCAGATGTGAGGCTTGCACCAGGCAGGCACCTTCCCTGAGTCTCTTTTTCCCCACCTGTAAAATGGTAACAGTGTACCTGCCCCACAAGGTTAGTGTGGGGTTCCCACAAAGCGATGGCCATGAAAGCACAGTGTGCAGTTGTGTTCCCTTTCTGGGGCTGTGCAGCAAATTGCTGCAAAATTGATTTCTTGTGGTTGTAGTATTGAGCTGCCTCTTTTCTCACTGGCTGTCAGCCTGAGGCAGCTCTCACCCCTTAGAGGCCACCCATGTTCCTTGTCCTGAGGCAGCATCCACCTTCAAAGTTAGCGAAGACTTTCCTCAAGGAGTCCCTCCCATGCTTCGAATCTCTCTGCCCTCCCTATCTCTGACCTCTAGACCCAGATGTCAGAGGGCTCTTGTGGTCAGGTGAAGCTCAAGGGGATAATCTCCCTATTCTAAGCTCAACTGATTTGGGGCTTTAATTACCTCTGCAAAATTCTTTCACATCAACACCTAGACTAGTGCTTGACTGAGTAAGTGGCAGAGGGAGTGTGGACTCAGGGGTCTGGAATTTTCAGTGTGATCTCCGAATTCTGACTATTGTAGGAAGAATAGGCCAGCAGGGAGTGATATTAGAGGACTTTAATTAGCAGTGGACCCAGAACCAGAACCCCAACTCTTGGTTGTTACTTCAGTGCTCTTTCCTATGGCATTTCTCAGTGCACATTCCCACCACATTTTAATGGGTATTCCATGAAAAAGAGGTGCATCTTTTAGCAGAATGGGTGGGAAACTCTTGAGTTAAATGAGTTTCTCCACTGTAGGACTGCTCAGAGCTTCTGATGTGTGGGTTAGTCTGGTTCTACAGAAAACCAAAATTGAGATGGGACTAGGAGTGTGAGAGGTTTAATTGAAGAAAACCCTATGACAGAAAACAAGGAAGGAGCTAGAAGGTGGGGAGAACCATCAGACTGTGATACATGCTGATCCTTGGTAAGAGAAGGAGGGAGGAAGATGGGAAGGTCCTTGATCCCAGTGTAGTTCTAAGAAAGTGTCAGCAAAGCCAGCAGGGAGTGATCAGATTAAAGTCACCTATCAGAATAGTCCCAGGGGTGGCTTAGTGGGCCTGCCATACTTAGTCCCTGGCCCGGTGCAGCTGTGGGAGTCCGGCAGCAGGAGATGCTGGTCAATGATGCCCCTCTGAGTTGGCATCTGAGAGGCATACTTTTCATTGTTGCTGCATGTGCTAATGTGCATTTCTGAGGTTCCAAGGGGAGGAGTTTTTGAATGGGAAGCCCCATTAGCATCAAGTTTCCAGAGAGCACAGTTGAGTCCGCCCCTGCACTTCCGTGCCCTTCCCTTGGTGCATGAAGAGGCGGCCTTCCTCACACGTGTGCTCTGAGTTTTCTCCAGCAGGGTCTCCACCACAGCCTCTCATTTCCTCTCCTCCTGCCACATGTCTGGATGGGACCTCTGGGGGGATGTCTAAGGGCGTGGAGCAGAGGGTGCTTTGTGTATGATTTGGAGGATGAAATTTGTATCCTATGTGGTAATCTGCACAGAATGGTCAGGTGCTGAGATAGCACTCCAAGTCTGGACTAATCATGTAATGTTTGGGCCACAGTCTTCCTTTCTCCCATGTCCTCTCTCACTCCAGGGGACAGAGATTAAGAATCCAGATATTTATCAGTCCATTGTGTACTTTCTTTGGACAGTAACTAGCACTAACCAGCTCTGCCGGGCGGGATGGTGGGTGGGTGTACCAAGTGCGAGGTCCATCAGGCCAAAAGAAGGGGAAGAATAGTTCAGTAGTCAACACCCAATTACTGAGGGACTTCAGCTCCTGGCAAAGATGGAGTAACCGGACCCAGATTTACTCTCCTGCCCACCAACTGAAAAACTAGGCAAAAGATATTAAATAATAGTTCTCAAGACAATGGGCATCTGGTAACAAACAACAGTGACCCTTGAGAAGCAGGAAAGAAATAAAGTGAGCCTTATAATTGCCCTTTCTCACTTCCCAAAGTGTTTCCAGGCAGTGGCAGAGGGAAGAAAACTCTAGGAAGAGTCTGCTGGACTCCCTGAGTTGAGGAGATAGTGATGAAAGTTCAGGTAAACCAAGGCAGCTAGAGTTTACAGGGAAGAGTACTCAGCAGTGCCTGTGTGAGGAAATTGCCCTGTATGAGGAAAACAACCAAGAATTGCAGGAATAGTCACCAGGACTCACTTGGGGCCCAGAACAGTGCCTGAGTAGCAGCCAGTCTGGAGAGCCTCAGAATGTACAGGTACTTGAGAAGCCAGGAAAAATCAACAGTATGCTAACTGTAGTTCTGTTCCTGTCTAACAAGTCTGATTTGCAAAACCCAAAAGCTGAAAAGCAAAAGGTTTGAACAATTTCAAAGTAACTGTGTCCCAGAAAAAAACTCAAGAATATTTACAAAAACACAAAAATGTTTGGCATCCAATAAAATAAATTCACAATAAGTAGCAATTAAATAAAAATGCAAAGGCATGCAAAGAAGAAGGAAAACACGATCTGTCATGAGGATAAACATCAATGAAAACTGAACCAGCACTCATTCTGAGGTTAAAAGTACCAGACAAGAACATTAAAGCAGATATTAAAACTGCAGTCTATAGATTTCAAACCTAGAAGAAATATTCAATAAGAAGTTAAATAGAAGCAGAGAAGATGTATATATGTTTTTTTACTTTGGATTTTCTATTCTATTCTATTCTAGTTTAATATGAGGGTACAAATGTTTAGGTTACATTTTTTTCTTTTCTAAGGTAAACTTCAGATTGTAGTTGGCCCCTCCCCCCAGGGGGCATGCTAAATACCCTTACATTGTGCACCGTAGGTGAGAACTTGCCAGTCCCTGTCCCTCTTCCCCTTTCCCCTCCCCCTCACTAGAATATACTTGTGTTTTTCTTTCCTGGGGGTGTGTTATTGTTTATATAGTGGTTTCATGTTAGTATTGAGCACATTGAATAGTTGTATTTCCCATGCTTATGATACTTTACTAAGAACAATGTATTTCAGCTCCATCCAGGTAAACACAAAAGATGTAAAGTCTCTAGCTTTTCTTTTTTAATTAAATCATAGCTGTGTACATTAATGCGATCATGAGGCACCATACACTGGTTTTATAGACCATTTGACATATTTTCATCACACTGATTAACATAGCCTTCCTGGCATTTTCTTAGTTATTGTGTTAAGACATTTATATTCTACATTTACTAAGTTTCACATGTACCCCTGTAAGATGCACCTCAGGTGTAATCCCACCAATCACCCTCCCTCCCCTCCCTCTCCCCCTTCCCCATATTCTTAGGCTATAACCCATGCTATACACACACTACAGTTTGTTAATCCATTCATGAGTTGATGGGCACTTGAGTGGCTTCCACATCTTGGCAATTGCGAATTGAGCTGCAATAAACATTCTAGTGAAAATTTCCTTGTGGTAAAGTGATTTTTTTTCTTCTGGGTAGATACCCAATAATGGGATTGCAAGATCAAATGGAAGGTTGACTTTTAGCTCTTTGAGAATTCTCCATACTTCTTTCTATAGAGGCCATATTAGTTTGTAATCCCAACAGCAGTGTAAAAGTGTTCCCTTCTCTCTGTATCCATGCCAGCATCTGCAGCTTTAGGATTTTGTGATGTTGACTAATCTCACTGGGGTTGGATGATGTCTCTGAGTGGTTTTGATTTGCATTTCTCTGATGATTAGAGATGATGAGCATTTTTTCATGTGTTTGTCAATCTTCAGAGAAGTTTCTGTTCAAGTCTCTTGCCCACTTACAAATGGGGTTGTTTGTTCTTTTCTTACTGATTAATTTTAATTCTCTGTGGATTCTGGTTATCAGCTCTTTGTTAGAGTCATAGCATGCACATATCTTCTCTCATGTTGAAGGGCGTCTGTAGGCTGGAGTCATTGTGTCCTTAGATGTGCAGCTTGATTATGTCTCATTTATATATTTTGGGTGTTGCTGAAATTGCTAATTCTTCATAAAATCTTTTCCCTGGTCAATTTTTTCAAGAGGTTTCCCCACACTTTATTCTAGGATTTTTATTGTTTTGTGTCTGTAATTTAAATTTTTTAGCCAGTAAGAGTCAATTTATGTCAGCCGGGAGAGGTGCAGCTCCAGTTTCAGTCTTCTACATGAGGCTAACCAGTTCTCCCAGTACCATTTATTAAATATAGATTCTTTTCTCTAGTGTATGCTTTTGTTTGTTTTATCAAAGATCAGATAGTGGTATGTGGCTGGTTCATCTCTAGGTTCTCTATTCTATTCCATAGATCAGTATCTCTATTTTGTGCCAGTACCTTGTTGTTTGGATCACTGTGGACTGGTAGCATAACCTTAAGTCTGGTAACGTGATGCCTCCAGATTTGTTTTCCTTTCTTAAAATTGTATTGGCTATTTGTATTTTTTCTGGTTCTATATAAAATGAAGTAGTATTTTTTCAAGTTCTTCATAGTATGACATTGATGCTTTGATGGGGATTGTATTAAATGTATAGATTGCTTTGAGTAGTATGGACATTTTAACAGTATTGATTGTTCCCAGCCACGAGCTTCATAGGTTCTTTTCATTTGTTAATGTCTTCTGCTGTCTCTTTCTGCAGGATTGTATAGTTTTCTTTATACACATCTTTCACATTCTTTGTTAGATATACTCTCAAGTATTTCATTTTCTTTGAATCTACTGGGAATGGTATTGTGTCTTTGATTTGATTCTCAGTTTGACTGTTGTTGGCATATATGAAGGCTACTGATTTGTGGACATTGATTTTGTATCCAGCGATGTTACTGTATTTCTTGATCGTTTCCAGAAGCCTTGTTGTTGAGACCCTGTCGTTTTCCAACTATAAAATCATATCATCCACAAAGAGCAAGAGTTTGACCTTCTCTATCCCCATTTGAATACCTTTGATCTCCTTCTCTTGCCTGACTACATTGGCTAGAACTTCCAACACTATGTTGAATAACAGTGATGATAGTGGACATCTTTGTCCGGTTCCAGTTATAAGTGGAAATGCTTTCACTTCTACTCCATTCGATATGATATTAGCTGTGAATTTGTTGCAGATAGTTTCTATAAGTTTAGGAAATATGTCATCTATGCCTATGTTTTTAAGTGTTCTTATCAGAATAGGATGCTGAATTTTGTCAAATGCCTTTTCTGCATCATTTGAGATAATCATATTATCTTTCGTTTTGATTTTATTGATGTAGTGAATTATATTTATGAATATTTATATGCTGAACCAATCTTGCATTCCTGGGATAAAGCCAACCTTATCATAATATGTATTTTTTATGTGTAGCTGTAGCCTATTTGCTAGAATCTCATTCATTATTTTTGTGCTAATATTCATTAATAATATTGATCTATAGTTTTCCTTTTTGGTGGATCCTTTTCTAGTTTTGGAATCAGGGTGATATTTGATTCATAGAGTGTGTTGGGGAAGGATTCCTTCCTCCTCTATGTTTTGGAATAGGTTACACAATATATGTACTAGTTCCTCTTTGAAGTTTTGGTAAAATTCTTGTGTGAATCCATCTGGTCTAGGGCCTTACTTTTGAAGAAGGTTATGTATTGTTGATGGCAATTTCAGGACTTGATGTAGATCTATTCAAAATTCTAATTCTTTCTGATTAGAAATGTGGTGTGATTCCTGGTATTGGTCCATTTTTTCTATATTTTGAAATGTCTGGGCATAGAATTTTTGGTAGTAATCATTGAGGATTTTTTGTATTTCTGTAGTATCTGTTGTTATTTTCCCTTTTTAATTTTATATTGAAGTTCTTAAAGATCTCACTTTGTTGTTTTTTAATTAGGCTGACCAAGGGTTCACCAATTTTATTAATCTTTTCAAAGAACCAACTTTTAATATTGCTGATCTTTATTTTTACTGTTTTTTATTAAATCATAGCTGTGTACATTAATGCAATCATGGGGTACCATGTGCTGGTTTTATATATAATTTTAAATATTTTCATCAAACTGGTTAACATAGCCTTCACGACATTTTCATAGTTATTGTGTTAAGACATTTATAGTCTACATTTAGTAAATTTCACATGTACCCTTGTAAGATGCACCATAGGTGATTGCTCCCACAAATTACCCTCCCTCCACCCATCCTCCCCAGCCCCTCCCCCTCCCCTTTCCCCATATTCTTTTTCTTTCTTTCTTTTTTTTTTTTTATTAAAACATAGCTGTGTACATTAATGCGATCATGGGGCACCATACACTGGTTTTATATACCATTTGACATTTTCATCACACTGGTTAACATAGCCTTCCTGGCATTTTCTTAGTTATTGTGTTAAGACAGTTATATTCTACATTTACTAAGTTTCACATGTACCCTCGTAAGATGCACCGCAGGTGTAATCTCACCAATCACCCTCCCTCCACCCAACTACCCCCTCCCTCCCTTCCCTTTCCCCCTTCCCCCTATTCTTAGGTTATAACTGGGTTATAGCTTTCATGTGAAAGCCATAAATTAGTTTCATAGTAGGGCTGAGTACATTGGATACTTTTTCTTCCATTCTTGAGATACTTTGCTACAAAAAATATGCTCCAGCTCCATCCACGTAAACATGTAAGAGGTAAAGTCTCCATCTTTCTTTAAGGCTGCATAATATTCCATGTTGTACATATACCACAATTTATTGATCCATTCATGGGTTGACAGGTGCACGGCCTTTAGACACATGAAAAAATGCTCATCATCCTTAATCATCAGAGAAATGCAAATCAAAACTACTTTGAGATATCATCTAACTCCAGTAAGATTAGCCCACATCACAAAATCCCAAAACCATAGATGTAGGCATGGATGTGGAGAAAAGGGAACACTTTTGCACTCCTGGTGGAAATGCAAACTAATATGTTCCTTTAGGAAAGATGTTTGGAGATCACTTAGGGATCTAAAAATAGACCTGTCATTTGATCCTTCAATTCCTCTACTGGTATACATCCAGAAGATCAAAAATCGCTTTATAACAAAGGTATTTGCACCTGAATGTTTATTGAAGCCCAATTCATAATTGCTAAGTCATGGAAGAAGCCCAAATGCCCATTGACCCATCAATGGATTAATGAATTGTGGTATATGTACACCATGGAATATTATGCAGCCTTATAAAAGGATTGAGACTTTATTTCTTTAATGTTTACATGGATGGAGCTGCAACATATTCTTCTTAGCAAAGTACCTCAAGAATAGAAGAAAAATTATCCAATGTACTCAGCCCTACTATGAAACCAATTTAGAAGCACCCACACTTCAAATGAAAGCTATAACCCAACTATAGCCCAAGATTAAGGGGAAAAAGGCGAGGGCGGGGAGGGGAGGGAGGAGGATGGGTGGAGGGAGAGTTAATTAGTGGGACCACACTGACGGTGCATTTTACAAGGTTATGTCTCCAAAAAAGGTTTAAACATCTTAAATTTACTAAGGGTAAAATATAAATGTCTTAACACAATAACTAAGAAAATGTGGTGAAGGCTATGTTAACCAGTTTGATAAAGTATTTCAAATTGAATATAAGACTAGCACATTACATTGTACCCCATAATTGCATTAAGGTACACAGCTATGATTAAATACAAAAAAAAAAACTACAATTGATGATGATAGAACTTGAACTAAATAGAAAAGTCTTAGAGAAACTATTGAATCAATTACCATGACACATAATTTCTCTCTTTTGGGAGATCTGAGAAATGTTAAGAATTATTGTTTGGGGCCATTTACTCAATTAAATTTCATAATATGCACGTGTAATATAAAGGACATTAAAATAATTCATCTTTATTAACAGAAAAAAAATCCACAAACAGCACCATTTGATTTTAAGATGGCTCAGAAAGTTAAAGAAGAATGGGTGAATTCTTTTTGTAAATGTTTTAATCAGCAATTGCCTGCATAAGCTTCTGGAAGTCTCTATTTGAAACAAAAACTACAAAACAAAAACTACAAAAAGTTCACATGTCCATGTGCTGGCCCTCGGGTCCTAATTGTAGCTTTGTCCACAGGCATCTCATCTTCAGTGTAACATGTAGTAACAGCGTAACCAGATACATGTGGTGGTGGTTTTTTTTTTTTTTTTTTTAAATTTCCACACTTCTCTCAGCCCCTCAGATAAAAATTTCATTAAGCAAACTACTCCATTAGAAAGGTGCATTTCAATCAGTGAAAACCATTTTTGTTTGCAAATCAAAAACAGTTGGCTCTGCCTATCCATGAGCTTTTCATCCATGGATTCCACCAATTGGAGATTGAAAATATTGGGGGGACCAACAAAAAAAAATGATAGAAACAAAAGAATAATGCAGAATAGCAACTAGTTACACAGCATTTACATGGTAAAGTTAATAAACGAGGGAGCATCAGCATTTTGTGCCATTTTGAATAAGAAACTTGAGTGTTCCTGAACTTTAGTATCCACAGGATTCTTGGAGCCAATCCCTCCCATGAGTGCTGAGGGATAAATGTATCTACTAGCAAATTAATATTTTTAAAAAACCCATTCTCATTAAAGTCGTATTAAAGTACCATAACTCAGTATTACTAATAAATATTTTAAACAGCATAAAGTTTTTTTTTTAAAGTGGGTAGAATTCATTTCACAACACACGCAACTATAACAATTTGCATCTATAAACACAAGCTGTCAGAACTGTCCTCTTAATTCTTACATCAGAAGGGAAAGAAGAATTCTATTTTTATAAAATAAATGTGCTCATTAACAAGAATGTTTAATTAGGCCGCTTTTAAGATAGTCCAAAGTTTAAAATAAAAATTAAACAAAGAATAAATAAAATTAATCATCCTTTTTATCAGTGGTATTGGACAAGAGGTGCCCTAGTCACAGTGTAATCACATAAACAAGTAAAATATATTTGTTCTTGAAGAGGAAAAATTGTGTTATTTTCAAGTATATAGTTTCATGTTCTCATAGCATTTCCTTTTTTCACCTTTCTCTCTTTTCAGTCAGATACAAACGTCTCCTAAGAAAAACACAGAACTAAAGAGTGTAAAAATAGAAAATCCGTTCTACATCACTATTAAGATGGGAACTGTCAACAAGATGTTCCTGTTTATTGGCATTTGTTTGACTCTTAAATTAGGAGTTTGTGAAATTATTTATTGCAAAATTTAAATCTACAGACAGTTGAGTTTTAGAGTAAGATGAGATTCAACACAACCACAGCTTTAGCTATCTGAACAGAATGTTTGCCAGGAAAATAATTTATTATCTAATACAATGAAAAAGAAAAATATATTAAAGAAAACCTACCCAATAGAATTTTGTCTTTGGAAAACTCTAGTTTCTTCCTGGTAACCATCTGTTTTCTATCAACAACTGCCTTTACTGCAGTTTTGTTCTCAAGAGTCTACGAATGTTCCAGAAAAGCCAACAGCACCTCAGGCAATGATTCATGGGTCAGTGGCTGATGTGAGAAGGACACGCGATATGAAAAGTCCAAGACACCTAAAGAAAGCACTTCCCAGAGAACTTGGGCTCCATAGGAGAGCTATCCTGAGCTGAGACTTAAAATAGTCGCCAAATCTCAGACTTAATTGATTAAAGTTCTCAGCAGAAAGAGCCCAAGTCTGTCATTAAGATGGGTGCAGGACGAATCATAAATGTTCTTAAACCTAAGTAACTTTGTGAAGAACCAACGTGGAGTTGCCTGACAGGCCGTCTGAAAATACCACAGCTTTTTAGTAGCTTTATTTATTACTCAAGTCAGTTCCTAATATTTCCGTGTGCTTTGTTTTATGGTTTGCTTTCCTCTTTTTTGGCTGCAAACTGACCATGGAAGGTTTTCTATTGTTTTGTCATGTAGTCTCATCCTTTAAATATATGTTTTGGTCTTCAAATATTCTTAATGTTCTTGGGTGGTGCCTGTGGCTCAAAGGAGGTAGCGGGTTCAAACCCAGCCCTGGCCAAAAACTGCAAAAAAAAAAAAAATAATAATGTTCTTTGGAATCAGAGTTGGACGCAGGCTAATTAAAAATGGACTTTAAATGATGTATAGATTGGGGTCAGGACATAAAAATGAACTTATCTTTTAATATATTTATCACACATGGACCACAAACAAGTAGCTGGGACTACAGGCGCCTGCCACAACACCGGGCTATTTTTAGAGATGAGGTCTGGCTTTGGCTCAGGCTGGTCTTAAACTTGCGAGCTCAGGCGATCCACTCACCTCGGCCTCTCATAGTGTTAGGATTACAGGTGTAAGCTACTGAGCCCAGCCTATTTCACCACTTTATAGAAATAATATTTGTTTTATAGAATTTCACTTATACTAATCAAACTTTATTTTCTTTAGATACCATTTCAAACTTTCCAGTTGACTGTTCTCATGTGTCCTTGGAAGTTCACTTGCCTGTCAGAACCGCGGGGCCGTATTAAGATGCTAAAGGAAGAATGCCCGAGAGAACATGGAGTAAGTTCCAGACTGGGCTGCAGTCCAAGTGGAACAGGAGTGACACACCAAGGACGTGACGTCAATGGCAGCCAGCAAGGAGGTCAAGTTTGTAGCATAAATGTTCAGATAGCTCCTTTTAAAGCATGGCTCAACAAGCAGAAGGTAGCTTGACTGAGCTATGTGCAGACACAAAACCGTGCAGGTCAGTGAGGAAACAAATCATCCTACACCGGACAGTTATGACAGCCACACGCCCACTTCAGCTGCTCAGTAAGGGATGTCAGACGGGAGACTAAGGTGAAAGCAAACTGCTGAGGAAATGACCACGTGAAAACCTTCCACAGTTGGTGTCACAGCTGTCTAAATGCTTGGAGGTGGTAATTCACAAAAGGTGCTTCCGGGGTCAGATTTTTATCATCTCCTTTCAGCAACCACTGATTGGAGCAGTTTGGAGAGGATGAAGAGCTGATGCCCTTTAGGGTCTTGTGATAAGGCTCAGAAAAATCCTAGAAATCTTAACTTTAACTTTAAAATTCATGGAAATGATACACCTTACCCTATAACATCTACGTATGCTTTAGTATGAAAAATAACATTTTAGAGTAATTCTTGTCTGGGAAATTGACACCTGCAGACCCATAAACATTTTGGAAATAATGCAATGTCTAGCAACTACTAAGCCAGAAACAGCGTGGAGGATGGTTTGGTGGGAAGAGACCAGAAAGAAATAAAGTTAGGCCGTGCTGGGATCCAGACGATGCCGTGGGAATGGGGCCTCCAGAGGAGGCAGGAATGGAGAGGACAGAGGCAGTGAGTGCCGGGCTGTGACTCTGACTCCTGCCTCTAGCCTCCCTCTTTCCCACCCTGGAGGCTGACAGGCAGAGAGCTATACTCTCAACATAGACCCTGGGCTTTGTCTTGTGAGGGCCAAGGGCTTTGGCCTTCTGGAGGTTCCCTGTAAAGCACTGACAGAAGGCAGATAGAGTAGCTGGAGCAGAGGCTACAAATCTGTGTGACCTGCAAATACAGGAGCCTGCAGAGTAAGACGCCCCCCCTCACCCAGTGAGGGGTGGAGGCTTATGTGCCATCCGGAGGCTACAGAAAGGGTGGGGGCCTGGGACCAGGGCCTACGACAGCAGGGAGAAGGGGATCATGTTGAGGGCAATCATGATTACTGTGCAGAATGTTTGGCTGGGGGACAGAAAGTGACTTGTAAGGAGTTCTCTTTGCAATCTGAATGAATGTGAGGGGTGAGACTTTATCTCATGAGTAAGTCTGGGCAGATGTGGTTAGATTCCTCTTCCTATGGGGAGGGGAAGAAAACAACCATGGTTCTCCAGTGGGGTCTGA
The DNA here is from genome assembly GCF_027406575.1 of Nycticebus coucang. NCBI lineage: Eukaryota > Metazoa > Chordata > Mammalia > Primates > Lorisidae > Nycticebus > Nycticebus coucang. The sequence continues at coordinate 88,544,247 of NC_069796.1, read as the reverse complement.
ATTTTATGCAGATCCAGGAACTTCAGCTTCCTTGGCAGAGACAGTGGGGAGGGTGAGGTCAGAAGGTGAGGGGAGACTTCCTCAGTTCAGATGTCAAAGGGCTGTATTTTGGGCATCAGTTTCTGAGCCTCAGTTTCAGAGATAATATCAGAAGTTAGCCCCGGGTGAATGGCCTCTGTGGTTCTTTTTTTTTTTTTTCTCTCTTTTATTAAACAGCCTTAGATGGTGCCATTCATTGAATTAACTCAAAGACCTTCTTAACAAACTCCTCTCAAAACTCAGGGCTGGGGAGAAAAGTTCTCATAGTGATGTATGTAGATGCTTCCTATAACTCAGTAGTAAGGTCTGTCTACATACCGTGTGTTTTCATTTGCTTCCACCACTAGTGGAAGAGCTATATATTTGCACTATTTTAAAGTGCAGCCTATTTTTGATACTTTATTTATTCTGGTCTCATGATTTCTTGCTAATTTTTAGTAAATTTTGATTAATTTGCCAGGGCATCTCACTGGGTTCAGGGAAACATTTACTTGCCTTTATTGGTTCATTACAAAGGACATTGCATAATGTCCTTTGTAACATTGTAATGATGGTAACAAACCCCCAGATAAAGAGGCCCCATTGCATGAGGCCTGGAAAGATCCCAGCTTCTGTCCTGTAGAGTTCAGGTGCACCGCCCTCCTGACACCTGGATGAATTCTGGTTCACCTCCGGATAAGCCTCCAGCTGTTCAACTACCTGGAGCTCCCCAAACCCTGTCGTTTTGGGCCTTGTAGGGAGAGTTGATTGGGTAGGAACTGTGGAAATGTGGAAGTGTGCCTGGACAGAGTGGTGGGATCAAACACTGCTGGACTGAGTGGGGAAGCCCAGCAAGGCCTGTCCATCATGTTCTTGGCCTTTCTGTGCAGCTTCCTGTCCTCCAGCAAAGGGGGCAGGACTCTCCCTAGAATGAGGGTCTTGTCACCCACGAGGAGATTCGAGGCCTGCTGTGGGCAGGTGAAAGGAGGGCAGGAGAAGGTCAGAGAGAGGTTCTGTTTTCTGAGGCTAGAACACCCAACACTATAACAAAAACTGCATCAAGGGCTATGGGAGTTATAAGCCAGAAACTGTGGGCAAAAACCTATAGATATTGGTATATATATATATATATATTGCCCTATATAGGCATCACTTTTAGCCTTTCAAACCACACCTTTTCTATGTTTGGAAACACAAATACTCACCATTGTGCTCCAGTTGTGAAGAGACACAGATGTGCAGGGACATGGTTATCTCTGACCTTGCACTGCTCGTTACAATTTGGCTCAAAAAAATTTAAATATAGAATATGAAACACAAAAAATAAATTTAGCTGGGCAGTGGCATTCTTGCCTGAGTCCAGCTACTCAGGAGACTGAGGCAGGAGGTCCCCTTGAGGCCAGGACTTCAAAAACAGCCTGGGCAGCAGAGTGAGACCTGAACTTTTAAAAATAAAATGAGAAAAAATATGAGGTGGATATAGTGGATTATGCCTGAGATCCAGCTACTCAGGAGGCTGAGGCAAGAGGACTCCTTGAGGCCGGGGGTTAGAGACCAGCATAGGTAAAATACTGGACCCTGAACTCTTCAATATAAAATGAAAGTGTCTAGGTGGGTGTGGTGGCAGGCACCTGGAGCCCCAGCCACTCAGGAGGCTGAGGTGGGAGATCACTTGACTGCAGATGTTCTGGGTCCAAGCCATGTTAGCACCACCACACTCCAGCATGGGTGATAGAGCAAAATGCTGTCTCTTCAAAGGTAAGAACGATAAAAGGCCTCCTAAGAAGTTAGTTCTGATTAGAAGCCATTCATGAGTCACTGACGGGAGGTGGTCACTATAGCTTTTATCACTCATTTGCCCAGACGTTAGAGAGACAACCTATGGTCCAAGGAAATGGGCTACTTTGGATTGAGACTGAGCAGGCGGAGTTGGTCTCAGCAGACCCAGAAGGTCTCTGGGGGGTTGGCTGCCGTTGTTGCTCACTGCAGCTTGAACTCCTGCCTCCAGGGGTCCTCCCACCTCAGCCTCCTGAGGAGCTGGGACTCCGGGTGTGTGCCGCCGTGCCTGGCCTGAGGTGGACTTCGAGATGATGTTCTGTGTCTCAGCTGGATATGTCGCCTTTCACGTGGAGGGTTCATAACCTTCCTGTGGCGCCACCCGTGAAAGGAATCTCGGAGCTGTTGGCAACAGTTGTTTTGCCCATTCTCGCCCTTTTCTCCTTTGAGGAGATGCATCTTCTTCCTCGGGACTTTTATGCCCATTGTGGTCCTCCTGGGAAGGGGCAACTGGGAGGCTGGATTGCTGTCGACTTCTTCTAGAACTTCTTGGGCCAATGATTTCACAGGTTGGTCCTCATCACTTTCTAGTCTTTCCAGAGCTGAAACAAGGAGGTCAGCTAAGACTCCAGATCCCTCTGGACTGTCGACCAAACCCCATTCTTCTCTCCCTCACACACTGGGTCATCATCACGGTGATTTCATTTAGCATAATTTTTGTTACTATCAAAGCTGTACTTGTTTCATTGTACAAAACATATAAAATGATTAGTTTTTTTAAAAGGAAAGGAAGAAATATCACTCTTCCCTAGAGATAACACTGCTAATAGCTTGGTACCTACCTTTGCTGTATTTTTTAAGCACCTAATATAGAGAAAGGTTTTATTTACAAAAATAGCATTAGCACAATTTGCTCCTATAAAATATTCCTCTGTACCACATAATATCCCATCAAGGGATTCTCTCATATCTTTATGGATGAGCCCTCTCAAGGAATACTTAGATTGCTTGCAATTTTTCACTGTTATAAGTAATCATGAATTCAGCCAGCAGCTATTTACTTTCTGTCACCAGGCACTGTGCTAGGTGCTGGGGATATAGTGGACCAAGAGACACAGAGTCCCCACCCTCAAGCGGCTAACATTCTGGTGGGGGAAACACAAATTCAGTCCAGAGGAGGAAGCCGAATGGACTAATGAGAGAGAGTAACAGGGAGGGGCCCCTTCAGATAGGCCAGTCAGGGAATGCCTCCCTGAGAAGGTGACACCCTGGCTAAGATCCAAAGCCAGGACAGCCTGAGAGACGGCCAGCTGCAGGGGAGGGCAGAGGCATCCCCAGTGGGGTCTGCTCGTGCTGCAGGGAATTGCAGGGTGGCTGCAGCTTCTGGGGAGGGGCGGTGATGCAGGCTGAAGTGGGAGAGGCAGGCAGAGGCAGAGCTCCCAGTGCCAGACTGTGGCCCTCAGGGTAGAGAGAAGCTACTGAAGCATTTGTAGCAAGGGGTACAAGGTCCAATATCCATGTTTTTGTCAGAATCTGGCTGCTCGGTGGAGAATGCCACAGAGGGGAAGAGGGTGCTCGGGGCTGGCTAAAGTGTTGAGCATTACATTAGGATGGGAACACAGAATGGAGTCAGAAAACTCCTAAGCATGAAGAGGATAAGACAGTAGGAAGAATCTTGGCTCAGTGCAAGTTTTTACTTGGAGACCTTCAGACCCAAGCGTCTATAGCATCCTGTTGCTTTAACTGATATTTAGATCAGAACAATGGTGCTCCACACCCACGCCAACATCTGTTGTTTTGGGATTTTGTGATGTGGGCTACTCTTACTGGAGTTAGATGTTATCTGGTGGGAATAGTACATTCCTTTTGGAAGGAAGTTTGGAGAATTCTCAGGGATCTAAATGTAGACCTGCTGTTTGATCCTGCAATTCCTCTTCTAGGTGTATATCCAAAGACCAAAAATCATTTGGCAATAAAGATATTTGCACTAGATTGTTCACTGCAGCTCAATTCGTAATTGCCAAGTTATGGAAGAAGCCCAAGTGCCCATTGATCCATTAATGGATTAATAAATTGTGGTATATGTATACCATGGAATACTATGAAGCAGTAAAAAAAAAATGGAGATTTTACCTCCTTTATGTTTACATGGATGGAGCTGGAAAATAGTCTTCTTAGTAAAGTATCTCAGGAATGGAAAAAAAAAGTATCCGATGTACTCAGTACTACTGTGAAACCAATTTATAATCACTCACACTTGCATATGAAAAATGAAACACAACTTTAGCCTAGGATGAAGGAGGGAAGGGGAGGGAGAAGGACGGGGGGGGTGGAAGGGATCGTAGGGGATTGTAGGGGGACCACAACTATGGAGCACATTGCAAGTACAAGTTGGTTCTATTGTGTATAGAACACAAATATCCTAATGCTATAATTGGGTAAATGAGGTGAAAGCCATGCTGATTAGTATGATGTAAGCACTCCAATTTGTACAAATAATCAACACACTGAAATTGGCACAAATGTATTTATGATCTATGTACAAAAGACTTAATAAAAATAATAAAAAGATGTAAAAAAAAGAACAATGGTGCTGGAAGGCGTTTGAAGAAGCATTTGTTGACCTCTTCTGTTCACATCTCAGTCTACGTGTCTGAGTGCACTGGCTGCATTTGCTTACCCAAGTGCTTACCCAGTGACCTGTTAGACTCAGAGCTGAGCAGTCAGTTTATGAAGGCACAGGGCCAGGGAGACCAGCATCGCGGCTTCAGTTCTAGTGTGGGCTGTTTACTTACTTCCCTTCTAAGGAAAAGACACGTTTTATCCTAGTTATGCTGTGAATAAAAATGTTTAAGTCTATATTAGCTTATGTAAATTAATAATGGCCATAAACAGCTAAGCTCTGTACACTTTTAAGTGCACAAATATTTCACGAGCACCTATCACGTGAGAGAGGCACGATGGGACAAGACCAGTAGTTCCTGAACACAGAGGCAGACTTGTGAACAAGTTGGATGCACACACTAGAGCTTATGGCCAGAGACATGATTCCTTATTAGCACTTCAGTGACAAACACAAAGAGAAAACTGTCACATGCAAGGTAGCTCAAAATGGGTGACAGCACCACCCTGACCATCCCATGACGCCAAGAAAGAGTAGAATTGTATGAATAATGGATCTGAAATATTAGATGGAGTTCCTCGATTCCCACCAGAGGACTAGAGTATTCCCGAAAGATGAATAGCAGACAGAATTGGAATTAAAGTAGAAATTATAGCCCAGAGTGAGGGCAAGAAAATACCACTGCAGGTGGCACAGGTTTGGGGAGTGCTCTAAGCTTAGGCATCACAAACACAGGGAGGAGGAGATGATTCTGGGACACTGATGGGTGCTGGTTTGGGGCCTTCATCCAGCCATCCCATGTAGGTTGATGTAGCCGCAGGGCACAGAAGACCCCAGCAGAGCAGGGAGTGCGGTGTCCAGGACAAGGAGAGGAGATGGATCCCTGGGTGTCTGTATCACCCAGGGAGGGCAGGGAGCCCTAGATTGCACACCCAGGTGACCACTATTCCTGCACCTCCCCGACGGTCACTGAAATCAGGCTGCAGTAAGAGGCTTTGCTTTCACAGAGGGTCCGCTGAGACTCTCTACAAATGCCAGAAATGACTTCACTGATCAGCCAACATGGAGGAAAACCAGCACTACAAGGAAAGAGACCACATGTGAGAAATCCCATAATGTTTGTCATAAACTACTAAAGACAGATATGAGGTAAAATAAAGACATTTTCTTGCAAAGATGCAAATGTTTACTACTTTCAGACCCTCACTCAAGGAACCAGAAAGGAAGGGGGAGGTGAACCCTAGGAGGGAGGAAAGAGCTATAAGAAGGAAGGTGAGAGAGACGTGTAAACATGGTGATTCTAAGTAAGAGCCGACCCTATGAAATCACAGCAGTCGTGGTGGCGAGAGGATACAAAGTCCACATTGGAGACGTGATGGCAGATGGACAAAAATACTAGACGACATGCATGTGTGACCCGGGAAGGTGTGATGGAAATTAAACATCTCCAGTCTTCATGTTGTTTGGATGGTGGGAAAAGGCACTATCTTTAGGCATTGTTAAGTCAAGTTCAGTGCACAAGCTGAATTGTAAAAGTAGCTGAAAGATGGATGAGTCAGACCTTGACCTAGCCACTCAGGGGCTTCCAGAGTCATAGAGGAGATGAGATCTACCCAGATAATTCCAACCCAAGGTTTAAAAGCCAAGAAAATTATAAGTGCCACAACATGAGCACAATCAGTGTGTGTCTCAGGGGTATCAAGTTCCCTCCAGTGCTAAGGTGCCATGCCCTGTGAGGAGGGTGAGGCATGGGGAGGGTAGGTGTGGGTCTGTTAGTCCAAATGGCTGAGTCTCAGATTTCTCTTGCCATAGGGCTCTAGCTTTCTAAGGTCCCTGTGCCAGGGCAAGCCATCAGCTCTCTCCCTCTTCATGAGTGAGTCTGGGTCCTTAGGATGGGCTCCAACTTCCTATCCGAGTGTGAAATTTCAAGTTTTGGTCCAATGGCTCCTCCAAGGAACTTTTGGAGGCAGAGTAAATGGAGGTGTGTGCTGTGTCTGCAGGTGGGGAAGGCACTTGGATGACGTGTACCAGGCACTTGGATGACGTGTACCACCCAATGAAGGGGCCTGTGCCCCTTCATTGTCTCAAGCCTGGGCCACAGGCCCTTGTCCTAGCCCAACCCTTAGTTAACCCAAGGGTTCACCCTCAGCCCAGCCCACACCGTTCCCAAGGGATCCCAGGGTTGCAGGCACATACGTCATTGATGAGGGGACACAGTCACTGGCAGATGCTGCAGAACATTCCCTGGATGTCCTTGTTCCACACTTGGTGGACGATGTTCTGCAGGCTCCTTACCATCTGCACCATCACCCGCACCTGAGCATCTAGAGGGCCTCATAAGAATGGAACCAGCTTCTTGAGAGCCTTTGACTATAGGTAAGAATGCAAAGATCACTCACCACCCTGGGGACCATGCAGCACTCTGAGGACTAAGAGCATGTAGTCCAGACCTGAGAGAAACAGATATGGGAAACCTAGGGGCTGGACATGCAGAGGACATGACAGCTCAGGGGCACAGGCAGCTTGAAGACACACCTGGGTCGGCTTCCACACTGGGTATTGTGACGCCCTAGGATGGGTGAGGGGTGGACCAAATCTGGGGCAGCAGAGGGAGTCAGGGAGGAAAAGCAAATGCTTCGGGGACCCCCAGGTGGTCCCACTGGGCCCTCCCCACACTCTTACATTTTCTGGGTGCAGTGACAGGTTACTGGCTCCCTGCAGGCTGATTTCCTATGTGATGCTGCTGGGGTCTTTGGGCCCCTGGTTTAGAGTACGCAGAGACTCTTGTCCCAGGGTCTGTGCCACTGATGGGTGCCAATGAGGGCAGGAGACCAGAGTCCCTGTGCTTTCTGGCCCTTCCTCCAGCCACTGCTTGGGCAAGGACAGTTTCCAGGTAACACAGGTAGCAGATCTGGTCAGGTGGAGCAGAGACTCTGGGGGAAGAGCTGGAGCTAATGCTGGTAAGGCTTGAATGTGGAGCCCCACAGTGGGATCCGTGCATCAACCTGGAGGGAGCAGAACTGTGAACCCCCTTCCCAACTCTCCTTGCCTCCTTGAACCAGTCCCCTGAAGTTCCAGGGAAGGGAACCCCCTTTGAGGTTGCTTGATTCTCTTTTTTTCTCCTCCCTGGGACAAGTTACTTAACATCCCACTAAATCCCTAGCTACCGGAAGTAGATGGCCCAAGCTCTTGAGCTCTCCCCAGCTCTCACCTACACCTAGAAGGCCCTGGCCAGGATCTTCCTACCCGCATTGACACTGTGGAGCAACTTGTCAACAGGGCTCAGGAGTGGGTAGAGAAGGGAGGGTTCACACACTCTCACCATTGAGCTGGGATGGGGCAGGGGAAGCCAGCAGTTGGCCGGGGTAGGAGAGGGGTCAGAAGCCAGTGTTCCCCCACAGGGAAAACGTGAGGGCTGAAGAGTCAGGAAAGCAGAGAGGTCTGGGCATGGTAGGGAGGGTTCAAGTCTCTATATTTGGGTGCTGAGCCCTGGGAGCCTGGGCTCAGATATCAAGGTGATTTCAGGGATACTGTGGAAGTGGCTGCACCTAGTCAGGTCCATGACCCCTATGTAGAAAGACATGGAACTGAACAGCAGGTCCCAGCAGTGATGCCCATTTGCATGGATCACCACTTCCCCATGTGCAGCTGCCAGGAGCATCAGCTTTGCTACCTCCAGGGCACAGCTGAAGGCCACCACCATCAGGATAGTGAAAAGAAAAGGACCACAGGTGGGCAGGGTGCTACGTCGGGGCTGCACCCCTGCGCTGGTGAGCTAGAGGCAGTCTCAGCTCTGGTAGCGGGATCTGCTCTCCTGCTGACAAGAAGTCCCAGTCTGGGGCCCGTCCACAATGGCCCATCCACTCAGAGTCCAATGACAGACACTGCAGGATGTCCTAGTGCCCTGGCTTTCAAATCCCGCTGTCACTCTCGACATCTACACCCACCTCGTCAGAGTGTCTCTCCTTTGTTGTTTCATTTGTTTCCATTTTCATTCCAGATTTCATTGGAATAAAACACTCTGAGGTTTAAAAACAGCATGATGGCCACTGGTTTAGGAGCCCCACCCTGTTAGGTAATTGCCCCAGAAAAGCCCTTCCCCAGAAAGTACCTTCCTGCTTTCAACAGACCAAGACTGGCTGTCTCACTGTTGGGGTAACTTTGGTTAAAGAAATAAGTCATGAGAACGTTTTTCCCATCTATTGTTTCAGGATCTAAGTTAGTGTACTTAATAAAAGCCTCAGTAAGGCATGGGAGGAAAGCTGAAGGATTTTCAGACTTAATCTTGTATGACTTCCCGTAATTTATCACAATTGATAGCCTTTTTGGTGGAAGCTCTAAGTCTGCAAAGAATGCAGGTAATAAAAATGTCTCTACTTTTTTCCACAGCATTATCATTATAATTTCAATTTGGCTGGGAGTTAGGGACTACAGTGTCATCTGTAGGATGCTTATTGTTTGACATATGAAATTGATCTGCTGCATCTTTTGCCCTCTCCCACACTCGTTTGCACTCGTCAGAGGTTAGGGTATTGGCTAAAATAACAAAAACATCATGCCAGGTAAGTTGATAGGACATAGTAATAAATTGAAACTCTTGAATAAAATGAGAAGGATTAGAAGTAAAGGAACCTAGTCAAAACTTAAGGTGTGTGAGTTCAGTCATGGGGAAAGGGACATAGAGACTATGCCATCAACTCTGGCTACCTCGCTGAGCGGAGCCAGGAAGTGAGAGGGAGCTGAAGGTCCCTCTAATTCTGGAGACCGATGTGAGCAGGATTGGGCGAGGGGACTGGAGGGAAGTGAGAGATGAGTAGTGGGTGCGGTACAATTAGTTTGTAATTTGTCTACATTGTTACACGGTGGCACTGTAGGACCATCATATGGAGGAGCTGGAAGAAGAAAGGGGTAAAGAGGTCTGGAAGTGTTTCCGGGAGCAGCCAGTGGTGGACTGAGAGGTGATACGGAAGAACTCTGAGGGCTAGTTGGAGGGAGGAGTTAGGAGACGAGCTCAGATTGGTTGACGGGGAAGTAGGAGGGACAGAGGGTGGAGGCAATTCCTGTTCCTGCTCCACACATTTGGGAATGTGTGGAGCAGGAACAGGAATTACTGTGGTTTTGGAACCCGTGATTGCTTGCCAACGCAGTGGAGGTTCATCTGCCGGGTCAAATAGGTTTGGTTCAGGGAGATAGAAAGTAGAAGAGCCTTTTGCTACAGGAATTATGGAATCACCTGAACATAAATTAGGCTTGGTTCTAAGATATGAGTCCTGATAGGGACTTCCCTCCAATTGCCAAGTCGCTCACAATAGTCATATAAGTCTCAAATTAAAGCAAAATCAAATAACTTGGCCAGATACTCTGGTTGTCTAGTTTGTAAAGTGGCCAAACCTGGGTAGAGAGTTTAATTTTTTTGGCTTTAAATCTAATCCTAATTCTACCAGGTGGCATAATAAGCACCACAAGGGGGAATTAGGTGGGATAGAATGGCCTGCACCCGTGGTGATTCCACTGGTAGATAGTTGCAATGATTGCAACTATCTACTGGTAGATAGAATAAAGTGTGAGCAGAATCACGTGAGGACCAGGACAAAGGGCGGATGTCTCTACTTCTTTGTTGCTGGCTGTGAAGATGAGAACACAGTCTGGGACAGTCGTCACAGTACCCAGACCAGTGTCAGACCCTTGGGGCCGAGGAGAGCTTGAGACCTGGCACCAGGAATTTTCATGCGAGGCATGGAAGCTTTGGGCTAAGCCACGCAAGGTCAATAGGAATAGGGAACTCGAGCCTCGAGAAATGGGTGAATCACCAGGAATGTAAGCAACCCAGCCCATGATTAGGGAAAACTCGCTTCCATAGGGGTACTCACCAAGTCTGGATGAGGCCAGTGTTGGGTGCTGGTCAGAGCGCCTTGGTGGACGGACACAAGCCGATGTGGTGGTGAGTGCTGGGAGTGTGAGAAGAGGATAGAGAGCCTCCCAGGAGCTAAACCTCGTGGAACCGGTGGAAGCTGCCCTTGGGAGCGTTCCCCAATTACATCCCACTTCTGACACCAAATGAAAGGGCGGCACTCAACCAGCAGAGATCTCACAGACTACCAAGGCTTGTACAAAAGGTCTTTACTGGTGAGGGAGGGATCCTGCAGAGCAGCACCGAGGAGGAGACAAAGGAAGAGAGAGAGAAAAAGAGAAGCGCACCCTTTTAGGGAAGGTCTTAGAATGGTGACGGATGAATAGCTAATAAGGAGTTACTGCTCCCACGGGAAGAGCCAGTGGGGATAGGCCATTAAGTTTGAAATTTTCAGTGGGTAATTGGGATAGGGAGATGAAATAAGTTTTGTGGCTGGGAGGCAATTCCCTGTTATTTAGAAGGCAATTTCCTGTGCTTAGAGAGGAGCTATAACTTTAAGAGTGAGAGGGAGTTGAAGATCCCTCTAATTCTGGGACCTTAAGGTTAGACTAGGTTCCTCAGCTAATCTTGGTCTGTAGAAAGTAGGAAGGGCTTTCTGGGGGGAGGGGCTTTCTCTGGCACAATTACCTAACAATGTGGACCTCAGAGAAACAATAGCAATGGTCAGGATAGAGGCAGATGACACCAGGCTTTGAATCTGTATGCTGTCCCTATATCCTGTCCTCATTCTCCCTTTGGAGGCTACATTTGGAGAGCTACTCTTCTAACATCAGACCCTGGGTTTACCTTGTAAGGGCCAAATCCCTTGGTCCCCCATGGTTTACTGAAAAGTGCTGACAGAAGACTGATTAATAGGAGACAAGGCATACCATCTACTTAAGCGAATACAGGAGGGTCTTCAGAATGAAGCCCTAGCCTCCCAATGAGGTAGGACACTTATCTACTATCTTCAGGTGGCAGAAAGGATGGGGGTTGGATCCTAGCAAAGCATCCTAGGGAAGGAGAAGAAAAAGAATTCTCTTTATACTCTTTGGTATAAAGAATATTTTTAATTAGACCATTCATGATCAGAAAGCATTGGAAGAGGCCTTTCCTCTCTCTACATAAAACCGGAGCAACCTGATTGGGAATCAAAAGTGGCTGCTGACTTGCTTATCACATGCTAATAGGCCTGGCCCCAAGGTCATTTGAAGCACAGTACCAGTCTCTCAGGTTAATCTACAAATCAATCTGTTTTCATCCATCTACGTATCCCCCCTAGCAACCACTTACTGTACCTACACTTTCCACATTCTCCCCCCTCCCTTCCAAAAGGCATCTATAAAGGTCTCTGACCATTACTGGGACAATCACTCTTGTGGTATCCCTCATGCAAATGGTATTTAAACATAAACCTTTCTCTTATTAATGTACCATAATTGTAAGTGATAGAATCAGGTGTACCTGCCCAAACAGACCCGCCATGCCCAGGCAGGGTCAGGGTCATGACCCACCCAGGAAGGGTCAGACTCATGTCCCCTGAAATAGGAAATAGGAATGCCACCAATTGCTGCCCTCCTTGACCCTTTAAACCCCCATCTTGTATAATCCACGTGTGGATTTCCTTTGTTGATTTCACCCTCACTTGCATCTAGGTGGAAATAAAGCCCACATGATTTCTATAGAACGGGGATTCCGTTTTCCTTTGTTTTTGCACCTTGGAATAATCTTTCTTGGGTGCAGAACCTTTCAGTAAGTTGATCTTTCAGTGAACCAGATCAAGGGGAAAGGGCAGATTTTGCCCTGATCCCTACAAAATCTTTTCTCAAACCTGGGTCCACCAGGTCACAACCTAACAAAATTGATTAACCCTTCACAAATGTGGCCCTAAACCATTCCATTTAAAGTTATTTGAATGTCCATCCAATGTCCAAAGTCCAATGGATGGACTTTGAATGTCCATCCATTGTTAGCAACTTCTTGTCGTTACCTACAATTCAATAAAAGTGTAAGTCCTAACTATATGGAGGCTCTGGGCCAGATTCTAGGCTTCCAAAGCTGAACATGAAATCCCAAGGACTTTCAAGGTAGGCCATTCACTGATGCTGCATTTCAGAGGACATTGTGCCAGCAGATTTGAGAGACCATGGGAGCTGGGGAGGAGTCCATGAACTCTCTCATAATCAATCGAGTGGCTGTGTGTGATGTTACCCTCAGCTCTTAAAGATATTTACTTATTCATTTTATTATATTTATAGAAAATTCATTTTGAGAAGACCAGACTGACCCCATCTTGCACTCCTCCATCCCACCCCCACTTTATCAGGACCTGTCCCTGAGTATGTAGGGCTTGCAGAAATGGGTTGTTAAATAAACACACCCTGTGGAGACAGGGCAGATTAGCCCAGGGTTGCAGACGCTTATAAAACCATACCTGCCTCCCCTAGTCATTGCTCGCTCCCCCTTCCCCATAGACCTAGCCTTGCCTCTCACTTCTGTAAACTACTTTGCATTAGGAATTCCAACCTCCTCCCCAATTGAAAGAAGGGATTAAAAAAAAAAAACAAAAAACCTTCCTCTATGATGCCTTGCCAAGAATTTGGGATATGAATCCTTCTCGGTCAGGTAGCCAATAAAGGATGCCAGACCTAATTTGAACTCAGTGTGCTGGCGTTTTCTCCATAATTCCACTCACTTTGGGTACAAGATGTCCCACCTTTTGGGGTCAAACCAATGTATGTTTTCCACATATTGATTTGTAACCTCGCCTATAATCCCTGCCTCCCTAAAATGTAAAAGCAAACTGTAACCCCACCACCCTGAGTTTACATGCTCAAGGCTTCTTGGGTATGGCTTCAGATCAGGTCTTCAAATTTGGCTCAGAATAAGCCTCCTTAAATAATTTTACTGAGTATGGCTTCTTTTCCATCAATAATTATGAAGAGCTTTCCATAATACACAGTGTATATTTATTTTGAACACTTCCCTTAATAAAAATGAATAGGTAACAAAGACAAAACATAAGAGCAGAGAGAACCTTGCTAACACCATGTGTTAGGTGGCCTGGTGGTGAGATGAGAATTGAGGAGTGAGGGTCTCCTCCAGACCCTTGGAAAGGTGGGGGTGGAGGGAATGAGTGTTCATGTCCTTGTGATGTGGAAGAGACTGGGCCACCTGGAAATTCACTAGACCAGATGAAACTGAGTCCTTCAGTCAGCGCATGTTGGGGACGCCTGTATCTTCTACGTGTGCGGTTTATCTCTGCAAAGATGTATGTCACAAACACTCGTGGGCAGGAGAATGTAAATCTTTCTGTCTTCGGATGGGTCCACAGAACTTTCCCTGGGGTTAGTCCATGCCTGAGGCCTTAGTGGCCTTTTTGGCATTCAGGAAGTTCTTCTTCTTTTTCCTGGGAGGAATGTGCAATGAGATCTCTGGATCCTTCAGATTTTTGAATATAAAGAGCTTTTCGCCTGTGTTCAAAACATCAATGGTTTCTGCCCCAATGATGGATACAGGGGCCAGCTCGCCAATGGGCTCCAGTGACAGGTGTGGCCAACTTCCTTTTCCAGAGAATATCATCCTCTCTCTGAGAGGGAGACATGTTTTCTGTAATACGCTAAAGAAAGAAGATCAAATTCAACATTTTTGGCAACGGACCCTCCTGAGTATTCTAATAGTCTTTTAAGAGAATCCCCATTTGGGTCCTGAAGCCTATAACCAAATATCATTTTAAAGAGAAATTATTTTCTGTTGGGTCGCTGGATAGCTGTGAAATGAGCTGAGGCTGTGGCAGCTGTGTGCTGCATTCAATCCTTACTGGCTTGTGGCTGCTAAAATTTCAGTAGTTTTGCAAACCCATCATCCTCAGGCTGTTAGCTTGAAATCAGCCATGGTGGGAGTATTTCTACCCTGGAATCTGGCCAATGCTACAAATCAGAACTCCCCACCCCTCTCACCACCAGCTGACTGTTAAACATTATGACTGTACCTCTTTGGTCTTACACTAAAACCAGGCTGATGAAATCCGGTTAAAAATCAATAGTTAAAAAGTTGGGCAAAATGTGTTTGTCCTACGTATCATGCTTTGGAACCATCTCATGAAAAGACTGCTGGAATTCTGGCCTCGGGCAGTTACTCTCCTGAATCCCTGGCTGCTGATAGTTATACTCTGTGACAACCACCAAGAGCCCTCTGCAAACTGAGAGCCCCAGGGCTCGCTCTCTGCCCAAGTAGCACCAGACAAGACCATGTCACCAGCATCCACCTGTTGGATATCAATGGCAGGCTTGTGAGGTGACAGATTAGATGTGGCTCCACCGTCATCACCACTAACTGCTGCCCTTGCAGTGAGTGGCCCTGAGCAAGGATTTGAACCCAGCTCTCTCTGATAGCGTCTCCTCTTGCCAGGGAGGGTTCACGGTGCTATCAGGCAGAGTGAGACCATCATGTCCTTAGATCTGTCCCCACTCCACTTTTACTGGCAGAGCTTGGCAGTGCTTCTAGGAGGACATGCTACCATTACACAGCTGAATTTAGTTTTCTTCCTCGAGGCTTGAATGTACTTCTCTTGGCCAATATCCTAATCTAATTTCTTTGGGACCATCTGGCACCAATTAAATGGCTCCAAGCTTTTCATCATGGGCAATCCCTGAAGCTTAGTCTCAGCACTTTCACCCGAGAAATGCTGGGAGGGGCAGAACTCAGGCAGACACTTCCCTTGGACAGCCACTGTTTCCAGAGCACATATTGGACATCAATTTTTAACCACTTATGAATCTATCTCCTGTTGTGTCTTTTTCTAAATCTCTATAGGGAAGCACAGAAGACACCTGTTCCACGGTTTGCAGCAACCAAACACTACTATGCCCCCGACTTCCCTCTGTTTTCTAGGTGTGCAATAACCACAGCCCAAAGCTCTTCCTCCCCAAGCTCCTCCATTCACAAGCGGCATGGCCGCTGCTCCCCAAACCCACCTCCCCCCACACCCAGCTTCCTGCCTTTCCTTATAAAGCCCAAAGAGAACAGCAGAATCCAAAGAGCACCAGAATTTCTGGAAATTAGGAGAGTAATTAGATGATTCCAAATCCTGTGGCTACTATTTACCCTGCAGGCTTGAAGTCTGTGCATCTGACCTCCCTGAGCTTCCATTTTATCACAAGGCTCAATGCACTGTCCAAAGGGTTTTGTGAACAGTAAAGTCTAAGCAGCTATGAGGAATTCTTTTCTTTTAATTATAATCACTAAAATAGCCATTAACTCAAACAAACATAGAAATTAAAACGCTGATCAATGTTCAGAGAACATCCTTCCTCTGCCAGCTACAGGCTTATCTCAGCTTCTAAACTAAGCCCACTGAAGAAACACTCAGTAGCCTGCAGGGAAGGACAGCTCTCTGTTCCCTGCCACCCCCCTCTTCCCAGTCACTTACAGGCAGCTGGGCTCCCACTCCCTAGCCCGCTCACCAGTGCCCATCATTACCTCTCCATCCTCCTGCGAGCCCAGAGCATCCTTTCTAGTCCTCTGGACATCAAATCTCCTCGCAGTTTGCTGTCTAAGGCTTGCCACCAGCCCTGGTGTTTCCTGAAGGCAAGAAAGGGGTGTTTATATTTTCAAAAATAGCATCTCTGAGGGATTAGTAACCCTAAAAGCCCCCCAGGGCTCTGACCCTCCAAGTGAATTGGGGTGTTCACCATTTGTTCTTTTACTCACTCTCTGCTCCTTCTCAGACCTTATCAAGATGCAACCTCTCCCCTCAAAGGGTCCATAGTCCAGGGGATCACAGATGGGTGACAAGTGACATTAGTCAGAGGAAGGCTGCCTACAACAGACGCACTGGGAGCGCCACAAGTATTTATGAATGTATGATACAGAAGCTGAAAAAAGCACAGTGGAAATCTGGAAGGTGGGCTGAGCTTCAGGCCCACCCTAAGGCCACGTGAATGGGTTTGGTCCTAAACTGAAGGACAGGGGCTTCAGTTGGAGAGTGCTGTCCAAGAGGGCAGGAGCGTACAGGTCACATCAACCAGGGACCACCCAGAACTGAGAGCCTGTCTGTCAAGCTCATCCCTCTGCCTTGCCATTGGCCCCTGCCCAGCTGGAGGTGGAGGTGGGACCTCGTTCACACCAGGCCAGGCCTGCTCTCTATCCTCGGAGTCTAACTCCTGAGCAGAGAAGGGTGATCCTCCGATGGCAGTGCTCAACAGTGGATGGTCTGGTCCTTCCCTGGCCCTGCCCTCCTGGGGCTCGTCTCTGGATTCTGACATATCCCCATTACGCCCTATTCTTCCTCAGGTCAGTCAGTCTGAGATGCTTGAAACCCAAGATTCTTTTTTTTTTTTTCTTTTTGAGACAGTTTCATTTTGTCACCCTCAGTACAGTACTGTGGCATCATAACTCAATAACTCACAGCAACCTCAAACTCTTAGGCTCCAGTGATTCTCCTGCCTCAGCCTCCCAAGTAGCTGGGACTATAGGCACCTGCCAAAATGCCCAGCTACTTTTAGAGATGGAGTCTTGCTCTAGCTCAGGCTGGTCTCGAACCTGTGAGCGCAGGCAATCCACCTGCCTCGGCCTCCCAGAGTGCTAGGATTACAGGCATAAGCCACCACACTTGGCTCTCCAACATTCTTTTTTTTCTTTTTTGAGACTTTGTCTCCCAAGCTAGAGTGCAGTGGCCTCAGCCTAACTCACAGCAACTTCAGACTCCTGGGCTCAAGTGATCCTTCTGCCTCACCCTCCCAAGTAGCTGGGACTACAGAGGCCCTCCACAACATCTGGCTAATTTTTCTATTTTTAATAGAGACAGGGTCTTGCTGTTGCTCAGGCTGGTCTCAAACTCCTGAGTTGAAAGCAATCCTCCTGTCTCAGCCTCCTAGAGTGCTGGGATTATAGGCCTGAGGCACTGCAACTGGTCAAACCCCAAGATTATTAACTGATATAGTGACCTCAGAAACTAGGGTAAGGGGCCTGGGATTCCAGGAGTCATCAGTCTGCTTGGCATGAGGCCAGGCAAACAAAGAGCACGTGTGTGCCCCTGGTGACAGCCACCTGAGTCGCCTCGCCTTGTCCCAGCTTAGCCTGCCCACCCCTCAAACTAAACTGACTGATGGGGTAAACCCCCAACAAGGACCTCATGGGCGACCCTCAGGCAGAGGTGGCCTCTCTGTGACTACGCCAGGGATACCTTGAATACTTGCCATCTGCATGTCCTTGAAGCATGCGGTACATGGGAAAAGCCTGACTATGAAATGCAGCCCTCTGCCCACGCACACCCTCACACCCTCTGCCCACCCTCATCCCACCTCCTGACTGTGCCCACCCTCTTCCCACCCACAGTAGCTGTTCTCTCACTCCAGCTCTCCTTTGTTCACCCCTCAATAGAGCTGCTTGATTTTCAAATAAACAGCCCGCTCTACGACTCTTAAGAATAAGGCATTGCCCCTTTATTCAAGACTGATAATGTCCATGCACCCCTGTCCACGTAATCAGGCCATTCCAGAAGGCTCCCCGCTCCCATACACCCATTCCGGCCTCCTTTGGGTCCAGTCTGGGGTCCCTGGCTCCAGAGCCCTTGCCAGCTGCTCAGCGGTCTCAGTCTGGCCACAGCTCCTTGCTCCTCCTCCCCAAGCTCCTCTATTCACAAGCGGCATGGCCACTGCTCCCCAAACCTGCCTCCCCCCGCACCCAGCATCCTGCCTTTCCTTATACAGGGCCTTTACCAACCCAATTCACTCCTGAACACCACCCTAAAGGAAAACACCTATGCAGAGTTGTCCAACATTGAGGAAAACACCCAGTAACAGGGTCACAGTTATACGCACTCTGCTATACCCTGCTGTGCAATATTCGGAGCTGTTAAAAATAATACCTATGGAGAGTTTCAACAGAGGAAAGCATGAATTTTAAATTAGTAAAAAGAGCAGGGAACAAAGTCTAACTAATGGGATCGAATTATATAGGAAGATGTCTGTGTGCACAAGGACGACAGTAGAAAGGTAATGAACAAACTTGCTACGGCTACAAGGTCCTGAAGAGCAGGCAGTGAGGCTGTACACACTCACACACTCACACACACACACTCCTATTCATATGCACCACACACATTTATACACCAACAGATACATATGGGTACACACCCCTTTGCAGACCCACTTAGCACCACACCCACAACACACACACATAGACTCGGCAGAAAAACACATTCTGGAGGGAAAAATACAAGAATATGGTAACATTTCTTTTCCAGGTAGCAGAACTATGGATATTTCTTTTTCCCTTTCATGCATTTTCTTCAATAGGCATGCATCACATATTTATGGTCCCAGGGAAACTTATTTTCTTAAGATTGTACTTGAAAAATAAATTGGTGACGAAGTTAGAAAGTATGGACAAAAACTTGGTCCCCTCGTGACCTTGAGGGTTCACAGTGACCTTTCCGAGCAGGCCCCTGGCACCAGGAAGGGACATGCATCTGCTCCCTCCCTTGTGGGCTTCCCAGGGTCAGTCCCTGCCCTGCAGAGGCTGCCCCTCCATGCTCTCACCTCCTTCTGCCCTCGTCAGCTGGCTCGGAGCTGCCCTCGTTCTCCACAGCATGGTCTGAATGTTTCTCGCCGACCGAGTCCAGCAGGGCCAGCAGCTGGGCCTGGGAGGCCGTGGGCAGCAGCACACTCAGCAGCCGGCGTAGCGTGGCTGCGGGGACCATAGTCATCCTTGAGAGGTAAGACGCCAGTCTTAGCTCCTACAGGAAACAGAGGTGAGAGCTCACATCCTCACTGTACTTAGGACCAACAACTTGTAATCTGTTACAAGTTGGAATGTCTTGGGACATTCTGTCCTGCACTGATAATTATTTTAGTAGCTCAGTCTGGAAACCATGTTCCTGAACTTGCAGAGCTATGCACAAAATCTATGTGGTCAGCATCCCTGGCTCCCTGTAATGTTTCTAAGGGCTTCATCCATCCCTTGGAGTCACAGGGGCATTGCCCAAATCACCACAGCAAGAGCCCGGTGCTGCAGCAGGGTCACAGGCAGTGTGACCTTTCTCCTCCTCCCCACTCTCTGGGAGGCCAGGCAGCTGTGGGGGAAACAACCAAGGTGTGCCTAAATTCGGGGGCCATTAAAGACAGCTTGCTGCATCCACACCATGAAAAACCCCTCTACCATCAAAGACAAGGCCAGGATGGACTTAAGGGGCCTGAGGTAAGTGAAGCAGTCATTCTCTGAAGGCCACAAGGAGTGGGAGTCCACACATTGGACAATCCAGACATGACAGAGCTCAGAGCGGAGAGCAGAGCAGTGGGTGCTGAGCTGGGGGTGCGTGCGCACAGAGGGTAGCACCCAGGCATTGCGGGGGCCGCCTGGCTCTGCGTCTTGCTGGTGGTGCTGCTGTACCTGGGATAAAGTGACATAGAACCAGGCGCACACTTCACACTGACCTCAGCATCCTCGGGGTGCTACACAACAGTGATCTTTGAGGGAAACTGAAACAGGAGGTGGGGACTCTCTATCCCACCTTTGCAACTTCCTGTGAACCTAAGCATATTTCTAAATAAAAGGTATTTTAAAAAATGCACATCCAAACCATGAATGAATTAACAAATTGTGGGGTATGTCCACCGTGGAACACTATGCAGCCATAAAAAAGGATGGAGACTTTATAGTTTTTCTGTTTACCTGGATGGAACTGAAACAAACTCTTTTAGTAAAGTATCTCAAGAATGGAAAAAAGGTATTCAATATACTCAATAAAACAAATACATCATCACCTACACATTCAAATGAATGATAAAACACAACTATAGTCCAGAAAGAAGGGAGAGGAGGAAGAGTGGGAAGGAGAGAAGGGGGGTGGCAGGAAGAGGGAGGGTATTTGGTGGGAACTCACCTGTTACACACAATGCAATGGTGCATTGCAAATCTATTAAGAGTGGAGTATAAATGTCTTACCACAACAAATAGGTAAGCAAGGTGATGGTTATGTGAGTCATTCTAATTGAAGCATTCCACATTGTATATCAAATCAGCACTTTGTACCCCATAATTGTACACAGTTATGATTTAATAAAAAAATAAATAAAAAAGCACAGACTGTCCCCACTGGGTGGGACCGTGAGCCCTTGGGCCATGTCCTTACTTCTCTTTGGGCTTCTGTCTCCTCATCTGTCAACTGAGGGTCATGATAATTCCTGTGGCAAAGAGGTTTGTGAGGGCAAAACGAGCCAGGGCACAGAAACCTGCTCTGTGAAGAAAAGACACAAGTAATGGCCAGTTTTCCCAGTAACTGGGGGCACGCCTGGCCATGCCCAGAGGCCTTCCCTGGGATTTCATGCGGTGAGGCTAGAAGAGACAGAGGGAAGCAACCCGGGACTCAGATGTTGAAAGGCCACCAACTCAGGGCTGCGAGGTACACGTCACCCTCCGTGTAGGCACAGAGAGACAGGAAAGATGGAGAAGCAGAAAGGCCCAGAGTCCCTTGGCCATTTGAGCCCCCACAGCTCAGCCTTGCTCTTCTGGGGGATGGTCAGGGGATCCATATGTCTCCCCACCTTTTAAAATTTTGAGACAAGGTCTCACTCTGACTTCCGAGCTTTAGTGCAGTGACATTAGCCTTGCTCACGGTAGCCTCTAATTCCTGGGCTCAAGCAATCCTCCTGCCTCAGCCTCCTCGTAGCTGGGACTACAGGCATGAGCTGCCACATCCAGCTAATCTTATATTTTTATATTTTTTACTAAATCATGACTATGCACATTAATGCATTTATGGAGTACAATGCGCTGATTTGATATACAATGTAGAATGCTTACATCTAACTGATTAACATAACATTACCTCACTTACTTATTTGTTATGGTTAAGACATTTATACTCTACTCTTACTAGTTTTAAAATGTACCATTGCATTATGCACATTAGGTGAGGTCCCCCCAAATGCCATCCCTCCTCCCCCTCCCCTCCCCTCCCCTCTCCTTACCTCCTTCTTTCTGGAATATAGCTGTGTTTTATCACGTGTATGAATGTGTAGGTGATGAAATATTGGTTTCACAATAGTATTGAGTACCTTGGGTACTTTTTCTTCCATTCTTGAGATACTTTAGTAAGAAGACTATGTTCCAGCTCCATCCAGGTGAAAATAAAAGATGTAAGGTCTCCATCCTTTTTATGGTTGCATAGTATTCCATGGTATATATGTATGTGTGTGTGTGTGTGTGTGTGTTTATCACAATTTGTTAATCCACTCATGGGTCGATGGGCACTTGGTCTGCTTCCATGACTTGGCAATTATGAACTGGGCTGCAGTAAACATTCTGGTGCAAATGTCTTTGTTGTAAAATGATTTTTGGTCATCTGGGTATACACCTACTAGAGGAATTGCAGGATCAAACAGCAGGCCTACTTTTAGTTCCTGTAGCCAATACACTACTCAGAAATAAAAACAAATCAGGAGGTATCACGTCACCAGACTTCAGGCTATGCTATTAATCTATAGTGGTCAAAACGGCATGGTACTGGCACAAATATAGAGAGGTAGATGTATGGAACAGAATAGACAACCAAGAGATGAACCCAGACACTTATCATCATTTGATCTTTGATAAGCCTATCAAAAAGATGCATTGGGAGAAAGAGTCCCTATTTAATAAATGGTGCTGGGTGAACTGGCTGGTGACCTGTAGAACACTGAAACTGGACCCCCACCTTTCACTATTAACAAAAATTGATTCTCACTGGATAAAAGATTTAAACTTAAGACATGAAACTACAAAAATACTAGAAAAGAGTGCAGGGAAAATGGTTGAAGAAATTGGCCAGGGAAAATATTTTATGAGGAGGACCCCCTCCGGCAATCGAAGCAACACCAAAAGTAGATTATCGGAATCTGATCAAACTAAAAATCTTCTGCACAGCCAAGAGCAAAGTAAGTAAAGCAAACAGACAACCTTAAAAACGGGAGAAGATATTTGCAGGTTATGTTTCCAACAAAGGTCTGATAACTAGAATCCACAGAGAACTCAAACTAATCAATAAGAAAAGAACAAAAAGAACAAATAACCCGATTTCTATGAGAGCAAGAGACTTGAACAGAAGCTTCTCTGAAGAAGACAGGCGCATGGCCTACAAACACACAAAAGAAATGCCCATCATCTTTAGTCATTAGAGAAATGCAAATCAAAACCACTCTGAGATACCGTCTAACTCCAGTAAGACTAGCCCACATCACAAAATCTCAAAACTACAGATGTTGGCATGGATGTGGAGAGAAGGGAACACTTCTACACTGCTGGTGGGAATGCGAGTTAACTTTCTATTTTTAGTAGAAAGGGGATCTCATTGCGTTGCTCAGGCTAGTCTCCAACTTCTGAACTCAAGCAATCCTCTTAACCTCAGCCTCCCAGAGTGCTAGGATTATAGGTGGGAGCCACTGCACCCAGCTCATACTTCTGCATTGATGCTGAAACTAGTTTGATTGAATTTCTGTTACCTCGACTTAAAAGGAATTCTGTTTTCACAAAGCACCCAAGTGGGGTGCTCCACAGAGCTGGGGGCCATGGCAGTGGTGTTCATGTGAGTAGGAACAGCCACTGTAACAAATCACCACAAAGCTGTGGTTTGAAACAACAGAAATTTACCCTCCACTAGTTCTGGAAAATTAAGTCTGAAATCCGTTTCCCTGGGCTGACATCAGGTGTGGGCACCAGAAGAATCCATGCCCTTGCCTCTCGCCATGTTCCTGGGCTTGTACCCACCCTCCAACTCTGCAGGGCCTGCTTCCCTTGTCACACTGTCTTCTCTGCCTCTGATCCTCTCATAAGGATAACAGGATAGTCTAGGATCGTCTCCCCATCCAAAGATCCTTAACCACATCTGCAGAGTTCCTTTTGCCATATAAAGTCACACTTTCAGGTTCCAGGGATTAGGATGTGGCCCCCTTTGGGTGTGCTTGTGCAGCTGCCACTGCATGTCACTAGCATATCTACTCACGTGTTTGTTTCACTGACACTACAACGGCATCCCAGGAGGTGCCAGACCTGTCCCAGGCACTGGAGGCAGAGCAGCGAGTGAAAAAAGGTGCCTGCTTTTGTGAGGGCTGCAGTCAGGTGAAGAGACAGATGGAGGCACAAACATGATGGCAGGCAGAGGGAGGCCTGATGAAGCCCAGGCAGGGCAGAGGGACACAGGGCGACAGCTTGTAGATGACATCAGCAAGGGAATGCAGCTGGGGAAGAGACAGGGCTGAGGCCCAGCCCCTGGGCACCTATCAATCACCAGAGGCTGAGGCTCAGCTGCTGGGCACCTATCACCCGAGGCCATGATGGGGAACCTCCAGCAAGGGGCTGGTCTGGAGAGGGGTCGGCTGTGGGGAACCAGGTTTGGGGAACCAGGAGACAACATGGTCAGGAAGGAGGAGGCCAAGCCCTGCAAAGAGAGAAGCAGGGCTCACTTATGACCTTGACACTTGCTATCAGCTGAGTGACGGGAAAGGGGAAAGGTGCTGTTTCAAACATCAACCCCCTGTCATGTCCACCCTCCCCTCTGCAGTCTCTCCCTAACACAGAACCACTCATTCTACCCCGAAGGCCCAGGCTGGGAAGCCCTTGCACGTGAGCCTCCTTCTACTGGAATGTGTATCTCCGCACGGCATCTGCCTAACTTTCTCCAGCTCATTCATGTGGCCTCTGTACAGCCCTTCCCGACTCCTACATTCTGGAACAGGTCCCTCGTGGGTTTTAACCAATTCTGCCATCACCGTCCCATTTCTAGTGTGTCGCCACCTAGGCATGCAGGATGAGGTCCATGGACCACAAATAAAGGCAGGGAGCCAGGTGTCCACACCGAGGAGGGGAACGGCAAGGACCAGAGTGGCCGGTGGGCCATCTCCCTCCCTCCTTCCCCGGCATCTCTCCACAGCACCGTCTCCTTCGCTTTCTGGAGACTCCAGGATAACTGTGGCCATTTGCAGACACTAGGATGGAATTCTCTCTTTAACCACATAAAGATGAAGAAAGGAGGAGGAGGAGGGAGGGGAAGAGGGCAGGGTTACTCTTTATCTTAGAACAAAAAAAAAGAAAGTGCAGGTTAATTTTATATGTTAGTTTGGATGGCCACTATGCCTGGATGTTTTGTGAAACATTACTCTGGGCATTTCCATGGGGTTTTTTTGGATGAGATGAATACTTACACTGGTGGACTTTCAGGAACCCAGGTTGCCCTTCAGGATGGGACGGGCCTCGTCAATCAGTACAAGGCCTCAATAGACCAAAAGCCTGACCACTCTGAGCACAGGGAATTCTGCAGACAGCCTTCAGATTTGAATTGTCACTCCTTCCCTAGTGTCCAGCCTGCTGGCCTGGCCTGCAGAACTTGGACTCACCAACTTCCATGAATACATAAGCCAGTCTTAAATAAATCATTTCTATACACAGACACAATCACATTGGTTCTATTTCTCCAGAGAACTTTCACCAATACCCAGGGGCTAGAAGGAAGAAATCCAGTTGGGTGGACATCAATGAGTGGGCTACACAAAGCATGCAGTGTGGGCAGAGAAAACAATTCCCCTACCTCCTTTCTCTGCTACCCAGAGCTTCCAGTCTGGCAGCATTTATCTACCTCAGGGCCAATTCTTTTCTTTCTTTTTTTTTTTTTTTAATTGTTTCAGGTTAATTTGAGGATACAAAGACTTAGGTTTGCATTTTTTTTTTTTTTTGAGACAGAGTCTCACTATATCATCCTCTGTAGAGTGCTATGCTGTCACAGCTCACAGCACTCTCAAACTCTTGAGCTTCAGTGATTCTCTTGCCTCAGCCTCCCAAGTAGCCAGGACTACTGGCACAACACCTGGCTGTTTTTTCTTGTTGCAGTTGTCATTGTTGTTTAGCGGGCCCGGGCTGGGCTCGAACCTGCCTTCCTTGGTGTTTGTGGCTGGCTCCCTACCCACTGAGCTATGGGCGCTGAGCCCAATGTTTGCGTTTTTAGGTAGAATCCCTCTTATAATTATGTCCTGCCCCCTTATGCCATACACCCTAAGTCCCCACTAAGTGGGAGCCCACCCATCCTCCTCCTCCTCTTCTCTCCCCATTTCCTTGTTCCCCGGCCCCTAACCCTGAATTGAGTTTTTCACATAGCCAATTCTTTAGCAGAGTACTATGATTTCCATGTTTGAATCCCTACAAAATTCACATTAGAACTTAATCCTAAATGCCATAGTATTAAGAGTTGGGGTCTTCTGGGGGTGTTCCGGCCAGCAGGGCTCAAGGAAACTAGCCATTGGCCCTTCCACCCTCTGCCACACGAAGACGTGGCACCCTCCTCTCCCTGGGCGCAGGAACAAGGCACCACCTTGGCAGAAGAGTGCAGCCCTCGCCTGACACTGAGTCCACATGTGCCTTGGTCTTGGATTTTCCAACCTCCAAAACGGTGAGAAAATAAATTTCTATTCTTTGTAAATTACCAGCCTTAGGTACTTTGGCAGCAGAAACAAAAGGAGACATGGAGTTCATAGTCTAAATGAGCCCACAAACCTGGGTGAAATGCCACGTGTGACACTGACTTTCTGTAAAGCCTGAAAGTAACAAAGAAGAAAGGGGGAAGGTTAAAGCTGGGCCTGGAAACGACTCAGTGACCCAGAAGCACAGGCTAGGGGTCATCTTCTTTTCTGCACCCTGCAGGGATCAATTGGGAGGGCACAGGGGTGCAGCCATCAAGCCACAGCTGAGTCCCCCTTGAGCAGCAGCAAGCCCTGTGCCCTCGCCAGGTCTCTGTGCCTTGGTCCCTTTATTCATAACATGGGGATACATTCCTCATTTCCCAGCATTCTGCAAGGACTAGAGTCTCAGTCTACCTGCATGGCAGGTCCTCCCTCATTGGGCTTCCATCCTACCTCTGCTGGGCTCTCTAGGACCTGCCTATAAAGAGTTGAGAATAGAAACCGGCCCCCAGCAGCGAGATCGTAAGCATCAGGGTCTCTGTCCACAGGGCTCACAGGCAGGTGGCCTGTGCTGTAAATACCTGCAAAGCCCAGGGCGGCTCTCACATGGGAGAAGCAGCAACACGTCAGCCTGAGCACTGCCACTGCCACCTCCTGTGCTAACTTTCCCCCTGCAAAGGGTCTGTGCCCAGGCTTGGAACCTGTGAACATGTTACCTTGCATGGCAAAGGGAAATTTGCAGATGGGAGTAAGATGAGATGGTGGTGTCAGCCTGAATTTTCCAGATGGGTCCAACCTAATCATCATGTGAGTCCTTAAAACTGGAGCCCCCTCCTACTGTGGCAGGCCAGAGAGACAAGTAACAATGACAGAAGAGCCAGAGAAACATAGAATTTCAGGCTTCAAAGATGAAAAAAGGAGCCATGAGCAAGAAATTCAGGTGCCTCTAGAAGCTGGCAGTGTCCCTTGGCCGACAGCCAGCAAGAAAATGAGGCTCAGTCCTGCAACCGCAATGAGCCAAATCCTGCCAGTCACTTGAGTGAGCGGGAAACAGATTCTCCCTCTACGGCTTCCAGGGTAACGTGAACCTGCCGACTCCTTGCCTGGAGAAACTCACATTGGACTTCAGACCTGCGGAATGGAAGGCAGTCACCTGGGCTGTGTTAGCGGCTGTTTGTGGTCATTTGTCACAGCAGCAATAGGAAACCCGCTCCATTGGGGAAGCTGTATGTGCCCATCGACAGCCGCGGCCAATTCATGACATGGGACACCCAAATAAGCCCCCAGCCCCTTCTTCCTGCTGGCTCCCTCCCCAGGCTGGGGAGTAAGCGTTTGTCCAGGAGCCTGCCTCACAGCCAGCAGGCCCCACGGCCAGTTTGCCTCAGGTGAGAGTGGAATCTGCTGTGGAGACTTGGGGGCATTTGTTTCCCGGATGAGAAAGGATAGGCAGGGGGCTGTTGTTCTATCTCTTGCTCTGACACAGACTTTGGAAAAACTCACACAACATGACCCTGATGCCACCGAATCAGTGAGCACCTGCCTCCAGAGGCAGCAAGTTGCATAAACCACCCTGGAAAGTCCTGTTTCCTGGCACTTACAGCACCTGCCTCCAGAGGCAGCAAGTTGCATAAACTGCTGTGGAAAGTCCTGTTTCCTGGCACTTTATAGACACAAGAAGGCACAGGAAACCCGTCTGGGGATGCAATCAGGTCCCAGGCACACAGCCCCAGGGCTCTGTCCCAGGAAGAGAGGTGGGTGCTGCACTCTAGCCAAGGACCAGCAAGGCCAGCCAGTCCCAACTCCAAGAGCTAGCGCACGGCTGCAAATGCATTTCTCTGCTTTTTTTTTTTTTTCTTTTATTTATTTATTTATTTTTTCTTTATTATCATTTTTTTTATTAAGTCTTTTGTACATAGGTCATAAATTTCTCTGGCCCAGTTTTCTCTTACCAACTTGGTTCCTGGTGGAACCTGCCCCACATATTAAAGACTGAAAAGGAGGAGGGTGTCTATCAAATTGCAGAAAAGAAACCAAAGTGGGCCAACTGGGTGCTGCTGTGGTTGCTGCCCAGAGCACCGACTGAGTGTCCCCTGCACACTGGGCTTGGGCTCAAGCCTTTCCTGAATCTGCTCACAGTGCCCGAGCTTGGCTTTCTCAGCTCCTCCTACGAGTGAGGAAAAGGTGAAGTGACGTGCATACACGGACAGGTACAAACCTGGCTGGCGTCGCCTCACCTGGCTACACAGGGTCACGAAGGTGTCCGTCTCCATGTTTTCCAGCGAGTCTTCCAGCACAACACTGTTCTGTTGCTCCTCTCTCAAACTAGAGTGAAAAAGAAGTCTATATGAGTCCAGCTTTGCTATAAAGTGATACCAGTACCAGGAGATTAACTGGTTATTTAAATAACAAAGAATCTCCCATCTAAGCCACATAATTATATATGATATGGGCAGTGCCTGTGGCTCAGTGAGTGGGGCGCCAGCCCCATATACCATATACCCATATACCATATACCTGGGTGGGTTCAAACCCAGCCCAGGCCAAACTGCAACAAAAAAATAGCCAGGCATTGTAGCAGGCACCTGTGGTCCCAGCTACTTTGGAGGCTGAGTCAACAGAATCACCTAAGCCCAAGAGCTGGAAGTTGCTCTGAGCTGTGATGCCACAGCACTCTAGCAAGGTTGACAAAGTGAGACTCTGTCTCTAAACAAAACAAAACAAACAAAAAATTAGACAAAAAAGTATATGTATCTATATAAGTATATGTATCTATATATATTTATATGTATATATATATATTTATATGACATATCCATACAAAGAGGTGACAGAGAGGTCTGCTTTCCTCCCCCTGCCTAAACCACTCCACAAATAATGCACCAAGGAGGCTCCTTCAGAGGGGGAGCTCCCCAAAGTGAGAAGTTCCATGGGAGCTGGAGGGAGACTGCAATCTTTTGCAGGGTGACCTGTGATCTCACTTCTCATGGCCACAACCAAGGCCTGAGGACATCCACCATATGGCTTTAGGGAGAAACAGACCCAGAACCATTTTCTGAGCATGGCCCTGGCTCTGACCTCAAGACTGGGATCACCTTTTCAAAATAATGAGGCTTCCTGGCTACCACACAAGGGGGTCTGTTTAACCCCCACGATCTGCCGCACGTTCTTTCTGGCTGACACAACCCAAACTTTCTGCACAAAAGCTTCATCATGAGCAGCCTCCCTCAGAGAGCCTGTGGATACTGCAGTCCTAACCTCCCAGGCTAAGCCCAGCCAATGCCTTGGGCATTTCCCTCTGGCCACACAGAATAGACTCCCCTCAAGCAATTATTTCAATGGAACTGAATTGTTTTTTGATATTGTGTTCACACAGAAGAGCATAATCAAAATAAATAAAAACCACCCATAATCTTACCGCCCAGAAATCACATCTATTGTGCTTTGATGTATTTTCCTCTAAGCAACTTGGATGTGTGTTTAAAAAAATTAATCACACTCTATAATAAAGTGTCTGCAATCCTCTCCTTTTAATACCAATATTATATTCACAGTGGAAAATTGTGAAGCTGTTAAATATTACGTTTCTGCAAGAGTTCATGATGCCACAGCCATGGCTAGTTGCTAAAGTTAACTGAAAAAGAATGCAGAGAACAAAAAAGAAGATTGGGGTCCTGAGTATTCTATGATTTTACAAAGCAGTATGTAAGCCACTATGTTCACTGTGCAACTGGAATAAGGCCTGAGGTCTAGTTCACTGTCTGGGGCCAGTGTCATGTGCTGGTTTGGGTTAGGGACTGTGATTATGTAAGGTGGGGCCAACCTGGGGGCGCTGGGTGTAGGGTGCACTGGACCTCTCCTACCATCTTGGCAACTTCCTGTGACTTTAGAATTTCAAAATAAAAAGTTTAAAAATATTATGTATGGACTTCCACCGGCACCCCGCTTTGCCCAGACCTGCCAACATTTTGGCCCAGTGCTTCTTACAAGAGCCACTCCTCCGGATTGCCAGTGCTCATCACACCCAAAGCCCACCTGTCCACTCGAATCTCTTCAAGAGCCCGAGTGCCAGCGACTGTGACTGCTCCCTCGACCTGATGTCTTCCAGTTGCTCCAGCTCCCCATGTGGCCTGCTCTCCACATGTGCCTGCTTCCTTGATTCCTTGGCACCAGAGCGTTTCCACTAGCTACATAGCACCCAGAGAGCCCCAAGGCCTCTGTACATAATGAGTGGACCTCTTAATCCGACACCTCCATTCCTGGCTCCCCAAAGCCCTTCTTGCTGCCGCCGCCGCTGCCACCCCCACCATCTGCACCCGGGAAACCTAGAGACCTGCAGGGAGGAGAAGGCCCCGACGGTCAGCTCTGTGAAGCCCTGACATCCTCATCCTGGGCCTGGACCACCACGAGCTGGGGAAGCAGAACTCAGAGCTGGCTGAGGCGTTGCAGGTGCAAGCGCGTGGCTGCTCTGACCTTCAGTGGGCATGCAGGCTTCCCCGCCAAGCAGACAGAAGGTAAAGTGGCTCAAGGTGAAGCACGCAGAGCTGGTGGGGCTTTGCACGCCACCTGGAGGACCAGACCGGTCTACTTCAGGGCACCAACCTCTGGGTGGCTGAGTGTGCCTGTGCCTGCAAGAGTCCTGCCATCCTGGAGCTGTGCCAGGTCTTTGCCCACCAGCATGCCCAGGATTTATCTGAGCAGGAGAGCATGCTCCTTGCCCAGGATGAGCAGATCAAAGAGCTAAGGCAGGAGTGCCACCTGCTGCAAACGCCGTCGCCTCGGGACCTGGCTGTGACCTGCATCCTGAAGAGGTTGCCCCTGCATCCAGTAACTCAATGACAGAGACTTAGACTGACTACAGCCCTAGTCCCGGGGGGGAAGTGCTGTGCCTGCAGAGGCAACTGATGCTGCGGCAGGGCTAAGGTAGCACCTGGGCAGAGGAGAGAGGCCAGGGCATGCCCTGTGAGGAGGGGCGTCACCAGGTGTAGGTGCTGGAGGCAAGCCGGGAGCGCCGTGAGGAGACAGAGGCGCAGCTGCAGGTGGCAGGTGGCTCTCTGCAGGGCACCTGGCTGGCGCAGGAGAACCAGCGGCTCCAAGCCTAGAACAACTGGGAACAGCAACGTGTGAGGGCAGTTGGGCTGGGCCTGTTGGGAGCTGCTCCAGCAGGTGGCCAGTGACACAACCAGGCAGCAGCAGCTGGGACATGACCAGCAGAAGGTTCTGTGCAATCTCCCTGCTGTCCAGAAGGAGGTACAGGCACTGCAGTGTCAGCCCAGCCACCCTGCAGAACAGCCTGGGGAAGCCACCCTGGAGACCTGAACCAGAAAGGACTAGCAGAAGGCCCAAGTTCCAGGCAGGGCCTGAATCACACATGACACAGCCCAGCAGAGACCAACAGAAGAAGACGGAAGCCTCCCCTGATGTCAGCCCCATGCCCTTGGGGAGCCAACCAGTGCCCCCTGTGTGCCAGACAGAGTCATTGCAAGCCCACCTCTGGACTCCAGGCCTCAGGCCAAGAAAACCAGCTCCCAGTCAAACTCCTCCTCCGAGGTGGAGTCTGCGCGGGCCACCGTGCCATCTTGCACTACTCTGGACGTGGACACGGCCAGTGAGGTGGATGATCTAGAGACTCCCAGAAGTGGGAGGCTCAGATGCTCCTGCTGCTCCCAAGCTCAAGATTTTCCTGGCTCAATATAACTATAACCCATTTGAGGGGCCTAATGAGCACCCCGAGGGTGAGCTACCCCTCAGAGCTGGGGACTATGTACATATCTTTGGAGATATGGTTGAGGATGGCTTCTATGAGGGGGAACTTGAGATTGGCTGTTGGGGTCTGGTGCCCCCCAACTTGATGGAGCAGGTTCCATCATCTCAAGCTACCTGCTTCCCAAGTTCCCTGACCTTAGTCATACTTGACTCTCAACTGGGTAGGGCAAAGCTGCAAAGGAAGACAGCTTATTACCTGGGGAAGCCCAGGGAATGGTGGGCAGTGGGCCACGCCAGATGAAAGGATGGGCTCCACAGCAGAGTCAGCAATAGACGTCTTGCATACAAAGACAGAAGCCTACAAGCTGGGCTTGCCACACAGAGCTGGGGAACAGGGCTTCTCCAGACCCTTTCTATGTGCCAATAGGCTGCTCTGTGGGACCCCCAGGCAACTACAGCTGCACAGTGTCACAGCCACATCAGCCAAGATCAATTGGGTCTACCGCAGTAACAGCTACCCCCGTGTGGTATATACCTCGATGACCAAGAGCATGCCCTGACCCCGTGGGTGTGGGCTGCTACACCTTCCACAGCCTACATCCTGCTATGCAGGGCCACACCCAGGTGGGACCTGCTGCAGGCACACTGAGAAACAGTGTCATCCCCCATCACCTTGGACACACCTTTGGCAGGGCCTCCTGACCCTCCTGTGGTTGTGCTGGTGGAGCCACACACCTTGCCAGACTTCCGGTGGTCAGCTGGCTCCCTGTGACTAGCAACTCAGCTGGGTCTTCTAATGGGGTCCAAGTCATGGGCTACGCTGCGTACGCTGATGGGTTAAAAGTGTCAGAGGTGGCCGATGCTACCACTGGGAGCACCCTGTTGGAATTTTCTCAGCTGCAGGTGCCCCTGATGTGCGACAATGTCTCAGTGAGAACCGTGTCACTTTGTGGTGAGTCCCTGGATTCAGTGCCAGCTCAGATCCCTGAGAACTGCTGCCCCTGTCCACAGTCACTGGAGACCCCTTTCTTTAGCTACACTTGCAACCCCCACCCATCTGCCCTCAGACACAGACACTGGCTCCTCTGGGTGCCAAGGCCAGCCCCCACCCCCCTGGAATCCGCAGGGAGTCACAGGCCAAGTTCCTAGAAGCATTCCTGAAGAACCCCTGAGCATGCCATCTCTAATGTCCAACCTAAGCTCAGAAGGACAATGTCCCAGTTCAGGGGCTGGCATCCAAGCCCAGGGGCTCACAAAGGCCCAAGAGGGCTGCATGAAGGACCTGAGTCCCCAGAATCACAGGCCACCTTGGCTCAGAGTCCAGCCTGGGGGGACAGAAAACTGCTACAGGCACATGGATCCGAAAAATCCTTGCTCTGGGATTTGTCCCCTGAGTGTGGGCCCTGGAAAGAACCATGTCAGGAAAAGCTTGCCTTGAGAAAGGTCCTTAGGCAAAAGCAGGATACTCAGGCGTTCACCTCCCCAGCTGGGCACCAGCCAGGCAACATGCATCTGACTTCCGTAACATTTTGGAGGAGGAGGCAGTGTGTTTGGATCTGTGGCCCTCCGAGGAACGAGAGCAGAGGAAGGAGCTCATGCCCTAGAGCAAGCGAGGACAGGCGCTGGGGAGCAAGCGAGAGGGTCAGCTCCACGAACTCAGCTTGGAGCCATGTCCTGCTCCCTCCAGCCAAGTCATTATGATGTCCAGAGCTGGCCCCCTCCAACCACGGAGTGGGGCCGAGCCTCCAGCCAGGGTCTTTGTGGCCCTTTTAATTATAACACCCTGATGATGTCTGCCAACCCTGAGGGTGTAAAGGAGGAGGTGGCCTTCCAGAAAGGGCAGTTTCTGAGAATGTGGGGGTCTCGGGACCCCCATGGCTTCTACCATAGTAAGTATAATGGGCCATGTGGGCGCCGACCCTGGATACCTCATGAATGAGGTAGAGAAGGGTGTGAAGTTGACTGATGAAAGGTGGCATTTGTGGGCACAGGGGCCCACAAATGTGGCCCACCTCGAGGACTCTGGGGGACTCACCAGCCCTCAGGGAACCACCCCCATTCCCCAAGGACACTCTAGGAGATCCCCACCGTGGACTCCAAAGACCATGATGGCAAATCTAGACTATGATCCCAGGGCTGGGGGTGGGGGAAAGGGAGGAAGGAGGCCGTACAAAGGGCAAGCTGGTGTGAAGATAGGAGATGTGATCAGGGTTTACAGGCCTGTGGATGATAAGGGATTCTATTACAAAGAATCAGGTGGCTACAGAAGCCTAATGCCAGCCTACTTGCTGGATCACATGTCCCTCCATGGAGAGTGACCAAGGCTCCCTGCAGATGTAGTGGCCTCTGGCTGCCCAGACCAAGCCAGAGAAGCAAGTATGTGGACCCTCACGCCAACTGCCCTCCTGTTCCCTCTAAGGAGCATTTGCTCCAAGTGCCGGGTTAGACTGTTGCAAGTCCCCAAGAATCCCCTAGCCTCTGAAAGCAGCAGGGTTTAAATGTGGATTGAATTGATCCCAAAAGAAATCGAAACAAGACAATCCCTAAGAGTCTGACAAGGCTGTTTCAGAACGTTTGGTAACTCTGATAGGTATTTGGAGACGTGCCTTTTTCTGTGGCCAATGTGTAGTTATTTAGGAGTTAAATGTTATTCCTTCATTGCCTTGTGTGAAAAGTCTGAAGAAAAGTCTGTGTCTTAACAAAAAAGCAATCAGAATGTTGTTTTTCTATCTTATGTTCAACCCCTCATTTAAATGTTCATAGGAAAAATATATATTGTGTACATAAAAAAATATATAGAAAGAAGGATGTCAGGGAAGAAGATGCTACAAAGCCTGAGCCCTTCGAGGACTCTGCAGGCAGGGGCATGAGGGCCAGGTGGGCTCCCCAGACCTGCAGGGGCCCCCGCACCACAGATGCCCTGGGGGGTGCAGCCTACCTCTGCTGGTGGTGTTCCAGGAGCTTCGGGGCCATGCTCAGGGCTTGCCGCAGGACACTGGATATCTGCCGTTCAGAATCGGTCTCCCCTGGCTCATTCAGAAGCCCTGGCCCGTCAGCCACCCACTGCTGCCAGCTGGCCAGGGCCTGCTGCTGCTCGGTAGCCTCCTGCTGTGTCAGCTGGTCCTCCAGCTTCCTCTCCAGCTCCTGGAGCTCCTGCACAAGGAGGGGTCAGGGGTAAGTCCTGCTGCAAAGGCGGGTGGGCCACAGGACAAAACTGACCTCCTGGGTCATGACCGGACTTGCCTGGCTCCCCCATCCAACTGTGCCGTGGTTCCAAGTGGCTGCTCCACCGTGTTTCACACTGCGAGGCCTTGCACCTGCCATCCCCCTCAGCTGCAGCGTCTTTCCCTGTGTGCACGGCGTAAGAAGGGCCCCACAGTGAAGGGCTCCTAAGTCCCTCAAAAGTGTCAGCACCTCTCCTCATGTCTCCACGCCTTGTATATGCCCCATCTCCGCAGTGGCCAGCAATCGCTGTCCTGTACCTTTGTGCCAGATGTGAGCTCCCTGAGGACAGGGCTGCATCTCCTGAAATGCGCCTGGCAGCTGGTACTGTGGAGCACCCAGGAGCCCCTACTATGGGTGAAAGCTGAGCACGGCCGGCCATGGCTACTGCTCTCCTGTGTACAGGACATGTGTGCATCTACTTGAATCCTTATAACAACCCTTCAGACCACAGCCTCTCATTTCTCTTGTTTTATGGATGAGGAAAAAGCAGAGAGTAATTTACCAGGTGATGCAACTTTTAAGTGGCAGAGTCAAAAATCTGAGGCCAGATGGGCTGGCTCCAGGATTTCTGTTCTTAACCAGTGGGCAACTCTGCCTCTTACCAGCCAAACACCGGACCTCTGCATTCTCAGGCCACCAGAATTAGATAATCTCAGCATAAGGACTGTCCACAGCCTGCTTAGTGGGGGTTAGGAAGGTAGAGGGGTGAGGGAGGGTGACAGGAGGGTCCCAGGCCTTAGGGAATGCAGGCACATTTAGCCCATTATTCACCAGATTGGCCAGTACAATAAGGAGGGGTGGAGGAGGAGGCTGGGGTTTAGAGCTAAGTGGCCTTGAATGGATTTTCATAAGGGGAGAGTGGTCCTCGGTCCTCCTAAATTATGTAGCAAATGGCCTGCCTTTCTGTAGGGGCCAAAGCTTATATTAAACTCCCAAAGGGGTTCTCAAAGCCAAAGACACAGATGCAACTGAAGAACAAAACAGAAGAAAAACAGCAACAGAGGGAAACTGAGGCTGCAGCCTGGAGCCTTCAATCTAAGCGAAGCACTAGGTGCTGTCCCCAGGGCCCTGTGAAGTCTCTGAAGGCTCCTGAGCAGGACTCCTGACACATGGAGGCTGGGAACTGCGACCCTCCCCTGGCTGTAGCACCACATGGAAACAGAACCCAGCATAGAGTTTCCAGAAGTGTGTTCATCAAGCCGCCAGCAGGCCAGGAGCCCAGGCCAGACACCAGACTTCCATTGACACGCCATCCCAGCCCAAGCCTGTCACTAGTTGCAGAGAAATGGTGGGGCACAAAGATCTGGCTTTTCAAGTACCAGATGGGCCCTATTTAGGAGCAGAAAATAAAGTAGAGGGCCAAGTGTGGCGGCTCATGCCTGTGATCCTAGCACTTCGGGAGGCCAAGGTGGGAGGATCGCTTGAGGCCAGGAGTTCAAATCTGAGCAACATAGCAAGACCCTGTGTCTAAAAAAATAATAATGATAACTTAGCCAGGCTTAGTGTCATGAATTTAAAGTGCCAGGTACTCAGGAGGTCAAGGTGGGAGAATTGCTTGAGCCCAGAAGTTTCCAGACTGCAGTGAGCTATGACCCACCACTGTACTCCCTCCCCAGCCTGGGTAACAGAATGAGACCCTGTTGAGAAAGGGAAGGGAGGGAGGGAAGGAGGGAGGGAGGAAGAGGAAAGTAGAAATATGTCCCACAGTTACAATCTGCTGCTGGCAAGTTCTCCCAGAGCTTTAGTCCTGTCCCCAAAGCTCCTCCAGCACCCCCACACCTGCCTGCCATTTAGCACATCTGGATTTCAAAACTTCGTTCTGGAACGGTCTTCTTTAATGCTTGCTTTCCTCACTTTCCTCACTAGATTTTAAATGCTGAGGGCAAGGCGCTGGCACTGGAGCAGACTTGTTTACCTTTCTCCCCGCAGGGAGCACACCAATGAGCTAAGAGACGAAGTAATAGCAATCACGATGGTGGTGGTGTCGCAGCGGTGGCCAGCATTTACTGAATGCCTGGACTGTGCCAAATGTCATTCAGAGTATCTGCACACGAATTAGTTTGTTTAATCTTCACAAGTAACAGGTAGAATTTACTGTTACCTCATTTTTTTTTTTGCAGTTTTTGGCTGGGGCTGGGTTTGAACCCGCCACCTCCGGCATATGGGGCTGGCGCCCTACTCCTTTGAGCCACAGGCACCGCCCCGTTACCCCATTTTATACATAAGGTAACAGGCTTGAGGGGGGGTCTAAAGTAAACCTGAGACCATATTGCTGTGCAAGAGACCGTCAGGAGTGAGCTCGGGTTTCTCGATTCTGGGTCTCCCCTCAGCTCTACTCCACTAGGACGCCCTGCACAGGGGTGTACGGAAAGAATGAACAGATGGATGATGACGGAAGGATGTATGGATGGGTGGAAAGACAGATAGCTAGCTGGATAGATACAGTAGGCAGATGGAGTTGCAGGCCTTTTATTGGGCATAAGGAATTCAGGGATAAGTGAGACATGGCCCCTAGATGCTGAAAAACTCCATCTAGTGAGGGAAACAGCTGATCAGAAGAAGACACCCGGGTCAGACTCAGAAAGTAGATACACAGCAATTTAAGCTGAAACACAAATCCAGAGGCTGCAGGTAGTTTGAGGCCACGTTATCTACTATGAGTAAGTCTATCCTATTTAAGTTTGCCCAGCACTGCCACATGGCCCTCTCATCCAATCACAGCTTGTCTATGTTCCACTTTCACAAAATCAGTCTGAATCTCCCATCAAATGTGCATTTGATATAGTTTTCTTAGGAACAATTTTTTCCAAAGCATCTCATTTCGTGCTTTTTTAAACTTTCCTGAATGTTTAAAACTTAAACTCCCATTCACAACAGAAAAATGGTTAGTACAGAATAAGAAAATCACAAAATGAATGTCTAATACCTGGAGCAAAACAACAGGCTTGCCTCCCTCAAAACGCAAACTCAAGAAAAAGTGCCTTGTCCACAGTGCCTTACCACGGCCTTAAATGCACCATGTCATCTAATTTGTTAGCAGTTGTTCCAATCCAGGGCATAATAACTCTTTTGTTCTAAACAAACGAGAGATAGGAAGCATTGATGTGATTCAAAAGAGCTTTAAGAGAGAATGGAAAATGTTAAGTACAGTACTCCCCAATTACTAACAGAAATCAGGGTGGTCTCAAGTAAAAAGCACCACTCATGTTCCAGGGCTGAACTGAGGGTGTTTCTCAAGCACTAAGGACAGCAGATCAATCATGAAAGAGGCTCCATGCAGCTCAGGCGACCCCTACATTGACCAATCTCTTTCCTCTGAAGGCTTCATTCCCTTCCTCTGGAATTCGGGCCACAGTCTGCCTCTGTGCTGGCCACCTCAAAGTATTATCCTTGGTGTGGGATTTGGGTAAGTGCTATGTTGAAGTTTCCTCCTATTATTAATTTGCTAAATAATTTTATCTTGAAAGGGTATTAAATTCATTAAAAGACTTACTCTGTATCGTGTGTTTCCTCTCCCGTTAATCTATTAATCAGGTAAATTTTATAAGTGGGTGTTCCAATGTTAAACCAACCTCTATTCCTGGGATCAACTCAACCTGGCCCAGGTGCTCGGGAAGTTGAGGCAAGAGAATTGCTTAAGCCCAAGAGCTGGAGGTTGCTGAGAGCTGTGACACCACGGCACTTTACAGAGGGCAACAAAGTAAGACTCTATCTCTAAAAAAATAAAATAAATAAAAACTCACAGGGATTCTTCCTAATCAGATTGGAAATAATAAAGACAAAAACCTCACAGGGAGACATTTCTGTGCACCTGAAGCAGGTGTGGAGATAGGTTTTGCTGGTAGGTGGATTACTCCTCCCCCTTCACAGGGTGTTCCCCCTTATGGCCTCATCTCCCTTTCCCCCAGAATTAATCCCAAAAGCCCTGGGTTGCAGGTTTCAGCCTTTGCTTCTGAATTTCACTTCATCTCCCTCTGTCAGTTCAGCTTATTCAGGGACCCTATCCCGGGGATTTTGAGTTCACAAGGCCTTTAAAATTACGTTCATCTTTATCTCTCCAGCATTAGAATGTTTTCTGTTGGAGCATCTATAATGCCTCTGCTTCCTTTCCATCCCCCAAATACTTGACACAATGGAGGATACACAGTGTTTGTTACTTTTTAAAGAAATTGTAAGAACCCCACTTGACACATCCCACTGGTATAGTGCATGAACGTAACACAGTGGGTTGAAATCAGAAATTGATTTGATGTCCTTTCATTGATTAGCCATGTGGTCTTCACAAAGAACTTGACCTGCCACCTGCCCAAATCCCACTTTCTTTACCTGACAGTTGAGGATAATAACAGCATAATTCAATCATTAATTAACATAAAGAATGATGAAGAACATAAATGGAAAGAAGCATAACATTGCAAATTACTAATGACACTGAAATGATAATCTTGAGAAGTCTGATTAAAGAACGATTAATGCATGAATGAGAGCACATCCATTCACAGCTGAGCGCCTGCCCGGAGCCCCGTAAACGTGAGGAGGGCTATAAACACAGTTGAAGAGGAGGTGGAGCAGAATGGCAGACGAGATACAGCTTCTTTGCAGCCACAAGTGATGAGAGGGGGAGAAAGGACTCCAGCCACCTGTGGCTGGGGAGCTCTACCCAGAAACATGGCTTTGGGGGGCACAGGGAGGCAGCAGCAGACTCCAGGAGCCCAAGAAGTGGTCAGGAGCAGTGGAGAACCGGCACAGAGGGTGAGTACTTATGAGACAGCAGAGGCTGGAGGGTTCCATAGTTTTCAGACAGAGAAGGCCTGCCCCACAGGCCTTTTTATTTTTTATTTTTTGGACCTGGGCACTTGGTGGAGCTACCTTGGGAGAGACTAGGCCAGTAAGCTAGTCATCTTGAACAGCACCCAGGGGCTAGGCCTGAGCCACTGGCAGAGCAGAGCTCTGCAGCCCTGGGTAGCCATTGTGGGAAAGCTGCCTTTCAGGATCAGCCCTCAGGGTCCAAGTGCAAGGCCGGTTCTGGCATGCATGACAAGCTGGGAAGCCACTTGTAGGGAGATTTGAGTGACAAATGCTTTCCTGGGAAAGCCACTGTGTGGCTAAGGGACACAGTTTGGAAAGGTCAAGGCATGTCTATTAAGCAGGCTGATGAGAGCTGCAGGCTGACAAGAGGGGCAGGCTCCCAATCCTGCAGAGATTGAGGGCAAAGAAATCAGGAAGACGGGACCAGGTCTGCCGGCAAGACAGAGGCTTCCAATCTCCATCTAATACAGCTGTATCAGCATTGTGATTAGCATCTCATACTCCAGAACATCGCCTATTGTCCAGGCCATATATGGCAACATTTATATGTATATATACATATTTTATTTTATTTTATTTCTGTTTTTTTTTGAGACAGAGTCTCACTACATTAGTCACTCTACATTGATAGAGTGCTGTGCTGTCACAGCTTATAGCAACCTCAAACTCTTGGGCTTAAGCGGTTCTCTTGCCTCAGCCTCCCAGGTAGCTGGGACTACAGGTGCCCACCACAATGCTCGGCTATTTTTTTGTTATTGTTGTTGTTGCAGTTGTTGTTGTTTAGCTGGCCCGGGCCAGCTTCAAATCCACCAGCCTGCGTGCACATAACCACTGCACGATGGGGACTGAGCCCATATTTTCCTTTTTTAAATAATGTTTTCCCAAGTGGAACCTGTGGCTCAAGGAGTAGGGTGCCAGCCCCATATACCAGAGGTGGCGGGTTCAAACCCAGCGCCAGGCCAAAAACTGCAAAAAAAAAGAATTTCCCATAGATTTTTCTTTTTCTTTCTTTTTTTTTTTGTAATTATAATTTTTCATTGTTTTCTTCTTCAATAGTAGCAGTTCCATTTTTGCTAGTTTTTTCTGCTCCTGTTATGTTCCCCCCCCGGATCGAATCCCTTAAGGGATTTGATCCCTTAAGGTTTTATGCTCGTTTGTTTTGTTTAATAGTATTTTTATTGTCCATTTTTACTTTCTTCAATAACGAGGGCTCCATTTTGGCTACAGCTTTCCTACTCCCATTTATTCTTTCTTTCATTTCCATTTTCTCCTTGTCTCTTGCTTTTTGTACAGATTTTTCTACTTTTCTTATCTTTCCCACATAAATTAATAACTAATATATACCCGCCTTTTTTTACATTTTACATAATTCTATTTTCTTTTTTTATAACGAAAATCCACATTTTATTTAGATTGAAATAAACTACACAAAACTGATTTTCTTCACCAAAAATAACAGTAATAGTTTTCATATTATTTCTAGATAAATCACAAAACACTTATTTTTGTAGCTTTTCCAGGTTTTGTTTATAAATCAAGATGAGGCAGCATGTCAAGTCATGGGAAAAGACAGAAGAAAACAGTTGAGTCAGTTGTCAATATCGATGCCCTCTGATTCTGTCAATCATGAAACAGAAATGTTCAACATATGCCTGTTAAAAAGCTTATGGGGAACAGGCTCCAGGGAGGAAGGAATTGTGACAATGGCAGGCTCTTCCATTCAAACTGTCTCTTGTTCCTTTAAGTTCAGTTGATAAAGACAAAATCTGCCTGCAATCCTCATTTAGTGAGCTCACAAGCTTCTCTCTGGTCATTTGTTTTAACAGATTTTTAACAACATATTTAAAATTTCTACTAGCTTCAAAGGTCAATCATTGGCTTTATTGTAACATTTTATAAAATGTATTCCTTCCTATCAGACCTCTTCAAAATTTATTTCTTTAAACAACTGACGACTCAAAATCTGACATGGGTCTACCGTGACAGTAAATGTTATGTCTAAATTGACGACTATAGTGCCAGTAGCAGAGATCACAAAAAAATGAAAACATAGCACTTTTAATGCTATCTTCTGGAAGAACAAATAGGTCTTCAAAATAGGAGAGTTCAACAGGGGCCATTCAACTGGGTAGATTATCAATGGCTAAAGTACTCAATGGAGGCCTATAGGCAAAGATATTCAGTGATTAAATGGCCTACATCCACCCACAGCTCTTCTTTCAAATATGAAATACAAGAGGAAGCCTTTAAACGTATTTAAAGTCTCTTGGGTATTTTCGATGGTTTCTGAATTATCTGCAGGAAGCTCTGACATCCTGTGTACAGTTTGATATATGTGTCCACCATTAAATCCAGATCATGTTTAATATCAAAATTTATGTTAAGCAAAGCCAAGTTACTTGACCTTTGGTCTGTCAAAGTGTTCCTCAAGTATGCTTTGAGATGTTTTCATCCATTTTCAAAATGCTTATATATTCTCAGAGAAGCACCTCAAAACTCTTAAATGCTTATCTCTAGTACCTCAGTCATGGGTCAACTCAAATTCAGTATCAGAGGAACACCATGATGACATGTACAGAAGTGATTTACCCAATCCTGACACACTCTCAGTTGAACTTCATTGTTGGAAAATCAAATAGAAACACAGGGGAAAAGATAATGAGCTTCCATCCACCATGTATGAAGCCCTTCACCTGCTTGACATCAAGTTTTTTCCTAATGTGTATGCATTGCTGAAAGTCCTGTGTATTTTTCCCGTCATAATTTTATTTTCAATTCTCTTTATATACTTTTATTATTATCTCCTTTTTTCTAATCTGTTTTGTTCTTTGTCAATATGTATTCCATTTATGGGACAGAGCCTCACTCTGAGGTCTAGGCTGGAGTCCACAGCATTCTTCTGGGTTAAGGAGACCTTGATGCCCTGGTATTGAGGGTCCTTTGAGCTTTGGCCTTTGGAAGCACGCTAGTGGCAAACTGCTGGTTTTTTTTTTGTTTGTTTTTCTGCTCTATATGGTAGAGATGCAGTCTTGTTTCTGCTTAGGCTGGTAAGGAGCTCCTGACTTGAAGGGACCTACACATCCCGGCCCCCAGTAATTGGGAATTGTAGACGTGTAGAAAGCACCCACTGAACACCACTATTACTCCTGTCTCTATCTATCACTCTCTTCTTTTTGTCAATCTTTCCTTTTATCCCCCTTTTCCTTTTTCTTTTCTCTTTTTCTATCTCTTTTCTCTTCTTGCTCTTCACTCTTCTCTTCTTTTTGGTCCTATACCAAAAGGACACTTCAACATATAAGGTCAGAGACAAGGTAACTTAAAGAGGAAGAGAAAGTGAAAGGAAAAATTAGGATAAAGAAGCAGACAAAAAGAAAACATTCGTGATGAAGAACCAACAGAAAAATCCTAGCAAAATGAAAAACCGGAACAGAGTAACCCTCCCCAATGGATCATGAGGTAGCTATTCCACCTATAAAGAAATGTTGGAAATGACAGAGAGGGAATTTAAAATGTGCATGGTAAAAACAATGAAGGAAATTGCTGAAAAGGTGGAAAATAACCTAAAGGAAATCCAAAACTAAATAAGGAATGAAAGATACAAAGAATATAGAAAGGATATAGATAAGCTTAAATAATTGAAGCAGTCAATCAGCATACTTAAAGATGCAATAGAGGGTATCAATAACAGATTAGAACATGGAGAAGAAAAATCTCAAAGCTAGAGGATAAAGCTCTTGAGCTAACACAGGTAGTTAAAGAAGCAGAAAATAAGAGAAAGAAAACAGAATGTTCACTGAGAGAATTATGGGACTTCATGAAGCAATGAAACATATGAATTATGGGTATCCCAGAAGGGGAAGAAAAATCCCCCAGAGGAATAGAAGGCCTACTAGAAGATATCTTAGAGGATATCGTAAATGCAAATTTCCAAAGTGTCACCAAAGATACTGACACACTCCTTCCAGAGGGGTATCTAACCCCAGGTTGTCTCAACTCAAACAGAGCTTCTCCAAGACACATTGTTAGGAACCTATCCAAAGTCAAAACAAAAGAAAAAATTCTACAAGCATCCAGAAGTAAGCACCAATTGAACTAGAGGGGAAAATCCATGGGTGACAGTGGACTTCTCAAATGACTTTTCCAGCCAGAAGAGAAAGATCATCTGCCTTTAACCTTCCTAAACAAAACAATTTCCATCTGTGGGTCCAAGATAGGCCATTCTGGCAAGGTTTCTGTTAGGTCCTGAAAGACGGGCCCAGGCTGGCAGGTGTCACACTTTATTAGAAAGGCTGCTTATGGGCGGCGCCTGTGGCTCAGTCGGTAAGGCGCTGGCCCCATATACCGAGGGTGGCGGGTTCAAACCCGGCCCTGGCCAAACTGCAACCAAAAAATAACCGGGTGTTGTGGCGGGCGCCTGTAGTCCCAGCTACTTGGGAGGCTGAGGCAGGAGAATCGCCTAAGCCCAGGAGTTGGAGGTTGCTGTGAGCTGTGTGAGGCCACGGCACTCTACCGAGGGCCATAAAGTGAAACTCTGTCTCTACAAAAAAAAAAAAAAAAAAGAAAGGCTGCTTATTAGTTTGGCTGCATGTTCTCAGAATGTAAGAAGGCTGAAGTCTTGGGAGGAAATAACTTAATAAAAAGAAAACATGTGACTTAAGACAGGTTATTTAAATCAATTACACAATTGGCTAATATTATAAGCACA
This sequence comes from Nycticebus coucang, assembly GCF_027406575.1. NCBI lineage: Eukaryota > Metazoa > Chordata > Mammalia > Primates > Lorisidae > Nycticebus > Nycticebus coucang. Next base: position 88,500,070 of record NC_069796.1, on the reverse strand, counting down.
AAGGATGCTTTTCTTATGATAACCCAGATAGAATAAAAGGCAACCGAGAGTATCTCATAAAAAGTGTCATAACTTTAATATCAAAAATATTGCTGTAATTTGAATGCAGCATGGTCCATGTATATCAGCATACTTCTGTAAAAGCACGAGAAAGGCCCTGAACCTATTGATGGAGCATGATGGTGGGATAGTTTCCCCACAATGGAAACTCTTGCCTGGAATTTTCACTCAGGGAGAACTCCTAAGCTATTAAAAAAAATCTCCTCCCCCTCTAATAGCATTGAAGAATAGCAGTGTATATGAACAGTATTAGCAGTTCCCGCCCATGTGTATGTCCTGATTTTCTCCTCTCGTATTTGAAAATTAGCTAAAAAAGGTAAGGACTTGTGGTGACAGCAAGTAAGAAGCCAGGATTTTCCGTCATATGACTATGAGGAACTACATTCTGCCAGCAGTCAGAGGAGCTGTAGAAGAGGACCTTAAGCTCAAGAAGGAAACCCACCCCATCTGACACGGGTTTTATCCCCATGAGACCCTGAGCAGAGAACCCCGCTAATATGCTCAGACTCCTGACTTAGAGAAATCAGTGAGATCATAAATGTATGCTGTTTGAAGCTAAACAAAACAAAACAAAACAAATTTCCAGCCCATAATTCTATATCTTGCTAAGCTAAGCTTTAAAATTGACAGAGAAATCAAATCTTTTACTGATATGCAAACACTGAGGAAGTTTGCCACAATAAGACCAGCTCTACAGGAAATACTTAAACCTGTTCTTCACTCTGACCATCACAATGTACCAACATCAAACTTAATACCTAGAAACTAAAGGACAAGAATTAGCTTCCACATGACTCAAAAGGTAAAACTAAGCATTGGACTTTCACAAAATAAGATGAATAGGACTCTACCACACTTATCAGTTATCTCAATAAATGTTAATGGCTTGAACTCACCACGGAGGAGGAACAGGCTGGCTGATTGTATAAAAACACACAAGCCATCTATCTGTTGTATACAGGAGACTCACCTAACCTCAAAGGACAAAGCAAGACTCAGGGTGAAGGGATGGAAAACAGTATTTCAGGCAAATTGAAATCAGAAGGAGGGGTTGCAATCTTATTTTCAAATACAAGTGGATTTAAGGCAACTAAAGCAAAAAAAGACAAAGATGGACACTCCATATTCATCAAGGGAACAATACAACAAGAGGATATTTCGATTCTAAATATTTATGTACCCAACTTATATGCTCCCAGATTTACAAACCAGACCTTAACTGGTCTGAGCAATGCGATATCCTATAACACCATAATATCTAGGAACTTTACCATTCCTCTTACAGAGCTGGACAGATCATGGAAATAGAAACTAAATAAAAATACAAGGGACTTAAATGTGATGTTAGAACAGCTGTGCTTAATAGACATATACAGAATACACCATCCCAAAGCTAAGGAATATTCATTCTTCTTGTCATCCCATGGAATATTCTCCAAACTAGATCATAGCCTAAGACACAAATCAAACCTCAACAAAATCGAAAGAATAGAAATTTTACCTTGTATCTTCTCAGACCACAAGGCAATAAAGGTGGAACTCAACTCTAACAAAAATCTTCAGCCCCACACAAAGGCATGGAAACTAAATAACCTTATACTGAAAGACAGTTGGGTCAAGAAAGAGATAAAAGAGGAAATCATTAACTTCCTTGAACATAACAACAAAGACACAAGCTACCAAAACCTGTGGACCACTGCAAAAGCAGTCCTAAGAGGGAAATTTATCAGATTAGATGCCTACATCTAAAAAACAGAGAGAATATCGACAATCTAATGAATCATCTTGAAGAAATGTAAAAGGAAAAGCAATCCAACACCAATAGCAGAAGAAAAGAAATAACCAAAATTAAATCAGAAATTAATGAAATTGGAAACAAAAGAATCATTCAGAAAATTAATGAAACAAAAAGTTGGTTCTTCAAAAAGGTAAATAAAATTGGTAAACCATTGTCCAGATGAGCCGGAATTAGAAAGGTAAAATCTTTAAAAACCTCAATCAGAAACAAAAAGAGGGAAACAACCACTGATGCCACGGAGATATAAGAGATTATTTCTGAATATTACCAAAAACTCTATTCCCAGAAATTTAACAATATGGCAGAAATGCACCAATACCTGGACTCATACCATCTCCCTAGACTTAACCAGGAATAAATAGACATATGGAGCAGAATAGAAAATCAAGAGATGAAACCAGTCTCTACTAGCTATCTGATCTTTGTCAAACCAAACACAAGCATACACTGGAGAAAAGAATCCCTATTCAACAAATGGTGCTGGGAGAACTGGATAACCGCATGTGAAAGACTGAAACTGGACCCATGTCTTTCACTACTTACAAAACTTGACCCAAGATGGATAAAAGATTTAAATCTAAGACATGAAAAAAAAACAATTAAGACATGAAACGATAAAAATCTTTGAAGAAAGTGTAGGGAATGATATTGGACTGGGGGAAGATTTTATGACAAAGTCTTCAGCAGCAATCACAACAACAACAACAAGAACAAAATGAGATTTAATTAAACTGAGAACCTCTGCACAGCAAAGGATACAACAAGTAAAGGAAAAAGATGTTCAGATGGAAAAAGATATTTGCAGGGTATGCATCTGACAAAGGGTTGATAACTAGACTCTATAGAGAACTCAAGTTAATCAAGAAAAAAAAGAGTAAATAATCCCATCTACCACTGGGCAAGAGATATGAATAGAACCTTCCCTGATGAAGACAGATGAATGGATAGCAAGCATTTGGAAAAAATGCTCATTGTCTCTGATCATCAGAGAAATGCAAATCAAAACCACCCTGAGATATCACCTAACCCCAGTGAGAAAGGCCCACATCACCAAGTCTCAAAGCTGTAGATGCTGGTGTGGAAGTGGAGAGAAGGGAACACTTTTATACTATTGGTGGAAATGCAAACTAATACTGCCTTTTTGGAAGAAAATATGGAGAATCCTCAAGGAACTCAAATTAAATCTGCCATTTAATCCTGCAATCCCATTACTACGCATCTACCCAGAAGGAAAAAAAAATCATTTTATCATAAGTACATTTGCACTAGACTGTTTATTGCAGCTCAATTTACGATCACCAAAATATGGAAACAACCTAAATGTCCACCAACCCAGAAATGGATTAGCAAGCTGTGGTATATGTATAGCATGGATATACTATCCAGCCATTAAAAAAGATAGTGACTTTACATCTTTTGTATAAACCTGGATGAAGCTGGAACACATTCTTCTTAGTAAAGTATCCCAAGAATAGAGAAGCAAGAATCCAATGTACTCAATTCTAGAATGGAGCCAGTTGATGATCTATTACCCACTCACAAAAGAGAAAAACTCAAATCGAGGTGTGGGTGGGGGAACCAAGTAGTGGGGATAGGGGAGGGGAGAGTGGTATGGGGGTGTTCCCACTTAATGGGCACAATGTTAGGGTATATGGCACACTTCTTGGGGGCAGGTCATAATTCTAAGAGGGACTTTACCTAACAAAAGCAAACATTGTAACCTAATTCTTTATACCTTCAATTAAAAAAAATAAATAACAATTGAAGATAAATGAAATTCTAAATCTATATATAAAGGGCCTAAAATAACTACAGGTAGTCCCTAGGTTACCAACAAGATAGGTTCTATAGGTTTGTTCTTAAGTTGAATTTGTATGTAAGTTGGAACAGGTACATTTACCTATTACCTGTAGTACCCTCCGTTCAGTTCATAAGTTCAAGTTGTATGTAAGTCAGATGTTTGTAACTTGGGGATGGCCTGCACTCAAAACATCTGTTGCCGTATCTTTTGATTTACAGATATACCTCTCACACCTTGAAAGAATGTAGTGTGTAAGGAATGATGGGAATAATTAGAATTATAAATGAATAAATAATCCAATATACTGGTGCATTTAAGTGCCATTAATTGCGAGATGCACTGTTGATGTGCACAGCACTGCCAAGGGAGCTAGCACACAGGCCCTGGACTGGAAGATGTTTGGTCAAAATCCAAAAGGGATGCTACTCCAAGGCAATGAACCAGAGCGCTTTAAGACTAAGAGAGCGCGGAAATGCTCTGAAGTCCCCTCACTGAATCCTCACCAAAGCACTGCAGCACCAGCAGGACTGGGGGCTGCAGCTTGCTCCACGGTAGGAGACACAGAGGCAGTGGCCGGCTCTGTCCCTCTCCCTCTCCATCACCAGCACTCACCGGACTGTGCGACTCCAGGATCTGGGTGCAGGCAGCTGCAGTCAGTGTCTCAGACACGCTCAGCTCCTCCAGGAACAAGTCCTGGATGCTGAGGAGGGCGGTGTATGCCGACAGCGTCTCGGTTACCTGGGCCGCTTTCTGGAACTGCAGAGCCACAAGCATCTGGGCAAAGTGTCCTTCCTGGGCCTCTAGCCGCTGCACTCTCTCTCGCAGCAGCTCACCTTGAACCTGGGAGGGACAAGCCCCAAACCAGAGAGCAGGCAGTGAGTGGGGGGGCCCTGACTGCAGTCTCTGAGAAGCATCCCCAGGACTTACGGGGAGGCAGTACGGGGACCCGTGGCAGCATCTGAAGTCTTGGGTGCTCTGCTAATGGAGGCTCCAGGGGGCTGTAGGAGTGGAGCTGTCCTACCTCCTATGCTCACAATTTCTAAGGTCACTCAAGACTGACACCATCTGCTCAAAACCCTTCAAAGGCTCCCACGTTCTAGAGAAGAGAAGCTCCAACGTTTTAGCACCAGCTCAAAGGCCCTTCCCACCAGAGCTCAGCCAAGGTCCCTCTGGACAGGCCTGTTCTTCAGCTGCGCCCACCACACACACCTGGGACTCAGTCATTCCCAATCACACACTGTGCCTGGCACACTACGCCTGGCACACCATGCCTGCATCCGTAGCTAACGCTCTTTGCAATCACCGAAACGCCCTTCCACCCTTGTCTTCCTGCTTCAGAGAGCTGAACTGTCTCCCAGCAAACCCCCATCTTCTCACAGTTACCTTTTCACTATAAATTCACAAGGAGAAAATACATTTATACCTTTGTTCATTTATATAAAAAATATTTAAGGAGCAACAACTACATATAAAGGAACGTGTGACCCACCTAAGGGGGTGAGGAAGAGTAAACAAGACGCAAAGAGAAGTCAGACATGGCTGTGACTTTCAAAGAGCTCTTGAATGGGGGGCAGGTACAGTATAGTACATGCGAAAGGCTCATGAAGGGCATGGGCACCACACCACAGATGAAAAATCTTCCATTGGATGTATAATCAATACATTTAAAAAAAAATTAAAAAAAAAATAAAAAGAGAATTTTACATATGTACCCATGAAGTTACCACTGGCTGTTGTGATTGCTGTTGGTGGTGGCATTTATCATACTATTACTCAAGGAAGAAAATGGTGAGTGCCATAAGGGAAGTCCATGCTCAGGCTATGGCAGTTAACAGGATGGAGGAGGTAGAGGGGTCAGGGAAGGCTGTGAGGATACTGGCATTTGAACTGGGCCTTGAGGGACCCAGGCAACTGGGAAGAGAAATGGTATGACTGGAGGCTCTGGGGCAGGAGACCCTACAGAGCTGAGTGAGAGGCTGAGTTAGACCAAAGCTGAAAGGGCAGGTGGAAGATGAAGCCAGGAGGTTGGGCAGAAACCGTTCTGCACAGCCCCGAACTGCCAAGGATGGGAAGGCAGATCTCCTGAGATGATGAGGAGGATGAGCCAGCTGAGCGTCCCTGAACAAGAACCTCCTGAATGATGAGCAAGCGAGTTTGGGTCTCCCCTGCTGTGCCCCTGGCCTAAGCGCAGATTCCCACACTCCAAGTGTCCTGTGAGACCTAGTTCCCTGCAGACATGCAGGGTACAGTGTTATTTATGCAAATGCATATCTAAAATGTAGGCAAAGCATGAGCCTTTAGCATGTACTGTAAGAACATGGACAGTGGGATTAAAAAAAAACAAAGATTCTCCAAAATCATTTTTCTTCTTCAGAAAGCTCACTTTGTTAGTTCCAGCACCATGAGAATATGTTTTTAGAGAGGGTTTTAATCCATGTTTAGAAGATACCCTGGTAATGGCAAGATTTGCGTTTCTATGAGGTATTAATGACAGGCCTCATAAAATATTCAAGCTATCCAAAATAACACAAATTAACAACTACAAGAAGGACTCTACCTGACAAATTGAAATATTTTGACCTGGTTGTTTGTACCTTCACATTAACTGGAAATTAAAAAATATATACATATTAATTTGCAAAACAATATGCTGCTAAATACCCTTAGTTTAAACAAAAAGTTCAAACAGCTTCCTTACTTGTTTTCCCTGACTGCTGTGGTCTCCTGTTGCTCTGGGGAGCAAAAACTGTCCTCCTTGAACCTTCTTTTTTTTTTGCAGTTTTTAGCAGGGGCAGGGCTTGAACCTGTCACCTCTGGCATATGGGGCCGGTGCCTTACTCCTTTGAGCCACAGGTGCCACCCTGTCCTCCTCAGTCATAACAGCAGATGGGTGTTATCTTGGGCTTGTTTGTGGGGGCCATGTGGTAGGACAAAGGCCCACCCACCCCCCAGGTGAGCTCAGGGCAGAGAGAGCTGCCATTGACACAGAGTTTGCCCATTCGAGGCTGGACAAGGCACCCCAGTTTTCCTAGGCCTGGGCAATTTCATGAGGAGAACACCCTGACTTTTTGCCCTGAGCTGGAGGGACGGCATTCATTTGTCAAAACGCTCATTCACACCAAGTCCTGGCCAAATGCAATTCTCAAGACCTTATACCCCTCGACAAAGGACCCAGATGGAAACTTTTGGGTCTTTCTCAAGAAGCTGTGGTTTTTACTCCCTCTGTATTCCTTTCTGTCTAATATATCCTGTCTTACCACTGATCTGTGGTCTGTAGATTCATTCTTCGAATCCCTAAGACCAAGGACCTACTGTAGAAAGAAATTCAGTCATACCAGGACTCCGAAGAGCTCAAACCTCCACGGGCCCCCTCACCCCACCCCTGCTTGGGGGCCTCTGCTGGACAGTGAAGTGGCTGCTGGGCTCCCTGCCGGCTCAGCTGGCCGCTATTCTCACACCTGTTCTTACGTCTTTCTTCTTACTGTCTTGCCTTTTTTTTATCACGTGCCTTTTGTGGAGCTTCCCTAGGTGTCTATGAATGTGTAGCAAGTAGACGTGACGGGTGAGCTGGGAAGATCCGGGATTCCCATCCAGACGGACACGGCTTTGTGAGTCACCACCTGTTGGCTGGATGTCCCTGGACATGTCATACAACCTCTTGGTGACACTGCCCCTCACATGTCAGCCGGATGACCCCGCACATGAGAGTTCCCAGGGCAGGCTGACTTCACGTGTTTCATCTGCACAAAGATGCTCGGATGTCTATTTTCTCCTTCTGTCTTGGAGTCCTTGACCACGCTATTTAAGAAGTGATAACTAATCTGGGATCAGAACCCCATGTCGAGTAGGGGGCTGCAGAGGGGGCTGAGGCAGACCAGGTCTTGTCACACCCCTGGTGCTGGCCCCGGAATGGGAACTAACCTTTGTGAACCTCCAGTGGACCTCAACAAGCCATTCTTGCAGCAATGTGGCAGTCTGGGGAATCAAAGCTCATGGAAAGCATGGCCAAGGTGCCTGGTATCTGACTGGGATTCCATAAAGACTAGAAACAGTTTTGCTTTTAATATTGCTGCATGATGTTAACACTGATTATCTCATAAACCCAGTTAAGTATGAACAGAGCCCTATTTTATACATTGTGACTAAAGCAGAGGACTGGAAGAGGAATCAGCTTCTAAAGAGTATGGATGACAAAAAAAAAAAAAATAAGGTTGAAACATGTTTGTTAATAATACTCAGAGTATTGGATTTACAAACTAAGTGGTATGAAGGAAACCATGAAAAGTGGGCTGGACATGCCGCCTCACACCTATAATCCCAGCACTTCGAGAGGCCAAGGCAGGAAGATCTCGAGGCAGGAGTTTGGGACCAGCCTGGGCAACATAGGGAGACCCTATTGCTACAAAAAAAAAAAAAAAAAAAAAATTAAAAAGCATTAGCCAGAGGGCAGCGCCTGTGGCTCAAAGGAGTAGGGCGCCGGCCCCATATGCGGGAGGTGGCAGGTTCAAACCCAGCCCTGGCCAAAAACTGCAAAAAAATAAAAAATAAAAAATTTAACAAAAGCATTAGCCAGGTGTGCTGGTGCACACTGTAGTCCTAGGTACCAGACACAGGGAGGGTGATTTGGCAGGATCATTTGAGCCCAGGAGTTCAAGGTGGTGGCGAGTTGTAATTAGGCTGCCACATTCATGTCTGGGCAACAGAACAAGACCCTGTCTGAAAATAAAATAAGATTAACACAAATGAGAAAAATGGTAATGAGAGACACAAAGCTAGAACATCCTCATCTTCCTCAAATTGGCCTATGAGAACATTCCTCCTGGGTGCTACTCTGCCATCTTGCTATGACCCAGCTCCACAGGAAAGCAGCCTCTCCAGTGGCCTCTGGTGTGGGCTGGGACACCCACTGCCTCTGCCAAACCACACCCCACCATGTCCTCCTCCAGCTGCCCACTCTGCTTGGACGATAGCCACCTTCACTCTGGTGAATTCTCATAGAGAATTCCAGCCATGTGGAAGGAAACACTGTCCCTCCCCACATGTGGCCGTTTCCCCCGTGGCCCCTTATTCAGGGCTCCCAGTTTCTCTGCACCCCACATGCTGCTGTCCCCAGGGATGAGGCCCCCTATGCAGGGGTCCCAGTTTCCCTGCACCCCACATGCTGCTGTACCTGGGTGGGGCCCCCGGTGCAGGGCTCCTGGCCTTCCTGCACCCTGCATGCTGCTGTCCCCAGGGATGAAGCCCCCTGTACAGGGCTCCCAGTCTCCCTGCACCCTGCATGCTGCTGTCCCCAGGGATGAAGCCCCCTGTGCAGGGCTCCCAGTCTCCCTGCACCCTGCATGCTGCTGCACCCAGGTAGGGCCCCCTGTTCAGGGCTCCAGCCTCCTTGAACCCCACATGCTGCTGCACCCGGTGCGGCCCCTGTGTAGGGCTCCGGCTTCCCTGCACCCTGCATGCTGCTGTCCCCAGGGGTGGGGCCCCAGAGTTCATTAATGCGGTGCCTGGGACATTGCTGCCTCCCCCGAACACTTAAGGAATGAATGAACCATGTGAAAGGTGTTACAACAAGAAAGGGATCTGGGGGCAGGTGGGGCAAGTGGGAAGAACTAGGTGATCAGGGAAGGCTTCCTGGAAGAGAGGACGCCTGAGGATGGTGGCAACACTTTAGGGCAGCAAGGACAAATGTTACTTGCCCAGGTCAAAAAAGGTGGAAAGCTAATTCTGGGAAGAGGGAAGAACCCAGACTAAAGCAGCCCAGGGGACTGTGTGGCGCACAGGAACCTCACGGGGAAAGCACAGCTGCGGGGAGAGGCCAGTCTGCCTGTGGGAGCACAGAGGAAGGGCTGCAAGGGAGACTGAGTGGGACAGAAGACGCAGATGCCCCGGGACAGGGACAGGCACAAATACGGGGGCAGCCACCCTGCCCAGCAGGGGCAGCACTTGAATGGAGGCCTAAGGGACACAGGGAGATCCAGGCAGAGTGGAAGAAGGGGGCTCCAGGAAAGAAAGCATAGTGGGAAGGCCGGTCCGGTCCGAGGACCCACGTGCTCGGGTGAAGATGGACGGCACAGCCCCCTGCTTGTCCTGTGGGCCTGCGAGTGGGTAGCTGTGAGCCTGCCATGTGCAGAGAGGAGTGACAGCTGAGGCTGGTACTGACCTTTTCAACCAGGTCTTCAGGGGCCTGTTCCTCCCAGAGGTGAATTTTATCTTCAATGCACTTCTTCAAAAGGTCTATTTTGCTTTTACTCTTGGACCGTGGCTTTCTCCCCTTGGACTGTTGCTAGAGATGGGCCAGAGAACACACAGCGAGAAGGCAGTCACCTATAAGTCCACGTGGTCACCCATGAGTCCAGCAGCCCCCAGGCCTCCGCAGGCTAAGAGAAGTTTCTGCAGCTCACAAAACTGCAAAACTCTGCCTTAGGACAGAGGGGAAGGAAAGAAGCATGTTTTCCTGGAAGGAGCTCAGCCTCGGGACCTTGAATCTTCATGTGCCCTGGGGACTCCTCCCACCCAAGGCCAGAGAGGGCGTCTAATGGGCAGAGCCAGAGCTCTGGAGCCCAACAGACAGGGGACCCAAGCCGGGTTCACCTCCTAACTGGCACGTGACCGGAGACCTGCCAGCTTCTCTGAGCCGGGGACATAGTACATGAGGTCCCCGTTCTCCTGATGTTTCCCTGACAGTGGAGAAAGCAATCAGTAAACATGGAAATGTGTGACTAAGGACCCTACAGATAGCTGATGGTTAAAGGCAGGTGCAATGACAGTGCACGGGCATTATGTCATGCTGGGTGGGTAGGGAAGGCACAGGGAGGCACAGGAAAGAGGTGCCAGGCTGTGAGCACGGGGGGAAATTCCAGTGGAAAGAGGCCCCATGCCCAGAGTTCGCATGGACAGACCTCCCGGGACAGCAGCTGCACAACCTGCATTCTCAACTGTGATGAGCAGACACCTTGGCTGAGCCCCAAATGACAAGACAGTGTCAGTGGGCTCCAGGCCCTGAAGACAGGACAAACACGGGTTACAATGTTAGAGAGTGAGGGTGTGGGCACTGAGCAAGCCGTCACTTGGTTGATGGGCGAGCACAGCAGGTGCTGCAATTGCTGTGCCTCAGTCTGCTCAGCAGGAGAATGGGGATAACTGAATCGTCCTCATGGGCTTGCTATGAGAACATGACAGACACCAGGACGTGAGAGCAGACATGTGACAGAACACAATAGCAGCACCCCACACCACACAATGTGACGTCACCTCATGTGTAGTGACATAAGAGCACATGTGACAGTGACGCCATCACTCAGCAAGCACACGCTAAGGTGCTTGCTACGTTCCGGCAGCGGCTGCTCTCCAGGACATGCAGCCACCTTCCCAGCTCTCCCGCTGCCCTCTGCCCTCTCACCCTATCTCTGGAGGTCCCCTGACCTCCCAGAGCTGCTGGGACCGGGATGCAGGCCTGCCCACGCTGCCCCAGGCTCCCAGGGTTGAACATGGTGGGAACACCTGAGGACCCTGTGCCCTCAGTGCCTGCTCTGGGGCCTCTGAGGAAGCAACTACCTCTGGGAACTCAGGGCAGCTCACACAGTTCGAATGTCCCCATGTGACAGAGGAGGAAAGCGAGGCCAGGAGCACAGCCCCAGAGGTCTAACAGTGTACACAGGGTCCTGAGAACCAGCCCTGAGTCCCCTGATTCCTGAGCCAGACCTACTTAAGTCCCCGGGTGGGGCTTCCCTCAGATGTCACATGAGTTAACCTAACAGGAACAATGCCTAAAAAGGACACTGTGTCAGCACTGCTTAGGAGCAGGGCCAGGCTGGTGGACAGGACCCAGAGTCCCCTCCCTGAGTATGGATGGGGCTGGGGAGGAACCGCCTGGAGGAGGGCAGGGCCGCGGGCTGATCCTGCACATCTCTTCCCAACTCCACAGTGACAGCAGGTTGGCAGCCCGAAACTGGCCTTGGGAGGAACCATGGCCTTTTACACCATGGAAATGGGCAAGTGCTTCTAATCAGGATGTCTCCACCCCTCTTTCCCAGCATGGGTCTGGGTGGGGTCCAGGCCACCTGGAGCCTCAAGCACATGGTGGAAGCTCTGTCCCCTCAGAGAGACCTGGGGAAAGGTCAGAAGGAGCATGGCAGCGAATCTGATCAGTCATCAACTTCAGGGCCTGAAGGCTCCTGTGAAACTCATTTCCATAAATAGTCTGAGAGCCCTGTGGCCATGCAGCCCTCCCTCTGCCTCCGTTAGATACCCAGACAGAAGTCAGTGGGGAGCACCTGGGACAGACACAGACATGGGGGGGTCCTCCTGGTGATGAGAAGACAGACAGGTTGGGAGGCTGAGGAAACAGCAACATACTGAGCCTCCTCCACTAATTCTGCTCTACCCATCAGACAACCAAATGCCCCTGTGATCTCCATTAGCCATGTGATGATGAAATGATGAAGATAAAAAATTAAATTTTTGCCCGAGGCCTTGCAGTGCTCAGGAAACTGCGTGCAGCCTCCGTCACCCCCTGCTCAGAGGCTTTCTCAGGATGGGTCTGGTGAAGGGAGCTGGAGCCCAGCGGCTGAGAGCAGGGCCCTCCTGGCCTGGGCCTTCCTCCTGGAGAATGGGGAGCAAGCACCGTCCCACCAAGGCAAATGACAGAAGGACCAGCTTAAAAGTAGGGAACGCAGCAGGCTCACTGCCTTCAGTGATGTGGAGTATTCCCTCTACTGTTCTAAAATCTTAACTTTCTGATCATTCATCCTTTACTCTTGAACGATCCTCATGTTGTATGCCCCACACCCTGGTACAAACAGAAACAGAAAATAACCTTTTGTTTCAAATCAAAAGAATGTAAAGGCTTCTAAGTTGTTTCTGTATTCACTGATTTTCTTTCTTTTTTAATTTTTTCTCTTTCTAAAGGAAGATAGTGGGTTTGAAGCCAGAAAACGCCAGCCCGGAACCTGGGTCTCCACTTCCTATAGGTATACTCACTTTTCCTCTGCTGGTCAGTTTTCTCATCTGTAAAATAGAGACCTCCTGGCTCTACGGTGAGCTTCAGGGGAGATCATATAAGCTTAAGTGATGTTGATATTTTCAGTCTGAACATACTGTCACCCGAAGCAAAGCCCCACTGTTCTGTACACGTTTGGTGGTTGGCTGGTTGGACAAGCCAGCATCATTTGCGGCACACCCACCGTGCATGCAGCACGCTTTGCGTTCGCGGCACACCCACCGTGCATGCAGCATGCTTTGCGTTCGCGGCACACCCACCGTGCATGCAGCATGCTTGAGTGGTGAGGTCAGCAGGTTGTGGAGATTGCTTTGAACAGGAGCCCAGACCGTGGGCAAGTCAATGGGCCAGGACATTCCCATAAAGGTAAATAACGGAAGACATGAAACATAGCCATGTGATAACAGTGCCTGGAGAGAGGGTTATTTTGGACAGGTGCTCAGGGGAGGCCTCTCTGTGGAGGTGACATTTCACTGAGGCCTGAATAGATTACAAAGCAAAGAAACAGCAAGTTCAATGACCTTGTCTTAGCTCAGTTCTCCAGAGGCAGAGCCTGAGGCAGGGATTGGGTGCACATGGTTTCCTGTGGGAGGGCTCCTTAGGAGCAACCTGGCAGGAAACAGGGAACCAGGACAGGAAGGGCAGGGCCACACGAGCTATGGCCTGGTCTGGTCCACAGGGGCTCTTGGAGCAGCAACTTCCCCAGTGTTGTCTGTCCCCAGGACATAAGAAGGACTCACTACAAGGCAGCTGCCCATTGGCATCCTTCACTACCCCACGTGAGACCCCCTTTTCCTGACCCACCTGAGCTGAGTCAAGCACCCCCATTGTACTCCTTACAGAGGAGCCTTTTGTACCCTGCCCTGGTCACTTGCTGTGGCTGACGGAGGGTGCAGGAGGGGGAATCAGGTTGTAGACCAGGTGGCTCCCTCAGGAGAAGAGCGCAGGTGGGAGCCAGGAGCAGCCGACACCCATGGGCACTGGTGGGTGGTACACCCTGGGTGAGGGGACCTGGGCACAACACCAATATGCCACCATAGACGTAGAGGTCAGGACAAACTTGAAAGTTTTGGGACAGTTGGATGCCAACACAGCTGGAGAGGAGACCACGGGGCAGCATGAGTTGAGAAGAGCTCAGGGCGTGAGGGCAGGTGAAGAGGCCAAACCCTGGGAGCATCACTGGCTGGGAGACAGCCCTCCCTCCACCCCCGACATGTCCATCCCACCTGCAGCTCGGGGGCAGCCAGGGCCTGGTCCAGCCGCAGGCACTCTGCCTCCCTCCAGGCAGTCTGAAACCGCTGCAGCAGGACTCGCGCCCGGATCCTGGGGAGGGCTAAGCTCCTGTCCATCTGAGCGAAGCAGCCGTGGACCTCCTGCCGCATCCTGAGCAGCTGCTCTTCTGACAGGGAGAAAGCCGAGGAGCAGAGCTTCCTGTGGAGGGAGAACAGCGACAGGCTCTTACTCAGAGAAAACGCGAAGCTGGGAGAGGGAGGTCAGTGGTCAAATCCCTGCCTGTAGAGAGTGACGCGAGCTCGTCAACCACGCGCCCCTTCCACACGCACTTCCTGAGCACTGAGGTGCCTCGTGTTGGACACGGCATCATACTGGGGCTGGGAAGTTAGAGGTGTATGAGGAGATCCTAGGAGGGTATCTCTTCCAGTGTTTGTGACCTTGAAGATAACTGGTCTCGCTTTGGAAACAGGCAGGACAACAAAGCATTGACTGAGTCGGGCCAGCGGCATGAAGGAGAGGCACTCGGCTCAGAGCAGAGACTCAGGGAAGAGGGGGGTCTCTCGCATTGAGCAATCGACTATTGTGGGTTGAATTGTGACCCCCAAGAGATATGTTGAAGTCCTAATCCATGGTACCTGTGACTGTCACTTTATTTAGAAATAGCATCTTTGCAGGTGTCCTAAAAGAAGTTAAGATGAGCGAGGTCAGACTGGAGTAAAATAGAAGGAGATGAACATGGAGGCAGAAAGCCACGTGAGGACCGAGGCAGAGGGAGTGACACACCTGCAGGCCTGTCAACACCAGAAGCGGAGGGAGAGGCAGGGAACAGGCTCTGCCCCAGAGCACTCAGCCCTACCAACACCTGAGTCTTGGAATTCTGGCCTCCAAAACTGTGGAAGAATCAGCTCCCCTGTTTGTGACACTTTGTTAAGCAAGGCTAAGGAACAAACATATTTACCTACATCACTGCTAGTCCTTACACCAACTAGCCCTCAAATTATAGACGTGGAGATTGAGAACATTCCCCCCTCCTTTCTGGCAAGACCCCTGCTACTTTCCCAGACTCACTGGAGCCAGTTGTGGCCACCGAGATAGAAGGAGAAGTGTGCTGGGAACTTCTAGCCAGAATTTCCTCCCTGACCCAGGAAAGGGCAATTCTGGGAGCCGTCTTTTCTCTTCCTTCATCCTTTGGGCAATGTGTGTCTACCATTTATTCATTTAACAAATAGTATCTGTAGACAAAAATGGATCTGTGTGCTTATTCTGGTAACGTTTGGTCAACAACGGCTACATAAAATGTGCTTTCGGAGCATCACAAGAGTGAAGAACCATAAATCCTATGTACTCGATTTTGATAGGAGGACAATTAATGACAATTAAGGACATGGTGGGGGTGGGGGAAGGGGAGAGCAGAGAGAAAGAAGGAGGGAGGTGGTGGGGTCTTGGTGTGCACCACACCCTTTGCGGGCAAGACACGATTGCAAGAGGGACTTTGCCTAACAAATGCAGTCAGTGTAACTGGTTTCTTTTCTTTCTTTATTTTTTTTTTTTCAAGAGTTGAAATTTTATTTGCAGAAACAATTGGCTTTAAACTGACAAAAGTAAAGATAAGGATGGTCACTACATATTTCTTTTTTTTTTTTTTTAGGTTGGCATATTTTATTATAAATATTACATATTTCTTTATAATGACTTTAGAGACTGATGCAAAGCAAATATGGTACAATAATGCGGAAATTTATGACCCACAATATATGCATTATGATTGATATCTGAGATAATCACAAAAAAGTATTTAGTACTTTCTAAATTTAAAAATTAAATCTCTTAACATTAGAAAATGGTACAAATTATATTTTTTTCACAGTGTATTAAGAACTTTGCCACCAGAGGGCTCTTTTTTTTTTCCTTATTTTTTTTTATTGTTGGGGATTCATTGAGGGTACAATAAGCCAGTTACACTGATTGCAATTGTTAGGTAAAGTCCCTCTTGCAATCTTTTTTTTTTTTTAATTTTTGTTTTTACATATACATGTGTTAATTAGGTTTCCATTATTTTTTTTTGTCTTCACAAAATTAAAAAGACTTAAAATTTAATAACAATAACAACGTTTAAGATAAGGACTAGAAACAAAAACCTTGTAAAGAACGAACGAACATGAATACATTCAGAAAAGGAATCAGACAATTGCTACATCAAAATAGTAAGCAATAATAATGATGATGATGATGCAAAGAAAGTAACATTCACACTGTACCAAAAAACTAACAAACAAACAAACAAAAAATGGTAATTTCTGATGCAAGGAGGTAAAGGCCTGCAGGATACTGACCTCTCTGGAATCTGACTCCAACTAGTCCGCCTTTCCACAGCTCCCCATGTCTTTGGACAATTCATTTATGCAATGTATCCATTATTTTCTGCATGGGCAATGTTAGTCATCTGGGGCCTACTACCTCCTACTAGAAAGTGGAAGTCACTGCATGGTTTTTGAGTTAATAAAAACAAACAGCCCAATGAATGAACCAGTGACTGAAAGCAGCAGTGGAAAGACGGTGCCGTGTGGAAAAGAGGGAAAATAAAGGCTCAGTAGGACACGGGGCCTTGACATTTGATGGAGTCAGCAGGGCCTAGACTGGCCTGGCTGCAAGTTCCCTTCCCCACTCTGCTCCCAGGATAAGATCTCCTCACCAAACAGCACCTCTCACTGGGGTGACCAGCACAGTTCCCGCTCATCCCTGTGTAGCAGGTTCCAGACCCACGGCAGCTGTGGAATTCCTCAAACAAGCAGATCATATCCCCCTTAAGGGCAGAGCCAGGGCCATCATGCCCTTTGGTTACTACAAGCCTGGCTCCCAGGGCCCTGGTTCTGCCCTCTGCTCAATCTGTGTGGGGTCCTGCATGGCACTGCCGGACTATGAGTTTACATGCATGACCCAGAAACACTGTCCATCTCCTGTGTCCAGGGATGGGTATCCTGTGTCCAGCCATCCCCATAACCCTGGGGCGGGAAGCCTCTGGCACAAAGGTTAGTGGGAGAGATTGGAACTGCGGGGACACTCACGCAAAGGTCAAGCGCTCCCAGTGTCGCAGCTCGGCCTGCTCGGCCACTGAGGCCTCTAGGGCGTCGTCCTTCAGCCTCTGCCGCACGCTTCGGATGCCCTCCCGGTCCCTGTCCCTCTCCTCGGCCTCCAGCTGCTCAGCCCGTGCAGCCATCTCCTCCCTGTGCTCCTCCAGGATCTGCTGCAGGAAGAGCCAGGGCACACTGCGCTTGAGCAGCTCCTGGGTCAATGCTGAGCTCTGCAGCCGCCGCAGCTCCTCTGTGGCCTTCTCAAACAGTGACAGGGTCAGGGCCCTGAGGTCGTCCAGGGCGGCCTGGTCCAGACGCTCCTGCAGCTCCTCCAGGGCGGTACCGTGCTCGGCCATCAAGCCCCGCCACTGCTGCAGGTACCGGCCCACGTCCTCGGCTGCGTGGAAGGCGTCCCTGACAGACAGCTGCTCGTTGCGCTGCTCCTTGTGCTGGCAAGAATTTTAGGACAGTTAGATGGGGTGGGGCCTGCTGGGTGTAGCCCTTTGAGAAAACACTTTGGAGATTTGTTAAGACACAGAATGATGATAGCCTTCCCCCCCCCCCCCATAACCTGACACGTAGAAAACTATCCTTTATGAAGTGAAACCAAAGACAGTGAAAACTTCATGTTTCAACACTCATTGAACAGGAATAGATGGAGTAGGTCAGGCCCAGGAGACAGACCATGCTAACCCTGGCTGCTTCATTCACAAGCGGAATGACCCAAAGCAAGAGTCTTATCCTGTGTCCCATTTCCTAATCTGTAAAATGGGGATGTCACAGAGTAGTTGTGAGTGTTAACTGTACTGTAACATGCACAGTTCTGGTGTGGAGTTCACACCTGTAAGTATCTGCTGTTGTCATTACTGTGCGCCAGGCACAGAATGTCTATAAACTGGGATATTATGGGTGCGGGGGAGAAATTGAGATGGAGAGACCACGTAAATGAGGAGGCCAGCAAAGGCCCTTTGAGTACGAAATGGGACAGAACATTCCTGGGAACAGCACGGTGGGGTAAACAAAGGCCCTTATCATGGAAAAAGCTGAGATGCAGGAAGGTGGTGGCTGTGGTGCTATTTGTAACAGTGGGTCCACAGAGAGGCTCAGACATATTTGAGAGAACACGAGATGCTCTTCCCTTTTTCTTAGACCCTGGTAAACAGAAAGTGTCGATTCGGGCAGCGCCTGTGGCTCAGTGAGTAGGGCGCCAGCCCCATATGCTGAGGGTGGCGGGTTCAAACCCAGCCCCGGCCAAACTGCAACAAAAAAATAGCCGGGCGTTGTGGCGGGCGCCTGTAGTCCCAACTGCTCGGGAGGCTGAAGCAAGAGAATCGCGTAAGCCCAAGAGTTGGAGGTTGCTGTGAGCCGTGTGACGCCACGGCACTCTACCCAAGGGCGGTACAGTGAGACTCTGTCTCTATAAAAAAAAAAAAGAAAGTGTCGATTCATTCACTCCATAAGTGTTTATTAAGCTCCGACTTTGTGTCAGGTGGTGTCCTCAACACCAGGGATATGTATATTTTTGTCTTCATGGACCTACCCTGTTTCCCGGAAAATAAGACATCCTCCAAAAATAAGACCTACTTACAGGAAAGATAAGACGTCCCCTGAAAAAGACCTAGTGCATCTTTGGGAGCACACCTTAAAATAAGACACTGTCTTATTTTCGGGGAAACAGGGTATATGTTAATTGTGGGCCACTTACAGCATCTATCAAAAGTAGCTGCCAGCGATGATATTCACAGAAGCCTTCTGGAATCTCTTCTAAGATCTGGAGTGCAACCATCCCTCTGGATACTAACACTGGATTGGGCCAGACCGTCAGGGAACTGTGGTCTTGAGCCCTGTTGTTTTGATGCCTTACTCAGTGGCTGGGAGGGGACTGGAGTGCTGCTCAAGGACGTGACACTCTTCAGTGATCAAGGTCAGAAGCGTGGCTTTCAGGGGGCCCACGCTTGGTAATAAAAAGCAGAGTTTCTATTGATCACATTTGAAAATAATTCAGAATCCCCTCTTCTCCCCCCAGGTGGTACCAGCTCACTAGCCTACTACATAGGTGTCATCCAGCAAGTACCACGCGTCCCATGCTCCGTGCTGTAGTTTAGGCCCTAATCAGTTCCTACCTAACCAAGCACCAGAGCCTCCCAGGGGCTTATACTTCCAGGTTCCTCCAACTCCACCCAACACGAGCTTCCTGAATCACAAATCTGATCTCTCACTCTATGTCTAAAAACCCTCACTGTTCCCACAATCCTTGGGTGAAGGGTCGTGCTCTCACCATGGCACGTCATGCCCTCACTGGCAGGGCACGACCTCCCACAGGGGTCCGCTCCAGATGCCGCCCTCATCCATTTATATGCTCCAGCCCATCGTGCTCTGGGAGCTCTCCAACACATGCTTCATGTGCCACTTACTGGGTAGTCAACTTTGACTACAGTAATTAACACTCTGAGCTTCAGTGTCTTCATTGAAAAGAAAACTAAAAAACAACATCTTCCTCTTAGAGTTCACATAGGGATTGTGCAAGATATCTAATGTAACACGCTTAGCACAGTGCTAAGAAAACACTCAACAAATGTTAGTATCTAGCATCACTATTTGTCACTCAAACCAGCTATTCCCTTGCCTGTGCAGACATGACTGTCTACTGTACAGAGGCAGATAGGACCTGCAGAACCCTGCTTGACCCAGCATTCCAAACAGTCTCTACCAATCAACTGTGGATGCCGCAATGAAATACCTGCCCAGTAGCCCTTCCATGCATGCTGATGGCAATGCCTGGCATAGCACCTGGCCCTCAGAAATGGTTATACAAAGAACAAACAGCACAATGCCTTACATACCTTTTGCAGCAACTCTCGTCTTCTCTTAATTATTAATTTTTGGTGGAGTTTTTTCTTTTCCTGCTTTAAGTCATAGTCCAACTTCTGCTTCACAGAAAAGATTTCAGTCTGAGCCCTCTCCAGCAGCATCTCCATTTGATCTTCATCCAAGTACCCTGCTCTGGACAGGAAAGATGTAAACTCAGTCAGTGCCGTCCCCAGACTCGCCTGTAGTTTGCTGCTGTGGCCGAGAATTTGTGTCTGTATTAGTTTGGCTGGGATCAGAAAAATCTTTATCCTCCAGAAGGATTAGGAGGACAGGCGGCTAAGACATTCATAAAATCCCAGCAGAACAAGGTCAGTGGCATCAGAGATAGGCAGGGAAATTCAACACAGGAGAGAGATCATCCATCAGGGCAGAAAGCAGCATGAGTTCTGGACAAAGCAACATTCACGAGAACACTGTGGTACAGATAGAGTTTTCCAAGAGGAGATGGTGGATTAAAAACCCTGGCTGGAGCTAGAACATATTCTTCTTAGCAAAGTATCTCAAGAATGGGGAAAAAAAGTATCCAATGTACTCAATACTACTATGAAATCTATATATAATCACCTACACATTCATACGAATGGCAAAACCTAACTATAGTCCAGAGAGTAGAAGGGAAGAGGAGAGAGAGGGGAGGGGAGGGGTAATATGGGAGGAGGGAGGGCATTTGGGGGGACCTCACCTAAGGTGCATGATGCAATGGTACATTTCAAGACTATTAAGAAATGAGTATAATTGTGATGGATGTGTTACTTAGTCCAATGTAAGCATTTCACATTGTATATCAAAGCAGTACCCTGAACCCCATCAATGCATCAATGTACAAAGTCATGATTTAATAAAAACAATTAATTTAAAAACAACCCTGGTGTCAGGAACAACACAAGCAAGACAAAGAGATGAATGTAGGGCTAGCACAACAAAGTAGCTATGATCAACAGTAAGTTAGGGTATACTCTAAAATAACTAAAAGAATGGAGTTGGAAGGCTTGGTCAGATAAGAACTCATGAGGGCCTAAACTATAGCACGGAGCATGGGCATGTGGCACTTGCTGGATGACACCTATTAGGGAATACTCTGTGTGGTGGTTAATGGTGTGCCTCCACTGGACAGGCCCAGATGAAATGGTATTTCCAGGTATGCCTGTGACGGTGTTTCTGGATGAGCTCAAGAGAGCAAATGGTCCTCCCCAGTGTAGGGGGCATCACCTAATATGCTGAGGTCTCGAAAAGACCAAAAGGCAGAGGAATCTGTCCCTTTTTTTCTACTTCACAGCTTAAGTTGGGACATCTCATTTCACCTTTCCTATGTCCTGGACTGAGATTTACACCATCTGCTCTCCTGGTTCACAGGCCTTGAGGGTTGGACCGGGTTACAAAATTACAAGTCCCGTTTTCCTGGGGCTCCAGCGTGCAGAAGCAGATAATGGGACTTCTTAGTTTCCACAATTGTGTGACCAAATAATCAAATAATCAGTCAATCTTTCTTTCTCGGCACACACACACACACACACACACACACACATGGCATATATACATTTTAAGAAAGAGAAAAACTGTGCTAAAATTGTAATATTCAACATATACCAATATTGTGTCTTATATTTCTTGTAATTGTGGAAGTTAAACAGGACTTGGGTATTAAAACTTTAACACAAATTTTCTTTTCTTAAAATGTGCATGCATTTTTGGCACCCTCTGTGTGTGTGTGTTTCATATACACACTCTGTCAGTTCTGTGTCTCTGGAGAACCCTACCGAGGATTCTCTGCTACCATTCCATTGCTGGTCCTCCCTGTCTGCATCCCTGGGCACAGGGAAAACCCTCAACGGAAGCTTCTGGAGGAGCGAATAGTAGACACATGTTTTAGCAATGTAAGTCTGTGCAGGCTTTTTCAAAGAAAATTTAAAAATAAGAGGTGAAATATTCTTCCCCGCTCACTGCTCATAACCAGCATTTGGATACTTCAATTTGAGGCAAGAAACCACTTTTTTCTTGTGAGTGCAAATTAATCAGGAATGTCAAGTAAATTGCAGTGCTATGCTCATTAGCATCTTCAGGTGGGGACTGTTTGTGTAATTTACACCTTAGAGAATCCTCATTAAACAGGGCAGGAGAGGAGCAAAGTCCCACTAAAATTACTAAGTGATAAAACCAATTCATAAAACTACAAATAGTCAAGGTCAGAAAGCCAACTTCACAGTCACATCTCTATTCATTTGAGAGCTTCTCCTAAGCTAAAGAGAATAATTTCATTATTTACAATTAAGTCACCTCAAAGAAGAGCCAAGAAGAGCCTAGAAGGGCTCCATGGAGAGTTGAGGGACTGCAATGTCACCATTTACCTGACCCTGAGGCATCCCAGGTGCTGCTGAGAAAACCCATGCAGAATCCAGGATGACCTGTGCTGTATCTATACCTAATAGCAAAGGTGAACAAAGCCAGCAGTGAGCTAGGTCTCAGAGACATGGTTCTTCCATCACATGGTAGATGTGAGCCCCCATCATTGATTTCTCCAGAAAATGTTGATGGAGGTTTGCTTCAAAATAATCCAGGCAAGCACACAGCTCCATCATGTCAACACCTGCTAGAGCCAAATGATGGCAGCACGGGGGGCTCCTTATTAGACCACCTTGACTGTTGTGTATATAGTTAAAATTCTGTAATGCAAAGGATTTTTACAGCTAGAGAATTCTTCTTAAGTAAGGGGAGAAGGGACACAGTGTGATGGCCAATAAGAAATGCCCCCGAACGTCCCTCGGCCAACATGAAATTCAACAACTGTTTTGCAAGGAAACACCTTCAGAAGAACCAGATCCCAGGAAGGGATCAAAGTACCTGGTATTTGACATTATATCAAGAAACAAGGCATTGAAGGGGGCGGAAAGGACAGTCTGGCCTGGTCTACACCACCCTCCCACATTTCCAGGCCGTGCTATACCAGCTCCCTGGGCAGAGAGATGATCTGTGTCCCCAGAGGAAGGACAGTGAAGTGACTGAGACTTTGCAATGAAACTCAGAGCCACCCTGGCGTGGAGAAACAGCACAGGACACAATTCTGCTGGTACCCACCAAGGGGACATTTAGACTGGGCAGAAGAGGAGCAAAGTAAACACAAAAACCGAGTCCCTAACCCCACCACTGGCAGACAAAAAATGGTCGGGGCCTAAACTAAATTCCAAGGGAGTCAGGCCAGAAAGGCTGCAGTCCTGGTGCAATTCTTGCAGCTGTACTGGCTTGGAGCCAGTGGACTTGGGTGCACAGGAAACCTACGGTAGTAACCAGGCCAGTGTCTTCAGCGAGACACCCGTGGTAGTGACCAGGCCAGTGCCTGTGTCATCCCTTCCGAAACTTCAGAGAGTGCCACTCAGGGAGAGGCTTCTTCCACTTGGGGAAAGGAAAAAAAAAGGAAGAGTTCAGAGAACTTTCTTTTGCATGTTGGGCACAAGCTCACCGACAGTAAAATAAAGTACCAACCAGACATCTGAAACCCCAGTGTAGGCTTAGTTCCTGGATGGCATTTCTAGACCCACCTTGGGTCAGAAGGAAACACGCTCCTTTGAAAGGAAAGACCCAGGCCTGGCAGGAGTCACCACCACCTGCTGACTAAAGACCCCTGGGGCTTTGAATAAACATCACAGGTAACCAGGCAATGGTCACTATGGGCTTTGCATAAGCTTGGACACTGGTGGCCATCAGAGAGTGCCATGTCACTCCTCCCCCAACTCTGGCAGCCCAGCACACACAGTGAGGGGAGAGAGTGAGAGCCTCTGCCTGGTAAGCCAGGGAATTCTCCTGTGTCTTACCCAAGCCCACCAAGTGGTATCACTCTCTGCAAGGGTCACAGCATTACTGAGCTTGGGGCACCCCCAGTGCTGATATGGCTTCAGTGACCAAAGACTTAGGTCACAATATTCAATTCTCTCTGAATATCTAGAAAGCTTTCTCAAGAAGCATGGATTCAAATAAGCCCAGACTGTGAAGACTAAAATGATTACCTAACTGCTCAATGCCCAGTCATCAACAGACATCCACACACATCAACAACATTCAGGAAAACGTGACTTCACTAAAAGAGTTAACTAAGGTACCAGTGACCAATCCAAGAGTGATAGAGGTATGTGACCTTTCAGACAAAAACATTCAAAATAGCTAAAGTGGTGGGAGACAAAATCATCATATAAAAATCAGTAGCATTTCTATATGCCAACAGAAAACCATCTGAAAAAGAAACCAAGAAAGTAACCCTATTTTCAGTAGCAACAAATAAAACAAAGTACCCAGGAATAAATTTAACCAAAAAAGTGAAAGATCTCTACATTGAAAATTATAAAACACTGACGAAAGAAACTGAGGAGGACATACGAAAATAGAAACCTATGGTAGTAACCAGGCCAGTGTCTTCAGCGAGACACCCGTGGTAGTGACCAGGCCAATGCCTGTGTCATCCTTTCCAAAACTTCAGAGAGTGCCAATTCATTTTCCAATTCATTTTCAATTCATTTTCCAATTCATCCATGCTCATGTATTGGAAAAACCAAGCTTGTTAAAATGTCCATATTACCCAAAGCAATCTATAGATTCAGTGCAATCCCCACCAAAACACCAATGATATTATTCACAGGTATGGAAAAAAATAGTCCTAAAATTTATATGGAACCACATAAGACCCAGAATAGCAAAAGCCATCCCAAGCAAAAAGAACAAAGTTGAAAGACTCACAATCCCCTGACTTCAAATTATACTACAGAGCTGTAGTAACCAAAACAGCGGAGTACTGGCATATAAACAGACACACAAACCAATGTAACGGAATAGAGAACTCAAAAATAAACCCACACACCTATGGCAAACTGATCTCCCACAAAGGTTCCAAGAACACACAGTAAAGAAAGGACAGTCTCCTTGATAAACAGTGCTGGGAAAACTGAATCTCTATATGCAGAAGAATGAAACTTGACCCTTGGACGGCGCCCGTGGCTCAGTGAGTAGGGCACCGGCCCCATATGCCAAGGGTGGCAGGTTCAAACCCAGCCCCGGCCAAACTGCAACAAAAAAATAGCCAGGTGTTCTGGCAGGCGCCTGTAGTCCCAGCTACTCGGGAGGCTGAGGCAAGAGAATCGCCTAAGCCCAAGTGCTAGAGGTTGCCGTGAGCTGTGTGACGCCACGGCACTCTACCCGAGGGCCATAAAGTGAGACTCTGTCTCTACTAAAAAAAAAAAAAAAAGAAACTTGACCCTTGTCTCACCACACACAACAATCAAATTAAAATGGTTTAAAGACTTAAATCGAAGACCTAAAACTATGAAACTACTAAAAGAAAACATTGGAAAAATGCTTCAGGACATTGGTCTGTGCAAGGAATTCTTTAGGAAAACACCCAAGCACAGGCAACCAAAAACAAATGAGACAAATGGGTTTTACATCAAACTAAAAAGCTCTGCCCAGCAAAGGAAACAATCGATAAAGTGAAAAGACAACTCACAGAATGGAAGAAAATATATGCAAACTACCCATCTGAGAAGGGGTTAATCAGAACATATAAGGAGTGCTAACAACTACTCAATAGGAAAAAATCAAATAATCCGATTAAAAATGGGTAAAGGATCTGAATAGACATTTCTTTAAAAAAGACATACACATGGCTAACAAGGATAAGAAAGAAGGCTCAACATCATTAGTCATCAGAGAAATGCAAATCAAAACTGCAGTGAGATATCATCTCACTCTAGTTAAAATGGCTTTTATTCAAAAGTCAAGAAAGAATGAATATTGGTAAGGATATGGAGAGAAAAGGGAACCCTCCTACACTGTTGGTGGGCATGGAAGTTAGTGCAACCACTACAGAGAACAGAGTACAACTTCCTTAAGAAACTACACATAGGACTATCATGTGACTCTGCAATCCCACTCCCAGGTATACGAGCAAAAGAAGGGAATTTGGGGGCAGCACCTGTGGCTCAAAAAGGTAGGGCGCTGGCCCCATATGCCAGAGGTGGCGGGTTCAAACCCAACACAGGCCAAAAAACTGCAAAAAAAAAGAAGGGAAGTCAGTATATGGAAAAGACATCTGCACTCCCATGTTTATCACAGTCCTACACACAATAGCCGGCATTTGTAATCAACCCAAGTGCCCATCAGCTGATTAATGCATAAAGAAAGTGTGGTGTATATATATACACAGCGGCACATTATATAGCCACAGAATGGAATGAAATCTTGTCATCTGTAAAAATGTGGATGAATATGTGAATATTCTATTAAATAAAATAAGCCAAGCACAGAAAGGAAAATCTCACATGTTCTCATTTATATTTGGGTGCCAAATATTAAAAACAATTGATATCACAGAGACAGAATGGTGGTTACCAGAGGCTGAGAAGGGCAGAGGGGTGGGGAATGAAGTGGGGATGGTTAATGGGTATGAACATATAGTCAGATACAAGGAATAATATTTCATAGCACAACAAAGTAGCTATAATCAACAGTAAGTTAGGGTATACTTTACAATAACTAAAAGAATGGAATTGGAATGTTTTGAACATAAGGAAAGCATAAATGCCTGAGGTGACGGGTACCCCAACTACCTTGATTTGACTAATACACATTGTATATCTGTAGCCTAACATCACATGTGCCCTGTAAATACAGCAGAACCTCCATAGCTTACTGCCTCCCTACACTGACCAATTCCTTACGTTGACCTAATTTTCACAGACTGGACACGCATGTGTACAAATCAGCAAGTAGGCCGACTTCTGTATGTTGACCAGTTTCGTACAGTCCTTTGGGTGGTTAACTACTGTAACATATAACTATTATGTACCCATAGTAATTAAAACAAAAATGTTTTTTTTTTTTTTTTTGGCCGGGGCTGGGTTTGAACCTGCCACCTCCGGCATATGAGACGGGCGCCCTACTCCCTGAGCCACAGGCGCCGCCCAAAAATAAAAAATTTTTTAAGAAAGAAGTAGCTGGGTGCGGTGGATCACACCTGTAATCCTAGCACTCTGGGAGGCCGAGGTAGGTGGATTGCCCTGAGATCACAGGGTTCGAGACCAGCCTGAACAAGAGAAAGACCCCCATCTCTAAAAATAGCTGGGCGTTGTGGCCGGCACCTATAGTCCCAGCTACTTGGAAGGCTGAGGCAAGAGAATCACTGAAGCCCAAGAGTTGGAGGTTGCTGTGAGCTGTGTGAGGCCATAGCACACTACCAAGGGTGACAAAGTGAGACTCTGTCTCAAAAAAAAAGAAGTAAGGAACAGGTATCACATACACTGAATGAACAGAATTACTTGTTCTTCAGTGAAGAATGTTTATCAAAGTGGTTTGTTTATGCTATTGTTTAAATCTCCCCTCAAACCTCATTCTGAAATTTAATTGCCATTGGGACAGTATTAAGAGTTGGGACCGTTAAGAGGTGACTAGGTTATAAGGACTCTGTGTAACAGCCCGTATAGCCTATCGCTAGGAGGAGTGAGCGTTATAAGAAATACCTGTATAGTTCAATAATGGAACACCTTGGTGGAAAGGGCAGGGAGAGGGATTTAGCGCTCCCAACAAGCATGAGAGCTCGCGAGATGAGAGCAGTGGTGAATTGGCAGTCTCTACACCTGTGGTGTTGAGAGGCAGGAGATCAGCCTTACATTAGGCTGGAGGAGAAGGCAGTCAGGAGCGTGTGCATTCTATCACTGACTCTGTCGCTTCTCCTGCCTGCAGAATGCCAGCACGGCATCTCTCTGCTAAAGATCACTAAGCTCTGCTACAGACTAAGATTTATCTTTCTAAGAAGACTGCTTTATTCTCTCAAAGACTCTCTCTCTCCCTTCAGCTAAAGGAAATAGCCCTCAGGCACCTAAGAGCAGTTGTTCCTGAGCAAGGTAGCTTAGCGGTCGTCAGGAACCTAGTTAAGCCAGGGCCAGAGACCAACCAGTCCTGGGCCCTGGTAAGTGGTGTCCATGAAGGGACCCCGACAGCTCCGCCCTTACTAATGGGTTAATGCAGTTTGTTATAGCAGAAGCAGGCCCCCCGCTCTGTCTTGCACACGTTTCCTCTCCTGGGAGGCCTTTCTTCTACGTCACGATGTACCCTGTTTCTCCGAGACAGTATCTTATTTTAAGGTGTGCTCCCAAAGATGCGCTAGGTCTTATTTTCAGGGGACGTCTTATCTTTCCCGTAAGTAGGTCTTATTTTCAGAGGATGTCTTATTTTCGGGGAAACAGGGTAGCATGAGGATCCTCACCAGATCTTGGATGCCCCAGGCTCCAGAACCATGAGCCAAATAAATCTATCCTACTGATCAATTACCCAGTCTGTGGTATTCTGTTATAGCAGCAGAAAACAGACTGAGACAGTTCACATCAGTGGGACAGCTCCAGGGGTTACCTCTCATGTTTCTGGATGAGGTGGGTCAGCTGGGCTGCAGCAGTGCTCAGAAGGCCTTGCGCACGGGTCTCTGACGACTGTAGGCTCTGGACCAGGTATTCCCTGTGGCCAAATCTTTTACTTAGATGATACCTCTTAGTAGCCTGGAAAAAGTCCATTAACTCTTCTACATTCTCCTATTAAAAAAAAAAAAAAAATTGAGATGACATGCCAAGTTAAAATTTGGAGAAAAACCTTTCTAGACACTTAAAATACTGCTTTCCCTTTAGAGAATATATATAGGAAAAGAAACATTAACACCTTTAACCTTCCTGTGCGTAATAGAGGCTTTTAAGAAAATTATATATAAACAAGAAATGAGGGCTTTGAAAAGTGCACTGTGGACCTGGAAGGTGAAGGGTTATCAGAGCAACTTTACTGCCCCAAGAAACGGAACATAAATTTCACTCACTTGTCCTTCAGCCACGCACACATTCCCACCTGTGTAGTCCCCACCGTGCTGGGCACCTGGATGAGGTGCTGGAGTTCTGACATGAATCAGCCACTGACCCTACCCCTGGAAGCTCCCACACTCACCGAGGAGGTAGGCAGGCATGTGCACAAGAAGCAGCAAGAGTGTCCCTCAATCTACAAGTGAACAAACCCACAAACACAGGAGTAAAAGGACCAGCTGCCTCGGTGTTTTCTCTGGACCTAGCACTGGGCCAAGAATGTTTCACTCCTCACTCATCTAACTTAACCCAGGGAGTGAATATATTACTCCCCTTTCACAGGGGAAGAAACTGAGTCCACATCACACAACTGGCAAGTGGCTGAGCAGGTATTTGGGCCCAGTAATCTTTAAGCACGTGGCCTGTGCTCTGACATCATCGTACGTGGACTCCAGACATCCAGCCTTAACCAGAGGCACAATAATTAGAGCAGGAGTGTCAGTGGTGTTACCCCACGGAAAGGCTTTGCTGTCTTTTTATCTATCTGTGGCAATACTGTCCATACAATGGATCACCAAAAGAACCAATGCTTTGTCCAACAAGACAAAGAAGACACCAGGGACATTGTCCTTTTAGAAGCTGTAACACCTCCAGGTCTCCACACTTGAGAACAGGCTCTGTCCAGACAGCTGGATGTTCAGTGAGATGAGGCCTAGTACAGTATAGAATAGGCATTTCCTGAGAATCACTAGTTCCAGAATCCATGTCACAGGAATGCTGCAGCAAAACTCTGATTCTCAGAACTGGATCCACGCCGCTGGCTGTGGTGAGCCCATCCTGTCAGGAAATGTAGGGCTGGTGTGCTCAAACACTCTTACAGCTCTGGTCAAAAGAGCCTGTATCAGCGGTTCTCAACCTGTGGATTGCGACCCACAGGAACTGTATTAAACGGCTGCAGCATTAGGAAGGCTGAGAACCACTGGATACCATAGCGCTGTGAGCGCCTGTGTAGTTACCGCTTCACCACAATATTATTAACAGCAGCTTGTATTCTTTTTAACTCTCAGTGCTGCAGAGTTGAGAGTCAGCCACTACCCATCGTGAGAGTTAAATGACAACGGGACCTGCTGATACCTAAGTGACGCCATGGAGTCTGAATGCCTAGCTGTGGACCCTACAGATTTCTTGTTCTACGTACTTGCACTGAAGTTTTAATAGACAAAGCCTAGAGTGAAATGGAGGGGCTAGCTCTTTGTACATCCAGATGCCTTCTGGGAGTGGCTCTCTCTTCCCCAAGAGGCTGGTGACAATCACTTGGTTTCCTCCTGGGATGGCCCTATGGCCTCAGCTGTCACAATAGCCCTCAAGCACTGGACCTGTGCTGGTTACATGTCCCTGAGGGTCAGGCAGGGCCAGCCTTCGTCTTGTCTTTGGAATGCTGAGTAGTACGTCCCCATCTCAAAGGGTCTGCTCACAGAGGCGGGGGTGGACACCCGTGCTCACACCCGCTCCTTGCCCTGCGTCATCTTTGGCCCCTGCTTTGGCAATGGCAGCAACAGAGGGTGGTCACAAGCCGGGATTCACCCTGGGTGGACACCGCTCATTGTTCTGTGTGGCCCCCACACATCTAGTGCAAGGAAGGCATTTCTAAGAGGGAAATTGAACCAACAAGCCAGCTTTCTGGAAGGATTTTCATGTATAAAGATAAAACTGAAATGGAATGATTGCTCCATCAGAAGGACACGTTGCTCAGGAACCAAAGGTTTGCACTCATCAAATGAACACAGCACCGCACCAAGGAGCATGTTAACCCCACAGCCTGGAGCGTGCCCGGTGGTGCCCAAGTCTTCCTGCACCATCCAAAGGGGCCTTTGCTGTTTGTAAGCAGAGACTGGCTCATAAGCCGGAAGAGGCAGCCTGTTTGGTGAATGACACCTGCATCTCTCAAATATTTTATTCACGGACACAACAGAAAATTCCATAAAGGAAAATAAAAGTTATTTGCACCTGCTGTTTCCATCAGCCGGAGGAAGCTGTCAGCACAGTGATGACACCGGGGACAAACAACGGAGTGCATTCTTGCAAACCAGTGATGTCGCCCTGCATTGGTGCACGTGTCTTGCAAATACTCACACAGGGTTCATAAGAAATTCCACAAACAAGGTGACAGGATCAGGCAAACTATTTGCACTATCACCTAAGAAATCATTCACTCTGGATTAGTAACATTCACACCCAAGCTTACATGCAAAAATACACAAAGTTTAAAAAAATACACCAGGCATACCTAGTCACAGACACTAACACCACATGCACATCAGTACGCACACGTGCGTGCAGACGTGTTTTTACTGCTTGATACATTAAACACGTTATGCCAAGCACTAACTTCCCACGAATCAGCTCATTAAACTTCATCGCATCCCTGTGAGTGTGGATACTCTATTATGCCTATTTCACAGGTGAGGAAACTAAGGTTCAGAGAAGTCGGGTAACTTGCTCAAGTTCACATAGCAGGGGGGTGTGCCGAGCCAACACTCTGCTTACGGGAAACTCACCCACACACCTAGAGGTACAAGGAAGAGAAATTAGCTCGCAGATATACAGCACAGAAGTACAGGCAGGACAAAATTCTGAGAAATGTCACAGCCCACTGCTGCCACTGCTTGTCAGGGCCCAGGACTGGCCAGGTCTCGGGCCCAGCTTAACTAGGTTCCAGACGCAGACTGTTAAGCTACCTTGCTCAGGAACAATTTCTCCCAGGTGCCTGAGGGCTATCTACTTTGGGAAGTGGGGGAGAGAGTCTTAGAGTAAAGCAGTATTCTTAGAATAGACAGATCTTAGTCTTTAGTAGAGCTTGGTAATCTTCAGCAGAGAGACGCCGTGCTGGCATTCTGCAGGCAGGAGAGGAGACAGAGTCAGAGTAAGCAAGTCCGTGACAGAATGAGCATGCTTCCGACTGCCTGCTCCTCCAGCCTAATATAAGGCTGATCTCGTGCCTCTCAACACCACAGGTGTAGAGACTGCCAATTCACCAATGCTCACATTTCGTGAGCTCTCATGCTTGTTAGGAGAGCTAAATCCCTCTCCATGCCCTTTTCACCAA
This sequence comes from Nycticebus coucang, assembly GCF_027406575.1. Taxonomy (NCBI): domain Eukaryota; kingdom Metazoa; phylum Chordata; class Mammalia; order Primates; family Lorisidae; genus Nycticebus; species Nycticebus coucang. The sequence continues at coordinate 88,468,319 of NC_069796.1, read as the reverse complement.
GGTGTTGAAATACCTTGAGCTATACAGGTATTTCTCATAACTCTCACTCCTCCTAGCTATAGGCTATACGGGCTGCTACAGAGAAAGAGGAGAAATTTACTGAAACGATTCAGGGAAATTGCTCTCCTATCACAGTGAGACTAACTTGAGGTATTACCTGTATTTTAGAATAATTTTGAAGTAGCATTTTAGCCACCTCTGGCTTCAAGTCCCCTTTGAAAACAGCACTTTTCATTTGGGTGAAAAAGATGCTGTGTAGCTCGCCTCTCTGGAAAATGGCCAGCTGTCTGTGAGCCATGGCAAAGTCTTCCTCCTGCTGCAAAGCCAGGGACTTCTTCAAGTGCTCTTGCTCCAGGCCATGCAGGGTCCGCAGGAGGTTGTTACACTCTGTAGCCGACTGCAGAGAGAACAGGCAGTGTATAAGAGACCAACATACCAAACACACACGCATACGCACACAGAACGCAATGTGAACACACAATGTGCACACACAGTGTAGATGTGAACGAGTGTGTGCACTGTAATACACAGACACACATACAGTGTGCACACACATGCAATGTGTACATTCATGCAGGCAATGTGTGCATTGACATTCATTCACACACACACAAGTATATGTGCACCCAGCCCGTACACATACACATGCACATACACCACACGCACACACACCACATGCATGCACACGAGTATATGTGCACACAGCCCGTACACATACACATGCACACACAGCACATGCACGCACACAAGTGTATGTGCACACACACAAGTATATGTGCACACAGTCCATACACATATACATGCACACACACACAAGTATATGTGCACACAGCCCGTACACATACACATGCACACACACCACATGCACACACATAAGTATATGTGCACACAGCCCGTACACATACACATGCACACACACAAGTGTATGTGCACACAGTCCGTACACATACACAGGCACACATACCACATGCACACACACAAGTATATGTGCACACAGCCCATACACATACACATGCACACACACCACATGCACACACACAAGTATATGTGCACACAGCCCGTACACATACACATGCACACACACAAGTGTATGTGCACACAGCCCGTACACATACACATGCACACTCACCACATGCACACACACCACATGCACGCACACAAGTGTATGTGCACACAGTCCGTACACATACACAGGCACACACACCACATGAATACACACAAGTATATGTGCACACAGCCCGTACACATACACATGCACACACACAAGTGTATGTGCACACAGTCCGTACACATACACAGGCACACACACCACATGAACACACACAAGTATATGTGCACACAGCCCGTACACATACACATGAACACACACAAGTGTATGTGCACACAGTCCGTACACATACACAGGCACACACACCACCTGCACACACACAAGTATATGTGCACACAGCCCATACACATACACATGCACACACACCACATGCACACACACAAGTATATGTGCACACAGCCCGTACACATACACATGCACACACACCACATGCACGCACACAAGTGTATGTGCACACAGTCCGTACATACACATGCACACACACCACATGCACACACACATGTGTATGTGCACAAAGCCCGTACACATACACATGCACACAGCAACATACAGTGTACACACTTCTGCTCACAGACGCACACAGGCACACACCTACACATTCACACACAACACATACACACATACACAGTCCCAGCTGGGGATGCCCACCCCCAGGTCTGCCAAGCAGGGGAGGTTGTGTATGAAAATGAGTGAGGTGGCCCTGCGTGAGAGGCATTAGGAAGTAGTGGGGACCACAGCCAAGTGTACAAGGCAATCCCTGCCTGTAGGAAGCCCCTAATCAGTCTACTGAAGGGGCCCCACAAGGATATGGACCCAACATGACCAAATCTTCTTGTTCTCTAAGAGAAACTGAAAATTTGGCTTTTCTTATATAGTAAATTTTATGTTGTAAATATTGTCAACAAATGTGCCTTTCCAATTCCCTAGTAAACTCTCCAATACAATGGACTTTCCAGGGAGATAAGGCATGTGTACAATTTGGTTCCAAATAGCTAGAAAAGCAACTTTCCCATGCAGGGAGTGGGAGGTACAGACCTGAGGGGAGGGGGCCTAAATGCCAATCTGAGAAACGCAAGCCTGTGTCAGGCTGACTGGAGTAACTGCTCTGTGTGATGTCGACTCTACACCATCAAAGGTCGGAGACATGCTCGGGAAATTAGGACTGTACTAAATTATACTCCGTGTACTCAGTTTAACAAGAAAGACAAACTGTAAAACTGTTTTATAAAATAAATCCAGAGATGGTTACCATGTAAGAGTTCTTACCCTTAAGGAACCTTTTAACACAAGGACTCATGAAGGGTGTAGGAGGGATGCAGGCCTTGCCCCCTCTCCTAAGTGCCAGGGAAATGCCTGGGTGCAGAAGGCATTCTTCCCCGGAGGAAGGACACAGCTCTGAAGAGCCAGCAATTGGTTGAGAGAACCTGGGTTGCAAGTCACTTCCCCTCCAGGCCTCAGTTTCCCCATCTCTAAGGAGAAGTACTTCATATACGGACTACCCTGAGCTGCAGGCTCTAAAGATAACACTGAGTATGGATCATGGAAAGGGCTCCCACAGGGTTGATGCTGTGCCAAACAATGAGTGAAGTACTACGCAAGCGTTAATGTGCTCGTTCCCACAACAGTCCTCTGAGACAGGCATCACCATCCTCCCACTCAAAGGCCAGGGCGACTGAGCAATGTGACTTCTGGAGGAACACAGGGAAGCACTAAACCCCAGCACCCTGCCTTCTGTGTCTATAGCCCTCACCACTCCCCTAGGGCCTTGATGTGGAGAAATCATGCAAACTATGAGGAATTGCATAGGCATTTAAACAGAACAGATGTCATCTCTGCACGAATTACAGACATCTCCCATATCCATGAGTTACACATCCATGGATTCAACCATCAGTGGATCAAAAATATCCGGGGGGAGAAAAAGATAGTTGCATCTGTACTGAATAGGTACGGACGTTTTTTCTTATTCCCTAAGTGAAAGAAAGATTACAACTATTTTCATAGCGTCCGCATCATGTTAGGTATTTTAAGTCATCTAGAGATGATTTAAAGTATATGGGAGGATGTAGGGTTATGCAAATACTACAAGCTTTTATTTCAGGGACCTGAGCTTCTGTGGATTTTGGTCTCTGAAGAGTGGGGAAGAGGTCCTGGAACCAATCCCCTCAGGACACTGAGGGGTGCCTGGAAATTCCTAAACTTAACTCAAAAAAGCTGATGACCATTTTGCTTTTCTTTTAAAAAAAAAAACTGGTTCTTGATGGGATAATACATCCCAAATGTTTTCCTGCATTTTATTTCGAGACTACTATTATATGTGACAGACAATTACAATGCAGGCCGTGGTTCTATAAGATGGAGTGGCTTGCTCTGCCAGAAGAGATCTAGTTCTATTAACTTTAGCAGCTCAGGTGCTATTTGTGGAAGCATATGGGCTCAAAAAAGGCAGCTTGTCTCTGAGCAGTGACCTAGGAGTGCAGACCAGAAGGCAGGGGTGGGGGGATGGGCAGGATGTGGCTGTAAAAAAATCCTAGGGAGGGCAGGTTCAGAAGGTCCCAGGGGAGGGGCAGAAGGAAGCAGAGGAAGCACCAGCTTCCATCCTCCACCTGCATCCCACGTAAAAAAGCACCACCCCAGGCCATGTTTCTGGAGCAGAAGCCTTGGAAACATTTTAGATGCTCAACAGGAGAGGACGGGTTCATGTAGCACTCACAGCAAGGAACGTCACCTGCCATCATAGGCGGTGGCAGTATGGCGCCATGGACAGGAGCATGGTGCCAGGGCCTATCTGTAAGTCCTCCAACAGATGAACTTCCCTGCATCTCAGTTTTCTCACCTGAGAAATGGGAACCTCTCAACCCCCGCCTCACTGAGTGGGTGTGAACACTTAATGAGGTTCACGCAAGGTGCTTGGAATAATGCCTGACCCTAGGGGACACGGAGAAGGGGCTGTTGTTATTAAATACTGTATTTTTCAAACAGTATTAAATAGAATGAGAAAATGTTTATGCTGTGATGTACAGAAAGACAAGCAAGGTATGCGATTACAGGAACTGCGTAAGCTTTACTTTGTAGAAAAATGTAATATAAAATTATTATAAAATGGAATACAAATGTGCTATAAAATGTAATATAAAGCTAAAGGCCGAAATGTATGCTGGAATCCGAGGATGAGTGAGAAAGCCGTCGGAGTCACCCCTGTATCTCCAGGGTCAGGCATACAGTAAGAACTCAATAATGGGCCAAATGAACAATCCTCTACCAGTCAGTGGTGAAATGGGCTTCAGTATTTTTTCTTTTTTCAGGGTTTTCTTTTCAAGCTTTGAAGCCGGAATCAGTGGACTTTTCTATAAAGTCTCAGAGAAGCATTTTGGATTTTTCAGGCCATATAAGGTCATATATTCTTTGGCATTTATTTGCCTTTTACAACCCTTTAAAAATGTAAAAGCCATTCTCAACTAGTGGGCTGTATGCAGGCAGGATTGGGCTCAGGGTCCCTAATTTACTTAGCACTATCTTGGAATATTTTCTAAGCCTCTCTTTTTGAGCATGTATTATATTCACATGAAATTAAAAAGACAAATTTAGGAAAGAAGAGAAAGAGAGAGAGATAACAGGATCCTTTGGGACTGAATCACTGAACAGGGTGTTAAACACATTCTTCCAGAGGAGGACATGTGTATTCCAACATCACAATCCTCCATGGACATGCCCTGCCATGCACAAAGCCTCTCTACTCTCTCCTTGAGCTCTCCCAGCACTGCAAATATGTGTCTCGGAGAATGTTACTGAATAATGTCTTGTTTGTATATCTTCATTAGACTATCAACGTTGTGAATGCAAGAACTATAACTCATTGTTCTCTGCACCTTCTCTGCACCGCCCAGTGCCTGAGAAACAATAAGCACTCAATAAATGCTTCCTAAATGAACCAGGATGGAAGGCTAGATGGATGGTTGGATGGTGATGGGTAGCTAGATGAAGGTGAATGAACAAATGGATGAGTGGGTGGTACGGATGGATGGATGGATGGATGGATGGATGGATGGATGGATGGATGGATGGATAGATGGTTGTATGGATGGATGGATGAATGGATGGGAGGATGGATGGATGGATGGATGGATGGATGGATGGATGGATGGATGGCTGGATGGCTGAATGAGAGGATGGATGGGAGGATGGCTGGATGGATGGATGGCTGGATGGATGGATGGATGGATAGATGGTTGTATGGATGGATGGATGGATGGATGAATGGATGGGAGGATGGATGGCTGGATGGCTGGATGGCTGAATGAGAGGATGGATGGGAGGATGGCTGGATGGCTGGATGGGAGGATGGATGGATGGATGGGAGGATGGATGGATGGATGGATGAATGGGAGGATGGATGGCTGGATGGCTGGATGGCTGAATGAGAGGATGGATGGGAGGATGGCTGGATGGCTGGATGGCTGGATGGGAGGATGGATGGGAGGATGGATGGATGGATGGATGGATGGATGGATGGGAGGATGGATGGATGGATGGATGGATGGATGGGAGGATGGATGGATGGATGGATGGAGGGATGGATGGATGGGAGGATGGATAGATGAATTGTGGATGAATGGTTAGAAGGATGAATAGAAGGATGGCTGGATGGAAGAGTAGACGGTTAGGTGGGGGACATGTGGATGTGTGAAGGGGGTGAACGACTAGACAGGTGGGTGGATGGATAAATGAGAAATCCCTGAAAGGACGGAGGGAGGGAAGGCAAGAACATCTTCCTTTTAGGCCTGGCTTACCCTCTCACTCGCACGTTTCAGCAACTCTTCTGCTTCCTCCATTGCCGCCATCTCCCTCTGGTACTGGTTTTCTGTCTTCCTTCTTGTTTCCAGGTCACATTCAGCCGTCAATGCCACCATCTTCCGATCATACTCCTCTTGAATTTCATTTTCCAGCAACAGAAACTGCCTTTTGAAAATGGCGCCCATCCTCCTTTCCACTTGGGATGAGAGGTGGCCACTGCTGGTGAGATTTTTCAGTAGAAGGGCAATGACATCCTTGCTGATTTGAGATCGCCGGGCCTCCAGATCTGCATCAGCTCGATTCAAGGTTGCGATCTCCAACCTGAGAAACACCAGTCAAATGGAGTTTGTTATGTAAAATTGCAACAGAAACAAAAGGTTCCTCAACCTTAAAGCTCTGAGGTTTTAAGCTATTTTTAGGTGGGGCCTTTCTTTCTTCCATTTCTCCTCCTCTTTTTTCCTCCCTCCCTCTGCTCCATGCAGTCCGTGGAGGCCAGTCACTAAATCAGCAGATCCTTATTTAATAAATTTGGAAGGTACCAGGCTATGAACAGTAAGGAATATAAGTGATATAAGACATGGTCTTGGTCAACAAGAAACAAGTGAACAACAACAAGGAGACCAGGGGAAAAATGGATGGCTAATATAGTCAAGCAACTTAAAAACAAAGTTTATTTTACCTTTTTTCCAATTAAAAATTAATTTATGGACATGCCAACTCAATGTAATGATGGCTAAATCCCATCATATCCTTCCTCTAAAAATAAATTCTTCTTGAAAAATATTTACATGGTACTTCACAAGGTCAGGAGGTTCTGCAACTTGATTGTGGTGGTGGCACAACTGTATACCCTTATAGAGCACATCATACTGTACTCTTAAAATGGGTGAAATTTTATGGGATATTAATTATCCCTCTATAAACGTAGAAAAATATGCACAAGGAAAATTATATTCACAATAGAAAATATGGAAAATAAATACAAAGTGACTCCAGAGCTCGGTGCCTATAGCTCAGTGGCTAGGACACCAGCCACATAACACCAGAGCTGGTAGGTTTGAATCTAGCCTGGGCCTGCCAAGCAACAATGATAACTACAACTAAAAAAGAAAAAAAAAATAGCTGGGTGTTGTGGCAGGCACCTGTAGTCCCAGCTACTTGGGAGGCTGAGGCAAGAGAATCGCTTTAGCCCAAGAGTTTGAGGTTGCTGTGAGCTCTGACACCACGGCACTCTACCGAGGGCAACATAGTGAGATTCTGTCTCAAAAAAAAAAAAAAAAAAAAAAGAAAGAAAGAAAGTGACTTCTAGCTCGGTGCCCAAAGCACAGGGGTTATGGTGCCGAACACTGAGGTTGGCGGGTTTGAACCCGGCCTGGGCCTGCTAAACAACAATGACAACTGCAACTAAAAAACAGCCAGGCATTGTGGTTGTGATACCACAGCACTCGACAGAGGGTGACATAGTGAGGCTCTGTCTAAAGAAAAGAAAGAAAGGAAGAAAGTGACTTCATACACTGTGAGTTCATCATTTAATGAAGCAGCAAGGTACGTTGGCTCATGCCTATAATCCCAGCACTCTGGGAGGCCCAAGGTGGGAGGATTGCTTGGAGGCAGGAGTTCAAGACCAGCCTGTGTGATGGTGGGTGACATGTGACTACAGTCCCAGCTACTTAGAAGGCTAAGGCCAGAAGTATGAGGCTACAGTGAGTTATGTGCCACTGTAGCCTGGTCAACAGAGCCAGACCCTGTCTTAAATAAAGAAAAAATAATGAAGGTATTATATTTTTATGGTTTCTTCTAGGCTTTTGGTGTTTTTACATAAATATAAGGACTATTTACAAGGACACAAGTACAATTTCACCCTCTTTTTTCAACTCACATTGCTACAGGCATCTTCCAGAGGTACTGAAAAACTAAAAATGTTGCTTTTATAACATTTTCAAAATATTTCATCATGTGATGCACCACCATTCAATTAACCATTTACTATTGTTGCACATTAGGGTAACTTGCAAATTTCAAAATCTAAAATAACCCTAAAGTAAACAGCTTTTCTACAAGCTCTTTCTGCCAAAGAGCTCTTGATCTTTGCAGTAATTTCCTCAGTACGGATTCCCACAAAGGGAATCACTGGGTCAAAAGTCAGCGACATGTTTAAGCCCCTTGGGTCATCCTGCTAGATGGCTTTCCAGAAGAGTTCCCCAGAAGTACATTCTGATCCTAAAACTTAACACCCTATACTCTACATTGTCAAAAATGATTGACAACTCAATCTATAAAGGAAAAAATGGCATAGGATTATAAAAATGTTGAGTTTTAAGAAAACTACTATAAATTTTCCAAGCATTTAAAAGTAGAACAGTGTGATTCCCACATTACCCAGCTTCAAAAATTGTCAGTATTCACCACTCTTGTTTTATCTACTGCCTTTAAAGTCTGAGCACGTTCAGGTAAATCTCAGATGTGGTGTTTCACCTGTAAACATGTCAGCATGCATCTTTAACTGTTAAGGATATGGATACGTAGGTGGAGAGAGACGGATGTGCGTATATCTACCTACCTATCAATCTACGTGTAGGTATATGATCTTTTTTACCTAACCTTGTAGCTGAAGAGTGGCAAAATATACTACCCCCAAATATGCTGCTCTGCTATAATGACTATTTTAAGTTAAAGGCACTTCAGAAACAAACTAATCAATCCGCAGGTATAAGAAAGTCACTCTGATCTTCATGCTGTTTCCTAAAAGCAGATGGATGAAGTTCCCAGGTGGGAGACGCCTTCCCTATGCTAGGGGGAAACCAAAATTCTTACCACCAAGGATGGAAAGCTGAGACCAAGAGAATTCTGTACAAACAGACCTTGTGAAGATCATTCTTATCTCGCTTTATCCTCGCCACATAACTCAGTTGCTTTTTTCACAACTTGCTTTTCTTTGTCCATGTATTAGGTTTTCACTTCCTCATAAGGGCTCTTGTGTCCCATAAAACTTTTTATCCTGTTAATCTACCTTATATCAATTTAATTCTTAGGCCCACTGGGACCCTAAGAGCAGCAGAAAGGGTCTGACTCCCTAAACTGCCATTGTCATATTAAAAGTACTTAAAATAATCTCAATAATTAATACATCTAGTGACCAGTCATTATTCAAACTATCTCAAGTGTCTCAAGAATATCTTTTTACCTAGACAAATGGCTAACAAACATATGAAAAAATGCTCATCGCCCCTAATTTTCAGAGAAATGCAAATCAAAACCACCCTAAGTTATCACCTAACCCCAGTGAGAATGGGCCACATCCCAAAGTCTCAAAGCTGCAGATACTGGTGTGGGTGTGCACACCACACCAGCGTACAGTTAAAGGAAGACCCACACTGGGTCCCAGCGGGAGGGGATGAGCCCACCTCCATTACGACCACAGTCAAAGAGCCAGACAAAAGTCGAAGGCAACATTCCTTCCTCAAACCTTCTCTGTAAGAGGCGATGTACAAATAAGTAACATCAGAGACAAGCAACCAACCCCAGGAAATGCTCTATATCAAAAACAAACAGCAAGATAGCACAGAGTCACGCTTTGAGGGGTCTTGAAAGGAGGTGACAGTCAAGTCACCTAATGGCATATTCAGAATCCCACCAAAACCTCATGTAAGAAAAAGGAACAGGGTAAATCATCTAGAGAAAAGTGCTATTTTTAGTGGACAGAATACCACAGATTTCCACGCATACTAAGCCCTTGACATTCTGAGTAACATGTTATTTCTGGGACTTCCTTAGCTTGACTATAAGTCAAGATGGAAAGATTAAAAGTACTTGATGATAGAATTAAAAAAAAAAAAAAAAGCCTGGGTTTGCAGTTTTTGGCCCGGGCTGGGTTTGAGCCCACCACCTCCGGTATGTGAGGGCCGGTGCCCTACTCCTTTGAACCACAAGTGCCGCCCAAGACTGTGTTCTTAAAACTAGTGTCCAAACACAATACGGAAGACAGGATTAGTTTTCAATAAATATGGAATGTGGGGAAGAGGAGGGAGGATGGGAAACTGGGAGAGAGGAATAAATTTAGCTTTCAAGCCGAATCCTCCCAGGCTATGCTTGATAAGCAATGTTACACTCTTCAGGCAAAACACGAGGGGCTCCCAAGCAGAAATAAATACAAAATTCCAGAGCTACTGAGTGATGTACAAAAATGAAACCTTTGCTAATGTCAACATCGCTATTGCATTTGAGCACCAGGACCAGCAAATTGAAGTAGCTGTTTAGAATTTCGTATAATAAAATTATAAAAGGACAAGGCAGAGGTGTTTCTGCCTCTATCCCGACTCAGCTCTATACGCCACAGGACACTGTAAGGATAAAGGAAACCCGGGCTTCTTAGAATCCACTGCTTTTTGAATCAAAAGCAAAGACAGGAGGATTAAATACTTTCCTGTTTGAAAGATCTAATTACTCTGGTCAGAAGGTTATAGGGTACTGCGTACTTGCAAATTGAATATACAGGTATTGGGGTGGCACCTGTGGCTCAGTGGGTAGGGCACCAGTCCCATATACCAAGGGTGGCGGGTTCGAACCCGGCCACAGCCAAACTGCAACAAAAAGAATAGCCGGGCTTTGTGGCGGGTGCCTGTAGTCCCAGCTACTCAGGAGGCTGAGGCAAGAGAATCGCCTAAGCCCAGGAGTTGGAGGTTGCTGTGAGCTGTGATGCCACAGCACTCTACCGAGGGCAATAAAATGAGACTCTGCCTCAAAAAAATAAAAAATAAAAAAGGAATATCCAGGTATTGATTACACGAACCAAATTATTTCACTATACTTTTCATTTTTCCTTTGTAAGAAAACTTTTAGCCAGAAAACCATTTGATAACCACCTGCTCATATCACTTAATATAACAGGTGATATTCACGGGTATCTCTCCACTGCTTGTCCACCTCCTACCCCCCAACCTCCCTCCCAGATAAGGTGGCAAATTTTATTTTATTTATTTATTAATATATTTTTTTTTTTTGGCCGGGGCTGGGTTTGAACCCGCCACCTTTGGCATACGGAACCGGCGCTCTACCCCTTTGAGACACAGGTGCCGCCCTCAGGTGGCAAATTTTAATTTGTCATCCTTGGCATTCTGATGAGGGAAGTTAAGATAAAATCAAGAATTTTCACCTGAATGGCTACAGAAAGCTTAATTAGCCAAGCACCCAGAAATGGGTGAACGAAGCCTGATTCTTCACTCTGCCCTGCACGTAGAGGAGGCTCCAGGCCTGGCTCTTCATGATGCGCTGGGAGGACCGAGCAACCTCTGTTCCTCTCCACTGAAAACTCACACTGAGCTCACAAACTGGCATGAGTCAGTCACAACAGAGCTTTTCTCCCAGGCCAGGTAGTAGTCACTCCTATTATAAAAGGACAAGGCACAGGTATTTCTGCCTCTATCCTGGACTCAGGTCTATACGCCACACGACGCTGTTTCCTGGATTCAGGGAGGAGGGTCCAACAGATGCTCAATTTTGCTTCTAAGCAGTACCATTTCAGTGCTGTTTTCAATTTTCTTGAGAAAGACTCAAGGAAGTGCTAATTATCCCAGGAGCCTCTCTTCTTTGTCTGCCAACCTGGCTGGGAGCTTCTCTTCCTACTTTACTAACCTGGGCCAGGCTCAGATGTAACCATTCCCTTAAGGACGTTGTACTAGTACATTATGGTTTCCCCATTTGAGGAATAAGGAAACTGAGGCCCGGAGAATTTTTGAAAGATAGAATGTGTGGAGACTGTAGGGACAAACCCCAAGTCCTATTCCTCGTTCACCAGATGTGTAACTGTGGATAATACTCTTAAAACCCAGCCTCAGATTCCTCAACTGTCAAATGCTAAAAATAAGAAATGTTGCCAAAGAACACTTCTCTGAGGATGAAACTAAATAAGGTGTATGCAACAGACTGTATATTTTTGAATAGGACACAAATATACAGTATTAAATGCAAAAATTAGACATTATAGTTTATTGGCATCATGATGACTCCAAATCCATAGAAATTCCTCCCCAGTGGACAGTGAACTATGTGTCTTAAATCTAGAACCAGAAGGGTTTTCTGTAAATGGAAGCCAACGTGGGAGTTTCCACATGGCCTCATTATTAATAATCAACAGTCTAACAAAAAAGCAAACAAAGGAAAAATAAAATTGGATATAACCAAATAAGAATTTGATCTGGAGGAAATGAAGCCCAGCTTTGAATGATTTAAATCTGAGCGTATTAAGGCAACCCATAATTACATTCCTAGCTGCTTGGAAGAAAATCACATCACCTTAGTCCTCAAACGGTCTTCTCATTTATCAAATACAATGTCTGGCACATAATTAAAAATATCCAGACACATGAGGAGACAAGAAAACAAGATCAAAAACTAAGATGAAAAATAGACAATGGGCACAGAATGGGGCTGCAGATAATGACGTTTTCAGAGACTTTAAAACAATCATAATTAATATGTTTGAGAATAAAGATATGATCAAGACTTTTGGCAGACAACTCACAACTGAATGAAAAAAATATAAAGACGTCATCTGTAAATATTTGTTGAAAGGGAAGATGGAAAGGCCACATGGGTGGGCCTTATCTAGTGATGGTCAACCACCAGCCTGTGACCCATGGGCCTAGCCAAGAGAAATCTGAGGCAAGGGAGCACCCTGATTAAGAGGCTGGACCCTGCAGCGGGTGACCTGGTTTGAAATTTGACTCTGTCTTTTGCTAGCGTGTGCCATGGGCATGTCACTCAATTCTCTCAAGTCCTCATCCATAAGAAGGTAAGAACACCAACACCTACTTCACAGGGGTGTGAAGGGTAGTTTTTGTAAAGTTTGTAAACGGCATCTGGCACCTTGTTCTATTGCACGAAGGCAGTACAAGGTCGATATTCATTAAATAAATGAAAAGAAGTGGATTCAGCTCAGCAAACAGCCACATCACATGGTCTGGCCTGCGTCCTGTATTCAATACCCCAATCCACACCTCAGCCACCCATTTCACCGAAGACATGCTCATTTCTCTTCTTTGCATCTGCCCTTTTTTCCCTCTGTCTGAAAAGACTTCCTGAGTGCCATTTGAAAAGCTTCTACACAAGCTTCAAGAACTAGTTAAACATCTCCTCCTCTGGGAAGCATTTCTGATTACCCTCTCAGAAGTAACCACTTCCTCTTCTGTGTGAAGCCAGTCCTGATCTTCCCCTTAGCATGGTGTTCACCAAACTTCACGGTTACTTCCGTGTGTGTGTCTACCTTCCCTGCTAGATCAGACTGCCTCCAAGTAAGTCTTATTATACTACAACCACCTCTTCTCCCAAATGCCAAGCCCGTGTTCAGTGCAGAGTGGCTGACCACTCAGTGACAGATGGCTGAGATACACTCTGTGTGTACCCATGCCATGGTCATGAAAACATTCATCACCACATCCATGAGATTTAGAACTCTTACTCTTTTAAGGCTTGAAGCGTGTTCCCAGAGTCCTCGGAGGACAGAATGTCTATCAGCTGTTCGTTAAGGGAAAGGTCCTCATTCACGCCATCCTCGGAAATGAACAGCAGGGGCTCCAGCTTGCTGTCATGATGCCCAACCTTCAGGAAAATTGCAGAAATGACAACTGAGTGTGCCTTCTTGTGAATACTGCGTGCTGGGAAGTCAGGAGCAAAGCAAGGGATCTGTAGAGAACCTGACCCGGCCCACCACAGGTGAGCAGGATGAACTTAGAAAACCCATTGCACTTCCCTGAGCCTCCATTTCCCATCAAAGAAATGGGATTAGAATTCCAGTAGCTCTGTGTGGGGGTGTTGTGTGGATAAAATGAAGCAATGGATGGATACAGGTCCTTTCAACCTGTAAAGACTTATCAAAATATTTCACTATCATAAGCACCATCCCCATCTCCGTCAGGCAGAGGCACCCTGTGGTCAGGGTGGGATCCTCCTGGTTTCTAGTTAGAGGACAGGACTGGGAGCAGGACGAGACATTCAAGATGATCATCCCTGACCCTCTGACTGGGTATGTAATACAACTGTTTGGTTCCCCACTGTCATTAACTCTACAGAACTGGGTGGTAGCTGTAGCTAGCATTTAAGAATTCCTGTGCCAGGCTGCCATTATTCTGGGTGCTTCTAAGTGCTGTATCATGATGCTGTCATACAAACAAAGTAAGTGCTGGTCCCTGCACTTCACAAAGAAGGAAATCCGGCCTCAAAGAGATGCACAGTAACATCACTGAAGACCACACAGCTCTCTGAGTATGTGACCCTACTCTGACTCTGAAGGCTGCCTTCTGTTTTATGACGTTTTTAACTCACCACCACACTGGCGAGAAAAAGTAAAGAAAAATGTGAAAGGTTCATGGTGTGATGCCAGGAAAAAATAGTCTTTAGACTTCAAATCAAATTCACATTCTGCCTCCCTCTGCACAGCTATAACAGTTTGCCTTAATCTCTGGAAAGTGAACCCTGCTCTTCATCAAAGCAGCAGGTGACTTTTGTTCTTCTGACTGATAATAGCATTGGCAGCACAAGGTCTAATCAGATGGCTGCTTTTCTTCTCCTACTTCTCCCTGCCAAAGAGACTGTGGGCTGACCTCATTTCAAAATGGCCATCTTCTTCAGGATGCAGAAATAAAATGAACAATGGGCCCCTTACCTGGGCTGGGATGGGACTCAGGCTACAGAGAGAGGGAGCCCCAGAAGCCGGCTCCAGCCTATGCCTGGCCACTCAAAGCAAGTTGTTTAAATTCATGGACCTCGGGAGGCGGAGCAAGATGGCAGCCGAGTAACAGCTTCCTTGCATCTGGGCACCGTGAGTCTGGGGAGATAGGACTCCAGGCGTCTCTGGCTGGTGAGAACTGCCTATCATCACTCCTATGAGGATACAGGGAGTCAGCGAGAGACTTCTGGACCCCAAGAGGAGGACTAAATCCGTGGAAAACCGGCAAGTGGTCGCGTGTGTTCAATCCGTCTAAACCCGCCCACAACTGTAAGTTCAGTAGCAGCGAGACTGCAAACCAGAAAGGCCTTGCCTGTGAACTGTTTTGATGTCCTTGGACTTGGCACTGAGTTGAACTGCCTTGGGGAAGGCCTGAGCGGGAGTGCGAGAACTTTGGCCGTTGTCTAGGGCCCCAGTCTGAGCCGCTGAGCCAGACGGAGCTAATAGTGTTTGGCGGTCGGTCACACGGATCCATTGTCAGCGATCTGCCCCGGCAAGCTCCGCCCTCAGGGTCGCAGAGCTAGAAAAGGGTGGGAGCTGGTAACCCAGCAACCAAGTAGCCTAAGGGTGGGGTCTGAGCCGCCTTGCAGCCCTAACCCTCAGGGGCAGAGTGAGACCGGTTTTGGCACACTGAGTAAGTGGATAGCCACTTCAGCAGCAATTCCAGCAAGAAAGCTGGGAAAGCTTCTGCTCAACAAGTTTACAAGTTCGAAGGGCCTTTTAAGTAGGCTGAAGAGAGATTCAGGGTGTCTACCTGCTGGGGTTTGAGTAATCAGCAGCCTCCAGTCGTATCTGAACTGTGACTAACATCTCATACCCCAGAAGACCACGTGTTGCCCAGACAATATTCAATAACATATACAAACTGCTTTGTTTTTGGTTGTGTATTTTTTTCTTTCTTTTTTTGCTTGGTTGTTTTTTTTGTTTGTTTATTTTGACGTTGCTGATATTCTTTTGTTTTTTTAATTTCAATCTTTTCCACACAGATCCCTTTTTCTTTCTCAATTTTCCTAGTTTAATTATAATTTCCCATTGCTGCTTTTTTTAATAACTTCAACTTCATTTTTGCTAGTGTTTCTACCGATATAATTTGGTTTTTCACCCAATTTTATCCCTGTAAAGTTTTCTGTTTGCTTCTTTTGGTTTGATTTATAGCATTTTTGTCTTTCCTCTCTACTTGGTGGAGGTGGGGTACTGTGTCTGATCAGGTTAGCAAAGAGCTGCCGACCTCAAGGGAACCACGCAACTGGGCACCCCCAGAAGGTGGGGTTTTTTAAGGTTGTGTCAAAGTACCCTACTGTACACCTATATTGCCCTGTCTCCCTCTTTCTGTGCCTCTCTTCTTTTTGTCAATATTCCTTATACCCACCCCCTCTCCTTTCTCTATCTTTCTTTTTTTCTTATCACTCGGTCCTCCTTTCTTTCATCCCCTTTTTTTTTGCTCTTCAACCTTCTCACCCTTCTGGTCCTGTAACCTTTAGTCCACAGGCACAAGAACTTAAAGAGCAAGAGGAAGTGAAAGGAAAATTAGGGCAAGCAAACAGATAAAAGAAATCACTCATGAGGAAGAATCAGCAGAAAACTCCAGGCAACATGAAGAACCAGTCTAGAACAACCCCACCAAGGGACCATGAGGTAGCTACTGCAGATGATTCCACCAGTATAGAAATGTTAGGAATGACAGAAAGGGAATTTAGAATACACATGTTGAAAACAATGAAAGAAATGATGGAAACAATGAAGGAAATTGCTAATAAAGTGGAAAATAACCAAAAGGAAATCCAAAAACAGAATCAAATAAGAGATGAACGATATGAAGAATATAAAAAGGATATAGCAGACCTGAAGGAACTGAAACAGTCAATTAGGGAACTTAAAGATGCAATGGAAAGTATCAGCAACAGGTTAGACCATGCAGAAGAAAGAATTTCAGAGGTAGAAGACAAAGTTCTTGAGATAACTCAGACAGTAAAAGAGGCAGAAAAGAAGAGAGAGAAAGCAGAACGTTCACTGTCAGAATTATGGGACTTTATGAAGCGTTCCAACATACGAGTTATAGGAATTCCAGAAGGGGAAGAAGAATGCCCCAGAGGAATGGAAGCCGTACTAGAGAATATTATAAAAGAAAATTTCCCAAACATCACCAAAGATTCTGACACACTGCTTTCAGAGGGATATCGGACCCCGGGTCGCCTCAACTCTAACCGAGCTTCTCCAAGACACATTGTGATGAACCTGTCCAAAGTCAAGACAAAAGAAAAGATTCTGCAAGCTGCCAGGAGTAAGCGCCAGTTGACCTACAGGGGCAAATCCATCAGAGTTACCACAGACTTCTCTAATGAAACTTTCCAAGCAAGAAGACAATGGTCATCTACCTTTAATCTACTTAAACAGAACAATTTTCAGCCCAGAATTCTGTACCCTGCTAAGCTAAGCTTCAAAATTGACAGAGAAATCAAATCATTTACGGATATACAAACATTGAGGAAATTCGCCACAACAAGACCAGCTCTACAGGAAATACTTCAATCTGTTCTGCACACTGACCACCACAATGGATCAGCAGCAAAGTAAGAACTCAGAAATCAAAGGACAGAACCTAACCTCCACACTGATGCAAAACATAAAACTAAGCAATGGACTCTCACCAAATAAGACGAATAGAATACTACCACACTTATCCATTATCTCAATAAATGTTAATGGCTTGAATTCCCCACTGAAGAGACATAGATTGGCTGACTGGATTAAAAAACACAAGCCATCCATTTGCTGTCTGCAAGAAACACACCTGGCTTCAAAAGACAAATTAAAGCTCCGAGTCAAGGGTTGGAAGACAATTTTTCAGGCAAATGGAATTCAGAAGAAAAGAGGAGTTGCAATCTTATTTTCAGATACATGTGGATTTAAAGCAACTAAAGTCAAAAAAGACAAAGATGGTCACTTTATATTGGTCAAGGGAAAACTACAACAAGAAGACATTTCCATTCTAAATATTTATGCACCCAATTTAAATGCTCCCAGATTCTTGAAGCAGACCTTACTCAGTCTGAGCAATATGATATCTGATAATACCATCATAACAGGGGACTTTAACACACCTCTTACAGAGCTGGACAGATCCTCTAAACAGAAATTAAACAAAGATGTAAGAGATTTAAATGAGACCCTAGACCAACTATGCTTGATAGACGTATATAGAACACTCCACCCCAAAGATAAAGAATATACATTCTTCTCATCACCCCATGGAACATTCTCCAAAATTGATCATATCCTGGGACACAAAACAAATATCAACAGAATCAAAAGAATTGAAATTTTACCTTGTATCTTTTCAGACCATAAGGCACTAAAGATGGAACTCAACTCTAACAAAAATGCTCAACCCCACCCAAAGGCATGGAAATTAAACAATCTTCTGTTGAATAACAGATGGGTGAAGGAAGAAATAAAACAGGAAATCATTAACTTCCTTGAGCATAACAACAATGAAGACACAAGCTACCAAAACCTGTGGGATACTGCAAAAGCAGTTTTGAGAGGAAAATTCATCGCTTTAGATGCCTACATTCAAAAAACAGAAAGAGAGCACATCAACAATCTCACAAGAGATCTTATGGAATTGGAAAAAGAAGAATAATCTAAGCCTAAACCCAGTAGAAGAAAAGAAATATCCAAAATCAAATCAGAGATCAATGAAATTGAAAACAAAAGAATCATTCAGAAAATTAATGAAACAAGGAGTTGGTTTTTTGAAAAAATAAATAAAATAGATAAACCATTGGCCAGACTAACTAGAAATAGAAAAGTAAAATCTCTAATAACCTCAATCAGAAACGATAAAGGGGAAATAACAACTGATCCCACAGAGATACAAGAGATCATCTCTGAATACTACCAGAAACTCTATGCCCAGAAATTTGACAATGTGAAGGAAATGGATCAATATTTGGAATCACACCCTCTCCCTAGACTTAGCCAGGAAGAAATAGACCTCCTGAACAGACCAATTTCAAGCACTGAGATCAAAGAAACAATAAAAAAGCTTCCAACTAAAAAATGCCCTGGTCCAGATGGCTTCACTCCAGAATTCTATCAAACCTTCAAGGAAGAGCTTATTCCTGTACTGCAGAAATTATTCCAAAAAATTGAGGAAGAAGGAATCTTCCCCAACACATTCTATGAAGCAAACATCACCCTGATACCAAAACCAGGAAAAGACCCAAGCAAAAAGGAGAATTTCAGACCAATCTCACTCATGAATATAGATGGAAAAATTCTCAACAAAATCCTAGCCAATAGATTACAGCTTATCATCAAAAAAGTCATTCATCATGATCAAGTAGGCTTCATCCCAGGGATGCAAGGCTGGTTTAACATACACAAGTCCATAAACGTTATCCACCATATTAACAGAGGCAAAAATAAAGATCACATGATCCTCTCAATAGATGCAGAAAAAGCATTTGATAAAATCCAGCATCCTTTTCTAATTAGAACACTGAAGAGTATAGGCATAGGTGGCACATTTCTAAAACTGATTGAAGCTATCTATGACAAACCCACAGCCAATATTTTACTGAATGGAGTAAAACTGAAAGCTTTTCCTCTTAGAACTGGAACCAGACAAGGTTGTCCTCTGTCACCTTTACTATTCAACATAGTGCTGGAAGTTCTAGCCAATACAATTAGGCAAGACAAGGAAATAAAGGGAATCCAAATGGGAGCAGAGGAGCTCAAACTCTCCCTCTTTGCTGACGACATGATCTTATACTTAGAGAACCCCAAAGACTCAACCACAAGACTCCTAGAAGTCATCAGAAAATACAGTAATGTTTCAGGATATAAAATCAATGTCCACAAGTCAGTAGCCTTTGTATACACCAATAACAGTCAAGATGAGAAGCTAATTAAGGACACAACTCCCTTCACCATAGTTTCAAAGAAAATGAAATACCTAGGAATATACCTAACGAAGGAGGTGAAGGACCTCTATAAAGAAAACTATGAAATCCTCAGAAAGGAAATAGCAGAGGATATTAACAAATGGAAGAACATACCATGCTCATGGATGGGAAGAATCAACATTGTTAAAATGTCTATACTTCCCAAAGCAATCTACCTATTCAATGCCATTCCTATCAAAGTACCTACATCGTACTTTCAAGATTTGGAAAAAATGATTCTGCGTTTTGTATGGAACCGGAAAAAACCCCGTATAGCTAAGGCAGTTCTTAGTAACAAAAATAAAGCTGGGGGCATCAGCATACCAGATTTTAGTCTGTACTACAAAGCCATAGTGGTCAAGACAGCATGGTACTGGCACAAAAACAGAGACATAGACACTTGGAATCGAATTGAACACCAAGAAATGAAACTAACATCTTACAACCACCTAATCTTTGATAAACCAAACAAGAACTTACCTTGGGGGAAAGACTCCCTATTCAATAAATGGTGTTGGGAGAACTGGATGTCTACATGTAAAAGACTGAAACTGGACCCACACCTTTCCCCACTCACAAAAATTGATTCAAGATGGATAAAGGACTTAAATTTAAGGCATGAAACAATAAAAATCCTCAAAGAAAGCATAGGAAAAACACTGGAAGATATTGGCCTGGGGGAAGACTTCATGAAGAAGACTGCCTTGGCAATGGCAACAACAACAAAAATAAACAAATGGGACTTCATTAAACTGAAAAGCTTCTGTACAGCTAAGGAGACAATAACCAAAGCAAAGAGACAACCTACACAATGGGAAAGGATATTTGCATATTTTCAATCAGACAAAAGCTTGATAACCAGGATCTATAGAGAACTCAAATTAATCCACATGAAAAAAGCCAACAATCCCTTATTATCAATGGGCAAGAGACATGAATAGAACTTTCTCTAAAGACGACAGACGAATGGCTAACAAACACATGAAAAAATGTTCATCATCTCTATATATCAGAGAAATGCAAATCAAAACAACCCTGAGATATCATCTAACCCCAGTGAGAATGGCCCACATCACAAAATCTCAAAACTGCAGATGCTGGCGTGGATGTGGAGAGAAGGGAACACTTTTACACTGCTGGTGGGACTGCAAACTAGTACAACCTTTCTGGAAGGAAGTATGGAGAAACCTCAAAGCACTCAACCTAGATCTCCCATTCGATCCTGCAATCCCATTACTGGGCATCTACCCAGAAGGAAAAAAATCCTTTTATCATAAGGACACTTGTACTAGACTGTTTATTGCAGCTCAATTTACCATTGCCAAAATGTGGAAACAGCCTAAATGCCCACCAACCCAGGAATGGATTAACAAGCTGTGGTATATGTATACCATGGAATACTATTCAGCCATTAAAAAAAATGGAGACTTTACATCCTTCGTATTAACCTGGATGGAAGTGGAAGACATTATTCTTAGTAAAGCATCACAAAAATGGAGAAGCATGAATCCTATGTACTCAATCTTGATATGAGGACAATTAATGACAATTAAGGTTATGGGGGGGGAAGCAGAAAGAGGGATGGAGGGAGGAGGGTGGGGCCTTAGTGTGTGTCACATTTTATGGGGGCAAGACATGATTGCAAGAGGGACTTTACCTAACAATTGCAATCAGTGTAACTGGCTTATTGTACCCTCAATGAATCCCCAACAATAAAAAAAAAAAAAATCCAAAAAAAAAAAAAGAAAATAACCAAGGGAAAAAAAAAAAATAAAAAAAAAAATAAATTCATGGACCTCACATTTCTCTATGCAAAGTGAGGGACAAAGATGACAGATGTCCTTTGCAAGATGTTAGACCTCTGGGTCACAGCAGTGCCTGTGGCCCACTGTGTTTGCCACGTCCCCCACCTGCCCTTACCACCTCAGTACCCATCAACCCAAAATCCACCAGCCAACACCCACACACTTTCCCTGAAGGAGTCTGTTGGCCTCCAGATGCCATGCCAGGGACATAAATATCATCTCCCTCCTTGCCTCATGCCTCCTTGTCCCCAAACAATGACCAAAGGGATTCCAGGCCTTCGTGACTCAGGTGGGATGACCCCACAGCTACTTCTGTACTGTCTGCAGGGCTCCTAGGCAGGAATA
Source organism: Nycticebus coucang (assembly GCF_027406575.1). Classification (NCBI taxonomy): domain Eukaryota; kingdom Metazoa; phylum Chordata; class Mammalia; order Primates; family Lorisidae; genus Nycticebus; species Nycticebus coucang. The sequence goes on along the minus strand of NC_069796.1, from coordinate 88,446,596 downwards.
AGCTCTTGGGCACACAGTGGTGCTGGTGCTGCTGTCCCTTTCTGCCTCATTCCCCACCACCCCCATGTTTCCCTGGGATCACTTCCTGTATAAACTACTTGAAGTTGGATCCTGGTCTCTGGAGGTGTTTCTGTGGGAACCCAGATTAAGACAGGAACACAGAAGCTGGGAGTTCACAGTCAGGCCTGACAGGTAACGACAAGTGCTAGGCGGAGTCAACTGGGGGCCCACAGAGAGGGCTCTGCTGTACCTGGAAGTGGCCAGAGACAACTTCCAGGTAAAGGTGATGTCCAAATTAAGGCTTAAAGGATGGGTAAGAAGTGACCTCACTGAGGAAGGAAGAGAAGACCAGGAAAGTGTACAGGTAGGAGTACAGAGAGTTCACACTCTTAGAGAAGCTGGGTCACTTGATGTGGTAGGAGGTTGGGGTGTGAACCAGAAAGTGGCGGGAGAAGGGGGTAGAAGCCAGTCCCGGTGGCTTCATAGGCCAGGAACAGGGGTATGGGCTTCGCCCAAGGTTGATAGCAAGTCTCCCAAAGCCTTTCTTTAGGAAACACAGAGCTTCCCAGCAAGGGAGGGTACCAGACTGCGAGCATCTCACACCTGGCACCAGGCAGCTCCTAGGAAGCTTTCAATGGTGGAGACACATCCCAGGACACATGAACCCGAGCTAGGCCCAGGCATGAGTATCTGTCCACAGCTCCCTGTGGGATGCTGGTGGAGATCCAGGTGGGAGCCCCTGTGCTGGAGAATGAACTTCAACCTGGTGTCTTCCACCAGCCAGACTACCCTGGGAAAGAACTCACCCGATGTCTGGTGAGCACATTTCCCTTCAGACACTGATATCGAACCATGAAGAAGAGTCCAACCCAGGTCAGCACGAGGGAGAGGAGGAAGGCAGCAAAGAACCCTGCTGCATGCAGGCCGTGGTGTGGCAGGACCTGTGGGCACAAGTAAGAGAGTAGGATTCATGTGTGGTCATACCTCACGTCTCCCGAGTCAAGCACACAACCAGGAGTCAGAGACGAATAAGCAGGCTCCAGAGCCAACCAGAGACAGGCTGGTTGCCTTAAGGCCCTCGCTAGTCCTCTCTGAGCCTGGGTTTCCATGGAGCAGGAAGCAGGATGAGCGAGGAGCTGATGCATGGTGGCCTACACATGGCAGGGCCACCCAGCACCTGGCACTGCAGAATGTTAAGTTCCCAAGTCAAATACGTGACAACCCTAAGGCAGCACTAACAATCTGTGACACTTTCTGAAAGTCAGAATTTTGCAGAGGTTGGAGGGAGAACTCATCACCCTTTCGTTTTCCCTCCACACCCTGTAACTTTAAATGAAACAATTAAACTTCAATTTTTGTGGCATGACATTTAGATAATATTTCTTGTCTTCTTACTAAGAAAGAAGGTGAAATTAGTGCCCCACACTTGCCTCCTCCCTCCTTCCCCACTTCTACCTTCCAGCATCTATTGGGTTTATGATATATCTATTTTGTTCTGCAACCACAATTCAGTCATTGTAACATTTATAGGTTAATTCTAAAAACTAAAAATTAAAAAAAGACAACCTCATTACGATTAGGCAAATTTATTCAATCCAGAATAAAGTAATAGAATGTAATTCTGTTACATTATTGGCCCTCAAAGGAGTACCTTCCTCACATCCTCCTCTTTCTCATACTTCAGCAATTATGCACAATTAAGTTGCATTTTTAGTTTGCTCAAATTTGGACAAATATTTCCTTGTGTAACTTTTTGTTTTTCCTGAGGTTTGTCATTGCCTTTCTTTTTTTCTTCCTGGAATATACCCATATCCTTAATGCTACTACGTGTTAAAGAAAGTCAAATTTATTTTTTCTTAAACTTATCATTCAGAGTTCTCTGCCTGCCTGATTTAACCAGGACTAGTTACTGTCTAGGTTTGCTGCATGACCGTCATGCTGAGGTTGCCCTTCATTGCCTTTTTTATTGTCACAGCATCACTGACTAAAGAATAACTGTGCTTCTTGGGACTCATTTCTTTCTTTTTATTGGATATTTTCTTATTTTAATGGATTATCCTCAGTATTTATATAGTCTCAAGTAAATTTGTTTATTAGAAAAGATATTCTTTTCTTATATGTCTGAAACTGTTACTTTACCCTCACTTTGATTGATAGTTTGGCTGAGGGTATAACTCTGAATCCACAAGCTCCTTACCTCCAAATACTGATGGTCTGACCCCTCTGTTTGATGGCAAATGTGTGCATAAGGAACTTTTAGAAGGATCTTCTTTTGATTTGTGGGTGCTTTTAAGTTCTCCCCGTTTCCCCTGTAGTTCTCAATACCTTACTATTTAAAAGACTTTGTATGGATTTTTAATGATATTTAAAAAGGCTTATACCCAAATGTAAGTTTGTAAAACAGATCCAAAACTACATACGTAGGATAATTTCAATTTCACTGAATAAAAATCACATGGTTGCATACATATACATGTGTCAGCTACAAAGAAAATCCTCCAGAATTTTGTTTAGATGTAATTACTCCATGAAGTTTTTCATCTTTTTTATATGTCTTTGTTTTCTAAGATCTCTACAATGGGCATGCATTGCCTGCATAGGAGAAGATGAAATATAATAACAATTTTAAGGCAAGTTTGGTAGCAAGGATTACCCACATCCTCCTTCAAAAATGGACATGGTGCCTAACTATGGGCCATGTGCTCAGTAGACAGTCTCTGATTTCAAGATCTGTATCAGCTCCAGAGAACCACCTCATCTGAGGTTATGCCCTTCCGGAGACAACTGACATCAGCAGCAGAGTGTGGCAGGGGCACAATGACCAGCTGCTTTAGACTGGTAAAGGTAATGCTTGCCCAAGAGTGCCCCACCAGGCTGGCTGAGGATTTGTCAGCCCAGTTTACATTTCAACGTATTCCTCTTCCTCTCCTAGAGGAAGTTGTTGTCCTCACTTGTTGTCTCAAGGGTCCCCAAGACAATTTGCAGTTTCAGTGACTCACTGAGAGGTCTCACAAGGCTCAGCATGTAGTCCTACTCACAACTGTGATTCATTACAGGAAAAAGATACAAAGCAAAATGAGCAAAGGGAAGATCTGAATGGGATCAAGGAAACACAGGCACAAACTCCAGAGTCCTCTCTGTTAGTGGCGTCACCCAAGACCCGCTTAATTCCCCCAGGAAGGAACTGTGACAACTCATGTGAAATGCTGTCCACCAGGGAAGCTCATGAGGAACACAGTGTCCAGGGTTTTTACACCGGCCGATCACTTAGGCACTCTCTGCCTGGCATGTACCAAAATTCCAAACACCAAGAAGGACAGCAAGCATTCAACATAAACTATATGGTTTATACAAACATTCAGGCACAGTGAACCACTATTCTCAGATTTGGGAATGTAGAAATCCTCTTGAAATCCAAGTTTTCAGATGCCAGCCAAGGCCAATCTTGTAAACAGGATCAGGAGGATGTTATAGCATGGAAACTACTGCCTTCCTGGCAATCTGTGGGCAGATCACTCTACTGCAAAAGGCAGGAACAGAACTCATGATTATTCTTTTCCTTTTGTAAACAGTCCTTTCTGAAGATAGCAGTCTTGGGTTAGCTGTGCTATTCCCCCCCACACACACGGTGGTAAGTATATTATACCCCAAATTCTATCTCAGCATCTGTTTCCAGAAAAGCCAACCTATAATGACAAGTTTAATTCAAAATGGCTACAGACCACGGGACCACTAAATGTATTATTTATAAGTTAGAAGACAACAAGCCTATTCCTCATTCCTGTGGCCACAATGTAGCTTTTTCAAGGTTAAATTTATTTTGGACAGACCAACCAGGCCAACTTGATCTCCCCGACTGTCAAAACGAAGTCAGGTTGCAAATAGGAGTTTTAGTCCAGATGTTTGTTGGAACTTAATCAAAGTGTGATGTCACATACAAGTCTCCTATGTTAAATCAACCTCTATCAACAGAGGCTAGTATCACAGATTGCCAGGAAGCCAGTTGTTCCCATGTTATAACATCCTCCTGACCCTAAAGCTTGAGTTTTGATTAGCACTAAAATGCAATCCAAGTTCTCTATTTGTGTAGAAATTATCCCTCTGATTCCTGAGCTCTGACTGTGTACCTACTGGACAAGAAAAAAAATCAATAAACCAGATACATGCAAATAGCATTGCAATAAGGTTATGTTAAAATATTGATGGAATAGGAACAAAAAAACTCTTGTCTCCAAAGAGAACAAAGGAGCTAAAGATAAGCAATCTGTGCTCTCAAAGAAGGCAAACAACTTATTTTCATAGCTTTGGGAAGAGACATGGAGAGGTAAAAAATATTCATAATTTTTTTCACCTACAACATACCAGTCTTTGGATGAGGTACATGTAATGACTTGAAACATTTGCTGAGATATCTCAGAAACATTTGTTCAAGCCCTCCCTTCCAGTACCTATGAATATGATCTTATTTGGAAATCAGGTCTTTATAGATGCAATCAAGTTAAGATGAGGTCACACTGGATTAGGGTTAGTCCTAAATCCAATGACTGTGTCTTCATAAAGAGAGGGAGATGGTTGCAGAGAAGATGGTTGTGTAAAGACCAAGGCAGATACTGCAGTAATGCAGCTGTAAGCCAAGGAAGGCCAAGGATTTCCAGAGTCACTGGAAACCAAGAAGAGGCAAGGAAGGATGCTTTTCTAGGATCTTAAGAGGGAACACGGCCCTGCCAACACCTTGATCTAAGACTTGAAGACTCAGAACTATGAGAAAACAAAATTTCTGTTGTCTTAAGGTACCAAGCTTGTAGTGTTTTTTTTTATGGCAACCAGAGGACATCCTGGTGCCTCATACACTTTGTCTCATTCAACGTTTAGCAATCCTGTGATGGTGATAATGATGGTGTTGACAGTGAAGATGATGGTGATACATGACAGTAGTGACGGTAATAATGATGGTATTGACAGTGAAGATGATGGCGATATATGATGGTGGTGGTGATAATGATGGTGTTGAAAAAAACGCTGGTAACTGCAGTGGTGGTGACAGTGACAATCCCCATCAGACATATGGAAGAGCAAACAGATCAAACAATTAATCCAAGTCCATAGATAAAAAACAACAGAGGTAGTCTGCTGGACTCTAATGTCGGCGTTTTCCCCAGTAGAGCACAATACTGTCCTGGGGGCTGCATGGTTTTCTAAGATAAGTTTAGTCCCAACCTCCCACATCATACTAGAAGTTACTTGTCTGGTAAGAACCATAAACAAAGACTGGGGCAGAATTCTGTGTGGGCAGATCACTTTACTGCCAAAGGTAGGAACAAAACTCCTGATGACTCTTTTCCTTTTTCTCTCTGCCTGCTTCCCTCCTACTTCACCATGTGGAATTGAACACCTCAGCCAGGTTGCCTCACTTTTCTTCTTCTTCCCACCTCCACCTTCTCTAAATCTACATTTTGACATTTACTTTCCTTTGAGTGAGAGAACCTAAAGAGAAGAGAGGCCTTGTGAGCAGGTCAGTGAAGCAGGATAAAGTTTAACACTTGATGTAGCAACAAGCACAGGAATGGATACCTGGAGCCAGAAAGATAGCAAAGCCAGCCTGGGCTCTACAGATCCTATCAACCTTCACCCTTCTCCATTACAATTCCTATTTTCTGACACCAGGTAATTAGCAAACCAAGCCAGAGTTACTTTGTTGGGAAAAGCCCACACATGACTTTCACTTTCTTCATTTATCTGTGTTGCTAAATTATGCTAGGCCTTGCCCTCTTCAATGTTCAACACCTCTACTCTTCAATGTTCTACCACCATGACGATGACTCAAGAAAAGTAAGATCACAATATGTAGTTTTATGGGAAGGAGGAGGCTCCACATATTCACTACCATCTCATCATCATCTTTACCATCACCATCGTTGCCATCATGATTATCAATGCCATCAAATATCACCATCACCCTAACCATCATTCCCAACACCATCACCATCATCAACACCATTAATATCACCATCACCATCATTCTCATCATCACCACCATCATCCACATCATCACCACCATCACTGTCACCACCACCATCATCCTCATCATCACCACCATCACTGTCACCATCATCCTCATCATCATCACCATCACTATCACCACCACCATCATCCTCATCATCACCACCATCACTATCACTATCACCATCACCATAACCCTCATCATCACCACCATCACTATCACCATCACCATAACCCTCATCACCACCATCACTATCACCATCACCATAACCCTCATCATCACCACCATCACTATCACCATCACCATAACCCTCATTATCACCACCATCACTATCACCATCACCATAACCCTCATCACCACCACCATCCCTATCACCACCACCATCATCCTCATCATCACCATCATCACTGTCACCATCACCATCATCCACATCACCACCACCATCACTATCACTATCACCATCATCCTCATCATCACCACCATCACTGTCACCACCACCATCATCCTCATCATCACCACCATCACTGTCACCACCACCATTATCCACATCACCACCACCATCACTATCACCATCATCCTCATCATCACCATCATCACTATCACCATCACCATAACCCTCATCATCACCATCATCACTATCACCATCACCATCACCATCATCCTCATCATCACCATCATCAGTATCACCATCACCATCATCCTCATCATCACCATCATCACTATCACCATCATCTTGACTATAACCATCAACACCATCATCATCACTAGTCACAGTAGCAGTATCACCACCACCATCACAGCTAACATGTATTGACAGATACCAAGTGCCTGGGATGGTTCCAAGTGCTTTACATGTATTGACCTATTCAGGTTCTGCAACAGTACTGTGAAGTGGGTACATTATAATCAAAGTATAAATAAATAAATGGTTCAAGATCAAAGGTGGTACATAGTGAATCCAATATTCTTGCCCAACAATCTGGGCTCTGACCTTCCTGCCCCAGCTGCTTCCACAGTATTCAGGTGCTAGCATGGCCCTTCACCAGGAGTCCTGCATTGAGTCCTCAAGGATTTGTCCCACTGTTAACATTTTCATTGTCACTCTGAGTTGCAGCTGATCTTTTGCGGAAATGACAGGGGCAGGGGCAGAATTCTGGAATTCCTTAGTCTCTGGCCAAAAGTCTTCATATTCCCTTAAAACTCTGCTCAATCATCAATATCTTTAACTTTTATCTACAGGCCAGTCCTTATTTTCTTTCAAATCTTTCTAATAATACTTTAAACTTAGAATTCCTACACCCGTTTCATGTGTGTAGGAAAAAAAAGGTTTGCTATAATTTTGTTTGCCTGAAACTCTATTTTTCTATTATTAAATCATAGCTGTGTACATTAATGCGATCATGGGGCACCATACCCTGGTTTTATAGACCATTTGACATATTTTCATCACACTGGTTAACATAGCCTTCCTGGCATTTTCTTAGTTATTGTGTTAAGACATTTACATTCTACATTTACTAAGTTTCACATGTACCCTTGTAAGATGCACCGCAGGTGTAATCCCACTAATCACCCTCCCTCCCCCCATTTTCCCCCTCCCTCCCCTCCCTCTCCCCTTCCCCATATTCTTAGGTTATAACTGGGTTATAGCTTTCATATGAAAGCCATAAATTAGTTTCATAGTAGGGCTGAGTACATTGGATACTTTTTCTTCCATTCTTTTTTTTTTTTATTAAATCATAGCTGTGTACATTGATATAATCATGGGGCATCATTCACTAGCTTCACAGACCATTTACCAAGTTTCACATATATCCTTGTAAGATGCACCGCTGGTGTAATCCCACCAATCCCCTTCCCTCTACCCACCTTCTCCCTCCCTCTCCTCCCTTTCCCCCTTCCTCCCATTCTTAGGTTGTAACTGGGTTATAGCTTTCATGTGAAAACTCTAAATTAGTTTCATAGTAGGGCTGAGTGCATTGGATACTTTTTCTTCCATTCTTGAGATACTTTACTAAGAAGAATATGTTCCAGCTCCATCCATGTAAACATGAAAGAGGTAAAGTCTCCATCTTTCTTCAAGGCTGCATAATATTCCATGGTGTACATATACCACAATTTATTAATCCATTTGTGGATCGATGGGCACTTGGGCTTTTTCCATGACTTAGCAATTACGAATAGGGCTGCGATAAACATTCTGGTACAAATATCTTTGTTATGATGTGATTTTTGGTCTTCTGGGTATATACCTAGTAGAGGAATTATAGGATTGAATGGCAGATCTATTTTTAGATCTCTAAGTGTTCTCCAAACATTTTTCCAAAAGGAATGTATTAATGTGCATTCCCACCAGCAGTGTAGTAGTGTATCGCAGGCTGGGCAAGGGACTTGAAGAGAAATTTCTCTGAAGAAGACAGGTGCACGGCCTTCAGACATATGAAAAAATGCTCATCATCCTTAATCATCAGAGAAATGCAAATCAAAACTACTTTGAGATATCATCTAACTCCAGTGAGACTAGCCTATATCACAAAATCCCAAGACCAGAGATGTTGGCGTGGATGTGGAGCAAAGGGAACACTTTTGCACTGCTGGTGGGAATGTAAATTAATACATTCCTTTTGGAAAGAGATATGGAGAACACTTAGAGATCTAAAAATAGATCTGCCATTTAATCCTGTAATTCCTCTACTGGGCATGTACCCAGAAGACCAAAAATCACATCACAACAAACATATTTGTACCAGAATGTTTATCGCAGCCCTATTCATAATTGCTAACTCATGGAAAAAGCCCAAGTGCCCATCGATCCACGAATGGATTAATAAATTGTGGTATATGTACACCATGGAATATTATGCAGCCTTGAAGAAAGATGGAGACTTTACCTCTTTCATGTTTACATGGATGGAGCTGGAACATACTCTTCTTAGTGAAGTATCCCAAGAATGGAAGAAAAAGTATTCAATGTACTCAGCCCTACTATGAAACTAATTTATGGCTTTCACATGAAAGCTATAACCCAGTTACAACCTAAGAATAGGGGGAAGGGGGAAAGGGAGGGGGGCAGCGGGAGGGGGATTGGTGGGATTACACCAGCGGTGCATATTACAAGGGTATATGTGTATTAGTAAATGTGGAATGTAAATGTCTTAGCACAATAACTAAGAAAATGCCAGGAGGGCTAATGTTAACCAGTGTGATGACAATGTGTCAAACGGTCTATGAAACTAGTGTATGGTGCTCCATGATCACATTAATGTACACAGCTATGATTTAATAAAAAAATAAAAAATAAATAAAATTTCTAGGCCAGCTTCATTTTCAGAAAAAAAATAAAACAAATTCAAGGAATAATTCAGTTGAAATTGTTTACTTTGAACTACAGATCTAAGAAACAGAGGGGTCAGTGGCTTGTGGACACTTGTCCCACAGTCTCCGAGGAGCAGCCCTGAGTATAAAAAGACTCTTGACCTTCCAGCTGACCATCCTGGCCACAGTAAGAGCTGGATGTGTGATAACAGGGAGAGACAACCACGCTTACTAATGTAGCTTTGCAAAGTTACCAATCTATTGAAGAAAAGTTAGATTAGATTCGAAATTACATAGCATGACTCTGGACTGCAATGACCATGAGCTTCAGGACCTCTGCCTGAAGGATCTGAGATTTGTTGTCATGGTTTTTGGTTTTCAAAATATTAACAGGGTGCTAATGTTTTTGTTACATGGGCACCTTGTATAATGCTTACGTCAGGGCTTTCAGTGTGCCCGTCACCAGAATAGTGTTCATCACACCCAACAGGTCAGTTTTTAATCTCTCAGCCACTTCCTACCCTCCCCCATTTTGGTTTTTGGAGTTTCTTACTCTAAAATAAGAAACTGGAACTAGATAACCTTTAAGGTCTCTTCCAGGACAAAAATTCTATTCTGATGTCAACAAAAATGTATTCAGCGCCATCCAGAGGAAGAATGTCAGCCTCATGGAGTGCCAGGGTTTAACAGGTATTCTAAGGCCAGGGGCACCCAGCATAGGGTGGAGCACTGGTGAGGGATTGGGGGGCAGGGGGCCGCTGGAGAGAGTTTGGGCAGGGTTTGCAAGATGGTTATGTCTTTCAAGAAGAACAGGTGAGAAAGGAAGAGGGTGTGCAAAGGAAGCAACGGGGAAACCGGGAAAAGGGAGGGCCCAGCGACACTGGGAGACCGTTGACAGGCTTGACTTCCCTGAAGGATCCTGAATGGGGGCCCTGCAGAACGTAAAGCAGGCCAGCTTGTGTTGTAAGGACGATCACTACAGAGTGGGCAGAGGGCTAGGGCAGAGCAAAACGGAAGACAATTGGGAGGATGAACAGTGACCAAAACAGATACAAGAACCAGATCAGGGCAATTGTTAGTGGGCAGGAAAGAGCATGGCAGGAAGGCAGAAGGGTGACATGAGGTTGCTTGCATACCCCCGGCCTCTGGATTCAACACAAAGCCACATGATTTTACCAAAAGACTTACCCAGTCCCTCCACTGTGCTTCAAGGGTACTGTGTAAAACCCGGTATCGGGGAAATTCTCATATTGTAGACAGCTGCCTATTGAGGTTTTCCTTCTCTTGTAAATTAACAGATCTTGTTTATATGTTAGAGATGTAACCTTTTATCTTGTATGTTTATTATAAATATCCCCCAAGTTTCTCATTTATCATTCTAAATGCTGTTTTTAAATGTAAAGTTTCCAACTGTTTGTGTACCAAGACCACGGTTTTCCTTAGCTCATATACTATTAGCCCATATTTACTTCTTACAAATTGCTTTATCTATTCAGATTGAAATGTAAATAGGAAATCCACATTTATTTTTGTTCCAAAAGATCCAGTCAGTTGCCCTCACATTCATGCATAACATATTCTCCCACTGATTTCAAGCACCGTCCTATTACATACGTGTGTATATATGCGTGTGTAGCTTCTCCTGTTTGTTACATTGCTCTGAGTTTTCTTACAGAGCTGCAGACTGCATCAATGTCGCTTCATAATACTTTTTTCTTTGTTTATTAAATCATAGCTGTGTACATCAATATGATCATGGGGCACCATACACTTGGTTCATAGACTATTTGACACATTTTCATCACATTAGTTGACATAGCCCTCCTGGCATTTTCTTAGTTATTTTGTTAAGACATTTACATTCTACATTTACCAAGCTTCACATATACCCTTGTAAGATGCACCACAGGTGTGATCCTTTCAATGCCCCTCCCTCCCCCCCCCACCCTTTCCCCCTTCCCTCTATTCTTAGGTTGTAACTGGGTTATAGCTTTCATGTGAAGGTCCTAAATTAGTTTCATAGTAAGGGTGAGTACATTGGATACTTTTTCTTCCATTCTCGAGATACTTTACTGAGAAGAATATGTTCCAGCTCCATCCATGTAAACATGAAAGAGGTAAAGTCTCAATCTTTCTTCAAGGCTGCATAGTATTCCATGGTGTACATATACTACAATTTATTAATCCATTCATGGATCGATGGGCACTTGGGCTTTTTCCATGACTTAGCAATTATGAATAGGGCTGCAATAAACATTCTGGTACAAATATCTTTGTTATGATGTGATTTTTGGTCTTCTGGGCATATGCCCAGCAGAGGAATTACAGGATTAAATGGCAGATCTATTTTTAGATCTCTAAGTGTTCTCCATATATCTTTCCAAAAGGAATGTATTAATTTGCATTCCCACCAGCAGTGCAAAAGTGTTCCTTTTTCTCACATCCGTGCCAACATCTCTGGTCTTGGGATTTTGTGATATAGGCTAGTCTCACTGGAGTTAGATGATATCTCAAAGTAGTTTTGATTTGCATTTCTCTGATGGTTAAAGATGATGAGCATTTTTTCATATGTCTGAAGGCCGTGTGCCTGTCTTCTTCAGAGAAGTTTCTCTTCAAGTCCCTTGCCCAGCCTGCGATGGGATCACTTGTTCTTTTCTTGCTAATGCGTTTGAGTTCTCTGTGGATTCTGGTTATTAAACCTTTGTCAGAGACATAACCTGCAAATATCTTCTCCCATTCTATGGGCTGTTTGCTTGCTTTGCTTACTGTGTTCTTGGCTGTGCAGAAGATTTTTAGTTTGATCAAGTCCCAATAGTGTATTTTTGAAGCTGCTTCAGTTGCCCGGGGGGTCCTTCTCATAAAAAACTCGCCCAAACCAATTTCTTCAAAGGTTTTCCCTACACTCTCTTCTAGTATTTTTATAGTTTCATGTCTTAAGTTTAAATCTTTAATCCAGTAAGAGTCTATCTTGGTTAATGGTGAAAGGTGTGGGTCCAGTTTCAGTCTTCTACAGGTTGCCAGCCAGTTCACCCAGCAGCATTTGTTGAATAGGGAATCTTTTCCCCACTGAATGTTTTTAATTGGCTTGTCAAAGATTAAATAATGGTAAGTAGCTGGATTCATCTCTTGGTTCTCTATTCTGTTACAGACATCTACTTCTCTGTTTTTGTGCCAATACCATGCTGTTTTGATCACTATCGATTTGTAGTATACTCTGAGGTCTGGTAGAGTAATTCCTCCTGCTTTGTTTTTATTTTTGAGTAATGTCTTAGCTATTCAAGGTTTTTTCTGATTCCATATAAAACGAAGTATTGTTTTTTCAAGATCTTTAAAGTATGACAGTGGAACTTTAATAGGGATTGCGTTGAAGTTATATATTGCTTTGGGTAGTATGGACATTTTAACAATGTTGATTCTTCCCAGCCATGAGCATGGTATGTTTTTCCATTTATTAACATTCTCGGCTATCTCTTTTCTTAGAGTTTCATAGTTTTCTTTATATAGGTCTTTCACGTCCTTTGTTAGATAAACTCCCAAATATTTCATCTTTGGCATTACTGTGAATGGGATAGAGTCCTTAATTGTTTTTTCAGCTTGACTGTTGTTGGCATATATAAAGGCTACTGATAAATGAATGTTGATTTTGTAACCTGAGACACTGCTGTATTCCTCGATCACTTCTAAGAGTTTTGTAGTAGAGTCCCTAGTGTTTTCCAGATATACAATCATATCATCTGCGAAGAGTGAAAGTTTGATCTCTTCTGACCCTATGTGGACACCCTTGATCGCCTTTTCTTCCCTAATTGCAGTGGCTAAAACTTCCATTACAATGTTAAAGAGCAATGGAGACAATGGGCAGCCTTGTCTGGTTCCTGATCTAAGTGGAAATGATTCCAATTTAACTCTGTTCAATATGATATTGGCTGTCAGTTTGCTGTAGATGGCCTCTATCAGTTTAAGAAATGTCCCTTCTATACCAATTTTCTTAAGTGTTCTGATCATGAAGGGATGTTGGATGTTATAAAAAGCTTTTTCTGCATTGATTGAGAGAATCATACGGTCTTTGCTTTTTACTTTGTTTATGTGCTGAATTACATTTATAGATTTACGTATATTAAACCGGCCTTGAGACCCTGGGATAAAGCCAACTTGATCATGATGTGTTTGATGTGTTGCTGGATTCTGTTTGTTAGGATCTTGTTGAATATTTTTGCATCTATATTCATTAGTGATATCAGTCTGTAGTTTTCTTTTCTTGTTGGGTCTTTTCCTGGTTTGGGGATCAGGGTGATGTTTGCTTCATAAAACGTGTTGGGTGGTCTTCCTTCTTTTTCTACCTTTTGGAACAGGTTGAGTAGTATAGGTACTAATTCCTCTTTAAAGTTTTGGTGGAATTCTGATGTGAAACCATCTGGTCCCGGGCTTTTCTTTTTGGGGAGGTTTTGTATGGTTGATGTTATTTCTTAACTTGATATGGGCCTGTTCAACATTTCCACTTGTTTCTGGTTATGTCTTGGAAGGTGACGAGCTTCCAAGCATCGGTCCATTTCCTTCAGATTTTCATATTTCTGAGAGTAAAGTTTCTTGTAATATTCATTAAGGATTTTTTGTATTTCTGAGGAGTCTGTTGTTATTTCGTCTTTGTCATTTCTGATTGATGAGATTAGAGATTTTACTCTTTTTTTCCTGATTAGGTTGGCCAACGGTTTGTCTATTTTGTTGACCTTTTCAAAAAACCAGCTTTCTGATTTATCGATCTGTTGTATTATTCTTTTGTTTTCAATTTCATTTAGTTCTGCTCTGATTTTGGTTACTTCTTTTCTTCTACTGGGTTTAGGGTTGGAGTGTTCTTCCTTTTCCAGTTGCTTGAGATGTCCCATTAAGTTGCTAACTTCCTCTCTTTCCGTTCTCCTGAGGAAGGCTTGCACTGCTATAAATTTCCCTCTTAGAACTGCCTTTCCGGTGTCCCAGAGGTTCTGATAGTTTGTGTCTTCATTGTCGTTTTGTTCCAAAAATTTGGCAATTTCCTTCTTGATCTCATCTCTGACCCTCCTTCAGCATGAGGTTATTTAACTTCCATGTTTTTGTATAAGTATGCAGATTCCTGTTGTTACTCAGCTCAAGTTTTATTCCATGATGGTCCGAGAAGATGCATGGTATAACTTCTATTCCTTTAAATTTACTGAGGTTAGACTTGTGACCTAAGATGTGATCGATTTTAGAGTAAGTTCCGTGGGCTGATGAGAAGTATGTGTATTCAATTTTGTTAGGATGAAATGTTCTGTAGATGTCTGCTAAATCTAAATGCTGGATGGTTAGATTTAAATCTAAAATTTCTTTACTCAGCTTTTTGTTGGAGGATCGATCCATCACTGCCAATGGAGTGTTAAAATCTCCGACTATTATGGAGCTGGAGGAAATCAAGTTGCTCATGTCTGTTAGAGTTTCTCTTATAAATTGAGGTGCATTCTGGTTGGGTGCATAGATATTCATAATTGAAATCTCATCATATTGAGTATTACCCTTAACAAATATGAAGTGACCATTCTTGTCCTTCCTAACTTTTGTTGGTTTAAAGCCTATTGCGTCTGCAAATAAAATTGCAACACCTGCTTTTTTCTGATTACCATTTGCCTGAAATATGGATGACCATCCTTTCACCCTGAGTCTGTATTTGTCTTTTAAGCTAAGATGTGACTCTTGTAAGCAACAGATATCTGGTCTGAGTTTTTGTATCCAGTCAGCTAACTTATGTCTCTTTAGAGGACAGTTTAAGCCATTCACATTGATGGAGACTATTGATACGTTTGGTGAAATTTGGGGTATCGAGTTTTTCAAAAGTCCAGTGGACATTTTTAATCTTTTCGCCATTGTAGAAGTTGGCGTTTGATCAGGAGTTTCTGAGTGAGTTTACATTTGTAGTAGAGGATTGGGTTGGTCATTATGGAGGATAGGTCTAAGAATATCCTGAAGAGCTGGTTTGGTTGTGGCAAATTTCTTCAACATATGAATGTCGTTAAAGTATTTAATTTCTCCATCATAGATGAAACTCAGTTTAGCTGAGTACAAGATCTGGGGCTGAAAGTTATTTTGCTTTAGGAGATTAAAAGTCAATGACCACCCTCTTCTGGCTTGAAAAGTTTCAGCAGAGAGATCTGCAGTCATTCTAATGTTCTTACCTTTGTAGGTAATGGCTTTCTTTCGCCTGATAACCTTGAGAATTTTCTCCTTCATGTTAACTTTAGTGAAGCTAATTATGATATGTCTGGGGGATGACTTATTGGGGTTGAATCATGCTGGAGTTCTGAAACTATCTGCTATCTGAATTTCAGAGTCTGTAGGCATGTCTGGAAAATTCTCTTTCATAATTTCAGGCAGAAGGGCCTCTGTGCCCATCGATGCCACTTCATTGTTTTCTGGAACTCCTATTATTCGTATATTGCCTTCTTCAAATTATCCCAGAGCTCTCTAAGAGTGTGATCCGTTTTTGCTCTCCATTTCTCTTCCTCTTTGAGAGTTTGGGAGCGTTCACAGCCTTTATCTTCCATGCCAGAAATCCTTTCTTCTGCTTGGTCCATTCTGTTGCTGAGGGATTCTACTGTATTTTTCATATCTTTAAGGGCTGCAAATTCTTGCTTCAGTGTGTCTAAGTCTTTGGTGGTTTTGTCTTTAAATTCGTTAAATTCTTGAAACAACTTTTGAATTTCTCCTTGGATTCCTAATTCCATTTTATCAATCTTGTCTGCAATCCAAATTCTGAATTCGATTTCTGACATGTCTGCCAGTTGTTTATGAATGGGATCTTCAATTACATCCGCCATATCTTTCCTTGCGGGGGGTTGATCTATTCTGGTTATTTGTGTTACCAGTTTTTCCGCTGATTCTGTCCCATGGTTGTTTTACTCCCTTTGATTTTTCCCCTGGGGTTTAGTTGAGGGCCCGTTCAGTGTTGTGGCCTGAGAGACTGGGGCCCTGTCTGGTGTGGTGGGGCTAAGTGGTTCTGACTTATTTTCAGCTGGCTTGTTTGACCCCAGTGAAGCACTTGCTCTAGGTTGAAGTCTCAGTTCTCTGAGTTGGCCCTGCCCTGTAAGTTTCCTGGGTCTGTGAGTCACCTCAGGTAAATCCTATCCTCAGGGGTGGCCACCTCTGGTTGCCCAGGGAGGCAGGGGGTGTGGCTTCAGCCGCCTCAGGGAACTGCTGCTCTGATGTGGTTCTCCCCCAGCCTCACTCCTGTGTCCCAGAGTCAGGACCGACCAGCCGCAGTTCGGGCACTGTCCACGCCCCGCCAAATCCCTCAAGAATCTGGACTCCCGGGGGACAGGCCTCCATTCCCAGAGTGAGGGTGGGGTAGAGCACCGGGAGCCCAGAGCCACCGGCAGTGAGCACACTCAGCTCCCTCCCAGTCTCTCGCTCGGCCGCAGCGCTGCAGCTCGAGCCTTCATGCTTCAGAGTGAGGGCGGGGTGGGGGGAGCAGCTGGAGCTCAGAGCCACCAGCAGTGAACAGACTCAGTTCAACCCAGTTCCTTGCCTGGCCACATGGCAGGCACTCAGGTCTCCAGACCACAGAGCGAGGGCGGGGGGAGCACCGAGAGCCCAGAGCCGTCGGCAGCAAGCACACTCAGCTCCCTCCCGGTCTCTCGCCTGGCCACAGTGCGCAGCTTGAGCCTTCAGGCTTCAGAGTGAGGGTGGACTGGGGAGAGAAGCTGGAGCCCAGAGCCGCCGGCAGCAAACAGACTCAGTTCAACCCAGTTCCTTGCCCGGCCACACAGCAGGCGTTCAGGTCTCCAGACCACAGAGCAAGGGCAGGGGGAGCACCAGGAGCCCAGAGCCAGGAGCCCAGAGCTGCCGGTAGTGAGGTCCCAAAGTTCCGCTCAGTTTTATGCCTGGTTGTATTGTTGCCCAAGGAGGGCTGCTGCACCATGCCTCAGAGAAGTGCCGCCCTGGTGAGGGTCGCCCTCCGCTGACTGTCCTCACCTCTCTCCCATGCCCCAGAATCAGCGCTGACCAGCCGCAGCTCGGGGACTGTCCTCTCCCCTCTAGAAGTCACCCAAGAATCCGAACACCTGGGGGACAGGCTTTTAGACCTCAGAGTGAATGGAGGGAAGTGCTGGGAGCTCAGAGTTGCTGGCAAAGGATATTTACAGTTTTATACAGTTTTATGTCTGGCAGGAGAACACGTAGGCACCCTAGTAAGGGAGGTAGGTCCAGATTTTAGTATGTTTCTCCTGTGAAGTGTAGTGGGAGGGCCTTTGATTTCTGCCCATTTGTTTGTGGGGTTCTTAAGCTGATCAGGTGGGGGAGGGGGGACTCCCGTCTGCTTGGTGGTGGGTTTTGTACCTTTTGTTTGTGTCCTGTGGTCACAGCTCTCCTCAGCGGGGTTGATGCGCAATCTTCAACTTTCTCGTTTGGTGCTGCTTGAATCCATTAGGTTACTTGCTAAATTTTCATCCCTTAACTCTCCTTCAGGACGGGAGCCTCTGTGGAAAGCTGGCTTCAGGTCGCCATCTTGTCTCCACCCCCGCTTTATAATACTTTTAATACCTACTAGATAAGGTCAAAACCTTCCCATTTAGTTTTATAATTTCTATTTCAGGTGGAACTATGATTTTATCATATCCCCCTCAAAGTTCCACTAGAACTATTATTAAAACTGTGTTCTGGGGCGGTGCCTATGGCTCAGTGAGTAGGGCACCGGCCCCACATACCAAGGGCGGTGGGTTCGAACTCGGCCCTGGCCAAACTGCAACAAGAAATAGCCAGGCATTGTGGTGGGCGCCTGTAGTCCCAGCTACTCGGGAGGCTGTGGCAGGAGAGTTGCCTAAGCCCAAGAGCTAGAGGTTGCTGTGAGCTGCGATGCCACAGCACTGTACCAAGGGCAACAAAATGAGACTCTGTCACTATTAATAATAATAATAATAATAATGTGTTCTAAATGAATTGGGGCACCGTGACAATTGGTTTAAATGTCTCTCTCTGATTAGACCTGGGATCCTGGCAGTAGAACATGACAGCCTGTCCTCCTGGCACGTGGCAGAGCGCCCAGCCCTCTCACAGGCACAATCTGAGGCCTGCACTCAATGTCTAGCACAATTCTTTCTTCCGCTGAAGAAGACTCTATTTCCTGGGCATGGTGGCTCATGCCTGTAAGCGTAGCACCTTGGGAGGTTGAGGTGGAAGCATCATTTGAGGCCAGGAGTTCAACACCAGCCTGAGCAACATAGTGAGACCTCATTTCTACAGAAAAATAATTTTGAAGAATTATCTAGGCAAGGCAGCACACGCCTGTTGTCTCAGCTACTCAGCAGGCAGAGGCAAAAGAATTGCTTGAGCTCAGGAGTTCAAGGTTGCAAGGAGCTGAGATCACACGGCTACATTCTAGCTTGGATAACAGAGCCAGACCCTGCCCCTAAATAAACAACAACAAAAAAAATCTCTGTTCATCCAGGAGCCAGAAAATGAAGGAAGCCATTTCTTGGAGCCTTATTTTCCTAAGCTGATTGTGTCAGTTTCCATTAAGGAGAGGACGGGGCAGCTTACAAGCATTGCAGACTCCCAACTTATACCATGACACTTCACATCTTTACCCTGCTCCCTTCCCTGGCGAGCTCCCTGTTTGGCACTGTCACAACTTTCCTGGTGTGACTTGGGTAGCTGTGCAGGTGCCCAGAGCCCTACTATTGCCAGGGAACCCTGCCCTATCCTCGTGCACAGCTCACCCCACAGACCTGGGTTCATATCCAACCAATAGTCAACATGGACTTCAAGTTGCATCTTTAGCTTTGTATTTTAAAACGCCCCTTCCCCAGCTTTAACTACATCTTACTTTTAAGGCCCAACTGAGTTCTTCCTCCCCCTACAAGCCTGCCAGCCTGCCCGGGCCCACAGCACTCTCTCTCTCTCTCTTATGAGTAGCCGCAGTACGAGCTGTCTGTATTCCAAATCGCTAGCCCTGAATCTATCCTAGTTATGAGAAATTCAGTCCTGACTACGCAATAACTGTGCACATTGTTCAGTCATTTCTGCATTTAATGTCTCAGTGTGAGGGTGGGGATGGCAGTGACGGGCAGTGTGCCCCAGGCTGCCCCCAACTCCATTTACTCCCCAGAATTTCACCCTGAACCTGACACTCAAAAGCAGCACCAAATGTGGCCCCCAGGGGTCTCTGTAGGGGAGACCTTGACACCAAAAGTTCACTCTCAAGGACCACAAAACACTCAGCATAGCTGTGTTGCTTTCACACGTGCACAATAATAACACCTGTGATGACAACAGGTGATATTTACAGTGATCTTATAAAATGCAAGGCACCCTAAGAGTCATTGTGGAGAACGATCAAGCCTGGGGGTGACGTAGGGACGCTACTTAAAATTTTTTTTCCTGCTTGAAGTATTTATTTGGACTTTTTTTTTAACATAATGCATATATAAAAGTGTTTCCCTTAAAAAAATGTTTAGATTAATATGAGAGTGCAGATGATTAGGTTACATTCTTTCCATTTGTTAGAATCCAAGTCGTAGTTGTACCCTTCACCCAGAAGGTGTGCCATGTACCCGGACGTTGTGCCTGTTAGGGGAGAGCACCCCAATCCCCCTCCCGCCGACTGTAGTGGCCTGTATACATAAAGCAAGGAGGAGTTATAAGTAACACCTGTATAGCTCGGTAATGGAACACCTTGGTGAAAAGGGCATGAGGAGGGAGTTGGCTCTCCTAACAAGCATGAGAGCTCCGGAGACGAGAGCATTAGTGAATTGGCAGTCTCTACACCTGTGGTGTTAAGCGTCACGAGATCAGCTCTGCATTAGGCTGCAGGAGCAGGCAGTAGAGAGCGTACGTATGTACATTCTTTCACGGACCCTGTCACTTCTCCTGCTTACAGAATGCTGGCGTCTCTCTGCTAAAGACTACTAAGCTCAAACCAATCAACATACCTTCCACCTCATTTACTTGATTATTGTGCTAAGACACTTGTCATATGCTCCATAGGTGTGGTCCCGCCTTTTACCTTCCATCGAACCTCCCCATGCTGCTCCCATTCCCTCCCACTCCATTTCTCTCCTTCATCCTGGGCTATAGTTGTGTTCTGTCTTTCATAAGAAAGTGTATTTGACTTAATAAAAAAATAAATAAAAGATTACTAAGCTCAGCTAAGAAAGACTGCTAAATTCTATTTTTCTAAGATTGCTTCTCCCTCAAAGACTGTTTATCTCTCTCTCTCTCTTCTGCTAAAGTAAATAGCCCCCAGACACCTAAGAGCAATTGTTCCTGAGAGAGATAACAGCATAGCAGTGTTGGGAACACAGCTAGATAAGCCGTCTCCATCCTGCCCGATCAGTGGCAAAGAGCAGACTAGAGTTTAATTGTGTTTTCCTCTTGTGTGGGCATGGATTAGTTCACCTCCTGGTTTCATGTTAGTATTGAGTACATTGGATTCTTGCCTTTCCATTCTTTTTTTTTTACAAACAAAATATTAGATTTAATAACTGAATTTAGTAAGTCACTAGACACAAGATCAATATACAACAATTAATACTATTTCCAAATAATAAGCAATAAGAAATTGAAATTTTAAAGATATTATTCACAATAGCCTCAAATGTCTAGAAATAAACACAATAGACGTACAAGTCTTCTGAATAGAAAACTACATAATTGGCGGCGCCTGTGGTTCAAGGAGTAGGGCGCCAGTCCCATATGCCGGAGGTGGCGGGTTCAAACCCAGCCCGGCCAAAAACCACACACACACACACACACACACACACAAAAAGAAAACTACATAATTTTCCCAAAGAAATTAAAAGAGCTCCACATAAGTAGAGAAATAACCATGGTCAAGGATTAGAGGGCTTAATATTATAAAAATACCAATCTTCTACCAAATTGAGTTATAGCTCAATGCAATCCTGATCCAAAATTACAGCAGGACTTTTTATAGACATTAACAAGCAAATTAGAAAATTTGCCCTTCCATTCTTGCGATACTTTAGTAAGGAGAATATGTTTCAACTCCAGGTTAACACAAAGATGTAAAGTCTCCATCTTTTCTTAAGGCTGAATAGTATTCCATGGTCTACATACACCACAGCTGATTAATCCATTCATGTGTCAGACGGGTGAATTCTACATTTGGTGATTGTGAATTGAGTTGTGATAAACATTCTAGTGCAAATGTCCTTACTGTAAAGCCATTTCTTTTTTTCTTCTCAGTAGACACTAGTGATGGGATTGCAGGATCAAATGGAAGGTCTACTTTTAGCTCTTTGAGAATTTCCATCCTGCTTTCCAAAGAGGCTTATTAGATCCCACCAGCAGTGTACAAGTGATCCCTTCTCTCCACACCCAGGCCAGCATCTGCAGCTTGGGGACTTTGCAATGTGGGCTAATGTCACTGCAGTTAGGTGCTATCTCAGGGTAGTTTTAAATGACTTAATCTTAATGTGCCTCACTGTCCCCATCTAGACAATAGAGATAATTTAAAAATAGAATTTGTCAGCTGGGCGTGGTGGCACATGCCTGTGGGAGGCCGAGGTGGGTGGATTGCTTGAGCTCACAAGTTCCAGACCAGCCTGACCTGTCCCTACTAAAAATAGAAAAACTGAGGCAAGAGGATCACTTGAGCCCAAGTTGGAGGTGGTTGTGAGCTATGACGCCATGGCACACTACCCAGGGCAACAGCTTGAGCTGTCTCAAAAAAAAAGAATAGAATTTATCTCACAAGTTTATAGTGAAGATGACATGATTCGACATGTGTAAACTGCCTAGAAAGCCTGGCACCCAGCAGGTGCTTCAGAAGTGTGAAGTGTTGACACATAGTGAATTGATAGTTGAGGAACACCGAGTGAGGGGGTGCAGGGGCTGTGAATGATCAAACTGCAGAGCAAGTATGGAGCCCTGTTAACAGTGGACAGCAGCAGCCAGGACACCTGCCCACACACTGCAGGGCTCCAGGAAGATCAGGGGAGACAAAACACCAACAGCAGGTAGGAACAAGGTCGTGCACAGACAGGCAGGAGAGCCTCAGCTTGTCCAGCCAAAGGCCAGCCGGTCCTGCCCAGGTGGAGGGTCATCAGGGAAATCAGCCAGACAGCCCCAGGCCACAAGGGCAGGACCTGAGAGATGGCCTGGAGCCCCCAGCCTCAATGCCTTTCTGGGGGGTGAAGGTCAGCAGCAGGCCCTGCCCTGGGCTCTGAGGACAGGCAGGAGACCAGCTCAGAACCAGCAAGGTGGGCAGGGTGTGTGGGTCCACATAGTTTCTCTTACCGTTATCTTCTCTTCTGCTGTTATGGTAAAAAGGGCTCTTAGCTGAGTTCTGTTCTAGAAAAGGAAGTAAGAAAATGCCTTAGTCAACAGTCTTGAGGGTCAAGCCACAGGGTAACGTGGCTCCATGATACACCAGCAGTCCGACCCCGGGCAAGGTAGTGACCTCTCTGTGCCTCAACTTTTAATATAGAACCTGACGGGGGGGGGGGGGGGGAAGGTGGAAGAGCATGCCTGATATTCAGGTCGAGAAAAGCATCATGCTGTTGGCAGAAGCGGCTAGCCAGAGTGCCAACAGCAATCGCAGGAGTATCATTGTTTATACCCTGGCCTGGGGCTTGGAATCCCAGGTGCTAAGCAACCTCTGTGTAACTCTCATCACAGACACTTCTGACTCAGCCTCCCCTAACCTGATTCCTTAAGGGAGAGACAACTGTGGGGCAATCGCTTGCTCCTTTCTGTCCTGGAGTTGCCTCTGCTTTGGAACAGGGTGGTGCCCTAGCATCTCAGGACCCCCTGAGACTAGCTGAGGCCCACATTCAGCCGTACTCTGCTGCGCCCACCTGTGTTTTCTGATCCAAGGTCTAAGCACATGGGAGGGTAAAGTGCACTCCAGAGCGTGTCTTCAACTCTTGGTGACACACAAATCCTTATCTCTGTACTTAGGATATAAGTTTCGAGACTTGGGAAGCATGTTTTAGATCCTGGGCTGAAATAAAAAATGTGGACCAAGTGGGACCTATTGACAGTTTTATAAGGTGGACATAATGTTTATATAACATGGTATCAAGAACTTGAGATGAACATTCTAGTATTTTCCCTCTTGACCTGCCTTTCTGTAGGCAGTTTCATGTAAGTAACCCACATGGAGTTGGTAGCTGTGTGTGTGTTTACAAGGCAGTTTCCAGACCCAAATGCAATGCATAACTACCTCTTGCTCTGATGACTACATTTGCTTGGCACGGAGTAGGCCCCAGTAAGTGATTAACTAATTCTACTGTCTCCTCCAAGGCTCTCACACAGCAGAGCTAGAAGAGATGGGGGGGGGGTCTCCCTACTTCTCTCACTTTTCAGTGGGGAGGGGAAGTGAAGTCAGAGAAGTTACATTGCTTCTGAAAATACAGCCTCTGAAATGTGTGCACTAATGTGAACACTCATTCAATGCACACAATGGATTTTTAAATGAATCCTTTATTTTCCCATTTGTAGTACAAGACTCTTTACAACTGCCTGATAAGTAGAACAACCAGTGTTCTCACAAGGAACTAACAGAAGTCTCACTCAGACTTAGGGTCTGATTGTTTTGAGTTTCAAACACACACTGACCTTCATCATATAATTATAAAAGCCCAGAAGGTGGCCGGGCATAGTTGCTCATACCAGTGATCCCAGCACTTTGGGAGGCCAAGATAAGAGGACCACTTGGGGCCAGGAATTTGACACCATCCTGGGCACCAAACTAAGACCCCTTTCTCTACACAAAATTTTTAAAAATGATCCAGTGTGGTGGTCCACACCCATAGACCCATCTACTTGGGAGGCTGAGGCAGGAGGATGACTTGAGCCCAGGAGTTCAAGGATGTAGTGAGCTGAGATGACACCACTCCACAAAACAAAAGCCAAAAGCGCAGGAGTCACCAATCAGGTGAAACTGAGAAATTCCAATACTTATTCACTCCACAAACACTGGCTAACTGCCTCCTGTCAGTCATTTCTATCACAGGGTCTGGGAGGAGGTGAAGCTAGTGGTCTAACAGAGTAGGCAGGTGCTGAACTCCAGATGATGAAGCTTGGGACTCAGGAATCTTCAGGTGGGCAGGTGGGCCCTACTCTCTGCCTTCCCCTCTCTGTCCATGGAGCTTCCCGGAGAGTCTTAAAGGTTCAGAGAAAGAAGGAAACTTCAGGCCATTTGTAGACTCATGTATACATCATTTTCTTTATCCCCACAGAAGACTGAAGTTATCAAGAGAACAATCTTTTTACAGATAAGAAACCAGATGCTCAGAGAACTTAAAAAAAAAAAAAGTTGTCCCAGATTCATTAGTTCATTGATGTGTTTGTTCACTTGTTCAACAGATAGTTCTGAGCACCTGTCATGAGCAGGACTCTCCTTTTAGCACTGGGGACACAGCTGTGAACAGGAAAGATGAGGTCCCTCCAGTGTGGAGCTGGCATTCTGGAGGGCTGAGGAAGGGTTACCGGAGATGGAGTCAGTTTCACAGACTGAGCAAAGGAGCAGACAGGACCACGTCCGGAGGGGTCAGGAGAGGAGGTGAGGTGTATGTGAGGGAGCCACACAGCACCCCAAACCTCTCGCCAGATCCTCAAATGCTTCACAGCTGGAGGAGACAGAATCTTTGGGTTCTTTTTTTTTTTTTTGAGAGAGAGAGAGTCTTACTTTGTCACCCTGGGTGGAATGTCGTGGCGTCATACCTCACAGCAACCTCCAACTCCTGGGCTCTAATCCTCTTGCCTCAGCCTCCCAAGTAGCTAGGACTACAGGGACCTGCCACAATGCCCAGCTAGATTTTTTTTTTTTTTAGAGACAGGGTCTCGCTCTTGCTCAAGCTGGTCTCAAACTCGTCAGCTCAAGCAATCTATCTGCCTGGGCCTCGGAGAGTGCTGGGATTGCAGGCATGAGCCACCGGGCCTGGCCCCTTTGGTTTCATTCTATTCTGAGTTTCACACTTGCTTTCTGATTCTTGCCTTATTTTAAACTTTGATTTCCACATATTTGGCTTTCTACCCTCTGAAATTGTTGATGATATTTCTTCTGGGACACTTTGTTCCTATCTTTTTAAATCTTTATCCTCTCTTTTTTGACTTTATACTTAATTATTTCCTGGGAGATCTGTCATTCCCAACAGTTTTATAGTTTTCTTGTATCTGTCTTTACCTTTTCAGTATCTTTCACTTTATCTAAATTTATCTGTTTTTTTCCTTACTTCAGAAAACACCACACAAGCCCAGCAGCCATAAGGTTGTGAGGAGGCCCCGAGAGGGGCTGGTGGCTGAAGGGTCAGACTTGTCACATGACCTGGGCAGTACCAGCCACTTTGAGCTACATTTTCCACATCTGGGAAAAGGGACTTTCTCAGGGGGCTGGAGTCAGAATAACCTGACAAAAGGAAGCTGAGCCCCAAGAGCCTCTGAGAGACAAAGGCGCCTCTCCTCCAGCCTGCACCCAGGTGTGCAGCGCCCGCCCAAGACACCAGCCAGCATTCTCTGCATACGTGGAGTCACAGAAAGATAAGTGAGAAATCAAGAGACTATTAACAACAATGTTAAGGAATAAATCATGCCCCTTAAATCAACACAACATTCCTGTGTTGAGGTTCTAAACCCCAGAGCCTCAGAATGTGAACCTAGCTGGGGTCAGTGCCTTGAATGCAGTAATAGAAGTCAAATGAGGTCACTGGGGTAGCCCTGAGCCAATGTGACTGGTGTCCTTATAAGAAAAGGAGATTAGGACACCAACAGAGGGACGTGAGGACACAGGGAAAAGACACTGTCTACAAGCCAAGGAGAGAGGCCTCAGCAAGAACCAGCTCTGATGACACCCTGACATCCAGCCTCTTGGCTGTGAGATGATGACCTGTTGTCACTGATGAGCCCCTCAACCTGGAGTACTTTGTTAGGGCCACCCCGAAAACTAATGTTAATGCTAACGACTTGCTAGGTGCTTACAAAGTACAAGGTACGGTGATAGCGATTAACATGTATGGATTACTTATCCTTATGATAACCCTGCCTGAGGCCCAGAGGGGTTAAGGAAATTACGAAGGTCATACAGGTGTTACTGGGGCGCCAGGGCCCAGAGGCTAGCGCCCTAAGTGTCAGTGTTCCTAAAACAATCTCATATGGCCGTGACAAGACAGAAATCCAAGTAAAAAAAATGAATACCAGTGACGCGCTCTGAAAGGTGAGCTGGGCGGGAAGCTTCAGGCTCTCCCCGGTGCTGAGGCCTTCAGGTTGCAGTGAGGCTGTGTAGCTGACCTCAAAGGAGTCTCCCACTGCTCAGAGAGAAGCGTGAGCGTCAAGGGAGGTGATTGGCCCTGCCCCACCCACCTCCGGCCCACCCCACCTATCTTAGGCCCTGCCCTGACCCACCTCTGGGCCCCTCCTGCCACAACCCCAGGCCCTGCTTTACCCCACCCCAGACACAGCCTGGACATAGCTTTGCAGTTTCCCAGGGAGTTCACCTGCATGGTGACCGTGACTGCTGCAACCAGGAGCCCTTTCTCTTACACATTCCTGCAGTCTGAGGAAGGGGGGAGTTCTGAGGGGTCCACTGGGGAGAAGCGGGGACCACTTGCCCCTCCTCCTTTGTCACCGTGCAGGTCACCTCATCTGATTAGTCAGTCTGGGTGGCCTGGCACCCGCCCAACCTGCTCATGAAGGGGCTCCTCCAGGTCTGGGGGCCATGGCCCAATGTGGCTGGTAGGTAGGAAGCCCATCTGACTCTGCCAATCCCTCTTCTCACCTAAGTTGTCCTCCAACTTTGCCTTTCTCTGAAACTGGGGTTACACCCCAGCCCTAATATGCTAGCGGGCTTCATTTCTCAATGTATGGAGACCACACAAAATATACACAGTAGATCCTCTGTAAGCTGAGCACCCAGGGGACTGTAACAAGCTGGTCGACACAGGGAGGTGGTCACATAAGGCCTACTGTGCTGACACATCGTGTGGTGTATGTCTGGTTCCCAGGAAATCTAGTCAACTTACAGAGGTGGTCAACATGGGAAAGTGGTCAACTACAGAGGTTCTATTGTATACTGTAAACCTAAGAGGAGAAATGGCCACTGAGCCTAAGGAACCACTGGCATGTTCATTTTAAAAATACTCAGTATTTTCATTTAAAAAAATTTTTAGAGATGGGGTCTTGCTGTGTTGCCCAGGTTGGCCTCTAGTTTCTGAGTGAAAGTGATCCTACCACCTGGGCCTCCTGGGTAGCCGGGACTACAGGCGAACATGACTGTGCCCAGCTGACTTTATTTTTATATTAGGATAAAAGCTAAAATAATGAAAATAAGATGATTTAGGTAAGCTGGGATCATGAAAATGGTAATGCTGGGGACAGTAACTATTGCCAGACCTTCTCGGCACAGCGGTCAGCTCGCTGTCCGTGTGGCTGCACACACATTAACCAGCTGGCCTCCCACGGTGCTCTCAGGAGGAGGACACTTTACTTCCTGCAGCGCATGAAAGAAGAACCTGAGGCTGGGATCACCCCACTGACAGGTAGGGACACGCCCAAACCTCCCAGTGCCATCACCTTTCCCCTAAAAGACACTGATTCTCCTAACGCACTAAACAATGGTAATAATGAGATCAGCATGTCAAGGAACTGGGATCTCCTTGGCAATTTGATTTCATAGTTATTTACTTGATAGGTATCTACTTACTCTTTGGGGGAATAAGTCCTGGGTCCCCTAAGGTGAAAATTAATGCCCCCTCCCTTGGCAGGGTGGTACATTCACAGACACGTGTAACTTGGACACTGCTCCTAACTTAGGGCCTCACGGACAGAGCTAGCGAAGGCACAGGATCAATGGCAAAAGAGGACATAACAATAAGAATAAAAATAACTACAGAACAGGGCAGCTCCGTGGCTCCAAGGAGTAGGATGCTGGCCCCATATGCCAGAGGTGGCGGGTTCAAACTCAGCCCCGGCCAAAACTGCAAAAAAAAAAAAAAAAACTACAAAACACGGACTAACCAGAAGCACCCCCCACGGGCCGGGCCACATTGCAGTTAACGCGGCAACTCCCTTATCCTCACCACACCTTTGTGGGTAGGTGTTAGTATCATGCTCAGGAGCGGAGAGCTGAAAGGTGCAGGGTACACGCGCTGGGTAGATGCTGAGTGGCATCATGTGGAAAGTGCTTAAAATGACACGCATCTCTGAGCAGGGAAGCTCAGGCGGGGCAGGGAAGTCTGTCCGGAGTTTGGGGGCCAAGAAGGAGACTTAGGGCAGGGGTTGGGGCTTCCTAGAAAAGGGAAACCGGAGCCAGGCTCTGGAGAACAGAGATCTGTACACAGAGTTGGATAGATGCTGCTGACACCATAGTCTGAAGTGGAGGCCAAGAGGTGGGAGGAAGGTGGCAAGCCGAGTGTGGCAGGAGGCTGGCAGTGCGGGGCTGTGGGCTAGGGAGGGCACCGGGCACCTTCCCTTCCCTAGCAGAGTGCCAGGGGCATGCCCATCTCTGTGAGTCCAGGAGGCACTGCCGTACACACCTGACATCTGAGGTTCAGAGCAGTTCAGCAGCTTTCCAGAAGCCATGCAGCTGCTTGGAACCCAGGCTAAGAGTCACACTCAGGTGACTGAGACTGAGTCTGTGCTCTCTGCTCGGGGCCATGCTCTATTCTCCAAACACAAGCTTAAGAAAAGGAGATTTATTTATTTTTATATCACTGAAGGAAGAAAAGCATTGAAGGTCTCTTGGCTGGGACGTGTAATGATTTTGTGACACTTTAAACCAGAGCTAGCAGGAAGGTCACTCCTGGGGGCCTAGCCCCACTTGTAGTTTCTGTGGATAACAGCAGGATTCTGAGGGAGAGAGTAACATGACCAGTGAGCAGGGGGCCCCGAGTGTGCGTGAGTCAGTGAAGTTCTGGGCACCCAGATAACGCGACTGTGTGGCAGTTACCAGGGTGCGGGCGAGCCACACCGTCTGCTTTTAAGTCTCTGCCTGGCCTATCAGCCCATGCCTTGGGACAGCTTCTCAATCACTTTAGTCCCTTCATCTATAAACGAGGTACCTACCAACACTAAAAGAAGTCTCTACCCTTCTGGGCAAACAACCAGGTCTGAGGCCACTGTAACAACTGAGTCCCAGAATTAGTTTCACACTTGCTTGCTTAATCAACCACCTCAGGAACCAAACCTCTGAAAGTCACCCAGTGATGGCGACACATTCTACAAGCAGCCAGAGGTGAGGCTACCCAGTGGCCATGCTTGGACACCTGTGAACGCGCCTGAACTTCTCATGAACATGCCTCTGAGGCTGATGTCAACCCTCTCCCCCCTCAGTCCAGCACAATCCAGAACAAACGCTTTGTCGTACTGACTGATGGCAATGCTGGTCAGCAGTGTGATGCTACACAGCAGTCCCCAAGTTACAGACACCCCACTTATGTACAACTCACACTTATGAACGGAAGCTATTACAGGGACTAGGTAAATGGACCTGTTCCAACTTACATACAAATTCAACTTAAGGACAAACGTACTTTCATTCATAACCTAGGGACAACCTGTACTAGAATTCACTGCAAGCTCCATCTTTGTGTACGTTTCAAATGTATATTTTTAACCCCCCCCAGCTCTTTCCCCAGATCCAAGCTCTCCCTAACATAAAAAATTCAGCTTTCGGGAGGCAGATCCCAGGTGGCAGTCACTTCTTTTGAACCCTGACAGTAAAATGCGCCATCGCGACCGAGTGAGTGGACACGTGTGGGGCGTCTAAGAATGTGCCTGATACAGAGAGAGCTGACCCAGGAGAATCCGAGTGCTCGCTTCACCTGCCTTCCCTGACGCGGAACACTGCTCTTACCTGGCAGAAACTTCTTTCTGAAAGCCTGGAGTCCTCCTGGGGTCTTATTTCCGATCGACTCCCTCACGGTGAGGCCAGTGATGTTATCTAACATGAGGAGATCTGAGAGGTTGGCTGACAGAGGCGTCTTGTTGTTGTTAACGAACAGTCGCACGTGGGCTACCTGCGATTCGCTCTGCCCCAACACCTAAGACCAGAGGAGATGACGTGAGGACAGATTCCTGACAAGTCCAGCTTCTTCAAATGATGCACAAGCCCACCTGGTGCACATTAGCCTCCAGGAAGAGGAAGAGGAACGGCTGAGAATTTCTCAGGCCCTGTCAGATTGCAAAGGGCCCAGGAGAGTTTTGACCCACAGCTGCCAAGCTGTTGGTTGGAGACAGTTTCAAAAACTCTGAGGCCCCAAAATGTACTGAAATCATTTCTGCAGAGAATTGTAGAAGAGAAAATACCCAAATGCAGAATCCTAGTCAGATTAGGATAATCACTGTTACCCCAAAAAGCAAACAATGGCTCCTGGGGATTCAGGAATTTTGTGGACTCAGCCCCAGACACAGAGCCCTGCCCTGTGGTCTCTGATATGGCCACAGGAACCCCAGGAATGAGCACAGCTACTTGCCGGCCTCTAGCTCTGCCTGGCATGTGAGTGGCTCCATGGCTAGAAGTCACCCAGTGACCCACACAGGTCAGGCTGGCCACCTGGCTCTGCTCTCCTGCCCTGATGCCCTCTCTGGACTTATCTCCCACCACCCCTGCACCCCTTCTCCCCAGCTCCGCTGAAACAGACACAGGCGCTGAAATAAAGAGAGGGAAGCTAGATGTGTTCTGAGACTAGAGAGGTCTGGAATATAAGAAGTAAAAAACCAAGTTCCAGAACTGTGTGTGTAGTACACTGCCCACTATGTAGACAAGGAGGGAAGGAAGGTGCACCTAGGTGTACACACACGGACACACCTCGGGACTGCACTCACATGGCAGAAAATAAGGCGGAAGGGTACAGGGGAAACCACTGACACTGATAGCAACCAGGAAGGCAAACAGGTAGCTGAGGGTCTGTGATAAAACAAGGGTGGTGGTGGCACCTGTAGCTCAGTGGATAAGGCGCTGGCCACATACACCAAAGCTGGCGGGTTCGAACCCGGCCTGGGCCAGCTAAAACAACAATGACAATTGCAACAACAACAACAAAAAAACATAGCCAGGCATTGTGGCGGGCACCTGTAGTCCCAGCTATTTGGGAGGCTGAGGCAAAAAAATCACTTAAGCCCAAGAGTTTGAGGTTGCTGTGAGCTATGACGCCACAGCATTCTACCCAGGGTGAAAGCTTGAGATTGTCTCAAAAAAAAGGTGGTGCAGTAAAGGATGAACTCAGCAGGCCTGGGCTGTCCGAACCTCCCCACGTTCCAAAAACAGGACTGGCCCTTGACCAGCGCCTGGGAGATCACCTCTGAAGCACGTGGAATGAACGTCCTGCCTAATTAAAGTGTTTTTGCACACCTGAGGACTCAGACCTGACTAGAGAGTTGATGGCAACACTGTGAGCTGTGGTGCAAGCTTTGGGCCGTGCAGGATCCATGTGACCTCTGGAGGAGCTGGAGAATGAGTAACCGCGGTCAGTCTCACTGGTGTTTTGTGCCTGCACGGCACAGTCCTGACAAAACCCTGGACACCGAGGCTCAGGTGACCTTCCCGGGGTAGTGGCATTCCGTATGTGGGTCGCACATTGTTGCTGGGGGACCTGAGCCCTGTTACGTGACTCTACCAGGAGCGCACGACTGGAAGCTCAAGCCTGGTCTCTCCCGCGTTCTGCTGCGTTTGCCTTTCTCCTCTGCTGACTTGAATCTGTATCCTTTCACGGTAATAAACTCTAACTGCAAACATAATGGCTATTCTGAGTTCTATAAATCCTTTTAGCAAATCATGAACCTGAGGGTGGTGTAGGGGACCCCCAACACAGGATGATATAAACAACCATCTTGTAGGATTAGTAAGATTAAAAAAGACATGAAACACATTTTGCAAACTGTCAGGTACCATATTGATGTTTATAATCTGAAGGAAAATATGTCATACTTTCTTTCTCATTGTAAATGATCCCTGTGGACTTTTACTGACAGTTATTTAATTATTACAAGAACAAAAACTCTCAGTCCTGGTGTTACCATGTAAGATATCAGACCCCTTGTTTATTTCATCACTCACCTGCTAGACAAGGGTAGCTAAGTCCACAATTTGCCAATTCTTTTTTTTTTTTTTATTGTTGGGTATTCATTGAGGGTACAATAAGCCAGGTTACACTGATTGCAATTGTTAGGCAAAGTCCCTCTTGCAATCGTGTCTTGCCCCGATAAAGTGTGACACACACCAAGGCCCCACCCCCAATTCTTAAATACATGACTCCACTAACATGATTTGAGCAAAATCTAGTAATTTTCTCATCAAGTCTTAGTCACCTACAGAAACTTACCAGTGCACATTTCTGAAAAATTACTCCATTCTCAGAAGCCCCTGGAACATCTCTTAAAAGGTCCCCATACTACAATGGAATGCAGAAATTAGTAGAAAATGAAAAACAGTTCATGATATACCTATTTCTTTACAAGTACAATTAGATGAACTTTTTTTTTTTATTGTTGGGGATTCATTGAGGGTACAATAAGCCAGGTTACACTGATTGCAGGGTAGAGTGGGCATTTCTGCTAATCTATAAGTAATCTGGAAAATTTATTTTCAGAAGGGCATTAAAGGATTGGAAATGAGAATCATGGGAAAAGAAGAATGTGGATGTGAGATTCCCCTGCAGAGAGTCCCTCGTCTGGGCTACACATGAAGACACCTGTTGTCACTGGGACTCAGCAAACCAGAGCTGACACGTCAGAGGAGGAATGTGAGCAGAGTGGTGAAGGGATCACCCAAGGACCGGAGCATGTACCCTGTGCCCCACCAGCCACTCCCGGGGATGCAGAGGGAAACAAAGAGCAGCATGCTGGGGTGAACACTCCCTGACCTGGACCCACCACCAATACCAAGAGCCCACCTGCTGTGGCCTCCCCTAGCCCGGCAATGGCTCCTGTGGAGGTTGCAAAATGAAGGCCAGGATTGCCCATCAAAGGTGAACCTCCTGCTGCCCTGGGAACCCCAGGCTCCCCTACCCTCATAATCACAAACAGTATCTGTTCATTTCCACCCTCGCCATACCCCCTTCCCCAGGGCCCTGGCCCCCATGGGATCAGTACCCATTCTTTTAACCAAACAGTATGCTGAGCCTGTGGGGTGAGCTTTCCAAGCTTTCCTGACTAGAGGTGACATGATTCCCCCACTTTCTGCTTGCCCAGCCGCAGTGGGGTAAGCTGCATTCTGGGTTGGCCTATGGCTGCTCTCAGTGAGGTTTTTTTGTTTGTTTGTTTGTTTTGAGACAGTGTCTTACTATGCCACCCTTGGTAGAGTGTGTGGCGTCACAGCTCACAGCAACCTCTAACTCTTGGGCTCAAGAGATGCTCTTGCTTCAGCCTCCCAAGTAGCTGAGACTACATGCACCCACCACAATGCCTGGTTATTTTTAGAGACAAGATCTTGCTCTGGCTCAGGCTGGTCTTGAACCTGTGAGCTCAGGCAATCTGCCTGCCTCGGCCTCCTAGAGTGCTGGGATTATAGGCATGAGCCACCGCGCCCGGCCCCACTCTCAGTGATATTAATAATCACAAGAATAGCCATCCGTTGGGATGCTTCAGTCCCCATCTTCTTCCATATGTGAAATCTATTGTTCCCATTTTAGAAATGAGAAAACTAAGGCTCAGAAAGGTGAACTCACTTGCCCAAGGTCAATGACAGGAAGCTTGAGACTCTACCCAGGACTGTGCGTCTCCAAATCCCATGACTCTTCCACAGTACATGTCCCTGTCCACTGCACAACCCTCTCACTGTGCAGAATATTAGCAAAGACGCATATGAGGAAGAGGTTTTCCAGAGAACACACTGAGGGCGTGCAGCAGCATCAGCCTGACTCAGGCCTCTGACCTGGGTGGGTTTCCTGTCTGCTGCTCCTGCACTGATGCTTCTTCTCACCAGGGCCCTCAGGAGTCTTGGCCAGAACCCCCAAGCAGAGACCTGGATTCCTATTCTTCTGACGCTCACGTAGCATCTTGTAAACAATAATTGATAAATACAACTTGTTGAGCAAAAAAAATACAGAAGGGGTGATGGAGTATGGAGAGTGCTACTGTGTGAAGTGGCAAGTTCCCTTTAACTCAAAAGGACTGGAAGGAGCAATGACCCCCTCCAGTGGGTTGCACGTGACTCCCACAAGGCTATGTCCATATCCTGATCCCAGACTTATACAGGTGACCTTTTTTGGAAAAGGAATCTCTGCAGATGTAATGAACTACAGATCTCGTGATAAGATCACCTTGGGTTGTTCAGGTGGGTCCTACATCCAATGACACGCATCCTTATAAGTAACACACATAGGAGAAGACCCAGTGCAGATGGAGGCAGAGAACAGAGAGACACAGCCTGAGCCCAGAAGGCCTGGAGCTCCCAGGAGCTGGAAGAGGCAGGCAGAGTCCTCCCTGGAGCCTTCGGGGGAGTCTGACTCTGCCAACAACTTGATTTTGGCCTTGTAGCCTCCAGAGCATGAAGGATACACAGCCCCAGATAACAAATATACAACTCAGCAGGGAGCCAAGGAGGGGTACATGGCCATTGTAGCCCGCTGGCCATGCTCAATGGTTCCAATGGCATTTTAAGTCATTAAGCCTTATGTTGAAGACAGTCCTGTGTGGAAGCAGCACATAAAACTGAACATAAAACAACAGCCACAGCACACAGGAGGGGCTGAGAGTAAGGGCTTCAGACCTAGGCTCTGCCACTTCTCCCTATGGGACCTGGAACAAGTTTCTTAGTCTCTCTAATCCCCAATGTCTGGTCTGTAAAATGGGAATAATAATACTACCTATTTGCAAAACTTATAAGGCTCCAAGTGGGATTGTGCCCTTAAAGTGCTAAGCCCAGTCCTGGGCGTGTTGTGTCTGTTCAGTGCTCACTGCTGTTCTGGGCACCAGCATTCTATAACAGGTAGGGATGAGCTCCCCTGGTTAAAGCAGAACCCAAGCCCTGCCTTGGAAACACCAGAGGAGGCAGCTGAACGAATGCTCTGACTCAAACCTCCTATCCAACTAAATACTGTATGCTGCAGAGCAGAAATGGGACTTTGGGAAAATAAGTGGGTTTACTCCCCATTGATAACTGTATTAGTGAAAAAGAGGAACGGGCTTTTTTGAGAAACAAAAGCCTGTGACATTTTATACACGCTTGGCTCAAAATGGGTTTCTTTCCAACTTCTAATGTCTTTGTTAAGGTATTGAACTTGTTACTTACCAGGTGGTGGGTCATAGGAGACTCTCTTTTAAATAAAGTCTTCGTAGGCCACGAAGGTATAAAAGCAAAGAGAGAATGAATCTGTGGCCCACTGGAGGCTGCAGAAGTCAGGAATGGGATAAAGACCTCAATGTTCTTGTTGGATTTCATTCCAGGGGGTGCTTCCCCTGAAAAACAGAAATATACATGCTATACAGTGCAGGAGACAATAGGACACGGTGGCTAAAGTCTGGAGGCCACAGGGTATGTGGAAGGCTCCTGCAAAAGTCTTGCTGAACACATGAATGAACCAATGAATGAATGTATGAATGTCTTGTCTATCATCTCTACGCCAGGAAAATGAGACGTGGTCCCAGAAAGATACAGAGCTTAAGAAGACTGTTTCTCAAGGTGCAGTCACTCCATCTGGGTTGTGCGGCCTCGCCCAGGGCAAGGGTGGTGTGTTGCGCGAAGTTCTCACGCATGGGTGATGTTGCAGAGTATAGGTCCCGCTTTTGAAAGTGTATAGTCATAATGGGGGCCACAGCTCTCTCTTGGCATGTGGCCCCCTTTATTACTATACAATTTCCAAAGCAGGACTTATACTTTGCGACACTGCCCATGCATGAGAACTTCAAGCAACATTTTGGTGCAGCGAGCAGGGTGAGCTTCACGGAGACAGCAAGAGCCCGCTTCTCCGAGGGCGTTCTCCAGCCCATGTGGTGGATGCTTAAGGTAGGCCTAGGACTTTGAAACCAAGAGGTTCTGGTCACGCTGTAGGTACGCGAGACTCTTGGCAATAATAAAGGGAAAAAATGGGTAACTCTCAATCTCTAGAAGAACAGTACGTTGCCTTGCTAAAAACCATGTTAACATCCACAGGCATTACTGTCAAAACTAGGATTTTAAGAGAGTTGTTTCAGGTAGTGGCTAAGCATTGCTACTGGTGTAAAGCAGAGAAAAAGAATCAGTTAAATTTAAAAGCATGGAAGAGTATAGACAAGGAGCTCAGAAGAGCATACCAAACAGGGGAATGAATAAGTTGAAATATCTGGGGTGCTTATCATTTGGTTACTGTTGCTTTAAAACCCCTACAGTCTAGCTCTAATGCAGAGCGTGATGTTATTCCACTGGGAGCCAAATGTAAAGGGACCTATACTCTGTAACACCACCCACGCATAAGAACTTTACACAACAGTGGTGCCCTGAGTGACTCTTACACGCATGGTGCCAGGCAGCTCTGGGTTCGAATCCTGGGGCTGCCCTCTGGCCAGGAGTCCTTGGATGGGCATATCCACTCATGGTGCCTCAGTTTCCTTAACTCTGAAGTGAGCAGAGTGAGTCTTACCTCTCTCTGAGTCCTTCTGAGCACCTGCCCACTGCAGAGAGAGCTTTCAGCAAACACTCTGACCATGATTTTAAGGACGATCTGCCCACAGCCGGACACAAATGCCCACTGAGCATCTAACATGAAACGGCTCTCTCTAGAATTTGATCTTTGTCAATATGTTTGGAAAATTCATGAGCATTATGTGTAAAACACAGGAATGTCACTTAAAACATCCTGGCTGGACCATCAGAAGTCGTCCTGATTGGATGCTCCTTGGTGGCTGGTCAGCTATGGGACCCTGGACAGGTCAGCTGAGTTCTCTGAACCTCAGTTCCCCTTCCTTGGGACTGTGGTTAAAATTCCAATCAGACAGGTGTCCGAGGGGCCAATTAAATGCCAGGCTGCATGTGAAAGTGCTTAGCTGTATCAAATGCTTCAAGTCATAAACTGTATTTTCTGAATCACTCAGATTGTGGCATTGTACCTTTCTTCCACATTTATCTCCTATCCAAATACAAACTGCCCTTTATCTGAAAGTGAGTTTATTTTTCAGTCTTTCTTACTCAATGTATTGATAGCAAGGTCTTTAGAAATGCTTTTAAAACCTTCTAAGGAATTTTTTTTTTTTGAGACAGGGTAGGTGGGTAGAGTGCTGTGGCGTCACAGCTCACAGCAACCTCCAACTCTTGGGCTTAAGCGATTCTCTTGCCTCAGCCTCCCAAGTAGCTGGGACCACAGGCGCCCACCACAATGCCTGGCTATTTTTTTGGTTGTAGTTGTCGTTGTTGTTTGGCAGACCCGGGCTGGATTCAAACCTGCCAGCTCCACTACATGTGGCTGGTGCCCTAGCCACTTGAGCTACAGGTGCCGAGCCCCTTCTAAGGAATTTTAAGATATATATAGAAAAAAACAAAAATTTGAGAGAAAAAGACGTAGAACTGGGTCCTAGATAAAACTGAAGTCTTTTTTCCCTCGGATAATACCTGTGATGGGTTTAGTTCACAAGGTGGGATGGAAATAAAGGTCCTTTTCCACTGAGCATCTGGGAAACAATGGCCTTGACTGTGGAAAACAGATGGGCACTTCACCAGGTCAGCCACTGACTCAGAGCATCAGAATGTGCGAGCAGCCCCGTGGGCTCAGGGACAAATACTTGCTGCAGACCCACTGGGCAGACCATCTCAGGGCCGCACTGGAACTCAAGGCCTTCATCCCTGGTCCACTCGTTCAAGACTTCTGGCTCCTCAGCTGTAATGAGGACTCCAGAGTGATCCCTCCCTTCAGAAAGGACTCATCCTCTGTTCAGTAAGAATCCCACTCAGTGTGTATAGACAAGCAGAACCTTCCTGGATCCTGGGTCCATCCCTGTCCCCAGAAAACCACTGACTGGACCCTGGGACAGGTGCAGGGCCAGGCACGGGGCCCACACTGAGCCCACCCACAGGCTTCCCTAGAACTCCTGCCACAGCTGCTGCGGCAGGTCTTGTCCTCTCTGCAGGTGCCACCCATGGGGCCCCTGTGAACCCACGACAGCAACGTGGAAAGAAGGCACCTGAGAAGGGCGTTCCCGCAGGAAGCAGAGCTGGCGCTGGAGAGGGAGGCTGGAGGTAACAGAACCTGCCTTCCGGCCATCTCATGAGCCTGTTGCTTCCATTTTGCTTAGGTCAGTGTCAGTTGACTTCCTGTCACCAAGTGTGACAGCCTAAATTACAGCCCCAAAGATAGCCAGCTCCTAATCCTATGTGCCTATGAATATTGTCTCAGGGTAATGGACTTTGCAGATGTGGTTCAAAGAAGGGCTTCCACATGGCGAGGTTGCCTGGATGACCCACGAGGGCCCTAGATATAATCACAGAGGTCCTTACACCAGGGAGACAGTACAGGTTTGACAGACAGAAGAGGGCAAAGTGACCACTGAAGCAACACGCCATCCACCTAAGCAATGTAGGCAGCGTGGCAACAGATGCTGGAAGAAGCAAGGAGCCTCCAGAGGCCCTGCTGACCTTGACGTTAGCCCAGTGAAGCTGATTTGGGGCTTCTGCCTTCCAGAATGGTAAGAGAATAAATGTGTGTTGTTTTGAGCCATTAAGGTTATGAAAATTTGTTCGAGCAGCCATGGAACTGATGCACCTAGCTAATCTGTGTGTCTGTGTTTTATTCACTAGACTCCTCCATGGGCAAATCCAGACAGGCCCACCTACCCCTAAGCTCCACCCCGGGCTCTCTAGCTGCAGCCAGCTTTGAAGAGGAGCCAGGATGCCTGCCCTAGTGTAGAAAGATCAGGGAACGACCTATTTGCCTGGGGAAGGGAAATACGGAAGGGACCAGGAGGATGAGAGAGGTGGAAGTGGAAGGCTTTCATAGTCAAAACAAGGGAAAGTTAACCAGAAGGAAAACTCACCTGCAGTCTTAAAGTGAGAGTTTTCCACACTGGGCCAAATCATGCAGGGCAGCTCCTACAAATTTCAAAAGGCATAAAATCATTTCCTGAAAAACACACTCGTAAAAAGTGGTTGAACCTAATTTCTGTAAACGGTTCACATGGAAAAACTGCACTAGAGTGTAAAGTGCCCAATTCCGAGTCAGCCACCACTAGGTTCCGGTTACGGCATCACCCCCACTCTCCCAGGAAAGCACCAGCTCAGCCACAACCATGCGTCTGGAGCTGTTGAGGAGGCAGCACCGTGCGGCTGAAATGTAGCCAGACAGACCTGGGTTCGAGTCTCACATCTGCTTTTCATGATCCCTGTGACCCCAAGACAGTAGACGGGGAGTCAAGAGAACTAGGTTCTGGCTGGATCCATGTACTCGCTGTGTGTC
Organism: Nycticebus coucang; assembly: GCF_027406575.1. Classification (NCBI taxonomy): domain Eukaryota; kingdom Metazoa; phylum Chordata; class Mammalia; order Primates; family Lorisidae; genus Nycticebus; species Nycticebus coucang. The sequence goes on along the minus strand of NC_069796.1, from coordinate 88,406,963 downwards.
CTTGGCTGAGTCTCTAAGCCTCTCTGAGACTCGGCTCTGTCTTCTGAAAAGTGACCTCAAAGCCTCCTTCCAGCCTGCGTAGTCTCATTTACTGATGAAAATGTGTCCAAACTGAACCCAGTCAAACTTGCCCTCTATTTCTGTGAAATCTGGGCCTTAGAAATCCCCAAGTCTCTCTACTGAATATTAATAACAATAATATTAATAATAATAAAATTAGCTGCCCTGGATGAAGCCCCCTCCATGCGCCAGGCCTGAAACTATGCCTTCCAAGGGAGCTGCACATGTAGTGTGCAGAATAACCCAGTAAAGCAGGGGTCCTCAAACTTTTTAAACAGGGGGCCAGTTCACTATCCCTCAGACCGTTGGAGGGCCAGACTATATTTAAAAAAAAAAACTATGCACAAATTCCTATGCACACTGCACATATCTTACTTTGAAGAGAAAAAACAAAACGGGAACAAATACAATCACACTGCCTCATGTGGCCTGCGGGCCATAGTTTGAGGACCCCTGCTATTATCCTTATTTTACAGTAATACCTCCAGACTCCAGGTAACTAAATAGCTCACTCCAGGTCCCTTGGGTAACAGAGGCAGAGACGAGCTTTGCACAGGCAGCCCAGCTCTGCACGTTTGCACACCTGGATGCACTTGCAGGCTCTGTGTGTCATGGAAGAGAAGGGAAATTCAGGCCTGGCTTTGAGGTCCAGTTTCTAGGGCTAGTTCACACACTATGGTTCACATGGCCCTATGAGATTAGACGGGGTAGGCAGGACACAGCCGTGGTGAACTGTCTTTGTCCACTTGGAGAGCTCTCCTGCGCCCTCTATGTTCCCCTATCCTCATGGGCACAGGAGTGACTGTTTTCAGGCCTAGTCCTTCCAGGCCTCCAAGCCCCTGGACACAGCCCTGACATGAGCCCAACTGCGCTGGAGGTCAGTTTGCCCTGCGGCATGGAGGAGGCCTGCCCACAGGGACAGAACATGGCATCACTCATGGAGAGAGGCAGGTGGAATGATGGAAAATGCAGGACAGAGGAGGAGGCCGGCAGAGGGGAGAGGATGAGGGGAAACACACAGTGAGATCCACACGACAAACCCAACCCACTGTCTGGCCTCAACTTGCTCATGATTTATGTCCTGGGTGGTTTAAAGAATCCTATTCGAAATAACAAACTGTGGTGCAAACATTCCACGGAGTAGTACGAGGCTATGAGAAAGAACAAAGCAATGTAACCCAGCAATTCCACTTGTGGGTGTTTATCCAGAACAACTGAAAGGGGGGGCACTGAAAAGACATTCATTCACACACCGAATTCATAGCAGCATGATCTGATTGCAAGCGCCGAAAGTGGGGGCAACGGAGTGCCCATCAGCGGATGAACGAATGAGCAAAATGTGTCCTGTCCTGAGAAAGGAAGCTCCGAGTGGCTGCAAAACGATGACCTTGAGGGCGCCCTGCCACGTGAAGTAAACCAGCCACTAAAGGACAAATCCTGTGTGGTTGCACACATGAGGTCCCTACAGTAGAGAGACTCACAGACCGGCAGTGGCATGGTTACAGGGAGCTGGGCGAAGGGAAGGAGGAGCTGGTTAACGGGGACAAAGTTTCGATTCTTACAGGAGAGGCATTCTGGAGATTGAACACTCAACAATGCCAATGTACTTAACATCAGGAAAAAACAGGGGGCAGAGCCTGTGGCTCAAAGGAGTAGGGCGCCAGCCCCATATGCCAGAGGTGTTGGGTTCAAACCCAGCCCCGGCCAAAAACTGCAAAAAAAAAAAACACTTAAAATGGCTAAGATGTTCAATTTTGTTACGTGCATTTCGCTACAATTAAAAATAGAACTTAATAAATAATAAATGAAATGAATCCATGTCTACCTACAAATAGCTCAAAGAGAGAGCAAGTGAAATCTCCAAGTCACAACATTATAAAAATATGATCTCATAATCTCATTTAATAAAAACAGGATGTTCATATATTTGGTAATATTTAGTAATTAGATTTATTTGTCTTTCATATAGTTACTTGTATATAGATGTGTGTATATGTTCTCTCATCCCTATTATATTTTTACATACACTGTAATGTATTTATAACCTTTATAAATGTAATCTATAATTATATATTCGACATCATAATGTGACACAGAATACACAGTAACACCACACTGTTCTGTGAAGCCTAGAAGGGACGCGGTGAAGTGTGCACACCACCCACTGTGGGGAGAGGTCTGGGGTGGGTGGAGGCAGAGAGGAAGGCTCTTCTTTCCAGGTCACCTATATTGCCTCATTTCTTGTTATGAGGAGCTCATGTCCACGAGTCACAGTGACAAAGGAACAACTACAACAGAGTCTGGATAACAGGACACTGACCACATGTGTACTTTGCCTGTTCCTCTGGAGTTTTGGCTGCCAGGCCCCTCACACCTGACATGAACGCCTTCCCTGGAAGCTCTCTTGGACAGGTGGGTGTGCCCAGAACAACCAACAGCCCATTCAGCATCTTCTGCAGGTGGACAAAAGCATCTTCCTCAGGAAGACACATGCACTTGCCAGAAACTGTTGCAAACATGCTCACATGGATAGAATGAGTCTATACTGCCACCTGGCGGGCAAAACGCACGATAAAAACACACCCTTGGAAGTTGCACAGCGACTTCTTCCAACAAGTATAGGACAGCTGTATATCACTTGGCACCACCCACTGGGGGGAGAGGTCTGGAGGCTCTGGGGGAATCTGTTCCCTACCTCCCCAGCTTCTAGAGGGGCCTGCACCTCGGCTCATGGGTCCTCCCTCCATCTTCAAGGTGGAGTCCTCCCCACTGCATCTCTCCGACATGTACCGCCCTCTCTTCTGCTGTGCTCCTCCACACTTAAAGACTCTGGTGATGACATTGGGACCATCCAGAAGATCCCAGATACACTCCTATTTTAAGGTCAGCTGATTAACCACTTGTCCACATAGAATGACAATTAACCACTGTCCACTTATGACATTATTCTACCAACCGTGAGCTTTTTCTCCTTTGCTGAAGGAGCTTCTCTCCTTCTCTCTCCTCTTTTGACCTCTGGGTCACAATGTCCCGTTCCCTTTACACTGACCCCCCCTCCTTCCAGGCCAATAATCATGGGGTTGCCCCAGGGCTGGGCCCTAGGACCTCGCTTCTTCCCACAGAGACGGGCTCCTGAGGCGAGCTCACCCAGGCCCTCTGTGTTACAGGCTATTTATGCACTGACTGCTCTCTAACGAAGACCCGTACTTCAGGTTTCCCCCCAAATCCAGACTCACCCATCCAGCTTTCTACCGTGCATGAACGCTGGGATGCCTCGGGGCCATATCCAACCCTACAAGACCAAAACTGACTCCAAAGTATTCCCAGGGCCTCTGCACATCTGCCGATGGCATCTCTGGTCCCCCACATGCTCAGGCTGATGTCTGTGGTTTTGTTCTTCATTCCTCTCTTCTCTGTCTCTCAACCCACAATAAACCCTAGCAAACCCACAGGCTCTACCTTCAAAATACATCTCCAGCCAAGTTCTCCTCCAATCTGCCTGCTCTCCTGCTTCCTCATTTACAGAACGTTCCCTTCCCAGATGTGGCCACGCCCGTCCCTCATTCCACACAGAGCTCTGCTCAGGTGTCACTGCCTCAGAGCACCTTCCCTGCGCACCTGCCCAAGTAGCGAGTGCCCCCCACCTCTTGCATACTGTGCACATGTGCACAGCCCCCCACCTGCCACGCACCACAGCCACACAGTTACACACTGCCTTTCTCCAGCTCTGAGAACACAGGCTCCTTAAGGGCAGGGACTGGTCCTGGTCTGTCTTGGCCGGCCTCCCAAGTGCCAAGGCCAGAACCTGGCACCTAGAAGGCCCTCCAGAGCCACTGGGAATGTCTGACTGACTCAGGCCTCATCCCCACACACCACTTCACTGCCTTCTCCTTGTCCAAGGGACTTCCAGTAGAACTGTCTGCAGAGATGAAAATGTTCCAGACTCCAAGCTGTCCAATACAGGAGCCATTAGCCACCTGGGGCCAGAGAACGTGTGAAATGTTTACGTTTAAATAGCCACACATGACTAGTGGCCAGTGCAGTGGACAGTGCCCTTTTAGACCATCTAGTAAACTATTGCAATTGCCTATTAGCTCACCCTTTGGAGGAGTGGAGATACTGAACCAACACAGAACATTTAAGTTCAGGTTTACAAAGAACTTTCTTATGGAATCTAACCACTGAGAGCTTGTGCTTTGGGGTGAAGAGTCTGAGTGGGCATCCTCACTCCATAGAACCACTGTGGCCTCAGTTTCCTCATCTGTAAAATGGGATGTTATACCTTCTTCATAAGGATTTTTAAAGGATTAAACTAGATAATATATACACAAAGCATTTAGCATAGTGCTCAGCACATAGTAAATACTCGGTAAATATACCACTATTGTTATTGCTGCTATTACTGTATATTACTGTAACTATTATCACTGATGTTATTGCTATGTTCTTACTATGATTACTACGCTCTCTGTGATAATGCTGAAAAGTTGCTATAAAAATGGCCACTTTGCCGATGAACACAGGGAGGGAGGCTCAAGCGGGCCTGCAGCCCAGCTTTGTGGGCTCAGTGAACTCAGTCACGTTCCCCGCCATACTCCAGGGGCCAGCCCAGAAGCATCAAGGGCACACAGTAAATATTTATACCTGGACGCATGAAATGCCCAAGTGTCTAAGCTAGTAATGGTGGGGCTGAGACCAGAACTCACGTTTCCAGAGCCCCAGCCTAGTTCCCAGCACCCAGCCACCGTCTCACCACTTCCGGCCTGCTGCCTCACTGTCACTCACTTGCTCAGCAAGTATTTTTGATCACCTACTATGTGCTCCTTAGAAAATGGTGTTACATCCCCGAATGAGGAACAAAGTTGTCCTACTCTCAAGGCACTGTTTAAGAAAATTATAAACAAAATAATAACATACTACACATAACATACTATGAACAAAATAGTAACGTACTATAAAGAAGGTGATAAACCCAGCAGGGAGAAATAAAGAACAAAAGGAGGGCAGAAGTGGGGGCTGCCATTTTAAATGGAGTTATATGGAAATAGGGACCATGAGGATACCTACGGGACAAGCATTCTGTCAGGTAGAGGGAACAGCATGTGCAAAGGCCCTGAGGTGGGAGCATACTGAGCGTGTTCAAAGAACAGCAAGGAGGCCAATGTACCTGAGCATGGTCAGCGAAATGCAGTCTGAGTGGCAAGAGGGGCATGGAGAGACTTTTAGGTCACACTGGGAACCTCGGTTTCTGCTCTGAGTACAATGGGAAGTCACCGGCAGGCTACTCCACAGGAGTGGCAGGAAGTGGCAGTGTTAAATGGGACACTCCGGCTGCTCTGTTGAGAAGCAGACAAGAGTGAAGGCAGGAAGGCGGGCAGTAGCCTCTGCCATAGTCCCAGAGAGGGCAAGGTAACTTGGACCAGGATGGTGTTTGTGAAGACCGGGAAAACTGGGTTGATTTCGGATATATTTTGAAAATAGAACCCATGAAATTTGTAGACTGACAGAATGTGAGGTGTGGAGTTAGGGAGGAGGAAGGACAGAGCCAGGTCTTTGGGACCCAGCAAAGGGGGAGGCAGAGATGTCACTGGCAAAGAGGGAGGAGGGAGGCAGAATTTAGGTGCCGAGTGGGGCATGACCTTGGGGTGCCTGTGAGCCTCCAGGGGCCACGTCAGGTGGGCAGAGGGATCTCCCCAGGAGCTCTGAGACACCTCTGCTGGGGATGGGAATCTGGGAGCTGTCAGTGGGTAGGTCGCCGAGGGTGTGAGTGTTGACGAAGGGGAGAGAGCCCAGCCCGGAGCCCTGGGGTGGTACAGCCATGAAGAGCAGAGAAAACCCTAAAGACCTCCTCTCTCCTGAGGACGTCTCACAGAGTATTCTGGGATTGGTCGCCTCAGCTCGCAATTCCAGCACTGCAACTTTGAAGCTGTAATAAGTAGACAATCAGTCAGATAATGTTTCAAAGTGTCTGGCTGGTTTTACTATTATTATTTTGGTAATTCACCCAGCTTTGGACACATCCAGTACACTGAACTTGGCATCACAACCAACCTGAATTGTTGTTTGGTATTTCAAGTAAAAGAACAACAAAATGATGCTGTTAGCATTATAAAGTGATGCAAATTGAGAAAGAATCTTATGCTGAAATACGTATTTATCTTTCAAAGGTACGGGGTGGTTTCTTTCACCTCCCAATCCCAGAACATCAGACAGAGCCTGTTGGAGGGCAGTGATTTCCACGTTTGTGAGCTCAGGACTCCTTAATGAGCTTCATGCTGATTAAGGACATTCCAAGGAGCTTTTGTTTGTGCAGATTAAATTTGCCAATATTTAATGTGTTTAAAACAGAGTCAGATCATCTTTCAATGTCTATGAATTCATTTTAAATAGGAATGACAAACATACTGCATATAAACATCAACAGCACATTTTATGAAAAACAGCTATATTTTCCAAAATTAAAACATAGAAGAATGACATTGTTTTGCAAATCCCATCTATGTTTAAAGTAATGGAAGATGCTGGATTCTCAAATCTGCTCTAATCTCATGCTTCATTTCACCGTGCAAACCCCCACGATCATTTGAGAGAAAATGAGAGAGGGGAAAGTAAATAACATCTCAGCACTGCTATGAAAACAGCTCTAAAATGATTTAGCGACTCCTCAAGCCCCCAGACTCCACTGTAAGAAACACTGTGAAGTAGGAGGCATTCTCAGTAAGCATCAAATAAAGACAGGAAAGAAGATAAAAACTCTGCCCACAGGAACCAGCAAAGGAGCCAAACAGCCCGGACAAGGCAATAAACATTCTCACCAAGAGATACCTCAGCAGCACGGGGCTGGAATATGCCACACCACCTGGGATGTCCTCTCCTCACTCTTTCCCTGCCTAAATGGACTTACCCATCAGGTCTCCACTGAGTTTTCTTCCTCTGACTTTCAAATGAAGTGACCTCCCCTCCACGCTACCCTCATGACTCCCTGTCCTCCTCCTCAAAGCACCTATCACCGTGTAGGCACCTCGTTCAGCATGGGACTTAGGAGGAGGTGCGGTAACGTGTCAACTGAATGAAAAAAATGAATAAACAGGAAGAGGGAGACTCGAGTGAAGGCTTCACATAATCACACAGGAGCAGCTAACAGGTCCCTTCAGGAAGGGTGCTATGGAAACCCGCCTTACACCACTGGTCAGAAGGGCAAGCTGAGACCCTGATGGCTCTGACTCGCCCAGGCCACAGGGAAGGAAATGGCCCTGTCAGGGACCCATAAGGCCCAGCCTCTGTCCTGTGCAGCACACAGAAGGACACAGGCCCACTGTGAGGAAGGAGGCTTGGCCGCACGGACAAGATGAGTATGGGCAGGGCCTGGGCCTACGTGAGGTGCTCAAGGCAGCAAGGATGCTTGGACACAGGTGCTCATTCGTGTGTTTCTGCAAAGGCAAGGGTGGCCCTTGAAAGTGAGGTGCCCCAGGCTCACCTGGGCTCTAGATAGCTTCAGGCCTTTCCCAGTAGGTAATGTCCCTTCCTCTTGGCTGCAGCTGCCCTCAACACCTCTGCTCTTGAGAGAAGTAAATGTCTGCCAGGGTTTGCTAGCATTGACCTCCCAGAGGGAAGAGCCTGCTCAAAGCTGCTGAAGCCAGGGGTGTGTGGTCTCAACGTGGGTACAGGACAGGCCTGGGGACATGGTTCTCTGAGCTTATTTTGTCACCTGCAAAACAGGCCACAGGCTTCCCATCCCACAGGGCAGATGGTAGTCAAAGGACTCTGTGAAAAAGTTCTGTCACTGCGCTTTTTTTTTTTGTTTGTTTGCAGTTTTTGGCTAGAGGCTGGGTTTGAACCCACCACCTGCAGTATTGGGGCCGGGGTCCTACTCCTTTGAGCCACAGGCACCACCCTCTCACTGGGCTTTTTAAAGCCCAGTACACAGATGTGGAGTTTCTCCAGACCACAGATGATGAAAAGAGAAGAGAATTTCCCTTAAGAGACCTAAACCTCTGAGCCAGTACAGCAAATGTCCTGGACCCACAGGTGGAGAACAGGGTGGGGACAGGGCCAACTGGGCCCTGGGGGGACAGCTGAGAGGACCCCAGAGTGATGTCAATGCCTGAATCTCTGAGCAAGTACAGCAACCGTCCTGGACCCACAGGCAGAGAACAGGGCTAACTGGCTCTTGGGGGGAGAGCTGAGAGGACCCCAGAGTGGGGTCAATGGGCCAGACCACAGACAGCACACAACACTGCCTCACGCTGGGCCTGTGTCCTGTGTGCTGCATAGGACAGAGGTTGGGCCTTGTGGGTCCCTGCCAGGGCCACTCCCTTAGCTGTGGCCTGGAGCGAGTCAGAGCCTTCAGGGCCTCAGCTTGCCCTTCTGACCAGCAGTGTAAGGCGAGTTTCCAGAGCGCACTTCCCAAAGCGTGCCAGGGTTTGCAGAAGTCCTGGAGAGAGTCACCAAGGGCCAGAGGTGAAGTTGCGTGGCGGTGGGTAGGGGAAGAGGGGCAGATAGGAGAGGTCACTGGGAGGAAGAGGCACTAGGACATGACCAGCTTTGGAGGGAGGGGATTACTAGGGTGACAGCCAGGGCTCCCTGCCTTTCCAAGTTTGGGGCCAGTCATGTGGCCAAGGATGAGGTGTGTCATGGCTAAATGCATTAGCCAGGAGTGTAGTGATAGTAAAAGTCCAGCCAATAACCCCAACTCCCAACAACCGCCACACTCTAGCCCAGGGCTTGCCTAAACCAGATGTTCTACACGCAGGGAAGCATCCAACGCCCTTGGACCCTCTGGGGTAGACACTGCAGTGGCCCAGAAACAGAGGCACAGGAACAGGAGTGCCCTGACCGAGATCACACAGCTGGCGGGTCACACAGTGGAGTGTAAAGTCCAAATCTGTCACAGAAGGACAAAGTCTCCACCACCTTTCCTCCAAGTTCTCTGGCAGCCAGCAGATACACTTAAGGACCAGCCTCCTCCTGGTCAGATCCTGCCCTCCCTGACTCTTTGCCCCAGGGGCCTTCCTCCCGAGTGGAGGAAGCCAAGACTCCAGACCCTGCCCCTCTTACCTGCGCGGTCCCTTGGGGCCCCTTGGGAACCGCCGGGGAATCCGGAGGAGGCTGCGCTCCAAGAGGGCCCCGGAGCGGACCCGGTTCCCTAGGGCCAAGGCCACAGCCTCTTCCCCCCAGCGCCAAGGCCACGGCCAGGAGGCCCCCGGCCAGCATCCACGTGGTGCGTCCAGAGGAGCCATCCTGACCCATGGTCTGCCGACGCGGAGGGGCCTCCGGAGCTTCCGGACCCCAGGCCCACCCAGTCGCCGAGCATGCTCAGTCCGAGGGCAGGGCCGTTCGGGGTGGCCCCAAGTTTTAGGCGGCGATCTCGGCTCCTCCCTCGGGCGCGGCGGGGCAGGGGAAGGGAGCGGCGCGGGAGCCAGGAGACTGCGCAGGCCGGAAAGTTGCCGGAGCGCGCTGCGCCCCTGGCCCGTCCGGGCTCGGAGCCCCGCGTCGCCGTCCTGGTGGGGCCGGTGCAGCCGGACGCGGGCCCCGGCCGTGCGCGGCGCGGGCAGGATGCGACGGGAGGACTCCTGAGCGCCCCCGATGGCCCGCGGCTCGGCGGCCTGCACCGGGGACGCGCGGCTGCTGCTCGGCCGGGACGTGCTGGGACCGGCGCCCGCGCTGCTGGCCCCCGCCGTGCTGCTGGGCGCCGCGCTCGGCCTGGGCCTCGGCCTCTGGCTCAGCCGCCGGGCTGGCCGTCTGGGCCCGCGACACCAGGTGGGCAGGGAGTGGAGGGGGCTCCTGGGTCCTGGGGGCTGGTGCTGGGCGAGCCTGGGCTCTGAAACCAGTCGGGCGGGATAGCGGACTTCGCGCCCGTCTGCTTCAGGAGGTAGGCGGCGGAGTGACTAGAGGACACTGTCCAGGAGGACCCCAAAAGTGCCAGCTACCTCCCATTCCGCTGTGCAATCCGAGATGGCCGTCAATCCCCCCGCTCCCCCACCCACCCTGCGGCCTCTGGCTTCTCTGTGGCACGGGGGTTGGGGGCACGATGGGGCACTGGGGATGCCCGTGTCTGGACGTCCATCCCAGCTCTGCCTCTTCCTTCCTTGCTGTGTGGGATCCCGCTCCATTCTTGAGTCCCAGCTATGGCACTGGCATGCATTTATCTGTTGGTTCACCCTGTAATAAAAGTTTGCTGAGTGCGTTCACATTGGTGAGCAGGGCTGATCCTGCCCTGGCCAGCTAGAGGTTCACAAGGAGGTGGCTGCCTTCCAAGTAAACCTTGTGTATGGCACAGCACAGTGAGTTCTGTGTTGGAGAACTGATGGTGCCAGCACTGGGTGAGTGCCGACTGCATGCCAGGCACTGAGATATACCCACTCCTGCAGGCTCTCATGGATTCTCCACAACAGTGTGAGCCGAGTTTATTAATGTTTCTGTTTTACAGATGAGGAAACTGAGACACAGTGAGGTTAAGTAACTTGCTAAAATGACAGCAGTTGAGGGTCATGGGTGGCTGCCTGAGGGGATTAACAGGTGCTTCACATGGCAGTTGTCCTGATGCCTTGATGGCCATTGAAACACCTGGGCCAGGACAGACAGTCCATCCATTGGTAAAAGTATGACCACTGTTTTAGGTCCCTCAGCCTCCACCTCTTTGAGAGATGAGGTCTGGTAAGATCAGAGATGACGTAATTGGGCTTGCACCTCCCATTCCTGGCCCACATGAAAAGGAGACAGTCTTCTGGGGCTACAGGGAATCATGGCTCTTAGATCCCAATGTGGGTTACCCCTGGGGAGTGTTGTGCTGCCAAGAGCTCAAACGAAAATACTGCCGGGTCCTCTGCTAAGGTGAGGGTTGTCAGATCCTGCTGGTGACTCAGAGATAGCAGAGAGGCTGGCTGTGTGAGGGCGCAGGGCAGTAATGTGCAGAGCCTTGCCGGGTGCCCTGTGCAAAGTGCCTACAGGCATTTGAGGTAGGGGAACTGTCATCCCCATTTCACAGGCAGGCATCTGGGGTTTGTTGTCCTGGGTCACAATCCAAGTAAACAATGGGGCTGGATTTCAGCCCAAGTGTATCTGAACCCCAGAGCCAGAGCTTTAATCTTCTGCTGCCTGGTGACGTATCCCGTTTGGTAGCTGAGGCAGCTGTGATTCACAGAGGGTTGATGTAAAGGGTCAGTTGAGAGTGATGGCTCAGACCAGGGTGGCAGCCATGTGGAGCTGATGGGATTTTCTCATGTTTTGATGTCGTCTTTGCAATGACTTTCTTTCAAATGAATGAGACTCCTTTCCTCCTGTCTCCTCCCTCTCCTTTCTATTTCTATTTCTTTTTTTTTTTTGGAGACAGAGTCTGACTTGGTCATCCTTGGTAGAGTGCCGTGGCATCTTAGCTCACAGCAACCTCAAACTCTTGGGTTCAAGTGATCCTCTTGCCTCAGCCTCCCAAGTAGCTGGGACTATAGGTGTCCAGCTATTTTTAGAGATGGGGTGTCTCTCTGGCTTAGGCTGGTCTTGAACCTGTGAGCTCAGCCAATCCACCTGCCTCAGCCTCCCAAGTGCTGGGATTACAGGCGTGAGCCACCGTGCCCGGCCTTCTATTTCTAAAATGCACTTCTGACAGTATGACTCTCCTGATTAAAAACTTTCAGGAACTCCTGGTTGCCTACAAAAGATAGTGCCTGATTTCCTAGCAGATTTCCTTCCAGCCCAACTCATTGCCCCATCCCGGCCCAGCCACACAAGACATCTCACTGTTCTACTAGATGCCCAGCACTTCTGCACATCTGTTCCATCTCTGCTGTGGCCTTCTTACCTTTCTGTCCTTATCAGCCTTCAGGACCAGAGAGATCACCTGGAACACCTAGACTGTCCTTAGGGGTCAGGCACTTTCTCTTTCCTGCCTCCTGGGCACTCTGTTTTCCTCCTCTGGTCCAAGTCTTGTTTTTATCTGGCACAACCTTCCATTTGTTGTTTTCATTTTATTTTATAAAGCCACTTGTTCAACTCTTTCAGCTGGGTATTTTGGGAATTACTTCCCATTTCTAAATAACATCCCTGTATTGCTGTTGCTTTCTGTAGGTAACAGCCGGTGACCTCCCACCGTGGAAAGAAAGAGGGTTTAGTTACTATTCCTCCCCTTCTCCAGAAGTATGCCCACCCCCCATGTGGTTATAGGATAATTCAGGTTAAATCAGTGTTCGGTATTTCTATTATTACAATTTTATAAACTTACTCTTTGTGATTCAAGGATCAGTTAAGATTATGAATATCTTTCTTTCTTGCACAGTCTTTTATTTTCCCTGAAATTAAGTTACTCACTTTTTTCATCTGCTTAGATTCTATGTACTTATCCTTCATTTAATACTAAACTCTCCTCTGTTTATGTCCCTTTCAAGACATTTGAATACATTAGATATTTGATCCATTTTTTCTTCTTGAGAAAGCTATGTGTGCTAGAAGCATTCTGACATGCCTCCCATTTGAGCTGGTTATTCTCTAGATGACAGCACTCTAAATTGTGGACCACACTAACACCATCAACATGTCTTGATAGAAATGCAAATTTCTGGGTCTCCAAACTTCTCACTGAATGAAAAGCTCTGGGCTTGGGGCCCAGAAAACTGTGTTTAACAAGCCCTCCAAGTGATTTAAAGTTTTTAAAGTTTGAGAAGCATCTACTCTGGGCTTTTTGTGGCCACTGAGACCTCTTAGGACCATCCTGCTGGGACTTCCTCACCTCTCTCCTGAGCTGGATCTTGTTTCAGGGAACTCCTGCAGGCATCTTTCTTTGACAAATTTCTTTGTATGGCTGGAGCACATCCTTCAGTAGTTTTCTGAGAAAGGGAAGACTGCAACTCTTTTTTTGAAGATCTTTTTCTTTTTTTTATTGTTGGGGATTCATTGAGGGTACAATAAGCCAGATTACACTGATTGCAATTGTTAGGTAAAGTCCCTCTTAAGACTGCAACTCTTAACGTAATTGGTTACGTTAGTTAGGTAGACAGTTCTGGGCTGGAAATAATTTCTTTGCAGCATTTTAAAGGCACTTTTCTGTTGTCTTCTAATTTGCATTTTTGCTGTTGAGAAAACAGATTCTATTCAGATCCTTGATATTTTGCATGAAGTATCTTTTGTTTCTCTATAGAATCTTAAAGAATCTTTTCTTTGCCCTTAGTGTATGAAATTGTGCCAGAAGAGGTCTTAGTGGGAGTCTGTTATCATCCCTGGTGCAAGGTATTTGGAATGCCCTTTCAATGTAGAAATTCATTTTCTTGATTATTTCTTTGATGATTCTTTTCATTATATATGTTCTCTTTTTTCAAGAACACCTATCATTTTTAGGTTGAATTGGACCTCTTTCTTCTTTCTCTTCAATTTCCCATTTCTTCGTCTTTTTATCTTTCCTGGGGGACTTTTCTTAATTTTATACTTTTATTGAATTTTTCGTATTTTTAACTTTTAAGAGTTCTTTTATTATTCTCAGAATATTCTGTATTTATTCTATTGTATTCTTATTTTTTGCATGAACTATCTTCTCCGATTTCTCTGAGGATAATACAGATGTCTACATTTTCTTTTCCCTGTGGAGTATCTATTTCCTGCTTGCTTTTTCTTTCTGTTTTAGGTTTTGTCTTTTATATTAGAGCGTGTCCACAAATGGCTAGTGCCTCTCTTGGTTATTTTTAAATAGAGAATTAAAGAACTAATGTTTCCTTTGTGAGATGGATGAGCTTTTTCTCCTGGAGTCTTTACTGTAAAATGATCTCCTTGGGTACTTTCTTGCAAAACCCTTGTACTGGCCATCTGTGTTTGCTAAACAAACACCCCAAAAAGCCCGGTAGCCTCATCATCTACCCCGAAACCCACCCCCCATTTCACCTACACAGGCTTCCCTGGACATGCCTCTGTGCGTTTGCAGAGAGCATGCCATTTCCCATGCTTAGCTGCTATCTCCCCTCCAACCACCACCTACAAATGCACGTCCAAAGGCCGTGCATTTGCTGTCCCCACTCTCAGGATGCTCTTTGCTGAGATCTCTCAAGGCTCTCTCCCGTACTTCCTTCAAATTTCTTCCTAAAGCACCACCTTTCCCAAGAGCTGTCCCTTCCCATCATTTTCCATTCCCCCACCTTCCCTTATTTTTCCCTATAACACATCATCCCTGGCATACTGTGTATTTATTTGTTGATTTATGTCTTCTCTCACTAGAATGTGATGAGTTCCAGGAAGGAAGGAACTTTGTGTATTTTGTTTGTTAATCTATTCTCAGTGTCTAGAACCCAGTTTGACACATAGTAAGTGCTTGGTAAAGTTGCTGATAACTTTTTTTTTTAAAATAGAGACAGAGTCTCACTTTACCATCCTCGGGTAGAGTGCCGTGGCGTCACACGGCTCACAGCAACCTCTAACTTTTTTGGGCTTACGCGATTCTCCTGCCTCAGCCTCCCGAGCAGCTGGGACCACAGGCGCCCGCCACAACGCCTGGCTATTTTTTTGTTGGCCGGGGCTGGGTTTGAACCCACCACCCTCGGCATATGGGGCCGGCACCCTACTCACTGAGCCACAGGCGCCTGCTGATAACTTAATGACAAACTGGTGATATTTCTCCAATTCAGAGATTGTATTTGTGAGCAGCTGGTGGTCCTGGAGGCAGTTCTTAAGTGTTTCTGGCATAACTGAATTTTAAATGCAGTCTATTCTCCTTATTCACTGTAGTTAACTTGTATTCTGTGCAGTCACTGCGAACACCATCTTTGCCAACTCTGAGGGGACATGCAGGGTTAGCTTCCTACAAGTCTCTGGTCACAAAATTTCCAATAACTGATCAATACCAATCTTATTTTATGTGCATTTTTGATTCACTGATATTAGGCTCACAGACAACAGCCCTTAAATTACAGAGTAGCTGTGAACCCAGACTGAACGAAACTGCTCTAACACGCATGTTTCTCCCTGAGTCACACCATAGTCTTCCTTCCTGAGGCCAGCAGACAGCTCCTGTGCACTTGGGGTGGGGCCCATTTTAAATAGCAGACTCACCAAGAAAAAGCACAAAAATGCCAAAATTATGGCACTAAACAGGCTGAGAAAAGGACACTTGTTTACAACATAAGAGCTGACACAAGGCAGAGCATCAACTTTTTCTAATCTCAGCTGAGAGCATATGCATCAGATGAATCAGATTTTTCCACCTGGCACAATCCAGGAATGACTCTGAATTTGCCATGAGAACTTATTGGCGGTCACAAATAAATGTTATCGAGTCAGGGAACTTGCAAATACGGAATCCACAAATAAAGAGCATCTAGTGCACTTCACAACTACTCTGTAATTTAAGGTTACCTAAGATACTGTCTTAAAAACCATCCACGGCGCCTGTGGCTCAGTCGGTAAGGCACCGGCCCCATATACCGAGGGTGATGGGTTCAAACCTGGCCCCGGCCAAACTGCAACCAAAAAATAGCCGGGCGTTGTGGTGGGCACCTGTAGTCCCAGCTACTCGGGAGGCTGAGGCAGGAGAATCGCTTACGCCCAGGAGTTGGAGGTTGCTGTGAGCTGTGTGAGGCCACGACACTCTACCGAGGGCCATAAAGTGAGACTCTGTCTCTACAAAAAAAAAAAATATATATCCAATGACATTATTGAGAACAACAGGAAAATTAATGTTTACATGCCATTTCCCATGCTTAGCTGTTATCCCCCGCCCACCTACAAAATTCACCATCTAATGGGGGCCACTGACCCAGAAGTAGAATGGAATGAGCTTTGCTCCGAGTCCTGGGGATGTCTGGGGAGGATTTCTCAGGAAGATGGTCTGGACAGTCTGGAAGGATGTGTAGCAGGCACAGGTGGGCTGGGAGAGGGGGCATGGCACACACAGGGCAGAAGCACAGAGCTGAGTGGGGAGGTTGACTGGCCAAGTCATGGGGGACCAGGCTGTTGGACCTCAGTGTGGTGATTCAACCCATCCACCCCCCCCATCCCTGCCCTTTGGGTTTTAGAAAGACGATGCTCAACATCTGCTCAAGAACCTGGAGCCCAACGTCCAGACTCCCTCGGAAGCCAGCTCCCCACCAAGGAGGCGGAAGCGAGAAGCACAGATGTCCAGAGATGAGGCTGCTGTAGAGGTGAGCTTGGGGGTTGTGTCTGTTTGCTGAGCTGCAAACTGTGGGGTGGGTGGGCCAGCTGTATTTTCCCAATAGGCTGCTTTTGTTAAGGTGTGATTTACATGCAATTTGTTAAGTTTTAACAAATGCACTCATGCTTGGAACCCATTTCCCCATCCAGAAGGTGTCATTGTTGTGCCCAGATCTCAAAATCCCCCACAAAGACCACCAGGGAGCCAAGTCTGATGCAAAAGCAAAAGGGCCATTTATTGCAAGTTCGAACTTGGGCTCCTGGGGACTCCGTTGCAACGGATCTGAGCCAGGAGCCCCGAGCTCTGGAGCGGGGTTCTTATGGTCCCGCAGCAGGTGGGCGTGCACAGCTTGAAACAAAGGGGGCACTTGTGGATCAGTTAGGTGGGGGGTCCCTGATTGGTGGGCGGTTGTCTCATGATTTCGGGAAATTGCCTGGGCTTGTACCGAGTGAAATGGCAGGGAAAGCAAAACTTAACTCTTACGATGGCGCTGGTCTGGTTCTTTCATTCCCCCCTTCTTCTTGTAAATTCAAGGACCCCATCATGGATCTGGTACCGTGTGTGTGTCATCTCTAGCTTTCTGTCTGAAAGGGGCCGATTTTGGCCTCTTAAGACCAGCAGTTGTACGGCTCTTACACGGTCCTGTACAAAAGTGATGAGCCTATTGATAATGCAAGGGCCCACGGTCAGGAGTGGGAGTAATAACACCAGGGGACCAGCCAGGGCTGATATCAGAGTCATTAGCCAAGAGAGACTTACACCAGCTCTCATGCTTGCGCAAGCTCTTCCACACAAGGGCCATTGATTTTTTTCATTATTCCTGAGTGATCAGTGTAAAAACAGCATTTTCTACTGAGAGCAGTGCACAACCCTTTTTTTTTTTTTTTTCAAAGTCTAAAGTTTAATTAAGGCAAGTTCCTCGAGGAGTTTCCTCAGGCTTCAGCCGTGTGTTGACCAGCCAGCTCCCAGTATGTGGCTGGAGCAGGGCATGTTGGATGTCTTAAAAGTTACCTTTACTTCTCAAGGGGCAGTGAAGCTTTATTCAGCCAGCTGTGAGGACTCCAGGTGAAGATTTTTTATCTTCACTGCCGTGCGTGTGGTCAGGATGATGGTGTAAGGTCCTTTCTACATTGGTTTGAGGGGGAACAGGTTCTGATTCCAGACCTAAACTTGGTCCCTTGATCTGGAAGTTCTCGAAGGGCGTTGCTCTATACGACTGGATTCCTGAGGGTACTGTTGGTCCTTGGCACGTGTTGAACTGGCTGCAGGTGACCCACTGTAGACTGACAGTTTTGGCCAGGGCTGCCAGGTGGGAGATGTTCAAGTACTGGCCCAGCAACTTCATCAAACACTCCTGTCACCATGGTGGCTCCTAGAATCTGGGGGACTGCTGCTCGTGCGCCTGGCATTTTTATTCATCCTTCCTCTGCTTCCTGGCTCCCTTCCACTACCAACCATCATCACCCCAGGAAGTCGCCTAGTGCCCCTTTGTGGTCAATCCCCACCTCCCACACATATTTCCGGAGAAAACCGGGGATGTGCTTCCATCACCACAGCTCGGTTTGGCTGTGCTAGAGCTTCCTAGAAACGGAACCTGTGTCCCCTCAACAGAATGCTTTCAGGGTTATCCACATTGTCAAATGTATTCATAATCCACAGTTTAGTGCTGAGCACTGGCCATGCGTGATGTGCCGCAGCTATTCAGTGCTCACTCCTTGGTGGATGTTTGGTTGGGTCACTGTGTCCCTGTGGGTCTGCATGTGTCTCTGTGGCTGAGTGTGAGCCTGCAGGTGTTGGGCATCCCCTATCTCTCTGTCTCCGTCTTCCCTAGTCTCTTTTTACCTCTCTGCCCCCCTCCATACTATTAGTTCCCTGATCACAGAAAGGAGAACAAATGTCCACATGAAAACGGGGACACACATGTTCAGATTAACACTATCACGGTAGCCAAAACAGGGAGACAATTCAAATGTCCACTGACTACAGTGAAAAAAAAAAGTGTCATATTCATAGATGGAATATTATTTGGCTATAAAAAGGATTGGGGCTAGGCGCAATGGCTCATGCCTATAATCCTAGCTCTCTGGGAGGCCGAGGCAGGAGGATCAGTTGAGGTCAGAAGTTGAAGACCAGCCTGAGCAAGAGCAAAACCCCATCTCTACAGAAATATAGAAAAATTAGCCAGCTGTTGTGGCAGGTACCTGTAGTCCCAGCTACTTGGGAGGCTGAGGCAGGAGGATCCCTTGAACCCATAAGCTATGATGATGCCACAGCACCCTAGCCTGGGGGACAGAGGGAGAACCTGCCTGGGGAAAAAAACAAAAAAAAAAAGACTGAAGTATTGATACAAGCTACAATATGGATGGATCTTGAAAATACTATGCTAAATGGAAGAATGAAAGAAGCCAGTTATAGAGGAATCACATACTGTAGTATTCCATTCATGTGAAGTATCCAGGAGAGGGAAATTGATGCGCACAGAAAGGAGATGAGAGGTTGCCAGGGGCTGGGAGCGACCTGAGGGACAGGGGTGACAGCTGAAGGGTTTCTCTTTGATGCCATGAAAGTGTTGTGAAATTGATGGTGGTGACGGCTGCCCTTACCTGTGAAGACACCGAAACGTTAAATTGTGTACTTTTTACAGAGGAAGTGTACGGTATACGGTGTGGGGGAGAAGTGTTAAACAGCCAACGCTGTTCACACAGCTCAGATGAAAACAACCGGTGACCGGGGGGCACCTGTGGCTCGGTGGGTAGGGTGCCAGCTCCGTATACCAAGGGTGGAGGGTTCAAAGCTGGCCCCAGCCAAACTTCAACAAAAAGGGCGGCGCCTGTGTCTCAAAGGAGTAGGGCGCCGGCCCCATAGGCCAGGGGTGTGGGTTCATATGCAATTATTCAGGCCCGGTGCAAAACTGCAAATAAATAAATAAATAAATAAAGAGTATTAACAAACTGCAACAAAAAAATAGCCGGGCGTTGTGGCGGGCGCCTGTAGTCCCAGCTACTCGGGAGGCTGAGGCAGGAGAATCGCGTAAGCCCAGGAGGTGGAGGTTGCTGTGAGTCATGTGACGTCATGGCACTCTACCGAGGGCAATAAAATGAGACTCTGTCTCTACAAAAGAGAAAAAAGAAAGAAAAACAACCAGCAATGAAAACAACACTGGCCTGGGATCCTAGAATCACACCCACCTCTGCCTCGCATTTGCTGTGTGATGTTGGGCAACACAGCCCTTCTGAGCCTCAGGTTCCCCAGCTTATATGGCAGTAAGGATGTCGCCTCTTGCCTGCCAAGGCCTCCCAGGGCTGAGCCAACTAGTAAACATTCCCGCCACGGAATATGTGCTCAACCAGTGTTTGCAGAGGGGCCAGATCCTTTTCTACCTCCCTGGATGGTTAATTCATCTTTTTCCTGCTTAGTAATGTCTTTTCTGTTACCTATCTCACTTCCTCCCCTCCCCCCCATCCCCCACCATAGATGCCCATTATCAAGCTAATAATTGACAAGAATCAAGTTAAAGATCTGCCTGTTCCGGTGGCTGGCTTGTCAGAATGCCCTTGCCTTTTGCAGCCTTAGCTTTTCAGAAGTATGTAGCTTGGACTGTTTCGACTCCATGAGTCCAGCTGCAACTCCTGTGTCCTCGGGTGTACAGAAAACCAGGGCATTGTGGTTCGAGCCACTCCTCCAGTGAACTCTGTTTAATGAATAGCTCATCTCAGCCAAAAACAGACAAAATTCCAGGAGTTTCTGAGGCATGCTACTCCACAGGCCGGGTCTCCCCATCTAGGTCCTTTGCTTTGAAGGGAGGGAGAGGGACAGAGCCTTATGAATGTTTTTGTGTGTCCACTGAAAGGAACACCTTTATTTCGGTGAGCAAAATGGCTTTTCTCTTCCTGCAGTTATGCTTTAACTAATTTTCTGAATAATTGCATTGCTTCAGGTGAAGGAGTTTTATGTTGTACCTTTGTGCTACAACTAATTTTCTAAATAATTGTAGTGCTTCAGCTGGGGAGGTTGTCAGAACTGGAGGACATCTGAGCTTAGTAAGGAAAGCTTTAAAAACTAAAGACAGGGGTAGGCGGCGCCTGTGGCTCAAAGGAGTAGGGCACCAGCCTCATATGCCGGAGGTGGCGAGTTCAAACCTAGCTCTGGCCAAAAACTGCAACAACAAAAAAAAACAAAACTAAAGACAGTGGCTTTTCTTCTGGCAGCAGAAAGAATCCTGCTCACTATTTGACTGCAGGTGCCAAGGGCCTCTACGTCCTTTCTCTCCTGGTAAAGAGTCCTTAGGCCAGCCTTCCAAGGGAGTGGAGTCTGCAGGTGGGTAGGACAGGGGAGCCTCCCCACCAGCCTGGATTATGTTTCTGATGCACAAGCCACTATTTCCCATCCCTAGGTGCTCCCGTGGGTTTCAAGTGGATCCTGCTCTGACATCTTTTTCTTCTTACAATTTTATTTTTGTTTTTCATCTCCCCTCTTAAGGATCAACTCCTGGCAGGAGAGACCACACTTTTCTACTTTCTCTGTCCTTCCTTTTCACCTCCATGTGTAAGAATTTAAACATGCACAGGAGCTTTAGATTTTGTGTCTCTCCTGTGAGCAGATGTGTCTCCTGAGGACAACTGGCCAGGCTGGTACTAGGGGCCTGTGCACCGTGTGGTCACCCAGAGCTGCACTAGGAAGGCCTTCCCCTTGGCTGCTGGGCTCTGCTTTCACTTATTTTGAAATTCTGAATCATTTTTAATTAGAACCCCCATTTTCATTTTGCACTGGGCCTCACAGATTATGTAACTAGTCCTGAGATCAGCCTTTTTAATCTCACTGCCCTTCCTTGCTTTGGTACCAGCGTGTCACCAAGTCTTCAAGCAGAGAGTGGGTGGGATGAACGGTGTTGGGAGCAGACTGGGCCTGTGCCCTCCCGTCAGAGGGAAGCTGGGGAGCTCTAAGATGAGCAGCCATAGGAATTGTGTATTTAAAAGATCATTCAGTTCCCATGTGGAGGATGCGTTAGAAGGCCTTGACCTCTGAGTCTTAGTTTTTCACTTGATAATAGTATAGACCTCTTCAAGCTGACTATTGTGTGGTAATTAATTGAGCAAACCTGGGGGCAGATATTTGCATGCTATGAATCTGACAAAGGGCTGCTAATTAGAATTTATAGAGAACTCAAACTAATCAAGAAAAGAGCAAACAGTCCCATTTATAAATGGCAAGAGACATGAACAGAACCTTCTCTGAAGAAGACAGATGAATGGCTAACAAAGACATGAAAAAAATGTTCATTATCCCTAATCATCAGAGAAATGCAAATCACACCCACCCTGAGATGCACATCACCCCACCCCAGTGAGAATGGTCCACATCACAAAGTCCCAAAGCTGCCGATGCCGGCGTGGATGTGGGGAGAAGGAAACACATCTCCACTGCTGGTGGGACTGCAAACTACCCTGTTTCCCCGAAAATAAGACAGTGTCTTATTTTAAGGTGTGCTCCCAAAGATGCGCTAGGTCTTATTTTCAGGGGACGTCTTATCTTTCCTGTGAGTAGGTCTTATTTTCAGAGGATGTCTTAATTTCGGGGAAACAGGGTAATACAGCCTCTATGGAAAAAAGTATGGAGAATCCTCAAAGAGCTAAAAGTAACCCTTCCATTTGATCCTGCAATCCATTGTTAGGTATCTACCCAGAAGAAAAAAAAAAATCATTTTACCATAAGAACATTTGCACTGGAACATTTATCACAGCTCAATTTACAATTGCCAAGACGTGGAATCAACCCAAGTGCCCGTCAACCACAAATGGACTAATGAACATGGAGTGCCATTCAGTCATTAAGAAAGATGGAGACTTTATATATTTTGTATTTAGTTGGATGGAGCTGAAACACATTCTTCTTAGTAAAGTATTACAAGAATGGAAAAGCAAGTATCCAATGTACTTAATAATAATATGAAACCAATAGATAAACAACTGCATGCCCACACGAGAGACAAACACAATTAATTTTTTTTTTTTTTTTTGCAGTTTTGGCCGGGGCTGGGTTTGAACCTACCACCTCCAGCATATGGGGCCAGCACCCTGCTCCTCTGAGCCACAGGTGCTGCCTGAAAAAACACAATTAAATTTAAGTGGGAAGGAGGGGGATTGATGTGCTCTCACCTAATGGGCGCTATGGAGGCACAATAGCACACCACCCGAGTGAAGTGCTCAAATACAACTTGAACTTTACTTAACAAATGCAAACAACATAACCTAATCATCTGTACCCTCATATTAATCTTAAATAAATTTTTAAAAAATAAATAATAACTGAGCAAATATGCATAAAGGGGCCAGCACATAGGAGGCCTCAGTACATAAGGTGGAGCCAGTGAGGAAGCTACTGCAGCCCTTCAGGATAGAAAGGATGGAGTCTTAGTCCAGTCCATGGATTTGGGAGCTATTTAGGAGATGAAGCTCATGGGGATTGGGGTTGATTAGACGTGGGGGGGTTGGGGCGACAAGGTGCCTCACATCTGACTTGGGTTCCTGCGCACGGTGAAGCCGAGCCCATGGCCCTTCTCTGCTGAGATTCCCACTTCAAACATCACAGCTCTTCCTCTTGTTCTGACCGTGCTGAAGGAGGCAGCATGGTGCAGCTGAAGAGCATGGACCTGGAGCTAGCCAAGTCCAAGTTCAAATCCCAGTTCCGGCATTTCTTAGCTGTGTGGCCTTGGATTCAGTTTCTCCATCTGAGAAGTGGAGACAGTAACCTCTCTGGCAGGATCCTTGGAAGCCCAGAGGGTTGAGTATGTTGCTGATCTCCCCACATCCTCTCATCTAAGTCCATCTTGTGAGTCACGGGACATAGAGATAAACAACAAGAACCAGGGCCCCGTGCGTAGCTTCCCTCCTGCGCCTCTCACAGGCATCACAATGGCCCTCTGCCTGGACACATATGTGGACCCAGCACTAGGTCAGTGGGGGGTGTTTCCGTGCCCCAAATGGTGAGCAAGCAATCGGTTCTCCTGTCCCCACAATAGGGTGTCTTACTCCAAGATGAACTTCTCCATTGGAAATCAATCATTCGTTATGAAGCTCATTCTTTAAGACATCGTTGATAAGCTTTGAAGTACACGTGGATGCCATTTTCATCAGTCAGCTTGTTCCGGTTGTTCCAGAGAGATTTCCAGGGTCTGCAGAGCCAGCCTCCAGCTTGCCTGTCTGCTTGCCTTCCTCGCTGGTTGTTTCCGAAGCATTTACTCAGCTCTGACTTTGCAAAGTGCGGGGGTGGGGGTGTAGGCAAGTCGGCAGTAGACAGACACAGAGGGCGTGAGAATACAGCACAGCTGCTTACTAAGAAACCAGGGCAGGCAAATCTGAGTGGTTCATTTCACCACTACAAGTAGGGGCCCATTGCTTGGCTTCCCCTCTGTCCCAGCAGTTCAGCGCAGTGGGTCGCGACCCACAGGAACTGCATTAGGAAGGTTGAGAATTATCCATGTGGTCTTGGGGGCAGATACTCTATATTTACTATCTGGGAAGATCAAAGCTCAGAAAAGTTAAAAGACTTAAGGCAACCACGTCTATTTGTTTAAGGGTCTACTCCAAAGTCTTGTGTGAACATTGATTGCCACATGTGTTTATGCACTGGCAATGCTAAAGTTTTTTTTGTTTGCTTTTTCTACCTAAAGATGATTCCCAATTTGTTAGGCCATGCCTATTGATTATTTCCAAGTTATTCATATCCTTATTTCTTCCAAAGCTGAAGAATTGGAATTAAATGAAGAATGTACCATTCTCTGTTGATAGCATCAGCTTGTCCAATCATCTGTCCATACACACATCTGTCTGTCCGTCAATCCATCTGTCTGTCCACCTATTAATGCATCCGTTCATCCTTCCATACATTTCTCAGACTGTCCATCCATCAGCCTGTCCACCTATCCATATGTCCATCTATCCATCCGTCTGCCTGTCCATCCATCGTTCTAGCAAGTGAGCACTTACTTGTGCCTACTCGGCCCGAGCTCAGTGGTTAGGGCGCCGGCCACATACACTGGGGCTGGCAGGTTCAAACCTGGCCTGAGCCTGCTAAACAACAATGACAACTAGAACAAAAAAATAGCCGGGCATTTTGGCTGGCGCCTGTAGTCCCAGCTACTTGGGAGGCTGAGGCAAGAGAATCGCTTAAGCCTAAGAGTTTGAGGTTGCTGTGAGCTGTGATGCCACGGCACTCTACCGAGGGTGACATGGTGAGACTCTGTCTCAAAAAATGAAAATAAATAAAATAAAAATAAATGTGCCTACTGTGGTCCCTGTCCAAGGCTACTTTTATAAGTAGCGGGATGTGGCATTTTGGAAACTCTTGGCAGTTTATCCTTCATTTTATAGCAGGCCTCTCATAACGTTGGTGTCTCTCCTTTCCAGGAAAGCCAGCGGCCTTCTAACAGCGATATCACTGCATTTGCCCTGAAGGCAAAGGTCATCTACCCCATCAATCAGAAGTTCCGGGTGAGTGTACTCAACTTCACCATAGAAATGCAGTTAATGCAGTCATGTACTAAAAATTGGGGGGTTAGTGGAGGGAATTTGGCAATCTGGTCCTAGTGAAGGGTTTTATAGGGGTAAATTGACACTTTGAAATGAAGCAAAACTTACGGTTAATCCACTTTATAGAGGGATGTTCAGGAACAGGATATGTCCAAGGTAAGGATTTTGATCCCGAATAAAGTATGAGCAATAAAAGAAAAAGAAAAAAAAAAAAAAAGGCAAGGAATTACCTGGGGAACCAGGTGCGGCCGTGTGGGACAACACCCACCCTGCCCTTAACGCTGATACAAATTCTGATACTGCCCCAGCTTGCAACATGGATTCCCCTGGACTAACCTGGCAGCTGGCATTTAACACAACATGTCATGGGGCTGGCGTGGGGCTCAGTATTTGTCACACGTTGGGCATTGCAGCGTGGCAGTGTCCCTGTACTGTCTTTACTTTGCACATAAGGAAACTGAGGCTCTGCCCGCAGTCCCGTACCAGGAAGTGGCTGCACCAGAATCAAACCTTAACACCTGGCTACTACTATTACCCTCCCGCCCGTGGCTGGGAGCTTTGCAGAGAGTGTTCCACGGTGTTTCAAGGAGCTCTCAGGCTGGGGAGCCGAAGAGTTCCAGTTCAAGGAAATTGAGGAAAATGCTGCCTACTCGCTAGGTGGTTGGGAGAATAAGCTCTGGGGTTCCACTGGCTCACTCCTAACTCCCATCTCTGCATCTCTTGTGTGGCCTGACTTCTCTGTGCCTCAGTCTCTTACTCTGTGAAATGGGAATAATGGGTCTGTCTCATTATCTTCATGGAGCACTGAACACACACAAGGTCTCAGAGCAATGTGTGACGTCTTAGCACTTGCTACATGGTAGGTTTTTGAAATAATTATTTGCTTGGGAAGACAGGCAGGGCATATTGAAGGCTCGGAGAATCCCTGCACCAAAGAAATTATTCCACTTTGTTTAATGCAGCCTTTCCCAAACTAATTTTCCTATGGAAACCTCATGTGAGCAGGGACCGGTCGTAGCTGAGGGAACTGTGCCTCGGAATGCACACTGGGAACCGCATTCCTCACTAGCTATCTGGTGCGTGATCAGGGCCCTTCTCCATCATCAACACCTGTTGCGTGGCTCTGTCCTGGGCACCTCTGGCCAGTCTACTCCAGCGGCCATTCAGTGAGGTGCCATCGCATGTCACCAGGGAAGTCCTACAGTGAATCCGTGAGACCTCCGGTGAACTAATAGTGATCTCCCTCCTGCCACCCCAGCCTCTGGCCGATGGGTCCTCCAACCCATCCCTGCATGAGAACGTAAAGCAGGCGGTCCTGCCGCACCAGCTGGTGGAGGCCTCCCCTTCCAGCAGCCTGGGGAGCCTGAGCCAGGCCGGGAAGGACGATGGCAGCTCCTCCTCCAGTATCCACTCGGCCACCAGCGATGACAGGTTTCTCAGCCGCACCTTCCTCCGCGTGAGCACCTTCCCCGAGGTGCTGGCCTGCGAGAGGTAAGGAGAGGGACGCTGGGCTGTACCATTGTCAGAGGAGGAAGCAGAGGCCCAGAGAGGTCAAGGAACTCCACCAGGGACACAGAGTGACCCGGTCAGAGCTGGGTCCCAGATGTGTTTGTCACTTACTCTGAGTGTTGGCTAACACTGAGATTATAGAGCCAGGCGGGAGCCCTGCAGAGAGAGGACAGGGGAATCTCTTTGATCACTGACAGTCATTGCAACACACACAGTGGCTGTCTAGGCCAAGTGCTGAGCAGAGCTCTAAGCTAATCACTAAGGGCTGATTCCCTCTGGAGCACACAGCCCAGAGGGAGGGAGCCTAGGACCAACCAGTTCAGTTATCAGTAAGTATTAAACCATGAATTAATTAATTCCTCCTAACAACCCTACAGATAGATGTTATTATTCCCCCATTTTTTAAGGATTAAAGTGAGACCCAGAGAGGTTGAATTACTTGCCCAGAGTCACACTGCAGGGAGGGAAGGAGCCAGGTTTGACCCAGCCCAGAGCAGAGCCCCGCCTTGGCAGGTTTGTGCCCTGCTCCTCAGGCCTCTCTCTGTTCTGAAGCTCTGTAACTCCAGGAGCTGGGATGAACCAGGGCACCTCCTTGTCTCAGAGCTCTGGAAAGAATGGGCTCAGATCCTCGAACTTGCCGTTGATCTTGAAAGTGGCTAGGAAAGGAAAGACTTCATTGAAATGGGGCCTTCTAAGACTGGCCGACCCTGACTTTGAATGGCTGTCTTTCAGCAGTTGGACTTAGAGCATTTCCTTGTTATTTAAAACGCACTGTCTGGGTGGCCCCTGTGGCTCAGTGAGTAGGGTGCCGGTCCCATATACCGAGGGTGGTGGGTTCAAACCCAGCCCCGGCTGAACTGCAACCAAAAAATAGCCAGGCGTTGTGGCGGGCGCCTGTAGTCCCAGCTACTCCGGAGGCTGAGGCAGGAGAATCGCTGAAGCCCAAGAGCTAGAGGTTGCTGTGAGTCCTGTGACATCATGGCACTGTACTGAAGGCGGTAAAGTGAGACTCTGTCTCTACAGAAAAAAAAAAAAAACACATTGCCTATGGGGGACATGTGTCAGAGATCTTCATGCTCTGCCACTTTCCTGCCGCCCTCTGTGACCCTGTTGTGATGGCCACTCCGTATCTCCGGGTCAGTTTGCTTGTATGTAAGATGAGCATAAGAATGTCCCCATTATGGCATGAGGGGAGATGACGTGTGATGACAGATGTGAAAATGCTCCACGAGGGAAGCTGGTTTTGTGTCTCTAGCCTCCTCCCTCTCTCTGTAGGTTTTATCTCAGATGTCCCAGGCAGCTGCGGCTCTCACACCAACTGTCGTCCCCTCCTGGTCATTAGTGGGTCTCCTACAGCTCATTTGATTCCTTCTTAAGGAATCTCTGTGGGTTAGGTATGGAGGCAGGACCCACTGTGCCTGGCACTGTGTCCACTCCGTGTGGCTCCACCCCAGACGCTCCAAAGGTCTTTCTCTCCTTTTGTTCTTTAGCATAGACATCGACCTGTGTGTCTACAGCCTTCACTTAAAAGATCTGCTGCATTTGGACACAGAGCTGAGGCAGGAAAAGCATGTGGTAGGTGGAAATAGTCCCCTTTTCTTCCTTTTATGGGGCCATGAGGCCCTTTGTGTGCACTGAATCCCAGAAACTCTCCAGTAGGGGGCACCAGTGAATACGGAGCACTGAGAGAGCTCAGGGAGTGGAAGGGTCAGGCCTGCAGTCCCAACTTTAACACAACAGCTCCTGCACTAGAAAAAAATCTTTTTTCCTTGGGGCCACAGTGTTTTATTAGGAACATAGAATAAAACTTTCAAAAAGAAGTAATCAGAGAACACAGCCCAGCCCATGTGGCATGCTTGGGCAGGCCAGCTGGGGCAGGATGGCAGGGGTGGGGGAGATGGGCCGATTGTCAGGGAAAACCGTGAGCAGAGTCTTCACATGCATGGGTGGGCCGTGGACCTTCCTACCCATCCACCAGTTCTGCATGCTTCACAAGGCCTTGGGCTCAAAGCCAGTGTGAGTTAAATACAACTCACACGTTAATGTGTTAACCAGAGCCTGCATGAGTTAAATACAACTCACACGTTAATGTGTTAACCAGAGCCTGCATGAGTTAAATACAACTCACATGTTACTGTGTTAGCCAGAGCGGAAGGCCTACACAGAAAGATGAACGCCTGGTCCCAGAGCAGACCCCCCACTAGAAACGGAGGTCAGCAATGTTTAAAAGGGAACAATGTTTTCAAAGTAATGATGATAGTGATGATATTTTTGATTGTGGATTTTAGTAAGTGCTTGCTTTGTACTAGGTCCTGGGAGAATTAAACAAGCGGTTACATTTAAATCTCAGGGCAACCCAGAGTGGTGGGTGCCATTACTATTTCCGCTCTGCAGGAAAGGAAACTGAGGCACCACAGCAGTCCTTGCCAAGACTCCTAAAGCTGCAGGTGCAGAGTTGAGACGGGAAGTTCAGTACTTGTTATAGGTACTGTTACATGTGCTCCCAGGAAGTGAGCGAGAGCACAGAGCTGTGGACGTCAGGAAAGCAAGATGAGGCTTCACCAGACACTCATGATCTCTGACTGAATCAGTCGTGTGTCTGAGCTACAAAAGCCAGAGAGAGGAGTTCCACTGTAGCCACAGAACCCTCGAGGTGTTTAGCCAGGCCTGGAGACCACAGGTGTTAAAAAAAAGGAGTTATCTCTCTCTGAAGCACATTCTCTGAATTGTTAAATGAGGAATGAGAGCAGCAGAGGGAAGGGAGAGAGAAGGGCAGGTGGCAACAGAGAGAAACACAGACAGGTACGCCCACAGCGTGCTCCATTACAAACTGGAAAAGTGTAAGAATGTGAACAGAAGAAATGTTTGAAGCCTGCAGAGGTGGTTCATGAGATTTAAGGAAAGAAGCCATCTCCATGACATAAAATGCAAGGTGAAACAGCAGGTCCTGATGGTGAAGTTGCAGTGAGTCACCTGGAAGATCTAGCTAAGATCATTGATGAAGGCGGCTACTAGCCAACAGATTTCCAATGCAGGTGAAACAGCTGACATCTAAGACTTTCATAGCTTGAGAGAAATCAAGGCCTGGCTTTAAAGGACAGGCTGACTCCCTTGTTAGGGCTTAATGCAGCTGGTGACTTTAAGTTAAAGCCCATGCTCATTTACCTTTCTGAAAATCCTGGGGCCCTTAAGAATGATGCCAAATCTACTCTGTCTGTGCTTGTAAGTGGGCCAACAAAGCCTGGATGACATGACATTGATTCGGTTTACTGAATATCTTAAGCCCACCATTGAGACCTACTGTTCAGAAGAAAGATTTCATTTAAAGTATTACAGCTCATTGACAAAGCATTCTGGTCATCCAAGAGCTCTGATGGAGATGTGCAAAGAGATTGATGGTGTTTTTGTGCCTGCTGACACAGCATCCCTTCTGCAGCCCGTGGATCAAGGAGTAATTTTGACTTCAGAAATAGTGTCAGGCATTTCTTATTTAAGAAATACTTCAAGCCTTTGGGATACTGATGGGGAAGGATTGTTTGAGGCCAAGAGCATGAAACCAGCCTGAGCAAGAGCAAGACCACAACTCTACAAAAAATAGAAAAATCAGTGAGGCGCATTGGTTTCTGCTTGCAGTCTGAGCTACTTGGGAGGCTGAGCCAAGAGGACTGCTTGAGTCCAGGAGTTTGAGGTTACAGTGAGCTATGATGGTACCACTGCACTCTAGCCTGGGTGACACAGTGGGACCCTGGAAGGAAGAAAGGGACAGAGGGATGGAGGGAGGAATACATTTTCTAAGGCTGTAGCTGCCATAGCCTCTGGTGGATCTGGGAGAATTCAAATCTTCTGGAGAAGATTCACCATTATAGATGCCATTGAGAATCTTCATGAGGAGGCCAAAATATCAACATTACCAAGAGTCTAGACGTTGATTCCAGTCCTCATGGATGATGTTGAGGGCATCAAGAAAGCCACTGCAGGTGTGGTAGAAATAGTAAGAGAACTAGAATTAGAGGTAGAGTCTGAAAGATGGGACTGCATTTCTGTAATCTCATGATAAAACTGTAACAAATAAGAAGTTGCTTCTTTTTTTTTTTTTTTTTAATTGTTGGAGATTCATTGAGGGTACAAGAAACCAGGTTACACTGACTGCATTTGTTAAGCAAAGTCCCTCTACAAAGTTGCTTCTTAGGGAATAAAGAAAGAGGTTTCTAGAGATGGAATCTTCTCCTGGTGAAGATGCCGTGAGCATCGTTGAAGTGAGAACAAGGGATTTAGAATATTACATTTAGTTGACAAAGCAGTGGCAGGATTTGAGAGAATTGACTCCCATTTTGAAAGAAGTTCTACAACGGGTAAAATGCTATCAAAGAGAATCACATGCTACAGAAAACATTTTCACGAAAGGAAGACTCAATCAATTCCCAGTTGTCTTATTTTAAGAAATGGCCACAGCTTCTCTGACCTTTAACAACTACCTACCCTAATCAGTCAGTAGCCGTCAACACTGAAGCAACACCCTCCAGCTACAAAAAAGATTATGACTTGCTGAAGGCTAAGATGACTCTTAGCTTTTTTTTTTTTAGCAATAAAATATTTTTAAATTAAGGGGTATTGCATACTTAATAGACTGCAGTCTACTGTAAATAAAACTTCCTATGTGGTGGAAAACCGAAATATGTGTGTGACGTTATTGCAATATTCACTTCATTGCAGTGGTCTAGAACCAATTCCACAATATCTTCGTGGTATGCCTCTGCTACTTTTGCACCTTAATTTGGATTATTTAAAAACTAGCATTACGGAAAGGGATCAGATGAGAACTGTCACATTACTGATTCAGTTTGGGCCACAAAGAAACATCTTGAGAAAAGGATGTTATATCTGGCTTCAGTGGGTGGAAGGCCAGGACACTATCTCCTTCTTAGAGGCCATAGAGAGCTCTGGATTCGAATCTCAGTTCCATCCCTCTTGGCTATGCAGCACGAGGCAAGTGGTACAGCTTTCTTAACTGGGGAAGGGGGGTGGGTTGATTATAAAATAGGGAAAGTTGTACCAACCTCCCCATACACAGTGGAGATCAAGTGGCAGTGTGTATTATCTATATGTGTGAGTGTATATATTTGTATATATATACTATATATAGTATAGTGCTAACTGTTGCACTAAAAAATGTCTTACCACGCAATTTTTTCTAAACCATCTTTGACAAAGATGCAAAAGTAATTCAGTGGAGGAATGCTAAGCTTTTTAATAAATGGTCCTGGAGCAATTGGATATTCATAAGCAAAAAAAAAAAAAAAAAAAGAATCTCAACCTAAGCCTCAACCTTTACATAAAAATTGGCTCAAAGTGGATAATATATTTACATGTACACAATAAAACTATAAATAGTTCAGAAAAAATGTAGGGAAAACCTTTAGGACCTAGACATAAAAGAGGTTTTATGATTGACACCAAAAGCATGACCCCCCCCCCCAAGAAGGAAAAATTAATTAATTGAACTTCATCGAAATTAAAAAGCTTTTGCTTTGCAAAAGACTTTATTAAGAGAATGAAAAGAGAAACTACAGAGTGAGAGAAAATATTTGCAAACCATATATCCAGCAAAGAAAGTACTAGTACCTGGAATACACAAGGAACTCCCAGAACTCATCGGTAAAAAGAAAACAATAAGCTAGAAAATGGGCAAAAGACATGAACATACATTTTCCTAAAAAATGGCAAATAAACACCTAAAAGATGTCCACATTATTAAGCCATTAGGGAAATGCCAGTTAAAACCGCAGTGAGATACCATTACACACCTGCCAGAATGCCTAAAATCAGACCGTGACGGCACCAAATGAAATGATCCCTCGTAAATTGCTGGGGGGGATGGAGAACGGTACAGCCGCCCTGAAAAACATTTCAGCCATTTCTGCCAAAAGTTAACATGTACTAACTGGAAGACCCAGCAATTGCTCTCATCGACATTTATCCCAGAGAAGCTTACATTCACACAAAAACCTGTCCATGAATGTTCACAGCACCATCATGTGCAGGAAACAACCCTACAATGGGTGAATGGATAACCAAATGGTGGAGGCAGCATCCTCTGGATTTTCCTGGGTATCCCCACTTACAGGAGGGTCTTTCTTGAATTAAGGGATGTTTCCATCTGGAGAGACAGAAGGCTGAGGTAGATGACTGCGCATATCCCACATTCATCCAGTTTTCCATTGATTCTTTACTCATGGAAGCAGCCCCCCCTTAGCCTTCTATATTTTCTTGATCTGTATGGAAATGGGGGATGCAGAGGCCTTGCATGGAGTAGGCATGCAAGTTGCTTGAATCAATGAGTGAATAAAAAACGAAGCATACTTTGGCAGCTTTGTGAAAACGTGATGGATTATAAGCCATTTGTATGATGTATTACAGGAGGTCCTTTCCTACAGCAAAAAGTATTTGTGAAGAAAAGGAGAGAAAGATAGGAAAGGACGAGACCAAGGCAGGGAGGAGGGAGGGATGCCGTTGTTCACGCCTTTTTCTTGTTATCTTTCCTGTTTTGACAATAGATGTTTATTCAGATTTTTAAAATGTGCCTCCTTGACCTGCTTCCTAAAAAGAAATCTGATGATGAATTGTACCAGAAGATTCTTTCAAAACAAGAAAATGTAAGTAAGTCTTCAACCTGTATTTCAAAGTAACTTAAAAAATAGTTTATCATAATGTGTAAAGCTTATGATATGGGCATATTTTTGCTTCATATATAAAAATAATTTGCGGCGGGCACCTGTAGTCCCAGCTGCTCGGGGGGCTGAGGCAGGAGAATCGCTGAAGCCCATGAGTTGGAGGTTGCTGTGAGCTGTGTGATGCCACGGCACTCTACTAAAGGCAGTAAAGTGAGACTCTGTCTCTACAAAAAAAAAATAAATAAATAAATAAAAAATAAAAAAATAATAATTTATTACAATATACACTTTTTAACACAATGTGACATATAAAAGTATGGAACAAATATAAAAATGACACTATCTGGGCAGCTCCCGTACTCCGTAGGTAGCGCGCTGGCCACATACACCGAGGCTGGCGGGTTCGACCCATCCCAGGCCAGCTAAAACAATGACAACTGCAGCTAAAAAATAGCTGGGTATTGTGGCGGGGACCTGTAGTCCCAGCTACTTGGGAGGCTGAGGCAAGAGGAGGTTGCTGTGAGCTGTGACGCCACAGCACTCTATCCAGGGTGACATAGTGAGACTCTAAAAACAAAAAAAGACACTATGTCTTACTACAATTTGGAAAATGTTTATTGCAGACAAAGGGAAGAATGGTGGTCATGTCTACCACCCAGAGGCAATCTTAATTAATGTTATTTTCTGGAGAAGTCTGGAGCATTTTAAAAGATATATCTTATTATTGGTTCAAGCTGTTTATCCTTCTTTATATTCTACTCACCTCAGTCTTTCATAGAAAGTTTATATTGTTTCATGTGCAGTAAGAGTCAGGACTCGGATTCCAGCAGGTCCAGGTCGGTGTCCTGGTTCCACCCTTTATAAGCTCTCAGAGTCTCAGTTTTTTTCTTTGTGCAGAGGGGTAATTCCTATCCTGTGGGGACGCCCGAGGGAGGAGAGAAATGCGTATGAGGCAAAGGAACAGATAGACTATGAATACATGATAGCTGTCGTCATCATTGTCACTACAGCCACCGCCACAGTCGTCATCTTCGTCATCTTCATCATCACCTCCATCATTTTCTTCCATACCACCACTGCTGTCACCATCTCCCTCATCATGACATTGTGGTCATTGTCATCACCCTCACAGCTTTCATCTTTGTTGTTGTCACCCGTGTCATCCTTCTTGTACTGTGATCACCACCGTCATCGTCATATTCATCAACAGCATCGTCATCGTCCTCATGACCACCACCAAACCCCTCTTCCTCCTCATTGCCATCAGCATGACCCACCACCTTCACTGCGTCACTGTTGTCAACGTCAATGTTGTCATCACCCTCACCATCCTCCTCCTCATCATTGTGTACAGTCACCACCCTCTCCATCATTCTGCTCCTTTGTCACCACCACTGCCACCATCTTCATCATTTGTCATTATTATAATCACACCCTCCTCACCCACCTCCTGCTCCTAGACCATCACCACCGCCGTCATCCTCCTCCTCATCATCAATGTCATCACTACAGTCACCACCCTCTCCATCCTCTTCCTCCTTCTCTACCATCACAACTACCATAATTTTTGTCATCATCATCATCATTGCTATTGGCATCACTCTCATCACCACCACCATCATCTTCTGCATCGGGGACAGGGAGATAGAGAAGAAAATAATGAGAAAAATAAATTTTTCTTATCAGTCCTTTCATAGGACAATGCCTAGAGCATTTAATTGTTGAGAACGATTTCACAATAGTGTGCTGGAAAAAATACCTATTCCTCTAGAATTTAAAACGAATTTAATTTTTTTCTTAACTTATTTGCTTTCTCTTTTTTTCCCCCAGGATTTGGAGGCGTTAGAAAAGGGACTTCAGGTCAAACTGTCAAACACGGAAATGCTGGGTGCTGGTGACTCTGAATACATCACCCTGGCAGATGTGGAAAAGAAGGAGAGAGAATATTCTGAGCAGCTAATAGATAATGTACGTGACAGACTTTCCTTCCTGTATAGACACCTTGATTTCTGGGACAGTTAAATTGGCTGGATTAAAGAGATGATACTTGACGACATGTGTAATACTTGAAGTCCCTGTCATATTCCACCACTAAGACAGGCTCCAGTTTCTAAAGCTGAGTGATAGAGAACGTGAAATTATGGAGCAAATATTTACAAAGAGAGATTTGTTTTTTACGTAATGAATTACCCTGTTTAAATGTCAGATTGCTCTTTCTATCATTCAAAGCAAAGATGACATAGCCCTCGATGGGATGGCATTACTGCCCTCTGGGGTGGGGCAGGTGCTACCACTGACTTCCCAAACCCTGGGCATTGTTCAGAAAAGCATGCTTTAAATCCCAGAAAGAAAACCTCCCCCCACATATCTCTTCTTCTGGGTTCCACCACCCCATTTTCATTTGCCTAATAAATATTTCCTGGTGCTGTATCTTTACCAGGCTTTGTGCAGGGCACTGGGGATTCAAACTTCACACAGACGTTGCTGTTCTCGTCTACCCGCACAGGGGCAGACAAGGACTTGGCGGGTAGCGTGTGTTGTGATAGAGGGTTGCAGAGGGGAAGCCAAGGAAAGCACAGCGGAAGTAGTTGCTCTCACCTCAGGCTTAGGAAGGTCTCCGCAGAAGAAGGGCCCATCGAGAGGCTAGATGGGGAAGCTTGGGTGCCGCCTGGTACGTGGGCAAAGATAGGAGCTGGGGAGGGCTGGGCAGTAGGTAGTGGCAAGAGAAAGCTGAACAGATCTAGCCAGAGTGCTTGCATCTCATACCAGGGAGGTGGGAGTCCCTGAAGGTTCAAGGCAGGGGATGGCCTGGTTCGGGTTCTGTTTTAGGCGTGCCACCCAGGCTGCTGAATGGAGGTTAGTAAAGAATTGTTGGGCTAGTTCAGCAGGAACTTCACTAAGAGGTAGGGATGGAGAGATAAGAAAAAATCCAAGAGCCGACTCGGGGGTATGCCTTGGGGTAGCACCTGGGCAGGAAGAGGATGCAGAGGGCCAGTTGTGCTGAAATAAGGACCCCAGATTAAGATGTAAGCTGGGAGGGAGATGGTAAGCTCAGTTTCAGCATCTTGAGTGGAGAAGCCTGGGTCTGCAGGGACTCTGGGAGAGCCCAGGTTGGAGAACCAGGAGGGTAAAATGTTCTTAAAACCATGGGCTGGGCTGAGATGGCTGCAGAAGAGGGCTGTGCCCAGATGCCAGTGATCCACAACCTCCCCACGCCGTGTGCAGCACCTTAGCTGTGTCCACATTTTTCAAGGAGAAGTTTTATAATTTTCAGAAGATGCTCCAAAATGGTGGTGACACCAAAATTGGAGATGCCTCTGGCCTAGGAATGTTTGTGTGAAATGGGAAGAAAAAGCAGCCCGGTGCCCAAATGTGGATCCTACCAGTGTTTAAGGAGGAGGCGTCAGGGGGGATCAGGACAAGAGCACAGAGGAGCAACGGGGTGGCACTTAGAGGAAGCAGAAGAAAAATCATGTCAGGGACATCAAGGGAATCCAGAGTTTATCAGCAGAACGGGTGTGCAAGAGGTGACAGCGGCAGTCTTCAGGCTCAGGGCAGGTGGAAAGCAGGTCATTCAATGGGGCAGAGGGGCAGAAGCAGGGTGACAGCTAAGCGGGGAGGCCACAGCAGAGAGAGGGCCAGCTCGGCAGGGGCAGGCTTGCTCAGCACAGCCAGGTGGGGTCAGTGGTTAAGGCCAGCCCCATGGAAGGGTTAGAAGTGCTGTGACCTTTAGTCCCAGCAACAAGATCAGCATGGGTTTCTGCTGCTACTCACCCCTGTCCCCCACCCATGCCCTGTCCAGCAAGAAGTATCCGTTTCAAAGGCCAAGCCCAAATAAAGGAAATCTCAGTTGTGGAGTTAGACTTGACTCCAATCCTGATTCTAATTAGTTTGGTGATGTTTGACAAGTGAACTAACTCTTCTGAGCCTGTTCCCACATGCTCCTAATACTTCTTTTATTTTTTTTTATTTTTTATTTTTTTTAATTAAATCATAGCTGTGTACATTAATGTGATCATGGGGCACCATACACTAGTTTCATAGACCGTTTGACACATTTTCATCACACTGGTTAACATAGCCTTCCTGGCATTTTCTTAGTTATTGTGCTAAGACATTTACATTCCACATTCACTAAGCTTCACATATACCCTTGTAACATGCACTGCAGATGTAATCCCACCAATCACCCTCCCTCCGCCCATCCTCTCACCTCCCTCCCCTCCCTCTCTCCCTTCCCCATATTCTTAGGTTATAACTGGGTTATAGCTTTCATGTGAAAGCCATAAATTAGTTTCATAGTAGGGCTGAGTACATTGGATACTTTTTCTTTCATTCTTGAGATACTTTGCTAAGAACAATATGTTCCAGCTCCATCCACGTAAACATGAAAGAGGTAAAGTCTCCATCTTTTTTTAAGGCTGCATAATATTCCATGGTGTACATATACCACAATTTATTAATCCATTCGTGGATCGATGGGCACTTGGGCTTTTTCCATGATTTAGCAATTATGACTAGGGCTGCAATAAACATTCTGGTACAAATATCTTTGTTATAACGTGATTCTTGGTCTTCTGGGTATATAACTAGTAGAGGAATTATAGGATTGAATGGCAGATCTATTTTTAGATCTCTAAGTGTTCTCCAAACATCTTTCCAAAAGGAATGTATTAATTTGCATTCCCACCAGCAGTGCAGAAATGTTCCCTTTTCTCCACATCCAATACTTCTTTTATCTGGGTACTGCCTGTGTGAAGCCCAGAGCGCAGTATGCAACCTGTATGCCATGCACGAAGCTGTTAGGGACTCTTGTTCTGGAGCTCTGACAGGCTGCCATGACATAAATTAAACCCCCATGTTCTCAGCCACTTGGGGATCCCCAGCTCTGCTCCTGATAAGATGGGGGGAGGAAGGAAAGAGATTTTAAAGCAAAATGTTTTCAGTCATGGTCATGGTCAGCATCATCTCTGCCAGATTGTTATTTTGCACTTTCAGGTCAATAATTAATGTTTAAATTGCTGTTGGTTCTTTTATTTCCAGGACATGTTTAATCTTTTAAAGATCCCGGGGCTTCCAGGAGCCCATTGTCACATTTTAGGTGCCTCCCGACGGCGATCATGACCTGGATGAGGGTCTTTAGGCAGAGGACCGCCTCGCTTTCCTGCCTTATGATTGGCACATTGGTGTTTACTGAAAGGCCATCTCAATGAACGGAGGAGGGACCTCTCTGTAGAATGAGATTGTTGCCAAGATAAACTCCCTGGAGTTGTAGGGTTGTTTATAACCTCTCCCCGCTTTGCTTTCTTAAATAAGCTTTCTCCTCCACTTCTTATTCCTCCTGCTCCTTCGTAGATGGAAGCTTTCTGGAAACAGATGGAAAACATCCAGCACTTTCTTGTGGACCAGTATAAGTGTTCCAGCACCAAAGCCCAACAG
Organism: Nycticebus coucang; assembly: GCF_027406575.1. Lineage (NCBI taxonomy): Eukaryota > Metazoa > Chordata > Mammalia > Primates > Lorisidae > Nycticebus > Nycticebus coucang. Next base: position 88,368,633 of record NC_069796.1, on the reverse strand, counting down.
CTCGTGACGATGCTGACGGAAAGCCTGATTGCAGCCGAAGGGCTGTTGCATGATTCCCAGGATCTGCAGGCCCTGGTAAGGATGGAGGGGGCGGGAAGGGAACAAGAAGATACTCAAACCAGAGACATGAATCCCCAGCCTTGAAACACCTCAGAGATCATTAAGTGGAGCACCTTTGTGTTGTAGCTGGGGCTATAGAGCCCCGACAGAAAGCAGTGAATTCATTCATTCATCCATCTGTCCATTCACCCATCCATCCATCTGCCTATCCATCCAGCCATCTGTCCATCTGTCCATCCATCCATCCATCCATCCATCCATCCATCCATCCATCCATCTGTCCATTCACCCACCCATCCATCTGTCCACCCATCCATTCATCCATCCATCTATCCATCCATCCACCCAGCCATCTGTCCATCCATCCGTCTGTCCATCCATTCATCCATCCATCCATCCATCTATCCATCTATCCATCCATCCATCTGTCCACCCATCCATCCATCCATCCATCTATCCATCCATCCATCTGTCCATCTACCCATCCATCCATCTGTGCACCCATCTATCCGTCCGTCCGTCCATCCATCTGTCCATATGTCCATTCATGCATCTATTCATCCGTCTATCCATCCATCTAGTAAGGTGAGGTCTAGCCAGCTCAATATACCCTGGTTCTCAAACCTAAAAGCACACATTGATATTATCTGGGAAGCTTTAAATAGTGCTGATCCACAGGCCCCAGATAAGCCCCTACTCCAGAGAGTTTGGCATAATCAGGCTGGGGTGCAACCTACACATTGGGGCTTTTGGAGCTTCTAGATAATGACAGTAAGCAGCCTGGCTGACACCCACTGGTGTAAGCGGAGCATCAGTTTTCTCTCCCGACTGCCTGTGTGTCACCTGGGTGGTTTTAAATGATGCCAGTGCCTGGGTGTCACCCCTGAGGCCCTGGCATCGTGGTTTTTAAAACTCCCAAACTATTCTGATGGGAGGTCAGGGATATAAACACTGGTAGAGAGGAACCTGAAAATCCTGCTGCTTGGAGCCGTGCTTCCCTCCAGGTGACCCTCAGTAGCCTCCCTGCCCACCCCACTCCTGCACCTCCACTTACCCTCTCACATCCTGTAGGGGTCACTGTCGGGTTTGTTGACTTAGAGGAGGGGCAGGCTCAGAGCAAGGCTAGGCCTTCTGCAGGAAACCTCAGCAGTCCTGTCCATAATTAGGGATGGTCCTTGCCCAGGTCTCACACTGCTGGAACGCAAACCACTGCAGCTCAGCACACAGGAGGTGCAGGGTTGGGTGGGGCACACGGGCAACGGGGGGAGTAGGGATCAGTGAGGGTGGCGACCAACAGGGAAGGGCCCTAGAGCCCACGTGGCCAACAGGACCTGGCAGAGTGGAGGCAGGGCAGCCTGGAGCAGGCGGATGTGTGGGTTGTGCCCTGTGCCCAGGGTCTTGGGTGTGAGTCTAATGGACAGAGCCCCTGACAGCTGCGTCAGCGTCTCTGAAGGGCCCCCATCTGCCACAGGAAGGCAGAGCATATGGGGTGGGGCGGAGGCTGGGCAGCAGGATCAGGCTGCGGCTATGGTGCAGGACAGAGGTGACCAGGCTAGGGGAGGTGCTGAGACCCCGCCTGACCGTCTGTTCCAGGCCCCTTGGCCACCTCTGCTCAACAGCTTCCGTTTTCCCCAGGAGCTGTGTCCCCGAGATGATAAGTGGCAGGTGGGGAGGGCCTAATGTGGAATCTGACCACTGGGGGAGGGACGACTGTAAGAAAGGCAGGTTTTCCTCTTCCTCTTTTATCACAGGAGTCTGTTGGGTTCCTTCCCATAGGAGTGACCCACTGTGCAGTGCACAGGGGGTACTAAGCACCATTCCTGTGTTGCCCAGTGTCAGGCTTCAGCACCCCGGGACAGGCATTCTTATCCCGCCGAGGGACAAGATGGAGGGTTTCTTCCTGGCAGTGCCGGCCTGGTGCCCGGGCCATGGTCCCGTGTGCTTCTCCTCACAGGGTACGCTGGACAGGACGATGGGGCGGATGCACTTGGTGAAAGTGATCGAGACCCTGAGGCTGCAGATCCAGGAGGAGGCCAAGTGCCGCCTAGCCGCCATCTCCCGCAGCCTGGAGCTGCTGACCGTCAAGGGGCAGCTGTCCGGGCGGCAGAAGGAGGAGCTGCTGACCCAGCAGCACAAGACCTTCTGGCAGGAGGCAGAGCGCTTCAGCAGGGGTGAGTGCATACAGGTACTGTGGGCTGGGACGCCGGGGCTGGGCAGCGCTGGCAAGGGTCAGGAGACAGGAAGGGTGCCCATGACGCCGGATACGGGCTGCCCTCCGCTCCTCCTCTGCAGACCTAGCCAGGCAGCTTCTCCAGGACTGACCTACCTGCTCTGCACAGCAGTCAGTGAGGACAACTGCTGGGGCCGGAGCCGCCTCCTCCCTGTTCTCACCAGGGATTCAGGCCAAGAAACAGTCAGAGGGGCAGCGAGGGCCTCCCACTAGAAATTAATGTAGAAAAGGCCAGAAGCGACCTGTGTCACCCTGAGGCAGCCCTTAGTTCCTCCAGTCATATGGCCCTGCTGAAGGTGGGTCGTGGGCAGGAAGCAGAGCCCACTGTGGTTGAGTTGCCTGTGTGTCCCCCATAAGTGCCTGCCCTGAGGCCAACCCTGGGACATGGGTGGGGCAAGGGTCATCTTAGAGGGCGTCAGGACTTAGGGTCACACTGTTAGTGGGACCCACGGGAGGAACCCAGGGCTGTCACTGGTAAGGCAAGCACCATCTTTGCAGCCAGTACCGGTGTCCTCACCCCCTGGGCAGAGGAGCACATGAGGGTCACCACTGAAAGTTTTGTTGGGAAGTCACCTCTTATTATTTCAATTTCAGAGTTTGTCCAGCGAGGCAAAGACCTGGTCCAGGAGTCTCTGGCTCACCAGGCGGAGGGGACAGCAAAGCTCACACTGGCCCAAAAAGAGGAGCAGAGAAGCTTCCTCTTGGAGACTCAGCTGCCCACCGACCCAGAGGAGTTCCTCAAGGTGACCCACACCCCCAGTTCCAGGGCACACAGAGGATGGTGGCCGGGTGGTTCAGTCTCTGTCACTGTGCACAGGAAGCCAGAGACATCCATCAGACATGAGGTTGGCTCCCTGCCGTCAGAGTGTTTGCTGAGTAACCACAGCCCAGTCCCTTCACCCTGACCCCCGGCTTCCTGGTCTGCGAGGTAGTGATGAGAGTCACACCACCCTCATGGGGCTGCCAGGAAGAGGAGGTGGGAGAATCAGAGCAAGGGCCTGGCAGAGCACCAGCACCCAGCAGGGGCTCCATGGAGGCCAACTCCCTGCCATGGTGCAAAGGCAGTGTTGTGGGGGCCAGATGGGACTAGTGTACCCCCAAAAGTAAGGCAGACTCACACACAGAGACAGACCCTGTGGGTCAGCTACAAGGTCTGTAGGAGGGGGCAGTCTCAGCCCTGCACTTGGGATTAGGCGGGCAGGACCAGGAGGTGGCTGGGCTGGAAGATGCCTGTGGTCTTGCCTGGGAGTGGGCAAAGGGGACCTGCAGGAGGACAGGAAGCAAGTTGTCACCCTCCTCAAGGGAAGAGGATCAGCCAGTGCCAGCACAGGCTAGAAAGACCCAGGGGGAAAAAACAGAACTGTTTTGCTCTGGGTGTTTTCCCCGGTGACAGGCAGGGAACAGGGGAGGGACTGCTTGTCAGTGACCCTCTTACATGGGAGCTAAGCACTGGCCACTGAGCCCAGCCACAGCTGGGTCAGGTGCTGACTCTGCTGGTGAATAACAAGTGACTTGGGTCACTCCTGGCCCTCAGCTTTTTCATCTGTGAAATGGGCGAGACAGTGCCTACATCACAGTGTGGTTAGGATGCAGTGAGACCCCGCAGCCCCAGCTGGACTGTTTCCCTGGGTCCTGCCCTGCATTAGCACCTGCCTGGTGCACCTCACTCTGCCAGGCAACAGTGAGACTGTGTCTGGGTCTAGCCTCAGCCCAGAGCGCAGCCTGGGGGTCCTCCTGGTGGTGGTAGCAACACCCCGTTAGGGAGCCAACAAAGGAGAGGCTTCTAGATCCTAGGTCCAGCCGCCCCCACCCCAGGGAGCACCTTCCAGGGTCCTGAATAACCCATGTCCCAGGACCTCAACACAGGGCGCACACTGCTGTTCAGAAGGCGCAGGACACAGGCAGAGTGGGGCGAACGAAGGAAGGGACAGCGAATGGATGCAGGAATGACAATGTGAGCGGGCAGGTGGGCTGACGGACAAGCTCTCCGGCACAGTCGGGGCCTCCCATTCCTGCTCCCTGCCCTCCCTCTCTTACCTTTGCCAGAAACACCCCAGAGGCCTGGCGGGGTCCTGCCCTTCTGTCTTGCTGCTGCTGCTCCTCCAGCCTGGCTCCCACCTCCCTCCAGGGACCCATCCTTATCCTGAAAGACCCACCTGACGCCCCGGCCCCTTGCTGAGCGGGAGTCTGCCCCTCTGTCCTTCTGCCTTGCCACACCACGTCCCTCTGACTGTGTGGGGCCTCTGATGACACCCTACTGGGATCCTCAGCTTGTGTCAGAAGATAACGACTGAGGGGGCTGGTAGCCAGGACAGAGAGATGAAGAGTGGCCAGGCGGCCCCTACTCATACCGGGTTGAACAAAAATTGATTTCCTGGAGATCAGCTTTACTGGTCCCAGCCTCAGTCATGACAGCTCATGGCTCAGTTTCCTTATGTGCAGTACAGGGAGAACATCTTTCTGATCTGAGAGTCCAAGGTCAAGTGGCAAGGATTTTCTGGAAAAAAGAAAAAAACCTGCACTTTTCTGCTAGACTCAGCTCCTGTTTTCCTCACAGGCTTTTCACGAGGTCCTGGAGAGGCACAGGCTGAGACTGTGGGATCTGGAGCTGGAGGAGAACGTCAGGACCACTGAAGCTGCGGCTGCACTCTGCCAGGTATGTGGCCTCGCCGGGAGTGGCAGGTGGGATCCTCTTCCTCTGACATCCTCCCAGCCAGGGACCACAGAGGCAGGCTCAGCCCCTGCCCCAGCACTCACTGGCTGGGTACCCGGGTGGGCCACACTGCCTCCACGGAGTCCTCTGTGTCCCCAGCAGAGACCAAGGAGGTTGGCTAGGGCCCTGTCTGAGGTGCCTTCCATTTCTGGGTACTTGGTACTCTCACCACCTCTGCAGGGCACAGTTTCCAGCAGGCAGACATTTCTGCCTTAAGCTGGTATTCAAATCTGAGCTTTTGACCAACGAAATTTCCCTTTCCTCCTTCACACAGCAATGATGAAAGCCTTAGCGATTATTGCCACGGGGAAGAAATGGAGCCATGTGTAGGCAAGTGTGGCCCAGCCTCAATGGGTGCCGTAAATATGTCAGTTTCAGTAAATGTTTGTCGAAGATGTTGAAGTGACCACAGCCTCATCCATCCCAGCCACGTCCCTAGGATGTCATGTACTTGGTTTTTCTGTGTGTGGTGTAGTTGGTGGGCCCATGAGAGCTGGGGACAGCCCTTCTACCTTCTGTTGGAGGAGGCCGTCAGGTGGGACTGAGGGGTGACGTTTCAGGAGGAGGTGCGTGGACACACGCTATGTGGGAGATTGTTGGGGCAAAGTGGCTGTGTGATTCTCTGCACCAGCGTGAGTATTTCTGAGGGAAGTAGCCAAGGCCCATGCCAGCTTGCCTCCCAGAATTAGTCCAAAGGTGTCGCCTTGGATTTGCTTTGTCATTTTATCTCAAACCCTTGGGTTGCAGCTAGCTGGGTTTATTTTACATTCCTTAATTTGGAAATCATTGCTTGTGGTTACTGGAAAAAGCTTCACCTGCTATTCCAAAAGAAGGCAATTGTAATCTGTCACTGCTGGCTGTGCCCTCCTAGCTGGGAGTCCTCGGGCAAGAGCCTGCCCTGCTCTGAGCCCCAGTTTCTTCCTCTGAAGAATGGAGGTGGGGAGCTCCTTTACTTTCCTGGCAGCATAAAGCACAGGAGGGCAGGGCCGAGCCCTGGGCCTGTCATGGGGGGTGCTCCAGAAACCTCTCCCCTGCCCCGCTGGAGCGTGGTCAGTAGGAGGCATTGAGCCTGGGGGATGTGCCTGGATCTGGGTCTGGGGTCCTGAGCATGAAACTACTACTTCCTGACTGGCTAGCCAGTGACTTCAGGGGAGTTTCTTCATTCATTTATTCATTGAATAGGTGTCACTGCACCACCTTGTGCAGCACAGAGCTCTCAGCTCCTGGGACTGTGCTGCAAACCCCTCCATGAGAGCGCTGGTTTTCATAAAGCTCCAGAGGCAGGAGCGTGCTCTGAGCTGCAGCAGCAGCAGCAGGAAGGCCAGTGTGAGGCCGCTGGGCAGCCAGGAGGGAGGGGCAGCCAGGTGGGGGTGGGGCCAGAGAGCCTCCTCTTGGAGGGTTGCAGACCATCCGAAGATGTTTGCATTTACTTCTGAGTATGATATGAAATCACTGGTGTGTTCTGAGTAGAGAAGGGGCTTGCTTTATGTTTTACAAAGATCCCTGTGGTTGCCATGGGGGCAACCAGACTGTGGGGCACAGGTGGAGGCAGGGAGCCCTGGCAGGAGGGAGAACTCAGGGCCTGGATGAGGGTGGTGCCACCAGAGTGCGGAGAAAGCCTACAGATTTGGGTCTGCTTGGATGGCCAACATCCCCAACTCCTCCACTGCTAAAGTGGGGGGTACTAGGATGTTTAAATAGCATCACCCCTGTAAAGCATAGAGAAAAGTGTCAGGCACGGAGTGGATACTCAAAATGTGTTATCATCATCGTCATCTGTACACAGAATGTGCTCACAGGGTAGCTTGCTTTGCTGTCTGGCTGACTGTCACCCAGGCCCAGTCACAGAGGTGCATAATGTCACTCATTCTTTAGGCCTGACACTGATTGTGATATTGCAGTCGCAGTGACAGTGAGTAAATTTGATTGCCACCTAATGGTTCTCTGGGCTACAGAGAAAAGTGCATTTTTCTAAATTCACACTGTCTCTTGGCCGTTAAACAAACAGTAAATTCGCGGTTTGATTGAGATGGATGCTAGTTACTACACAAGCTCTGTGGCTTGGCGTCCCACAGAGAGCCGGAGTCATCCTGATAACAACAGGGCTCGGGACCCAGTTTGCTGTCACCACATTCAGGGGGCCACACGGACCTTCCTGTCTGTTTGGATTTCATGTTTGTTTCTCTTAAAAGGCTCCTGGAAGACGGTGGTAAAACTGCGGTCTTATCATGCTGAGGCTTCCCAGCTGCAGCCTCGCTGAGAAAAAGACGAGAAAAAATGGAACTCTGTCCTTGAAGAACATAGTGGTAGTAACAACAGGCACCATGGAGGGTCGGAGAGGGGTGCCCAAGACCACCTTCAGGGCCTTTTTTTTATTATTATTAAATCACAGCTGTGTACATTAGTGCAATCATGGGGTACAATGCACTGGTTTTATATACAATTTGAAATATTTTCATCACACTGGTTAACATAGCCTTCATGGCATTTTCTTAGTTATTGTGTTAAGACATTTATATTCTACATTTAGTAAATTTCACATGTACCCTTGTAAGATGCACCGCAGGTGTAATCCCACCAATCACCCTCCCTCCGTCCATCCTCCTCCCTTCCCTCCCGTTCCCCTTTCCCTATATTCTTGGGCTATATGTACACCATGGAATATTATGCAGCCTTAAAGAAAGATGGAGACTTTACCTCTTCATGTTTTCATGGATGGAGCTGGAACATATTCTTCTTAGCAAACTGTCACAAGAATGGAAGAAAAAGTATCCAATGTCCTCAGCCCTACTATGAAACTAATTTATAGCTTTCATATGAAAGCTGTAACCCAATTACACCCTCAGGGCCTTTAATTCACCAGAAGGGCTCAGAGAATGCACTGATAACTGTCATATCTGTGGCCAGGGCGGGTTATAGCAAATGATATGGATTAAAAACAGCCAAGAGAAGAGGCAGAGTGGGCAGGGTCCAGGAGAGCTCCTTACACAGAGCATTCAGCTGCCCTCTCCCAGTGGAGTCGGGGTCAGTGATGCATGGCAGGGGAAGCTCACCCAAGCCTTGAGGTCCAACGTTGTTTTGGGGGTTCAGCCATATCTGCGTAACTGACCACCCGCACAGCTGCCCTGAGAACCCAGCCTTTCGAAGGTCAAGGTGATATGACATTTCCTAAGACCTCCACTACCAATCACATTGTTAGTGTCACTACCTGCATGGCTCAAGGCCCCCAACTGAGCAGAGATTCTTCAATCAGGCCAAAACTTCCCCAAGACACCAGGATCAGTGATTGACTAGGAAGGCTCATGGTACTGAGTATACTGTGGTAGCTGTGACTCAGGTTTATTATAGTGAAAGGATTCGCAGAAATTTCAACAAAGGGAAAAGGGACATTGGTAAAATCTAGAGGGAAGCAGGCACAAGCTTCCAGAGTCCTCTCCCTACAAGATCACACAGAATGTGCTTAATTCTCCCTGCAAAGAGTTGAGATAGCTCAGGGAAGCGACTCTGAGCTTAGGAGTCAAAGGTTTCTCTTGGGGTCAGTCACATACCCAGCATGTGCTGAGGTCCCAGCATCCAGGAGGAAAGAGGTGATCAGCTAGACCACATTGCACCCAGTCTAACCCTGGGGTCAGTGGGCCTTCTGAAGAAGACCTCAACTGAGTTGTAACACATGTGTGGAGAGCTAGAAAGAGTGGGGGAGCCTGTGCACTGAGGAGCAGCAGCCAGGTGCCTCACGGAGAGGCCGTGAGCTGCAGGGCAGACCCAGGACAATACAACCTCCACAGCCAGGGAGCTGTGGGCCCAGCATATGCCCAGGGTGGCCTAACCAAAGAGCTGGGCAGCCAGGCAGGTTAGTCTGCATGAGCCAGGGAAGCCTTCTGAGAAGGGATAATTGCAGGGAGGGAGGAGGCTTGCAGGGCGAGGAGGACTCAACTCCTTCTCAAGCCTGTAGAGTGATTGGAGATGGGGCAAAGGCTTGAAAAAGCGTCTTCATGATGAAATGCGCAGTGAGGTGCCATGATGTGTGAATGAACACACACAGACCAAAAGCCACATTCCTAAGCACCTACATCACTTGGAAATAGTGCCAGTGTAGAGGCTGAACTGGAGAGAGACGCCGAGATCACAGGGTAGCCGAGGGGAAGGAACTGCAGGTGCATGTGAAGGGGTCCAGCCTACCCTAAGGTTCGGGGTTTTAAATAAAAAACAATCAGAGTACAGATTCACAGGGTTCAGTATTATTTTATCACCCATCTGTGGTATGGAGGGTTTTTTCAAAATTTAAAGAATTACGGTTTTAGAAAGTGCCTGGGGTTGGAGAGGTGGGATGAGGGCAACAGAACAATGAAACAGGAGGCAGAACAGCTGGGGCCTGGCTGGGGGCTACCGGGAGCACAGCTGGGGGACTTTACCTCTGAGGGGGCAGGGGGGTGCTGGGTTATTTGAGTGAGGGATGAGGAGACTCAGGTTAAGATCTGAGGTTTATACCCAAATGTGCAGGGTTGACCGGGAGATGGAGGGACCTGTTCAGGTGGTGAAAATGATCTAGATGGTGACCCAGGGAAAGCCCTGTTGGTTTAGAGGAGACACCAGAGATGACGAGTGAATTAAGAGCTCACTTGGTCCCCGAGACAGGGAACTGGTCTGGTGAGGGGAGAGGGCTTGAAGGGGGCGGGTGTGTGTGTGCACAGGTGTTTGCGAGTGTATGTGCTCATCTGTGTACATGTGCGTGTCTGTGTGTAAGTGTGTGCATTCCGTGTCTGTGCAGATGTGTGAGCCTGTGTGTGCGTATGTGTGCCTGTGTGTGCGAACCTATGTGTGCATGTGTGAGCCTGTGTGTGTGAACCTATGTGTGCATGTGTGAGCCTGTGTGTGCGTATATGTGGCTGTGTGTGTGAACCTATGTGTGCATGTGTGTGTGTGTGCATGTGGCCTGAGCACCCCCATCCCTGGCTCTCCTCTGTCTTTGCGGAGGCAGGTGCAGGAGGGGCAGGGGGAGCTCAGGCCCTCTGCCCAGCCCACATCCCCCATAACCCCAGGTGTGGTTCTCGCTTCAGGAGCTATACTGCAGCACCATGGACACTTTCCAGAAGTTTCTGGATGTCTTCTTCCTTGAGACACTCCCGGGCATGACGGGGCTTCCCCCAGTGGAGTGTGACTACCTGAGGCAGGAGGTGTGGGAGGACACCGTGCAGCAGCTGGGCCAGTCAGACCGCTTCCGCAGGCAGCAGTGGGAGCTCTTCCAGGAGCTCCTGCAGCAGGAACAGCAGGTGAGTGCATTTGGGGGCACAGGGGCATTTTGGAAGCTGGTCAAGAATAACAACGCACTGGTTTGGTGGGTGGTCCCGTACCTGCTGCAGACCTCTAAAAAGGCTGCCACTGCCCCTGCCCATCTCCCACAGCAGCGCCTGGCGGGAGGTGGAGGGGGCCGGCAGGGTGAGGGAGCAGGACCCAGCTCTCCCCTGGTGGGAAGTCAGGAGATGATGCCTTATGTTGATCTGTCAAGAAAGAGTAGCAGAGTGTGTTCTCAGAATGAGAGAAATAAATAGCAAAACAAATGGTGGCAGAAGGTGGATCTCAGGGGCCTGGGCCGTGTGGGGGGAGGGCCTGCACAGGGCACCTGCTTTTCAGTGAAAGTCTAGTTGCTTATTAAGACCATGGATCTATACTGTGGGCAGAATGATGGTACCGCAAAAGTGTCCACATCCTGATGCCCAGGCCTTGGGCAATATGTCCTCTCACATATCAAAGGGAACTTTGTGGATGGGATTAATTTAAGGGTCTTGATATATGGGGATGTTCAGGACTATGCAGGTGAGCCCAGCTGGGGGATTTGCCTGTGAGGGGGTGGGGGTTTCTGGCTTATTTGAGTGAGGGAGGGGGAAACTCAGCTTATATAAAGGGGCGGCAGAAGGGTCAGGTCAAAAGAGGAGATGATGTAGGCAGAGGTTAGAATGGTATAGCCACAAGCCTGGGGGACACTGGCAGCATCCAGACGCTGCAAAAGGTAAGCAACTTTCCAGATCTTCCCCTCGAGGCCTGCTGGGCTCCACCTTGATTTTAATCTATTAAAATCCATTTCAGACATCTGACCTCCAGAACTCTAAGGTAATAAAATTGTGTTATGGTAAGCTGCAGTTTGTGGCAATGTGTTACAGTATGAATAGGAAATTACTACAATACATACGTACATAAATATATATATACATGAGAGTGAGAGAGACACATTCTGTCACCCTGGGAAGAGTGACATGGTGTCAAACCTCACACCAACCTCAAACCTTCGGCTCAGACGATCGCTTTCCCTCAGACTCCTCAGTAGCTGGGACTATAAGCGCCCACCACTATGCTCGGCTAGTTTTTCTATTTTTAGTAGAGACGGGGTCTCCCTCTTGCTCGGGGAGAACTCCTGAGGTCAGGTGATCCACCTGCCTGGCCCTCCCAGAGTTCCCGAATTACAGACGTGAGTCACCACATCCAACCTCATTGATTTTATTTTTTAAAAATTAAAAGGCATGAAAAACAAGGGATTTCCAAATTCAGCAGGTACCAACATTGCTCACCTTTCCTTTCTCCCTGGCCTTCTGCCCTAGAGGCTGTAAAGCTAACATGGTCAACAGCCTGGTATCCTCTGCAAATAGCAGTGGCTGAGAGACACAAAGTGGACCTAAGAGACAAGGTGTGTCACCCGCAAGGGGCTTCTCTCTCCTAATGTAGATGCCAGATCTTCCTTGGAGCAACCCCCTTCCTCAGCCTTCTGTACTTCCTGCCTGAACACGCACAGGAGCCCCTTCTCTGCCCAGTCAGTGAAGCAAAGTCCTGGACGGCCTGAGTTCCTGGTGGTGGAGCTGGTCTCTGTCCCTGACTGCTCTCATCCCAGGTTCTTGTTGTCAGAAACAACCCTCATTTCTTTATATTAAGTTGTCAGTTAGTTACAGAAGACCCCTCTGATGCATGTAAAAGAAAATTTCTAAAGCAATGCTGGAACTGTACAGCACATGAAGTAACCAGAGGGGAGTGTTGTGCAAACACACGACCATTCTCAGCTCAGTTACCTCCCTGGCTGGATTCTCAGACCTCTCTCTGGTGCGTTTGGTCCTCTGACAGCTGCACCTGGTTGCTCTGTCACAGGGAACTGGACTCTTCTGCATTGGGCTATGAGTTTCTGAAGGCAGCATCCCTGGTTTTCATATTTACCCCTGCATATTCAAAGCCCAATGGCTGTAATATAGTTCATGCTAAGGAAAACTTTACTGCAGGGCAGTGCCTGTGGCTCAAAGGAGTAGGGCACCGACCCCATATACCTGAAGTGGTGGGTTCAAACCCAGCCCCGGCCAAAAACTGCAAAAAAATTAAATTAAATTAAATTAAAAAAAAAAAAAACTTTATTGCAGTCCCAGCAACAATAATGCAGCTTTGGAAATTACGCAGGGCCACCTTGACCCTGTATTGTCCAACAGATCTAGATGAAGCTGATTTCATCCACTTGTACCAAATTATAGGCCCCAGGCCAATCAATTTACAGTCTCTGGGGAGGCGGAAGGATTCCCTTAGAAAACTCTGCAGGCAAGGGTCTTCTCAAGACTGCTATGGTTTTGCAGCCAGGCCCCCAACCTCCGGAACTCAAGACATTGGTTTGAGCCAGAGCAGACACGGTAGTGGGCTGTGTGACCTAAGCCAATTAACTGAGCTCCTGCAGCTCTGGTTTTTTGCACCATGTGCTAAACATCCCAGAACCCCAGCTTCTTGGTGCAAACTAGGAATCAAAGTACCTGTTAGACCTAGTGGGCCTAGGCTAAAGCAAAAAAAGTGTCAGGCCTTTTTTCCTAGGTTATAATGGAAAAATACCAGCCAACTCCTGGCAAATTTCTGGACTGTGAGCTTTCAAAAAAAGTAATGAATTAAGTCTAGTTCACCCCCAAGATAAATGAGAAAGGACTCATTGATTTCTTGCTTCTACTTCACTGCCAGTTTTATTATTATTTTTTTTATTGTTGGGGATTCATTGAGGGCACAATAAGCCAGGTTACACTGATTGCAATTGTTAGGTAAAGTCCTTCTTGCAATCATGTCTTGCCCCCATAAAGTGTGACACACACCAAGGCCCCACCCCCTCCTTCCGTCCCTCTTTCTGCTTTTCCTCCCACCCATAACCTTAATTGTCATTAATTGTCCTCATATCAAAATTGAGTACGTAGGATTCATGCTTCTCCATTCTTGTGATGCTTTACTAAGAATAATGTCTTCCACTTCCATCCAGGTTAATACGAAGGATGTGAAGTCTCCATTTTTTTTAATGGCTGAATAGTATTCCATGGTATACATATACCACAGCTGGTTAATCCATTCCTGGGTTGGTGGGCATTTAGGCTGCTTCCACATTTTGGCGATTGTAAATTGAGCTGCAATAAACAGTCTAGTGCAAGTGTCCTTATGATAAAAGGATTTTTTTCCTTCTGAGTAGATGCCCAGTAATGGGATTGCAGGATCAAATGGGAGGTCTAGCTTGAGTGTTTTGAGGTTTCTCCATACTTCCTTCCAGAAAGGTTGTACTAGTTTGCAGTCCCACCAGCAGTGTAAAAGTGTTCCCTTCTCTCCACATCCACGCCAGCATCTGCAGTTTTGAGATTTTGTGATATAGGCCATTCGCACTGGGGTTACGTAGTATCTCAGCGTGGTTTTGATTTGCATTTCTCTAATAGATAGGGATGATGAACATTTTTTCATATGTTTGTTAGCCATTCATCTGTCTTCTTTAGAGAAGGTTCTATTCATGTCTCTTGCCCATTGATATATGGGATTGTTGGCCTTTTTCATGTGGATTAATTTGAGTTCTCTATAGATCCTAGTTATCAAGCTTTTGTCTGATTCAAAATATGCAAATATCCTTTCCCATTGTGTAGGTTGTCTCTTTGCTTTGGCTGTTGTCTCCTTGGCTGTACAGAAGCTTTTCAGTTTAATGAAGTCCTATCTGTTTATTTTCGTTGTTGTTGCAATTGCCATGGCAGTCTTCTTCATGAAGTCTTTCCCCAGGCCAATATCTTCCAGTGTTTTTCCTATGCTTTCTTGGAGGATTTTTATTGTTTCATGCCTTAAATTTAAGTCCTTTATCCATTTTGAATCAATTTTTGTGAGTGGGGAAAGGTGTGGGTCCAGTTTCAGTCTTTTACATGTGGATATCCAGTTCTCCCAACACCATTTATTGAATAGGGAGTCTTTCCCCCAAGGTATGTTCTTGTTTGGTTTATCAAAGATTAGGCGGTTGTAAGATGTTAGTTTCATTTCTTGGTTTCCTATTTGATTCCAAGTGTCTATGTCTCTATTTTTATGCCAGTACCATGCTGTCTTGACCACTATGGCTTTGTAGTAAAGACTAAAATCTGGTATGTTGACGCCCCCAGCTTTGTTTTTATTACTAAGAAGTGCCTTAGCTATACAGGGTTTTTTCTGGTTCCATACGAAACGCAGAATCATTTTTTCCAAATCTTGAAAGTACGATGTTGGTATTTTGATAGGAATGGAATTGAATAGGTAGATTGCTTTGGGAAGTATAGACATTTTAACAATGTTGATTCTGCCCATCCATGAGCATGGTGTGTTCTTCCATTTGTTAAAATCCTCTGCTATTTCCTTTCTGAGGATTTCATAATTTTCTTTTTAGAGGTCCTTCACCTCCTTTGGTAGGTATATTCCTAGGTATTTCATTTTCTTTGAAACTATGGTGAAGGGAGTTGTGTCCTTAATTAGCTTCTCATCTTGACTGTTATTGGCGTATACAAAGGCCACTGACTTGTGGACATTAATTTTATATCCTAAAACATTACTGTATTTTTTGATGACTTCTAGGAGTCTTGAGGTTGAGTCTTTGGGATTCTCTAAGTACAAGATCATGTCACCAGCAAAGAGGGAGAGTTTGACCTCCTCTGCTCCCATTTGGATTCCCTTTATTTCCTTGTCTTGCCTAATTGTATTGGCTAGAACTTGCAGCACTATGTTGAATAGTAAAGGTGACAGAGGACAACCTTGTCTGGTTCCAGTTCTAAGAGGAAAAGCTTTCAGTTTTACTCCATTCAGTAAAATATTGGCTGTGGGTTTGTCATAGATAGCTTCAATCAGTTTTAGAAATGTGCCACCTATGCCTATACTCATCAGTGTTCTAATTAGAAAAGGATGCTGGATTTTATCAAATGCTTTTTCTGCATCTATTGAAAGGATCATGTGATCTTTATTTTTGCCTCTGTTAATATGGTGGATAACGTTTATGGACTTGTGTATGTTAAACCAGCCTTGCATCCCTGGGATAAAGCCTACTTGATCATGATGAATGACTTTTTTGATGATAAGCTGTAATCTATTGGCTAGGATTTTGTTGAGAATTTTTGCATCTATATTCATGAGTGAGATTGGTCTAAAATTCTCCTTTTTGGTTGGGTCTTTTCCTGGTTTTGGTATCAGGGTAATATTTGCTTCATAGAATGTGTTGGGGAAGATTCCTGCTTCCTCAATTTTTTGGAATAATTTCTACAGTACAGAAATAAGCTCTTCCTTGAAAGTTTGATAGAATTCTGGTGTGAAGCCATCTGGACCAGGGCATTTTTTGGTTGGAAGATTTTTTATTGTTTCTTTAATCTCAGTGCTTGAAATTGGTCTGTTCAGGAGCTCTATTTCTTCCTGGCTAAGTCTAGGGAGAGGGTATGATTCCAAATATTGATCCATTTCCTTCACATTGTCAAATTTCTGGGCATAGAGTCACTGCCAGTTTCTTGCTTGGCTAACTCCCTGGGAAACAAACTGGGAAGCACCATCTGTCCCCGGACTGACTTTAAACAATACCAGGTGGAGAAAATACTGAAACTAAGATGTATGGGGGACAGTATTGAAACGAAGATGTATAGAGGGAAAATATTAAAAGAAGGATGTGTGACGTATGGCTAACTAACCACAAAATTCTGCTTCTGTGCAATGCTTGCTTGCTACCCTACCCAGATGCACCTGGACAGCCTGCGTGCCAACCAGGATGCAGACCAAGCCTTAAAAACCTGACTCCTTAAGCACAGCTCTCAGAAACCCCATGCTGAGACACTGAGGCAGTCGCCAGCCAGCTTTTCAATAAAGCAACTCTGCTATAAATTAGGCTTGTTTGGCCGTGTGGTCTTCATGGAACTCCTGGGCACAACATACCCAATGAGTAATTGAGGCAATACAAGTTAAAACCTTTTGCACAAGGTCCGTTGAATCATTTGATGGTATTGACAGTGAAAAACTCCAGAATTTCATTTCTGGTAAAATATCTAAAACTTCTGAAAATGAGTCTCAAGTTACTTTAGGCACATAACAATTATGTGTATCTCTGTTTTTTGTTGCTTTTATTTATTTACTTTGTGAGCGTATGATTGTGAATTTTCCTTGGTATATGAGGGATGAGTTTTGCATTCAAAAAGCAA
The DNA here is from genome assembly GCF_027406575.1 of Nycticebus coucang. NCBI lineage: Eukaryota > Metazoa > Chordata > Mammalia > Primates > Lorisidae > Nycticebus > Nycticebus coucang. Next base: position 88,352,186 of record NC_069796.1, on the reverse strand, counting down.
GCACAAGAGTTAATGACCTTATCAATTGATCAGATGAGTATGGCCCAACCTTGTTTTCTCAAAGTGTATATGTCATAATTAATGTACTGATTGCTCAATTGTCCTTAATTACCACAAGATACTTAAAGATCCATATTTTCTCCCTCTCTCTCTCATATTTCATCATTGATGTAAAAAATGAGAAATGAACTTTTTATGCTTGGGATGAATATTAGTCATGAAAAGCACCAGCAAACACACTCGGACTACAAATTGCCTTTCCCATCTTGTTTTCTATCCAAAAAGGCCTTGGCAGTTCCATAACCTGTTGCTCAGGGATGTTGTTAAAAATTAAGGAATCTGTGAATTACACACTCAGAACAGGTTTCATTTCTCAAAATTTAATGCTGCCACAGTGCAGGGGTCTGGGCTTCTCCCAGTCCACTTGTGGTAGGCAGCATAATGGCCCCCCAACGAGGACCATGCTATCATCCCTAAAACCTGCGAACGTGGCAGATTACATGGGAAAGGACTTTGGAGAGCAATTAAGGATCTTGAGATGGGGTCGTGCTTATCTAGCCCAGCCCGATGTCACCACAAGGGTCCTCATAAGTGACAGAGGACTTTTGAGAGAGCCAGTGTCAGAGCCATGCTACCCAAGGGTCTCTACCACCCATTGCTGGGTCGGAAGATGGAGGAAGGGGCTGTGAACTTGGATGCAGGTGCTCTCTCAGACCTGGAAAAGGCAGGACCCTGACCCTGCTCTAGGCCTTTCCAGGGGAATGGCACCATCCTTTGAGCCCTCAAGACCCATTTGGGACTTCTGAAGTCTAGAAATGTAAGATAATCAATTCTTGCTCCTTTAAGCCACTACATGTGTGGTGCTTTGTTGCAGCAGCGACAGGAAACTTCCAACCACTTGGTGAGGATGCGGGGTGGGGAGCTAGCTGTCTAGCCCAGTGTAAGAACACCAGCGCGAAGGCAAACCACCGAGTTTGTATCCCGCTCCCCCTCACTCCTCCCACACCCTGAACCCCAGTCTGGGCAGGTTTCTGTCACCTCACCACCACATCTGCTCTCCTCTGTGCCAAGAACAGCAGTGTCTGGCCGAGTCGGTCTCTCCCCTCTTCCCTGAAGAGCCAGTCGCTTGGCTCCTCTGCTTCTCCTCCCTGCTCACCAGCGGCCCCTTCCCAGTCCCCTCTTCTGCTTCCTGGTCCTGAATCCCAGAGAGGCCCGGGATGTAGTCTGCGGCCCTGTTCTTCATCTGCACGCACTGTCGTGGTGACCCCGTCCAGTCACGCGATGTCGTGTTAGTTCCAAACTGGCAGCTTAAAGCCACACAGTCGCGAGTGTCTGGCAGGATCCAGTGCCTCGAGGGTTGTTGGACTGAAGGCCAACGACTCCAAAACGTATCCCTCCCACTCAGAATTGCTGATGAACCGAGGTCTGTGTGCAGTCTGTCTAGATGACTGAGATACTGCAAATGTAGGGCTGTTGCTCTTCTGCTATCCTGCCCCACCCACAGCTGCATTCCAACTCTCCACTTAACTGCAGCAAAAGCCTTGGGGCCAGACTCCAATCCTCTTTTCTTTCACAGACTGCATGGCTGGCAGGAAATCCCACTGGCTCTAGCTTCCCTAATCCAGGGTGTGATCACTGTCTGCTCAGCACCCCAACCAGAGCCTCCCACTGTCTGGGTTACTGTGACAGCCAGCCAGCTGCGTCCCTCCCTTATCAACTTCATCCCGACTGCTACTTCTAAGACATACCATATGCCAATAATTCACATTTAAAAATATATCAACATCCCTGAAATTGCGAGGCTTCTTAATTTAATTGGCAGTGACTTTTTTCTCTTAGTGACAGCATCTTATAATCATGAGCATGATAGACTTGATCAAGACACATTGTGTCATTCTCTGCTCAAAATCCCTGTTGGTTTCTCATTTCTCTTAGTATCAAAGTCAGGGTGCCACTCAGGGAGGCCCAGGTGGAGCCCAGGAGTTTGAGATCTGCCTGAACCACATAGCAAGACCCTGTCTCTACAAAAAATTAAAAACATAGCCAGGCGTGGTGGTGCACACACATAGTCCCAGCTACTTGGGAAACCAAGGCAGGAGGATCACCTGAGTCCAGGATCAGTTAGATCACCACTGTGCTCTAACCTAGGTGGGAGCCTAGCTCTTAAAAAGCCAGAATCATCTTCTGCCCTGCAAGGCCTGTCATGTCCACACCTGGAAGCTCCTGATTCAGAATAAAAGCTACAGGGTGCCTAAAAATACGTCTAAGATGTAAAAAAGCTTAATGGAAAAGTTTACGAAATATTTTTGGAAGTGCAAAGAGTGCCCCCTTCTCGGGTAAGAAACTCAATTTTGCAAAGATGGCACTTCTCTTCCAATTAACCTATAAAATCAACTCAATTACAAGAATTAAAAAAAAAAATTCTCTCCGGCTCGGTGCCCGTATCTCACTGGTTAGGGCGCCAGCCACATACATGGGGGCTGGCCGGTTCTAACCTGGCCCAGGCCTGCTAAACAACAATGACAATAACAACAAAAAAATAGCCGGGCATCGTGTCGGACGCCTATAGTCACAGCTACTCACGAGGCTGAGGCAAGACAATTTCTTAGGCCCAAGAGTTTGAAGTTGCTGTGAGCTGTGATGGCCATGGTGCTCTACTCAGGGCGACATAGTGATAGTCTGTCTTTTTTTTTTTTAATTTGGCCGGGGCTGGGTTTGAACCCGCCACCTCCGGCATATGGGACCGGCGCCCTACCCGCTGAGCCACAGGCACCACCCGTGATAGTCTGTCTTAAAAAAAAGAAAAATTCTTTCCTACACTTAACCAACTAATCCAACTTGAAAACTGATTCCTTTTCACATGAAAGGAAACGCAACCAACTTGAAAACTGATTCCTTTTCACATGAAAGGAAACGCAACCAAGAATAGCTAAGATAGTTTTGGGGTTTTTTTGTTTTGTTTTGTTTTGTTTTTAATAGAGACAGAGTCTCACTTTATCGCCCTCAATAGAGTGCTGTGGTGTCACAGCTCACAGCAACCTCCAACTCCTGAGCTTAGCTGATTCTCTTGCCTCAGCCTCCCATGTAGCTGGGACTACAGGCGCCCGCCACGATGCCCGGCTATTTTTGTTGTTGTTGTTGCAGTTTGACGGGGGCCGGATTCGAACCTGCCACCCTCAGTATACGGGGCCAGCACCCTACCCACTGAGCCACAGGCGCTGCCCACTAAGGTAGTTTTGAACGAGACAATAAGGAAAGATGTGCACTGGCAAGTGTGAGGTGTTCTTGCTGTAGCCCCAGCACTCAAAGCAGCGTGCAGAAATAAGCAGACCAACTGAACAAGCTGCATGAGTGGATATTAATTACGAGGAATTAACATCCTCATCACAGGATTAATATCCACATTATAGGAAAGTTGGAAAAAATAAATTATTTAATAAACAATGCTGGGACAAGTAGTTATCCAGTGATGCAGAGAAAGTTAGATCTTTTCCTTATTCCGCAGAAAATAAATTTTAAACTTTTAGAAGAAAACACAAGAGAAAGTCTTAATGACATCAGGAGACAAGAGGTTTTTGTTTTTTTCATACTGTTTCTTTCTAATGAATTGACCATTACATTTCCAAAGTTCTGAAATGGCCAACAGACCATAGAAAGATAATTCTTTAGGCTCCTGCTTGAAACCAACAGCTTCAGCAAACTGCTGGCCTTGATTCAGGGCCAATTTTTTTTTTTTTTTTTTTTAAGCAAGAAACAAAAGGCAAAGCCAGACTGATGACATGAACTCCAGTTGAGTAACCACCTGTGTGCTTTCCCCTCTGTCCTGGGCTCAGGGATGGATGGAGGAGGGCGCTCTGTCCTCTCTGCTGCAGACACACCTTCGGGATGAGCACGAGAACACAGTCCGCGGAGTCTTGGACCGACTTGGCGGCCTCACTGAAGAGTGAGTACAGCTTTCTGTGGGATCCGGGTTTGCTCCTCACCCCCACGATGCTCTGTGCTCCTTGGTACCCCCATCGGCAGGTGGGCACACTGACTGCTGGCTGCCTCCCTTTGAGTGTAAGTGACCTCACATTTCTCAGCCTCAATTTTCTCATCTATAAAGTGGGGCTAAGGATACATACTTCATAGAGTTGTCTTTCCTAGGAACTTTTTGGAACAGCTTTTTTGAGGTATGATGTCTATGTATTTATTTCGAGTAAAATTTGATGCTTTTAAAAGAATTTACAGAATTCTGCCCCTATTGCCAATAGGAATTTAGAGCATTCCTATTGCCCCAGAAAAGCCCTGTAGTTCATTTGCAGTCACTCCTTCAATTATTGATCAATTTTTCTATTTATTTTTATACTTTTATTGTATAATTAACATAGTCTTTTCAGTGTGATGAAAAATATTTTTCTTTATTTCATATGAGAAAAATTATTTTGTTCCTTAGCTGTCCAGCCTTTTGGGGAAGTCTAATTTGCGTATGCCGCCAAGAAGCAGGTGCAGGCCTGAGTTAGTGGACAACTCAGGGAAAGCATCAGGAGAAAAGGATAGAACATAAGTAGGACCAAACCAGGGACACCTGCTCAGACCAGTTGCGAGAGCTTGAAAACCTGTATCTTTACATTGTAGTAGGAGTTGTGTTTAGTGTAAATCCTAATGCTTCTATATTTGGGTTTTCATATCAGTTTATGAAAATTCTTAGCTATTTTCTCTTCTTCTAGCCTCTCTTTCCTCTTTTTCCAGTGCTCTAGCTATACAATTTATTAGCCTTTTTTACCTTATTCCATTTGTCTCTTACATACTAGTCTGTATTTTTCATTATTTTGTTCTCTGTGGTCCGGTCTGGTAGTTTCTTTGAAGTTATCATCCAGTTTACTCTTCAGCTAGTCTACTGAGTTGTTAATGCCTGTTACTGTGTTTTCAGTTCTAGAATTTCCATTTGATTCTTAATTTCCATTTATCTTCTTAAATTATCTTATCTTTTAAGTTCTTGCACCTATTAATTACAATTATTGTAAAGCTCACATCTGATTATCCCATTATCTGATCTCGGGTAGGCCTGTTTCTGTTGTCTCTTTTTCTGTTTATTTTTGGTTAATTCTTATCTGTTTACATGTCTGATTATTTTTATTGAATGATGAAACCTGTGAATGAAAAATAATAATCTACAACTTCTAACAGTGATTTTAGGTAATGGTAGACTAACTCCATTTGAGGATTTAGCTGATACAGAAGTAGATCACTGTGAGAAATGGTTTCTTATTCCAAGGGTAAAGGTCCCCAGTGGAACTGGAGTGTTTTTTTGTTTGTTTGTTTTGTGAGACAGAGTCTCACTCTATCGCCCTGGGTAGAGTGCAGTGGAGTCACAGCTCACAGCAACCTCAAACTTTTGGGCTCCAGCAATTCTCTTACCTCAGCCTCCCAAGTAGCTGGGACTACAGGTGCCTGCCACATCGCCTGGCTATTTTTTATTTTTTGGTTGCAGTTGTCGTTGTTGTTTAGGTGTGCCGAGCTGGGTTCAAACCTGCCAGCCTTGGTGTAAGTGGCTGGTGCCCTAACCACTGTGCTATGGGCGCCAAGCCGGAAAGTCTGGAGTGTTTGCCAGGCCTTTCCTTCCTGGCTGGTGGCTAGAGCCTTTCAGACTCTCAGCAAACACCTCAAGGTGTACAGCCAAACCTTGGAGGTTTTTTACTTGAGTCACTGAGATAGGAACTCAAAAACTGCTCAAAATGTCAGCGCGTGATATGTTGATTCTGAAAGTTGTGTATGGAATTCCAAGTGTCCATTATGCTCCCTGGGCAGCTGGGAGGATGGGATAGAGTTAAAGCCTAATGTGCTGGCAAGAGCACTGACGCCAGCCCTGTGCTTTCCCCAAAGGTCCACGCAGTGTGTCCTGCAGGGCCATGAACTGCTGCTGCGCTCGGCCCTCCGGAGGCTGGACCTCCGCGGTGGTGCCCTGGCCACCCTGGCGCAGATGAGGCTGTCAGGGAAGAAGCGGCTCCTGCAGGAGCTGCGCGAGCAGCGTGCGCTGGAGCAGGGCTCCTCCCAGTGCCTGGATGAGCGCCAGTGGCAGCTGCTCAAAGCCCTGGTAAGGCCACGGCTCCCTGCCCTTCCTCAGCCTCGCTGCCCACAGGGTGCCCGCACGCAGAGCCTCCCATGGGTCTTGTGGCTGGCGGTGTGTCCACCCGGGCACTCGGGCTGTCAGGTGCACGGATTAACAGAAACTCACTGGCATGTAGTCCAGGAGGCTGAACGCCTGCAGCGCCATGTCGGCCGCTGAGTCCTTCTGCGGCCCCTGTTGTCCTGTGGGCAGCCATGCCTTCTTACCGCATCCTTGCATAGTTTTCTGATAAGGGTATCAGTCTGATTAGATCAGGTCCCATCCTTATGACCTTTTCTACCTTTCTGGCCTTTTTAAAGGTCCTGTCTCCACATACAGCGACCCACTGAGGTGATGGGCTTGAGCCTCAGCATACAAATTTTGAGAGAGCACAATTTAACCCATGACAAGTAGGGACAGTGGCTGCCCACTATAAGGGCACCCCTGTGCCAGAAGATTCTAGGGCAGGTCATATTCCATAATGAGAATTATACTAGAAAATCCATATAGAATCAGGGGTGGGTGCCTGTTGTCATTGGGATGTGGGAGAAAAAGCCCCTGTAATCTCTTTGAAGTCTAACAGCTTCAAAGAATCTGTAACCTGAGCTGAGATCCGAACCCAAGCAGGCTGACTCCAGTTCCCCTGCATAGCCGCTAAGCAGGGGCAGCCGCTGACGTCCTCTGACCTACTAGGGAGGCCCTAGCCCACAGTGTCTCTAGCTCTGCCCAGGAGAGGTCTGGGGAAGCAAGCAGGACTTACAGACGGGGCTCCCACTGCCCTTGCTTCTTTGTCTCTTACTCCCAGAAGTAAAGGCTGCCCTCGGCCCCTGTGCCTTGCCTCGGCTTCTGTGAAGGCTCACATCTGGCTCCAAAACCTGGCTCTGCTGTGTGACTGTCAGAAAGTTACTTAACTTCTCTGAGCCTTTATGTCCTCATCTGTCCTAGTGTTCAGGTCTCATGGTGTTCTAGAAGGATGAGCAAGGCCCCCCATCTCGTTAGGATCCACACATGGTGATGGTGCACAGGGCTCAGTAATTGCCCTTTTAGAAGAGGGAGACTCTTCACCAGACACTAGTCTCATCCACTGTATACTGGTTTTCACAAGCCCAAAGGCCAACACCTTTACTTCCCTTTCTCCATCCCTTTTCCAACCCTGTGGCACTGGGCAGGGCCAACCGTGCATCCTGGTCCTGGCCGTAGCATTCCCGTGCAGGGCAGCAGCGTGGACCCTCCCCCTGCCTTTCTCTCCAGGAGGCCCGTGTCCTGGAGGAAGCTGGCCACCTGGAGGATGAGGCGCAGCAGATGCGGCTGCAGCTCCAGCAGCAGCTTGTGGCCGAGGCCCAGGAGGTTGGGCAGCTGCTGCAGCAGCACACAGAGCGTGCCATCGGGCAGGCACTGCTGGGGCACGCACGCAGCACGGCCACCAGGAGCCGGGCCAAGGACAAGGATGACCTCAAGGTACATGCTAACCTCCTGTGTCTGGGGACACCCAAGACCCAAGAAGAATTGGGGTGACATCTGAATGCCAGGTCTGGCCTTGCAGCACCCTCATGGCACGTCTGGCCCTGCAGAGGTTCTCTGGCGTCTGTGGGCCTTGCTTGCCTCATCTGTAAGACGGGACCTTCTTCCTCACAGGATGCTAAGAACAGCTGCAACAGAGCTCAGGCTCTCTGTCTGCCATCAGGCCCTGTCCTGCTTCATTCTGAGCACTGGCTCGGCCCTTATAGAGGCCCTGATAGGGACATGATGTCATCCAGATCCACACAGCCAGGCAGAGGCAGAACTATGATTTAGGACCAAGCCCCTCTCCCAGGAGAGACGTGCCCTTTCCTGAGACACCGAGGCTTTGCAGAGGCTTGCTCCTTGTGCTGACAGTAATGACCAACAACAGTGATAAAATGGTGATAGCGAGAAGTCCTATTGGCATCACACTCAAGTCTAGGTGCGTTTGCCCACCTCGTCCCATCGGACTCTTTCCATGGCCCTGGCACAGACCTGCTGCTGCAAGGTGGCACCTGGGCTGCACCTGCTGGCCGCCTCCTGGCCACCTCCCCTCCCAGGTCATAAGGGACAGTGGGACACCCCCCTAGGGTGTTGCACTCTGCTGGGGTAAGAGCATCCATGGCTGGCAAACACCAGTGGGGGTGCAGGCCTTCAACCAGCAGGCAGCCCTCACATTGTCAGGTGCCAGGGAATTTCCAAGGGGTCCTTACATTTCTGTAAGTCTCTGCATCTCCACCCAGCAAAGAGGCTGGCTCATGTTTCTGTGATACCACCATCTGATACTAACAGAGATTAGGTCTGTGTTGGCTGGCGAAATGGGGAATATCACCTGTTTCCCTAAAATCCTCCAAATCTTATCTAATAATAACAACTGCTTGTTGCATGAAAAAGTAATAAAAATATAAGGGTATCATATTTTGTACTCAGCTTCCGAGAGGGACTTTGAGTTGAGATTAGAAAATAAAGATCCTCCCCACTGCTTTACACCTGCAAGAAAGAGCTCTGTGCTTACTTTCTAGAAGAATGGTCATTTGTTCCACTGCTATTTCAGAGCACCAGGTCCTGTGGTAGGTCCTGGGATGGAGAGCGAGCCAGGTGAACAGCATTTTCACCCTCATGGAGCTGGGGAGACTGGGGAAGACAGAGCCTTGGTCGTCCTGGAGCAGGACTCACAAGGGGAGCAGAGCAGCAGGTGGTGCCAGGATGGGTGAGGATGGGTTGAAAGCAAAATACTTGAGCAAACATGCCTGCCTATGTGCACGAGATGCCAGCCAGACAAAACCACTGAGGAAGTGAGCAGGCTAGCCGAGGACAGGGGGCCTGGAGATGGGAGGAGGGGGAGCTGCGTAGGGATGAGAACACACATCACTCCTCTGGGCAGGCAGGTGGATGTAGCCAGGACAGCGAAGCAGGTGGATTTGCCAACCTGAGAGGGAAGAAGACAGGAGCTCCTGCTGGGAAGTACAAGGCCAGAGCCCAGGGCCCCTGGAAAGGTGGAATCAGAGCCCTCTTTGTGGGTATGGAGGTAGAATCAGAGCCCTCTTTGGGGATATGGAGGACAGGCAGAGGAAGAGGAGAGGATCAGCTGCAGTCAGGAGTGAGCTTGGGAGTGAGAAGGCCAACTCAGACCTGATCTGTGTCTGGGCACCACACCTGCATGTCCAGGCACATTTCTCAAAGAAAGTACTATGAGTGTGAGAAGACAGCACAGCCCTGAATAATTACTCCATAATAGGTGGAAGCCAGGAGCTGTGGGTTGTGCCTGTAGTCCCAGCTACTCGGGAGGTCAAGACAGGAGGATTCCTTGAACACTAGGAGTTTGAGTCCAGCCTGGGCAGTATAGCAAGACCCCATCTCTATAAAAATAACAGTAATAATAAATGGGTATTTACTTCTTCTTGCCCAAAGCCTGCCACCATCCAATAAATATTTCTTGAAATGGGGATGCTGGTGTCTAACTTTTTTGAGTTTTGCCCATAATCTTAAGAAGAAAAGAATGGTACAGCCAACACGTCCACCATAATAACTGGTCTCAGCGTGTCCTCTCTTTTCTGCTTGGGTCTGAAGGTGTATCATTTAGGAATGCTTAAAGGTGCAAGTAACAGAAAGCCCTACTAAAAAAGCTTGAATAAATAGAAAGTACTTATCCTATGAAATAAGACATATGGAGATGGGTGGTCCCAGGCTGGCAAGTGGCTCTCTTCAATGAGCCCAAGGGCTAGGCCCTTTCTTTCCAATCCACCTTTCTTGTTATTATTCATTTATTTTATTTTTGCTGCATAGTTTTAAAATAGCCACTGCCTCCTCGTACACCAAGTCTGCATTCCAGGTAGGAAGAAGGAAGTGGCTTCACACTAATGATCAGAAAAGGAAGGCCTCTGCAGCAGACTTTCCCTGTCATTATATTTCATTGGCCAGAACTAGATGATACAGGAAGGCTTAGACCATCCACGACCTGGGAAAATAGAAGATGATCACAACTAGTTTAAACAAACCACGCACTCTGCTCCCTGACAAATCCAAGTCAGGGAGCGGATGGAAGACACCAATCAGGACGAGGGGAGGCAGGACGCTGAATGCCCAGTGCCTGCCGTGTCTGTCCCCTCTGCTGTCACTGTCCTTACCCTGCTACCCTCTCCCCCCACAGAGGACGCTGATGGAGGCGGCAGTGGAGAGCGTCCACGTGACCAGCACTGGTGTCAGCTCCCTGGTGCAGGAGTATTACCAGCACATCAGGAAGATCGCTCAGGCCCACGAGGAGAGGAGACTGCAGCTCCTGAAGACCCTACAGGGTATGTGCCCTGCTCAGAAAGTCCCAGAAGGGACGGACCAGACATGCTCTTACTTTGGGGTAGGATGTCAACTGCTTCAAATTTTATTTTGGGGGATTTAATTTTTTTTAATGTATTTATTCATTCCCTGCTTTGTCCCCAAAAGACTTTTTAAAGGGCACTTACAGAGACACATAAGGGAATGTAGAGCACAATAGGACTTTCTGTGAGGAGGTAAGTCAGGTCAAGGACGGGGAGAGACAGACACAGGGTAGGGTTGTTATCCAGGACACGTGCCTGCACAGCCGACTTAGATGGGAAATTATTTTGTCTCCAAGTTTTCTGGTAGCCAAGGAAGTGGAAAATGCTTAGTGAAGCCACTGCAGTGACTGTGAGTAAGAGCAGGCCAAAGACCCTGAGATGGTTCTGAGACCTCAAAAGTTTTCTCCCATCTTAGAAAAGGCCATCCAGGGGGGCTCCAGACTGCTGGGCGGACCCTGCTCCGAGCGATCCACCACGGAGCCACGGGAGGCCGCCCCAGCCTGAGCCCCCGCCTGAGCCCCAGTCCGGGTCCTGAGCCGCAAGCTCTGCCATCACCTCTGTAGCCCCGCGTCGTCGGTTCCCGGACACGCAGCTGACGCTGGGAAGGCAGCGGGCGCCGAGCAAGTTGCCAGCGCACCTCTCCACCCAGGGAAAGTTTCCCCCGCAGCCGCCAGGGGGAGTTGGCTCCAGGTCCGGTGCCACCACTAGAAGAGGCTCCAGTCCAGAAGGAAAGTTAAAGGACAGAAATTTAGAAAGTAATCTGGTGGATTAGAGCTGTGCCAAGAGACAAGGTTGAAGAATGCACATCAACCCCACTGACGCGAGCTGCAAACCCCAAGGAGACAAACAAAAGGTACAAAATTCATCACCAAGCGACGGGAGTCCTCTCCCCCATGAGAACAGCTCAGAGTGCCCCACAAACAAACAAGCAGAGTTCAAAGGTCCTCCCACTACACTCCAGGGGAGAGACCTTCTAAAAACTGGACCTACATCCCCTACTAGGGTGCCATGGTGTTCTCCTGCCACGCATAAACCTGTATATATTCTCTACCTACAATTCTGACCTCCAAGCACTCCCCTCCACTCTCACTCTGAGGTCTGGAGGCCTGTGCCCCAGGAGTCCTGATCCTTGGGTGATTTCTCAAGGGGTATGGACAGGGCCTGGACTGAAGCTGGCTAGTGCTGATTCTGCGGCATGGGAGTGAGGAGAGGTCAGTCGGCTGAGAGGGAACCAGGCTGGAGTGGTGGTGCCCCAAGGCGCAGAACAGCAGCCATTTTTGGTGACAATAGGGCTCACCCCCGGATATTCCGAAGTCACACCCCCTGTCACTCTGGACAACCGGAGGAGGCCAGGCATCTTCTCAGGTGGCCACCACCGCGGAACAGATCTAGGAAGACGCAGGCCCTGTGAGTAAAGGGTTTGCCTGAGGCAGTAACGGCCTGGATGGAGCACGGGGACTGACTAGAAAATGTATGCACAGAGCCGGGAGATTCCCAGGGCAGGGCTGACCCAGAGGACTGCTTTACTGAGCCTAAGATGCATGCGGCCCCCCAGGGATCGTCAGCATATAGACAAAGGAAGGCAGGAGGCTAGAACTGACAGCTAGCTGAATACAAACCTGCAGGAGCAAAGACGGGGCCTGAAGCGCAGGTTCTGGGAACTCAAAACAGCTTCTGTTCTGCAGGGGAATTTAGCAGGGACAGAAACAAATTCCTGCAAAGTTGTTCTATTCTGTCAGTAACATCAATCAGGGGTGGGGCTGGAACTGAGTAAATACCCCCAGCCTCCATCAAGCACCCAAGCTTGTCAGGCCTCAATTCCCCCTGCTGGATAGAGGCAGAGAGCAGCAGCCTGGCTGAGCAGAAATAGATTTCCTTGTGATTCAGGCAGGTGCAAACCCCTGGAGTATCTGCTCATTGGAAGCAACTGGGTCACAGCCCTGCAAGGTTATCAGTGACTGGGTGTGACAGAGGTGCAAGGTGGGGAAGGAGGCATCAACCTTCCCAGACTAATCTATTTGCTGGGTGGATCCTCCTGACTTCACGGAGCACCAGAGCATGTCATATTTGACTTACCAATATTCTCCATTAATGTGAACGGCTTAAGCTGTCCTCTAAAGAGGCACAGGTTGGCTGACTGCATACAAAAACTCAGGCCAGATATTTGCTGCATAAAAGAATCACATCTTACCTTAAAAGATAAATATAGACTCAGGGTGAAAGGATGGTCGTCCATATTTCAGGCAAATGGTAGCCAGGAAAAAGCAGTTGTTGCAATTCTATTTGCAGACACAATAGGCTTTAAACCAGCAAAAGTAAGGAAGGATAAGAATAGTCACTTCATATTTGTTAAGGGTAATACTCAATATGATGAGATTTCAATTATTAATATTTGTGCACCCAACCAGAATGCACCTCAGTTTATAAGAGAGAGAAACTCTAACAGACATGAACAACTTGATTTCCTCCAGCTCCATAATAGTCGGAGATTTCAACACTCCTTTGGCAGTGTTGGATAGATCCTCCAGCAAGAAGCTAAGCAAAGAAATTTTAGATTTAAACCTAACCATCTAACATTTGGATTTAGCAGACAGCTACAGAACATTTCATCCCAACAAAACTGAATACACATACTTCTCATCGGCCCATGGAACTTACTCCACAATCGATCACATCTTAGGTCACAAGTCTAACCTCAGTAAATTTAAAGGAATAGAAGCTATTCCTTGCATCTTCTCGGACCACCATGGAATAAAAGTTGAACTCAGTAACAACAGGAATCTGCATACTCATACAAAAAACATGCAAGTTAAATAACCTTATGCTGGATGATAGCTGGGTCATAGATGAGATTAAGAAGGAAATTGCCAAATTTTTGGAACAAAACGACAATGAAGACATGAATTATCAGAACCTCTGGGATACCGCAAAGGCAGTCCTAAGAGGGAAATTTATAGCACTGCAAGCCTTCCTCAAGAGAACGGTAAGAGAAGAAGTTAACAACTTAATGGGCATCTCAAGCAACTGGAAAAGGAAGAACATTCCAACCCCAAACCCAGCAGAAGAAAAGAAATAACTAAAATTAGAGCAGAATTAAATGAAATTGAAAACAAAAGAATTATACAACAGATCAATAAATCAAAAAGTTGGGTTTTTTAAAAAGGTCAATGAAATAGATAAACCTTTGGCTAACCTAACCAGGAAAAAAAAGAGTAAAATCTCTAATTTCATCAATCAGAAACAACAAAGACAAAATAACAACAGACTCCTCAGAAATTAAAAAAAATCCTTAACGAATATTACAAGAAACTTTACTCTCAGAAATGTGAAAATCTGAAGGAAATTGACCAATACTTGGAAGCACGTCACCTTCCAAGACTTAGCCAGAATCAAGTGGAAATGTTGAACAGGCCAATATCAAGTTCTGAAATAGCATAAACCACACCAAATCTCCCTAAAAAGAAAAGCCCAGGACCAGATGGCTTCACATCAGAATTCTACCAAACCTTTAAAAAGGAACTAGTACCTATATTACTCAACCTGTTCCAAAATGTAGAAAAAGAAGGAAGACTACCCAACACGTTCTATGAAGCAAACATCACCCTGATCCCCAAACCAGAAAAACACCCAACAAGAAAAGAAAATTATAGACCAATATCACTAATGAATATAGATGCAAAAATATTCAACAAGATCTTCACAAACAGAATCCAGCAACACATCAAACAAATTATACATCATGACCAAGTCAGTTTTATCCCAGGGTCTCAAGGCTGGTTCAATATACGTAAATCTATAAGTATAATTCAGCACATAAACACATTAAAAAACAAAGACCATATGATTCTCTCAATTGATGCAGAAAAAGCTTTTGATAATATCCAGCATCCCTTCATGATCAGAACACTTAAGAAAATTGGTATAGAAGGGACATTTCTTAAACTGATAGAGGCCATCTACAGCAAACCCACAGCCAATATTGTATTGAATGGAGTTAAATTGGAATCATTTCCACTCAGATCAGGAACCAGACAAGGCTGCCCATTGTCTCCACTGCTCTTTAACATTGTAATGGAAGTTTTAGCCATTGCAATTAGGGAAGAAAAGGTGATCTAGGGTATCCATATAGGGTCAGAAGAGATAAAACTTTTACTCTTCGTAGATGGTATAATTGTATATCTGGAAAACACTAGGGATTCTACTACAAAACTCTTAGAAGTGATCAAAGAATAAGCAGTGTCGCAGGTTACAAAATCAACATTCATAAATTGGTAGCCTTTATATATACCAACATTAGTCAAGCTGAAAAAACAGTTAAGGACTCTATTCCATTCACAGTAGTGCCAAAGATGAAATATTTGGGAGTTTATCTAACAAAAGACGTGAAAAATCTCTATAAAGAGAACTATTAAACTCTAAGAAAAGAAATAGCTGAAAATGGTAACAAATGGAAAAACATACCATGCTCATGGCTGGGAATAATCAACATTAGTTAAAGTGTCCATACTACCCAAAGCAATATACAATGTTAATGCAATCCCTATTAAAGCTCCACTGTCATACTTTAAAGATCTTGAAAAAATAATACTTCGTTTTATATGGAATCAGAAAAAACCTCAAATAGCCAAGACATTACTCAGAAATAAAAACAAAGCAGGAGGAATTATACTACCAGACCTCAGACTATACTATAAATCGATAGTCATCAAAACAGGATGGTACTGGCACAAAAACAGAGAGGTAGATGTCTGGAACAGAATAGAGAACCAAGAGATGAACCCAGCTACTTACCATTATTTGATCTTTGACAATCCAATTAAAAACATTCAGTGGAGAAAAGATTCCCTATTTAACAAATGGTGCTGGGTGAACTGGCTGGCAACCTGCAGAAGACTGAAACTGGACCCACACCTTTCACCATTAACTAAGATAGACTCTCACTGGATTAAACATTTAAACATAAGACATGAAACTATAAAAAATACTAGAAGAGAGTGCAGGGAAAACCCTTGAAGAAATTGGTCTGGGCGAGTATTTTATGAGGAGGACCCCCCGGGCAATTGAAGCAGCTTCAAAAATACACTACTTGGACCTGATCAAACTAAAAAGCTTCTGCACAGCCAAGAACACAGTAAGTAAAGCAAGCAGACAACCCTCAGAATAGGAGAAGATATTTGCAGGTTATGTCTCCGACAAAGGTTTAATAACCAGAATCCACAGAGAACTCAAACATATAAGCAAGAAAAGGACAAATGATCCCATCGCAGGCTGGGCAAGGGACTTGAAGAGAAACTTCTCTGAAGAAGACAGGCACACGGCCTACAGACATATGAAAAAATGCTCATCATCCTTAATCATCAGAGAAATGCAAATCAAAACTACTTTGAAATATCATCTAACTCCAGTAAGATTAGCCCATATCACAAAATCCCAAGACCAGGGTGGATGTGAAGAAAATGGAACACTTCTACACGGCTGGTGGGAATGCAAATTAATACATTCCTTTTGGAAAGATGTTTGGAGAACACTTAGAGATCTAATAGATCTGCCTTTCAATCGTATAATTCCTCTTCTAGGTATATACCCAGAAGACCAAAAATCACAACATAACAAAGATATTTGTACCAGAATGTTTATTGCAGCCCAATTCATAATTGCTAAGTCATGGAAAAGGCCCAAGTGCCCATCGATCCACGAATGGATTAATAAATTGTGGTACACGTACACCATGGAATATTATGCAGCCTTAAAGAAAGATGGAGACTTTACCTCTTTCATGTTTACATGGATGGAGCTGGAACATATTCTTCTTAGTAAAGTATCTCAAGAATGGAAGAAAAAGTATCCAATGTACTCAGCCCTACTATGAAACTAATTTATGGCTTTCATATGAAAGCTAAAAGCCAGTTATAACCTAAGAATATGGGGAAGGGGGAAAGGGAGGGGAGGGAGGGGGAATGTGGAAGGAGGGAGGGTGATTGGTGGGATCACACCTGTGGTGCGTCTTACAAGGGTATATGTGAAACTTAGTAAATGTAGAATGTAAATGTCTTAACACAATAACTAAGAAAATGCCAGGGAGGCTATGTTAACCACTGTGATGAAAATGTGTCAAACGGTGTATAAAACCAGTGTATGGTGCCCCATGATCGCATTAATGTACACAGCTATGATTTAATACAATAAAAAAAAAAAAGAAAGAAAAGGCCATCCAGGGGTCATGGAAAGCACGAATCCCCAAGTCCAGTAAATATATAAAAAATATAATATTCAAAAGCCAGTTTCTTGAAGGCTAGTTCTTATAGCATCCTCGCCTGCATCCCAAGCTTCACCTTCTCCAAAGTTTTGCCTGGATTATCCCAGGACTAAAGTTGGAATGGCTCCCTGGAAGGACAGGGGCCATGGGGCCAGGTCAGTCTTCCCTGAGTGCTATTCCCTCTGCTGGACTCAGCTGCCACCTTTGTCTTCCCTGTGTCCTAGGGATTAGAGGCCTAGATTCAAATAGAATTATGGGCATGTGCCCGGAAATGTGCCAGATAACTACAGATTCTCCACCGTCTTCTAAAGGAAAGCCGGGCTTGTTTAGCAGTTGACAGACATGATTGCTTGCCAATGCAGAATGTTCTAGAACCATGTTGCTTCCACTCACTGGGCCTTCCACTCACTGTCCCCATCTGTGAGAGTAGGGTTGGACTCACCCTTCGTCACATCCCAACCCTTATTTCCTGCTTCTTTAACACTCCAGCTCTAAGCAGGAATTTCGCAGTAAATGCACTGAAATGATGGAGCTTAACTTCCCCACATGAATTCTTTTTTCTTCATTCAGTAAGCTGTTCTATTTAAGAGCCATAGAATGTTCTGCTCCTGGAGATCAGCTGGTCAAATCTCTCTATAAATGCTAGCAGTGGCCATCCTGTGTCTTTTTTTTTTTTTTTTTTTAGAGACAAGAGTCTCACTTTGTCACCCTCGGTATAGTGCTGTGGCATCACAGCTCACCACAACCTCCAGCTCTTGGGCTTAGGTGATTCTCTTGCCTCAGCCTCCCAAGTAGCTGGGACTACAGGCGCCCGCCACAATGCCTGGCTATTTTTTTGTTGCAGTTTGGCCGGGGCCAGGTTTGAACCTGCCACCTTCAGTATACAGGGCCGGCACCCCACTCACTGAGCCACAGGCGCCTCCCACCATCGTGGTCTTGTAGCTAGTGAGTGTGCAGCTTCCTGGCACAGCTCCCTGGGTCTACTCATTGGTGGGTTGGGTTATCCAGTTGAGAAGTGCCTCGAAGAAGCTGATCCTATAGTTTAGTGGTCCCAACTTGTTTGACACCAGGGTCTAATTTTGTGGAAGACAATTTTTCTAATGCTGAGGGGGTTGGAGGCATAACATTCTCATAAGG
This sequence comes from Nycticebus coucang, assembly GCF_027406575.1. NCBI lineage: Eukaryota > Metazoa > Chordata > Mammalia > Primates > Lorisidae > Nycticebus > Nycticebus coucang. Next base: position 88,334,389 of record NC_069796.1, on the reverse strand, counting down.
AGTGTACAACCTCAATCCCTCCTGTGTGCAGTTCACAGTAGGGTTTGTGCTCCTATCAGAATCTAAGGCCGTGACTAATCTGAGAGGAGATGAAGCTCAGGTGGGGACGCTATCCATGGGGAGCCCCTCTAAATACAGATGAAGTTTCACTTGCCTACTTCTCACCTCCTGCTAGATGGTCCAGTTCATAAGAGGGCACAGTCCACTACTGATCGACAGCCTGGGGGTTGGGGACCACAGGGATAGGTTATTGTCAAGCTAGGACATCTCAAGAGCAGAGGGGGTACTGTTAATAACTATGCTGGGCCGACGCATTCAAACGAAGCCTGTCTTGGGCAACCCAGGGCACTTTGTCAGTTTAGGTTTAAACTTTCTAAAAACCATTAGCAGCTAAATCTGCAGACAGGAAAGGGCTCCAAGAAGTGGGGTGTGACTAAGAGGCCAGACTTCCCAGAGCCCTGGAAAGATTCACTTAGGCACTAACATTCGTGAGGCTCACTGCACTCTGGAGAATCATTTTCCCTGTTTGCTGCGGCTTTGTGAGCCCTCTTGGTACTCTCTTAGTGAGGATCTTTCTTGGCTGGGGCTGGAGCAGAGGGGCAGAGGGCACTAGGATACTTTCCTCCTGTGATGCCCGGCCTGTGTCAGAGGCCACGGGGTCCCCTCACTCACCACACCCTTCAAGAGGAGTTGTGTCTTGCTCTTCCCAAACTCCAGCCCCTGCCCCAGACCCACCACAGTCCATCCTCCAAATGACAAATTGAAAGTCATGTGTTCCTTGGTCTAGGTGAGAGAATGGAAAATTACAAGCTTCGGAAAAAGCAAGATTTCAGTAGTGCTTCGCTGGGGAGCAAGCTGGCAGGTGGAACTCTTGAAGCTTCCCAGGCTGTCCACCAGAGGTGAGGTCTGCACTTTGGTTTGGGGGGGTCTTCCACACAATGACGTCCTCAACCCCTCCATGTTGCACGTAAGCATGTGTCACTGCACACATTTGCTCATTGCCGTGGCCAGCATCTGCCTCCCCCACGCCGCGTGGAAACCCAGGAGCCTTATCCTGCTCTGTGGTCCCCACTCAACACCTGCAGCAGCACCTGGGGCCAATCCCTGAGCCCCACAGGTGTGACAGTGGCTCATTTGCAGGTTTAAGTGGCATTCACAACCCTGACCCACACCTCCCCCCTCACTCATTCTTGGATACTCTCAGAAGCAGACCTTGAGACGGGGATCTGAGTGTAGGTGGTGACCCCAGAAACAGTGGTGAAGGGCAGGGACGTGAGGAGCCAGTGGTGTTTTCTGTAACAGTGACCATCACAGTCGAGCCGCACACAAACGGATTATCTCAGTGTTGTAGGCCAGAAGTTGGGGCTGGCTCACCTGGCTTCTCTGGGTCTCTCAAGGCCGAAATCAAGGTGAGAACCAGCTGACTCTCCTCAGGATCTGGGCAGGATCTGCTTCTGAGCACGTTCAGGGCCTGGGAGAGCTGAGGTCCTTGTGCTCTCAGAGGCACCAGCAGCCACAGGCTGCCCTGCCGCCCTAGAGGCCCCTCTCTGGTCCTTGCATGACCCCTTCAACAAGGAACAGCCAGAGCATGAAATCCTGCTCACAGCTGGAATCTCTTCGGCTACCTCCCCCCTCCTCCTCCTGGAGAAGTTCCTCTGCTTTTCAGGACAACTGATTTGGGTTGGACCCCGCCCCAATCACCAAGGCTTATCTCCGAATCTTAAGCTCTTAGTCACAGCCATCATATCCTGTTTACCACGTAACATAGTCTTCCCAGGTCCTGGGCATGGGGCGTGGCCATCTTTGGGTGTCATGATGTGGTGCCCAACTGGGAAAACCCAGTAAGTCCTGTGATGAGGAGTCTCCATGGGGCCCTTAGAAGGGGCACAGCTCCCAGCAAAGGGCTATGAGGGGAGGGAATTTACAGCTCCCATCCACACTGCTAGAGGGTCTGTCCTGGACGTGTCCAGCTGGCCCCCAGCAGGCCAGATGCCCTAAAATGTAAGCACAGATGCTTAGTGCAAGTATCCACTGGCATGATGGGAGCTGTCGGTGGAGTGCAGGTGACCTCCGAGGGTCTGTGGGCCTATGGGCATAGCTCAGATGTGCCCCTGATAAGCAACTGCTCTTTGCTTGGCCTTGAACTAGGTACTAGGGACAGTTTCTGCCACTCGGGAGCTCAGCCTGGAGGAGAGACTCACAAGCTGTGAGACAGCAGTAATGGGGCCAGGTACTGCGCTGACGTCCCACCCCTGCCACAGGCCACAGGGCCATTCCAGCCCCTCACCTTTCATCCTGTGTAGGAAATAAGAACTGTAGTGTCCCCTGGGTTAGACTGACTCCAGCATCCAACCCCCAGCCCCGCCATAAATTCTGATGGTCAGTATCAACAGTCAGCAAATGCCCTGTTCTTGGGTGGCAAGGACTGAACTCACCCCAATGTCCTGTGCATCTAGCAAATGATGGAACAGGCAGTCCTTAGATTTGGGACACAGGCATCACTTGGCCTTCCTTCTAACTGGCAGATTCTGAGTGCCACAGCTTCAGACTCCGGGAATTTGAGGGGAGCCCAGGAATGTGAATTTTTAGCCCTCTCCCTCCCCACCTTGCAGGGTTATTATGAATGAATATGGTCCAGGGGCTTCCCTGTGACTCAGGTAGTCCAAGAGGAGGAGCCGATCCCTCCCTCCCACTCTGATCCAGGGGGCCGCAGTAGCCACCTGGTCCACCCTGGTTCATGGAAGAAGGAAGCGAAGCCTGTGGGGGTAGGGAGAGGTCCATGACCCCGTCTCATAAGACCTGGGGGCTCACCCAAAGCTGTGGATACCCTTCCCTCCCTGCGTCATCTCCTGATCTCACAGGCACAGTTTCCAGTGAAACTCGGCCTCTGAGGGTATGGGGCAGACTGTACACAGAGCACTGACCTAAGATCACATAGTCATTCAATATCTGCCCCTCTCCCCAGCTCAAAGCAGAGCTCCCTGAGGAGCTGTGAGTCTTTTACTCACACCTATCTCAAATCCAGTGCAGCACCTGGCAGGTCACATACTCTTAACCCATGAATGAATGAGCAGATGGAGGGATGACGGGGTATTGTAGGATGCATAGGAGTTTGCAGGGCACAGACAAAGAAGAGAAAGGTATTACTGGCAGACAGCATGAAGCAAAAGCAAGGAGGCATTGTTGTACCCCTGGGAACAACACTAGCCGCCTATGGTAGCTTCTGCCTTCAGGTCTAAAAATGGTGCCCCTTTCAGAAAATCTGTCCTAAAAGATTAGAAGAAAGACGGCAGGGAGCAGTAATGGAAACAGTGTGGATGGATCTTTATCGAGGGCCAGAGGAAAGATAGCTGAGGAAGTGAGGGTATCCAAAGAGGGAGGGAAGGGAGTTTGCTCCCAAGAGAGAGGAGGGTGCTCCTGGGGGTCAGGGACATGGCCTCTGTCCCAGCTCCAGGCCTCACCGCTCAGAGTAACTGGATGCCTGCCAAGTTCAGGAATTCTCAGCATATGAGGAAGTTTCCTGTTTTATAAGGGAGGGGCTGGGGCCCTTCTGAAATTTAAAATCAGGGCTGGGTAGCTGGTAGGCCTCTGGTCCTTGGAGGAGAAGGTTCCTCCCTGGGGGATAAGATTGCTTTCTCTGCAGAAGCTAAGCCTCTTTGCAGCTGCCAGTCCTCAGGACAGCCCCACCTCTCGGGGCTCCTTCCCTTTTACTTTTCTACTCTGTTTTTCCTGTGCCACCAAGCCACTCGGAAGATCACATGAGAAATGTGCATGCAGGATTCTGGACACTGCCAAGTATCAGTCATAGGGTGTCCCCATCTGTGATGAGTCAGCCTGCTGCGGGGCCTGGAGCTGGGGCTGGAGCATGTGTGTCCCAGTGAATTGCCCATGATGGCCAGGCTTTTCTCAGAGCTCCAAGGGCTCAAGGACAGCTGATGGCCACCAGTTGCCTCAACTCACCAGACTTTGGGGAAGGTTTGTGCTGGGGGCGGAAGCCCTGTCATCCTGGGCAGCGTTGACTGCCCGCCATGCCACCCCCAGGATGCTGGCCCAGCAGAAGAGGTTCCTGGCACAGTTCCCTGTGCACCAGCAGATGCGCCTGGACGCCCGGAAGAACCAGGCAAGGGTTATGGACCTTCTGGAAGCCCAGTTTGAGACCCAGCTGCAGGTACAAGTTACAGAAAGGGGCCTCTGAAGGGCAGTAGCTAAAAGGGAGTAGATATGGCAAAGGGCCAGCCCTGTGCCACGGGTCAGCCACAAGGCCATGTGGAGGGACCCTGCGTCTCCCCTGTCTGGCAAGGTTGCACTGCTGAGTCTTGCTGCAGAACTGTGAGCTCTCAGAGGGCAGGCAGGGCTATGTCAGTCCCATGTCTGTTGACACAGAGATATGAGCCTTGGCCTGTGTGCACGTTGCCTCCAGGGAGTGCCTCAGTGTCAGGGCTGATCTCTGTGTCACCCAGGCAGTGCTGGCCATCACTGAGGTTTGCACTTCATCTGAAATGTACAGGGCTCAGTCCTCATGGTATAAAATGACAATTTCATCACAGGAAAATCTCATTATTTAGAGATTATAAGGTGCAAAGTGATAAAGCAAAGTGATGGCCCTTAAAAAACAATCGAATTTTCCAGAATGGAAACATTTAACACGATGCCAGCCCTTTTGGCGTGTGTCCCACCAGGCAATAGTGACAGTGACAGTAGGAATGGCAGGGACGGGGAGGCACAGTGGCTCACACCTGTAATCCTGCCATTCTGGGAGGCCAAGGTGGGAGAATTGCTTGAGTTTAGTGGCTCACACCTGTAATCCTGCCATTCTGGGAGGCCAAGGTGGGAGAATTGCTTGAGTTTAGGAATTCAAGACCAGCCTAAGCAAGAGACAGAGACCCCATCTCTACTAAAAATAGAAAGACTAGAGCCGGGCATCATGGCAGGCACCTGTAGTCTCACCTACTCAGGAGGCCAAGGCAGGGGACTCACTTGAGCCTAGGAGTTTGAGATTGCTGTGAGCTAGGCTGGCACCATGGCACTGTACGCAGTGTGACAGAGTGAGACTTTCTCTCAAAAATTTAATTAATTGATTAATTATAAAAAATAAAATTTACAACTCAGGCCAGGTGCGGTGGCTCACACCTGTAATCCCAGCACTCTGGGAATCTGAGGCGGGAGGATTGTTTGAGCTCAGGAGTTTGAGACCAGCCTGAGCAAGAGTGACACCCTGTCTCTACTAGAATAGAAAAATTAGCTGGGCATTGTTGTGGGTACCTGTAATCCCAGCTACTTCGGAGTGTGAGGCAGGAGGATCCCTTGAACCCAGGAGTTTGAGGTTGTTCCGTGAACTGGGCTGATGCCAGGGCACTCTAGCCTGGGTGACAGAGTGAGACTCTGTCTCAAAATAATAATAATAATTATAATAATGACAGCAGTGGTAGCTGACATTTATTTATTGAGGGTCTGTTATAGACAGTTACTGAGCCTAATGTGTGTAATGTCATCCTCCAACATCTAAGGAGGTGGCTACTGTTACTGTTAACCTGCCAGTTACAGATGGGGAAACTGAGGCTTTCAGGGGTTAGGTTCCTATCCTAAGTCACAGTTAATAAGTCATGGAATTCAGGCCTACCTGGTTAAACCATGGCGGTGACGGGTAAGAGCCCAGACTCTGAAGTTGGCTGCTGCCACCTCTGCAGCAGGTCACTGAGGCCCTCCCACCTCAGTGTTCTCATCTGTGAAATGGAGACTCAGTTGCCTGGCAGGAGCAGCTCCCTTCTTCACAAGTGCCTCCTCCCAGCTCCTGAGCCTCTGGAGGACTTCTGGGTTGGGGTCCCATCAGCCGATCTCAGAGCGTCTGACTTCATTCTAGGGGGGAGTACAGAGGAGGAGGAAGGCGGGGAGGCCCAGCGATGTCTCCACTTTTGTTTCAGGAGGCTGAGCAGCACTTCCTGTCTGAACTGGCAGCTTTGGCCCAGGTGTCTCTCACTGAAAGCAAACTGCTCCCCAGTAAGCGCGGGCTGCTGCCAGGTGAGTTCTCAGCAGCCTTGCGCTAAAGCAGGAGGCTCTCAGGCTGCTCCCATGTTCACCACTAGCTGTGTGGCCTGGGGGTTTCTACCTAACCTCTCTGGGCTTTCCTGCCCTTGGTATGTCTGCAAATGACCAGGCTCAGTTAGGACACACCATAGGCCCCTTGCTCTCTGGCATTTGATGATTCTGGTTCCTGGGTCTGCCACTCACTGGCCGTGTCTCATATCTGATTCTGGTTTCCCATCCATGAAATGGGTACACTAAGCCTCCTTCCTCTGCCAGCAACAGCCCAAGTGGTGCCACAGGATGTTGTAACCTGGTGATGGAAGAGTCCCTCCATGGGTGGGGTAAGGACACAGATGTGTTGACACAGACGCTGTTGTACCAGGGCTGTGTTTTCAGTTTCTTACTGATTAAGCCTTGAAAAGTCAGCAGGGTGGTGTGGAAGGAAGCACCATGTGAGCCTGGCAGACCTGGGTTCGAATCCGAGCTCTAGCTCCTTACCAGCTTTGGAGGCTTAGGAACACAGGACATCTTCCCCAGCCTCAGTTTCCTTCTCAGTGAAATGGATATAATAGCATAAGGACTGGGCACACACAGGGCCCACGGAGAGAGGGTGTTCAGAAATGTCAGGCTGGGCTGGAGCGAGGCCAAGAGAAGTTGTCACTTGTCTCAAGTCACAGAGGTGTGGCTGGGATCGTCTTCTTCCACAGAGAAGCCTCCAAGGACCAAAAGAAAGAAGCCTCCGCCCAGGGAGAGAGGAGATCCAGGGGTACCCCAGGATGAGGACCCTGTGTCCAGGGACCACACCTCAGGGTCACTCAGGTACAATGGAGTCCCGGCTTTTTGTATGTGGGTGAGGATGGTCCATGCACTCAGCCACCATGTGCCTGAGGTCTAGGCTGGAAAATCGACCTTTTTCAGAGGCATTATGGTGACAAGCCAAGAGATGACATATGGGAGCAGGTTTGGGAGCGAGAAGCAGGCCCGGCTGATGTGGGAAGTGCTGGCCTCACCGTCCCTGTTGCTACTGGGTCCTGTTTGGCCAGGAGGGCTATGACCTGTCTCCGCACCCCATTAGAGTCCAGCCTGAAGAGCCGGGCAGTGCCCTCTGTCACCAAAGCTGGCCCATGTCTGTAGTCTTTAGGGTCTGCAGTAGGTGGGTCCATCCTGGGGCACCTCCGTCAGGTGGTGGGAGGGAAACTGGGGGCGCTTCATGTCTGAACAACTCATGTTGTAGTGAAAATGGTCTGGATCTCCTGCCAAGGCCTGGTCACTTAGTCCAGTTGAGTGAGCTGTGCCACGCAGGCACGAGCCAGCGTCTCAACGGGGACCTTTTCTCCCTGTTTTAAGCAGCAAAAGGCCAAGTCAGCAAGAAGGTGAAGCTGGCAACGGTGAGAACTCAAAGAAGATGCTAAAGAGAAGGAACAATCTGTAGTTCCAGACCAGTTGGGGAACTGAACCTGAAGCCAGGTGTGGACATGGTGGCTACCGTGAGAGATGTCAGGAAGAAGGGGTGTGTGGGGTCTCCCGTTCACGTTCCCGTCGTGACAGGGTGGGGAAAGGATGCTACAAAGCACCAATGAGTATGGCAGGCCCCGTAGCCTGAGAAAATTAGGAGCCTGGCGTTGGACACATGTATTTGTGAGTTTGCATCTCCCGTGGCTTTGATCTCATTCTTCCAAGAGCATCCTCTCTTCCTTGGCCCTCCCAGTCCTCTGTACCCCAGCCCCATCCCGTGCCCTGATGCCGCCCAAACCTGTCTTCCCTGAGCTTGAGGGTATTTCACCACAGCCTCGAGGGCCTCTGCCCCCAGCCTCTCTGAGAAGCGCTGCTGAGTAGGGGTCTCAGTGTCGCTGGTGTTTCCTGCACCCCTTGTCTCTGCCATCCAGCGCCCTGTTCTCTCCTTCCCACGCACCCCAGCTGTTGGCTGCAGTGTTTTCATGGGGACCAACACCTGCCTTTGGATTTTCCTGTCCTCGGGCTCAGCTGGCAGATGAGGCCTGGTCACTCTGAGACGCTGATGAGAGAATCCCTGGCCCTGTAGGCCTGTCCTGACCCAGCTGAGGACTCACAGCTCCCTTTCGTGGCTCAATAAAATATTTTTGTTGTGGAGTCTTGTAAAAAGCTGTGGGTTCCTTGGTGCGGGATTCTCAGAATCTGATTTGCAGAGAAATCACTTGTATTTTGTCACTTGAGTGCTCTGTATTCTGAAGCAGATGGCTCCTGTGTTGGGGGTGCATTTGCTGACATGGTGATACTACGGCAGTGTCTTCTCCCAGAGGCACTTACAGTACATGAAAGGGAGGCCTCGCCCAGCCATCACTACACCTGTTGGGGGTGAGTCCTTCTACTAGACAGCAGGTCCTCTCTGCTGGGGCACCTGCTTCTTCTGATGGTTGATGAGAACATCCAGAAACTTCCAGATCAGCCACACATAAACCACAGCCAGGAGAGGCCTTTCCCACCTGGAGAGATAATTGCTTTTTACATTGAAATCAGGGATTCTCAACTTCAGCACAGGGGACACTTTGGGTGAGATAATTCTGAGGGGAGGACATGTCCTGCGTGTTACAGGATGTTCAACAGCACCCCTGACCTCCATCCACTAGAGGCCAGTAGCATCCTGCACCAGGTACAACAAACCAACACGTCTCCAGATGTTGCCCAGTCCCTCCAGGGGTATCACCTGCTGGTCAGATGCAGAGTCGGCCCTAGTCAAGTCCCCCATGTGACAGATGAAGTGTGCACTAATTCCCAGAACATTCTGGGCTCCATGGATTTTCTGGGCCATTTGTGAATGTTCATTTCTTAGAATCTGAATTAGACTCTCTCAGTCAAGCTAGGGTGGCTCCTACCCGGAAGCCTTAATCAAACTCACCCACCGTCAAGGGCATCCTTCGGTTCCTGTTGGGGCAGAGGTGGGATTGCCAAAGTTAACCAACAGCTCCCTCTTGTGGCTCAATAAAATATTTTCATTTTGGGGTCTTGTAAAAAGCTGTGGGTTCCTTGGTGTGGGATTCTCAGAACCTGGTTTGTGCAGAAATCACTTGTATTTTGTCATTTGAGAGCTCTGTATTCTGAAGCAGATGGCTTCTGTGTTGGGGGTGCATTTGCTGACATGCGTGTAGTAATACAGGCCTGCTGGCAGCACCAGGACTGGCTCAGTTACCCTGAGACTAGATCTCTAAAAGCATCCATTCAAAGATCTCCAGGGCCCAACACAAACCCTTCTCCTCTGACAAGTCCTCCTGAGGGCTCCCTGTTCCACAGTCCCGCAGCGTGACTCAAAGCCTGGCACACAGAACTCCATGACGAGGATGTGGACTGTGTGTGTTCACATCACAAACCAACACCTGTAGCTCCCAGCAAGAGGACTGTGGAGACTTCACAGTGGAGTGGCCTCTCTGACGGTGGTGAAAGCTCTGCTGCATCCCTGGGCACAGGCCTGCGGGTACCCTGACGCTGATGTGGCTTGAAGGATGACCTGAGATAAGCAGTGGGGACCCAGGACTCATCTCCACTGCCCTTCCCCACTTTGGTTACCAGCCCTGGGTGTTATGGGCTGTGGGCTGTGATGGTGACGGCAGAGGTGGCATTGGAAGGGGCCTCAAGAGATGATACAGTGAGACTAACCAGTGAATAAATTCTTTAATGAGAACAGCACCCTCTGACCTGAGCTCAAGTCCCCAGGATGGAGACAACAGGGTTTACAGGGCCAGTGCCCTCTAAGGACTCCCTGGCTGGCTGCTGTCCCTTCTGTGCAGTGTCCCCTGAGGCCCCCAAATGAGTGGAACGGATGTCGCTGCTGCTACAGAAGGCTCCTTGCTGCTCTAACCTGCTCGGCCCATCTCCTCAATCACAGATCTGACTGATGCCTTGGGGTGACAGTCCCCAGCTCTGAGGCAAAAAAGCAAACTCTTGTCCATGAACTGGGAGGCCCAGTGAGGCCTGTCCTCCACTCACCCGCAGCCCAGCTGGTGCCCCTCCTCAGTGCACTGCACCCAGCCTGTCTGCTCTCATGTCCTGCCTGCCTCAGGGCCTTGCCCATGGCGTGCGTTCTGTCTGGAGCACCCCTGCCCCCTTTCACCCTGACCACTGTGTACTTTGCTGCTGGCACTGGGCCCGGCTGGCCTGGGGGGGACATGCAACCTTCCTTTCTTTCTTGTCCAAGCTTAGGACTAGACATAGATGTGTAAGTAGGGCCCTCGTAAACATACCCTATAAAACCCAATTCAACCAACCCTTACCCAGATCCCAAAAGTGCCCCAGACCTCTCTAGTGTCACCTGTTCTGCAGGGACATCAGAGGAAGAGGGAGCGGTGGCCTTAACCGACTACAGCTGAAGCCTCTGGCTAGGCTGCATACCGGACACAGTCTTGCGCACACATGACCGAGCCACACCCAGGGCCTGTTGGGTCTGCACAGGAGGCGCAGGGCTCCATCGGCCTCACAGGCAGCTACAGGGCAGCACGAGAGCTTCCCTGAAGGATCCAGGAACCCAACTGACAAAACAAGGCAGAGGAAGGGGAGGAAAGGATAAAGTTCATTTAACATGCGCAGCATGGGGACACCAACCAGGTGCCCGGGCTTCTGTGCCTTCTTCCTGGGGAAGGGGGAGGTGACAGTTTTGAGGGGCAGTAAATGATCTTCAGGGGAATGAGTGGGCCCAGGAGGCAGACAACTTGTGAACACCTCTCTTTGGAAACCGAGCCTTCCTGACAGTTGGGGGTGAAGTTAGCCCAGGCGTCATGTGGGGTCTGATGCTCAGTCTCTCCCATGATGGGATTCTAATCTTCTCTGGTTAGTGAAATTTCAGGGAAGAGATGGAAGGCAAGTGCAGACACAGGAGCTTCAGAGAACAGCTCCCACCTGTGCCCGGGGCGGGACAGGGCTACGAGGCAAAAGGGGCTCAGAAGTGCCAGCACAGCCACACGCTGCACCCGGGGGGCATCGTTTTCTGAGCCTCGACATAGCATCTAGGAGAGAGTGTGTTTCCTCCATCCATGTAAACATAAAAGAGATAAAGTCTCCATTTGTTTTTTAGTAAAGTATCTAAGGAATGGAAAAAAAATATATCCAATGTACTCAGTACTACTGTGAAACCAATTTATAATCACTCACACTTGCATATGAAAAATGAAACACAACTACAGCCTAGGATGAAGGAGGGAAAGAGAGGGAGAGGGGAAGGGGGGGTGGGTTGAGAGAGGGAGGGTTAGTAGGGGGACCACACCTGTGGCGCACATTGCAAGTACAAGTTGGATCTATCAGGTGTAGAACACAAATGTCTTAATGCTATAATTGGGTAAATGAGGTGAAAGCTATGTTGATTCGTAGGATGTAAGCACTCCAATGTGTACAAATAATTAACACATGGAATCCCATAATGGCATAAATGTATTTATGATCTATGTACAAATGAAAAAAAAATAAAAATAAAAAATAAGAAAGAAAAGTGTGTTTCCTGAGGCCAGCCAGCTCCTTAGGGGAGGAAAGGGTTCCTTCTTCCAAGACTGACCCCTCTGTGGATCCAGGAGCAGTGAGTGATCGCATTTTCTGTTTTCCTCTAAGTGCTCCCTTGAGAGTAGGTCACAGAGTGTGCAGTTGAGTGGTAATGGGATTAGTGTCTGACTAGTGCACCCCGGGATGCACACCCACTGCCTTCCCCTCGGCCAGCCAGGTGACGTCTGGCGGGTAACAGGCGTGGGGCAGGGGGAACTGTATCATGCTCGCCCCTCCTGTCCCCTGCAGTCTGAATTTGACTGCATTCAGAATTACCCAGGGTCATGTTAAAAACACAGATTCTCAGGCCCTCCCTAGAGATCCTGAGTTAGCAGACTAGGCTACTTTTCCCCTGACTGGGCTACTGAGGGGGTTTGTCCCCACCCTGACGCACCTCCGCCCTCCCCAGTGGTCTGTGATCTGGCCACTGTGCTTTGTCTGGAGTTAGCCCCCTGTCTGTCCACCTTGTTCTGAATGCGGTGCCCATGACATGCACCTCTCGGGTCCCCAGCAGCAAGGAGCGGAGATGACCGGCCTCCCCAGCCTCTGTGCAGAGACCCTTCCCTGTGCTGGTGTAGAGGTCACACTCCCCTGATTGAGAGCAGGAACACAGAGGCAGTCCTGTGCCCATGAGACAGGGGCTCCTCTGAAGGACCATGGGGCTCAAGGAAAGCTAAGGCATCAGCTGTCCTACAGGCATCTGTCCTCCCTCCTGCATGGTGCTCAGATCTGCATCAGCACCCGCCAGCTGTCCTGCCTCCTGCTCCCTCCCCATTTTCCCCCACAGACATATCCCCCCAGTGAATGTCTTAATCATGTCTGATTCTGTCTCGTGGCCGTATCTCTGAGGACCTGGACTAAGGCACCAGCCAACTCAGACTTGGTCACCCTTCAACCCCCTATGAACTCTGGACCCCCAGCGGCTCTAGAAAACTGGTCCTGCTGGTGTTCTCCATCCTCCAGAGGTCACTCAACTGCCCCCCCCCCCAACTCCCGCCAGAGCTGAGCAGAGGCAGACAAGTCAGGCTCAAGGTCGGGAGCCGAGGCCCCAGCCTGGTCCAGGAGGGCCCCCATGCATACATTCATCCACCTGGCTACACTCCCATGCTAGGCTGGGAGGAGGACAGCGCTCCAGAGTGCAGGCAGATGTTGGGAAGCAGGGCATTCCTGTGTGCTGTGAAACTGGAGCCATGCGGGTCACAGCGCCATGCTCACTTCCAAATATGGTGGCCTGGGTGGAGTCTACCAAGGCCTTCTTTTTCTAGTCCAGGGCTCTGGTCTATGCACGCTGCCTGCCCCTCCACAATTGAGGCATCTCAGGACCCTAAGCCACCCACTGGAACTAACTACTCCACAAGCAGGCATGCGAGATAGGCTGTCTGCGTATTTTGATGGAATTCCCAGAAAATCCACAGGTGGGCCCTGGAGACCCCGCACAGCCATGCCACGATTTTCCTCCTCCCAGGAGGCTCTCCTGAGTGGGAGCCTTTACTATGAAGCCTAGGTGGTCTAGGCCCTCACAGCCTTTCCTACAGGGTCTCTGCAGCCCTGACCAAGGTGAAAACAGAACTTCAGCTTGCTGGGAGCAACTTCACTCTGTAACTTGACTTAATTGCAAAGAAACTTTGGGCAGATGTCACTGTAAATGTGTGTCCCCAAGCCCACACTTACTGTCTTGGAAAAAGAACAGAGAGGATCATTAGGCACTTTTGCTGAATAGTGGCTCAGTTGAGTCTGCAGAGATTTGGCAATGGGCTAAGGGTAGCAATCCTCTCTTGCCCACTATTGCCGTGACCAAGGGGGCCAGACCAACTCTGTGGGCCAGAGCACGTCGAGTAGTGCAGGTAACGTCTGAAAATGGCTTGGGTTCTAAGTGGATCAGAGGACAATGTATACAAAGGTCTCACCTGTTCTGCCTCACTTGTTGAGTCAGTGTACAATCTGGGTACAGAGATGCCAACAATACCATGGGGCCAGAACAGCCCTCCCTGGGACATCAGAGCCAGCTGTTCCATTATCCAGGCTCCAGGCTCCCTGAATCCATGCTGGTAGCTTGAATTGGTGTGGTGAGAGATCAGATTGGTTCCCAAAGTGGCAGCATCAAGAGAGGGGTCCTTTAAGAAGTAACTGGGTCATGCTGCCTTGGTGAATGGAGTGATCCATCCGAGGATGAATGAGTTAGTGGATTAATGTGTTAATGAATTAATGGTTTATCCTGGGAGTGGGACTGGGGCTTTATAAGAAGAAGGAGACCTAAGCCAGCCCCCTCAGCCCCCTCACGTGTGAGGCCCTGCACCGTCTGGGACACGTAGAGAGCAAGAGAGCTGTTAGTGGGTGCACATCCTCCATCTTGGACTCAGCCTCCATACCTGACATCGGTTACAACAATGCAAAATGGACCACGACAGGAAATTGGTACCAGACACGGGGGCCATGGAAACTAGCAAACACACTGTAGACCAGGGCTTTACACCCTACCTACCTCAAGCTGGCGTCCATCACATCAGGAGGCCCACAGGCTATGATCACCCAACGTACGACAAAGGCCCTGCTGCAACTTAATGGGGGGGGGGAAGGTTAGGATGGTCTTTCAGTAAATGGTGATCACTTGGATGTCATGTGGGGAAAGGAGAACCTTCAGCCCTACCTTACACTGTCCATAAGGATTATTGAGAGAAGGTTCAGAGACCTAGGTATGAAAGAGGAAACTTCTAGAAAAAAACTTAGACCATTGTGGTAGGCAGAATAATGCCCAACCACCACCACCAAGCCCACATCCTAATCCCTGGAGCCATAACGTTCTGTGGCTGGGGGAGTTAAGGTTGCAGGTGAGTGAATAAGAAAATGAACAGCCTCCCCTGAAGCTTCCTTGGAAACCCTCCTTCCTCCCAAGATCTCAGGAGAGGGAAGAAAGTCATGTGCCTCAGAAGGCATGGTGCAGCTCAGCCTCTGAGAAGTAAGATGTGTCTCTTACCAGGACGCCTGTCCCTCTAACTGTGCCTCTTGGAGATGCTGGGGAATCTGAAGTTGGACCTGGGCTACAGATGACGCTGGCTGTGACCTGGGGGTCAGACAAAGGCCCTGTTGGATACTGCCTTAGAGGATGCCAGAACCAAGGAGATGAGGCCAAGAGCAGGGTAGATAACTTACCCTGGAATTTGTCTCTTCTGGAAGTTTTCCATTGTCCTTTCATAGATCAAATGGGCCAACATCAAAAACGGGCTTAACATCAAAAAATCCCTTCTGTCAAGGAAGCCTATAACTGTCCCTCAGCCAACACATCTCTGCACTTTAAGAAAGGTGTCCTCCCCAGGCTGAGCGGCAGAGCAGGGGAAGAACACAATAAAACCTTTAAGGAGATGTAGGACCAGACTTCAAAGCCACCTGCTTCAAATGACGACAGAGCTCCATGGTCAGGAGCAAGGAGCTTTGCGGCCAACTGCCTGGGTCGTGGATTCAAAGACCAGTTCTGCCACGTTCTGTGTGATCTTAGACGAGACTGACCTGTGACTCGGTTTAGTTATCAGGAAAGTGGGGTTAATAATAGTCCCCACCTCAGAGAGCATCTACCATAGACTGAGTGGGATACAGATATTAGCCCATCTTACCATCATCATCGCCACTGTTAACAACTATGGTAGCAAGAACCTGGCCTGGTTTCCATCTTCCTTTAATGTATATCTGGCTCACAGGATTGAAGGGAAGAAATGTGACATGTGGGAGATTCGACAACACAAGAAGAAAAAGCCAAAGAAGGCTGAGCCACAGGGAATGGACACCAGCTTCTGCCCCTGGGCTGGCCGTCTTCCTGCTCCCCTCCGTGGGCCCCGGGGTCTGAGCCCTCTCCCTGCAGAAGTCATGGGTGGGCTCCCTTCTCCATCCCCCTCCCCCAAGATCAGCTAAGTCCTCAGGGAGCAGCCACCACCATTTGTTATCTCAACAGGGACTGCCAGACCCCTTCCTCCAACCTGGATGCCACCATTGAAATGAAAACACCCCACGCAGGTCAGCGGGCAGTTTCTTTTCTTTATTTTTTCACAAGCTTTGAATTCAGAAATAAGAGCCACAACAAGTTGGTTGTTAAGTAAAAATGGGGGTGATTACAAAGGAAAAACTTTGTACAAAACTTTAAAAATCTGACTGCCCCGTCAACTGCCTCAGAGGGACCAGGACTCAGGCAACCCGGGAGCAGCTGTCACCCCACCAGGGTCAGCCCTGGGTGGGGATGGAGAGACCCCTTTCTTAGCGTGAACCTGGCTCGGCCAGAAGCCCAGAGCTGTCCGGAAGAGCATACACAGACCAGAGAGACAGCATGGCGAGTCACAAGTGCCACAGAGACCAGGGTTTCTGACACAGAATGTGGCTGATGCTTCTCTGCAACCAAGAGGAAGGCACCCCCTGCCATTCTGAGAACTCGCAGAAGACCTCGGTGGGGGCAGGGTGGGCTGGGCTTCTTTCTAGACTCGGGCAGGAGGAGCAATGAGTAAACATCTTCGCTTTAAGAGTTTTGGAATTGCCCCTGAGGGCTTAAGGTCTTGGCATCGTGTCTCCATCAGTCCTTGGCGATGTCCCCTCAGACGCACTCACAGACTTGCATACATAATTTAGTAACATGCATCAACTATCCTAGAACAGCTACAAGGGTGCAAAGGAACCACCACGCAGAGAATCATGGAGCCGGTGGAGTTAGAAGTGGAAGGAACAGGACAAGACGATGCTAAAACCTGTGGTTCACGAGGAAGGGGAAGTGAGAACACCATGCTCCGAGGTGAATTCAGCAGGAACACACAACTGTGGGCAAGGAGTTTCCAAGCAACACACCACACTAGTACCACTTCTTCCTAAATTAAAAAAAACGGGGGAGAACTTCATTCCATTTCCCCCTCCCTCCATCAGTACCAACTAAAACTGTGGGTTTCAAAAACACTGACGGGAAAAGGAACGGACATTATTCCCAGAATCCTTCACCCTAGCCCATCGCGCCTGGGGTTCAGCCGAGGCTGGTGATGTTGGAGCGGCCACCGGGGGGTGCGACGATTCGGTGGCCGGTACGCCGGGGGTTGTTGTCGTCTATCTGGGCACCTGAAAGAGACACAGGGCCCATCATTTCTGGATCAGATCTGTTAACGTCGGTTCCACCTGCTGCTCCTGAGGGCCGTGGTGCCCTGCCCAGGCCCTACCTTTGCAGATGCTGTGCCCATCTTTGAATGCTCCCCACTGTACCCACCTACGCTCAGGACTCAGCCCAGGGACCACCTCTGGGGAGCCTCCCGACCTCCACAGAGTCCACGTCTCTCCTCGGTGCCTCTCGGCCCCTGGGGCCACCCTCCTGCAGCCCTCACCACCTGTGCTCTCTTCCTTGTCAAATTTCCCAGCAGAAACTGACCTTCTGAGACAGGTGAGCAAACATGTACTGAAGGTCTACTGTGTACAGACACAGACTTGGTGCTTTAACATCTGTTACTGCATTTAGAACACACAACACTAATCACAAAGGGGTGTTTATCCCTCATCTACATATGAGGAATTTGAGGCTCAGCTCATGGGACCTGAGGGACATAGCCATGGGGTAGGGAAGCCAAGATTCAAGCCCACAGTGGTCTGTCTCCAAAGCCTATGTTCTCATGCACAGTGTCCCAACCTTCAAAGTATTTCACGTGCCACACGCATGCATTTGCATGTGCCTGTGAACGGCACAGAGCTGGATTCTCCTCCCTCATGGGCAGTGGGAAGGAGCGTGTGGGGAGTGGGGAGGGTGCAGGCAGTTTTGTTTTAAATCTTCAAAGCCAAACCACCCATTCTAATCTTATGCGTTTCTTTGCATTTTTTTTTTTTACTGTTGGGGATTCATTGAGGGTACAATAAACCAAGTTACACTGATTGCATTTGTTAGGCAAAGTCCCTCTTGCAATCGTGTCTTGCCCCCAAAAGGTGTGGCACACGCCAAGACTCCACCCCCTCCCTCCTTCCCTCTCTCTGCTCTCCCCTTCCCCCACTCCCACTGTGTCCTTAATTGTCCTCATATCAAAACTGAGTACATAGGATTCATGCTTCTCCATTGTTGTGATGCTTTACTAAGAATAATGTCTTCCAGTTCCATCCAGGTTAATAAGAAGGATGTAAAGTCTCCATTTTTTTAATGGCTGAATAGTATTCCATGGTATACATATACCACAGCTTGTTAATCCATTCCTGGGTTGGTGGGCATTTAGGCTGTTTCCACATTTTGGCGATTGTAAATTGAGCTGCAATAAATAGTCTAGTGCAAATGTCCTTATGATAAAAGGATTTTTTTCCTTCTGGGTAGATGCCCAGTAATGGGATTGCAGGATCAAATGGGAGGTCTAGCTTGAGTGCTTTGAGGTTTCTCCATACTTCCTTCCAGAAAGGTTGTACTAGTTTGCAGTCCCACCAGCAGTGTAAAAGTGTTCCCTTCTCTCCACATCCACGCCAGCATCTGCAGTTTTGAGATTTTGTGATGTGGGCCATTCTCGCTGGGGTTGGATGGTATCTCAGCACGTGATTTTGATTTGCATTTCTCTAATAGATAGGGATGATGAACATTTTTTCATGTGTTTGTTAGCCATTCATCTGTCTTCTTTAGAGAAGGTTCTATTCATGTCTGTGGCCCATTGATATATGGGATTGTTGGCTTTTTTCATGTGGATTAATTTGAGTTCTCTATAGATCCTAGTTATCAAGCTTTTGTCTGATTCAAAATATGCAAATATCCTTTCCCATTGTGTAGGTTGTCTCTTTGCTTTGGTTGTTGTCTCCTTAGCTGTACAGAAGCTTTTCAGTTTAATGAAGTCCCATTTGTTTATTTTTGTTGTTGTTGCAATTGCCATGGAAGTCTTCTTCATGAAGTCTTTCCCATGTTTTTCCTATGCTTTCTTTGAAGATTTTTATTGTTTCATGCCTTAAATTTAAGTCCTTTATCCATCTTGAATCAATTTTTGTGAGTGGGGAAAGGTGTGGGTCCAGTTTCAGTCTTTTACATGTGGATATCCAGTTCTCCCAACACCATTTATTGAATAGGGAGTCTTCCCCCAAGGTATGTTCTTGTTTGGTTTATCAAAGATTAGGTGGTTGTAAGATGTTAGTTTCATTCCCTGGTTTTCTATTTGATTCCAAATGTCTATGTCTCTATTTTTGTGCCAGTACCATGCTGTCTTGACCACTATGGCTTTGTAGTACAGACTAAAATCTGGTATGCTGATGCCCCCAGCTTTATTTTTATTACTAAGAACTGGGATTTTTCTGGTTCCATACAAAACGCAGAATCATTTTTTCCAAATCTTGAAGGTACGATGTTGGTATTTTAATAGGAATGGCATTGACTAGGTAGATTGCTTTGGGAAGTATAGACATTTTAACAATGTTGATTCTTCCCATCAATGAGCATGGTATGTTCTTCCATTTGTTAATATCCTCTGCTATTTCCTTTCTGAGGATTTCATAGTTTTCTTTATAGAGGTCCTTCACCTCCTTTGTTAGGTATATTCCTAGGTATTTCATTTTCTTTGAAACTATGGTGAAGGGAGTTGTGTCCTTAATTAGCTTCTCATCTTGACTGCTATTGGCGTATACAAAGGCTACTGACTTGTGGACACTGATTTTATATCCTGAGACATCACTGTATTTTTTGATGGCTTCCAGGAGTCTTGTGGTTCACTCTTTGGGATTTTCTAAGTATAAGATCATGTCGTCAGCAAACAGGGAGAGTTTGAGCTCCTGTGCTCCCATTTGGATTCCCTTTATTTCCTTGTCTTGGCTAATTGTATTGGCTAGAACTTCCAGCACTACGTTGAATAGTAAAGGTGACAGAGGACAACCTTGTCTGGTTCCAGTTCTAAGAGGAAAAGCTTTCAGTTTTACTTCATTCAGTAAAATATTAGCTGTGGGTTTGTCATAGATAGTTTCAATCAGTTTTAGAAATGTGCCACCTATGCCTATACTCTTCAGTGTTCTAATTAGAAAAGGATGCTGGATTTTATCAAATGCTTTTTCCGCATCTATTGAGAGGATCATTCCCTTGCAGTTTTTAAAGGTTCTAAATTTCAGCAGTGAGCCCAGGGCCTGGCACTCAGTAAGTATTTGTTAAATGAGTAAAGAGTGAGGGATGGATAATACCGAGAGGTGGAAAAGAGACTCGGGTTTTCGTACAAACCATGCCTTGCATGTGGGCAATTTGGGATGAGTCACCCCTACCCCTTTAGCCTCATTTCCTTTTCCAAAAAATAAGAGGAGCGCCCAGGCGAGCCCCTTTCCACTCTGACATTATGTGACCCATGAGGGCCACTAGGAGTCTGGGGCACTGACTGCTCCGAGTGTCCCACTTTCAAACAACCTGTCTTCCCAGTATTCAGGAACCTCCTTATGGACCCAGGAATCAGGAAGCAGCCCCGCCACTTACTGACTCTTCTCCTCATAACCATCCTTGCCAGTTATGCGTCTGTACTTTGAACATAACCACTGGACAAAGGAACACACGCATGCTTCGTCTACATACTGCAGCCTTAGCCAGGTATTTACAAGGACAGCTGTGAAGTTGCTGCCACTGGAAAGCACCCGTGTTGCTGGCAGCCAAGGAAGTGTCACCTGTCACACTGTCTCAAGGCTGCCGAGAGGACTGAGAAGGCAGCAGGGAGAACATGGAGGGGCCCTCTAGTAGGCTTTTCATTTCCTTGTTATTCTTCTTCTAGAATAACAGGGAGGGGGATCTTCTGTCGATGTTGGATTGCAATTATGCCATATTTCGATGGCACAGCTTGAGAACAGAGGTCCAGCTTGCAAACTCCCTGAGAGACTGTGTGTTGCTCCAGATGACTCTTCCCAGCATGGAAGCCAATCCCGGCTTTGTTGATTGAACACCAAGCGAGACACTGGAGCTGTGGTTAGGGTCCATCTTACGGGTACATATTAGTTACCCTTAAACACTAGAAGCTCTTCCAAGAGAGGCTCATGGAAAGCAAGATGGATGGGTTCATGCCTCTACTGCACACGCCCCAAATGACACCTCCCTGGGGGGTGATAGGCTCCCACTCCACAGTTTAAACCAATACCCCATCCTGCCTCTCTTTGCCTCTTCCGCTCTCTCTTTTTGCTAAGCAGACCACCTTTTCTGACCAGGATTTACAAAACTACGGTGCTTTGACCAAATTTGGACCACCATCTGTTTTCATCAGCCCATAACCTGAAAATGGTTTGCACATTTTTAAATGGTTGCACACTAAGTGGCTACATCATAGAACACCCAGATTTTATCTCCTGGTTCACAAAGCCTAAAGTATTTGCTATCTGGGTCTTTTTAAAAAGTTGGCCAATTTCAGGCTAGACTGACAGCTGACCATCTGTTTTATTTATTTGTACTATTTTTTACTCATTTTCTTTTTTTTTTTCATTTTTATTGAATCATAACTGTCTACATTTATGGGGTACAATGTGATGATTTGATATACAGTGTGGAATGCTTTAATCAAACTGATTAACGTAAGTATTACCTCACTTATTTTTTGTGGTAAGACATTTATAATTCACTCCTTTTTTTTTTTTTTGAGACAGAGCAACCTCAAACTCTTGGGCTTAAGCAATTCTCTTGCTTCCGCCTCCCAAGTAGCTGGGACTACAGGTGCCCACCATAATGCCTGGCTATTTTTTTTTCCCCTGGTATGTAATTCTTTAATTATAATTATTATTTTTTATTAAATCATAAACACATAGATCATGTATACATTAATGCATTTATGGGGTACAATGTGCTGATTTCATATAGAATTAGGAATGCTTACATCACACTGGTTAATATACCTCATCTTGTTTACTTAGTTATTGTGTTAAACATTTATACTCTATACTAATAGATCAGACATGCACCCTTGCATTATGCACCATAGGTGTGATCCCACCATTCCCCCTCCATCAATCTGACCTCTCCCCTCCCCTGTCATCCCCCCTCCTCCCACCTTCATCTTGGGCCATAGTTGTGATCAGGTCTTCTTTTTTTTTTTTCAGATTTGGGGTTTTTTTTTTCTTTTTTTTATTAAATCATAGCTGTGTACATTGATATGATCATGGGGCATGATTCACTAGCTTCACAGTGATCTAGTCTTCTTATAAAAGTGTGAGTGATTGTAAATTGGTTTCATAGTAGTACTGAGTACATGGGATATTTTTTCTCACATTCTTGAGATACGTTACTAAGTAGGATATGTTCCAGTTCCATCCATGTAAACATAAAAGAGGTAAAGTCTCCATCTTTTTTAAGGCTGCATAACATTCCATGATATACACATACCACAATTTATTAATCCACTCATGGGTCAATGGGCACTTGGGCTTCTTCCATGACTTACCTGTTATCAATTGAGCTGCAATGAACAATCTGGTGCAAATATCTTTGTTAAAAAGTGATTTTTGGTCTTTTGGATATATACCTAGTAGAGGAATTGCAGGATCAAACAGCAGGTCTACTTTTAGACCCCTGCGTATTCTCCATATTTCTTTCTGAAAGGGACGTATTAGCCTGCACTCCCACCAGCAGTGCAGAAGTGTTCCCTTTTCTCCACATCCACGCCAACATCTGTAGTTTTGGGATTTTGTTATGTGAGCCACTCTTACGGGAGTTAGATAATATCTCAAAGTGGTTTTGATTTCCATTTCTCTAATGATTAAAGATGCTGAGCATTTTTTCATGTGTCTGTAGGGCCGTGTGCCTGTCTTCTTCAGAGAAGCATCTGTTCAAGTCCCTTGCCCACAATAAAATGGGATTACTTGTTCTTTTCTTATTAATAAATTTGAGTTCTCTGTGGATTCTGGTTTTCAAACCTTTGTCAGAAGCATAACTAGCAAATATCCTTATCCTTTCCCATTCTGAGGGCTGTTTGCTTGCTTTACTTACTGTGTTCTTGGCTGTGCAGAAGCTTTTTAGTTTGATCAGATCCCAGTAATGTATTTTTTGTGTTGCTTCCATAGCCCAGGGGGTCCTCCTCATAAAGTATTCTCCCAGACCAATTTTTTCAAGTGTTCCTCCTGCACTGTCTCCAAGAATCTTTATAGTTTCATGTCTTAAATTTAAATCTTTTATCCAGTGAGAGTCAATTTTTGTTAATGGTGAAAGGTGTGGGTCCAGTTTCAGTCTTCTACAAGTCATCAGCCAATTCTCCCAGCACCATTTGTTAAATAGGGAATCGTTCCCCCAGTTTATATTTTTGATAGGCTTATCAAAGATCAAATGACAATAAGTGGCTGGGTTCATCTCTTGGTTTCTATTCTGTTCCCTACATCTACCTCTCTATTTTTGTGCCAATATCATGCTGTTTTGATCACTGTAGATTTCTAGTATAGTTTGAAGTCTGATAGTGTGATTCCTCCTGATTTGTTTTTATTTCTGATTAATGTCTTGGCTATTTGAGGTTTTTTATGGTTCCATATAAAACAAAGTACTATTTTTTTCTAGATCTTTAAAGTATGACGGTGGTGCTTTGAAGGGATTGCATTAAATTTGTAAATTGCTTTGGGTAACATGGGACATTTTAACAATGTTGATTCTTCCTCGTCATGAGCATGGTATGTTTTTCCATTTGTTAATATCATCAGCTATTTCTTTTCTCAGAGTTTCGTAATTCTTTTTACAGAGATCTTTTACATCCTTTGTTAGGTAAATTCCCAAATATTTCATCTTCTTTGGCACAACTGTAAAAGGAATAGAGTCCCTGACTGTTTTTTTGGCTTGACTATTACTGGTGTATATAAAAGCTACTGATTTGTGAGTATTGATCTTGTATCCTGAGACGCTACCGTAGTCCTTGATCACGTCAAAGAGTTTTGTGGCTGAGCCCCTGGGGTTTTCCAGGTATAAAATCATATCATCTGCAAAGAGTGAAAGTTTGATCTCCTCTGACCCTATTAGTATACCCTTGATCACCTTCTCTTGCCTGATTGCAATGGCTAAGACTTCCATTACAACATTAAAAAGCAGTAGAGACAATGGGCAACCTTGCCTGGTTCCTGATCTAAGTGGAAATGTTTTCAATTTTACTGCATTCAATATGATATTGGCTGTGGGTTTGCTGTAGATGGCCTCTATCAGTTTAAGACAAGTCCCTTCTATACCTATTTTTCTTAAGTGTTCTGATCATGAAAGGATGCTGGATATTGTCAAAAGCTTTTTCTACATCTATTGAGAGAATCATATGGTCTTTGTTTTTTATTGTGTTTATGTGATGAATTATATTTATAGATTTATGTATATTGAACCAACCTTGAGACCCTGGGATAAAACCCACTTTGTCATGGTGTATAATTTTTTTGATGTGTTGCTAGATTCTTTGCTAGGATCTTATTGAATATTTTTGCATCTATGTTCATTAAAGATATTGGTCGATAGTTTTCTTTTCTTGTTGGGTCTTTTCCTGGTTTGTGGATTAGGGTGATATCTGCTTCATAGAATGTGTTGGGAAATATTCCTTCTTTTTTGATGTTTTGGAAAAGGTTAAGTAATATAGGTACTAGTTCCTCTTTAAAGATTTGGTAGAATGATGTGAAGCCATCTGGTCCCAGACTCTTCTTTTCTGGGAGATTTTGTATAATTGATTCTATTTCAGTACTTGATATAGGTCTGTTCAACATTTCCAATTCTTTCTGATTAAGTCTAGGAAGTTGGTGTGCTTCCAAGTATTGGCCGGCTATTTTTGTTGTTGTTGTTGTAGTTGTCATTGTTATTTGGCAGACCCAGGCTGGATTCGAATCTGCCAGTTCCCATGTATGTGGCTGGCGCTCTAGCCGCTGAGCTATAGGTGCCGAGCCTATAATACACTCTCGGTTGTTTTAAAATGTACCCTTGCACTGTGTGCTGTAGCGAGATCCCACCAAATGCCCCGCCTCCTCCCTTTACTATCCCTCCCCCTCCCCTGCCGACTCCGTCCTCTCCCTTCCTTCTTTCTGGACTGTATTTGTGTTTTATCACTCATATGAATGTATGAGCGATTATATATTGGTTTCCTAGCAGGATTGAGTACATTGGATACTTTTTCCGCATTCTTGAGATATTTTACTAAGAAGAATATGTTCCAACTCCATTCACGCAAACATAAAACATGTAAAGTCTGCTTCCAATTTATAATTGGTAATTATAAATTGGGCTACATTAAACATTCTGGTGCAAATGTCTTTGTTGTAAAATGATTTTTGTTCATCTGGGTGGATATCTAGTAATGGAATTGCAGGATCAAACAGTAGATCAACTTTTAGTTTTTTGAGAATTCTCCATACTTCTTTCCAAAAAGGCTGTATTAGTTTGCAATCCCACCAGCAGTGTAGAAGTGTTCCCTTCTCTCCACATACACGCCAGCATCTGCAGTTTGTGGATTTGGTGACGTGGGCTAATCTTACGAAAGTTAGGTGATATCTCAAACTGGTTTTGATCTGCATTTCTTTGATGTTAAAGATGATGAGCATTTTTTCATATGTTTTTTGGCTGTTAGCCTGTCATCTTCAGAGAAGTTTCTGTTCAAGTCTCTTGCCCACAAAGAAAAGGGGTTGTTTGCTCTTTTCTTGTTGACCCTCTGTTTTAGTCCTCCTTGTATTCCTAGTACCTAGCCCAGGGCAGCCTCTGCAAACATCCCAAATGGTCTGCAGGACGAATTACCATTCAATATTCTCAATGTGTGAGTTCCTGCC
Source organism: Nycticebus coucang (assembly GCF_027406575.1). Classification (NCBI taxonomy): domain Eukaryota; kingdom Metazoa; phylum Chordata; class Mammalia; order Primates; family Lorisidae; genus Nycticebus; species Nycticebus coucang. The sequence continues at coordinate 88,309,186 of NC_069796.1, read as the reverse complement.
CTCACAGGGCCATCTGATGAAATCACAGGTCTCTGGGGCCTCGGGTGAGTTTGAGGGGTCAGGTCGGCAAGTGATTTTGTTCACACATATTTGTGGCTCACCAAGCCCTGGTATTCTGACACTGAGTTTCTGGAGGCTTTGGTTTCCTCTTGTAAAAAATAGGGATATCACTCTACACACAAAGTTGTGAGGATAAACTAAAATCATGGGCTATGAAAGTAAGTGGTGTAGTGCAGTGGACTGAACAGGCTGGAGGCAGCTCAGAGCACATGCCAGCAAGTGGCCACTACGGCCACCTTGGAGTCTTCTCCATTACCCCATGTCTATGGTCAAAGGTGTGAGTGTGAAACTCCAGGGCGCAAACGATGAGCACAGGGCCAGCGTGGGGCCAGCTCTTTGTAATCCAAAATCAGCGTCAACTGTTGCCCCAACATGGACCCTAGGGCCACTTTGTGATAGCGTCAGCCCATTCTGCCCACCAGGAGGACAGGAGGGACAGCCCATACCCCCTTCCACGTGTCCACTCCCATAGGGGCCACTGCAGTGCCTACCTGATAAGCTGAAGTTGGACTGGTGGAGGTTCCGGATGGGCGGGGGCTGGTGTTTGGAAGGCGACGATTTGGCTGAAGGAGCAGGAGTTGCATATTTGGGCGTAGCTGGCACCTCATACACAGGACCGTCATACATGCCCCTGGAAACCCCGTGCAATCCAGAAACCTAAAAGGAGGGAGGGAAAGGGTGCTTGATGGACACTGTGTGCATGTGTGCCTGTCCACTCAGGCAGGGCACAGCACTGACAGTGAGAGAGAAGCCGGAGGTCACCCCGGATGTGCACGTACACACGGGCACACCCCCATACACACATGCATGCACATTCAGACACGCACCCCACACACATGCATCCACAACACATTCAAGGGCCACACAAGCATGCATGCACACACATTAACACAAACACATGTGCACTCACAAAACAGGTACAAAACAGCATACACATACTTACGCATGCACATTCACATGGACATCCATACTAAGAGGCATACACAGGTACACACACAGATAAGCACCCAAATATACATACACATGCATACATGAAGACATACACACCTAAGTGGGTGTGCACACATATACACCCCCACCACGTACAGACACTCATGTATAGACTCTAACACGCATGTGCACACACACAGCGTCCTTATTCCCAAGAAGACAGACTTGGCAGCCTGTCTTCACCTGTGTTCTCACAGAAGCCGACAGTGAGACATGGATTTGGGAGCAGGAAGCTTGTTTGGGAAATCATTCCAGAAAGGAGGAATACTGGGCAGGTGACACAGGGAGGGAGAAAACCCAGTACAGACAGGGGAGACTAGTGAGTCAGATCGGTGGGCAACAGAGCTCAGTGACAGTGAGGGACCACATCTTCAATGACCCATGGGGGCGTGGGAAGGAAGGGCTCAGATCCATGGGCTCAGCCCCATGAGGGCTGAAGGGAAAGAGAAATCAGGAGGCAGAGGTTCTAAGTGGGGGACTGTCAGCCTGCTGGACACTGCTAACAGCATCCCAGGTGACCCCAGGATGTCCAAAGGCAGGTAGGCATCTGCTCCAGGCTTGGAGAATAGCCTGAGTCCCACTCTGTACAGGAGCCCACTGTGGAACAGTGACATATGCTCCCCTCGCCTCTCCAGCACGTGACAATGCCCTGACCTTGCTCTGGACTCTCCCCTCCTGTCTAGCACATGACAATGCCCTGACCTTGCTCTGGACTATCCCCTCCTGTTCAGCACATGACAATGTCCTGACCTTGCTCTGGACTCTCCCCTCTTGTCCAGCAGGTGACAATGCCCTGACCTCTGGGTTTTCCCCTCCTCTCCAGCAGGTGACAGCACCCTGACCACACCCACCCTAGGTTCCCCCCTCCTCTCCAGCAGGTGACAATGCTCTGAACTCGCCCTAGGCTCCTCCCTCTCTATAGCAGGTAGCCCCATTTTTGCACCAAGTTCAAAGACCCAGCACTTGCACCTGATGTAAACAGCCCTCCCTCCAGCCCTGAAGCCCTGCTTCCTGACCTCCTGGGCCTTTGCTGCACCCTGGGCCACACCTCTCTCCACCTCTTCCTCTGCTTTCTGGGCATTGACAACACCTCCCCACACACACACAAGAAGGAGCAGCCACAGGGAGGCTCTGGGGCAGGTCCCTCCCTCACCTGGCCTGGGGCCTGGCCTCTGCCCATAGGCAAGAGGAAAGAGTCCTAGGCCATGGAGCCCCTGGGGCTCTGGCTTCTGCAAACTGATGAAATGACATTAGAGGGCAAGCCCAGGCTCTCATGGAAGCTTTTAACTACAGGCCTCAGGTTCAGACCAAGTCAGAGGGAATGAAACCAACCAAGGAGTGTTTCTCCCTGGTGAGCGGGTGAGCCCCAGGATGTTCACGAGCCCCCCTGGTCATACCTGGCCACCTGTCAGACCTGATTTGCTTCTGCTCCACGTCCACTACATGTGACACACGGCCCTGTGTGCTCTGGTGTCTCTGACTTGGGTGCCACACCTTCTAGGAGGTGGGGAGAAACCTCACACGAACTTGGGGCATCCCGGGGGGCACAGGGAGTTTGGGAACGCCAGGAGGTCTCTGGACTTGCTGCCTAAATTGGTGGTGGTGCCACTGAAGAAACACAAGAGCAGGACCCCACACACACACACACGCTGCACACATACACACACACACAGAGTACATGTTCATGTGGACACGTGCACCCACAAACACATGCATGCATGCACATGTGCACACACACTGAGACACATGCACAGATGTGTACACACACACGTGCACACACACTGAGACACATGCACAGACAGAGGTGTACACACATGTGCACATACTGAGATACATGCACACACAGATGTGTACACACACGCACACACACTGAGACACATGCACAGACGTGTACACACACGCACACACACTGAGACACATGCACAGACAGATGTGTACACACATGCACACACACTGAGACACATGCACACACAGATGTGTACACACACGCGCACACACAGACACATGCACAGACGTGTACACACATGCACACACACTGAGACACATGCACACACAGACGTGTACACACATGCACACACACTGAGACACATGCACACACAGACGTGTACACACATGTGAACACACACTGAGACACATGCACACACAGATGTGTACACACACACACTTGTGTGCACACACTGCAACATAGACATATGCACACACAGACATGTACACACACAAACACAAAGCTGGCCTTTCTGGCCAGCATTGGCTGTCCCATGTGGGAAGCAGGCTGCGGTATAATGGGAGGGCCATGGCTAGAAAAGACGTCGGCCACAGGAGGGTGTTTATCTCAGCTGTGAGAAAGTTCTCACCTCTGAGAAACCCTAGAGATGGAACAGAGGCTGCCTCATGCCAGATGGATCCCCTAGGGTCAGTGCTGAGAAAAGAAGGGAAAGATGGATGTGGAAATGGCAGGGGACGGAGAAGAGGAGGAAAGGGCAGATGTGAAGGAAGCCGTCCCTCGAGGGTGTCAGGGGTTATGGACTCCCATCAAAGGGCCAGGCCTGGGGATGTCAAGCTCTGTGACTCTGGTTAAGCCCCTGGGGGCCCCGAACATGAGGATTCTGACCTGCAAAATAAGGGTCTTGAGTCCTCTGATGGGGGTGGGGACTCCCCAAGGCGATGCAGGATGGCCCTCCCATCCCCTCGGGTGCACAACCCTTAATAGTTTGCAAAGTTTTAGAACCTGCCTGGCCTGCTTTGATGCTCTCTGCCATCCTAGAACAGGGGTGCAGTACGGTGCCACAGCCCATTAAGAAGGTGAGGGAAGGGAGGCTCACAGGATATGACATTTGCTAACTCTGTACACGTCAGGGCCTGGCTCCCCAAGACAGGCTGTCAACCATGGTCCGACGCAGGGTGCTGGGTCTTCACCCTGCAGGCCTTCTCACCTTATTCCTGATTTTGACGCGCTGGTACAGGTGTTCAGGGAAAGGCTTCCGGGGGATGAAGCGGCCCATGCCCTTGTTGACATTCAAGTTTCCATCTTCAAAGACGACTTTGCCCTGGCTGATGACCACCAGCGGGGAGCCGTGGCACTCCATGCCCTCGAAGATGTTGTACTCAACTGCCTGCACAGCCAGAACACCCAGGGTCACTTTCATGGCGTCCCCAGGCCATTCACAACAGTGATCTTGCCTAATGTCGCATTATTAGCATTTTTAGAAAGTGCCTTTTTAGGAGTGTGTGACACACCACTGCGTGCTCCGGCTCAGCATCTGCTGTGCACGGAGGCAGCTGGCGGCTTTATACAATCCAATGGAGATTGTTCTGGGCCAAAAGGAATGAGAAAGGGTGCCCTGGGGTGACGCAGTGTGGCTGCTCCAACTATACTGGGCTTTTCTGTAGCTTTTTTAACAAATATTCCTTCTTTAAGATAGTTTGCTAAAATCAAATTACTGGCTCAAAGGATATGAGCTTTCCTACAGCACTTGTTGCGTATTGCTCAGTTGGATAATGTCATTTCTCTCTTTCTTTCTTTTTTAATTTGAAAGATAAAGTACATTTCTTTTAAAACACACATTCTTTTCATTGCACTCAAGTGACTACCTGAACCTGTTTTTAACTACCACTAGCCCATTGTGGATATGAGCTTTCCTACAGCACTTGTTGCGTATTGCTCAGTTGGATAATGTCATTTCTCTCTTTCTTTCTTTTTTAATTTGAAAGATAAAGTACATTTCTTTTAAAACACACATTCTTTTCATTGCACTCAAGTGACTACCTGAACCTGTTTTTAACTACCACTAGCCCATTGTTTTTTATTGATTATTTTAAAAGTGGGTCGTGTACCCAATTGACAGAAACAAAATGGTATAAACGATGTTTGATTAAAAGGTAAGTTATCTCTGGCATCTCAGTCTGAGGCAAATGCCTTAAGGAGTTTCCTCTGTATCTCTAGATATTTTCTGTGCATGAATAATTGTCTCACACGTGTCTAACTATTCAGATGGTTTTCACATTTATTTATTTATTTTTTTTTTTCTGAGACAGAGTCTCAGCACGTCGCCCTCAGTAGAGTGCTAGGGCGTCACAGCTCGCAGCAACCTCCAACTCTTGGGCTTAAGCGATTCTCTTGCCTCAGCCTTCCTAGTAGCTGGGACTACAGGTGCCTGCCACAACAGGTGGCTATTTTTTTGTTGTAGTTGTCATTGTTGTTTAGCTGGTTCAGGTCGGGTTCGAACCTGCCCACCTCAGTATCTGTGGCCAGTGCCCTACCCACTGAGCTACAGCGCTGCCCTTGAGACAGAGTTTCACTTTGTCCCCCTGTGTAGAGTGCCATAGCGTCATAGCTCACAGCAGCCTCCAACTCGGGCTCAAGCGGCCCTCTTGCCTCAGTTTTTCTATGTTTAGTAAAGACACGGGTCTCGCTTTTGCTCAGGCTGGTTCTGAACTCATGAGCTCAAGGGATCCAACCCACTACAGCCTCCCAAGGTGCGAGGATTACAGGCATGAGTCACTACATCCGCCCCTGGTTTTCACTTTAATTCTTCTCTTTGCCTCACAGATGGTTCCATACTAGCACACGACGTGGTTAAACTGCTACCTTGTCTCCAAGACGAGAAAGTACTGTCATTTATTTACACACAAAGATGAACAATCAGGCTGTTTCGTGCTTTTACTAAAAATAATGTGGAAATACAATTTGCACCTATAATTTGCACAGAGGAACACGTTTACAGATGAAGCGTTTGGGACCAAAGAGTATATGGATTCTCAGTTTTTACAAATTTGCTTTCCAATAAAGCAACACTAGTTTGTTTCAATCCCAAGCATGAGGGCGAGGGCGGGGGGGGCTTACCCCCCCTCCATAGTCCAACAGCAAATGTTAAACAAGATCCACGTACAGCAAATTTATATTCTACTGCTGGAGCTCAGGGCTGGCACAGGTAGAAAACAGCATCTCATGGCTGTTTGTTAACAAGTGAGAGTGGGTCTCTTTCTAAATCAACACCATTTCTTTATTTCTTACTGTGTTAACTGTGGTTTACAAATTACTCTATTTCTTGGAGTCTTGATACACACCCTCACCCACACACACATATATCAAGACTCCAAAAACATATAAATATATATATATGTTTTTTACTGATTTCTAAGTACACATGCAATGTTAATGAATTTATCCTTTGTTACGTGTGTTGCAAACACTCCCCTACCCCTTGTCCTGTCTTTAGAACTCAGATAAAGTTAAGTTTGAGGAAGCGGCCAGAGGGTTAGTTTATTAAATTTTTATGTAGTTAATGGTCAAACAGACCAATCTTTTCCTTTATGACTTCTATTTTTGTTTTGAGACAGAGTCTCATTCTGTTGCCCCAGGCTAGAGAGCCATAGCATCATACCTCACAGCACACTCGAGCTCCTGAGCTCAAGCAGTTCTCTTGCCTCAGGCTGGTCTAGAATCCTGAGCTCAAGCAATCCATCCGCCTCAGCCTCCCAGAGTGCTGGGATTACAGGTGTGAGCTACCCTGTCCCACCTCCTTTATCATTTCTAAGTTTTGTATCATGTTTAACAAGGTCTTCTCTCCTTTAAAATGATTTTTTTTAATGTATACTTCATTCTAGTCCACTCATAAATTCATTTCATCTCAATCTTTGATACATTTTGAGTTTGCTTTGTAACTAGGGCAGAGGCCAAGCCTTCCCAGCCAAGTGTTCTCCCAGGTGACTGAGTAACCACCTCTTCCTGGCTAATTTTAATTTGTCTCCTTTACTGGAAACCAAATCAGCACATGTTCTCTTTTTCTCTTGTCCACATACCAACTGGTTTGACAGCTTTACAATATATTTTAATAACTGGGGTCACTAATGCGCTCTCCTCCGTTTCCCTTTGTTCAGAGGTGTTTTGGCGATTTTCACAGTGACCGTATAAGAACTCTGCTTTCTGAGTTAAAAACAAAAAACAAAAAAACTATCGAATTTTCTGATGAGATCATGTCAAATTTAACAATTAAATTAGAATTGGCATGTTCACTATATTGAATCTTCTTAGTATAAAAGTTCTTGAATTTATGTAAGTCTTTGGTTTTTACTGTTCTTATAAACAGGATTTTAAGAGGCCAGGTGCAGTGGCTCACTCCTGTAATCCCAGCACTCTGGAAGGCCCAGATTGGTGGATCTCCTGAGCTTAGAAGTTCAAGACCAACCTGAGCAAGAGCGAGACCCTCCCCCATCTCTACTAAAAATGGAAAAACTAGCGGGCATTAGGGTGGGTGCCTGTACTCCCAGCTACTCAGCAAGAGTCTGAGGTTGCTGTGAGCTATGATGATGCTACAACATTCTACCCAGGGTGACAGAGGGAGACTCTGTCTCAAAACAACAACAATAAAAAAAAACACGATTTTGATTTCCATTCTATTTTCCAACATGGTTTTTTACTCCATTAAAAAGTTATCAATTCTTTATTTGATGGATAATCAGCCAACAGATCTTTTTACACTTCTTGGTGTTTTGTAGATGCACCCTTGGGGTTCGCAGGCAAACAATCTTCTGCACACAGCTGTTCCTACTGTTCCAGCCACTTTGCCGGCCGCTGCCTTCCAAATCCAGGCAGAGAGCATGTTTTCCATTACAGAATTTGCTAATCTGATTCTTCCAGAGTCACCCTGAAGTGACCCGTCCAGGGAGTGATTTGTAACTTTGCTGAAGTGTATGGATGGCGAGTGCTGAGAGGTGACACAAGAAGCCAGTCACCCATCTACAGGTACAGACTGGCCAACCCTCCAGCAGGTGCGCTGCTCCCACTCCTGATGAAGAAGTGATGTGCTATGGTGGGACTCCTAACTTGAAGAATCAGATTATACTACAAATGCCACATTCTAAATTTGGCAAGTATATGGAATTTTAAAAATCAATCACTTCATTTCTTAAAAATAACACACAAACAATGCAAAATATTTAGATAGTATGAAAAACTAATATTTTAAAAAATGCCCCAGTTCCCTTATTTCCTCCCAGGGATGGCTACTATTATCCATTTCTTTTAAACAACACTTTAAAAGATAGCTGGTCAACTGATGAATGAAAGAACAAGGTGTGGTTCATTTGTCCATAAAAGGAATATGGTACTGACCCAAGCTGCCCCTTTATGTAGACATAATAGGCAATACACTGTGTGATCCATTTATATGAAAAGTCCACAGGTTCTGCACCCGTAGCTAAGTGGATAGGGCACTGGCCACATGCACTGGGGCGGGTGGGTTTGAACCCAGACCGGGCCTGCTAAACAACAATGACAACAACAACCAAAAAAATAAAGAATAGCCAGGTGTTGTGACAGGCGCCTGTAGTCCCAGTTACTTGGGAGGTTGAGGCAAGAGAATCCCTTGAGCCCAAGAGTTTGAGGTTGCTATGAACTGTGATGCCACGGCACTCTACCGAGGGCGACATAGTGAGACTCCCCCTCTCAAAAAAAAAAAATCCACAATAAATCCATAAAGAAAGAAGTAGATTGGTATTGATAGGGTCTGAGGGGCAGGAATGTGGACTGGCTGCCAATGGGTACAGGATTTCTTTTGAGGGGTAATGAAAACAGCCTGGAATTAATGATGATTGTACAACCTTCTCAGGATACTAAAAACCACTATACTATATACTTTATAATGATGACATTTATGGAATATGAATTATTTATCAATAAAAAGGTTCTAAAAAACGAATTGTCAGTACGTATATAACAGGCAAGTTCACGTACGATGGGGCCCTTGCAAGCAAAGGTGTCTCCCACTAAGGTAGAAACAAATAAAGTTTGTTTCCCTTCTATAGTAAATTTTAACATTTAATCACTGATCAATATATAAGGAATGATCTCTAAGGAATGTTAAAAGAAAGGTAGAATGTTCAAAAACATAAAAATAAAACTAACCTCTAACATAGCATTTCTCAACCATGTTCTGAAAACATTACTCCCCTGCTGTATGTGAACAGTATTGCTTCCCAGGGAAGAAGGAACTTTTCCAAACTGCCTCATGGTATCCTACACTCCCCTCTTGCTGCTGTGAACAGAATTCAAGTCTGAACCCCGCACAGGGAGGGGACGCCTCCCTGCGTTTGGTCTGAAGAGGACAGCTTCTCAGCTGGGTCACCTCAGGCACATTACTTTTTGTTACAGGTACAACTATGCTCCTGGAAAAGATATGTTAAGGTCCTAACCCCAAGGAGCTCAGAATGTGACCTGATTTGAAAATAAGGTTTCTGGGCAGTGCCTGTGGCTCAGTAGGGTGGCAGGTTCGAACCCAGCCCTGGCCAAACTGGAACAACAAAATAGCCAGGAGTTGTGGTGGGCGCCTATAGTCCCAGCTGCTCGGGAGAGGCTGAGGCAAGAGAATCACTTGAGCCCAGGAGTTGGAGGTTACTGTGAGCTGTGACGCCCTGGCACTCTACTGAGGGCGACAAAGTGAAACTCTGCCTCTATTAAAAAAAAAAAAGAAAGAAAGAAAGAAAATAAGGTTTCTACAAGTGATGAGGTCACACAGCGATATGATGGGTCCAAAATCCAATCACTGGCATCCTCCTAAGACCATAAGACTCACAGGGAGCACCTTGTGATGACAGATGGGGCTGGGTGATACGTCTCCCTGCCAAGGAACGCCAGCGACAGTTAGGAACCCCAGAGGCTGAGAGAGAGACACGTCCTCCATGGGAGCCTGGAGAGAGGGCCTGCCCTGCCCACACCTGACTCCCAACTTTTCGCCTCCAGAACTGTGAGAGAAAGAGTTTCTTTTCTTTTTCTCTTTTTTTTTTTTTTAGAGTCTCACCTTGTTGCCCTCAGTAGAGTGCCGTGGTGTCACAGCTCACAGCAACCTCCACCTCTTGGGCTTAGGCAATTCTCTTGCCTCAGCCTCCTGAGTAGCTGGGACTATAGGTGCCCGCCACAACACCTGGCTAGAGAAAGCATTTCTGTTGTCTGACCCTCCAGTTTGTGGCACTTTGGTAGGGCAGCCACAGTAAATTAACACCCATATCCCCTCTCTGTCCCTTTACTGGTACCAGTAGACTAACTTAGACCCATGCTGTGAGGATTCAATGAGGTGAGGACTATAATAGTGACTGGAATCCCCACTCCTGAGTGCAAAGCCACGGCCTCTGGGACACAGAGATAAAAGAGAAAGAGGGGGCCTCACGGGCTGGGTCTGCTCCTCCTGGGCCCTCATCAGGTGGCCTTTGAGTAGCTGACTTAGACACCCACCCTCTTGGTTAGACCAGGGTAAACTTGTGAAGCCAGAAGCAGCTCCTGCGGCAGACGACACAAGTGGCGTGCTCTCTGCCATGGTCTGTGTTTCTCCCTGAAGCCCACGCTGATATTTAATTGCCATTGTGATGCTATTAAAAGAGAGGGGGGATCACTAACTTCCCGGCCTCCAGAATGTGAGCCAGATAAATTTCTTTTCTTTGTAAGTTACCCAGTCTGTAGGATTCTGTGTACACACATCACAGCACTCACAGCTGATGACATAACTCCATGCCCTGTGAAGTGTACATGCGAAGAACAGCATGAATCCTTCTCCAGGGGAGGACACCTCAGGCTCGTCTCCTCCAGACCCTGTTCCCTGGACATGGGGGAGGCAGGAAGCCGGTGGTGTCACCAGGGAACATGGTTTACAGTGTGGATGATTGCACACTGGTGAGGTGGGCGAGGACAGTGGCAGCTAGTGGGGACCTCGGACACGCTCACGGCTGCTCCAAACAATTCCTGCGGCCTTTTTTTTTATTTTGAGACAGAGTCGCACTCTGCCACCCTGGGTACAGTGCCGTGGTGTCACAGCTCACATCAACCTCAAACTCTTGGGCTCAAGAGTTCCTCTTGCCTCAGCCTTGCTCTTGCTTAGGCTGGTCTTGAACCCCTGAGCTCAGGCAATCCCTCCTCGGCCTCCCAGAGGGCCAGGATTACAGGTGCGAGCCACCGCCCGGCCTCCTGTGGCTTCTTTGTGCTTAGAATCCTGTCACCACTCCTGCCCTCTCCTCCCTCACCAGCAAGTGATTCAGGGGCACAGCCAGCGCTGTGTGCACACACTCTGCTTCGGGCCGGCGTCCTTTCACGGACTCAGTAAGCCAGAGACCAGGTGGTGGCTCTGTATCTGTGACTGTCATGTGCATCTGGACCCAAGACAACGGCTGGCACACGGAGGGGGTGTGGAAGGGAGACTCAGGGAGGCACAGGTGTCTTGTGCCATCTCTGTATGTCAGTGAGTTTGCCAGATGAGTGCTGAAGTCAAGGGCACAGAAGATAGAAAGTAAAAACAACCCACAGTCGTAGGCTTGGGGTGTGAAACATGGAAGAATGTTCCCCTCATCCGCCCTGGGGCTGACCCCTTCCTTCCTGTCTTTTAGCAGCTGGCAAGAAAATCAAGTGAGAGGTTTCTAACGTGCCAGATCAAATCCTCTCCAGCTTCACAGTCAGATTGAAGAAAGACCCTCGGACCTAATACTTGTCCTCTCTGAGCCCGGGGGCTTACTGTATGGGAGGTGAGCCGTGGTGGGTGGTTGAGAATACACACATCTGTGGGCAGGAGCCAGCAGAAAGCGGGGAAGAGAGAGAGTGAGGGAGGGAGAAAGAGAGCAGGATGCCCACAGACCACAGGGGCGGCCGCGCGACGCCTGCTCCACGCCCTTTCCATTCTCTCCAACCGGAGGAGAGATGTGAATGACTGAGTCAGGCTAGATAGCAGATCATATCCCAGTTGCAAAATTCACAAATGATTCTTAATAATCTGAGGCATCTAAAATGATCACCAGACAAGAATCGTTTATCTAAGCTTCATGGATACGCCGGGACTTACCGACTTGTGACTTTTGGCTGTTATGGTCTTCACTTTGTCCGGATCCCAGATGACCACATCGGCGTCAGAGCCCACAGCAATCCGCCCTTTTCTTGGGTACAGGTTAAAGATCTTGGCTGCATTGGTACTGGTGACAGCGACAAACTGGTTCTCATCCATTTTGCCAGTAGCCTGAAGGCAAGACCCACAGGTGAAAACGGCAGCTTGTAACTGGGCCAGGCAGAGGGGTGGCAGGTGAGGTGCGAGCCTCCCAGCTGGGGTCCTCAAAAGGTCTGGAATCTCTCCTCTCCCTAGCTGAAAACATGCCTTCCTCAAAGAGCACAAAAGACCCGGCCTCGTGAAGGAGGAAAGCCAATTATTCTACAGGGGTATGTCCCCCAGTCTCAGGTCAATGACAAGAGTGTGGCCCCAGGCTTGCTGTGCACCAAGAATTCTCTCTTCCCACTGAACACCCCTACCCACAGCACACTCCTGCCCACATGCGTGCACACACATGCACGGTTTGCAAAGCCATCTTCCCATGAACCAAATGTGGTTAAAAACAAAACACTTTTCATTCTTAAACTATAAATGGAAACTGCATTATCTGTGAGCGCAGGGGATCCTCCAGGACACACCCTGCTCGCTCAGGAGTCACATGTCCCTTCGTGGGCCGTCCTGGAGCTCTGCTTCTGCCTCCAAGATCTGAGAACCCGGAGTGTGTGAAGCCCGAGAGGAGGGACGGCGACGCCTTACCACCGCCTTGTCCCAGACGACAGTCATCCGCTCCTCAACCCCGTTGACGCCCTCAGGGATCAGAGTGAAGTTGTCCTTGCCCACTGCCTTCTGGGCTGTGCTGTAGGGACAGTGGCCGCTGCCTGTGACCTGTAGGTCCCCACTGGCAAAGACAAAGCAAGGTGGAGTTCAGACCTGAGCTTGCTTTGAAGGGGAAACTGGGCATAGGCCCTGGAGCCTAAGATCCCAGAAGGCTTTGGGAAGAGGATTCTGGGCATCCTGTCAGCATCAGCAAGTGTATCTAGATGTCTCTATGGCCTCTGATGTCTTGGAAAAAGCCCTCAGCTGGGGATCAGCAGGCAGCTGCCCTGTAGTGCGGGCTCTGGGCTGGGCTGGGGAAGCACCCTGGATCCACCAGACATGAGGAGGCTAGCCCCACCCTAAAATCCGGAGTCTGTGAGTACATGCGTGTGCTCCTGCCATGGAAACCATGCTGGGTCCGGAGGCCTCAGGTGCCTGAGGACAGTGCAGGTGCATGCCCAGTGCTGAGGATGCTGAGGAAGGGTCACTCTGCTCCCATGAACCTCACAACCCCTGGGGGCAGCCCTGTTTGGACATGATTTTGCTTTGTAAATCTGACAGGCCTGTTTTTAAGCCGTAGCTCTGCCGCCCCTGGCCAGGCAGAGATGAAGGTGTTCCATGTGGACAGCAAACCGATCAAATGAACTGACTCAGGGATTCACCCGGCGGCTCCAAAAACGCAGGCCTCCTGCCCTCTCTCTTCTCCATCTGACCTCTTCTCTTTAAAATCGATTGTTGCGGCCGGGCATGGTGGCTCACGCCTGTAATTCCAACACTCAGGGAGGCTGAAGCAAGTGGATGGCTTGAGCTCAGGCGTTTGAGACCAGCCTAAGCAAGAGTGAGACCCCATCTCTTAAAAAACAGCTGAGTATTGTAAAATAGCCTACTCAGGAGGCTGAGGTTAGAGAGTCACTTAAGCCCAAGAGTTTGAGATTGCTGTGAGCATTGTTGCCACGGCACTCTCCCGAGGGTGACGGAGTGAGACTCTATCTCCAAAAATATAAGTCAAAATAAAGTTGACCACACGAACACAGATAACCCATTAAATAAATACATAAATAAATAAAATAAAAGTGATTGTGTGATGAACTTCATGTCAACCTTGCTAAAATGAGGAAAAAATGTATTACTTGTAATGAATAAATTAATGAATAAATATACAAGTAAGCCAGTGGGTAAGAGAGAAGCCCTCTAGCTCATGCCTATGTGTCACAAGTCAGGGACGCCCTGTTTGTGATACTGGCCTCGTGCCACTGCATGTCATAAAGCAAGCCACATGACCTGACATTACCTTCTCAGTGGAAGGTGGCTGGTGGAAGGCCTTGCTAGGGCTCTGTGCTGTGTTTGCAGAACAAAACAGTAATACTGGCCCGGCGCTATGTCTCACGCCTGTAATCCCAGCAAGCTGAGAGGCTGAGGCAGGTGGGTTGCTTGAACTCAGGAGTTCAAGACCAGCCTGAGCAAGAGTAAGACCCTGTCTCTACTAAAGATAGAAAAATTAGCTGGATGTGGTGGCACGTGCCTGTAGTCCAGCTACTCAGGAGGCTGAGGCAGGAGGATCACTTGAGCCCAGGAGTTTGACGTTGCTGTGAGCGAGGCTGAAGCCATGGCACTCTAGCAGGGGCAAGAGAGCAAGACTCTGTCTCAAAACAAACACACACCCCTGCCCCATTGATAACAGCAAAGTGGCTCAAGTTCATTGAGGTTTGGTCTTTAGTCCTTCAGTGTTTTGAAAGCACCAAGTGAATGGAATGAGGGGACCGTTACTTTGCGATTACAAATGCAGGCTGGGGCTAACCTCCAATTCAGGGGCCCAGCACGTGTCAGGAATCACTTAGGTACACAGAATATTTAGAATTTACAGTCACTCAATCAACAGAATGTGTCACACTTTCCCATGTGCCTGGTAGGATTTAAGGTGACGAGGTGATGGGGATGAGTCTAAGAACAAGAAAAGGCAAAGCCCCTGGTGTCTGGGGAGGGATGGGGGAGCAGGGCAGCGGGCAGGAGTGGATGAGACCCAGGGGTGCTGTGACAGCAAGTGTCAGGCTGCGTCAGCAGGCAGCGTGTGTGATGCTGGGGAAGGACTAAGGCCACCTCGTTAGAGAATGATCAGAAAACGGCTCACCGAGGAAGCCTTCCAGTGAAGATCTGTAGGATACGGAGGAGGAAACCATATGAATCTAAGCAGGGAGAGTGCTGGGGCGGGGGGCAGGGGGCAAGGGGTCCGAAGGTGTGATCCTGCCTGGTGTCCAGAGTCCTCAGAGGCTGAGGATGAAGGAGCTAGTTGAGAAGTGAGGATGGACTCGTGCTTTGCTTTGCACATCACTGTGAGGACTTGGGTTTCACCCTGAGAGGGAAAATCACTGAAGTTTCCCAGCAAATGGGTGGCTTGGTCTAACTTAGGTTCTAAACTGTCTGGGCATCTGTCAAATGCAGATTGAGATGTGGCCAGAGGAGGAGGTGTGTGCAAAGAGGAAGGATGGCTGGGAGCCCAGGACGGACAATGGCTGGAGCCAGGATGGTCACAGCAAAGGAGATGAGAAGCCGTGAGATTGCAGGACCTCTGGCCCACATTCCTTCCACTTTCTGAGAAGGACAAGACTGTGGCAGCCACTTTGCAGGGGGAATCAGGAGTTCCTTTTGGACTTAGGAAACGTGAGCTGCCCAGGGACCTCAGCTGCAGATGGTGAGGGCCTAGGATATGCAAGTCAGGGGTTCTGTATCACCTGGGGTGCACACCCCTTCCCCTCCCTGCCCTGCATAGGCAGCTCCCTCTGCAGAGAAGCCCTACCTTACCCTCGCCCACCCAGCAAACTCCTACTTGCCTCCTCGATGAAGGTTTTGCAAGCCTTTCGTAGGTTCTGAGCATGCACCTGTTCCCAGAGCAGCCTGTACACCTCACCTCTTAGCCTCCCCGTGTCGCCTCGCTGTCACTAAGCCTTCTCACCTCACAGCAGCTGATACACAGAAGGAACAGGCTAAGATGGCCGCACTCCTATGGTGTGCACGGGCCACAGCAGGAGCTCTGCAGGTAGCAGTGGCCACTTCTTGAGCCCTAAGTTCCAGCTCCTTTGCCTGCCTGTGTCTGACCCAGCGCCAAGGTGGGTACTGTATCCCACACCCATTTCATATACACCCAGCAAGAGATATTACAGGTAATGTGCTGTGCCTGGAGTGGTACAGCTGGTCTCATACCTAATCCTGGGTGCTTCCCCGCACAGCATAGGCCCTGGAGTAGCTGCTCAAACAGCTGCTGAACGAACAGGAGGTGGTCAACAAAGGGGAATGGAACAGTTATTGGATACAATGGACAGCCTGCTGTAAGCCCTCTGGAGCTCTGTCTCTCCAAGCACCTGGCTAAAGCCTCCTCTACAATAGTCTAAAGCAGACTGTGGTTCCCCCTATCAATTCTCTGCCCCTAAAAGCCCCAGCTGCCTCCCCCAGCCCCAGGTCCCTACGACTCTCACCAGGCCAGCAGGGAGGTCAGGTAGTCCGGCGTGGTGGGATCAGGGCTCAGAGGAGGGGAGGTCACAAACGCTGCAGCTTTGGCCCAGTTCTTGCTCCAGTAATGGGTGCCGTCGGTCCCCAGGCTGGCTGCAATGGGCTCTCCGAAAACCAGGGGGCCTGGGAGAGGCAAACACAAAGCAAATGGTATTGGAGGCACAAAAATGGAAGATTTTTGGAGGTGGGAGAGTGAGTCTAGCAGAAAGAGAGAGTGCAGCCTGCCTTTCACCCACACTGCAGTGACCAGCCCACCCCAACCTGTGCTCAGCACCCTGCCAAGCCCTTGGTGAGATGACAACGGCTGAGCCACTTGGCAATCTTGTCCACAGTTACTGCTTTTAGTACTTGGACTTCTTTTTTTTTTTTTTTTTTTTTGTAGAGACAGAGTTTCACTTTATTGCCCTCGGTAGAGTGCTGTGGCGTCACACGGCTCACAGCAACCTCTAACTCCTGGGCTTAAGCAATTCTCCTGCCTCAGCCTCCCGCGTAGCTGGGACTACAGGCGCCCGCCACAACGCCCGGCTATTTTTTTTGTTGCAGTTCGGCTGGGGCTGGGCTTGAACCCGCCACCCTCGGTATATGGGGCTGGCGCCCTGCTCACTGAGCCACAGGCACCGCCCAGTACTTGGACTTCTTATTTATCTCTTTTTATAGATTTATAAACTGAGGCACAGAGGTGTGATTTGCTGTCTTAGTTTGGGTTCTGCCAGAACAGATCTTCAAATATGTTATCTAGCTTACGCGTTTTATTTCAGAGGTGACTCTGGAAACACCAGCTGGGAACTGAGGAAGTGACATAAGGCCAGGTAAGAGACCAACACAGGGAGACTTATTCTGGAGCACCGCTGGGGGTCCCCAGGGCTCAGGGCAAGGGGAACACTGGGAGCTTCAGAACACATATCTGTGGTCCCACCCCAGGGCCGGGGGCTGCTTCCCCACGCAACTTCCCAATGTGCCCACCAGCTTTCCAAGGAGTAAACCAGATGGGCTTGTCCCAAGAAGAAGCCCCTAGGTAGGGCTCCCCAGACTCCAAGTACATAATCTTTGCACTGGAAATTTGAGTGGAGAGCCCCTGCTGCCCAGGGGGAGAAGCCAGCCGGGTGTGAGCTCCAGGGTCCCACACTAGGCTGTGCTGTCCAGCACCTCTCCTTGCAGTGACAGGGGTGCTCAGGGTCTGAGCTGCCCAGCAGACAGCTGCTGGACACATGCATTTCTTCAGCACTTGACTGTGCTGAAGTGGTGCACAGCATGTGACTGGTGCCACTGAGGAACTAATGTGTCCATTTTAGTTACCATTATTTAACTTAAATAGCAACATGTGGCGAGAGGCCACTGTACGGTTTAGCACAGAGCCCACATGCTTAACTCTGGCTGCTGCTGCTTTCAGATTTCAGCGACCTCTCTGAGCCCCAGCAACCTCATCTTTAAAATGCGGAGCGAGCTGTGCTCCTCCCGTCTCGGTTTGTCATTTTCCCCCTAAAAACACTGAAGTTATTTGGAGTCCAAAGCTGCTCTGTCCTATAAAGCAGCCCCGAGCCACAGGTAGGCTACCAAGCAGAGGTTAAGGTTAATCTGAAGAGAGTTGTGCTGGAAGTATAAGGTATACACTGGATTTTGAAGATAGTACAGAAAAAATCTTGCAAAATATCTCATTAATGGCTTTTATATTGATGACATGTTGAAATAACACTTTGGACATAAGATCAAATATAATCACTAAAATTTCCTTCACCCAGAGGCAGCCACACTTCCCATCCAGGGTTGCTGTGAGCTCAGTACCCACAGCATGCTGACGCCCATGCAGGGTTTGTGCTGTGTCACTGGCTTTTATTCCCAGGTGGCCATCTCCCCCGACCCACAGCTGCCACATCAGCCTCACAGGATGTAAGAGTGAACAGGGCCGACATTACCCTGGGGGGTGTCCTGGGGTCCTTAGGACCAAAGGGTTCTAGCCAGCAACCTGTGTAGGGGACCCCCCTCTCCACCCTTCCTTCTCTGTCTCATCCGTCTGTCGGTCTGACTGTCTGAGTTAGGGAGGGAAGCCTGCTCTGAGCATCCTCCTTCATTCTTGCTCTGATGACTGTTGGGGACTTGCAGACCCCACCGTCAAAGGAAACATAGGACTGCACTCAAGCCCCTCTGAGTGTCCTGCCGAGAAGGCCCGAGCCCAGTTAGGGCCCATCCAGCAGACCCAGCTACATGAGCTGTAGTATTCGCCCTCACAGTCCTCAGGCCAGCAAGCCCCTCTCAAGATGAGGATACCAAGGCAGGAAGCAAATGGCTGATCTGGAGCTGAGAAAGACATTAACTACCAGCTTCCTGGCACCTGGGCCTTGGCACGGCCTCCGCGAGGGCTTCCTGACCACTAGGTGTCTGGGTACATTTCAGAGATGGAGAGACAGAAGCTTGAAGACAAAGGAACACGTCTATGTCAGAGCTGGACAGCTGACTTCCTTCAGACCAATACAAGGCTATCCGCAAGACTCTTCTGGCTCAGAGAAGTGCTTCCTCCTTCCCAGCCCTCAGCTGAGACTCTCCCTGTGGCCCCGTAGTGGCCCCAGGGCAAAGGCACCAACCGTGCGGCCCTGGTTGGGGCCTAGGTGACCCAACTCAGATTGGTGCCTCTGGATCAGGGAGAGGGTGGGCATGAGGACCACCCTGGTTCCATCCGAAACCTAAGGAGAGAGCTTTAAAGATGGCAGAGCTATAAAACACATGCTCTCCTCGGGCCCCACAAAGCAAGGACTGTTACCCAGCTACAAATGAGGAAACTGAGGCTCAGAACATAGCCCTGACTTACCCAGGGTCACAGGACTAGCACAGGGCACACCAGAGATTTAGCTTATAAAACCGACCCATCACCCCCCGTTCTGCCCATCTCTCAGCCTCCCTTCAGAATGTGCTTTGGGGCCCGAAGCTCAGGGTGTTGAACCTCCCCAGGACCCCACCACCCCTTCAGAGGCCCAGGGCCAGCTGCAGACCTTTCTTCCGGGCCAGGGTGATGATGTCCGCCGCACTCTTGCTCATGACTTTGGTGATGTACACAGGGCAGTTGATTCGGCCAGCGATGGTGATGGCCCGGAACACTGCCTCCGCCTCCAGCTGAACACAGCAAATGCAAGGGTCACGGGGGAGAGGGTGCAGGCAACACCCACCCGGGTTCCCAGGCTCTCCTGCAATCACTGTCCTTCAATTTTCCTTAAGTAAATGTGGTCAGAGGGAAATCTACTATGTCAGAAGAGGAAAACAGATATGGGTCCAACACCTGCCAGGGCCCCCACCCTGCTCCCAAGGTGAAGCCCCTGGTCACATGTCTGGATGTGGTGATGAACGAGGACTATGGCGTCTGTGAGTACTGTCGCCCCATCCCTTTCTGCTCCCAGCACAGGCCAGGGACAGACAGCTCGGGAGGAGCACTGGGATGATCTAGAGCCCCTGGGGGCCAGCAGCCTGAACACACGTCTGGTGTCCCCCGCGCTCAGCACAGGGACAGGCCCTGAGCAGAGGCCCAGGGGACTAGTCAATACTTTGACAAGGACATCAACAAACAGACTCAACTCAAAGCATGGCTCCTAGAGCACCTGTCTCATTCCTTCAGTTCCCTCCCCCCCCACACACAGAGACATGCACCCACATGTGCATAAACGTACATGAGTGCGTATGCACACACGCAGAAACACACAGACATGCACACGCGGCCACCCCCCGGGGACCATCCATTCTCATGTCCTGGGGACACAGTAGATGGGGGCAGTTGTTTCCAGGGTACTGAACGTGAGGCATATGGCTCCCTTATCCCAAGCATAAAGCCCTTGGGAGTTTAGACACAAAAGTGGGGCCTTGGAGTAAATTCTTGGGGCCCTGGGGGAGCCTCTTTCTGGCTCCTCTGAGTGGTTTGCAGCCCTGAGACTCCCAGGGAATGGAAAATGGGCTGGGACTCCCTGTGGAGGAAATGTGAGGGACCCCCCCAGAACAGCATCGCACTGAGCACCAGAAACGCCAGAGTTACACCGAGTGAGGGAGTCTTTACCTCTTCCGGTCTGCTCAGGGC
Organism: Nycticebus coucang; assembly: GCF_027406575.1. NCBI lineage: Eukaryota > Metazoa > Chordata > Mammalia > Primates > Lorisidae > Nycticebus > Nycticebus coucang. Next base: position 88,288,963 of record NC_069796.1, on the reverse strand, counting down.
ATGGCCCTCAGGACCTGTGACGCCCATCTCTAAGATCCGCTTTTGTTCCTATAAGACAAGAAGCCAAGCCTTAGAGGTTGCAGAATGTCAGAGCTGGAAGAAGCCTCCCCTCCAGCGCCCTACCCCGAGGGAGGAGGCAGCTGAGGCCCAGAGGCGGGTGGATTGCACAGGGTGCTGGGGGCAACGAGTCAGAGTCCCTCCTCCACACTTGCCCACCTTTCTCCTGTAGCCCTGCATGTCTACACCTGCGTTTATGTTGGGTTCAGTCTCCTCAGATCAATGCGAGGAAGCAGGCTTATAAGATGAGCTTCGAAGCTCACCCAGCACCGTCCCTTCTCCAAGCCTCCCTGAGGGGCTCTCTATGGGAAGAAACACGGCATCTGGGTACTACATGGTGCTGACATCAAAGAGCTCTACACTGGGTGTCCAGCTCCAGGACAGGCCATCTCTGTGACTCTGGGCAAGCTGATCAAGCTGTCTGAGCCATGGGGGACAGAGTGCTTGTGTCACAGAGTTTCTACAATGAGCAGATGAGACAGCATATATAAAAGGCTCAGCACAATACCTGGAGCCCAGGAAGCGTGCATTAACTGGCAGCCGGCTCTCATGCCTCTGCCACTGAGGCCTCCTCCCAGTATCTATCTTTCTGGCGTGAAATCACTACCTCAAACCTATCATATAACTTTGAAATGGTTCCCTGAGCTGATGGCCCAGATTCCAATCCATCTGTTCCCTAGTTACCCCACCCCAGGAATGCTTTAATTTCTTTTTCTTTTACATTGCCCAGATGCCAAGCCTGCTGATGCTAATTTTAACTTTTTCAGTTTCTTTGTCATCATTCTTAGACACAACCCTACTATAAACCCCAGGCCTTATCAACCATGAAAAAAAAAATCATCATTTCAATTGTGCATCTATGGTTACTGAGCTTGAGTTGATTATAATGACATAAACTGGATTCAACATCTGGCAGCTGGAGTGGATTTAAGTGAACGATGGAATAATTTCAGCCACTGAAGATGGTGTTTACAGAGCATTTTTAGAAACTGTTTACAAAAAGATTTTATTATACAGAGAAATCCCTCTGCAAAATTGTTTAAATGTCAGCTACTATTTCTGTAAGGACGAAAGGAGGAAACAAGAGAGGGGAAGACAAGAGATAGAAAAGAGGAAAAGCCAAGAGAAGGGCAGGAGGTCTAGTTAGAGATAATGGGCTGAGAACATCCATTATTTTTGTTTCCTTTGAAACCCCACTAAAGCAACAGAAAAGGACACATAAGAGAAAACGCAGAGGAGACAACAGGAACCATTTTTTTTTTAGACAGACTCTCACTTTGTCGCCCTTGGTAGAGTGCTGTGGCGTCACAGCTCACAGCAACCTCAAACTCTTGGGCTTAAGCGAGTAAGGGGGGACTACAGGCACCTGCCACAATGCCTGGCTATTTTTTTTAGAGACCAGGTCTTGCTCTTACTCAGGCTGGTCTTGAACCCATGAGCTCAGGCCATCCACCCACCTTGGCCTCCCAAGTGCTGGGATTATAGGCGTGAGCCCCCCGTGCCCAGCCAGGAACAAATTTTGAAAGCTGAAGAGCAGATGTCGGGAAGGTGACAGATGTCCTGGAGCTAAAACAGCTAAAGCGTCAGTTGGCAGTGAGGAAACCAAGCCCGTGAGGGGCCTCCCCGCACTGGTGCAGGGAGTGCACGTTGGTGCATCCTGGAAAACCACGTGGCGGTAACCACAGAAGCAGAATGTACGCACAGCCCATGACCCAGCCGTCTCACTCCTGGGCACGCAGGAACAGAAATGTAAAGGTGGGGTCTAACAAAAGACTGAGCAAGCCTCAAATGTGCCCAAAATTTGGAACTATGCAAATATCTAACAACCAGAGAATAAATTGGGACACAGTGACACAGGAGAATTCTATACAGTGATGTAGAGTAGAAAAGCATTGCTACACCTTAACTGGTACAGAGCAAATGAAGTCAGACATCAGACAGTACATCTGTGTGGCTCCATTTTTATGACGTTTAACATCAGCTAAGACTGTGTGGTGTGGTGGGCAACTTCTACCATGAACGTCCTGGTTTTCACCCCCTGCGGAATCTCTTTTCCTGGAGTGGGACCCAGCACCTTGCTTCTAACCGCAGAACATGACAAAAGAGATGTCTGTCTCTTGTGAAGTTAGGTTACAGAGACCCCGGCTTTGGCCTTGCCATCCTCTCCTGCCCTTTGGCCTGTCCACTCTGAAGTAAGTCAACTGTCACACTGAAGTCACCTACCCAGCAAGAAACCAAGGGACGCCCCTGGCCACACCAGCGAAGAGCACGAGCCCTTAGTGTGACGGCTCTCAAGGAACTGAATCCTGAAGACACTCACCAAGGTCACCTGAGTGAGGCCAACAGGGTATCCTGCTCACCTGCACCTGCTCTGCAGCCTGGGACAGACCCCAGCAAAACACACACAATGCCTGACTCACAGGATCATAAGAAAATAACCATTTGTCATTTTAAGATGCTACATTTTGGGTAATTTCTTATGCAGTCATAGGTAACTAATACAGATTTGGGGGCCACAGGTAGGGTATGATCATAAAAGCTATGTAAATGTGTGGACATGGCTACAGAACCAGGCAAGGAGAATGAAGGAAGAATTTCTGAAGGAGCATATGAAATTGCCTCAAATGGACTATTACTAGAAATGGCCTGTGAGGGGACTGGTGATGATGTCAGGAGAAATAATCTGGAACAAGAAGGGCATCCCAGCTGTGCAGGAGCAGAAAACTTAGCAACGCAGCCACCTGCAGCCATGGGGAAAGCAGACGCCATAGGACGTGCAATGATGGAATTCCAGACTCTGAGCCAATGCTGTCATGAGATGAGATTTTGGAGAACAGCGGGGTGGATGATTATACTCAGCATGAGAATAATCATCAATCATTTCAATAACGGGGGCCTGAAGACCTCCTAGTGGGTTTGAGACGGCCCCCGTGACCCTCACTTCCTGGAGCTCCTGTACCGTCCCCTAGCTGAGTGACGGCTGGACTTAGTGACGTCCCCTAGCTGAGTGACGGCTGGACTTAGTGACGTGTTACCAATGAACAACATTCTACCACATGACAAAAAGGAGGCACTGTTTGTTTTTCACTTTAAAAGAATTTCAGTTTTATAGAGGACACAGATGAGAAAACTAAAACTGAGCCTTCATAATGGTGACACTTCAGATCTCAAGTACTGAACCCTGCTGTTGTTCTACTAGGCTTTGGAACGAGGTGGAACTGCCTGACACCCCAGCTCTATTGTCCCATGTGACGGTGAGCAAATTGTTCCCATCTGACCTACAATATGCCTGCAATATGGGGGTAATTATATTCCCTCACGAAGTAGCTGCATCAGTCTGCACACGCCTTCACAGCATGCCTGGCATTAACTACTTTTATTGTCTACATCTGATCCTTCCCCTCTGCCCGATCTTGATCTGTGGGACTGTGACCGATCCAGGCCTCTGCACTGGAGACCAGAGGCCACCCTGACTGCTGCCTCCTCTTCCCATCCAGTCCATGAGCCCCGTAAGTGGGGCTTCCCTTCCCCTCTCTCTCACCTCTCCCATCTGCTTTAGCTCCTTTCTTCCTTTCTGATGAGAATTGCTGGTGTAGAAACTGGCTATTCACCCTGACTTCATTCTTGACCCATCCAATTCTCTACTGCATGGCCAGAATGATCAGACTATGCTCATGTCTCATCCTGTCCAAAACGTCTGCACGGCTGCAGTCTATTACGTGTCAGGTGCCAAACCTCATATACATGACGTCTTAGTCCCGTTTCTGATGTTCTAACACACTGGGTAATGTATACAGAAAAGAAACTCATTTCTCATGGTTCTGGGGAACAGAAAGTCCAATACCAAGGTGCCGAGATGTGCTGAGGGCCCTCCTGCTGGGGCGTCACGTGGCGAGAGAGCAGGAGCTCAGGTCTCTCCTCTTCCTTATAAAGCTGCTGATCCCGTCACACAGGCCCCAACCTCATGACCTCATCTAACCCTAATTACCTCCCAAGGTCCCACCTCCAAATACATTAGCAAATCAATCTAAGGATTAAATTTTCAACACAAGAATTTTTAGGGAATCTAGGCTAAAAGCCTATATGCTCTGTGCCCAAGCGGCCTGAGAAAAGCAGTTTAGATTTCTCACTGCCCTAGGTTTCGTTGTAGGCCTGGTGACCTCAGAATGTGGCTGTTAAGCCTGGGGGCATTGGAGCCAAAACTCCACTCCCAGGGATACCACCGAGAGGCTGGTGCATGCAAGTCATGTAAGCAATACCCTGTAGGACCTCCAGACCATGGGTAAGCCAGATACTAAGTTTCCGCCCCTCAGGTTGTTATGGGTTTCCCGAGATTTTAAGGAACAATCTACTCTTTCTTTATTGTGGTCTTGTGGTTTATCGGCTCATGAGCAAAACAGCTAACCTATGTGTGATAGTTGTTTTGGGTTAGAAAAATGTATATTAGTTAATCAGCAGGCACCATGAAAAAGTTAATCGGATTTTACCCTATGTTTTGTAAAGCTATTGTGTGATTATAGATCAACAGTGTGTGCATGACTAGCTGGCTATTTAAGCTGACTGGAAATAAGGAATATCGCTACTTGCCATCATGGACTTGTAGCCATTTCTTACTTTCATACTATTTCAGGAGTAGGCTTTACACCTGTGATGCCAGTCACTCCACAATCCCTCGGGCAACAAGGGAATACATTCAAACCTTAACACTTGATATCCTTTAATCCTCACAACAATAGTGCCAGCTAGGTGTTTCTGAATGAAAAATGAGTCTGTGTGGGATAAAGTTCCTTGCATAAGGTCACAAGGCTGGAAGATGGAAGAGGCTGGGTGGGAACACCTGCTCCACGCCCCAGCTCTGTCCATCGTGCCCAGTCCTGATTCCCAAGCACAAGCAGCACCCCCAGCTTCTGTGTGCACCGCCTCTGGTGTTCCCCAGGTTTGCAAAACATTTTCGTTCAGAGTCTCACTTGTCTTTCATGCAAACCCTTCAAGGTTCACAGGGTGGTCGTGTTATCCCTGTGGTACAGGCGAGAAAACTGAGATTCTAGAGACCGCGTGGCCTCCAGTGGTGTGGATGTGACTTGACACCCCTTTCCTGGTTTGATCCTTCATTACCTGGTCACCTCACTACCAATGCCACAAGAAGCAGACAGAGATAAAAGGTGAGGAAATTCACACCACTCACCTGAGCTATCAAATCTCCATTTTCTGCGTGGACCAAAATTACAGCTCCCAGCCCTTTGAGGAAGGTGAAGGCTTCATAGAGCTAAGAAGAGATAAGCAGGGATTGGTGTGAAATAAAAACATCACAGCCCACCATGTATCGAGGCTGCTCCTCTGCACATGCCCAGTCATCCACTCCCCGCCTCTGCAGAGGCAGAATGGCTGATCCGTTCACATCCCTGGAATGTGTTCTAGAAATCAGAAGGAAAGATTGTCCCGTGGCTCTGACATCTTCCAGACCCAAAAGCAGGAGGCAGAGGGAGGAACAGAACTGACCCCGTCACACGGGGATGTGATTGCACCCCCAGTCTCAGGGCCTGTTTCGCCTTTTGCATTCTTTTTTTTTTTTTTTTTTTTTGCTTGCAGTATTTGGCCTGGGCTGGCTTTGAACCTGCCACCTCTGACATACGGGGCTGGTGCCCTACTCCTTTGAGCCACAGGCGCCGCCCTGCCTTTTGCATTCTTTTTCACTTGGCTCCTCTGAAACACCTGCAGATGTTAATGGTGACAAACAGTGTTGAGGAATCACTTTCGTTTTACTGACATTTCGTAGCTAAATTAGTGGAACGTGTCCTGTCACCACTCACACCAGGAGAGGTGCACATCTTTATAAAAAAATTGAGAGCCCATGTTGTTTTCCAAGCACAGTGGGGTGGGGGAAGCAGCTCTCTAACAGTAACTCCCACACTTGGGTGACATTCACCATACTCAGCATCTCTCCGTCACCCAGGATGGGCCCTACCCACTGCCCGATGTCCTCTTCCCACCTGAGAAGAATCTGCAGTCAGGCATTTCCCCTGGTGAGGACCAACGCCACCAAGCTCCTTCTCCAGGAGCACCTGAATTTTAACTTTGTTCTCCACGCACACAAGACAACGCCCCAGATGTGAGACTGTAAATGTGGGAGGCACTTGGAGGCCTGAAGCATGGCTGGGAACCCACTGAAAGTCCGCCTGATTCCATCCATGCCCCCGGATTTGGTGGTTAGAATGAAACAGGTGAAAATCACAATTCTGCCTTCATGTCACGTGCTACTTTTTTCCATGAAACTGAACTGTTTTCAGTTTTTTGAAGGCCCCTCCAGGGGACCTTGGTGTGAACTGTTTTCTTCAACCCCAGGTGTTTGAAGGAGTGTGATTTCCCATTGCCTACCCTGCTCCCTGGAGAGAACCAGTAATAGCTCACTAACACCTGCATGGCGCTCACTCTGCCAGGCACAGCCCAAGAATTTTACTCAGATTGAATTATTCAAGCCTCTGACAAGCTGTACGAAGCAGCTGTTACATGACCCAAGAAACAGAGAGGTTGGGAAAGCCTCCCTAGCTACACAGCAAGCTGCTGGTACCAGCGGGCCTGCAGCTGAGTAGCTTGGCTGTAGCCTCCTGGCCTTTGTCACCACACTAACAAACAGAGGCAAGGAAATGATTTAAAAAAAAAAAAATGACACTAGGAGACCAGTGGTATAAGAAGGCCAGGCACCTTGTAAGTGGCAGTCTCTACCAGTAGAGGACAACGTACAGCGTCACCTTCCTTAGTGTCATGTGTCTTCGTGACACTTGTCTGATGGTAGCAGGGCCAGAGGTCTGACATCTTACAGATGAGAAAACTGAGACAGGAGGTGACCTGCCTAACGTCTTGTGGTTTGTATGAGGAAAAGCGAGGGTTCTGTCTCCATGTCAGAGTAATATAACATGGTCCCCAGCCCTGCTTGAGCCCCAGAACTAACTGCAGGGCTTTTCCAAAGGACAGGCTCCTGACATGTGCAATGTGCTCTAAGAAGCTGAACTTTGGATGAGCTCCCCAGATGATGCTGAAGACAAGCCGGGTGGGCAGCCACCATGCCAGAGATCCCCTACTCCACAGGGTTCAAATAGTCAGAAAGGAACAAAAGTCCAGGAGGGGCAATGACGGACACAAGGTCACACAGCAATTCAGTGCCAGAACAGGGACTGGAACCCATAGCACCCCCTGCCATTCTCACACTCCCCTGCCCCGTGCTGCCTCCACTGGCAATGGTGGCCCAGTCCTGTAGGATAGGAGAGGGGGACAGGGGACCTACCTGGCTGTCAGACATTTGGTAGAGATCCTTATAGGCCATGTAGACTTGGAAGGAATTGACGCCTGTTACAAGATAAAAAGGAGACAGGATAACACGCTTGAGAATAAACAAGCACGACTTTCCACTAAATCAAGGACCGCAGTGCAGAGCGACAGACCCAGGAGAAAAGGTGCCATCAGAATTCAGCAGCACCTAACCCAGTCTGGGACTGTTGGCTAGAGTCACAGGAAGCTTCCAGGAAGATCACAATTAAGCTGAATTTGAAGGTGAAGGAAAGGAAGGAAAAGGAAAGGAAGAAGAGGAACGAAACTCTCCAAGCTGAAAGCATGTACAAGGAAGGAGGGTTATGCCGTTCCTAGAAAACGTCCTGAGGAGTGGGCGTTCCTTATCCCATTTTGTCAAAATTGTGGTATAATACATAGAAGATAACCCCCCCCCACAACCAGTTTAAACCACCCGAGTCCACGGCATTTAGTACTTTCATAAGGTTGTGCACCTGTCACCTCTACCTAGCAAAGCAGGTGCTTTTAAAGCAAAAGGAGTGGCACAGTCAGAGTCCTCTGTGGCAAGAAGACCATTGTGGAAGCTGTGTGGAGGATGGCTATGCAGAAAGACAAGGAGAAATGGAGGCAGCTGGGAGGATGCTGAAGGCACCTAGCAGGTGCGTGGAGCTAGAATGAGTAGGGATTCAAAAGGCTGCATAGCACACTGACGGGCCAGGGGCAGTAGGGGATGGGAGGAGTAGCCTTTCCCCTAATTCCCCTTGAAGTTGTTTGAGGACAGAGACCACGTCTTATACATTATTTTGTCTTGAACATCCATAACATGTGGAATGCAAGTAATATTTCCTAATGGAATCAGGAAATGTTTGGATAACAAAAAAAAAGTATCTAAGGCAAACATATTAAATGGGATTCAGTTGTTTTTACACTAAGTAATAGTGACAACAAGCCAAAAAAAAAATGTTTGGTAGACAACTATGGCAATAAAATTTCCCTTTCCGGGGCAGCGCCTGTGGCTCAAAGGAGTAGGGCACCAGCCCCATATGCCAGAGGTGGCGGGTTCAAACCCAGCCCCAGCCAGAAACTGCCAAAAATAAATAAATAAATAAATAAATAGAAGAAGAAGAAGAAGAAGAAGGAAAAAGGAAGGGAGGAAGGGGAGAGGAAAAACAAACAAACAAACAAAAATTTTTCCTTTCCAAAAACATCAGAAATTTGTTAAAAATTGTGTTTAGAAATTAACATATAAGTATCAGTCTCTAATTAATCAAGTAGACTTAAATAAATGTAACAATTAATAGGTATTGTATTCCTTGTAAAGATAAACCTTTTATTCCTTAAATACAAAAGCCAAAACTCATTGATAGACACAGAACAAATACCAGTAGGAAACCAGGTAAAGCCATACTGAGAGGTAAATTCATAGCCTTAAAATTGTTTCATTATGTTTTAAAGGGCCAGGGAAGAATATATAAACCAAATAATCTTCCAGAATAAGAAATTTTAAAAGGACAAAATGAAAATTCACCAGGAATTAAGTAATTAATTAGGAAAAAAAAAAGAGGTAGACTTAATAAATATACCCTAGAACTGGTTGCCAGGAAGGAGGGAGCAGTATAAAGCCATCTTGGATTAGAAGCTACCAGGAAAAATCATGGTAGATTTGACTTGTTATCAATGGAAACCTTCTGTAAGTTCATTTTTTAAAACTCAAAATAAAAAGCAAACAACCAACAGCATTAACATATCTGCAAGAAATTTAACAAGGGATTTTTAAAAAAATCCTATTTAAAGAAAATCAATCAGTGGTTACTTTGAAGAGAAGGAGAGAACTGTGATTGTAACAGGGCCCAAGAAAGAGTATGTAGGGGTGACTAGCAATTTTTTCTTTTTTTTGTAGTTTTTGGCCGGGGCTGGGTTTGAACCCTCCACCTCCAGCATATGGGGTTGGCACCCTACTCCTTTGAGCCACAGGCGCTGCCCGGATGGCTAGCAATTTTCCATTTCTTGCCTGAGTTGGGTAACCTCATAATAATTCCTCAAGTTATACATTTGATTTGTGTGGTTTTCTGTTATCTGTGTTCTATTTTATATTTAAAAGATTAAAATAAAAGCCAAGAAGCAAAATACAACAAAGGCAAGCACTACAGTTAGACAGTCTAAGAAAAAGCAAACAGCTAATAAAGATAAGATTTGGTCTTATATGTAATCAAAGTAATTGAAATTAAAACCTCAACATTATGCCATATTTTTAAAATCTGTCATCCGATGCTAGTGAATGTGCCTCAAAATAAGACCCAAATTGGCATAATTTGCAATTGCTTAGAAAACAAATTCAGCAATACATATCAAGAGTTGTAAATGTTTTCATATTTTTGGTCTGATGATTCTACTACCAGCAATAGAGCCTCAGGAAATGCAATAGGTCCTGACAGTCAAAAACACTCTCGGATTCACTTAGGCCATCATTACACCTCACTTCCTAGGATGTTCCAGGGAACACCAGTTCCAAAGGATTGTAGGAAACACCCACTGGGTTGTCTACCTATCGGGAGGCTGAGACAGGTCAGGAGTTAGAGGTTGTGGTGAGCTAGGCTAATGCCACAGCACTCTAGCTTGGGCAACAAAGACTCTGTCTCCAAAAATAGTAACAATACCCTTCAGTTCTCAGAACTTTCATAACTTGTCTAGCAACTTCCCTCTTCTCCATCGACCTAGAGACCTTGGAAATAGCCATGTTCATATGATGTGACCACAGACCATGGTCCAGGGCTGGCCCCTGACAGATGCTAAGCTGAATCAGGATGAGGAATTGAGTCCAAGAGATTCCCAAGAACCCGTGGCTGATCTCTGAAGCAGAGATGGACACCCAGAAACAAGGTGAGCTGTGGTATCCCACCACAAGGACCAACGCAGTAGACAAGTCAGGCTTAGGGTAAGAGAACTGAGCTGTCTCAGAGAGAAAAACAGATGAGTGTGGACGAAGAGATCCACGTGGGAGCTTAGATACAGTCTCTGTTGTTAAAGCAAATTTGGTTCCTTTGGCTTAGCCCAGTTCTGGAGGGATGCTGATAGCTATATTGGATGAATTTAACACAAAATTTACCATCTTAAGGGTTTTTGGGAGACAGAATCTCACTCTGCCGCTGCCCTGAGGTTGAGTGCTGTGGCATCATCACAGCTCACAGCAACCTCAAACTCTTGGGCTCAAGCAATCCTCATGTCTTAGCTTCCCAAATAGTTAGAACTACATGGTACCCACCACAATGCCTGGCTAATTTTTGTATTTTTAGTAGAGACTAGGTCTCACTCTTACTCAGGCTGGTCTTGAGTTCCTGAGCTCAAACAGTATGCCCAACTTGGCCTTCCAGAGAGCTAGGATTCCAGGCATGTGCCACCACGCCAGCCTCATCTTAACCATTTTTGAGTGTACAGTTAAGCATTAAGTAACCATCTCCAGGACTTTTTTTCATTTTGCAAAACTAAAACTCTGTCCTCTTTAAATACTAACTCCCCAACCCCTAACAACCACCATTCTACGTTCTGTCTCTATGAAGTCGACCTCTCTGGGTATCACACATCAATGGAATCGTTTAATAGTTGTCCTTTGTGATTGGCCTATTTCGCTTCATATAGTGCCCTCCATGTGTTTTGTGGTAGCACTCGTAAGAATTTCCCCCTTTTTAAAGGCTGAAGAATACCCCATTGTATGTAGACGCCACATTTTGTTTATCTATTCACCTGTCAGCAGACACTAGGGTTGCTTTCATTCTTTGGCTATCACAAACAATGCTGCTGTAAGCATAGGTGTGCAGCCCCTGCTTTCAGTCCTTTGGGGTACATACCCAGAAGTGGGATTGCTGGATCATAGGCAATTCTATCTTTCATTAGTTGAGAAGTCACCCACTGCCTTCTGCAGCAGCAGTGCACAAGGGCTCCATCTCCTCCTCTTGTTGTTTTATGGTTTGGTTTTTGTTTGTATAATAATCATCTCAATGGATGTGAGATGGTATTCACTGTGCTGTTAACAGTTGCTGTTTTCAGCAGTACATTTCTTAGTGGTTTTTATTTTACACAGTAAAGGCTAATTAATGCAGAAATTGGTACCTAGAGGTTGGTGCTATCGTGGCCCAAACCTAAAATTGATAGATACCACTCAGTTTGGGATTGACTGGTAAGTAGATATGGGAAAAGAGGTGAGTAATCTGTTAGCAAAAGCTGGAAAACAGTAAATGAACTATTAGCAGAGACTGTAAAATGGACGACTCATATTGGGTAGAAGCAAAATAATTAGAGAAAGTTACTTGTGGTAGCTTCGAAGATAAACGTACCCAGGGAACTCGCCAATCTAGCTGAGATGATTTCCACGCATGGTGACAGAACCAGTTGGCTTCTTTAAGGTGTGTTTGATGAGTATAAGAAGAAAGAGTTAAAAAAAGAATTGAGAGAAGAAAAAGGAACTAAGAAAGAGGTAAAGAAGGAAGTGTTCCATGTGCAAACAAATTTAGTAGACACATACAAAGCTCGTGATGAGCTGGATTGAAAAATAAAATTGTTTCTCATTTCTGCTCTTGACTGCCTACAAAAAAATCCCAAAGTAAAAAATAGCCCCAGAGAAAAGATTACATTAAGCATGCATCTGTAACTCTTTGTTCTGACCTCAGAAAAAGCAAAGTCGATGCCCAGTAAAACTTCCTTCGCTAGACAGAAGAGCTTCTAGGAATCTTGAAGGCATTGTCGCAAAGCGTACTGACAGTCCCCTAAAATACATGTGTCTCAAAACAGTCTTCTCAGGAAGGTAGACTAGAGTCTGATACATTGAAAACCCACAATGACTTTTAAGTAAGTTGTACTGCCTTTGCCTAAAAGAGACTGAGATAGTTCAAAATGAAAAGGGGCTTCTGGCCTGGCAGCTTTCTGAGGGTGGGAAAAGGTTGAGGAAGTTACTTAGCTGCAAATAAGGGCCATTTGGAGGGGAGAAAAGGAAACTGAGTCTCAAAATGTCAAACCAAGAGCCCAGAGAATGGAACCTGAGCTGCATAAAACAAGGGCCTAGTGCAGGAGGCTTTTGGGTAAAGAATGAGGTTAGCAAATGTTTTAGGTTTTATGGGCCACATACAGTCTCTGACACATTGTTCTTTACTGTTTTGGTTTGTTTTGTTTCTTAAAGGCTTTAAGAATGTAAAAAAAGAAAATTTCTTAGCTCAAAGGCAATAGACAAACAGGCCACAGGCCAGGTTTGGCTCATAGCTGTATGTATGCAGGGTGCCCATCCCTGAACTTGTTGGGCATTGTTCCCAAAGAGAAAGACTGGGGCTTAACAAGGAAGCATCCCTTACTTCCCGAGTAGGGGATCGATCTGGTGATACGTGCCCAACTGTATCCAGAGCTGTTATGGACTCATAGGCACCACCCATTTTTTCTCCTTTACTGTGGTCATCCTGTCGCCGTCCCACATTGTATGTTGGCTGCATGTGGTGAACACACATCACTTAAAACCTCTTTAGTGCACAGTGTTTGAATCAGGAGAGGCCACAACCTGCACCCTATGTCATTTGCATCCTATTTTAATGTAGATAATGAGACACTAGACTTAGAACATTATGCTGTAACTGGACAAGCTTTTATGTTGCAGGGACAGAGTGAGTATTTTGCAAGTGTAAGCGTGAGACCTAGTCTCTACCAAAAACAGAAAAATTAGCAGGCATTGTGGTGGGTACCTGTAGTTCCCTAAGTATTTGTGGCTAGCATGAGGCACTCTAGTACATTAAAATGGTTGCAGACTCTTTGAGGTTTCTCCTGCCGGGAAATGCAGACTCTCTTCCCCATCTCTTGTACCTGGGCTGAATTTAGCCGATAGGATGCAATGAGGTGTATGAGTTCCAAGTCCTCAAGAGGTCTTTCAGCTTCTGGGCTCACCACTATGAGAAGAAGTTCCACAGAGCCACTGAGGATAAAAGGTCATTCATTGAGTGCCCCCTCACTACCACCAGCCATCCCAGCTAAGGCCCGAAAGTCACAATGAGCCCTCGACTGAGCCTAGCCAAACCTGCCAACCAACAGAATGATGTCATCGTGGTATGCAGCGAGGGCTAGCTGATACAGATAGACAATGAGAGTTCTGAAAGAAAGATCCAGAAGTCCATGTAAAAAAGGAAATAGTATCCTTTATATAATGCCCTTGCACTGCTTGTTCTAGTAAAATAACCGAGGGTCTTTCCTATAGGAAGCACACGGCCGATGTGAGTTCTTTTCCCCTTCACTACAACATGCTTTTTATCCTCTTTCAATGGTTTATCAATTAAAGCTTCTATTTTGAGACTAAAAGGCTGCTGACATCCAACAAAACCCATAATTATTATTAATAGGGTTGGGGCCTGTGGCTGAGCCATCATGGGCAGGACCCCTTACCAGTGGCTCATTACAGTAAATCCCGTCCTGAGGGATAGTCATTCTCTGCCAAGTCCACACAGAGCCTCGGAACGAGCCTAGAATAATTTTCTCTTGTACCTGGAGATTTCTAAAATAAGCCAAGCGTTGACTGGTCTATGGATAAATTTGAGCACCTAATATCAGATCTCACATCACCAGGGCTGAGCTTGTCCTTGAAAAAGGCAATAGGGACCTGTTGGTTCAGCAGCCTAAATATACCGTCAAGGCCGTCTGGCAGCAGGAAGGCTGGGGCTGGGTGGCAGCTTGGGAGAGTTTGGAGCTACGTCCTATGCAGGGGCTCCCGGCAAAGCAACACCAAGTAGGCTGCAGTCCAGCTGAGCCTCACCTGCCAGGCCCGTGCCCTGATGGGGGTTGGTGTGTATCCTTCAACCTGATCTACACAGGTCCCACAGATACCAACAGTGACCCTGCAGCTCTGCCAGGGAGAGCTGAGTGCAGGCCCTGGGTGCTGTGTGTCCCGGAACAAGTTATTGCACATCTCTGTGCTTCGATTTCCCCATCTCTGAAAAGAGGGCTTTGGACTGAACATGTGCTAAGTTGGTTTCCCACCCCCCAAATGTCCTGTGCTTGATTCCACGGTGGAATCAGATTGTCGAGATTTCTGAGCAAGCCCTTCTGACTTAGAGATGAACGGATTGGCCATGCTGCTCTGTCCCCCCTTTCTTCTCTTTTCCTTCCCTAACTTCCTGATTCATGTCCTAAACATTCACCGAGAGCTTACTCTGTGCAGGCAACAGGAAGGGAATAGGGAGGCCCGGTGCAGTGGCTCAGGCCTGTACACACTGTCCCCAGATCATGAACACGATCGGTTCCCTAAGTTTGTTCTTAATTTGAATTTGTATGTAAGTTGGAATAAGTACATTTACCTATTGCCTATAATAGCCTCCATTCGTAAGTACAAATCATACATAAGTCAGATGTTTGTAACTCAGGGACTATTTGTAATCCTAACATTTTGGAAGGCTGAGGCAGGAGGATTTCTTGAGGCCAGAAATTAGAGATCAACCTGAGCAAAAGTGAGACCCCCAGTCTTTGAAACAAATTAAAAAATGAGCCTGGGTGTGGTGGTGTGTGCCTATAGTCCCAGCTACTCGGGAGACTGAGGCATGAGGATTGCTTGAGCCCAGGAGTTTGAGGTTGCAGTGAGCTATGATGACATCACTGCACTCTAGTTAAAAGAGCCTCTTTCAGGAAATCAATCTGCCAGCCCACTGGTCTTTGATGCATCTCTCTGGGGTGCAGGTGCTGCCCAGACCACCGTGAGTCAGACTACAAGTCCCTGCCCTCTGGGATGGGATAGGGGACATCAGCAAACTGGCAAAGACAACCCAGTATCACAAACCCTCTGTTAACAGAAGTGCAGAAGGCTTAAATCTGGACAGGCTCATCAAAGGCGGCTACCAAGAACAGTGTAGCTTAGCCACAAACAGAAGAACCACTAAGAAAAGGTAGAGAGAATGTTCCAGAAGGGGAATGGCACTCACACAGTCCTGAGAGTCAGATGGGAAACCAGGAGGCACAGGATGGCTGGGGTGCTGGGCACCCCCTGGCAGGAGCGGGTTTGGAGAGGTAGACAGGCTCTGGGAAGCCAGGCAGGCAACCCAAGGTTCATCTGCAGATAATGGGGACTTGCTGTCGGCATCTAAGCTGATGGCTTTTTCAAAATCCCACATTTAAAAGATAACAAGCATTGACAAAGTTGTGGTGAAGGGAAATGTTGGTGGAAATGTAAACCAGCACAGCCATTGTGGACAGCGTGACAGTTCCTCAAAAACTTACAAACAGAATTACGGTGTGACGCAGCAATCCTCGGTCGGGGCAGACGCCTAAAGAAACTGACAGCAGCTTGCTGGAGACACTCCCGCACTGCCGGGTCACGGAAGCACTTTTCACAACAGCCACTTTGCAGAGTCAACCTGCATGCCCCCGATGGACGATGGGTTAAAAATGTGCTAGATACAGATGTACACAATGGAATGCTACTCTGCTTTTTAAAAAAAGGAAATCCTGGCCAGGCACAGTGGCTCATGCTGACATCCCAGCATCTGGGAGGCTGAGGTGGGAGAATCCCTTGAGCTCAAGAGTTCCAGACCAGCCTGGACAAGAGCGAGACCCTGTCTCTACTAAAAATAGAAAAACTAGCCAGGCCTTGTTGCATGTGCCTGTAGTTCCAGCTGCTCAGGAAGCTGAAGCAGGAGGATGGATGGCTCGAGGCCAACAGATTGTAGTTGCTGTCAGCTATGAAACCACAGCCCTCCACCCTGGAAGACAGAGTGAGACTCCATCTCAAAAAAAAGGAAATCTTGTCATTCACAACAACACGGATGAAGCCAGAGAACATCACCTGAGTGAAATAAGCCAGGCATAGGAAGGCAAATACTACATGACCTCACTTGTGTGTGGAACCGAGAAAAGCTGACCGTGCAGAAGCAGAGCGTAGGAAGGTGGTTACTAGAGCCTGGGGCAGAGGGAGGCAGGAAGATGTTGATCCAGGGTGCAGCGACACAATGCGTAAGTGCTGGAGACCCATGGTACAGTGTGGTGAGTTACTAAGGATGAATCATATACTCATAAATGTAGATCTTGGGTTCTCACACACACACCAAATGTTAAGTACAGGAGGTGGTGGGTATGTTACACAGCTTGACCCCATCATTTCTCAGTGTCTACACCATACCAAAGCATCACACCACACACTGCAAATAGAGACAGCTTTAGTCAAGTATACCTTAATACGAAAATAAAAAGAAAACTCCTCAGCTACCACTGTGGCAATCATGAGTCCAAAGCCCAAGGCTGGAACTGTGGCTGAGGCTGGGATCAGGGTGAGATGCGGGGAGGCCCAGAGCAGGGAGGGGCCCCAGCTGCCCTGGACGTGATGGGGGGGACCATGTGGCAGAGGAGGGAGGAGGGAGACGTCAAGAAAGACCATAGACACAGATCATGTACGTGGCACCTGGGTGCTGCTGAGCACAGGGTATCCAGGGCACCCCTCACTGACGGGGGTTCCTGGTGCAGCAGCAGAGTCTTCGGTAAGAAACCCAGCTGCCCTGGGGCCTGGTGCATCTGTGCCGCCCGTGGGCATCCAGAAAGTTGTGCGGTAACCTTCTGGGCTGAGCTGACGATGAGGAAGGAAGCTGGGGAGTCTCAGGGAGGAGGCGGAGGGCAACCAGCAGGGTCAGGGTCATGGGGTAGAGCCTGTGAGGTGTGATCCCACCTGTGTGTCATTGGGCCCTGCAGGTGCACTGGGGGGAAGGCCCGTCTGAGAAAGTGATGCTGGAATTGAAGGATGAGAAGGCAGCAGTGGGCCTGGGCACCCTGATAACAAATTTCTTTATAATCCACGCACTCAATCAGACACAGGACCAGGTCGTGGGAAGAAAAGGGCAAGAACAGCAGCTCTGGAAAAGGGCCAGCCTCTCCCAAGGACAGGGGGATCTCTCACCTTGTTCCTCAGTACCAGAAGAGGGTCCCTTCACCAGCCACCTTCCCTGTCCCACCTGCCCCACCCAGGACAGAGGGTTCAGACCTCCTAGGATTGCCTTCAAGAGTAAGTGTAGAGCTTATGAACTGTCTTTGGAGGACAGGAGGTTGATTTTTCTTTGTGCCATTCCCAAGCCCTGACGCAGGGGCCACAGGGCCATTCAGAGCAGCCCCGGGCAGTCATCTAATGGAGGGTTCCAGTCCTGCTGGGGAGTGGAGGTCCCCAGCCTGGGCCCCAGCTGGAGTCAGTAACTCAGCACCCACAGAACCTCAAGAAAAATAACTTCCACCCTGTGCTCTCTTCCTCCGGGAGCTGCTGCAACAGCAGAGTAGCCAGGGGTGTGGTGCAGGAGACATAACACTGAATTCAGACTGTGAGGCTCTCACACCTGACATCAGGGTCTGAAAGCTGCAGAGAAGAGGCTGTGAGTGAGTCTCGGAGAGCAGGGTAAGGTGATTTGTCCGGGGGTCACACAGCCTGGAAGTGGAAGAGGCAGGGTCCAAACCCAGCCTGCCTGGCTGCTAGGATCTTCCCACATCTCACTGCTTCCTGGAAGGCGTGTGACATGCAGGAAGTTGCCTGACTGTACATGTGTGTGTGTGCATATGTGAGTGCGTGTGTTAGAGGCAGGAAGAGAGGAGGTCAGTTTTAGAAGATGGAACGGAGTCAGAGACAGAGCTAGTGACCTAAGCTCCTGGTCTGAGTTAGCAGGCAGGCTGGGGCTCATCCCCCACCCGAATTGTGCGCCCACATGGAGGGCAGCAGCACCCAGGGTCCACCTCAAGCTGTCTGCTCTACAGAGACGGTGGCACTGGAAAGCCTGGATGTCTTCATATAGACGTCCCACCACACTGTCTGAAATGACAAAGGACGGGCATCAGCTGCAGCAGATACCACATAAGCTCCAAGATCCCCTCATCAGGAAGGAAGGGTCCATCCCCCCAGCTTCCTGAGGAGCTGCAGACAGAGGGACCTCAGCTGTGAGTCGTGTCTGAACTACCTTGGGGAAGGGAGCTGCCTGGCTCAAGGTCACACATTTGCCCCGAGGGCCTACACACGGTACCCTGTGACTTGGGAGATAAAGTCCTGGCTCCCTTGCCCTCGCTGGGATACATCTGAAGGCCCCTCCAGGGTGCGGGGTATCCTGTGGCCAGACCACTTCCTTTAATTCTCTCACGGAGACTTTTACAGCGTCCTCTCTGTAGGAGGCAGAAACACAGCCCCTACCCCTGGATCCCGAGAACACACCTCTAAGGGGACTTTGCAGGCATCCCTCGATTGAAGATCTTGAGAGGGGGAGCTCATCCTGGGTTACCCAGATGGGCCAATGTCATCTGTATCCTACGACATGGGCTGGGGGGAGGGCAGGATATGAGGTGACCAGGATGCAGCAGGGCGCAGCCCAGGGCCCAGGAGCCTGAGAAGGCAGGGAAAGGCCCTGCCAACGCCTGGATTTTAGCCCTGCATGACCCACTGCAATTTCTAACCTCAAAAACCGTAAGATAATAAATTTGTGCTATTTAAACCACTGAGTTTGTGGGGTTTTGTTACGGCAGTAGTAGAAATCTAATATACCCTCTCTTCCTACAGCCAATCCCTGCCCCAGACCTGGCTTTCCTGAGAGCCCTCGTGACACGATGTTTTAAAATTCACCACGCAGGGCGGCGCCTGTGGCTCAGTCGGTGGGGCGCCGGCCCCATGTACCGAGGGTGGCGGGTTCAAGCCCGGCCTCGGCCAAACTGCAACCAAAAAATAGCCGGGCGTTGTGGCGGCCGCCTGTAGTCCCAGCTACTCGGGAGGCTGAGGCAAGAGAATCGCTTAAGCCCAAGAGTTGGAGGTTGCTGTGAGCTGTGTGAGGCCACGGCACTCTACCGAGGGCCATAAAGTGAGACTCTGTCTCTACAAAAAAAAAAAAAAAAAAAAAAAGTTCTAAAATTCACCACGCAGGGGTAGAGCTATACACACCTCCTTAAAATGGAATACTCTGGAGGTCTTAAATGGGTACGTGCTGACACGGAACGATAATAATAAAAACCATCACGTATAGCATCCTTACCATAGGCTGGCTCTGCTCTAAGCACTTTACATATATCCTCTCGTTTGATCTGCAAATCGAGTGTGTTACCTCTGTTTTCCAGAGGGAGAAACTGAGGCATGGAGAGGTTGAGTGCTCAGCTCAAGGGGACACAGAGACTAAGTGGAGGGACCTGGCTATCCATGACATTCCCTACAATGGGAAAAAGCACACTGCAGAATATTATCCAACGACAGTTGCATTTATGTAAAAATTATGTCTGCGTGAGGGGCTACATACATATGCAAGAAGTGTGTATACACGCATATTCAAAATGTGTACCTACAAACACAGAATACCTGGGACGACAGTCACTGAAGTATCACTTTTGACTTTAGACGCTTCCATATTGTTTCGGTAAGGATGTACTAATTCTATTCTAAAACTTAAATCTATTCTAAAACTTATTCTATTCTAAAACTTAAATCTATTCTAAAACTTAAATGAGTGTTTTATAACGCTAGTTAGGCACTTACAGCTCATATGCACGTAACATCTTCATCGGGACTTTCTTTCCCTTCTGAGTTGCTAGTGAAGGGAAGGAGAGCGCTCTCTGCTCTCTTCAGGGACAATGCAAGAATATTAAGTATCAAAACCCCAACAATGCCGCCACCCCAAGCCGTATCACCCTCACGGGATAGTTCTGAAATCCCAGCATTCCACCCTGACCTCTCTCCTGTCCACCTCTGTAGTCAGGCTGTCAAACTCTGAGAAGCCCACGGAGTAAAGAGTGCTCAGGACACACTGTAGGTGAGAAAAACAAGATACGAAACCGTCAGTTCCCTTGGATTCGGAGGCTGCGTGTAACTGCGATGGACGTTTAATGCCTTCCTGACAGAAAGAGCTCAAACAAACACACGAGGATTCAAATTGGCCCAAAAGACCCAAAATATTGAACGTGATTAGTAACTGGAAAACTGCAAGGAAAACAAGAATGATGGAACGTCTTTCACCCAGGGAACGGGCAAGGACTTCATAGAAGCGATAGCACGCAGTGGTGTAAACACACGGGGCGGAGGATTCTGACACGGGACTTGCGGGACTGCCGGTGGATACATCGTTCAGAAAACCAATTTCGCAGTAAGTGCTGAGCTTGAAAAATGCTAAAACTTGTGACCTCCTAATTCCATTTCTGGAAATCTAAAAAAAACAATTAGAAATGCAAACAAACATTTATATACAAAGATGTTTATTATAACACGATTTATAATAAAATAAATGGAAAACCTAAAAGCCCTCAGGAAAGAACATACTTAAGCAAATTAACTATTATATGGCATGTTATGAGCCATTAAAAGTTATTGATGAAGAGTTATTGATGAAAATGTTAAGTGAAGAAAGAAGGATTCCAAATAACAGCTATCCTACAACCACAGAAGGAAAAAGCGTCTACCGAGACGGACATGGAAGGTAATAATCTTTTATATGAAGGGAAAATGGCAACTGGGGATAGAACCAGGGGAAACAAATATTTTTCCCTTCTCTCTGTTTTCTGGCTTTTCAAATATTGGGGATGATGATGTTCTTATAATGA
The DNA here is from genome assembly GCF_027406575.1 of Nycticebus coucang. Taxonomy (NCBI): domain Eukaryota; kingdom Metazoa; phylum Chordata; class Mammalia; order Primates; family Lorisidae; genus Nycticebus; species Nycticebus coucang. The sequence continues at coordinate 88,268,077 of NC_069796.1, read as the reverse complement.
GAATATATACATATAAATTCTTTTGAGATAGAGTCTCAGTCTGTCACCCAGGCTAGACTGCCAGGGTGTCATTCACAGCTCACAGCAACCTCAATCTCTTGGGCTCAAGTGATGCTCTTGCCTCAGTCTCCTGACTAGCTGGGACTACAGGCGCCCACCACAATGCCCAGCTAGTTTTTCTATTTTTCGTAGAGATGGAGTCTCCCTCTTACTCAGGCTGGTCTCAAACTCCTGAGCTCAAGGGATCCTCCTGCCTTGGCCTCCCAGAGTGCTAAGATTACAGGCGTGAGCCACCGCCCCTGGCCAGCATATATACAGGGTGGACGTAAAGTTTGTGTGTAATTTAAAATAGTTTAACATAGGAAATTACACACAAACTTTATGTCCACCCTGTATTTTAAAAACTGCAACCATACCCTCGCTCTCCTGGAAGCGCCTCCATCTCAGGCTGCCTCCTCGGAGCTCCCAACTTTTTGGACTGGCTGCTTATGCCCTGACTCGCTCTGATCTGTGGTCAACTCACTTCCATTCAACGTAACACCCATGGCAAAGTGTCTATGCTGCACGGAGACAGCTGGTGTGAACCCAGACATGGGGGACAAGGTGGGAGACAGAGACATACGGACAGAGACAACCCCCTTCCCCCCGTGCTGGAATAGAGCTCAGGGTTTAAAGGAAGATCCCAGCAACCAACCCATGTCCCATAATCCAAGAACAATGGAAGAAGTGTCCAAAAGAGGCCCCAGTGACTGGCTTTGATATTCAAGGAGTGCAGCAACTCCCCTGGATGAGAGCAGCACTCAGCAGGCAGAGGAGAAAGGGCACTGCTGGCCGGGAGATGGCAGGGGCGAAGGCCTGGCAATGTAGCAGGTGTCAAGGGTGGCAGAGAGGACAGCAAGTACCCAGGGCAGGTTACAGTAGAGAAAGAAAACGGAGGCCATATTGGCAAGGGCCTTGCACCGCCAGGCCACAGAACCCCTGCCTACTTCTATGAGCAAGGGACACCTCCAGAGGGGTAAAGAGGAGACAGACTCAGCGAGAGAGAAGCCTGTTCTTCACTGTTTGTGGTGGGACCCAGCACATAGCCGTTCAGAGCAGGTGCAGATACAGGGAGTCTTCGCCACCCATGATCCTTGGATCTACCCAAGAACCAGGGACTCCAAGTCCCCTTCTGGGGTTGTCACTGACCTTTGTCCTGAACCAGCATCTCCAGCTCCTCCCGAACGCCATCGTACCAGCTCGTGATGTCCACGTGGAGAGAGTAGTCACAGCAAGATTTGGTGTCAGCTGCTTCGTGCCACTTCTCGAAAGAGGTCAGCAGGCTGGACCCAGGCTCGGGAACCACATGGTCAACTGGGGCAGAGAAACGCAAGTCGGGAGGCTTAGGACCCGAGTGCTCTCGCGGGAGCCATGTCACCACCACTGCTGCCACCACCGTCACCATCACCGTCCTTGCCATGTCACTTCTACCGTTGTTGTCACATTGCCATCCCCATCACTAACCATCAGCGGCAACGTCATCACCACCATCTTCAGTCTTCACTAACACCAGTCACCACCCTTGTCAGTAGCAGCGGCAGCATCACTGTACGTCAAACACTGCCACCGAGGCTTTAAATAAATTATCTCACGTACTCCTCGCAACCACCCTGTAACATGAATCTCAATATCCCCACTTTGCAGATGAAGAACTGAGGCTCAGACAGGGTAAGGCACTTGTTCAAGGCCATCATAACTAGTAGGCAAAGGAAAGAAGATTCCCTGGGACCTGCCAGATAATCTAGCAGGGGTCCTCAAACTTTTTAAACAGGGGGCCAGTTCACTGTCCCTCAGACTGTTAGAGGGCTGGACTATACTTTAAAAAAAAAAAAAAACTATGAACAAATTCCTATGCACACCGCACACATCTTATTTTGAAGTAAAAAAACAAAATGGAAACAAATGCCATCACACTGCCTCATGTGGCCCGCGGGCCACAGTTTGAGGACCCCTGAAACCCTTCCCCACTGTTCCACACTCCCTCCCTGGGCACAGAATGTCAAGATGAAAAGAACCTTAGAGACTAAACAAGTTACCTTCAACATCTGTTTCTCAAAAAAAATCTTAAATGTAATGTAGATCAGAAAGGGGAGCCTCCTGTCCTCTCGACCTCCCTTTACTTCACACGGCCCTGCGGCCACCATCACCCTGCACTGCCAGGCATCAGGAGGAGCAGTCTCCATCCCTCCTCCCTCCCACTCCTCCACCCACCTACAGTGCCAGCCTTTGCCAACGTCACCCTCAGGTCTCCAGGTCTAATGGAAGCATGCCATCCCCACTCTCTTGGCCTCTGCCAGCATAAGAAGTCACTCTTTCCTTCCCATAACTCACGCCTTCTCTGGCGTCCATACAGCCACACAACGGTCTAGATGTCTCTCGCTTCTGTCCCGCTTCCCTGGCTGCTGCTTCTCAATGTTTCTGAGCATGCTGCATCCTCTACTTGTCCACAAGTGACTGGACCCCTTAAGCCTCGGTCCTGGAACTTTTCCTTTTTTGCACCTGCTCATTAAAATGGGCCACTTCCTCCGAGCTATACAACTCTGAATCCAGTCATGCCCTTGACCTCTCCACTGGGATGACTCAAAAGCTCCTCAAAATCAAAATGTTCAGAAGCTCATGCAATGATGTCCCCTCCCCAATGGCACTTGCAAACCTGCCCCTCACTATGACCACCCCTGACAGCTCCCCAAGCCAGCAGCCACAGGTCAGCTCCTGCCCCCCGATCCATCACCAAGTCCTGTGGACATGCCCCCTGCATGTCCTTGGAGCTGTCCACTCTGTTCACGCCACAGTGTTGAGTGTTGTGTCTACCCCTCACGTCTCAGATGAGCTGCACAATCACCTCCCCACTAGTCCAGCCATGTCCCATCTGGGACACTCTATCTTTGCCTCTTCAAAATTCAAAACAGATCACAGAACCCTTGCTTAAAATCCTCCAATGGCTTCCCATTGCCCATACGGAAAGAGCAAAGCCCAGTATCATCTCCATCCCATCTTCCAGTCTCAGATCACAAGATTCCACCTCCAGCCTCTACACCCCACCCGTGGGCCTTCTTGCAGCCTCTTGGCCACAGGGCCTTTGCACATGCTGCCCCCCCACCCCCAGCATCCTGCTCTCCTCCATCCTCTTTACCCAGTTAATTCTGACTCAGCCAGGTCCCTTGCTTCTTCAGAGTCTTCCCTGAGCCCTTGTCCTGCTGTTCAAAGCAATGTGCACTTTTCTTTTGCAGCACTAGTCACACTTTATAGTCCTACGTGTGAATGTCAGGGACTCCCTGCGAGACTCCACATCCCCGAGAATCAGCATCATTTCTGCTTTTGTTCACCTGGCACAAAAGCCAAGTGGTGCTGCCCGGTGTTCATTCAACACCTGCTGAATGAAGAGACGGGATGGGGCCCACATCAGGCAGCTGACTGTGGTCCCTGTGGTTCTTTCCCAGGCTCTTGGTGTTGCTGAAACACAGATGGAAAACTGCCCTTCCGAGGTGGAGCGATGAGGCTACAGAGCAGGACTCCCCAGGGCCCACAGATGAGGATGGATAAGGAGCAAGTGGAAGCCGAGGGACCCTGGCTCCTTTCTCAGGCTTTGTCCCCTCCCCTGTGCAGGTCTCCTGAGCCTGGAACATGCATCTCCACTTCTCAAAGCATTCAGGTGCCACACGCTGCACTCAGGAGTCTCACATCTGTCTCTAAACAATGCTAGGGGGCTTCATGGCACGGAACCCATGTTACAGGTGAGGAAGCTGAGGCTCAGAGAGGCTGAGTGCTGGCCCCAGCACTAGGGCTCAGATTCAAATCCCAGCAGCTGTGATCCACATCCAAGTCTACCCAGGTCCCAAGACTGTGTTCCTCCCACCTTCCCAGCCAGAAGCAGATCCGACAGCAGACCTTCAGAAGAGGGATCAGAAGCCAAGCCACACCCTCTGGGCTCGGGGGGCCTGACCAGCTCATGAGCCATCTACAACTGGATGCCCCAACACTCAGAAGAACATCTGCATTGTGGCTGGAGCCTGGAGTCCCAGCTACTCGGGAGACTGAGGCAAGACAATCGCTTAAGCCCAAGAGTTTAGGTGGCTGTGACCTGTGATGCCACAGCACTCTACCAAGGATGACAAAGTGAGACTCTGTCTCAAAAAAAAGAAGACCATCTGCAGTCAACTATTGCTATTTCAATAAAGTCATTTATTGGAATGGAGTCCAAGCAGAAACACCTATTCAAACAAAACACAAATGATAATCAGGCTGCAAGGGGCAGCAGAGGGAGTCTGGCTGTCCAGATGGACCACTGTGGTAGCAGAATGTTGTGTCCACCGTTTTTCCTTCCTTCTCAACCCCACCAGGGTTCACAGGGAGAGTATACTCCCTGTGACTTTGGGCTTGGCCATGTGACTGTGGCCAACCAAAGGAGGATGGAAGTTACAGCATGAAAGTGAGGAGATGAGGGAATGAGAACAGGAGCAAGTTTCAGCCAGCACCCCCTGCACTCTGCCATTCACCGGAACAGCATAGCTGGGGAGTCACTGGTGCCAGGAAAGGAGCTCCATGGTACCCCAAAACCAAAAGCTGGGCAGAGCCACTCCAGTCCCAGCCCCACCATGCAGATCTCAGAATGAGGAAAACAAGTGTTGCTTGAGATCTGGGAGCTGTTTGTTACACAGCGTTATCAGAGTACCACCGCAGCACCATGGACTAATACAACCCCTGCTAAGAGTGGGCACCCTGGGCAAGTGACTTCACCTCTCTGAGCATCTATTTCCTCATCTCTCATAATAACACCTATGTCACTGGTTCCAAAACGTTCGCCATCTTCACAACACCTTGCAGCCCTGCTTCTTTGCTTTACCTTAATCTATATCTTCTTTACTTTTCCTTAAATCAATTCCATTTCTAAACTCTAAACACAACTTTAATCTCCTCCTGAGCCAGTTGCCCAGGGAATATCAAGCACTCATGAAGATGCTGGTGATGAAGAAGAGAACTCATAGCCAGGCCCTCGGGCTGGGGATGGTGCTACTTACTGATCATTGTGGTCCCGCCCACCAGCGCGGCCTTGGTCCCTTGGAAGAAGTCATCGGCTGCGGTCATCCCCTGGCAGGGCTTCTGCAGGTACGTGTTGACATCAATACCTCCAGGAATGACCATCCGCCCATTGGCCTCCACGATCTTCACTCCGCCAGGAACAATTAAGTTCTCTCCTATTTGTCTGGAGGCAAACAACAGAGATGGCTTTGGGTTCTTGAAAGAAAAATGGAATGGGCTGTCACATGTATAACTTCAGTTCCATGTGATAAACATTTCTGAGCCAGCCCTTCTGTAGAGAAAGATAACCAGGCAGAGCCCCTGCCTTTGGGGTAGAGAGGTCATGGTGGGGGTTACCAGTCTAAGGGGGAGGAAAAACATGTAAGTAAAATTGTAGAATCCAGTATAGCAGAGAGGGTCAGGGAGCACACAATAGGTGGCTTCACCCAGCCTGGTAATCTGGGAAGGCTTCCAAGGGGAGGAGCTGACAGAACTGAATCTAACCAAGGGTGAGATCAGCAGATATCAAGTGGCAAAGCATTGTCTGAATAGCCTGACATACTTGGGACAATCACACGCGGGTCTAATTAGAGCCTGTGACTCAGTCACCATGCTGGAGAGGTCCAACAAGTACTCTAGTTAGGGGCCCATTCCTCTCTAGTATCCATCCTTCAACCCTGGGAGGTAGGAGGTATTCCATTGCACAAAAAAGGGTAACAGAGCTCAGAGAGGTGTGGTGACTTGTCTGAGGTCACACAGCGAGTCAGTGATGGGCCCAGATTCAAGCCCAGGTCTTCCCAAGTCTAACATCAGGGCTCTTCCCACCAGGCTGGTGCTCCCCAATTCCTGACATGGGATCAGCAAATTCCCTCCAAACTGGGAGTCAACTACACAGGACACCTCTATGGATCAGGAAGACCCAGTGACCAGTGCTCAGTACCATCACTGAGGGGAGCGCAGGGGAGACAGCAAGCTCAGCTCAGTGCATTAGCACCCCCACCATCCCGGGGCTCAGAAGCAGCCCTGTGACTAGCAGTTGATTCACTGATGCTTACTGAATGGGAGAGAAGACGGATGATTCATAAGTCCATGAATCACAGCAGCTGAAGAGCTTTTAGGAAAGCTTGGCAAATGGCCACAGAATTAAAGGATTCTTGGGGCTTAATTAAAGTGAAGGAAAACAATTGTGCCTCCCCATGCCAGGTGGTTCCTGAGGTCAACACAGGGGGTCTCCAGGCTCTGTGCTTCAAAGCTACACTCTCAGGTAGCAGAATTCCTGCTCAGAGTGACCCTGGGGCCTCCTGCAAAGCCCCTGGTGCAGGCGCACACTCAGCCTCCAAGGTGGGAAGAGGAGAACCAACACGCAGAGCAGCTCAGCAATGGGGCTCAGATACCAAGGAGCTTCTCACTAATGGAGCCTCGAACACTGAGACGTAGGGACACTGCGTATTTCTTGCACTGCGTCATACACACAGCAGGCACTTAAGAAGTGCAGCTCAACAGATGGCCTCTCGTTCCATCTGTATACCCCTGATGACTGCGGAGCCCTCCTGGGGGGCCAGCCTGAGACAGATGCGGGTGGAAGTGGTCAACAGACACTGCAGGCAGCGTGTGACTTGTGGGAATGAATGGTGACCCCAGAGACGGTTCTCAGCTTTGGTTTGCCCTCATGGCTTGGCACCCTATAGGCCCCCGCATAAAGGGGTGGTCCCCTGAGCTGTTTTCTCTACAACTAAACAGCGGCTGAGTTAGATACCCTCATTTTTCTGAACACCCCTCACCATACTTCCCAACCCTCAAACTGCTTTTATCCCCTTTCTGGCTCCAGGCTGTCTGTGACTGACACCAACTTCCTCACCACCTGGCAGCCAAGATCCATCTGCTTATACCTTTCCTAATCAGTACTCCTGGGCACCTCCTCTGTCCCAGGCAGGGTGCAGGGCCCCTGGGCAAGGCAGCCATGAGGTAAGGTCCCTGGAGGAGGGGGAAGCCTGGAAGGACAGAGGGATGCACCCCCCACCATCTCGGGGTCAGGGAAGTCTTCCTGGAGGAGGAATCACATGGAGCTCGCCCCGGGGGGACAAGCAAAAGTGAAGGAGAAGGCAAAATGTGGGGGTGTGCACTCCAGGGAGAGCTCGTAGGAGGACAAGGTTCCCGGGGGAGCAGCCTGTCAAATACTGTGAGCCCCACATTTGCACAAGCCGCGGAAGAGGAGGGAATGAAGCCAGAGCAGGGGAGCTGGACTTGAAGTGGTCAAGGCCTCTGACATGGTTTGGATGCTTGGACCCTCCAAATTACATGCTGAAATTTGAGCCCCCGTGTTAGAGATGGGGCCTGACGGGAGGGGTTTGGGTCATGGTGGGGGGGACCCTCCAAACCGTCTGGGAGTAATGAGTGCTCCGTGTGCTCCGTGAGCCAGCAGCAGAGCTGCCGAGAAGGAGCCGGCACCTTCTGTCCCCTCCCTTGCTCCTCTTCCTCATGCGTCACCCGCACCTCGTCTTCCTCCCGGCAGCCTCCCCAGGAGTAGAAACCGGTGCCCTGCTTCCTGTGCAGCCTGCAGAACCATAGGCCACACTCCCCTCTTTCTTTACAGGTTACCCAGCCTCAGGGACTTTCTTTATAGCAATGCAAGTAGACTTGAGACAGCCTGGGGCTAGGGCTGGGGATGGGCAGACCAGAGGCAGGGACGGCCCCACTGTCCTGGCCAACCCCCTCCACTGGGTGCTTTGCAAACATGGCCTCTTCCAAGGCTCCCAATAATCCCCAGCCTCCTCTCTCCACGCCCCTCTCCTCCTCTTCCTCCTCCAGCAAAGCCTATGTGGGCCCCGGCATGATGCTGTCAGCAGGACCCATCTCTGTCTGACCTTCGCCTCACTCTGACTCGCCTCTGCCTTTCCTTCCTGTGCCAACCACCCATGCTCCAGCCTGAGACAGTGTCCTCCTCGCCTCCTCCAGATTTCAAGGGAAGAGCCTGAGCTGCAAGTGAAGCCAGGGCATTCTTTACACTCCCAGAGAGAGAACTGCACGGCTCCATTGCGGACCAGATTCTCATGGTGAAGTCCCAACCCCCTCCCATGTGACTGTCATTGGAGGTGGGACCTCTAAGACAGTAAATGAGGTCACAAGAATGGGGCTCTAATCCATTAGAAGCCATCCTTTTAAGAGAGAGAGAGACACCATATGGACACACAGGGGAGGGGTGCTATCTGCAAACTACAGAGAGAGACCCCAGGAAAAGCCAACCCCAACGGCACCTTGAGCCAAGACGTGCAGCCTCCAGAAAGGTGAGAAACAAGGTTCTGCTGTCTAAACTGCCCAGCCCATGGCGTTCTGTCACACCAGCCCAAGCACACTGAGACACCTGGGTTGTCATAGGTAGTACTAAAGGGAGCCACCGGAAGAAAGGAAAGGAAAGACATCTTTTCTTTCATTGCCAAGGCTGTGTCTGGAAGCTACACATTCCTCCTGCCTCCTCTGATCCCCTCAACCCAACTCCAGAAACAATAGGCAGGTGAATTCAGTCAGCTGTTCCAGGGTAGAACCGGGGCCTTGTCCTAACTCACCCTGTAACGTGAGGCCAGCCCCAGGCAGCACTGGTCTGCTGCTTCCAGAACAATTGAACGGTGAGAGAATGCCAGGAAGGCTATGTTAACCAGTGTGATCAAAGTGTGTCAAACGGTCTGTGAAGCTAGTGTATGATGCCCCATGATCATATCAATGTACACAGCTATGATTTAATAAAAAAAATAAATAAATAAAAAAGAAAAAAACAATTACTCACAGATCAAAAAAAATAAACAGTGGTCAGCATGTGCATTTCACAGCCTGGGTGTGAGCATCACATGAGATGGGCTGCCACACTGCATGGCAGAGTGCCTGGCACGGGGGCCCCTAACAAACGCCAGCTCCTTCCCCACCCCCAGTTTGAACCTCCCCCAGTCTCCCTGAGGTCTCTACCCCTGACACACAGGACCACAGCACAGATGCTCTGGGGCCGAACTCCAGCCTTCTAAGCCAGGGAGCCTGGGGACACAGGTTTCTTTCTTTCTTTTTTTTTTTTTTTTATTAAATCATAGCTGTGTAAGGGACACAGGTTTCTTAAACAGGTCTATTTAGGTTAACCCACTTTATAAGTCCATCTTCCAAGTAGACATCAGCGTAAAAGGACTGGTCATCGTTGATGATCCGTCCACCTTTGATGAGGAGTCGGTCACTCTGAAAAGAGAAGCAAAGTATTCGGGATCACTGGGAAAACGCCAAGAGGCATTATTTTATTTTTAGCCTTTGGTATAAACATTCTCAAATATTTTCAAAAGTAAAGAAATGGCATTAAAAAAAAGCCCAGCCCCTTCAGCCCCACCACCCAGCTTCCACACTCCACCATTCTCATTTAACTTACTACTCCTTTTCCTAAAAAACTTTGTTCTGCTTTTGCTGATGTATTTTAAAACAATTCCCAAGCATTGTACCATTCCACCTATAAATACTTCAGTGTGTATCCCTAACTGTTAGGGGCTTTTTAAATAGACATACCCATAATTCATTATCCCAACTAACACAATTACCAGTCAATAATCAGATACTGTTGCATTTTACTTGATTGTCTCACAAATGCCTTTTTTTTCCTTCTTCTTTTTTTTTTTTTTTTTGAGACAGTGTTTCACTTTGTTGCCCAGGCTAGAGTGCAGAGGTGTGATCATAACTCACTGAAGCCTCCAACTCCTGGGCTCAAGAAATCCTCCTGCCTTAGCCTCCCAAGTAGCTGGAACTAATGGCTCCCACCCTAATGTCTGGCTAGTTTTTCTGTTTTTAATTAGAGATGGGGTCTCGCTCTTGTTCAGGCTGGCCCAGTGTCTCTTGACGGCTGGTAGGTTTGGATCAGGATCCACCCCAAGTCCCCACACTGCACCTGCCTCTGTGTTCTCTGTACTCTCTCCATTGACATCCACACCAGCCCGTCCTCCCTTTTGAATGTCATTCATTTGTTGAAGAAACTGGGTCATGTGTAGAACAGGAATTTCTCAAGGCATTATTAAATATGATAATGATAAACTTAGAGGCATTTTAAAAGATAGTAAAAAGACTAAAAAAAGACCCACTCCTCCCATTCAGTTTCCAACTGACATTCAGATGTTTCCCTTTTTCCTCCTGTTTTCCACACATCCCCTCACACATCCAGGTGACCATCAGCTACTGGCCAAGGGTCAGGCCCTGAGCAGCCAAAGAGAATCCAGAACAGAACTGGAATCAGTGCTCATGGGATGGAAAGATGGAGAGATGGATGTTCAATAAGTCCTGGTGGTGTGTATGGGGTTCAAGAAGAGAAGGGGGTCCTACATAGGAGCCACGTAAAGCACACACAGATCTAAAACATAGGTCCAGACAAGCTGGACCAAAGAACAGAGTGGTCAGGGGAAGGCCAGGAAGGCAGATGGGGAGTGCTCTGAGCAGAGAGAATGATGTGTGATGCCCGGAGACCAGCAGGTTGCAGGAACCAAAAGAAGGCAGCTCTGTCCTTCATGCATTTTACCACAAGCGTATCCCAACTTATTACACATTCTTTATAGCGATAATTTTTAAATGGCTCCAAAATGGTCTATCTTATGAATACATAATAAATTGTTCAATTATTCTTCTACTGTAAGATATTTATGTTCTTTTCAATTTTCACAGGATATATATGGCTGCAGTGAACACCTTTGTACACAAAACGTTTCCCTTAATTTGGTGGAATTGTTAGGCGGAATTCTCCAAAGCTTAACAACTGGGTCAAACAGCGTAAACCTTACTATGGCCTTTGTAAAGACAACCAAACTGCTTTCTAAAAGTAATTGCCACATTCTGTGCACAAGGGCACTCTTGTGTATCATTAATATTTGTTAACTTAAATTTCCTAAGAGCTGAGAATTCCTTTCCATGTGCTTATTTGCCGTTTGTCTCCAAGCTGGAGGTGTGGAGATGAGCAAAACATAGTGTCCGCCCCAAAACCATCTCTTGGGTTGGGGAGAAAGATGTAGCCAGAAGAGTCCCACACAGCTACTTAGGAAGGAGAGGCTCTGGGGGTGCCCTGCAGTAGAGCCCACCTTGAGGCTGAAGGCTGGTGGACAGAGGAATGATGGATAGATGGAAGAAAGGTACACTGTCCATCTGATAAATAAATCCACTCAAGACTGCAGACTGCTCTGGCTAACACTGTGGGCAGCTTGGCCAGATCCTGACGGAGCCCTCAGAGGAAGAATATACTCAAGGCACCTCAGCGTGGCCCCGTGCACCAGGTCCCAATGGTCCTACAGCATCTACCACCAGAGGTGTGCAGAGGGCACTCTGCAAACCCAGGGGAGAGTTTAGCCCAAACTAAGAAATCTGGGAACTTTCTGAACAGAAACCGACCACACACTCCGGCGCTCAGAGCCCTCTGGTGTGTTCCTGTATCAGGAGTGTGTTTCCCTCAGAGTGAAAGCCAAGGTTGGCTAGGACCCCAGTTAATCTGTAATCCCACTGTCTTGGCAAGCTTTGTGGCCTCAGCCCATTCAAAGCCTGTCTCAATGTCACTTGTCTGGGAGCCCTCCCCTTGAACACCACACGCCTCCACCCCAACAGCAGTCCTCACCTACTTTGTGCGCTCCTAGTACTTGTCATAGTACATTTGACACACCACATATATATTTGCATGTCTGTCTAAAATGTGACTTGCCCTACCAGAACCAGAGCTTTGGTGTGTCACCCCACTGGCTGTGCAGGGCACAGGTCCATAGAGGACTAATGGCGCATGTATCAATGGGGCTGGTGCCACCTGGAGCTTGCCTAGCCGTTGTCCTGACTAGGCTGTTAGTTTCATGTGGGCACAGACTTTGAGCCTTCACTCCTGCTACCTGGGACCTAGTTTGCATGCTGTGTGGACAGATGATGGGTGATGGATGAGAGATAGACGGATGGATGGATAACGGAAGGATAGATGAATGAGTAAGTGGGCAGGGAGACAGATGGATAGAAGTGTGGGTGGGTGGATAGATGGATAAGTAGGTGGGTGGACAGATGGATGGGTAGGTGGATGGATGGATAGATGGATGGATGGATGGATAAGTGGGTGGCTGGATAGATGGATATATGGGTAGGTGGATAGGTGGATGGATGGATGAATGGATAGATAAAGAGTAGGTAGACAGATGAATGGATCACTGGGTAAGTGAGTGGGTGGACAGATGGATGGGTAGGTGGATGGATGGATGGATGGATAAGTGGGTGGCTGGACAGATGGATATGTGGGTAGGTGGGTAGGTGGATGCATGGATGGATAAGGGGGTGGCTGGATAGATGGATATATGGGTAGGTGGGTAGGTGGATGCATGGATGGATAAGGGGGTGGCTGGATAGATGGATATATGGGTAGGTGGGTAGGTGGATGGATGGATGAATGGATGGATAAAGAGTAGGTAGACAGATGAATGGATCACTGGGTAAGTGAGTGGGTGGACAGATGGCTAGGTAAGTGGATGGATGGATGGATAAGTGGGTGGCTGGATAGATGGATATATGGGTAGGTGGGTAGGTGGATGGATGGATGGATAAGTGAGTGGCTGGACAGATGGATATATGGGTAGGTGGGTAGGTGGATGCATGGGTGGATAAGGGGGTGGCTGGATAAATGGATATATGGGTAGGTGGGTAGGTGGATGGATGGATGAATGGATAGATAAAGAGTGGGTAGACAGATGAATGGATCACTGGGTAAGTGAGTGGGTGGACAGATGGATGGGTAGGTGGATGGATGGATGGATAAGTGGGTGGCTGGACAGATGGATATATGGGTAGGTGGGTAGGTGGATGGATAGATGAATGGATGGATGACAAGATGGATGGATAAAGAGTAGGTAGACAAATGAATGGATCACTGGATAAGTGAGTGGGTGGACAGATGGATGGGTAGGTGGATGGATGGATGGATAAGTGGGTAGGTGGGTAGGTGGATGGATGACAAGATGGATGGATAAAGAGTAGGTAGACAGACGAATGGATCACTGGATAAGTGGGGTGGGTGGGTGGGTGGATGAATGGATGAGTAGGTGGATAAGTGGATGGATGGATGGATTAGTGGGTGGGTGTATGGATGGGTGAACAGATGGACAGGTGGATAAGTGGGTGGGTGGGTGAGGAGGTGGATGGATGACTAAACTGATTCTTTTAGTTTTTCTTTTTTTTTTTTTGCAGTTTTTGGCGGGGGCTGGGTTTAAACCCACCACCTCCGGCATATGGGGCCAGTGCCCTACTCCTTCGAGCCACAGGCATCGTCCCTAAACTGATTCTTAAAAGGTGAACAGGTGAGGATGCACAGAAAGGCATCATAACCAGGAGGGAAGGAAGAGGGGTGTGAAGCAGCCCATCGTGTTCTCCAGAAGGAGGGTCTCAGAAAGAAAGAGCTTCAGGTTAAGTTGCTCCCAGGCCTAACAACCTATTTTCATCCCTAAAATAGAAGCCAGGCATGATCTGGGCATCCCGGAGAGGAGACTCACCAAGTCCTCTGGATGACACTAAACTCAGGGCCGGGAGAGAGGTGGGGCTGGGACTGCACCTCAGAGAAGCACAAATGAGCTGGCACGCAGGTTTCCAACATGAGTCATCCGCAGCTGTGCACGGCTTCTGGGATGTGGCCCCCCTCGGGCAGCTGTCTGCCTGTTACATTTAATAGTGGGCTTTCAGGGCTCAGTCTGAAAGGTGGTACTTTAATCCACTGTGTGCCAGAAGATGGGCCCCAACCTCCCCTGCTCTTCCTCGTATCAGATGGCGAAGCTTGTGTTCAGATTCACAGCCTCCCCCACCACCATCAAAAACCATGTGCAGGGACCCTCGGGGCTCCACACTCCTGGTGTGTCTTAAGCGCCAGTATATTTCTGAAAAAAATAAGCTCACGACAAGGCAAGAGCTGACGTGACTTCTTCATGTTCTTTCTTAAAATTGGTAGTTCCTTTGCCTTTTAATTGGCATTTTCAAAGCCATGTTCTTTAGAAACCTAGGTCAGAAGGATTTGGGTAGATACTGTCCCAGAAAGGGGTCCCCTGGTGCAGCGAGTTTAGAAAATTCTTGTTGTTGTACAGAAAAAATGATAGTCTTTTATTTATTTATTTATTTTTAATTTGGAGACAGAACCTTAAGCTGTTGCCCTGCGTAGAGTGCTGTGGCATCACAGTTCACAGCAACCTCCAAACTCCTGGGCTCAAGTGATTCTCCTGCCTCCGCCTTCCAAGTAGCTGGGACTACAGGCGCCTGCCAAAACACCCAGCTATTTTTTTTTTTTTTTTTTGGTTGCAGCTGTCGTTGTTGTTTGGCGGGCCCAGGCTGGATTTGAACCCACCAGCTACGGCGTATGTGGCTGGCGCCTTAGCTGCTTGAGCCACAGGTGCAGAGCCCCAGCTATTTTTTTTGTTGCAATTTGGCCAGGGCTGAGCTGCAACCTGCCACCCTTGGTATATGCGGCCAGCACCCTATTCATTGAGCCACAGGTGCTGCCCGCCCAGTTCTCCTTTTAAGTGACTGGTTTTAGCGTCCAATGAAGTCTACAGGGGAATCTGCTAAGGCAGTGGTCTCACAGGTGTCCAGCCTGACCTGCAGGCCACGTGAGGATGATATGAGGACTTTTTTGCTTATCTGTGGTACTGGATAGCATGAAAAATTTGCATGGACTTTTTTTTTGTTTGTTTCTTGCTTTTGTGTATTATTATTATTTTTGTTGTTGTTGCAGCCATCATTGTTGTTTGGCAGGCCAGGGCTGGATTTGAACCCACCAGCTATGGTGTATGTGGCTGGCACCTTAGCCGCTTGAGCCACAGGTGCCGAGGACGGCAGAACTTCTCAGACCCCTTCCTCCACTGATGTGTGACGTGAATAGTTAAAAGGGGGACTGAGTTTACATATTTTCAAAACTTAGATCCCTTCATGGTATGGAAAATCTGAGACGATATTTCCCATGAAAGACACCTTAGGAAATGTGCCTGGCGAGAGTTGTGTTTTTTGTGACTGTTGAAACTGAGTAGTTAGTTCTCAGGGAAGGTGAGGTCTGGCCCAACCTTGAAGAGAATGCAATCCAGAGACAGGTGTGACTTCCTGCCCTGCACAAGTAACAAGGGTGCAGATTAAACGCAAGGTTTCCTAACTTCTGTCCAGTGTTGGGGCCACCAAATCACACTTTTGTCACATTTTAAAACATTCTCCTATTCTAGAATTCATGACATCTCACAGAAGGTGGAACTTAGAAACATCCATTCTGTGATCTAAGGACCTTGCACTCAAGGCTCCTTTTTTTACACATGAAATGTGGGAGTAAAAACTCAACAGAACCATATGCCAGAAACAGTAAATGTACCATATATGTATATATCATGTTCTTTAAGGTATATTCTTAAAATTAATAACATAAAATTCCCACACTTGAAAAATAATATGGGCACGGTCTTTTGCCTGTCACAGGACTACCGTGAGGGGTAAGCAGTGAGCAGATGTGAACAGTGACAGGCTCTAAACAAAAATTCCCACTTACACCCTCTGAGGAAAACAAAATGCCTAGCAAAGAATTCAACAAAAACCTAACAGATGAGTTTATTAGCAAGGGCATGCCAGGGACTTGTTTACTCCCCTGGTAACAGCACTGACCTAAAAGCAAATTATGCTCAGCGCAGCTCATATCCTCACTTCAGTATTGTATGAGAGCAAAACGTTCCAAGTCACACAGATGTAGGTGCCAACCTTTATCCTCCTCATTATCCATATGTTGTGCCGTTCTTGGTCTCCGTTTCCCCATCTATAAAGTGGGCATCATTGGTTCTTCTTCCCAGGAGTGTATGTGAAGTGCCCTGCTCAGACCCGGCATCCTGACGTATGTGCTGTCTATTCTCTGCCGTGTTCTGTAGCAGGAACTCCACTAGATAAAAAGTTCTTAAAGGAAGGGGTTCAGACAGCTAAAAGAAATAGCTCTGGATGTGAGGGAGACCGAGTCACAGGCAGACCTTTGCAGTCAGGTATGGGAAGGCTGCAACAGAGGAGGTGCCGGAAGGGCACAGAGGCAGCCTCCACTCCAGCCCTTCTGGGGGAAGGTGCATATTCTGAGGTTGAGGAGCAAGTAGGCGAAGGAGAGAAGAGATTCCAAGAGAGGGAAACAGAGAGAGAGAGAGACATAGGCCAGCAAGGAGTGCTTGGGAAACTCTAAGTGCTTCCTCTGGCTGAAGTGTTCCCTCCAAGTGAGGAATTTAGAGAGGTCCATGGTGCCCGGTCCCAGGGACTCTATAGACAGGAGTCTGGGCTCCATTTGCATCAGGGAAGAACTCACACAGAAAAACATTCTGAGCTAAGATATCACCTGAGGCCACGTGAGGTGGCTCACACCTGTAATCCCAGCACTCTGGGAGGCCGAGGTGGTGGATCCCTTGAGCTCAGACGTTCAAGACCAGCCTGAGCAAGAGTGAGACTCTGTCTCTACTATAAATACAAACATTACCTGGGTATTGTGGCAGGTGCCTGTAGTCCCAGCTACCCAGAGGGTGAGGCAAGAGGATCCCTTGAACCCAGGAGTTTCAGGTGACTGTGAGCTCTGATGCCACAGCACCCTACCCAGGGCGACAGAGTGAGACTCTGTCTCAAAAACAAAACAAAACAAAAAAGACATCACAAGACAGCAGGCAGAAGTGGAAGAAGGTAACTGATCACCCTCATTTTCTCCTCAAAGATGGGACTTCTCAGAAAGAGTAAACGGTGGCCAACGCTGAAGCAAGTTCTCAAAGACTTTAATAAAACTGTTCCTGTCCTCTGACCCAGCAATTTAGTGCTGCAGATTTGTCCTCAGTAAAATATTCAAACAGGCTGAAAGAATTATACACAAAGATGTGGCCCAGAGTCTGTTATGATGGTATAATCACACTACTAATGGGGCAGCATTCAACTACTAAAGTATTTTGCAGAAGTTTTAAGGAGAAACAAAAGTGCTGGATAATAAAATGTTAGGAAAAAAGGCAAACACAAAACTATCTGGGAATAACTCAGGGAGAAGTGGATCTTCTGGGAGAAACTGACTTCCCCCCATGGGGACTTTGGGGCACCCTCCATGTCCTCACTGCCAGTGCACACCCCTCTCCCACAATGTCCACCACTGCTGATGACCACTGTTCACGTGCCTTCTCCTGGTGAGCTGGACATCCCTCAATGGCCAGGGAAGCCTGTGTATTTCATCCCTGTATCATCAGGAACCAGCTTTACTCTCAATTTAGCAAATGTTTGCTGAGCAGGAGGGTGGGGAAAGGAGGCGAGGGAGAGGGGAGGAAGAAGAATGTTTGAAAAGAGGAAGTGAAAAGAAAGAAAAGAAGGATCAGATAAAAGAATGATAAAGAGGAAAGGAAAGGCAGAAAGAAGAAGAAAGAAAGAGGGAGAGGAGAGAAACAAACAGGAAGAGATGAAAGAGGGGAGTGATACATGATAAATGCCTCTTTTCTGCTTTTAAAAATGTCCTGAAATCCTATCGTCACTGGCTGGGAACAGGTTGCTAAGGGCAAAGCCTGTGTAATACAGAAGATGCTTAAAGGCCTCCTTGCAAGGGGTCCACCAAAACCCTGTGCTGGGCAGAGATGGTGTTTCTATTGCCAAATGCCTGATGAGTCAGAGGAGCACCCAGGCAAGAGAAAAAGCTTCTTACGCAAGCCTACTATTATCTCCGATTCAGCCCCAACTGGGAGGAGAGAGCAGACGTAGGCAGGACACTTTTGTTCTTTTCACAAGCATTAAGGGAATGTTGAGCTCTGCTTATGAAAATTAGCCTTTAAGACTCTAGGCATTCTTATCCATAAAAACAGCAAAATAAACAACAATGATGAGCCCCACTCAGCAGGGAAAGTTCCGGAGCACAGTGAATGGTTTGCATCCCTGTCTGCTCCTGAGTTCTGCACTCCCTCTGTCACGGTGGAAATAAAATCTGTCATCTCCACCATGAAGGCAGCTGTCCAAAGGTATATAAAATCAATAAAGGTCTGGAGATCCTCAGAAGATGAGCTGCTGTTCTTATCAAATCAACACTTCTCCAGAAATCACTTGTTTAAACAACCATCCCTACTGGGAAAATAGCAGAGAACCAAGGTTGTTATTACAGAGACAGAAAAAGGCAGTAGTTATGTCATCAAGGAGGGAACATTTGGACTGAGTTCTAAAATATCAGTAGAAGTTCACAAAGCTGGAAAGATGGGGAGATGGGGAACGCTCCAGAAAAACAGTACATAAGCAGTACAATCGGAAAGCTTCAGATTGCACGTGTAGGTGAGACGTACCCTAGGGGGTGGACCACAGAGGGTGGGGAGAGGTTGCTGTCCGTGGTCCTGAAACCACCGGGCACTGGCACAGGGAGGTTTCTCCAAACTTGGGGATGCAGAAGATCCTTCAGCCTCCAACTCATCCAGCCTTGTAGTTTCTTAGCGCTTTCCTTGCTCAGCTGCTTGGCAAATTTTTAGTCTTTGATCCTCATAGAATCAAAACCGTGATGACACTCCACAGTGGAGGTGGCCAACTTCAAGGACCTTTAGGCCTTAGTCTCCCCCTTCCAATGTTTTAGTTCTCCCACCCCAGGAGGCTGGGGGAAGCCAAGTGACTCCCATGTGTCCCCACTATATGCTCCACTAAAGCAATGACTGGAATCTGGGTCAATGAACAGGTGTCAACACAGGGTCTCAGGGGTCATGGAAATTTGCATGAGGCTGCTAATTCCTCAGTGGGAAGGGCAGGGAAGCTCATGGTAACTAAATGACCAGTCTCTTCTGGAGAGATGAGAAAACCCTTTCTTTCCAAAGAACAATAGGAAAATGAGCCTCAAAGAGATTAGAAAAGCTGCATTTTAGTAGAAAAGTATTTTTCCAACTGTAGAATGTGGGTGCAACTGCTTACTTTTCAGACAAAGGAGATGTCAAGGTGAGTTTTCAGTTATTACTCCTTCAAATCCCACAAGCCAGTGAGGTTCAGGCTCATGTTTTGCAACTCAAAAATTTGGTAGGATAGGTAGGAATTCCCCCACCCCCTACACACACACACAACTCACGGCATGGCACCGTGGCCAGGCTGATTCTCAAAATGCTCTGGAGTTGCCTGTTGAGAACTCCAATCTAGGTGTTTTTATCAAGGCTTTCACTTACCAGATCTAGACTATGAGCCAGGAATTTACACTGTTAACAAACATCCCCAAATAATTTCAAAATAGACCCTCTGGCAGGTTGTGTTTATTCATTCACAGCGCCTTCTGCCCTCCCACCTTGCCATGCCCTGATGTGGCTGCAGTACAGCCTCTATTCCACTGACTGTGGGTGTGCCCACAGGACTCAGAGCCAGAGAATGAGAGAGGCCACAGCACACCAATCCCAGCACAAACAGCTTTTAGGAGGCAGGTGGGGTTCAGCGTTCCTTCATCAGAGTCACCCTCTGCCAGGAAAACTGCATGGGCCAAGGAATTGCAGCCCCAGAATGAGGTGCCATAAGGAGTCCACCTGACCCAAAACAGAAGCCTGAAGACAAATCTACCGGAGCCTGGCTAATTGTCTACCCCACACAAACCCCAAAGAAATAAATATTTGTTGTTATAAGCCACAGCATTTAAGACGTGTTTGCTATGCAGCATCACTGCATCAAAGCAAATTAATACACTGTTGAGATTATGTGCTGCAATCCACAGGAATTGCTGCCTGAGAGGTCTTCTAGATCAAATACTTTAAATTTTGATGACTTGATTCCTCCCCACTCCCAAAGCTCCCCCTTCTCCAGCTCTCCCATCCAGCCTCCTTGCAGCCCCAAGTGCTGCCACCAACCCCAGCTTCACATTAACATTTATTCATAGGACCAGCCAACTTGCCTTTCATTTAGCCTCAGGGGACAGCCTGTCAGCTTGCGGCCCTCTGCCACACTATCTGGGAATGCAACCCAGGAAGTGACAACAGACATGAGACTGAATCTAATTAACACATATTTGTCCTCCCCTCCCGTAAGTAGAGGGTAGGGTGTCTCGTCCTCCTTCGTGAATTAGAAATACAGGTGGTCTGCATGGATCTCAGGTCTTTTCTGTGAGCTCAGGCCTGTTTCCATGACAACTGAAGTTATAACAGTCCCATCATACCTGAAGACATTCAGGAAATAATCCATGATGAATTGACTACCTGACTTTAAAATAACACACCCCTATCTTTTGTGTCCTAGGACATGATCAATTCTGGAGTCTGATCCATGGGTTGATGAGAAGAATGTACATTCATTGACTTTGGGATGGTACACTCTGTGTATGTCTATTAAGCCCAATTGTTCTAGGGTCTCATTTAAGCCCCTTGTTTCTTTGTTTAGTTTCTGCTTAGAGAATCGGTCCAGTTCTGTCAGAGGGGTGTTAAAGTCCCCAGCTATTATGGTGTAGTAGAGTATCATATTTTTCAGAACAATTAGGGTCTGTTTCCTAAATCTGGGAGCCTTTAAGTTGGGTGCATATAGATTTAGAATTGAAATGTCCTCTTGTTAAATGGTTCTCTGGATCAGTATATAGTGACCATCTTTGTCTTTCTTAAATTTAGTTGCTTTAAATCTGCTTGTATCTGAAAATAAGATTGTGATCCCCTCCTTTCTTCAGATTTCCATTTGCCTTAAAATACTGTTTTCCAACACTTCACCCTGAGTCTTATTTTGTCCTTCAAGGTTAGGTACATTTCCTAGAGACAACATATAGATGGCTCGTGCTTTTTTTATCTGGTCAGCCAGCCTATGCCTCTTCAGTGGGGAATTCAAGCCATTAACATTTATTGAGAGAACTGACAAGTGTGGTGGAGTTCTACTCATCTTATTTTGTGAAAGTCCATTGTTTAGTTTTATCCTGTGAGCTAATGTGGAAGGAACTATTTCTCCTTTAGTTTCTTTTTGTGGCAAATTTCCTCAACATTTGCATGTCAAAAAAGAGTTGATGTCTCCACTCAATGTGAAGCTTAGGTAAGCAGGATACAGAATCCTAGGCTGAAAATTGTTTTGTTTAAGAAGGTTAAAGATAAATGACCACTTGCTTCTGCCTTGAAAAGTTTCAGCTGAAAAGTCCACTGTCTCCCTGATGGATCTGCCCCTGTAGGTCAACTGGTGTTTACTCCTGGCTGCTTACAAAATTTTCTCTTTCATTTTGACCTTGGCCATGTTCATTGCAATGTGTCTTGGAGATGCTCTGCTTAGTGTTGAGATGACCTGGGGTTCAATATCCCTCTAAAAGAAGCATGTTGAAATCTTTAGTGATACTTGGGAAATTTGCATTTATGATATCCTCCAGTAGGGCTTCCATTTCTTTGGATGGTTCCCCCTCCCTTAGGGATACCTATAATTTGTAAGTTTGAATGCTTAATGAAGTCCCATAATTCTCTAAGCAATTGTTCTGCATTTAATCTCTTCATTTCTGCCTCTTTAAATGCCTGAGTTAGCCCAAGAACCTTATCCTCTACCTCTGAGATTCTTTCTTCTCCACGGTCTAATCTATTATTGATAGTTTAGTTTCTACTGCATCTGTAAGTTCCCTGAGTGACTTCTTCAATTCCTTAAGCTCTTATATCCTTTGTAATTTCATCAGGTCTTTCATTCATTCCTTGGGTCAGTTTTTGTTATTTCCTTTTAGTGATTTTCCACTTTCCCTTCAATTCCCTTCATTGTTTTTGTCATCCACACTCTAAATTCCCTTTCTGTCATTTCCATAATTTCTTTAGAGGTGGGGTCCTCTGTGGTAGCTGTGGGTCCTCATGATCCCTTGGGGAGGTTTGATCTGTCCTGTTCTTTCATGTTGCTGGAATTTTTTGTTGGTTCCTCCTTATGTGTGTTTTCTTCTTCTTCACTTCTTTCCCCTACTTTTTTCCTCTCACTCCTCCTTCTCTTTAAATTTCCTTGTCTCTGTGCTTAGGTGTTGGAGCATCCTTTTAGTACAGGGTCAAAAGGAAGAGAAAAGAGTAAGAAAGGAGGAAAGAAAGAAAGAAGAGAAAAAGGGAGTGAAAGAATAAAAATTTTAAAAAGAGAGAAAAAGGATGGAAAGAGAAAGACGAGAGTAATAGTGGTGTTTGGCAGGGCACTTTGACCCCCACCCACAATTCCAGGACTCTGTGGGGCCAGGCCCTGTGGGTCTCTCAAGGTCAGGAGCTCCCTCCCAGCCTGAGCAAAAGCAGGACCCCACCTCTGCCAAACGGAGAAGAAAATCAAAAGAACATATCCCTATCATGACCCCAAGAGTGGGGAGAGCCCCCACACTGCCCATAGGAGGGTGACACTAGCTATACACACCATCTATGCCTTGATCCATTTTTGTGTTTCCTGATCTCAGCTTCATGCCTTATACAAAGAAATCCGGACAGAAACTCATTGCCTCAAGAAATTCACACTCCTTGAGCTCATACTAAGTGTCAGTTCTGTATTTTTCACTTTCAATTCTTACATCACCTGAAGAATTGGGTATGACTGCTACACATGAGGAAACTCAGAGAATTGACATAATCTGCTTGAGGGCCCACAGCTGAGAGATGGCACAGCCACCTCTACCATGACCACCCCCACCTCCTGGTGGTCAGCCCAGTGCAGTGGCAGATGGGGGTGAAGGCTGACCTGGGGGAGGGGTAGTGGTTAATGTGTCTGAGATTCAGTTTCCCCCTCTGTAAAATGGGGACAAGCAGCAAAGACCATACTGGCCTATTCAGCCATTTGTCAGGCAAATACCCCATGCCTCACACCTCGCCTGTCCTCCCCACAGGATTGTTGTGAATGTGCTCAAAAGAGAGTAAAGCAGATGGAAGGCTCAGGGCTCTCCAGGAGAAAGACGCTGAACACAGAGACCTATTCACCTATAAACATTGCCATCCCTCAACTTTCATACCCATTATCTCATTTCATGCTCATTTAACAAAGAGGCAAGGTGAGTGCTGACCAGGGACACAGGGACAAAGGCCAGACTGGCTGGGTCTTTATCTGGCCCCACACCCCCAAACCCTGTAATGATGGTGAGGTCACCTCTCTGTGCTTGAGTTTCTTGTCTATGACACAGAGGGAAATTTTGAAAATTAAATAAATTAACACATGGATGACACTTCAAACAGTGGCTAATTTTTAAAGTCCTTGCAATACAGGGAGACAGATCTCATTAAAATGCTCAGTACCACCCTCAGCTTCTCTCATCTACCCCAAACCTAATTCTTTTCTACATCATGTTGTATCTACTCTGGAAATGTTTCCCAACATACCTGCTAATTTCTTCCTCCCACTGCACCTGCCTCAGGTCAGCCCCCACCTGTCTCCCACTGCACCTGTCCCAGGTCAGCCCCCACCCGTCTCCCACTGCACCTGTCCCAGGTCAGCCCCCACCCATCTCCCACTGCACCTGTCCCAGGTCAGCCCCCACCCGTCTCCCACTGCACCTGCCACAGGTCAGCCCCCACTCGTCTCCCACTGCACCTGTCCCAGGTCAGCCCCCACCCTGTCTCCCACTGCACCTGCCACAGGTCAGCCCCCACCCTGTCTCCCACTGCACCTGCCACAGGTCAGCCCCCACCCTGTCTCCCACTGCACCTGCCACAGGTCAGCCCCCACCCTGTCTCCCACTGCACCTGCCACAGGTCAGCCCCCACCCTGTCTCCCACTGCACCTGCCACAGGTCAGCCCCCACCCTGTCTCCCACTGCACCTGTCCCAGGTCAGCCCCCACCCTGTCTCCCACTGCACCTGTCCCAGGTCAGCCCCCACCCTGTCTCCCACTGCACCTGTCCCAGGTCAGCCCCCACCCGTCTCCCACTGCACCTGTCCCAGGTCAGCCCCCACCCTGTCTCCCACTGCACCTGTCCCAGGTCAGCCCCCACCCTGTCTCCCACTGCACCTGCCACAGGTCAGCCCCTACCCTGTCTCCCACTGCACCTGCCACAGGTCAGCCTCCACCCTGTCTCCCTGCTGCCTAACTTGTGCCCTCCACATGGCAGCCAGAGTGACTGTCTCTAAAACACAAATCCAATCCTGTCTCACTTCTTCTCAGAACCTTCCACCAACTTCTCCTCACCTGTAGGACAAAGCACAGTTTACCATGCTCCTCCCTACCTGAGCCCTGCCCTCATTCAGCCCTGCCCCAGCATGTTCATCTACTCACACCACACTCCCCAGCCCTCCTGCAGCATGAGTCTCCGGCTGGTCTCTTCTGCCCACTGGCTTCCAACTCCCCCAGCAGGTCCAGTGTCCTGACTCCAGCACCACGTGGTCACTCTTGGAGCTCTGATAACATGAGGCTCGTACTCCTTGGTCAGCTTTGTTCATGATGCTTCAGCTTCCAGCCCAATTCTATATGTCTTATTTTCTCCAAGAGACTGTGAGATCCTTGACTTTATGCCAAAATGGCAGCTTATTCCCACATAGCATCTTAGCTGGGTGATCACTGGCAAAATGCTTCATCTCTGTTGGCCTCGGTTTCTGCATCTATAAATGGAATCAAAGTACCTGCCTCATAGGATTACTTAAAATAATACTTGAAAGCACTCAATATACTGAACACTGGCCCATAAAAACTAACATTCTATGCCAAGCGTTCTGTGTTTATGCCTTTAAGAAAGGAAGAAAAAGTTTCCATTGCTTTTATCAGCTTCTCAAAGGAGTCTGTGGCCTCAGAAAGTCTTTAGCTTAAAAGGTACACAAAAAACAAAGCTTTATTCTGAATTCTTTTTGCTTTGCAGGCTCAGAAATGAGCTATAGCAAAAAGAAAAAGAAAGTGAAAGGGTAAAGAAAAATCCAAACATCGTACCTGGAAGTTGTGCTAGATGAGGAATATAGTACTGGGGTGCTGGAAGGAGGTCCTGGGTAACACGGGAAACTATCTGTGTCTCTAGGGATGGCTGCAGGGGAGGAGAGGGAACTTGGAGAGATTTTTAGGGCAGAAGCTGATCAGGAAGCAGACTCTCACTCCATATAAAGAGCTTTCCAACAGCAGAACTATCTAAAAGTAAAGGAAGCTGGCATGTGAAGTGATGATCCAGCCATCAGAGGGATGCA
This sequence comes from Nycticebus coucang, assembly GCF_027406575.1. Lineage (NCBI taxonomy): Eukaryota > Metazoa > Chordata > Mammalia > Primates > Lorisidae > Nycticebus > Nycticebus coucang. The sequence continues at coordinate 88,242,992 of NC_069796.1, read as the reverse complement.
AAGAGAAGTATTTGGAACTCCTCCTGCCGTAGAGAGGAGAAGGATGGAGACAGGGAGCAAGCAATGGACAGATATTTTTTTCCCGCCTCCTCAAATGCACAGAAAAGTTTTGCATAATGTAATATGTTCCTTTCAAATTTGGGGTTATCACATATTTGCTGACATTTTATTAGGGTGCAAGCCCTCAGGGTCTAAGAATATGGTATGATTAAAAAGTACATGGCAACACAATTTGGGGACAGGTACAAAGTTTCCTCAAACAGCCACCTGTTTGCTCTGTACCGTTCTTCACCAGATTCAGTGAGACTTCCTATGGAATGGACCCCCAAGTCCTGGCACCAGGTCATTATTCAGGCAATGCCCCCAGGAGAAGGGAAGACGCAGCTCCTACTGCAGACGTGGAGGGCTCCTGCTGTAAAAGCTTCTCTTCAGTGTGGAATGCATAATGAAACCAGACCTGCCCTCTCCCCACTGCAGAGGCACCCTCCTTTTCCTTTGCAATCCAAAATTCCTTCATGCCACCTTCATCTCCTTCTGGATGGCAGCTGCCTTCATGCTAAATCCACAGACAGGGCATTTGTTAAGGAAGAATAAATGCAGTTGTGGCTAAAACCTCCTTCAGCAGAGAATCACAGTTCATAACCTGGGCTTCGTCCACTTTTTACTCACACAGTATGGAGTCCCTGCTGTGAATCGCCAGTGTGCCAGAGTGCCCCTGAGATGCTGAGAGTCAGACACTGTCCCAGTTCTCCAGGTATTCATGGCCAAGTGCAGCAGATGGACATGAGAGAGCAAAGGGCTCACAGTTCCCAGCCCCCGAAGGAAGCAGCCTCCATAGAGAACGGGCATCGCTGCTGCAAAGGCAGAGGGCCAGAGAGGGTGAGCCTGGTCAAGGAAAATGTTCTAGATGCCTGTGGCACAGACCCAGGGACGGAGTGTGGAGCTTCAACCTCATATGTGCAGATATTTCCTCCTTTTAGCTTCCTGCTCTTGTTTTCAAGACCAGCTTCTCTATGAAGCATCCCAGACCCCACTAAAGCCCCCAACATCGATTCACAGTTGTCTTTTCTCTGGGCAAAATTATGATTTGGTCATTACATCTTTCTAGGGCAATGGTTCTCAACTTCACTGTGTTCATGACATACCTTCAAACAGTATAAAACTCTTCAGAAGGGATTGAAGACCCAAATTAACACAAAGTAAGTCTGCCACCATTACCATGCCATCCTACAACAGTGTCACTAGCTGACCTACTAGCTGCTAACAGCTCACTTGCTGTTCAGCACCATGACGCTGTCCATGCTCCAACTGTTCTCTCACATGGTCAGAGGACAAAATCTTCTGATGGTCCCTGTCCAGGCTACAAACTTCCTTTTTTTTTTTTCACAGAAAATCGGGCTGTATTCAACACTGTTCTATTTTTTTTTTTTTAAGACAGAGTCTCACTTTGTCACCCTGGGTAGAGTGCCGTGGCGTCACAGCTCACAGCAACCTCAAACTCTTGGGCTTATGCAATTCTCTTGCCTCAGCCTCCCGAGTAGCTGGGACTACAGGCACCTGCCACAACACCTGGCTATTTTTGGTTATAGTTGTCATTGTTGTTTGGCAGGCCCAGGCTGGGTTTGAACCCGCCAGCTCTGGCGCCCTAGCCACTGAGCTACAGGTGCCGAGCCTACACTGTTCTACTTATAAGAGCTCATGGCTCCTCAGAGATGTTGCTAGAATAATTTGTAGATTTTGGTTGTAGCAAACAAACTTCAGATGCTGATGAAAACTTAGCAGCACATCTGTAGAGGATATTTTCAGTACACTGCTGTACTCACAGGATATGGGCTGAAACCACTGGTTGCTGAAATATCTTGTATTTTCCTATAGTCTACCAATGCCTCTGTACGTGGGTCCCTAATATCTATCTCTAGCTGTTGGCTCTCACCCCTGTTTCAATTTATTCCCAATTGCCCGATGAGACACCTCTTTTGGGCATGTTCACAATTCCAATTCAACCTAAAAAGCAATGCTGGGTCCTGCTCGCCTCATCATCAACTTCCACAGGTGTTTACTAGCATTTCTCACGTATTACAACTTTTAACACTTAATCCCCATATCTCCTCTAGAAACATTGGCTTTGAGCACCCCATTGACCTAAGGTTTGATTATGATTTGCTTTGACCACTACACAGGGCAGATGTGAAATATGGCATTGCTGAGCAAAAGTTTTCTTTTTTTTTTTTTTTTTTGGCCAGGGCTGGGTTTGAACCCGCCACCTCCAGCATATGGGACCGGTGCCCTACTCCTTTGAGCCACAGGCACTACCTGCTGAGCAAAAGTTCTTAAACACAAGTCAGGTTGCTGCCAATCTCTTTGTGCATTTCTCCTCCTTCAGCCCAGGTCTCAAAGTAAGGACTTACATGGAGCATGGAGCAGGCCCACTATACACAGCACACCAGGAGCCAAGGGCAAAGTTACTGGCAACCCACAGCTTTCACGTGCTATTCGCAAAAAGCAAGTGCATGCTGTTGAGACCTGGAGGTTATGCGCTACCTAGTAACACTGACCTCACACCATCCCCCATAATAATCACAGCAGCTCACCCATGCTGCACTTAGTATAGGCAGGCATTATTCTAAGCATCCTACATATTTTAAGTAATTTAATGTTCAAGAGAAAAAACCCTATGAAACATTATTATTCTCATTTTACAAATGTAAATCTGTAGCGAAGAGAAATAAGTAAGTGACTTGCCCAAATCACATAACTTGTTCAGCAACACAGGCAGGCTTCAAACCCAGATAGCCTGAGGTCAGAATCCACATTCTCACACTGCCTTCTTCACGCCATCCTCCTAGCTCAAGTACCGTCTTGTTCCCTACAGAATAAAGGCATATGTCCCTTAACTTGGAACTGAATTATCTAATCTACCTCCTTCACTGTAAAGAAAAGGAATCTGAGGCCCAGGGAGAAGAAGTGTCTTGATCAAACAACACATTAGTATCTGAGTCACATTTAGAACTCACATCATTCCCACCACTTTGAGTGCATCCTGCTGAACTTTCAAAGCCTGTAGAATCTTCTCCCCACAGCCCTACCCATTCAAATTTATTTCCCATTCCTCACCCTCTGATTTAAAGCTGAGTGTGAAGTATCACTCACTCCCCGGCCCAGGACCCTCCACGCTGTCCCACCCATGGTGCATGCTCTTCCCCGCTCTCCTAGCTTGGATCATCTTCCCAAGCTCACTGCTTTGGCTGATGATTGAGTCCTCTCTTCCCTGAATTCCTCTGACCTGTGCTCTGCTCCACACTTCACCTTGTAGCCTTCAGTTGTTTCACGGGTATGTGCTTTGTCACTTAGGTGGCAAGATCACTGAGTTCAGGGATCGTTTTGTGTGTGTGTGTGTATTCCATGTGTTCCGTCTTAGCCAAGTTCAGAGTTACGGCAGTATCATTCTGATATATTTTTTAAGAATTCAAATTAAGCAAAGTAATTTTTTCCCTAAGAACACGGCCCACTTCTTCCTCTCTGATCACGGCCTTGATATCACGGAGGCTGTTTGCACCTCTGCCCCAGAGAACAGAAGCCCAGCTTCACTGTCAGATGTCCAGCGGCAGCCACTCTGGTCTTGTAATCATTCACAGGTCTGTCCTCTGTCCTTCCTCGGTCCTCAGTCCTGGGATTTGACTTCCATCTGACTTCACTGCAGCATAACAAATCACCGTAGGCATCTCCAATCATTTGTACAAAAAGACAGGGCCTAAACGGAATATCTGTAGATAAAGTGAATTCCACTCTTGGGAAGAAGTGTAACAGGCCTCGCGTATTTGCATATTAGAGTAACTAATTCAGCCTGATATCTTCACTTACTCTTCTCTGATGAGCTTCACTCATTGATTAAACACATGCACTCAAACACACACGCACAGGTTTTCCTAACAGGAAGATCAGCCATCTACCTTCCTCGTTTGAATCTGAGCTCTTTCTTCCACAGGCCAGTACAAGAACCTTTACAAGCCACTATCAGTTTAATCTTTGGTTAACAGGGAGATGTGTCTAGGCTGCCTTCCTCATAGCACCGTGCTGAGAACGGAGAGGTAATGACAACCACATTGGATGACAGGACTAAAGCAAACACACATGATCAACATGCATGAAGTCTTCTTTTTAATAATCATAATTTATATAACCATTGTGGTGGACACTCTTGACAGGCCCCCACAACTGGACAAACCTGCCCCTTTGGTGGCTCTGTTCAGAGCCACGAGCTCCTTCGGTGGGGCCGTGAAGTCATGTGCCTTTGTCTGCTCAGAGCCACGCCCAGGATGTCCTAGTCACTGAGCCGCTGCACTGGCCACGAGCAGCAGCTTCAGCTTCAGCTAAATTAATCCCCAGTGGTGCCATTCATGAAGATTAAAACACACACACACACACACACACACGCACACACAAAACAGAGCTTTATAAATAGTTTAAACAAGCCTTGAGGGAACAGAAGCTAAGTATTTCTGCCTTTCCTCTTCCTTTTCTATCAGGCGACTCTATTTAATCTCAAGGAAAGGGTTGGAGAGAAGTGGGAAAGACACGGCTGCCGCTACGATCCACTTCGGTAAAACATCTTTCTAATTCAGCTGGCCTCCCCGCCCCGTCCACCCTGCTCCCCTACCTGCCAGGCTCCCTCCCCCACCCTAGTCCTCCGGTCTCTGAAATCATTGGCAAAGCAGGGACCTTTGTCCCCATGAAGCAGAGGAGACCGCTGAGGCTCAGAGGGGCACAGAGTGACTCAACATTCAGCAGGTGGGAGCCCCGGGCTGCAGCTGAGAATTGTGCTTCTTCTCGTGAACTGCTTCTCCATCCCTTGCTTTCTTTTTATTTGTGGTAGGCATCTCACTCTACCGTCCAGGCTAGAGTGCAGTGGCATCATCACAACCAGCTCATGGGCTCCACCTGCCTCAGCCTCCCAAGCAGCTGGGACTGCAGGTGCACACTACCACACCTTCCTAATTTTAAAGTAGAGCCAGGCATCTTGTTCTTCTTCAGGCTCGTCTCAATCTCTTCAGCTCAAGCTTCCCAAAGTGCTAACAAGGAGGAGCCACCATGTCTGGCCCTTGATTTTTTTCAAAAACCAAGGTCTCTCCACAGGCTACACACACCATGGCTGCCAAAAACGTCTTAACCATCTGTAGGATTTGCTCTATCTGTACACAGACACTGCCCTGGGAAGCAGAGGGTGAACATTCACCACACTGGCTTTCCTTCAGTTTCTCCAACATGCCAACTCTTTTGCCTCTGGACCTCAACAACCCACAGGAAGAACCCCACCTTCCTCCCTTCCCCTCAGCTACATCCCGAGGTCACCTTAGCATCCTTGCTGGGGTCTCCTCGAGCCCCCATATGTCCCTTATGATTCTCACTATGCTTTATTCAGAGGGAATGTGGGTCTTGGTTGAGCTCTGGGAGAACAAGGACAAGCCCACCCGCATCCTTCCTGTTGTGGGGGCTGGCCATTAGCCATAACGTATCGAAAAACGGCTATGGACCAGGTGAAGGCACAGTTTGCCAAGCCCCAATATCCACCTACTTGTTTCATGGCATTTGAAAAAAGGGTTTGGTTCCTGGCACCAAGTATGCATTATCAGCAAAAGGTCTTCAGGAAGATGAAGAGTCCTGAAGCCCCAGACAAGTTATCCTCTCTGCTTTGGTGCTTTTTCTTTGAAACTGCAAATCTTCCTCGCTGGGATGGGTGTTGTGCGCCAAATGAACTCAAACCCTCAAGAGCCTCTTTCACAGTAGCTAAGCATCCTTTTCAGAAACTCTCCTCCTCACGCCTGTTGTAACCACCCTTTGAGGATACAAGAACAATCCCTTTGATTTTCCTTTACCCACAGTTGACTAATTGCTTCACACGAAGAACTAAAGCAGCCAGACCAGCCAGCAGTTCAGGAGCCCTTCTTCCGTGCCTAGTGCACACTGGACACTTGGCCAGCGTCTTCTAGGATGCTCAGGAGTCCTATGAAGCAGCCCACTGTGGTTATCAGAGCACTGAGATTCAGACTGGACCCCAGAGGGTCAAAGCCAGAAGGCAGGGTAATCACTCAGGCTCAGCAGACTGAGACCACCCAACTGCCAGGGCACCATCCCACAGACCTGCCTTAAAGACCATCTTATTAAGATTCCACCCTGATGACTCGGGTCCTGAGAGAGGCAGAGACCACACCTATCACCTGCCTCAGTTCCCCTGGGGTGCAAGGCTAGAGGTCTCAAAGCAGGGATCTGCTCAGACTAACATGGCCCTATTTCTTCCCATATTGCCGTGGGGCAACCAGATGTCTTTCATTGATTCTTTGCCAACCACAAAGTTTACCAAGTGGCCACCTACACCTCTGTGTCCCAGAGGACAGAACTTAGGGATAGCAAAGAGGTGGTCTGGACCGCCAGGGGTCACACCTCTGGATGGAAACTCTGTAGAGGCTGCTGGCAAGAGCTGAAGCTGGCTTGGGAGTGATTTTCTAACTCAAGACTCAACCCAGACTTGGGCAGATGCAGGGCAGTCCTCACCTGTGCTCCTGGCCCATGTGTCACCCTCAGAGTTTCATATAGACAATGTCTCCTTCCAAGGAGTGTTACCAGGATTCAGTAAGGCAAGAAGTGCAAACCACTGGGAAGGCCACTGGGCAGGATAGTGGAACATGCCAGCTCCTGCACCCTACCTCAGGCTACCCTCTGGCAGGTGCCGGAGGGATGTCCCTGAGCCTGAATTCTGCAAACATGAGGAGCACGTGTCTCTAGTTCTCCCTGGAACCTCAGGAGTCTCCGTGAAGGATTCTGGGTGCCCAGAAGCCTGCCTCCTGGCACCGGCTGCTCCTGTGCCTCCACCCTAGGCCCACTGGCCTGAGGTCTGCATCCTCCAGGAATGCTCTGGCTCCACTTTGATGCCAGGCAGGGCTCAGGGCGGGGGAGCTAGCCGGCTATGTCCTCAGCGCCCCACCTCCCAGACAAAGCGTAAAGACGGGGGTTCCTTTGTTTCCGGCCACACCCAGGACACAGCCTTACTGCTCAGTCTAAGCCACCATCCCCACCCTTCAGCAGCCCAACTGCGACACTGTTAACCCTTGAGGGGTTGCAGGCCTCCAGTGTGGCCCCAGTAGGTTATTTTTAGCTGCGGTGAGGGAGGGAGCCGAGCTTCCATCATGGCGTTGTCGCTGGGTCCGGACTTCCACTCCATCAGCATGGGCGGGCCTGGAGAGTGTTGCTTGGTCTTTTTTCCTTCCTTTGGCGGGGAAGGACCTGGCTGCATGGTGGAAGCGGAGGTCTGAGCCGGGACCGCGCGCGGGAAGCTCAGCTCACCCTCCCCCAGCAGGCGCAGTGGCGAAGGAGCGGGGGTCCGGATCCGCGTGCCCCTCCCTCTTTTGTTCAGCTCCGCATCCTCGGAGTCCACGCCATCCTCCGGCACATCCCGTGGGGGAGGGGACTGCAGGCCCGCGGGGAGAGGGACTCCAGGCTCCGGCCCCACCCCTTCAGTGGGGCTCCCCCACCATTGTCCCCAGAGGCTGGGGGGAGGAGGCTGCAAAGCCGAGACCAGCCCCGCCCCACCCGCGGCGACGCAGGAAGCCTTGGGGGCCGCCCCCGCGGTCCCCCAGCGGATCTGGACCTAGACAGCAACCACCCCCAGCCCACAAAGGACGGCGGGGCGGGGACCGGGGCAGGGGCGGCTTACCGTGATGTGCGGAATGCTCTTCTTACCCTGGTAAGACATGGCCCCCTCTGGCGCCCTGGGCCCGGCCGCTGGACCTGCGGGGCTGTCGGACTCTCGCTCTATTCCCGCACCTCGCGGGCGCGGTGACAAAGGCCCGGGAGGGCTGGACAGGTCGGAGGGTCGGCGCCCGCGGCTGCCCGCGCGTGGCTGCCCGGCTGCTCGGCCCGCCCGCCGCCGCCGCTCCGGCTGCCAGCACTGCCCGGCTCGCCGAGGAGGGCGGGAGGAGGAGGGAGAGGCGAAGGCGGGAGGAGGGGGCTGCAGACACGCAGCTCCTCCCGGCGGCGCGGAGCGGAGCCGGATTCGCCCCTTTTGACTCGAACCAGGAAGCGCTTCCCTCGCGATCCCCACCCCGCCCCCGCCCGCACCGCCCAGCCCGCCGACCCCCGCCCCGCGCGCGCCCTCGGCTGCGCCCAGCCGCGCTCCCGCGTTGGGGAGAGGTTGGTCGGCGGGTTCTTTCCGAAGGACTCGACCGGCCTCGGATGCTCAGGCATCGCCCGCGGGCAGCGCCACAGATGTGCGGCCCCGCATCTGGGCGCCTCCGGGAACATCTGCACGGGGGATACCGCGCGTGGGCCGTCTGCCAAGGGCCACTTAGGCGGCCAAGAGCTTTCTCGGCCCTCTAGGATGCGCCCAGGGGCGCTCCCCTCCTGGCTCTCGTTCCACAGCTTGTGTGTCCACCCCCCAGCCTCTCCCTGAATGGACCAAGCCTTTATTCACACTATAAGCGCTCCCAAAATACCCCAGACAAAAGGTTACCCATTCTTCCAGACCCATCTCCAACGCTTTCTCCTTCATAAAAAGCCTCACCCTGCCATCATTCCACTCCTATCCACCGGCCTTCCCTGAGGGCATCTACAGAGGAGCCTCCCTGCCAGGGGAGGGAAGCAGCAGGGACAGAGGACAGATCAACGGTAGACCTGCTCTACTCTGGGCAGCCTGTGGTCACTCTACAGACTCGCCTACTGGACAGCAAGTGCTTGGAAGGGCAGATCATTGGCACCAAGGTCTCCACAGCCTCTGGGGATGAGTGAGAGGTCAGAAGGAGAAAGAAGACACATCTGCTTCCCAGCGGAGTGGACCCAGCCCTAGGGCCCATGATTCAGATGCTGCCCTACAGAGGGCTGGGCAGGAAGCTTGAAGGACTGCGTAACAGGAGGGGGGAAAGACGGGAAAGCAGGGAGCCCCAGCAGGAGCCCTCAGCACTGGACGGTCACCCCAAGTCACCAGGCATTATCTAACCCACACCCACAAGTCCTATAAAATGACCCAGCTTTCCTACTTTCAGACTTCCAGCCAGAGGGAGGGTGGACTAGGCATGGAAAAGCCCCTCCCAGAGTCCAGCTGTGGCCTAGAGCCCTGACCTCCACCATAGCAGAGGCCAGTCCCTAGTTGAGGGGTGCGGGGGTGGGGGGGGCAGAGGCCTTAAAATGAAGGTGGAGTTGTGGACGCTGAACACTGGGCTATCACTTCCCCATTTTACAGATGGAAAAATGAGGCTTACAGAGGTAAAGTGATGTATCCCAGGTACAAACTCCTTCACTGCGGTGGCATCTGGAAGGCAGGCTTTCAGCACACCCAGTCTAGGAGGGCCTTCCCCTACACTAATTCATTCAGCCCTGGCGCTAAGCTGGGTCCTAAATCCTCCTCAATGACCATAAATGGCAGGTGGAGACCACCCCCCCCCCACACACACACACACATTCCCTTCCTCAGAGTTAGTCCTAGGTTCCACACATCAGCGTGCTCCTGGGGGTCAGTCTGAAGATCTGGGCAGAAAGAGCTCCTGAGATGCGGCCAAGACCACGTGCATATTAGGGGAGGAGCACCCGCCTGCCGCTGGCCAAACAGATCACTGCTCCCAAGCAGATTTCGCCGGTACAAAGTACCGCGGCGGCTCAGCTTCTGGCAGCTGCAAACGTTGCGCCTGCGCTGTGGAAATCCCTCCAGCCTCCCAGGAAGGAGCCTTGTGGGCGGGGGAAGGGCCGGGTCACTGGTAGCAAAGCGGCAGAGCGGTGAGGCCTTCCCCAGAACCCGAGCCCGCTGTAAACCAAGGTCCCTGGCCTCTGGGTCCGCCCCTCCAGGGAGACTGCCAGCCCCTTCAGTTCACTGTCTGGAACCTCGAGTGCTTTCAGAGTCCTCTGGAGACGCCGCCCATTCTCCGGTACCCAAGAAGCCGCGGAGAAAGGGCAAAGGGGACCACAGAGGGACAGGAAGGCGAAGGGAGAGGAGCGGGAGACGTGAAGCGACCAGCATCCCCAAGCGCCAAGGCGCGGCTGCGGGACCGCCTAGGCTGACCGCAGCGCCGATGCTGGCCTTGGTGCAGATCCGGCAGGAGCTGGACTTGGAACAGTTCTGGGCCTCACACAAAGCGCTCGTTACTCTCCGACTCTCCACTACGCCTTGAGGAAGGCTAGGAGAAGACGGCCATCTCACAGAAGGAGAAGCGAGGCTTCAGAGGCCAAGTGCTTTGGCTGGAACTGGGGTTCCCTGGTTCGGGCCCCAGTTTCTCGGCCCGCGGCCCTGAAGCCTCCCGATCCAACCCGGCTCAGGAGTTTAGCTCCCAAGCAAAGTCTCACCAACAAGGAAAGGGGTGGGCAAAGGGGCTGGGGAAGAGGCGACTAGACTCCCACCATCTTCCGCCCTCACTACCATCTCCACCACGCACGCCCGCGCTGTAGGCGCAGAACCGAGGCGCTGCGTTCAGGACCACGGAGAGCTCCCGAGCCACAGAAAGCGCCACCCGCAGTGGAACCGGGCCTAAGAGATCCACAGCTTTGACCACCACCGGTTCCCAGCTCCTAGTCCTCTAGGAAGCTCTCCCAGATTTCTGTCTGGATCAAGCTCGGCCTCTCTCCAGGCTCACGTGATGTCTCTTATAGCATTTTAACGGGGGGGGGGGGAGAAGGGTCAATTAAAATTATAATGATAATAATAAGTAAAAGTCAACAAATATTTATTGAATTCTCACTACTTACTAGCCTTAACTTATTTAATTCTTACAATGAATCTGTCCTTCAGTTCGGGGGGATTTCTAGAGGGTGGAACCGGGTTGCGGAGCTGCAGACTCAGCACTCACCTGGCACCCAGCAAGCTCAGGTGGCAAGCGCAGGCATAGAGTTCAGGACCAAGCCCACGGCTCCCCGCCCTGCCCTCGGATGCTTCCTTTGCCTTTGACCCTTTCCATCCATTCACACGCGCTGTCTATCCACTCCTCTTCCCCCAGTTCCCTGGAAACTCCCAGCTCAGGGGAGAAGACATACCCTCTCCCTAACCGCCACCTCTTTCAGGAGCAAAATGACTCCCATGTCTGGGAAGCCAGCGACCCCAGTTCAAATCCCAGCTTGACCTCCAACTTGTTCTATGAAGTGGTCACCGTGGTGATGTGCTGAGGCAGGGGTACCCCTCGGAGATGTCAGGGCTTGGGGCAGGGTACCGGTTCTAATTGCCCAAGGACTTAAATATTTAACCACATCCTTCCCCCAGAAACCATGGGGAGAGGGAGCCTCAGGAAAAAGGTTCCTTCCACCTTGAAGCGGTGTGACCGCAGGCTCCTCGCTGACTGCCCGGTACATAGTAGGTGCCCTATATGATTATTAATAAGCAAGTGGATAGCTGAACGTACGAACAGGAACAGGGCTCTGGTTCTTTTCACAAAACAGAATGAGGAGCCCAAGGTTGTCCCAGATGTCCCTCAGCGTTTTAAGGGTCCATGCGGCTTTAGCCAACTTACTTTCCGTCTCAGAACCTCGCTCTCCCTTCCTGCAAAAGAGGAGCCGAGACCTGACCTCAGAGATCCCCCCGGAGTCTCAGGGACTATGCGGGCCAGCCCTGACCCATTCGCTCAACCTCCCAGAACCTCCGGTATGACGGAGTGGGGGAGGGGCTCTCCCAAGCCTGGTGGCCGAGTCCACACGCCAGGACCCAGGCACTGCCCTCCGGCAGTCCCCGCCCAGGGCCCTCGAGGGCCCCGCCCCCCACATCCCGCCAGCGCGCGCCCTGAGGGTACCTGGCCATTGTCCCGACGGAGCGGCAGGTCGCGGGGCGCAGGGCAGCGGAGGTGCAGCGCCAGCGGCCGCTCGTCGCGCTCGCCTGGTGAGCTGACTGCCGAGCCCGAGGGTTCGCTCACGTCGCTAGCCGTGTCCTCGCTGCCTCCGGGTCCCGGCAGGCCCACCGCGTCGGGCCGGCCAGCACTGCGCGGCGTGCGCGCCGAGCCGCGGCGGCCCACGCTGTACGCATCGAAGTCGATGGTCTTGTTCTCGTAGGCGCCCTCCACCGCGGCGAACATGCCGCCGTACTTCTGGCGCGGGGTCTGCGCCGAGCTGCCGGGCCGCGCCAAGTACACGGGCAGGTCGTCCTCCGTGTTCCATGCGCGCCGCCGGTCCGCCATCCCGGTCCAAGGCGGCCTCCCACCGTCCCGCCCGCTGCCCTCGCCACCGCCGTGCGCCGCGCTCTGCGCCTGGGTACGGGCCCGCGGCGGCCCCGGCGCGACTGCGGCCAGGGGAGGGGAGAGGCGGGGCAGGGCGCGCGCCGGGGCGGGGCCGGGGCGGGGCCTCCGGGAGGCTGCCTGTTAGCTCAATGGCCGGCTACAAAGGACCAGGAGGCGGGGACAGCGATGGGGCGGGGAGGCATGGTGACGTGCGGGAGCCGCAGCGCCAGGGCGGGCAGCAGAACCGCAGTGCCCTCGCGGCACCTCCACTTCCCGCCCGCAGGAGGAGCGCAGGGCTCAGCAGAGAGAGCGGTGGGAGCTGTGTGCATGCACACACGCGCACACGCGCACACACACTCCGAAGGCACACCAGGGTATGCCCGCACGTCAGACGATTACACAAACACGTGAGAGATGCGCCACGTACATCAATGACACCCCTTTCTCCAGAGACGGGCTCGTTGACGCACACCATAGACAATATTGCACACACATACACACGTATGCTGGTACACATGCAGGGTTCATTACACACCAGAAACTCTCATTGTCACACAAACCCACGCATCCACGGCATCGCACGGAGACTGCACAACGGAGAGACACACACGTTGGGCACACGATTCACGCGCGCCGCACTAGTTTACCAAGCGCTTGCTAGTTCCCGACCCTGTGGGAGACAAAATGGACCTGAGTCCGCACCGGGTACTGGACTCAGCTCGTCTGAGTCCGTCGTGAACGAAATAGACCAAGTCCCTCCCCTGAAGCTGAACTTCTCTGGAAGGGAGGAGACAAGAAGAGCTCCTAGGATGTACCCAGGGGTGCTGAGAGCCAGGAAGGCTGGCCCAGCCACAAGAGAGGGACGTGCTCGTAGCGCACTCCCACAGACGCACAAAAGAAAGGCACTCTTCCACGTGAACCGGTGACTCACACCTGCACACGATGCTCACTCCAATAACACTGCATGACAAAGAAAATTTCACATGCCGGTTCCAAAAGCAATCCACCAGGCAACTCTACACAAGTGCACTCCTAAACTCCCGACAGCCCGCCCACACACACTCATCCACCCCAGAAATAAGGGAAGTTGGAAGGCACTCCGGAGAAAGGCACACAAAGAGATGGATTACCACACACCACACACAGGCACCTGGCAGTCGCCGACACTAACCCTCTCCATCCCGGGGCACCTGCCACCGTCCTGGCTTAACCTTGCTGCTCCTGCAGCTTGCAGCCTGGGGGAGGAGCCCAGGGTTCCTCTGGCTAGGGCACGGGGACCTGAAGGTTGTTCTATGGAGGCTTTCCTCCCACCTCTCTGGGGCCAGGCTCCATGCCCCTCCTTATTTCTCCATGATTAGCAAGCAGAGGGGACTGAGAGCCCCAGGGACCTGGTAGTCCCAGCTGTACTTCCTGAACAAGCAGAATCACAACCTGCCAGTCTTCTCTACAGACGAGTCTGGACAAGCTGAGTCCAGGACCTGGTGGGGACTCAGCAGGCAACCTAAGTACCTGGCACAGCATCCCGGCCAGTCTCCTCCCCATGCTGGGAGCTGTCCTTCAGCACCCAGGCAAGCAGGCCTGAGCTCAGCCCGGCCAAGCCCGAGAATCACAGACAGCTACATTTGCATTCTTCTTTTTGTGACTCTGGCGTCCCACAGAGTGAGGACCCCTGGGTGGGTGGATCCTCCTGAGTGTACTGTCTTCAGCCGTAGAACAAGCCAGTCTGTGCAGTGGGCAGATATTGTTATTTCCCCCACTGAGCGGATGAGGAATCAGGATGGGAAAAGAGCAGCCACTGCCTCATGTCTCTGTCTCACAGCCGCTCAGCCAGGCCTGGACCTTGGGCTCATCCCCTTGCACTTAGCGAGTCCTTTTTCTGTGCTTCAGAGAAAGACTGGTGTGGGGGACACATGAATATTTATAAAGTCCCTACCTTCAACAGAAAGTGTCCCACACCCCCTGCATCCGCTGTCAAATGTATATTCTTATAGGGGGGAGAGTGCTAAACACAGTAAGAACAGAAAGCATCACACACACACACACCCTGCACCCAGTGTCTTCTGCCCAGCCCACTCACATCCCAGATCCTCCCTCCTTGGCCTCTCCCTTCTTTGTACATATTTCTGTCACAGACACTCCCCTCCAAGTTGCAAGTCTTCTCAATTATGAAAATGTCTGTTTGTCCTGTGAAATACAAGGAAAGGAAATTCTGTGTTGAAGACCAAAAAGAAACATATTCTAAAGCTTCACACATTTTCAGTGACTTAAACCAAAGAAATTTCAGAAAATCCACTGGTCCGAGTGAGAATTTATGGGGTCAGTTGTCCTACTCCTTGCTTGAGTCTGCTCTCAGCGTCTGGAGAAGGCTGTCTCCCGGGCTCTGCCGGTGGCGATGGAGCTCTTACTACTTTTTAAGAAAACCTTTCCACGGCCAGAAAGAGCTAGGCAATTCTCAAGACGAGGGGTTTTAGTATCAGGAAGGCATTGAGAAAGGGATGTTTTTATGCAGAATCAAGATGGAATACTGATAGGTTCCACTTACAGAAAGTTCAATTCATGCTAGGGACCACTGAGGGCACTTAACATATAGGAACTCTTTTCCCAGAGAAAACTTTGGGATACTGTGTTAACTTCATTTTGCAGGTGAGGAGTCTGAGGCTCACAGAGGTAAATAACTTTCCCAGGGTCACAGCCGGCAAGTGAGACTTCTAGGATTTAAACGTGGTAGTCTGATGGCTTAATTCCCATGCTCCTCTCTCCCAGGAAACCCGGCTGAGGCAGTCTCACTGGGGGAGGAGAGAGACAGGGACCTGCTGTACATGGCGTTCAGAAGAGTATAGATGTTTGAGTTAGAATCCTGCACTCTGTGCAATCTTGAGCAACTAGTCACACAACATCTGTCCAACACACACTTGGAAATGCACTGCATGTCACAGAATTCACATCACTCCTCTCTCCCCCTCCAGAGGAGGAGGCCTGCTGCTTGTGGGTTGTCCACCATGCGTAAGGAGCCTTGTGCACATTGTTTGTTTCTGCTCCACACACTGTAGGCTTTTCCAGCAGTCCCTGTGGCAGACCAGGCCACCTCCCTCTTCAGGCTGGAAAGCTGAGAATGACAGACTTTAAGCCCATTGCTCAAGTTAACCGCCAGAGAGTGACTGAGCTGGGGTTTCAATTCAGGTTTGCCCGAGTCCTTTCCACAGCATTCCATTCCATCTCAAGGTCAGTAGCCCAAGCACAGCAGAGACAGGGAAGCAGGATCGAAGCCCAAGCATGTCAGTTAGGAAGTGCACCCACCTCTTTCAGGAAGGTCAAGCAGAGCAATGTCTGGCAAAGACCAACAGAGGAAGCTGGGGAACCCTGAGCAAAGTCCTGACAACAGCTGTAACCTCCCCCACCCTGTCCTCCAACTGCTCCCAGTCCTCCAGGGAAGAAGTTCTCATAATTGAATTATACCACGACATCCGGTAAAGGACAACCCTTGAGCTCATCCTATCAGACCATGAAGCCTTCCAGGCTGGTTGCAGAGAACAGAAAGGGACATGTCAGGTGGAGGCACAGAAAGGACAGGAGAGGCAGCTCAGGGTTAGTGCAGATTAGGCAGAAAAAATAATTTTTTAAAATCATTAGTTGTTTAAAAAATGTTTTCGAAAAATGAAGGAAAGAGGGTCATCATTTACTGTCAGATGTATAATACATTTAGCAAATCTGCAAGGCAGGTAATGGATTACCATGTTTTCCTGAGAGAGGAGAAGAGAGGTTCAGGGAAGCTATGTGAGTTGCCTAAGGTTATATGGCCAGCAACTGACAGAGATGCAGTTCAAATCCAGGCCAATTTGAATCCAAAATGACTGCTTTTTCAGCACATAGGGGACTGTGGAGGGTAGAATAATGGTCCTTAAAGATACCCACATTCTAATCCCTGGAACCAGTGCACACATTAGTTCTTGTGGAAATGCAGGTATGTGTGTGCTCAATCTAATGCTCTTGAGATAAAGAAATGAGCCTAGATTATCTGGAGGAGCCAATGAAATCCCAAGTGTCCTTCTTAATTTTGTTTTAGTTTTGAGGCAAAGTCTCTCTCTGTCATGCAGGCTGGAGCGCAGGGGTGCAATCATAGCTCACCACAGCCTTTGATCCTCTCTCCTGCCCTAGCTTCCCAGATAGCTGGGATGACAGGTCATGATAGCATACGCACCGGAATGTTTTATTATTGTAGAGATGAGGTTGCGCCGGTGGAGCTCAAACTCCTGGCCTCAATCTAGCCTCCCACCTTGGCCTCCCAAAGTGCTGGAATTATGGACCTGAGATACTGCAGCCTCACAAGTATCCTCTTCAGTGAGAAAGGCAGAAGTGTCCGAACCAGAGGAGGCACAGGTCAGAATCAGAGAGAGATTAGAAGATGCCACTTTGAAGATGGAGGGAGGCCCCTGCAGAGGAACTCTGCCTGTCAGCACCTTGACTTTAGCCATATGAGGCCCATTTTGGAATTTTGACCTTCAGAATATAAGATAAAAAGTATGTGTTGCTTTTAGCCATGCATGGTAATCTGTCAAAGCCATAATAGGAATAGAGGTATATAATGGGTCATAAAGGAAATCAATTATTTGTGCAATGTGGATTTAACTACTGAGAAAATAATTTATTTCCCACCAAAAATCAAAGGAGTCTTAGATTCACTTCCTTTTGTGTTATGTCAGGGTCTACCACATTTTGTAACCAACCATTGATAAATTAAACATTCAAAAGGGAAAAGAAAACCTTTAATTGTGAAAAAGCATACATTTTAATGTACAAAATTACACAAATTATACATTTAACTAACATAGAAAAATACATCTTGATTACAAGAGAAAATGGAATATTTTACACAAGATGAAGCAATCATTACAAATTTTGAAAACCCCAAAGGGAGAGACAAGCCTGACTCACATCTGGCCAGGAATCAGATGAGCCTCTCCAAGGACTGACCACTCTGGCTGTTTCACTGCAGGCAGAAAAGAGGGGACAGGTCACTGCCCCAGGGCCCCAGGAGGATTCTGCCGAGGAGCATTCACATGGGGGAGGTCTGCTCCTGTCGCTGGACCTCTCTCACGTGAATGGATATGTCTCACTGTGGGAGGGGCAGAACTGGGACTGCCAAAAATCTGACCCTTGGACTTACTAAGTCAGATGTGTAGGAGTCCTTCTAGATTCGCGCAACCGCATGGAATAGAATTACCGTGCATTTGGGCTCCAGTGAGGAGGTACACAAGGTCCAAACCGATGTCTGTTCTTTATAGCCTTCACGTGATTTCTGCCCAGGATTCAACCTGGAGGGAGTGAGGAGACCAGAGAGTTTTGGTCAAAATGAACTTGCAAGTCTTGCTTACCACTTTGCCAGCAATATTCCTATGCCCCTCTCTTACCAACAAAAGCCGGCAGTGAAAATTTGAGCTGGCAAAGAGCCAGGCTTAGTGCCTGAACTCGAGCTAGTGGAGTAAACACCAGTCTCCACTGAACTGTGTCTGTGCAGAGCACATTTTCAAAGGGGTGAGGGAAGGTTCCCGACATTCACTACATGTGCTGGGTGCTTTAGGACACAGGTGTCATCTCATTAGTCCCCACACCTTTCCAGTTGATTCTGTGGAGAACTTTGAGGCAAAGGGGGAAATGGATTGCCCAACCTTGCACAGCCAGCTGGCGGCAGAGGCATGATCCACACCCCGTGGCCCCAGAACTTACTCTCCCTTCTTTTCTTTCTTTTTTTTTTTTTGACAGGTTTTCCTTTGTTGCCCAGGTTATGGTGTAGCCTGGTTATAGTTCACAGCAGCCTCAAATTCCTGGGTTCAAGACATCCTGCTCCCTCAACCTCCTGAGTACCTGGGACTACAGGTGCACACCACCATGCTTGGCTGATTTTTCTATTTTCTGCAGAGATGGGGTCTCGCTCCTGCTCAGGCTGGTCTTAACCTCCTGGCCTCAAGCAATACTCCCACCTCCACCTTCCAGAGAGCTAGAGTTCCAGGCATGTGCCAGCACGGCCAGCCTACTCTCCTACTTCTGCTAGGTGCAAACCTTGTCTAGATCCAAGGAATAGTCTAATGAAAAGTTAATACATATAACATCATTATGGAGGCATTCATTTCCCCTGATACCTCTAATGTCACATTTGAAAACGTCGTATCGTATTACTTAAAGAAGAAAATAGTGATACAAAGTTGATATCAAGTTTTCAGCCATTATTAACAATCCTATTCCTTGAATTATTATCAGTCCACCCTTTGGCACAGCCTTATTTCTGTGCTGTCAATTCTTCCATTCATCATTCCATGACTCTGTACGCTGCATTTACACCAAAGACACAGAAGTCTGAACTGCATGGCAGCTGTGCTTGCAGAAACCACAGTAGGACTTAGAGAAGGTCGAAGGGGATAAAGGAAACCCAACCCTTCAATCCCGAGTCTGCTGATTTGAAAGCAGTTTTAGGTCCAAGGTGCAAATCATCTTTTTTTTTTTAGAAATTCTCATAACAGAAAAAAAAACTAAATATATTAGCAAATCCCAAGGGGGGTTTCCTTTTCCTCCCCCTTAAGGCACCAGAGAATTTCAAAGAATTTATTTGAAAACCAGGTAGGAATACAGTTGGCCATTTGTGCAAAGGCCCATAGAAGTCTTTGCTTACACCGCTGGTAAATCTGTCTATCGCAGAGAATCTCTTTCTGGATACTCTGGAGTTTAGGATGCAAATAACTGTTTCCAACAGACTCCTTTATTATATCTATCTATTGTGTCACCCAGAAGTTGTATGATCTGAACTTTTATGTGACTGTGCAGTGACCAGCCACCAAGAACTGGGCACCAGTCTCTGCCACAGTGGCTCTCAATACTCCAGCAAATCACACATTTCATTTTCATAAGGACCATTGGCCCTTAAAAGGCCCCCTGAAGGTAAAGTTACGAAGCTGATTCACGGTTGAAACTACCCTGAAGATGAGACGTGCCTTTCTCTTGATTCTGAGAATACATTTCTTTCCTAGCTTGGAGGAAAAATAAATATGCGTCTAACATGGAAGAGACCCACAGCGGCATTTGGAATTTAATTACCCGGGGAATGGCAGAAAGGAAAGAGACTATTGATGGATCTCCCCCTCCACCCAGCCTGCTATTAGAATCTCCGGGGAGCTTTGCAAAAGGTTTAGGGTGCCATAGTATGCCCTAAAAGGTCCCTGCCTGAGGCACCACACAAGACAGGCTGGTTTAAGTTCCCTGGGGAGAGGCCTGGGCATCAGTTTTCGTAAAAACTCTGCAGAACAGTCTGACATGCAACCAATCTGACATGCAACAGTCTGACATGCAACTCTGCAGAACAGTCTGACTGCAGAGTGCAATCTTTATGCCTGTAAATGGCCTGGAGTCGAGGGATAAAGGGGGGAGAGGGGCAGAGCTCTGTGACACCCCCTTCCTGCCTGGACACCTTGCCTGGAACCCAACCCCCTCCACTGCATTGTCCCAACAGAGAAAAAGAAAAAAAAACGATTGAGTGTCTAAAATACATCAGAAACGTCTAGCACTCTATTCTCAGAAGTTGACCGAGTTCTCAAAAAGTTTCACCTTCCAGATTCGGAATTTCACCCTGAAATCAAACAGGAGCTGCGAATCTCTTCAAAGAAGCTTGCCAACCCAAAGGCGAAAAGCCCTCTTCACTTTATAAAGTTTGCTCCATAAATTGCTGAGTAGAACAAATAGAAAGGAACTCATCTTTGAAAGGATCTGGGTTCTCTGTCCTCTGCAATGATGGGTAACAAAACTCATACAATACTCTCATTGCAAAGCAATTCATAAACCTTTAATGGTTGTTATTGCTTGATGTGACCCTAAGAAACCAGGCTGTAAAAGGAAGGGTTTAAACCTTCAGCATTTAAATGTACCTAAGAAGGAGGTGAGCTTCCAAAGATATCTTAGGAGTCAGGCCTTCCCCAGGGAAGAACGCAAGCACGGATTCCCTCTTCCACAGAGGAGAGAATTCCTCGAGCTAATACCTGTTGCTCGGTGATACCACACAAATGTTAACCCCCTAGAAAATGAACAGCATCAGACTCAGATCTAGAGTTCTGAATCAGAGCAGCCTTCCTCGTTGCAGGGCTGGAGAACCTTCCATAAAAGACATCTGAACCAGGTTCGGTTCCCTTGGCAACCCAGTGGCTCATCCCCGGACCGTGGATGTCAGTCAACATCTCTGGGCTTCAGTTTCCTTACCTTTAATGGGGACAGGAAGGGTACACACCCTAGCTGAAGTCTAAGGTCCTGCCCTGCTCTCGCAAAGGCTGGTTCCAGACCTGTTGTCCTGACTCCTGCTCTGCTGGCTGCCCTGGGAAGGGGGCTGGCAAGATACCCTGAGTGCGCAGCGTCTGCTGGTCTGCAGAGCAATCAGACAGTGCCACCTCGGCGTGTCACTGCTGCCGCCACACCTCCAACGTACCTATTTTAAGAACACTGCCTAGCAGTTCATGGGGAAATGTTGCCATGCCAACTTGCTGGCTGTTGCTAATCATAATCTATGAACGTGCAGTACAACCATCTGACAAGCAATTCTTTTCTTCCTTCGCCTGGGACATCTTTTTCAGATTGTTATATGAAAGATCACCTGGTTCATAATGGCACACAGTAGGTGTGTAATAAATATGCAGTAAATTAATGGCATGAATAAAGTGTACACCCAACACTGAAGTCTGCGAAATGAGTTTCCATCTTGCCTTTTTTTTTTTTTTGAGACAGAGTCTCGAGCTGTTGCCCTGTGTAGAGTGCTGTGGTGTCATAGCTCACAGCAACCTCAAACTCTTGGGCTTAAGTGATTCTCTTGCCTCAGCCTCCCAAGGAGCTGGGACTACAAGGTGCCTGCCACAACACCCAGCTATTTTTTTTGTTGCAGTTGTCATTGTTGGTTAGCTGGCCCAGGCCAGTACGAACCTGCCACCCTTGGTGTATGTGGCCAGCACCCTGCCAACTGAGCTATGAGCACCACCCCCATCTTGCTTTTCCATTGACGTGCACACCAGGTCCTGAGGCAGGTAAGTTTTGTTACCTCCATCTGCCAGGCCAATGAATTGAGGAAGGCGGTCACTTTCTCTGGTCTATGAATCAATAAGCGGCAGACCTAGAAACTCAGTCTAATCATTCTGGTTTTAAACCCTAACCTCTTCCTCCTAAACCAGGTGGTCTGTCACTTGTCTAGATGAAAATCAAACCATCCTGTATGTTTACGCAGAACTTAAGAGTTTACAAAGTGCTTTTCCATCCATGTTCCCATTTCATTTAAAGCCTAAAGGTAAAATAAGAGGCAGGGCTCTGATAGGGGTCCCCACCTGGCCTCTAAGGCTGTCCTGTGTGTAGTGGGATGGATCGTTCACCCATAGTGCTTCCCTGGCCTGGAGGTGCCTCAAAGGCCTCCCTTGGGGACTGGAAAGGACAGAGGTATTAATAAAACCATCACAAGTGGGCAGAGAGACCAGGGATGGATGCTGGTCTGGGGCCCAGGACAAGCATGCCATCTGGGACTGGCAGAGAAGTGGGGGTGAGGTGGTGTCCAGACACCAAGGAAACCCATATCCAGCAACAGATGAGCCTTGTAGCTAAAGCTAGGGCCCCTTGGAAAGCCAGCTTGGAGAAGGCACTTAATGAGCATTTAAAGACTGACTCACCAGTTGGCTAATGTGAAAGGCGCCCACGAGGGCAGGCTTGTGATGTGGTTTGCTCTCTCCTAGAACTCAGGTGCCTGTACTGGGGCCTGCACTTAGTGATGGCCAATCAATGTGTGTTGGTTGGATGAATGAATGAAACCCAGTGAGTGACAAACCTCAGTAAAAAGCTGGAAATCACATCTTTCTTTGTCCCTTTTTCTTGGAAATATTTGGAAACAGCCATCCTTTTACTAGGAGGCAGAGTTCTGCTTGAGAAGGCAAGGAAGGATGCTAATTTTAATGAGCATCTACTCTACTTCTCGTTTCTCCTTGTGCTGTCAAGGACGGTGATATTTCCCCCATTCCTCTTCCCCCGTGAAAGAATTTGCAGACTAGATAGTGGGCTGACCTGCGGGGTGCCCTCAGCAGGTGAAACACAGGTGGATTTTGCAATCAGGCTGATGGACTCAGAGGCCAGTCGTTCCCATGTGCTGTCACGGCGCTTGCTGGGTTTGTGCTTTGCAGGGAAGCGGGCATGGAGCCCCAGCACATGGCTTCACTTGTGAGAAAGTGAACAACAGTAGCCTCTGCTGGAGCTCGAGCTTCCCTGCTGCCGTGGATCCTCAGAAGAGCCCTGTGGGGGAGAAGTTCCTCTTCCAATTTTGCAAACGAGGAAATAGGACTCCAACCCCATGTTGATAGGCGTGGCGTGTGCTCTTAATGGCGTCTCCTCTCATTCCTACTGCATTCTACTGTCAGTATTCTGTCTTCACAATACTTCCACGAGGCTGTCAAAGAAGCCACCATTCCTCCCATTTTCCTCCAAAAGAGGAATCTCAGATTCAGAAAGTTTAAGGGCTTTGCCCCAGGACATGGGACAGGCAGGCAGCAGGGCCGGAAGTAGAGCCAAGGTGTCAAGACGCCCAACCCAGGGCCTTCCTGTATGAAGGTGGCTGTGTCACTCTCTGGCCTGTGGGACTCTGGGCCCGGGTCACAGTCCCTCTCTGGGCCTCTGCATTTTTACCCATAACACGAGGCTACTAAGCGGGCCAGATGTCTCCATGTCGCAGCCAGGCAGGTTACACAGTGAGTGGAGGAGAAGACGTGGGGTGTGAGTTCCTGGGGTCCCCTGGGCTGCGTGGCCACTCAGGGGGAGGGAGCCGACTGGCCTCATTCGCCTCTGACTGTGGCCACAGAGATAGAGGCCCATGTTGTCAGATCCACTGATTTTCCAAGAGAAGACAGAAATCCAGATTGTTATAAGAAATCTCTTGGTTTTCAAATGTCACTTGCTAATCTCAATACTAAATAATACAGTGTAGGTATTTGCACAGCCACGTTCATAGCAGCTTGATTCACAATAGCCACATGGTGGAAGCAACTCCAGAGCCCACGGACAGACAGGCAGGTGGATATACAATGTGTGTTCTGAACACACGATAGAATTATTCAGCCTTAAAAAGGAAGGGAATTACAACCCATAACACATGCTGCAACAGGATGAGCCTTGAGGACATTATGGTAAGAGAAATAAACCAGTCACAAAAGGACAAATCTGTGCGACTTCACTTATATGCGTCCCTGGAGGAGTCCAATTCGTTTCAGAGAGAGAGGGTAGAATGAAGCCTGCCAGGGGCTGGAGGAGGGGCAACGGTGGGGGGGGGCGGGGGCGTTAGTGTTTAGTAAGTATAGAGCTTCAAGTCTGCAAGACAAGAAAGTTCTGGTGATGGTCACAAAATAATGAGAATGCACTTAATGCCACTGAACTGGATATTTAAAATGATTATAATGGTGAGGTTTATGTGATGTATATTTTACCACAATTTTTAAAAAAGATATAAGACAAACAAGACATGTGTGGGCCCCTTCTGTCCCAGGCCCCACCTGGTATGTGGGGTCAAATCTCTCAAAAGTCTATCCCGAGGGTTTGGGGCCTGCCTGTCACTCACCCCTCACTAACTGCTGCTCCAGGTCTGCCAAGTCTAAGACCCCTGGGGCCGACTCTGTCCACCGAGTTTCCCTTCCTGCTGCCAGCTCTGTCTCACAGCAGCAGGGCCGGTAGACTCCGAGGTTTCCCTGCCCAGCTCTGTCTCACAGCAGCAGGGCCGGTAGACTCCGAGGTTTCCCTGCCCAGCTCTGTCTCACAGCAGCAGGGCCGGTAGACTCCGAGGTTTCCCTGCCCAGCTCTGTCTCACAGCAGCAGGGGCCGGTGGACTCCGAGGTTTCCCTGCCCAGCTCTGTCTCACAGCAGCAGGGGCCGGTGGACTCCGAGGTTTCCCTGCCCAGCTCTGTCTCACAGCAGCAGGGGCCGGTGGACTCCGAGGTTTCCCTGCCCAGCTCTGTCTCACAGCAGCAGGGCCGGTAGACTCCGAGGTTTCCCCGCAGAGATGCTCCATTGTTACTACATCTTCTTGGGTAATGCTGAGACTTCGAAGGTCCCCATCAGCCCCCTCCTTGCTGCCTGAATCGGCTGGCCTCACTGTCCTGCAGTTTACAGGGAGATGGCAGAGGGAGAAGGCGTCTCTGTCCAATCACAGCGGCTACCTGTTGATACTCTTTAACTGCCAGGCAAATGGAGCTGAACGAGGCTGCAGGCCGGGAGTACTCCAGGGTGCTGTGGTTAGCTGGGGCAATTCGTGGACACAAGTATTTTAGAAATGAGGAGCTCTTTGTTTATGCTGGAAACAAGGACTCAGAACCTGCCCCTCCGTGGGAACTTGGCAAAGGGAGGGCATCATGTAGGGCAAGAGGGAGGGGCAATGGACTCCTCAGATGTTAGGGCTGGGAGAAGTGCTGGGAGGTGCGTGGTTACACCCACTTTATAGATGAGGAGCAGAGGCCCATAGAGGCTGAAGGACAGCCTCAAGGCCACCGTCAAGTTGGAGACAGAGTTGGGTCCCTGGACGGGTCTCTAACAGTCCTTGCTGCCTGGACTAAGGGTGACTGATCCCTTATGGATTCCAGTCTCTTCTGAGAATTTGATGAACTCCATGGCCCCTCCCTATGAAAGTGCTCACATGGCTGGGATGCCATGTTAGCCCAAGTTTCTGCAGGAGCTTTCTAACATCATGATGACTCCTAAGATGGTTTTTAAAACCACTGTCCTGCCATCTTGGTGCCCTATCTCAGGTGGAAACTATGTGGGACTGTCAATGCCTCAAACCCTCACAGAAGAGCCTGCCTGAGCAGCCAGCAGGAAGCAGAGAGAGAAGGAATTGCTTTCTACAGACGCAGCAACGCCCCTGACGTGGGGAGAACCTTACAGTGTTCGGAGCACTTCCCCAGCCATCAGCTCATTGGATCACCAGAACAAAGCTGTCAAGTGGGCATCAGGACCCTCAAGCAGATGAAGAAGTGGATGTTGGAAGAAGGATAGTATTCATTTGTGCGAGGTGATACAGCTTATGAGTGGCAGAGGCACTACAAAGCCAGGCTCCTGCCACCATGCCGTGCCAATACATACGGGCTTCTTACGGTCAAGAGCCATCTCTTTGGTCCCCTGGTTGGTATCATGTAAAGTAGAAACATTCCTCATGGATGACTTGAGACAGGAAGATGGTTGTTCAGCTCGTAGTCTGGGCCTCTGGAAGGGACTGCAGATCGTGAGTCATCTCTGCTCTGCTCTGCTGCTCAGTTGAGAAGGATGCAAATATTTCCCAGCTTACTGTGCTTGCCTCTGCACTATCTTCTTTCCTGAAACCAAAAAAAAACAGGACCATGGGTTCTTCAAGGGAACACACTATGACCCCAGCCACATACATGTGCATTTAAGCCACTGGAAGACCTCCACTTTAAACTCTGTATGCGGTGGGCTATGTCATGGGATATCTGTAATACAATTCATCAGCTGCTTGCCCTAGAAAAAAATCTTCTCTTGCAATTAATAGGCAATTCTCTCTTTATTTGGGGTGTCTTGAATCCTGGAAATAACAGGGAACTTTCATGTAACTAGGTATTCAAAAGTCTCTTGAAAGGGCCAATGGCAGAAAAAGAAAGAGAGAGAGACAGAGAGAGAGAGACAGAGAGAGAGAGAAAGAAAGAAAGAAAGAAAGAAAGAAAGAAAGAAAGAAAGAAAGAAAGAAAGAAAGAAAGAAAGAAAGAAAGAAAGAAAGAAAGAAAGATAGGAAGAAAGAAAAAGAAAAGAAAAGTTAATAACTGATCCAGGTGGGACACGATGGCTCATGCCTGTAATTCTAGCACTCTGGGAGGCTGAGGTGGGAGGATCACTTGAGCTCAGGAGTTCAAGACTAGCCTGAGGAAGAGGCTGTACTAAAAAATAGATAAATTAGCCTGGCGTCACGGAGGGCACTTGTAGTCCCAGCTATTCAGGAGGCTGAGGCAGAAGGATCACTTGATCCCCGGAGTTTGAGGTTGCTGTGAGCTAGGTTGATGCCATGGCACTCTATCCAGGGTGACAGAGTGAGACTCTGTCTAAAAAAAAGGGCAGCGCCTGTGGCTCAAAGGAGTCGGGCACTGGCCCCATATGCCAGAGGTGGTAGGTTCAAACCAGGCCTCAGCCAAAAACTGCACACAAAAAAAAACAACGAATCTAAAGGAAGAGAAAAGTTGAGATGCTCAGGATTATCTTCATTCATTTGTCCAACAAAAAGGGATGAGGCACCTGCTATATGTCAGTCTTGGTGCCAGGCACTGGGGATACAGTGCCCTCCTGAGATGACTGAGGGATCACAAAATAAATGCACATGTCAGCTGTGGCAGTAAAGGAGACGTGACAGCGGAGCTGGGGCTAGCAGGGGTGGTGTTGGGGAGCAGCTTTCCACAACACCGGTGTGAAGGCCCTGCAGAGCAAGAAGCCAGTGAGACAGAACAGAGAAGCGAGGGGCAGCGTGGTGGGAGATGAGGCTGGATGGTGAACAGCATGGTGTGCGGGAAAGTCGGTGGGGGAGGGCGCGCTGGACAGGATATAGGCCCAGCGATGATTGTGGAGGGATAAAAGGAAGGAAGAAATGAAAGAGGGTGAAAGGAAAACTTCCTGGAGATGGTGATATTTGAGGGCAGTCCTGGAGATAGACAGGAGTTTTCTGGGCAGAGGAAAAGGCTGGGCAGAAGACAAGAGGTGTGAGACAACCCAGGCTGGGGGAGCTCCACAGGACAGGAGTGGCAGAGAGTGGCCTGGACAGCTCAGGTGGCCAAGAGGGGCCTTCATGGAGACTGCAGGACTACTAAGCATGTCTGTGCAATGTGACAGCGGCAGAGGGGACCACAGGAATATTAAAACCCTTTCAGAGCTCAGCATCCCCTTGCTGTTCCACAGTTGCCCCACAACTGAATTCGCCGAGCCAGGCTTTGCTGTAGTGATGGGGTCTGCAGAGCTGGGCAGTAGGGCTCACACACAGCTGGTGGCCACGTTCCTCACAAGGGTGTTGGTGAGGATATCAACCACAGCACTACTGCAATCTTGCTGGGAAGCCAGTCTGACCTGCATAGCATGTGTGTTTGTGCAGGTGTTTTTAGTCTGGATTTCATGATGTATTTATACTTACCTATAGGTACACTGCTAAAAATGCTTTTTGGGGGGAAGGAATAAGCGACACAAAGAAACCCCATTTCAAATCCTCAAAGCTTCTAGCACTGTTAATACCCAAACTTCACTATACATCAAATTTCTTGCAGAGCTTTATAAGAACTCTGATTCCCAGGTTCAATCCTAGACTTATGGACTCAGTGTGCATGAGATAAATCTTAGAAATATGTGGTTCCAGTGAGTTCCCTACTCACACACTTAGCTGGGGTATTCTTAAGCATTAAGCTCCTATGGTAAGCACCTGGCATCTGGGTACCTCTGCCTTGACTGATGCTCCAGTCTGAGGACACAGCAGAAAAGTAAACTTCCAGCAATTGTCACTGATATAACAAACACAAGAAATCATCATTCCCTGCCTACATCCTGCATGAGGTTGCATCCAAATTCTTGCATAGATCTTGCGTTCACCAAGGAACGAGTGTGTCAACTATTCAATAATTAACAAAGTCCTTAGGGTCCCCTCCAAAACCTACGTGGGACGCTAACAGGCGGTAATTCCTATAAAATCACTTTCAAAAAACTACAGCAGTGCAGAAGTGTTCCCTTGATAAGAGGGAGGCTTAGTAGGGGGACCACACTTGTGGAGCACGTTGCAAGTACAAATTGGATCTATCAGGTGTAGAACACAAATGTCTTAATGCTGTAATTGGGTAAATGAGGTGACAGCTATGTAGGATGTAAGCACTCCAATTTGTACAAATAATCAACGCATCAAATCCCATAATGGCATCAATGTATTTTTGATCTATGTACAAACGACTTAATAAAATAAAATGACAATGCTACCCAAAGCAAAAAAGAAAAATTACAGCAATAACAAAGATACTCAGCTTCTTAGAGATAATCAGCAGATGCAACAAAGCAGGGAAAATCACTTTGGGGGGGGGGATTCCATGCAAGAGGGGTCCCAGGAAGGAATTTAAAATGCGAATACTCACAATGTTCACGTATGTTCTACACGTGAACGTAGAGTAGCTGCTGAAGACCTCTAGGGAGATTACACAGTAGAAAAGAAATTTAGTGAACTAAAACACAGATCTAAGGAATCCCCAGAATTCAGTCTAGAGAGATAAAAAGGTGTGTGTGGGGATGGGTGGGGGGGTGTCTCGAGTGATTAGTTGAGATCCAAATGACAAGAAGGAGCTGCCGTGGAAAGAAATAGCGCCAAGCGTCCTCGGCAAAAGGGAAAAGGGAGAAGGATGTGAGGTACAAGGAACTAACTTGGCAGTGACAACTTGGGGTATCTGAAGAACAGGAAGTCGATGGCAGAGAAGGTGTGTCAGGGAAGAGAAGAGCGCTGCAGGGGTGGAGCCAACAAGCAGCTGTCAGCGCAGTTGGTGATGGTTAACGGGGGATGTTTCAGCGGAGGGTACAGAGGGACTTTGCAGCAATGAGCACTGACTGCTCATTCATTCATTCACTTTCTCATTATTGCGTAACTACTATGTGCCAGGCACTTTTTTGAAGGCTACGAGAAATGTTGAGATGAATAAAACCCACGCAAACATTTGTCCTCGGGGGCCTCACCATGGAGGGAATAAAACAGGTAAACAAACTATACCATCAGACAGAATGAATGTGGGATTAACAAAAATAACAATGGACTGTGGAGAGTCGCAGAAAGGAGCCAGCAGGAGATCTGAGCCAGACGTCAGGCTGGATGACTTAGAAGGAGTGGCAGGCTCACCACCCTGCAGATACGGGCATCTCCGAGGGGCCCCTTCCCCTGGAGAACAGTCAGCTAGTGGACTCTGTGACGTGATGATTCTGTGACATCTCAGCAGGTTTCCAGGTGCCTGGGGAGTTGGAGACGATGAGGCTGGGGCCTCACTCCAGAGTCCACGGTTGGAAGCAGGTGTGTAAAGCAGACACTGGTGGAGATCACAGGCAGGTGAATGATCACATGATAAGGAGAAGGAACGCCCTGGGGTATCATGAAATGAGGGCAAAAATGGGGACACTAGTCCACGCCCTACTTAGTTCCAGCTCTTGATTGAGAGAACAGAGTCTAACAAGAGAGACCAGCATAGACATGACTGCCCTTGAACCACTCCCCTAATCCCCAAGTTCACACAGCCTTCTGTAGGGATGCACAGCAGAGATGGGAAGGTCATACATAGAGACCACTCTGTCACTGCCCTTTTTCTCATTCTGTTCTGTAAATCAAAGCACAACTGGCCTAACCTACTTCACAGACTGAAAATGCCTGAAAAGTACAGAAGTCCCCATTCTCTCCTGCCCAGCCGTTCCCCCAACCCAGCCCACCACCATCTCTTCCCTGAGCCCTGGGACAGCTCCCTAACCAGGCTCCCTGCTTCAGGGCCCCCACCCCAATGCACTCCCCACATAGCAGCCAGGATTCCTGGGGAGCTGGTTACATCGTTCCCTTTCCTCAAACCACCACACATTTTTCTCTGCTTAGGATTGTCATACCCAGCAAAGGGACCTCTAAAGGCCTCTAACTGTCTCAGCCCAAGTCCCCGCATGTCTCAAACCCCGGCACCTTGGGTTAATTCCTCAAACAGTTTTCAGAATAGAACAAGGAAGTTCCCAAGAACTCCTAGCAACAGGGAAAACAACAGGGAAAACTTACCCCAACGCCCTAGCAATAGCTAAACAATGGTGAAAAAATTACCTATGCGAATTTCCCAAGGTACTGCACCCCCCAAGTTGTCCCCATGCCAACCACCACATAGTCCATGACGCGGTGGCCACACGGTAGCCCCCTGACTCCCCGCCCCAGCTAGCTGCCACGTTCTGCTTTTGTTCCTAGTTGCTTGCATGGCAACAAAAATGGTATAAAAGTCAACCTGCCCCTCACTTTGGGCCGTTTGCCTTTGGGCAGCGACCCGCCTGCTCAGGTGTAATAAATCACCATCTGATTTATACCTAAAGTAGGGTCCGAGTCTTTCTTCCAGGTGGCATGTGTACAACAGGATGCAGCCAAGCTTCCCAGCAAACGTTCCTAGATTCTTCCTAGAATCTCTCAAAATGTCCAGCCTCGCCTACCTCCTGTCATTCATCTCCTGAAATTCAAATCTTCCCGTGTTGCTCAGCAGCCACATGCCGTCCTACAGGGGCAGGACACTGGCCTTGTCCACCATATGCAGTGTGTCAAGTGTCTAGAGGGTAATGAGCAAGTGAGCCGTTGATAAGTTGATAGCAACAAAATCCTTTGGCCATTTTCAAATCAGACTATGGAGGGGTTGTTCAGTTCTTTGAGTTCCTTGTATAATCTGCATACTAATTCCTCATCAGGTGAATAGTTTGCAAATATTTTCTGTCCTTCCACAGGTTGTCTCTTTACTCTGTTGGTTGTTTTCTTTGCTGTGCAGAAGCCCTTTAGTTTGATATAATCCTGTTGGACTATTTTGCTTTGTTGCCTGTGCTTTTGAAGGCTTACCCATAAACTCACGGCTTAGGTGAATGTCCTGAATCGTTTTCTCCTATGTTTTCTTCTAGTGATTTCTTTACATTTAAGTTTTAATCCATCGGGAGTTGAGTTTTGTTAAGTGTTGAGATGGGGGTCTGGTTTCATTCTTCTGCATGTGAATATCCAGTTTTCCAGCATCATTTATTGAAGATACTGTCCTTTCCTCAATGATTTTTTTGGGCCTTTGTTGAAAATAAGCTGGCTGTAAATCTGTGGATTTGTGTCTGGACTCCCTATTCTGCTCTGTTGTCTGTGAATCTGTCGCAGGCCAGTACCAGGCTGTTTTGGTTACTGCAGCCGACTGTGAAGTCAGGGAGTGTGTTCCCTCCAGCTTTGTTCCTTTTGCTCACAATCTGCTTTAGCTATTTGAGGTCTTCTGGGGTTCCATATATATTTTAAAATTATTTTCTCTATTTCTATTAAGAATGCCATGGCGTATTTTGGTAGGGACTGCATAAATCTGTATTCTTTGGGTCTTACGGTCACTTTTAACAATATTAATGGAGCTGGGGTTTTGCAGAAGATCTGCCAGGCTCCAGGACCCATGCTCTTAAGCGAGACAGAGAAACACACATCAAATGACCCCAGGGGAAACTGCACTCATAAGAAACTGTGAATGGGGCAGGTACTGACCACAGACAGATTAAACCCAGATCAACTGAATGCGATTTTTATTGGAGGCAACCAACATATTCCCTAAGAGAAGAATCGGCACTTTCTCTCAGGTAAAGGGAAGCAAATGTAAAATTCATGACTTTTTGAGTCTAACAAACCCTTCAAAATTCATGGATCTACTGAATCTGCTCTGTCTGCTCACTAATTTGTATATTTTAAGGGAAGTTTGTGTTTATGATCCAATTGTGCTATAAACAGACTTGGTGTGAATCATGGTGTTTTAATTAGCATACCAGTTATTCCTAAGAAATCATCTAGAATATATCTTTGTATAATTAGCTAAGGAAACAGACCCCTCCCCCCAAAAAGAAAGCAAACTCATGGTCATCACCCAGCTCGATCATGGCGGAGCTTGGAATGGCTTTCTGGTTCTCCAACCAATGCTCTCTCCACCTCTCCCACTGCCGGCATTCATCAAGAACCTTCCATGTGCCCAGCCCTGGGAAAGAAGCTTTTTTCATGTTCAAGGGGATATGAGATGAAGTCCCCACCTGCAAGGTATTCTTTCTGGGGGGGGGAAGCTGCCTCCTCATTGAAAGCAGCCCCAAGCCCCTGTTTCTGTATCATAGAACCAATGAGTTTCTTTGCCCTCTGTGCTTTCTGAAACTTGAGAGATTTTCTGGCCCATCTTAAAGTTAGAACACTCCCCCCAGCATCTGTGATGGATGGTTGCACACATCTTCCTTGGATACATCCTTCCACCTATGTCAGGGACACTCGTTCCATCGGACAGCTCATTCCAGGGGGGAATTCACTCATGAATGGAGTGAAAATGAGACTTGCTGGAATGTGTGGGAAGCTATGGAAGGAATATTTCACATGCCATTTAAAACTGCAGCGTGGGGTCCAGGGGAGCCTTTCTTCAGAAATGGTGAGCCTGTTTCGAGGTGACTCCCTGGCTGCCTTGTGGTTGCCTTAGAATGGTAAGAGACTAAGCAGAAAGGCCAGCTGTGCCTGTGTCACCTGCCCAAAGGCGCCTGATCCGGTCTGTCTGCCACAGGCAAAAAGTGAAGATGCAAACTGTGTTCTCAGGTCTTGGTGGGGGACAGAAAGCAGAGCCATGCTGGTGAGCAACAGCTGACTCTTGGGGGGGGGGAGGGCTGATTTTTAGCATTTCCCAACATCTATAGTATAAATACCTCCACCATGGCTGATTTTAAGCCACCAACGTGACACCAAAGAGAAGCTGATAACAGACGCACATACTGGCTTTTACAAGCCAGAAGGAGGCAGCTCCAGCCCTCCCCTGGGTGTGCGTACAGCACGTAGGTCCGTGTTTGGGGAAAGCATACCAGGAGGAGAATGGAGCAAGCTCGAACACACGACAGAGTGATAGTCATCCTCTCTCGTTTGTCAAAATACTAATTTTGCCAAAGTAATAGGAGAGAACAGGCCAAACATTTTATAATTGCAGTAGATACGACTTTATGAAGAATAGTAGCTGCAATCAATGTAGAAAGCATTTCGTAGCAGTGTCTCCAACTGACTTTCAGGGAAATACGTCTGTCTCTATAGCAGAGCCATGATGGTAAAGTGTGCCAGTGTCCTAAAACACATGGTAATGTGACAGACATAGCAGCGGCTGTGTTTGAAAGAAGAATTTACGACTCTCCGTTCCCAAGAGGAGGGGGAGAGACATCCCCCACCATGCAGGGCCGCCGGAGGAAGTGCCGAGCTCACCCAGGAGGCAGAAGCAGGGGGAAGTGTGGCCCAGAGCCTTCATTCTGGTGTCTACAGGAAGAAATGAGTGTAGGGAAGCCTGAACGGGCCTAGGATTGGGTAATGTGAACATTTTTACAGGCTCTGGGCTATTTATGTTAATGATCTCTCGTTTTCTGATATCTGGCCTGGAGTACCTTGGAACAGGGGAAATACCGGCTTGGTATGTGAGTGTTCATGAAATGTGATGGTTGGAAATACAGGTTCTGGATGTTTGGTTTGCAAATGAAAGGTGGGCTCACTGGGGGAATTATCTTCTATCTCTAGCAATGCGCTGACCCTGGCATAGTCCAACTCTCCCGGGCCAGAAAAGCCCCAAGACAGCAAAGCATCATAAAAAAATAGGCGGTGCATCTTGCAAGGGTCCATGTGAAACTTAGTAAATGTAGAATGTAATTGTCTTAATACAATAACTAAGAAAATGCCAGGAAGGCTATGTTACCCAGTGTGATGAAAAGGTGTCCAACTGTTTATAAAACCAGTGTATGGTGCCCTATGATCGCATTCACGTACACAGCTATGATTTAATATTAATAAAAAAATAGGAATAAAACAGAGGAGTAATACAAGCAGCTTCAGAGCTTAACTACCTGGGTGGCCTTGAGCAAATCACTTACCCTCTCTCTTCCTCAGTCTTCCCATCTGTAAAAGGGGGATGATAACGCCCAGCTTATAGGGCGAGTGTAAGGAAGATGAAACTCAGAGGCCTTAGCGAACAGCAGCACTGGCATTTGCTAGAGAGCCTCACAATTCCTGGAACCTGGTCGACAGGCAAAGACTATTCTTGGAATAAATGTTGAATAAGGGTCATGGAGGTCAGTGTGCTTGGGTGCAGTGTGGAAGGAACATATACAACAGATGAATCTCCGTTTAATTTCCATAAGCTTCCTAATCACAGGGGGCACAGAAAATATGGGTAGAGATAAAATGCTTTTTTCTCAAAATACCCTAATCTGTGTTTCAATATCAAGATTCACTTTCACTTTCACTGTTCTTAACATTCTGGTCTAATTGATGGGTTTGCTCCGGAGGCAGAGTCCTTTTGAATCTCATTATACTGGGGTTCCTAGCTGTACTGATCCCATTTAGAAATAAGGCAATAAATCGTCCACAAACATTATGACCAAACCTACAGGTTGCCAAGCGAATGGACACAGGAAGCAGG
Source organism: Nycticebus coucang (assembly GCF_027406575.1). Lineage (NCBI taxonomy): Eukaryota > Metazoa > Chordata > Mammalia > Primates > Lorisidae > Nycticebus > Nycticebus coucang. The sequence continues at coordinate 88,208,623 of NC_069796.1, read as the reverse complement.
GCTTTCTCATTGCATTGTCTGTTTTTAATTTAATTTTTATCGCAAGTTTGAATTTCTGAACCAGCAATAGCTGGTCAATGGCTTTAAAAATCTTTATTCTCTTTGAGATAGTCATTCTATTTCTGAGACTCAATCTGCATGAAATAGTCTTCTATGACTTTTTTTTTTTTTTTTTTTTGGCCAGGGCTGGGTTTGAACCCACCACCTCCGGCATATGGGACCGGCACCCTACTCCTTGAGCCACAGGCGCCGCCCGAAATAGTCTTCTATGAAGACAAAGATTGATACACCATGATAACCATCACACTACTAAAAAAGAAGAAAGAGAAAGAAACGGCTCAACCATTCAATAAGGTTTTGTATTATATAACCATGAAAAGTAGTAAAATTCTTGATGATAATGTTAGCATGGGGGAAATGTCTACAACATGAGATTAGATTAAAAAAAAAAAAAAAGTAGTTGTAAGAAAACTTACCCACAGGGATAAAAAAAGATATGAGCCCAAAGGTTCTTAGTGATTTTTTTTTCCTATGGGTTTTATGTGTTATTTTTAACTGCTGTTCTCTATTTTCTAGTTTTTCTGTAATAAAGCATACATCACTTAAAAATAAGTTTCATAATCTGAAGTTTTAATACCTATATAAGTACACCACAACCTCTCTTACAAAGCCAGATTTACTTGAGGAAATATGTACAGCAAAACATCTTACTTTTTATTTGTTAGAAATACTTAGAGAGTCTCATATCCTGTTCCATAGTGTTAAAGTAATTTGTACGTGGTCTCACTTGGACATAACCTTGAGCTTGTTTTACATGGCTGAGTCAGTAACTTAACATACTTATGCAAACATACTTTGCTTATGCACACAGAAATGCAAATAAAATCCATTCCCATTGAATCAGAAATCAGATGTGAGTCTGTTTCCCCACTAAGACATAGTCTCCTGTACTTCTCATGGGTTTCAGTTTAGTGAAACCCATTGTCTGGTCATTTCTCTGGTCCCCTAAGTAGCTCAGAAAGGAATTGAAGTATACACCTGAAAATATTATCTTCAATGTGCAGGGTGGGCACCATAAACACCTCTCTCCTGCTTACAGTTCAACCCCCCACCCAGCCACCCTACAGATACTACGATCTTTCTGGCGAGCAAATCCAGTCCTGAAACACCCCCTTCCTGGTCCCACCTGGCTTAAGAGCCTCAGCGACCCTCATGGCCATGGCAGGGCCCATCTTTTCCTTTCCTGCTCACATCATTTTTCCCTCCTCACTCTAAGGTCCAGTTACATCCAGTTCCTGATGTCCAGTTCCTGAACTCTTGTTGCTAGGGAAAGACATAATTTGCTGGCCAACCCCTCCCTTGTCGCCTTCTAGACTAGAGGGTGGAAAGGGCAGATACTGGCTCTGAGGGAGGAATGACCATGGGACACATTGATGGACATATCTGGCCAATGAGAGTCAAGGCAGCCTATGCTGGGGGTGTCTAGGAAAGGTCTGTCTTCCCCTTTGCTCTTGAGATACAGATGTGAGGCTGCAGCAGCCACCTTGTGAGCACGAAGCAATAAGTGCCAGGAAAAAGCCAGCAAGCTGAAGACAGTGCATCTGAAGGGTGACTGAGGCATCACTGAGCTGCCAAACCAGCCCTGACACCGTACACCCCTGTCCCCTTGCTGGGGGGTAATAAACATAGGCTTGTTTCACTGTCAGGCATCCTAATTCTTTTTTTTTTTTTTTTTTTTTTTTGCAGTTTTTGGCCAGGGCCGGATTTGAACCCACCACCTCTGGTATATGGGGCCAGCGCCCTACTCCTTTGAGCCACAGGCACCACCCGAGGCATCCTAATTCTTGCAGCTAAGTGTGAATTACTTGGCTTACTCTTCCTTTGCATGGACTCTAACACACTGGTCAACATACAGAGGAGGTCAACATAAGGAACTAGGCCTACTATACTGATACCTACATGTGGTGCTTGTCTGGTCTATGAAAATTTGCTCAACTTAAGTGTAGGGAGGTGGTCAACTATGGAGGTTCTACTCTATGTAAAGTGGCAAATTCAGTGTCTGAACATGCCAGAAGCTCAATACATGTTATTTCCCTTTCCTCATCTTCCTGAGTTTTCCTTTCGGGTCACACTTACCTATTAGGTAAATATACTGCACCTAAAACCATATAGCTCACTGAGATTTACTGGTTTGTATCTGTACGCACAGTTTGGCTGCCTATGAAAGAAATCAAATTGATGTTGCCTAGGTGAGAACAGGACTTCACGGCAAGGCTATCGCCCATAACTGAAGGGAAGAATGAATAGCATCCCAGGGGCAGTGCTGGGCTCCGCACAGCTGTGGTCAGGGACCCAAGCACTGCCAGGAAGCTCTTCCTGCTTCCTGTTGGCTATGACTGTCTTTTCTTCACTGTGACTGGAAAAAGACACCCCCTGAAGTTATTCTGGGGGTCCTATGCAGAGAGAATCACAGTTTCAAAGTGAAAGATCCTGTAAGAATTTTGATGGCCTGGCTTGGGTCAGATGTCTGGCTATCAATCAATCAACTATAAGAGGCTGGGCCTGAACCACAAAGCACAGAGGCTCTGGGTCCCCCCCACGGCAGAGAGGAAGGCTGGGAGCCAGGAGCTGCCCCCAGGCTCAGACCCCGGGTGCTGCATGTTCTCCCTTGTATTTTACCTCCTTCTTTCCCAGGAAAACCAGGAGTGCCTTCACCCACAAAGCCGTTACTCTGAAAGTTCATAAAAGCTGACAGTCTTGGTTCGGGCTCCCCCAAGGGCAAAGCCTGAGACCAGGACCTGGGTGCCAGGGGTTTATTTGGAGGCCATCGTGAGGAGCAGGAGGGAGGGAGGGGGGACATGAGACCACAAAGGTGGAGAAGCCAACATCTAGGGTGCTGGGGCCGCTGCTGGAGGCAATGGGGTCATGGCCCCACCAGCATTTCTGAACAGGATTTTCTGTTTCGAGGGCAGGAGTCTGTACTTGAGTTGGGCACACAGAGAGTCTTGAGTTTTCCGGAATAAGTCACATTGAAGCTGAGCACAGAGACAGGCTCAGGATGCGACATCAGATCTTCCAGGCACTTGCTACGTGGTAGAGAAGGGTATAGTTCCCAGGCTGCCTTTTATTAGAAATTGGAAGGTCTTCTGGTTTGACGCAAAATTAACCCAAAAAAGTAAAGATCTGCCAAAGGAAAGTGGACCCAAGATTTCCAGACCACCTACATTGCACCTACTCTACCAGCTGCCCCACACATTTTTATATCATTCTCTAATTCTGTAATTACTCCGTGTTTGTCCTATGTTATGGATGAGAAAACCAAGGCTCAGCGACCCTGAGTAATTTGCACAAAGTCACCTAGCTGGGAAGCAATACAACCTGCCAAAAAGGAAGGCTGGAGAGATTTAAGATGGTGGCCTTGTTAACTAAGGCTCAGCGACCCTGAGTAACTTGCACAAAGTCACCTAGGAAGGAACTTGCACAAAGTCACCTGGGAAGCAACACAACCTGCCAAAAAGGAAGGCCGGAGAGATTTAAGATGGTGGCCTTGTTCACTCATCCCTGCCCAGCCAGCCTGGGGTCGCAAAAGCTAGGCAGTATCAATATTTAAAATAAAGTGTGAATCATAACATATGGGAAAGTATAAAGAAAAAATATACGTGATCCTTCAGAAAGACTAACGACCTTGAGCCAGTAACGTAGGAGAGCGTGAAGGTTTCAGCTCTCGTATTTCTATTGGAAGCTATAGCATGTTTCCTTCTAGAGTCTTGAAAACACACACCCAGCCCCGGAAGGCATCTATTTAATTATGGTGCACTGCAGCGTTTCAGCTGCACCCACCCCAGGTCTGGGTTTGCCCAGGTCGTCAGGAGTCCTCCTGCCTCTGACTTCCATAAATCATCTCAGGCCCAGCCATGCCCAGCAAGCAGCAGCACGAGATGGGTGCAGAGCTCGAGGAGATGCCGCTGGCCATTCATCAGCGAGCCGGGGACCAGAGAGACACAAATGATGTCTAAGGAAAATGATGCCCGCATCCCAGGGGTGAGGCCTGTGATGCAAGGACAACATTCAAAACACAAACTGCATCGTCCCTTGTGCTGTCAGGAAGCTCCAGGACAAAGCTCGCAGAAGCAGGAAACCCAAGAATTCAACCTCAAGAAACACAGGCGGAGGCGAGGTTCCCCGTCCCCGCCGCTGTGATCACATACCAGAAGCACAGTCCTCACTGCCCATCTCACAGATGAGTAGAGTCACAAGGCATGAGAGTCTCGCCCAAGGTTACGCAGATGGAAGGTGATGTTGCTAGAATTTAAATCCGAGTAATCTCACTTCTAACTGGCTCACAAGGTCGCCTTTGGAAATAAAATGAAAACAATCCAATCTCTTCCCACAGATAAGTACAGTAGAACCTCTGTAAGTTGATCACCTGGGGGACTATAACAAACTGGTCAGCATATTAATGTAGTCAAGCTAAGGAGCAAGGTCTACGGTGTTGATACGTACATGTCCGGTCTATAAAAATCAGGTCAACTTAAGGAGCAGGTTAGTGTAGGGAGGTGGTCAGCTATGGAGGTTCTCCTGCCTTTGCAAGTGGTTTAAGGATCTCATCAATGTCATGAACCAGGCTGTGGATCTGGGTCCAGCCCACTAGGCCCTCCACAGAGAGATATAGGCTCAGGACTGGGCCAGGTCTAGACTCACCTTGTAATTTTCAGAAGGAAGCTGCTTCTTTCAGGGGAGGGAGAGAGCAAAATCACATCTTGGCCAGGGCTCATAAATCGGCTTTTCACTGCTTCCCTAACACACACGGAGAGCCTCTCACAGCCCTCTTCATCTGACCACTGTTCTTCTCTTCCAAGTGACTCCTAAAGCTTCTGACTGGCTGGGTAGACCCCCACTTCAGGGACCACCTGGCCCGTGCTTCCCCGCCTGACATGTCAAAACCACTAGGAGAGGTCTCAAAATTGTCCACCCCTGGACCACTGCAGACCAGATGGGTGAAGTCTCTGGGCAGGGACCTCAGCCTCACTATCTTGTAAAGCTCATCTGACAATTCTGATGTCCACTCAGGGTTGAGAAGTGCCAGTGCTGACCATGGTCCTCTCTGTACAGGTGGGAAACTGAGACCAGAAATGCCAGGGGCTTTCTCGAGGCTTAGGGCTTCTCAGACAAAAGTTGCTGCTATGGCTCACAGTTGGGGCAGACAAGGCTCCCCCTTTGGCAGGAGGCCAGGTAGGGCCAAAGTCAGATCTCAGGACCGTGTTCTCATCAGGACCCCCAGGCTGTGTGCTTTCCAGAGTTGGAGGTGCTGCTGCTGATTCAGGGGTCTATTGCCAGTTCCCAGGAAGCCCAGGCTGGAAGACTGATGCCTGGTTCGCAGCTCAAGGTTCCGGAACCTTGGACTAACCTGGTGTGTGCGTCAGTTTCCAGGTGGCAGATCAGATCTTCCACTTGCTCCCATGAAGAGTGGTCTGAGGCAGATTCATGTGTGGGAGGGAGTCGTCTAAAGGAGTCGTCTGCCTTGTGTCCCTATCAGCCTGACAGAGCCCCATGAGGCCAGCAGAGGGGGTCTCCCAGGACGGCCTCCTGGAGCCATGAGCCTGTCTCCAGAGCCTCTTTTCCAAGGCAACTGCCTTGACCCAACAAAACCATGGCATAGACACCAGTCAGCAGACTGCATGCTGAGTGGCATGTGTAGGGTTCACAAAGGGACACAGGCTGGTGCCCGGTAGGCTCTGGCAGGACCACACCCAGTGGAACCACTGCCTGGTGCAGGGGGCAGAGCAGGAAATAGCTTCTTACTGGGCTTCAGCACAGGTCCCCAGGCAAGGTGCTTCACCTGAATCGACTCTGAAGTAGGCCTGCCTACAGTACACCTGGCCTCCACCTCTGTGGGTTCTATATTCATGGATTCAACCAACCTCAGGTTAAAAATGCCTGAAATTTTTTTCTATATTGAACACGTACAGAATTTTTTTCTTGTCATTATTCCCTAAACAATAGAATATAAAAAATAGCTATTTGTGTAACATGTACCCTGTATTAGGCATTGTAAGTAATCTAGAAATGATTTGCAGTATGGGCAGATACATGTAAGTTATATGCAAATAACTGCACCTTTTTATATCAGGGACTTGAGCATCCATGGATTTGGGTATCCTGTCCTGGAAACAATCTCCCATGGATACTAAGGGATGACTATATATTTATCATTATCTGTTGCGTAGCAATTAGGAATCTGCCTCTGGGACCAAACTGCCAGGTTCAAATCCCATCTCTGTCATTTGCTAGCTGTGTAATCTTGGGCAAGTTAATTAACTTCTGTTTTTATATCTGGGAAGAGGGTATGACATTGAATCTACATCATAGAGTTGTTGTGATGATTAAGCGAGCTGATGTGTGCAAGATGCTTACAGCAAGGCTTGGGCCATCAGAAGCACTTACTGTACATTAGTTGTGATTATTATTTCAGCTTGGCTGATAAGGGGAGAGAATAAATATTGTGTCTGGTTTTTCAATCACAAGTTCTACAATGGTAGTAGCAAAAGTAAATAACTTCGTGCTTATCAGCAACTACTGATGGCAAAGACATGTTGTTAGCTCCTCAGGTGACTCCGGTTCCACTGGGCAGGATAAAGCCACTGAGCTCACGGGGGCCTCAGCTTGTAAGGTGCTTTCGAAGCAGGGCAGGGGCAGCAGTCAGTCACCCTCACACTTCAGAACTCTGGCCACAAGTCAGGACTTCTGTGGGATGTGTCTTGCTTATCTGAGTGACCTGAGACCTTGAGGCCTGAGTAAGCAGCTGGGGCAGAGGTCTGGAAGGAGCCAGGCCATGTCACCAGAGGAGTTCCAGCTCCCCATCCAGTGCCAGAGGCTTGTGCCCTGAAGGAGGAATGGTCCCAGGGGATCAGAAGTGTCCTGCTCTGGAGTAGGGGATGTGTTCTCCCCCCAGGCTCCCCGCAGCCTCTGCAGTAAGCTCCGGATGCGAGTCAGTATTTCCAGGAGCATGTGCAGCCAGGAGCTGCATCCCAGTCAGGCGGTGGGTTGGAGGAGAAGCTTGAGGCCCTGGGACATGTGGTCCTCAGGATATAAACACGCGCGTGTCTGCATATGGAGATGATGGCACACATACACGTACAGCGACGGGGACGGTGCCAGGGGACGGTGCAGATAGAGCGAGAGAATGCAGAGTTGGAGTTGGCTTCCAGCTGACAGATCTCGCCAGCGCCAAAAGGCAGGAGGTGTGGATATGGTGACACTGTGAGACAGGAACGGAGCAGGGAGACGCAGGCTGTGTTTGAGGAGGAGGTGCAGGCAGGGCCAGCTGGCACGGGAGCCGGAGAGGCGGGAGGAGGCTTTGACACCAAGGTGAGGAGCATATCTGCTGATCACAGTGGATGCATATAAGAAGTATTTTTGCACACAGGAGGGATATAAAAAGTGCCGCCCTTCTAAAGAAAGACTAGTCTGACAGCAGGTGCAGTGAGGCAAGCAGACAGGGCGAGGACGGGCAGTTCCCAGGGTGCAGCTGGGGGGCTGCCCATGCGAGGCAGGGGAGCCTCAGCTCTTCCCCCAGACACAAAGTCAACCACACATCTCTGATCCCACTCGGAAAGTCCCTGAGGGAACCAGATGACTCAAAGTACAACAGCCCCATGCTCTGCCCTCAACAAGCTGGTTTCTGACTAGGCAGGGAAGTGTGAAAACCCAGAGGAAACACGGGGTGGCTGGGAAATAAGTCACTCGGACCCGGGCAGGCCTGAGCCCGACTGCCCTGCTGGGGATGGTGACGGACAGTCGCCTGTCCCGCCCCTTCTCCTCAGACCTCCAGGAAACCTGCCTGAAATATACACATCTCAACTCCCTATTTTCTATCAAACCAAAACCCAGTAACCTTGCAGGCCAGGTAACACACACCTGCTCCATCCCTTCAGTACTTCAACTCAACTCTCATGTGCCCAACACCTTCTAGGCACCAGACCCTGAGCCAAGTGTTGGGGGTGCAGAGAAATGAGACAAAGCCTTGGGGAAAATGAACCCACAAAAAGGGCTGGCACTGCTTGGGGGCTGTCTTGAAAGCACAGGTACACGTCCTTTTACAACAGCATACATTTGGATTTCCATGGCAACTGCCTCTCCCACAAATGGCCTCAGCAAAGCATTTCCTGTACATAGGCCCTGCGGTCTCTGAGATGCCCAGTGTGGTTCTGGTCCTGGGCGCTCAAAGGTCTGGCAGCGGAGATAGACGTGCACCTACCCTGGAGTTTAGGGGTGAGGACAGGGGTTGGGGCACTGAGACAGGCCCAGGACTCACCCCTGGGAGCCAGGGCTGAGCTGGAGTTGGAGGGGCTGAGGAAGGTGGTAGGGGATCTTGGGCACGGGGCAGGGCTGGGAAGAGATGCAACCTTGGGGAAAGTTCTCAGCAATCTGGGGACAAACCTGGAGGCCACGAGAGAAGGCCGTACCTGTGTCAGGCCCTGGAGGAAGTGCGGGGGCCCAAGGGCAGGAGAAGAGCCGAGTCCCTCGCAGATTGGAGGGGGCGGATGGGAGGAGAGGCCTGGAGAGCTTTGGCTTTCCTATATGAGTTTTCCTGTAAGGTTTAGATTTTTATAGTGAGATGTTAATATTCATAACAGCCAAAAAATGGAAACAACCCCAACTTCATCAGCTGCTGAACGGATAGCCGCTGTGTGGCCTCTCCGCAGCGGAGCGTCACTCAGAGTGGAGGAGTGAGCACAGACAGCTGCTATGTCGGGAAGACCCAAAGGAGCCAGTGCTCAGGGGCAGGAGCAGACACCTGCCACGCGAGGCCCCTCATGTCAAGTGTCCAGAACAGGCGAATCCACAGAGACGCGGCTGCCCCAAACCAGAGAGTGGGCAGGAGGGACTGCTTACTGGGGACAGAGTTTCCTTTTGAGATGAAGTAAGTGTTCTGAAGCGGTGGTGGCAGTTGCAACAACATTGGAATGCACTAAAAGCCGCTGACCTGCACACCTTTAAATAGTTAACATGGTGAACATACGTCATGTGACTTTTGTCTCCACTGTTTTAAAAGATTGGGTGACCTTGCAGAATGCCTGTGTCCTCCTGTCTCTGGATCACATTTCCGGGCCAGATGAAAAGTTAAATAACCTGTCTGAAATGAACCGGTTTGTAAGTTCAAGAGCCTCCAGCTCCTCCCACCCCCAAGGCCACTCACATTCCCAGTTGTTTCCCTTATAAGCAGGAAGCCCAATCCCTGGGCTTATAACCAAAGTGCCCCTGTGGTTTATTCACATTCACCCATTCACTCACTGCTCACTCATTTAGTGAATATTTTATGAGTGCTTTCCACATGATGTGTCTGGAGAACTGCAGGGAAGTCCCTGCTCTCGGGGATCCCCACCATGGGAGGGGAAGGCACACAGTGAGCAGGTGCACACTTGTCAGACAGTGATGAACGCCCTGAAAAATGATCAAGTAGGAGGTAGTGGCAGAGAAGGATTGGCAGGTGCAGTTAGCCCTGCAGGCATCTGCGCCAGGGAGCCAAAGGACTGGTCACTACAAGGGGACAGTGTGATCAGGGCTCAAATACAGTTCTATGGCAACAGATCTGATGGTCACATGTATACAAGGCCACCACAGGGACCCACCATGGCTTGAGCAGGGACCTCTGCCCTCACCCCTCCTACTCCCAGTCTTCCCAGCCTAACCCAGGTCCATTTTGTTCCCCTGCCTGGAGTTTTCTCTCCCGCTCTCTCTCCCTGCCCTGTGCCTGATAACTCCTATGCAGCCTTCATGTTTCAGCTTAGATCCAGCTTCCTCCAGGAAACCTTCCTCAGCTACACCACAGATCCCCTCCCCAGTGCCTACCAGGGTGCCTCAACATTGATCACGCCATGTCACTACTGTCTCATCTCTGGTGTGTGTCCCTGGGTGGACTGTGAGCTCCATCACCACAGGAGACCTGTCCCTCTCATCTCTGAGCCCCGAGCACACCTCCTCCGAGGCATCTGCAAATACGGAGCTGAAATTAGTGTGTAAAACTTGCAATATTAAGGAAAGTCATGTTTATGGCCCCCTATAAATGGTAAATGTTCATAATACACCTGACAATTTAACTCAGAGCTCATTAAGAAAAAAATAAAAATCTTTTACAACGTTATCTTGAAACAATATTCATCTCATATTTGCTGATTGTCTGCCATTTGCAGGGCCTGGAATACAAATTATAAGGCACTTAATCTCAGAAGGCCAAAAGCAGTAAACAAAGCCCTCTCAGGGGCTGGTGGGCTCACACATACATTCTCTCTCTTCCTCTCTCTCTCTCTCACACACACACACACACACACACACACACACACACACACACACACACACCTACCTTGGACAGCAGCAGCTGAGCTCCTGGTCACCAGGGGAGCACATACGGCTGATGATGGATGGTCTTTGTTCACACTGATTGAGTGCTCATGGAAGCCAGCCCAGCTCTGTGCACTGATGGATGGGAATGGAGAAGTTGTGGTCCCAGGAGAGGATCTGGAAGAAGAAAGGAGATCACCAGGAGGAGCAGAAGGTGCCAACACCCTGCACACTTCCCAGTGACAAAGCATCTTTCTGGGGTCAGGAGCCATTCTTACTGGGGGACGGGGGGGTCACCTTCCTGTGTCACTTGCAAAGGTGCAGTGACTTCCAACATACCGATACAATTCCTAACAGAGGCGTTGCCAAGTGAAAATGTCGATTGTCTTTTAAAATTTTTCCTGTTCTGCCCCACCACAGATGTTGTATTTCCACTGGAAAGATATTTGGGGAAGTGGATAAAACAAAAAACAAGTCAACCTTCCCTGCGTTTTGTGTATGTGCACTTTCAACAGAATTGAGATCATAAAATTTCCTAGGGTTTTTGAATTCACACGATACGATTTTTCTGAGGCTTCATCTTCCCAGCAGCCATTGCAACAGCTGCATAATCTGCCCAGTTTATCATTGTAGTCTTGTCTCCTGACACCACCCTTGGTACACAGTAGGCGCCCAATATGTACTGAATTAATGTTAAATGGCCAATATTGCACCGAGGGGATATATAATTATCTACATAACCATTTCCCTGCAGCTGGGCATTTAGATTGTTTCTAAGAACTTGCTATTATAAATCATGCTGTGATAAATTGTGCAATTCATTCTATCTGTGTCTCGGTGACCAACAAAGGGGCCCCTAGACAGGTGATTACCTAGTCAACGTTCAAATACGTGACCATCTTTCAGGCTTCTGACTCACCCATCCGCCGGCTTTTTTTTCAAGCCAATATCTGCATCATTTTAAAGGCTGGAAGTTATGCAAATATTCCTTTATCCCAAACCCAATGAACAAGGTAGCCAGAATTTACATTTTGTTTTGCAAAAGCTAACACAGTCTCTTTTAGGAATAACATTAAATTTTCTTGACTTTTATGCTCCATATGAAATATATACTTTTGAGAAGCCCAAGAGAACTGACTCTGAAATGAATTGTGTTTTAATAACACTGACTTGTACTGGAAGCAAAGGACAGAAGGAAAGGGGAAAAGGAAATTGATAATTTACTTCTCATAAGCAAAAAAATAAAAGTGAAAAACCCAAGGAAATGAAGCTTTGAGAACTACGCATGCCTTGAGTCCACACAGTGGCAACCAGTGCCAGGCTGCCCACAGGTCTGCAGGACCCTGACCCAAAAAGCACCTGTGCAATGCTCCATCTGTATATATTGCCATAGAAATGGGACAGAGCTATAAATTCAAGTGCTTGATCCAATTACCCAATTTTGCAGTAGTCTAATAAAGAGTAATTAAGTGTTAAAATGCTAGATCATTAAGGGCAGTTGTGACAATGACCAGCTTTAAATATTAGCTAGCCAGCAGTAAGCAAACTTTATTAAGTCTTAGATGGCTTTCCCTTGACAGGTTTATACTCCCATGAACGTTTACAGCCTTTAAACATTAAACATAGAACTCAGATGATACTTCCAGGGATGATGACAATGAGATATTGACAGAAAAAACATTGGGTCCTCAATAGAGGCTCCCCTGCATGATGGAGGATCATGCCCCTACAAAAGAGCTTTCTGTGGCCTGCAGGGGAAGACCCGAGCTGGCCGGCCTGGCCTCTGTGTCCCTGACTGCCTCTGTGTCCCCTGAACCCTCCTCTTGGCCACTGTCTCTGGCCCATGCTGTTTCCTGGCCCCCAAACACCCCACCACCACCAGCTGCTCTGCCCCAAATCCCCCTCATCCTGGAGGCAGAGCTGGCCCATCACTCCGCGGACACTCCCTTCCGTGTGTGTCTGGAAGTCCTGGCCTGTGAACTCACAAGGTCCTGGAGCAGGGTTTACTTAAAATAACAATACTAACAATGGCATTTATAATGGCGATGCTGTTAATCATGATTGTGTAGTTACTCTGATGAGACAGAAACCAGGTCAGTTTCTCCACAGCTTGAGAAGCAGCCCAGTGTAGGCTCAAGAGCACCGATGTGGACCTCAGTCCCTCCCCTCGACTATCCAGCTGGGCGATCGCAAGCAAGTTCATCAGCCGCTCTGGGCCTCAGTTTTCCCGGCTGTGAAGCACAGTTAATAATGTGGGTTGGGTTGTCGTGAGTGCTGAATGAAGCAACAATACATAAACCACTTAGAATGGTGCTTCATACACAGGGAGGTCATGATCACTGCGCAGAGGGCGGTCGTAAGTAGCTCTATGAAGAAAGCATTTTACAGATCAGAGAGCAGGCTCAGAGAGGGTGGTCAGGGCACTGCACAGGACCTGGTCCCAGTCTGTCCAATTCTTCTCTCTGTGTCTCCGGTATTGATTGGATTCTTGCTCTGCTATTTCCACCAAATCAGCTTGTGATCCCTGGGAGCTTGTTGGAATCACATAATCACAGGCCCAGACCCACTTCCCCACCTGCCTTTGCCAAGATGCCCAGGAGACATCTGCACTTGAACCTCTGAGAAGCACCAGCCTGCAGTGCCCTCTGTAAACAGGAGGGCCCATGCTGCTTACTCACTGCTGTGCTCGGGGCCAGGAAAGCACCAGGCAGGTAGGGGCTGCACAAGGGGAAGCTTTGTCCACCAACTGCTGGGGGAATGCTGGGGGAACATCACACCTTCCGATTAAACTCCTGTCATCCTCCTTCCCACATAGTTTCCTGACTTTGGAGCAGGGAGGGCCCCAGTGGTGGTCAGTCGAGGCTTTCCAATAGAGCTGTGGCTCTGATGTGTCCCATCAGCCAGTCTGGCCAGTCAACAAACATCTCCTGAGCCCCTGCCTTGAGCTGGGCTTTCTGCAAGGCATGGGGTTGTGAAGAAAACCAAGAGGACTCGTCTTCTGTCAGACAGTGGCCAGACCACTCCCCTAATGCCAGGTAAAGTACTGACAGCATCTTCAGTTCATGAGTGGATTAAGAAAATGTGGGGTATATATACAGCACGTGTATTGCTCAGCCATAAAGAGGAATGAAATAATGTCTTTTGGATGGAACTAGAGACCATTATCCTAAGTGAAGTATCTCAGAAATGGAAAAACAGACACCACATGTGCTCTCTAATGATTGGGAGCTAATCGTGGGCACCCACAGGCACAAAGAGACGTAAAGGTCATAGAAAATTAACACGGGTGAGGAGAGAGGAGGGGAGGGGTCAAAACCCCTCTCGGGTACAATGAACACTACCCCGGGTACAGGTCACACTAAAAACCTCAACTTAAGAATTATATAAGGTATCCATAAAGTAACAAAAACATTTGCACCCCCTTAATATTTTGAAATTACAAAAGAATAAACCAAAACAAGAAGAAGAGAAAAAAATAAGGAAAAACCTCGGCATAAAGAAGTTGCAAAAAAAAATGCTTCTAAGTAATTCATGGATCAAAAAGATCATAAGGGGAGTTAGGTCAACCATGCAGTCCTTGTCTGCAAGGGAGTCTCTCTCCAGCCACCCACTCCAACAGATAAATGATTACAATGTGCCAAGCAATCATGTGTGGCGAAAGGAAGGGACATCTGAGCTGCCCAGGGACGGTGCCCAGGGATGAGGAGACAGGCCTTCCCAGCCTGGAATAAGAGGAGAGAAGAGGGCTGTTTTCTTATCAGTTTGTTACGGGGTCCCTTGAATAAGCCATTTCTCCTCCCTGGGGCTCAGTTTCCTCACATGAGATGCTTGGGCTGATACATTCCCAAGTCTCAGAGACCTGCTTTTTTATTTTTGCATCTTAATTTGAATCTTTCCACAATTTCAATTCTACTTAATATCACACTGATCAAGACAAATTCTCTCTCGTTACAAAAACCTTTCAAACTCCTTTCATAATATAATGTCAGTTCTCTTTTCTTGTTCATCCTTCAAGACAAATGACACCTTTTTTGTGCCTTTGCTTCCCCCTAACCTTCCCAAGTTGGATGCTGAGACAGATGGCCCCTCCAAGTGCGGGGCCGGCCTCTGTCTGTTCCTGTCTCTCTGCTTCTTTGATTTAAGAAAGAAATGGAACAAATCAATCACCACTGGGCCCACCAGCCAATGTCCACATCCAGGTGACATCCTCTCCCTCCGTCCCCTCTAATCTTTTCTCCACATGGATCCAGAAGAGTCTTTCCAAACCAGGTAATGTCATTCCCCTACTTAAAGCTCTTCTAAGCTGGGAGGAAGCTACATGCTTGAATAGCAGCAGCAGCCTGGGGGTGGTGGTGGGGACCAGTGCATGCACCAGGCCCTTTGTTTGCGGAGGATGATCTGTTTCTTCTCAGCCTCCAGACTATGGAAGGCTCTGCTGTGCTGCTCAGAGCCTTTCTCATTCCATTTCCTACTCCCCACTCCGCACAGCTTTAGAACGTGGCAAACGTCTGGAGGAGAAAACCAACTGGGAGTTTGAAGTCTCTACTTTGTTTCCCCATCCTTAGCAGTGTTCATCTCACTGGACTGGGCCGGGATGCTCCAGAATAACCCAGAGGAAAGCAATGGCCAGTTCTCCCCTCTCCAGAATTCGGCCCCTTTGTTCCTTGCTGCTTCAGCTACTTTTAAAATACTTTTTACCTTTTACACAAAACAGCCTTTCTCACTGTTCTTTCCGAAAGTGATTTTCTGCTGCTAACGACTCCATCCAACACAGAACCAAGAATTTGCTGACTGCAGTCGTTCTGAGGCAGGAGTGACAAGTGTGTAGGCGGAGAAGTGTCGTGACCGGGACAGAAAAGAGTGGCTTCACCAAGGTCTCCAGCAAGACAGTCTATCATTCTTTTTCCCCATCACGGAAGGTCCCTCAAAAAATCATACAACTCCTGGGGGAGGAGAGTCCTGGGCAAGGCCGGGCTGGGCAGATGCCCTGGGCACTGCCTGGCACTAACAAAGAGAACCGGCTACCAGCCAGCGTGGTCTCAGAGCAGGCGACTGCCACCAAGCGGGTGGTCAATAGCGCAGTAAATGGGAAACAGAGACCAAAAGAAGAGAAATTACTTGCCCAGTGATACATGGCAGGGGCACAGCCGTTGTGCAGACCCCTGAAGCCAGCTGTCCTGGGACAAGCAGTGGATGTCATGGAGCCCAGCTGAAATGGACTGGCCCCCTTGAGCCCATCCCAATCCCTAGTCACAAGTCTCCATCCCAGTGCTGAGAGGCTCCTGTCCAGAAGGAGAGTTAAAGGACAGAAATTTAGCAAGTAACCTGGTGGATTAGAGCTGCACCAAGAGAGAAGGTTGAAGAACGCACATCAACCCTGCTAAGGTGAGCTGTGACCCCAAGGATACAAACAAAAGGTACAAAATCCATCACCAAGCGGACGGGAGTCCCCTCCCCCATGAGAACGGCTCAGAGTGCCCCATAAACAAACAAGCAGAGTTCAAAAGTCCTCCCACTATAGTCCATGGGAGAGACCCTCTAAAAACTGGACCTACTTCCCCTACTAGGGTGGCATGGTGCTCCCCTGCCAGGCATAAAACTGTATAAAACTGTATATATTCTCTACCTACAATTCTGAGCTCCCAGCACTCCCCACCACTCTCGCTCTGAGGTCTGGAGGCCTGTTCCCCAAGGAGTCCAGATTCTTGGGTGATTTCTCGAGGGGTGTGGACAGGGCCTGGACTGCAGCTGGTCAGTGCTGATTCTGCAGCACAGGAATGAGGACAGGATGGTTGGCTGAGAAGGAACCACGCTGGAGCGGCGGTGCCCTGAGGCACAGAGCAGCAGCCATTTTTGGCAACACATAGGGCTCACCCCTGGATATTCTGGAATCACACCCCCTGTCTCTCTGGGCAACCAGAGGAGGCTGGGCATCTTCTCAGGTGGCAACCACCAGTGGAACAGATCCGGGATGGAAACGCAGGCCCCATGAGTAAAGGGTTTCCCTGAGGTGGTACTGGCCTGGGTGGAGCACCGGGACTAGAAAACACATGCGTAGAGCCGGGAGATTCCCAGGGCGGGGTTGACCCAGAAGACCGCTTTACTGAGCCTAAGACGCACCCAGACCCCAGGGGATCATCAGCCTAAACAAAGGAGGGCAGGCAGAGGCTGGAACTGACAGGTAACTGTGCTATGAATACAAACTACAGCGGCACAGACAGGGCCTGAGGCACAGGTTCTGGGAACTCAAAACAGCTTATCTTCTGCAGGGGAATTTAGCAGGGACAGAAACAAATTCCCACAAAGTAGTTCTGTTCTGTCAGTAATATCAATCAGGCATGGGGCTGGAACTGAGTGAATAGGCCCAGCCTCCTGAGGTTGTCAGGCCTCACCTCCCCCTGCCGGATAGGGGCAGAGAGCAGCAGCCTGGCTGAGGAGACATAGATCTACTTATGATTCAGGCAGGTGCAAACCCCTGGAGTATCTGCTCATTGGAGGCAACTGGGTCACAGCCATGCAGGGTTATCAGTGACTGGGTGTGACAGAGGTGCAAGGTGGGGAAGGAGGAATCAACCTTCCCAGAGTAATCTATTTGCTGACTTTGTCCTCCTGACTTCACGGAGCACTGGATCAAGTCATATTTGAGTTGTCAGCAGACCCCTGCAATCTAGTTGCCAGAGACCTTTTAAACTCTCCCACCTGAGACAGGTGCTGACTAAGAGAATTGATTTGGACCTTTGGAACTCAGCCAATCGCCCGAGGACTATCCAAGTGGTGCCCTGGGTGTGTGGTTATAGGAAGGCTTGATACTCCTTTTCCAATTGTTAACTGTGGGGGGCGGGGTGACTTAAATGCTGATATTTCTCCACAGCTGAGACTTCAACCAAGAGTAACTGTTTCACTAGGGTCAGACAGAGACCAGCTGAAAATAAGACAGAGCCACTTAGCCCCACCACACCAAACAGGTCCCCAGTTTCTCAGGCTGTAGCACTGTGCGGGTCCTAGGCAAAGCTCCAGGGGAAAAGTCAAATGGTATAAAATAATCATGGGGTGGAATCAGCAGAAAAATTCTGGTAACATGAATAACCAGAGTAGATCAAACCCCCCCACCCCCAGCCCCCGCCACCACCAAGGAAAGATAAGGCAGATGTAACTGAAGATCCCATTCATAAACAGCTGGCTGAGATGTCAAAAGCCGAATTGAGAATTTGGATTGCAAACAATCTTAATAGAATGGAGGAAAATTTGGAATTAGAAATTCGAGGAGCAATTCAAAAGTTGGAATTAGAAATTCGAGAAGCAATTCAAAAGTTGTCTCAAGAATTCAATTAATTCAAAGACAAAACCACCAAAGATTTTGACACACTGAAGCAAGAATTTGCAGCCCTCAAAGATCTGAAAAATGCAGTAGAAACCCTCAGTAACAGAATGGAGCAAGCAGAAGAAAGGATTTCTGACATTGAAGACAAAGCTTTTGAATGCTCCCAAACTCTAAAAGGGGAAGAGAAATAGAGCAAAAATGGATGCTTGTCTCAGAGAGCTCTGGGATAATTTGAAGAAGGCTAATATCCACCTCATTGGAATACCTGAAAAAGATGAAGTGGCTTTGCAAGGCACAGAGGCCCTTCTCCATGAAATTATGAAAGAGAATTTTCCAGACATGCCAAGAGATTATGAAGTTCAGATAGCAGACAGTTTCAGAACCCCGGCACAACTCAACCCAAATAAGACATCCCCCAGGTACATCATAATTAACTTTACTAAAGTTAATATGAAGGAGAAAATTCTGAAAGCAGGCAGTCATAAGAAAACCATTACCTACAAAAAGAAGAATATTAGAATGACTGCACATCTCTCTGCTGAAACTTTTAAAGCCAGAAGAGGGTGGTCATCTACTTTTAATCTCCTAAAACAAAATAAATTTCAACCCCAGATCCTGTATCCAGCTAAACTGAGTTTCATTGATGATGGAGAAATTAAATACTTTAATGACATTCACATGTTGAAGAAATTTGCCATAAAGAAACCAGTTCTTCAGTATATTCTCAGACCTATCCTCCATAATGACCAGCCCAACCCTCTACCACAAAAGTAAACTCACTCAGAAACTTTTGATCAAACTCCAAATTCCACAGTGGTGAAAGGATTAAAAATGTCCACTGGACTTTTGAAAAACTCAATACCCAAAATTTAGCCAGACTTATCTATATTCTCCATTAACATGAATGGCTTAAACTATCCTCTAAAGAGGCACAGGTTGGATGACTGGATACAAAAACTCAGGCCAGATATTTCCTGTATACAAGAATCAGATCTTACCTTAGAATATAAATATAGACTCAGGGTGAAAGGATGGTCCTCCATATTTCAGGCAAATGGTAATCAGAAAAAAGCAGGTGTTGCAACTCTGTATTTGCAGATACAATAGGCTTTAAACCAGCAAAAGTAAGGAAGGATGAGAATAGTCACTTCATATTTGTTAAGGGTAATACTCAATATGATGAGATTTCAATTATTAATATCTATGCACCCAACCAGAATGCACCTCAATTTATAAGAGAAACTCTAACAGACATGAGCAACTTGATTTCCTCCAGCTCCATAATAGTTGGAGATTTCATCATTCCTTTGGCAGTGTTGGATAGATCCTCCAATAAGAAGGTGAGCAAAGAAATTTTAGATTTAAACCTAACCATCCAATATTTGGATTTAGCAGACATCTACAGAACATTTCATCCCCAAAAAACTGAATACACGTACTTCTCATCAACCCATGGAACATACTCCAAAATCGATCACATCTTAGGTGACAAGTCTAACCTCAGTAAATTTAAAGAAATAGAAATTATTCCTTGCTTCTTCTTGGACCACCATGGAATAAAAGTTGAACTCTGTAACAACAGGAATCTCCATACTCATACAAAAACATGGAAGTTAAATAATCTTATGCTGAATGATAGCTGGGTCATAGATGAGATTAAGAAGGAAATTGCCAAATTTTTGGAACAAAATGACAATGAAGACACAAATTATCAGAACCTCTGGAACCATAAAGGCAGTCCTAAGAGGGAAATTTATAGCACTGCAAGCTTTTCTCAAGAGAACAGAAAGAGGGTCGAGAGCAAGATGGTGGCCGAGCAACAGCTTCTTTGCATCTGGGCACCGTGAGTCTGGGGAGATAGGACTCCAGTCATTTCTGGCTGGAAGGATCTGCCTATCATCACTCCTGTGAGGATACAGGGAGTCAGCGAGAGGCTTCTGGACCCCAAGAGGAGGACTAAAACAGTGGAAAACCAGCAAGTGGTCGTGTGTTTTCAATCGGTCTAAACCCACCCACAACTGTAAGTTCAGTAGCAGCGAGACTGCAAACCAGAAAAGCCTTACCTGTGAACTGTTTTGGTGTCTTTGGACTTGGCACTCAGTTGAACTGCCTTGGGGAGAGCCTGAGCGGGAGTGTGGAGAACTTTAGCTGTTGTCTAGGGCTCCAGTCTGTGCTGCTGAGCCAGATGGAGCTAATAGTGTTTGGCTGTGGGCCACAGGGAGCCATTGTGAGTGATCTGCCCCAGCAAGCTCCGCCCTCAGGGTCGCAGAGCTAGAATCAGGTGGGAGCTGGTAACCTAGCAACTGAGCAGCCTAAGGGTGGGGTCTGAGCCGCCTTGCAGCCCTAACCCTCAGGGGTAGAGTGAAACCGGTTTTGGCACACTGGGTAAGTGGATAGCCACTTCAGCAGTGTTTCCAGCGACAAGCACTTTCCTGGGAAAGCTTCTGCTCAGCAAGTTTACAAGTTCAAAGTGTCTTTTCAGTGGGCTGAAGAGAGATTTAGGTTGTCTACCTGCTGGGGTTTGAGAAATCAGCGGTCTCCAGTCATATCAGAACTGTGATTAACATCTCATACCCCAGAAGACCAGTAGTTGCCCAGACAATATTCAACAAAATATACATACTTCTTTGTTTTTGTTGTGTTCTGTTTTTTTTTGTTTGTTTGTTTGTTTGTTTGGGGTTTTTTTGGTTTGTTTGTTTTCATGTTGTTGATGTTGTTTTGTTTTTCAATTTCAACCTTTTCCGTACAGATCTTTTTTCTTTCTCAATTTTTCTAGTTTAATTACAATTTCCCATCGCTGCCTTTTTCAATAATTAGAACTTCATTTTGGCTAGTGTTTCTACCACTATTATTTGGTTTTTCACCCAATTTTATCCCATAAAGTTTTCTGTTTGTTTTGGTTTGATTTATAGCATTTTTGTTTTTCCTCTCTACTTGGTGGAGGTGGGGTACTGTGTCTGATCAGGTTAGCAAAGAGCTGCTGACCTCAAGGGAACCACCCAACCTGGCACCCCCAGAAAGTGGTATTTTTTTTAAGATTGTGTCAAAGTACCCTACTGTACACCTATATTGCTCTGTCTCCCTATTGCTGTGCCTCTCTTCTTTTTGTCAATATTCCTTTTACCCACACCCTCTCCTTTCTCTATTTTTTTTTCTTTTCACTCAGTCCCCCTTTCTTTCATCCCTTTCTTGCTCTTCAACCTTCTCACCCTTCTGGTCCTGTACCAAAAGGACTCATGGGACCCTCAGTCCACAGGCATGAGAACTTAAAGAGCAAGAGGAAGTGAAAGGAAAATTAGGGCAAGGAAACAGATAAAATAAATCACCCATGAGGAATAATCAGCAGAAAACTCCAGGCAACATGAAGGACCAGTCCAGAACAACCCCACCAAGGGACCATGAGATAGATACTGCAGAGGATTCCACTTACAAAGAAATGTTAGGAATGACAGAAAGGGAATTTAGAACACACATGTTGAAAACAAAGAAAGAAATGATGGAACAATGAAGGAAACTGCTAATAAAGTGGAAAATAACCAAAAGGAAATCCAAAAACAGAATCAAATAAGAGATGAACGATATAAAGAATATAAAAAGGATATAGCAGAGCTGAAGGAACTGAAACAGTCAATTAGAGAACTTCAAGATGCAATGGTAAGTATCAGCAACAGGTTACACCAGGCAGAAGAAAGAATTTCAGAGGTAGAAGACAAAGTTCTTGAGATAACTCAGATAGTAAAGGAGGCAGAAAAGAAGAGAGAAAAACCAGAATGTTCACTGTCAGAATTATGGGACTTTATGAAGCGTTCCAACATACAAGTTATAGGAATCCCAGAAGGGGAAGAAGAATGCCCGAGAGGAATGGAAGCCATACTAGAGAATATTATAAAAGAAAATTTCCCAAATATCACCGAAGATTCTGACACACTGCTTTCAGAGGGATATCAGACCCCAGGTCGTATCAACTCTAACTGAGCTTCTCCAAGACACATTGTGATGAACCTGTTCAAAGTCAAGACAAAAGAAAAGATTCTGCAAGCTGCCAGGAGTAAGCGCTAGTTGACATATAGAGGCAAATCCATCAGAGTGACTGCAGACTTCTCTAATGAAACTTTCCAAGCAAGAAGACAATGGTCATCTACCTTTAATCTACTTCAACAGAACAATTTTCAGCCCAGAATTCTGTACCCTGCTAAGCTAAGCTTCAAAATTGACGGAGAAATCAAATCATTTACGGATATGCAAACATTGAGGAAATTCACCACAACAAGACCAGCTCTACAGGAAATACTTCAACCTGTTCTGCACACTGACCACCACAATGGATCAGCAGCAAAGTAAGAACTCAGAAATTAAAGGACAGAACCCAACCTCCACACTGATGCAAAAGATAAAACTAAGCAATGGACTCTCACAAAATGAGACGAATAGAATACTATCACACTTGTCAATTATCTCAATAAATATTAATGGTTTAAATTCCCCACTGAAGAGAAAGAGATAGGCTGACTGGATTAAAAAGCACAAGCCATCCATTTGCTGTCTGCAAGAAACACACCTGGCTTCAAAAGACAAATCAAAGCTCCGAGTAAAGGGTTGGAAGACAATTTTTCAGGCAAATGGAATTCAGAAGAAAAGAGGAGTTGCAATATTATTTTCAGATTCACGTGGATTTAAAGCAACTAAAGTCAAAAAAGACAAAGATGGTCACTTTATATTGGTCAAGGGAAAAATACAACAAGAAGATGATTCAATTCTAAATATTTATGCACCCAATTTAAATGCTCCCACATTCTTTAAACAAACTTTACTCAGTCTAAGCAATATGATATCTGATAATACCATCATAACAGGGGACGTTAACACTCCTCTTACAGAGCTGGACAGATCCTCTAAACAGAAATTAAACAAAGATATAAGAGATTTAAATGAGACCCTAGAACAACTGTGCTTGATAGACGCATATAGAACGCTCCATCCCAAAGATAAAGAATATACATTCTTCTCATCACCCCATGGAACATTCTCCAAAATGGATCATATCCTGGGACACAAAACAAATATCAACAGAATCAAAAGAATTGAAATTTTACCTTGTATGTTCTCAGACCATAAGGCACTAAGAGTGGAACTCAACTCTAACAAAAGCACTAGACCCCACACAAAGGTATGGAAATTAAACAATCTTCTGTTGAATAACAGATGGGTGCAGGAAGAAATAAAACAGGAAATCATTAACTTCCTTGAGCATAACAACAATGAAGACACAAGCTACCAAAACCTGTGGGATACTGCAAAAGCAGTTTTGAGAGGATAATTCACCGCTTTAGATGCCTACTTTCGAAAAACAGTGAGAGAGTGCATCAACAATCTCACAAGCCATCTTATGGAGTTGGAAAAAGAAGAACAATCTAAGCCTAATGTCAGTAGAATAAAGAAATCTCCAAAATCAAATCAGAGATCAATGAAAATGAAAACAAAAGAATCATTCAGAAAATTTATGAAACAAGGAGTTGGTTTTTTGAAAAAATTAAGAAAATAGATAAACCATTGGCCAGACTAAAGAGAAATAGAAAAGTAAAATCTCTAGTAACCTCAATCAGAAATGATAAAGGGGAAATAACTGATCCCACAGAGATACAAGAGATCATCTCTGAATACTATCAGAAACTCTATGCCCAGAATTTTGACATGTGAAGGAAATGGATCAATATTTGGAATCGCACCCTCTCCCTGGACTTAGCCAGAAAGAAATAGAACTCCTGAGCAGACAAATTACAAGCACTGAGATCAAAGAAACCATAAAAAATCTTCCAACCAAAAAATGCCCTGGTCCAGATGGCTTCACACCACAATTCTATCAAACCTTCAAGGAAGAGCTTATTCTTGTAGAACTTCAGAAATTATTCCAAAAAATTGAGGAAGAAGGAACCTTCCCCAACACAGTCTATGAAGCAAACATCACCCTGATACCAATTCTATGAAGCAAACATCACCCTGATACACCCTTCTGGTATCAGGAAAAGACCCAACCAAAAAGGAGAATTTCAGACCAATCTCACTCATGAATATAGATGCAAAAATTCTCAACAAAATCCTAGCCAATAGATTACAGCTTATCATCAAAAAAGTCATTCATCATGATCGAGTAGGCTTCATCCCAGGGATGCAAGGCTGGTTTAACATATGCAAGTCCATAAACGTTATCCACCATATTAACAGATTCAAAAATAAAGATCACATGATCCTCTCAATAGATGCAGAAAAAGCATTTGATAAAATCCAGCATCCTTTTTTAATTGGAACACTGAAGAGTATAGGCATAGGTGGCACATTTCTAAAACTGATTGAAGCTATCTATGACAAACCCACAGCTAATATTTTACTGAATGGAGTAAAACTGAAAGCTTTTCCTCTTAGAACTGGAACCAGACAAGGTTGTCCTCTGTCTCCTTTACTACTCAACATAGTGCTGGAAGTTCTAGCCAATACAATTTGGCAAGACAAGGAAATAACGGGAATCCAAACGGGAGCAGAGGAGGTCAAACTCTCTCTCTTTGCGGACAACATGATCTGATACTTAGAGAATCCCAAAGACTCAACCACAAGACTCCTAGAAGTCATCAAAAAATACAGTAATGTTTCAGGATATAAAATCAATGTCCACAAGTCAGTAGCCTTTGTATACGCCAATAACAGTCAAGATGAGAAGCTAATTAAGGACACAACTCCCTTCACCATAGTTTCAAAGAAAATGAAATACCTAGGAATATACCTAACGAAGGAGGTGAAGGACCTCTATAAAGAAAACTATGAAATCCTCAGAAAGGAAATAGCAGAGGATTTTAACAAATGGAAGAACACATCATGCTCATGGATGGGAAGAATCAACATTGTTAAAATGTCTATACTTCCCAAAGCAATCTACCTATTCAATGCCATTCCTATCAAAATACCAACATTGTACTTTCAAGATTTGGAAAAAACGATTCTGCGTTTTGTATGGAACCGGAAAAAACCCCGTATAGCTAAGGCAGTTCTTAGTAACAAAAATAAAGCTGGGGGCATCAGCATACCAGATCTTAGTCTGTACTACAAAGCCATAGTGGTCAAGACAGCATGGTACTGACACAAAAACAGAGACATAAACACGTGGAATCGAATTGAAAACCAAGAAATGAAACTAACATCTTACAACCACCTAATCTTCGATAAACCAAACAAAAACATACCTTGGGGGAAAGACTCCCTATTCAATAAATGGTGTTGGGAGAACTGGATATCCACATGTAAAAGACTGAAACTGGACCCACACCTTTCCCCACTCACCAAAATTGATTCAAAATGGATAAAGGACTTAAATTTAAGGCATGAAACAATAAAAATCCTCCAAGAAAGCATAGGAAAAACACTGGAAGATATTGGCCTGGGGAAAGACTTCATGAAGAAGACTGCCATGGCAATTGCAACAACAACAAAAATAAACAAATGGGACTTCATTAAACTGAAAAGCTTCTGTACAGCTAAGGAGACAATAACCAAAGCAAAGAGACAACCTACACAATGGGAAAGGATATTTGCATATTTTCAATCAGACAAAAGCTTGATAACTAGGATCTATAGAGAACTCAAATTAATCCACATGAAAAAAGCCAACAATCCCATATATCAATGGGCAAGAGACATGAATAGAACCTTCTCTAAAGATGACAGACGAATGGCTAACAAACACATGAAAAAATGTTCATCATCTCTATATATTAGAGAAATGCAAATCGAAACAACCCTGAGATATCATCTAACCCCAGTGAGAATGACCCACATCACAAAATCTCAAAACTGCAGATGCTGGCGTGGATGTGGAGAGAAGGGAACACTTTTACACTGCTGGTGGGACTGCAAACTAGTACAACCTTTCTGGAAGGAAGTATGGAGAAACCTCAAAGCACTCAAGCTAGACCTCCCATTTGATCCTGCAATCCCATTACTGGGCATCTACCCAGAAGGAAAAAAATCCTTTTATCATAAGGACACTTGTACTAGACTGTTTATTGCAGCTCAATTTACAATCGCCAAAATGTGGAAGCAGCCTAAATGCCCACCAACCCAGGAATGGATTAACAAGCTGTGGTATATGTATACCATGGAATACTATTCAGCCATTAAAAAAAATGGAGATTTTACATCCTTCGTATTAACCTGTATGGAAGTGGAAGACATTATTCTTAGTAAAGCATCACAAGAACGGAGAAGCATGAATCCTATGTACTCAATTTTGATATGAGGACAATTAATGACAATTAAGGTTATGGGGGAGGATGCAGAAAGAGGGATGGAGGGAGGGGGGTGGGGCCTTGGTGTGTGTCACACTTTATGGGGGCAAGACATGATTGCAAGAGGGACTTTACCTAACAATTGCAATCAGTGTAACCTGGCTTATTGTACCCTCAATGAATCCCCAACAATAAAAAAAAAAAAAAGGGAACAGAAAGAGAGGAAATTAACAACTTAATGGGACATCTCAAGCAACTGGAAAAGGAAGAACATTCCAACCCCAAACCCAGTAGAAGAAAAGAAATAACCAAAATTAGAGCAGAATTAAATGAAATTGAAAACAAAAGAATTATACAACAGATCAATAAATCAAATAGTTGGCTTTTTGAAAAGGTCAGTAAAATAGATAAACCTTTGGCTAACCTAACCAGGAAAAAAAGAGTAAAATCTCTAATCTCATCAATCAGAAATGACAAAGACAAAATAACAACAGACTCCTAGAAATTCAAAAAATCCATAATGAATATTACAAGAAACTTTATTCTCAGAAATATGAAAATCTAAAGGAAATTGACCAATACTTGGAAGCACGTCACCTTCCAAGACATACCCAGAATCAAGTGGAAATGTTGAACAGGCTTATATCAAGTTCTGAAAGAGCATCAACCATACAAAATTTCCAAAAAAAGAAGAGTCCGGGACTAGATGGCTTCACGTCAGAATTCTACCAAACCTTTAAAGAGGAACTAGTACCTATATTATGCAACCTGTTCCAAAATGTAGAAAAAGAAGGAAGACTACCCAACACGTTTTATGAAGCAAACATCACCCTAATCCCCAAACCAGGAAAAGACCCAACAAGGAAAGAAAATTAGAGACCAATATCACTTATGAATACAGATGCAAAAATATTCAACAAGATCCTAACAAACAGAATCCAGCAACACATCAAACAAATTATACATCACGAGCAAGTCAGTTTTATCCCAGGGTCTCAAGGCTGGTTTAATATATGTAAATCTATAAATATAATCAGCACATAAACAAATTAAAAAACAAAGAACATATGATTCTCTCAATCGACGCAGAAAAAGCTTTTGATAATATCCAACATCCCTTCATGATCAGAACACTTTAAAGCATCAAAAGAATGGAGAAGCATGAATCCTATGTACTCAATCTTGATATGAGGACAATTAATGACAATTAAGTTTATTGGGGGGTGAAGCAGAAAGAGGGATGGAGGGAGGAGGGTGGGGCCTTAGTGTGTGTCACACTTTATGGGGGCAAGACGTGATTGCAAGAGGGACTTTACCTAACAATTGCAATCAGTGTAACTGGCTTATTGTACCCTCAATGAATCCCCAACAATAAAAAAAAAAAAAGAATTTAAAAAAACAAAAAAAAACAAAAAAAATAAAAAAAGAAAGTTGGTATAGAAGGGACATTTCTTAAACTGATAGAGGCCATCTACACAAACCCACAGCCAATATCATATTGAATGGAGTTAAATTGGAATCATTTCCACTCAGATCAGGAACCAGACAAGGCTGCCCATTGTCTCCATTGCTCTTTAACATTGTAATGGAAGTTTTTTTTGTTTGTTTGTTTGTTTGTTTGTTTAGAAGCATTTAGTATTTATTTAAAGCACACACAGAAACTCAACACACGTAAACACATGCACTGAAAACCAAGTCACTACTTAGCCTAGTGAAATGCTAACAGAGGAAAGCTGCTTGGAATAGGACTTTATGAAATTGTGCTTACACTTTAACAAGTAGGTGAATTGTAAATGGTTCTATTTGTGACTCTGGAGTCTTTCTTCTGGGTTCATTAACCTTTTCTCTCCTCCTGCAGATCTGGCTTGATCCCACAAAACAGATAAAGACACAAATGCGAAGTGAGTATTTAAATCATATTTTGAGGTTGTTAAGTTAATCATTACATCTATTCATACCTTTATTATCTGTAACATTTATAGGAGTATAAACTGGGATAATAATATAGTGCTAGACTAATCAGTTCTGTTTTGCATGTAATACCATCTTAGGGGTTAATAATGCTAATGATATTTTTGTAGAATTGTGACTATTTTGAACTTGGCTTAGGGTCTTCTATTTTTCAGGAAGTTCTAGACTCAAATTCCTAAATGTTTCCTCACAGTGTCTGACTTTGTTTTTCTGGGAAAGAAGGAGAAGATGGTCTTCTTATGCAAGAAGACATGCGATCATGTGATGATTTTTGTAAATTTGATTTTTAGTAGACATATACCATGGGCGTGGCTTTGATCTGGAAGTGTCTAATTAGTTTAGTCAGCATATCTGTGGATCCAGAGTAGTAAAGGTACACTGGTTGCAGATGTTCTGGAAGAGTGAGGACTCGAGCATCTTTCCAGGGCTCTGATAGCTTCACTGTCTTTACTTCTCATTGGTTCCACAATCAAGGGCCACTGTTTTTACTCTTTGAATCTGGGTTTATAGTTAGGCCTGCTTACTCCTTTCTTCCCATGTACCCATAGAATCTCTGAGTGACTTCAAATGTCCACTCTCACCAGCTGCAGTTCTCTTAGCCTCATCTCTGCCAAGATTTCTTTCTTTTCTTTTTTTTTTTTTTTTTTGGTAAGAAGAATTATTATTATTATTTTTTTTATTGTTGGGGATTCATTGAGGGTACAATAAGCCAGGTTACACTGATTGCAATTGTTAGGTAAAGTCCCTCTTGCAATCATGTCTTGCCCCCATACAGTGTGACACACACCAAGGCCCCACCCCCCTCCCTCCTTCCCTCTTTCTGTTCCCCCCCCATAACCTTAATTGTCATTAATTGTCCTCATATCAAAATTGAGTACATAGGATTCATGCTTCTCCATTCTTGTGATGCTTTACTAAGAATGTCTTCCACTTCCATCCAGGTTAATGTGAAGGATGTAAAGTCTCCATTTTTTTTAATAGCTGAATAGTATTCCATGGTATACATATACCACAACTTGTTAATCCATTCCTGGGTTGGTGGGCATTTAGGCTGTTTCCACATTTTGGCGATTGTAAATTGAGCTGCAATAAACAGTCTAGTACAAGTGTCCTTATGATAAAAGGATTTTTTTCCTTCTGGGTAGATGCCCAGTAATGGGATTGCAGGATCAAATGGTAGGTCTAGCTTGAGTGCTTTGAGGTTTCTCCATACTTCCTTCCAGAAAGGTTATACTAGTTTGCAGTCCCACCAGCAGTGTAAAAGTGTTCCCTTCTCTCCACATCCACGCCAGCATCTGCAGTTTTGAGATTTTGTGATGTGGGCCATTCTCAGTGGGGTTAGATGATATCTCAGGGTTGTTTTGATTTGCATTTCTCTAATATATAGAGATGATGAACATTTTTCATGTGTTTGTTAGCCATTCGTCTGTCATCTTTAGAGAAAGTTCTATTCATGTCTCTTGCCCATTGATATATGGGATTGTTGGCTTTTTTCATGTGGATTAATTTGAGTTCTCTATAGATCCTAGTTATCAACCTTTTGTCTGATTGAAAATATGCAAATATCCTTTCCCATTGTGTAGGTTGTCTCTTTGCTTTGGTTATTGTCTCCTTAGCTGTACAGAAGCTTTTCAGTTTAATGAAGTCCCATTTGTTTATTTTTGTTGTTGTTGCAATTGCCATGGCAGTCTTCTTCATGAAGTCTTTCCCCAGGCCAATATCTTCCAGTGTTTTTCCTACGCTTTCTTGGAGGATTTTTATTGTTTCATGCCTTAAATTTAAGTCCTTTATCCATCTTGTAGTACAGACTAAAATCTGGTATGCTGATGCCCCCAGCTTTATTTTTATTACTAAGAACTGCCTTAGCTATACGGGGGTTTTTCCAGTTCCATACAAAACGCAGAATCATTTTCTCCAAATCTTGAAAGTACGATGTTGGTGTTTTGATAGGAATGGCATTGAATAGGTAGATTGCTTTGGGAAGTATAGACATTTTAACAATGTTTATTCTTCCCATCCATGAGCATGGTATGTTCTTTCATTTCTTAATATCCTCTGCTATTTCCTTTCTGAGGATTTCATAGTTTTCTTTATAGAGGTCCTTCACCTCCTTCGTTAGGTATATTCCTAGGTATTTCATTTTCTTTGAAACTATGGTGAAGGGGGTTGTGTCCTTAATTAGCTTCTCATCTTGACTGTTATTGGTGTATACAAAGGCTAGTGACTTGTGGACATTGATTTTATATCCTGAAAAATTACTGTATTTTTTGATGACTTCTAGGAGTCTTGTGGTTGAGTCTTTGGGGTTCTCTAAGTATAAGATCATGTCGTCAGCAAAGAGGGAGAGTTTGACCTCCTCTGCTCCCATTTGGATTCCCTTTATTTCCTTGTCTTGCCTAATTGTATTGGCTAGAACTTCCAGCACTAT
The DNA here is from genome assembly GCF_027406575.1 of Nycticebus coucang. Lineage (NCBI taxonomy): Eukaryota > Metazoa > Chordata > Mammalia > Primates > Lorisidae > Nycticebus > Nycticebus coucang. Next base: position 88,178,289 of record NC_069796.1, on the reverse strand, counting down.
GTTGAATAGTAAAGGTGACAGAGGACAACCTTGTCTGGTTCCAGTTCTAAGAGGAAAAGCTTTCAGTTTTACTCCATTCAGTAAAATATTATCTGTGGGTTTGTCATAGATAGCTTCAATCAGTTTTAGAAATGTGCCACCTATGCCTATACTCTTCAGTGTTCTAATTAGAAAAGGATGCTGGATTTTATCAAATGCTTTTTCTGCATCTATTGAGAGGATCATGTGATCTTTATTTTTGCCTCTATTAATATGGTGGATAACGTTTATGGACTTGCGTATGTTAAACCAGCCTTGCATCCCTGGGATGAAGCCTACTTGATCATGATGAATGACTTTTTTGATGATAAGCTGTAATCTACTGGCTAGGATTTTGTTGAGAATTTTTGCATCTATATTCATGAGTGAGATTGGTCTGAAATTCTCCTTTTTGGTTGGGTCTTTTCCTGGTTTTGGTATCACGGTATGTTTGCTTCATAGAATGGGTTGGGGAAGATTCCTTCTTCATCAATTTTTTTGGAATAATTTCTGCAGTATAGGAATAAGCTCTTCCTTGAAGGTTTGATAGAATTCTGGAGTGAAGCCATCTGGACCAGGGCATTTTTTGGTTGGAAGATTTTTTATTGTTTCTTTGATCTCAGTGCTTGAAATTGGTCTGTTCAGGAGCTCTATTTCTTCCTGGCTAAGTCTAGGTAGAGGGTGTGATTCCAAATATTTATCTATTTCCTTCACATTGTCAAATTTCTGGGCATAGAGTTTCTGGTAGTATTCAGAGATGATCTCTTGTATCTCTGTGGGATCAGTTGTTATTTCCCCTTTATCATTTCTGATTGAGGTTACTAGAGATTTTACTTTTCTATTGCTTGTTAGTCTGGCCAATGGTTTATCTATTTTATTTATTTTTTCAAAAAACCAATTCCTTGTTTCATTAATTTTCTGAATGATTCTTTTGTTTTCAATTTCATTGATCTCTGATTTGATTTTGGATATTTCTTGTCTTCTACTGAGTTTAGGCTTAGATTGTTCTTCTTTTTCCAATTCCATAAGATGGCTTGTGAGATTGTTGATGCACTCTCTTACTGTTTTTCAAATGTAGGCATCTAAAGCGAGGAATTTTCCTCTCAAAACTGCTTTTGCAGTATCCCACAGGTTTTGGTAGCTTGTGTCTTCATTGTTGTTATGCTCAAGGAAGTTAATGATTTCCTGTTTTATTTCTTCCTGCACCCATCTGTTATTCAACAGAAGTTTGTTTAATTTCCATACCTTTATGTGGGGTCTAGCGCTTTTGTTAGAGTTGAGTTCCACCTTTAGTGCCTTATGGTCTGAGAACATACAAGGTAAAATTTCAATTCTTTTGATTCTGTTGATATTTGTTTTGTGTCCCAGGATATGATCCATTTGGGAGAATGTTCCATGGGGTGATGAGAAGAATGTATATTCTTTATCTTTGGGATGGAGCGTTCTATATGCGTCTATCAAGCACAGAATAGACAAAAGAAAAGGGGTTCTAGGGTCTAGGTTCTAGGGTCTCATTTAAATCTCTTATATCTTTGTTTAATTTCTGTTTAGAGGATCTGTCCAGCTCTGTAACAGGAGTGTTAACGTCCCCTGTTATTATGGTATTATCAGATATCATATTGCTCAGACTGAGTAAGGTCTGTTTCAAGAATCTGGAAGCATTTAAATTGGGTGCATAAATATTTAGAATTGAATCATCTTCTTGTTGTATTTTTCCCTTGACCAATATAAAGTGACCATCTTTGTCTTTGTTGACTTTAGTTGCTTTAAATCCACATGTATCTGAAAATAATATTGCAACTCTTCTTTTCTTCTGAATTCCATTTGCCTGAAAAATTGTCTTCCAACCCTTGACTTGGAGATTTAATTTGTCTTTTGAAGCCAGGTGTGTTTCTTGCAGACAGCAAATGGATGGCTTGTGTTTTTTAATCCAGTCAGCCAATCTATGTCTCTTCAGTGGGGAATTCAAGCCATTAACATTTATTGAGATAATTGATAAGTGTGGTAGTATTCTATTCGTCTCATTTTGTGAGAGTCCATTCCTTAGTTTTATCTTTTGCATCAGTGTGGAGGTTAGGTTCTGTCCTTTAATTTCTGAGTTCTTACTTTGCTGCTGATCCATTGTGGTGGTCAGTGTGCAGAACAGGTTGAAGTATTTCCTGTAGAGCTGGTCTTGTTGTGGCGAATTTCCTCAATGTTTGTATATCCGTAAATGATTTGATTTCTCCGTCAATTTTTTTTCTTTTTTTTTTTTTTATTGTTGGGGATTCATTGAGGGTACAATAAGCCAGTTACACTGATTGCAATTGTTAGGTAAAGTCCCTCTTGCAATCATGTCTTGCCTCCATAGAGTGTGACACACACTAAGGCCCCACCCCCCTCCCTCCATAGCTTAGCAGGGTACAGAATTCTGGGCTAGAAATTGTTCTGTTGAAGTAGATTAAAGGTAGATGACCATTTTCTTCTTGCTTGGAAAGTTTCATTAGAGAAGTCTGCGGTCACTGTGATGGATTTGCCCCTATAGGTCAAGTGGCGTTTACTCCCGGCAGCTTGCAGAATCTTTTCTTTTGTCTTGACTTTGGACAGGTTCATCACAATGTGTCTTGGAGAAGCTCAGTTAGAGTTGATATGACCTGGGGTCTGATATCCCTCTGAAAGCGGTGTGTCAGAATCTTCGGTGATATTTGGGAAATTTTCTTTTATAATATTCTCTAGTATTGCTTCCATTCCTCTGGGGCATTCTTCTTCCCCTTCTGGGATTCCTATAACTCGTATGTTGCAACGCTTCATAAAGTCCCATAATTCTGACAGTGAACGTTCTGCTTTTTCTCTCTTCTTTTCTGCCTCTTTTACTATCTGAGTTATCTCAAGAACTTTGTCTTCTACCTCTGAAATTCTTTCTTCTGCATGGTCTAACCTGTTGCTGATACTTTACATTGCGTCTTTAAGTTCCCTAATTGACTGTTTCAGTTCCTTCAGCTTTGTTATATCCTTTTTATATTCTTCATATCGTTCATCTCTTATTTGATTCTGTTTTTGATTTTCTTTTGTTTATTTTCCACTTTATTAGCAGTTTCCTTCATTGTTTCCATCATTTCTTTCATTGTTTTCAACATGTGTATTCTAAAGTCTCTTTCTGTCATTCCTAACATTTCTTTATAGGTGGAATCCTCTGCAGTAGCTACCTCATGGTCCCTTGGTGGGGTCGTTCTGGTCTTGTTCTTCATGTTGCCTGGAGTTTTCTGCTGATTCTTCCTCATGAGTGATTTATTTTATCTGTTTCCTTGCCCTAATTTTCCTTTCACTTCCTCTTGATCTTTAAGTTCTCGTGCCGTTTTTCCACTGTTTTAGTCCTCTTCTTGGGGTCCAGAAGTCTCTCGCTGACTCCCTGTATCCTCACAGGAGTGATGACCGGTAGATCCCACCAGCCAGAGATGCCTGGAGTCCTATCTCTCCAGACTCATGGTGCCCAGATGCAAGGAAGCTGTTACTCGGCCGCCATCTTGCTCTCAACCCTCCTCTAATGGAAGTTTTAGCCATTGCAATTAGGGAAGAAAAGACGATGAAGGGTATCCATATAGGATCAGAAGAGATCATACTTTCTCTCTTCGCAGGTGATATGATTGTATATCTGGAAAACACCAGAAATTCTACTACAAAACTCTTAGAAGTGATCAAGGAATACAGCAGCGTCTCAGGTTACAAAATCAACATTCATAAATCAGTAGCCTTTATATATACCAACAATAGTCAAGCTGAAAAAACTGTTAAGGACTCTATTCTGTTCATAGTAGTGCCAAAGAAGATGAAATATTTGGGAATTTATCTAACAAAGGATGTGAAAGATCTCTATAAAGAGAACTATTAAACTCTAAGAAAAGAAATAGCTGAAAATGTTAACAAATGGAAAAACATACCATGCTCATGGCTGGGAAGAATCAACATTGGTAAAATGTCCATATTACCTAAAGTAATATACAATTTTAATGCAATCCCTATTAAAGCTCCACTGTCATACTTTAAAGATCTTGGAAAAATAATACTTCATTTTCTATGGAATCAGAAAAAAACTCGAATAGCCAAAACATTACTGAGCAATAAGAACGAAGCAGGAGGAATCACGCTACCAGACCTCAGACTATACTATAAATCAATAGTGGTCAAAACAGCATGATACTGGCACAAAAACAGAGAAGTAGATGTATGGAACAGGATAGAGAACCAAGAGATGAATCCACCTACTTACCATTATTTGATCTTTGACAAGCCAATTAAAAACATTCAGTGGGGAAAAGATTCCCTATTTAACAAATGTGCTGGGTGAACTGGCTGGCAACCTGCAGAAGACTGAAACTGGACCTACACCTTTCACCATTAACTAAGATAGACTCTCACTGGATAAAAGATTTAAACTTAAGACATGAAAGTATAAAAATACTAGAAGAGAGTGCAGGGAAAACTCTTGAAGAAATCGAGCTGGGTGAGTATTTTATGAGGAGGACCCCTCGGGCAATTGAAGCAGCTTCAAAAATACACTACTTGGACCTGATCAAACTAAAAAGCTTCTGCACAGCCAAGAACACAGTAAGTAAAGAAAGCAGAGGCTCTGTCCTAGAAATTGGTGTTCTTGACCATAGTACTGGGCACCCACCAGGCAGGAGAATGTTATTGAATAAATGAATTCTCAATAAATAAATGTTAGCTCTTCCCTCTCTGCCATTCTGTACAGGGTCTAGCGGGTAGTTGTAGGGACGGAGGTGAAAGTGTGGGGACAGAAGCAGGGTGAACAGAGGCGGTGGGTGCAGGCATCGGACCTGACATGCTGGGGTTCTGGTCTCCACTCTCCCACATGCAAGCTCTGAAGACTGCAGCAAATTGCTTCATCTCTTTGGGGGAGGGTCTCAATTTTATCATTAGCAAATAGGAGCATTAATAGTAAGAATGACAAGAGCTTTAAACTTATAAAACTCTCCGCACAGTGTCTGGCCCAGGGAAGCACCTGATTAAGTCTTCATCCTCCTCCTCATCACCATTATTAGAAAATTTTAATTAATTGGAAGAAAGAAAGTGTATTACTTAGACATTGCTGGGTTAAAGCCAAAGCTTGCTGGCTTAAAACCACCAGCATTTTATTTATTCATTTATGTAGGAGAGCCTCTGCTCTTGAGCGTCTAAGCTGAGACCTAGTGTGTAGTAAACACTCCAAGCTACTCTCTCCTGTTGGCCTCCCTGGGTAGGCAGCAGCATCTTCATCTCACAGATGAGCCTAAGGGAAAAGAAACTCACCGTGGTCATGTAGGCATTGGAACTGAGGTGGGCCTGATCCCAGACCTGGGTTTCCAAGTTCACAGTGCCCCCCACCTTCCACCATCCAACTCCTTGGGCAGGGAGGCTCCAAGTCTCCTCCAAACTAAAGACCCCATTCCCTTTCTTTGACTTTTTTGAGTCTTAGTTTCAGTCCCCCAAAACCTCCCTGATCGGAAGTGTTTCATTTTTTTTTTTTTTTTGTAGAGACAGAGTCTCACTTTACCACCCTCGGTAGAGTGCCATGACGTCACAGGACTCACAGCAACCTCCAGCACTTGGGCTTCTGCGATTCTCCTGCCTCAGCCTCCCAAGCAGCTGGGACTACAGGCACCCACCACAACGCCCGGCTATTTTTTGTTGCAGTTCAGCTGGGGCTGGGTTTGAATCCACCACCCTCGGTATATGGGGCCGGCGCCCTACTCACTGAGCCACAAGCACCACCCAAGCAAGCACTTTCCACTGGATTGTGCACACAGCTAGGGAATGCTGGGCACCCACCCGGCACCTGCTGGGCACTGGGGAAGGGGTGGCTCAAAGAGGAGGCTCAGTCCCAGCTGCCTCAAGGAGCTTCAGGGGGAGGTGGTAGCTGGTTTGAAATACTAGGGTGGGGGGTGGTAAGTTACAAAGGGACTGAAAAATCCTCCTTTCTGTTCACATGGCCTCAGGAAGTAGCAATTGTCAACACCAGCAAGTCGTAGCAGCATCTGGCATGCTGACCTGTTTCCTCAAGTCTGGGGTCAGGCCAGGGGCACGGGGTCAGACTGGACCCGAAGGGGTGGAATCCTGGCTTTGCCTATCCATATAGGACTCGGCAAGGGACCTGTCTGTTCCAAGTCTCAGTTTCAGCATCTGGAAACGAGAGGCAATACTGATTCCTCGGCATCACTTAGAAATTAAATGTGGCAACGTGTGAAAAGGCCTTAGAAAATGCCCATCGTCACGTAAGCCTGGCAGAGGTCCTTAAACTTTTTAAACAAGGGGCCAGCTCACTGTCCCTCAGACTGTTGCAGGGCCAGACTATAGTCTAAAAAAAAAACTATGAACAAATTCCTATGCACACTGCACATATCTTATTTTGAAGTAAAAAAACAAAACGGGAACAAATACAATCACACCGCTTCGTGTGGCCTGCGGGCCATAGTTTGAGGACCCCATAGTTTTACTCAAACTTGCTAGATGCCAGGCCCTGTTCTCAGCACCTTACAAATTTAATTCATTGACTCCTATAAGTGTACAAGAGAGGTGCTGTTCTTCCCATTTTTTTAGGAGGAAATAGAGGCAGAAAGGAATTAGGTGAACTTGCTCACAGTCGGAAGTAGCTCGAGAGGCTGCTCCAACGCCCGATGTCCTAACCAGCACACCCTCCCGCCCCTATAAACAGTGTGCAGACGGTACATGTTGAGTGGGAAATGTTTGTCAAATATCACTATGTACTATGATGTCGATTTTTAAAAAAGCTTGACTGCATAAGGATAAATGTTAAAATCTTGAAAGCAAACGTCTCTTAGTGGTAGAAGTCCATGTGTTTTTGTTACTTTATTGTCTATATTTTCCAATTTACTCAAATGAATACATATTAATTTTTAGAAGCAGAAAAAATGTTATTTAAAGTATGTTTCTCACTATCTGCTATGCCAGGCTTGCCTCGGGACTACGCATATATCAAAGGGTATTAGACAGTCCTCGTGTGCCAGGCAGTATCTGGAAAGCTCCAGCCTGAGCCCGAATAGATGCTTAGTAAATGTGTAACCTCTTTCCTCAAATAGCAGCAAGTATTTCCAAGGTTTCAGGAGTCCCTGGAGACACCCCAGTAGGCTTCTTCCTAAACTGGTTGCATCTTTTCCAAAACTGTTGTGAACAAACTGAACAATATCCTAATGATCTTGTTTCTTTATTTTCACTCTGAAGATAAGCCTCTGGGTTTTCCCAGAGGTTCGGATTTTGAAGCCCCCCATTTAATGGTTTGGGTTTTACTGGCTATGTGCCTCTGTGTTGATGTCTAAGCACCAGCAGGTGAAATCTGGGATAGCTGGAAGGATTCTTTCCAGATCATTCCAGGGGGGTCACAGTAAAGCCAGCCTTTGCCCTTCCCCAGCTGTGTGATCTTGGCGAGATTCGCAGACTTCCCTCATGCCTCCGTTCCTGCCCTGTGAAGTGAAAACTTGCTGGATGCCAGGCCCTGTTCTCAGCACCTTACAGCCCTCCTCACAGGGCTGTCCTGAGACTCAAACAAGAGCACACACAAGGAAACACTTGGCGAACTATCAATTTCCATCCAGAAACAAGAGGCAAGAAATACTTTTGAGCCGCTAAGACATAGTGGTCAGAAAAAAAGGCAGGAAATTGAGAACCCGAGAATAATCCCTTCCAACATCCAATTAGGAACCACGACCCTGCATCAGATTACACTTACTCCATGCTCACTTCATTTCTTTAAACCTCGAGTTCCTTTGAGAGTGAAGACATGCCCTGTATCTGTCTAAACACGAAGATAGATTCTATAACGGCAAGGGCGTGGTGAGGCAGTGGGGGCAAAGCCCCTTTAGGAGTCCTTCCCATTCCGTCACACCTGGGGCGGGTAACACAACAAAGGGCTCCGCAGGAGGCCTCTGCTAGCCACTGTTTGAGCCCCTATCTCTCTTTTTTTTTTTTATTAAATCATAACTGTATACATTGATATGATCATGGGGCATCATACACTCGCTTCATAAACCATTTGACACATTTTTATCACAGTGGTTAACATAGCCTTTCTGGCGTTATCTCAGTTACTGGGCCAAAACATTTACATTCTACATTTACCAAGTTTCACAAATACCCCTGTAAGATGCACCACAGGTGTGATCCCACCGATTCCCCTCCCTCTACCCACACCCCCCCTTCCCACTTCCCCCTATTGTTAAGTTGTAGCTGGGTTATAGCTTTCATGTGAGAGTCCCAAATTAGTTTCATAGTAGGGCTGTGTACATTGGGTACTTTTTCTTCCATTCTTGGGATACTTTACTAAGAAGAATATGTTCCAGCTCCATCCATGTAAACATGAAAGAGGTAAAGTCTCCATCTTTCTTTAAGGCTGCATAGTATTCCATGAGATATCATCTAACTCCAATGAGACTAGCCTATATCACAAAATCTCAAGACCAGAGATGTTGGCGTGGATGAACCCCTATCTCTCTTGACGGATGTCTCTGTGTCACAGTGGATGTGTCACAGCTCCAGATAGGAAGTCACAAGACGCACGCTCCCATCAGAGCATCCCTGGGCTCCAGATTCCTCACCCCACCCACCCGTGGAGCGTTACCGTGGACAGTCCCAAGTTCCCTTCTGCTCTCAGAGGCTGGGGCTCTGCTGGGCTGACCCTGGGCAGTTCCTCCCTCAGCCCCAGCCTGGGAACGTGTCATTTACGTGGGGCTCCCTCTCGCTCTCCATGCGCCCCCAAGGAGTCCTCCCCTCTCCTCTGCTCCCCGGCTCCTTGGAGACCCCTACGTGAACATTCGAGTGATGAAACAAATGGCAGGATGAGGGGGGAGCAAGTTCCAAGAGAGACAGCACAACCCAGAGGCACTGGACACGAGGGCTGGTGGGTAAAGCCGCACCCTGGTAGGCACCTGGGAGAACCTCCTGGAGCCCCAGTGGAGGACCAGCCCCACTCTCCCAGGCCTGTCTGAACTGGAGGATGAAGAGATGGACCAGATGTGCCTGTGCCCTTGAGGAGCACACAGTCTGGTGAGAGACGGGGAGGGGACGAGGAAAAGAACAAGGAGCTGGGACAGGGCTCATCAGCACCATGGGCCCTGGGGCAGAGGGAAACCAGACAGGCAAGGACCAACACTTTCCAGGCACTGAGGGCGGGCCAGCCACCCTGCCTAATTCACTCACTCCTTACAAAAGCTTATTTTACAGGGAGAGAAACTGAAGCTCAGGGCCACCAAGACCACCTGGTCCAAGGTCCCTCGGCTGGTAAGCGGTGTGGTGGGAATTCACAGCAGTGCAGGTCTGGCTCTGCAGGCCTGTCCTCAGGTTTCTGAAATGGATCTCAACAAGAGACAGAGCCTCCAGCGCTCGGGTGTGCACGGAGTGTTTGGACAGAGCATTTCCACAATCTTCCTGGGGTCCTCAGAGTTCCCAGCCTCCAGAGCATAAATAAGCCAGAGCAGAGAGCAGAGGGTTTCCCTGTGTGATCCATGTTCAGATCAGACGCCTGCAGCACCTGACGTCTTCAGGGCTGGTCTTGACTCAGCTTGGCACACAGATTCCCCAGGGCCCCAGTGGGCTGCTGGTGCCCAGGTCCCGGTGAGACCGAATCTCAGGAGACCCACTTCATTTTCTCCGATGTCTTCCTCTCTGGCATTGATTAGCCTGGCCTGAGGGCCTATGCCTGGGTGGGAGGACCCTAAGTTGTACTCACAAATGTGCTTCATGAATGCGAGCCTGGCCACCTGCAGATTCCAGGCCTACACAGAGCACACCCCACAGCAGTATGAGGTGAGGAGCACCGTGACACTTTCCATTTGGAAAAAAGGAAACCAGTCCAGAGAGGACCCAGCTACCCCAGGAGGCCCAGCTCTGACGTCCCAGGCTTCCTGTCCCTTGCACGGCCTCTTTGTCACCATCTCAGTGGCTCTATTAATAACGTGAGGGGAACTCGAGTTTTTCTTGAGCACCTACTATGCATCACAGCCTGGGCTAGACTCTGACTGACCTTGAGCCACCACATCTCTTGTGGGTTTTCCACACTCAGCTGGCTGTTCTGCCCCCTTGGTCCCAGCTCCATCCATTCCCGGGCCCAGGAGGCCAAGCCTAAGGCTGACCCTAAGGGTGACGCTCGCGCCCAAACTGGGCCTCTGGCTTCCAGTTTGGTTCAGCCAATGGGAGGCACAAGCAGGAGCCTGGAGGGAGGGAGAGAGCGGGTTCCAGAACCTATTTTCTGCTCTCTCAGGAGCACAGAATAAGAGGCAGCACACCCTCCTTGCCCTCTGACCCTAGGGTGGTAACGGCTTCCCGCTCTCACCACCCTAGTTTACCCCTTATTCTGTCCCTGAGGGGGGACACACCTCTGCTTTCCTACAGCCTGTGGCACAGCTGCAGACCCCCAGTGTGGGGCCAGCGTGGTAGAGGTAAGGAGGTCTGCGGCAGAGACGCGGGGGTGCCCAATACCTGTGTCCCAGACCTGGAAACCCCAGCCCTCCAATGGCACCCCTGTGTGCCGACTGCAATGAAAGAAGTCCTGCCAGCAGTGACCTTGGCCTTTAGGAGACAGCCACTGAAATAAGGGTGACAGTAAGGAAGAGTGTAAGGCTCAGCCCCTCATTTGTCAGCATCCTCACGGGTCCCTTCATGGAGCGTCTCTAACACGAAGAGTTGTAATATGTTCTTTTACTCTTCGTATCATTTAAACAAATTGCTACCTCAGTTGCCCCTTTGGGGGTGTCACCTCTCTCCTGCCAGATCCCATTGGCAAAATGCGGACACTGAGCTGTGTGACCTATGAGAATAACCTCCCCTTTCGCTACTGAGCCCAGGGATAACAGTTGGAAGATTTTTCCCAGAAGTACACAGACGACCTGGCGGCCTGGCCAAACAGCCCTGGGCAGAACGCAAGCTCAGGGTCAGATGAGAACACAGGGTCTCAGAGAGGCTAAGAAGCTCCCCCTAGATCGCTGACTGGCAAGGGGCAGGGCAGCTCCCCGCACTGCGGCCCCGGAGCCTCCCACGTGGACCACCCATTTGGGTGCTCACTCTGAGGTCCTATCACTGTCATGGAAGCCTGACCGTGGCCTCCTCCAGATTACAGACCAACCCTTCCCTGAGTCCTGGTGATGGAAAGGAAACCCAGGCACACCAGCCGGCTCATCCCTCTGGGAGCCCGACAAAATCAGGGCTGCTTTCTCTGCCTTCGGCTTTAAAAACTAAATATAGAAAGTTTGAAAGCGCGAGCTGTCAGCCCAGGCCAGGACCATGCCAGCCAGCTGAGTCGCGGCATGAGATGAGGTGCATCTAGGTGTCGGGCCCTTTCCAGGCACCTCTCTTCTTTCTGCAAGAGGCTCTCCCCTCTGTAGCTCACAGGCTCTTGTCCAGACCCCGATGGCCACTGTGAGCTTGAAAGGAACTTGGCAGTTTACTTGTCTTTCTCCCCCAAGCACCTGTGAGCACCAGAGGAGTCGGGGTGGGAAAAACAAATCATCTCTGTGACCCCGAATGGGGCACACAGCAGGCAGTCAGTACCTATGGGGGACTGAGGAAGTGTGTGCTCACATGGCTTGTCAGCTTTGGTGGCAAACAGAAGTTAAATTAACCGAAGAGCTAAAGAGTGGTGAGGGGAAGTGCCTCGGCATGAAGTATTCAGCTAATAAGTGGTCAAAGGAGGACAGAATGAACTATCTCCTACCACAAGCACTAATGAATTTGTGAATCTAGGTATCGGGCACTATTGGACATTAACATTATAGAAAGAGAGACAGCCAGACGCATGCGTCCTAAGGAAAGATGTGAACCACCAGTAAAGGAGCTGAAAACCAGTGAATCGGGATTATATCAAAGCTCTAGATCTAATGGCCCATTCAAGGACAGAGGATGGTGGGACACCGCAGGGACACCCTCAGCTCCCGTGAATAACCGTAGGACAGTGACCTGGTTTCTTCAACAGAATACTGCAAGAAAACAAAAAGAGGAGGAGGGAGCTAAAGATTAAAAGAGTTAAAAGGTGTACCAGAAGACTGATGGATGAATGGATAAACCAAACACGGTCTGTCCGTCCGTGCCATGGAAGCTTATTCATCCTTGCAAGAAGGAAATTCTGACACAGGTTCCGACATGGATGAATCTCAAAGACATTGTCCTAAGTGAAACAGGGCAGTCACAAAAGTACACATAGTGTCTGATTCCACATAGGCAAAGTCCCTGGGGTAACCACACTCATGATCGGAAAGTAGAGTGGTGGTTTCCAGGGGCTGAGGAGAGGGGGGAACGGGGTGTCAGTTTAGCAGGGACAGAGTTTCAGTTTCGAAAGATGAAGACGTTCTGGAAGTGGATGGTGGTGATGGTTGCATAACAATGGCAAAAATAGTAAATTTTTTAATGTATAGGTTATCACAAAAAGACACGCACAGCCTGCAGACCTTGTTTAGATCCCGATTCAAACAAACTACCAAAAAAAAATTAACACGGACTGAATAGTTGATGAAATTAATGAGTCATTGCCTATTTGAGGCGCGATGATGGTAGGATGACGGTTTAAAGTTTTACGAATTAAATGGAATGTCTAGTTCTACTTCACAATGATATGGGTGGTGGGAAGGAGGTGGTGCAGGGATGAAACAAGATGGCTTTTGAGTTGACCATTGTTGAAGCCGATGGTGACTACGTGGAGGTCCTTGTGTTATTCTGTCTACTTTTGCAAATGTTTGAAAATTTTCAAAATGAAATAGTTTAAAAAATGAAGTTGAATCCAGTTCTCTCATTATCTGAGTTCTCCCGGGCAAGTGATGTCCCCTCTCCCCCACATTCCTTCTTCAAGCAGTTTTCATTGAAAACCTCACCTCTTCCAAGAAGCCTTGGCTGAAGGCATCCTCTGTAAAACAGCACCCTCCTCATTTCCCACCCAGTCTCCCTGCCCCGCCCTTCTTTTCTTCTTCCATGGCATTAATTAGGATTTAAATTTATAGGATGTGTGAATCTGTGTAGCCTTTGTCTTCCCACTGGCTCATTCATAACTGCAGCTCATACACTGAGAAGCCACCTGCACACAAGGGACCACAGGTAAGTCCTGGTCACATGAATGAATGAATGAATGAAAGACACCACCAGCATGAATGAATGAACCACCCATGACATGACAACTGCTCCTCCAGGCCAACATGAGCAGTACTGAGATGAGGCTCTGGCCCCATGCCCGTCAGACTAGATGCTAATCACCACTATTTCATCCCCAAACCAACCCATACTTTTCTTGCATTTCAGCTTTCTGATCCCACAGCTCCTGGCTGGATGTCTGTCTTCTTGACCAGGATTAGAGATTCCACTCCAGAGTTCTGAGTGTTTGAAACAATGGTGTGAGCAAAATGCTCCACCCTAAGGTGGAGAACAACTCACCACCTCCCAGTGAGAAGTGGGATGCCGGAGGAGCTGATGATTAAACCAGCTCAGAATAAAAGAGAGGGAAGGCTGAACTGGCAAAAAATGGAATGAATCATGCTGACCAATGTGGAAAAGCCCTCAGGGTTTACAACAGAGTGGGTTAAGTCTGGGATGAGCACAGACGCAGAAGGACCTGTTCAGTAAAAGGGTCGGGCTTCTATTCACGTGAGAAAACTATTTACGTGAGAAAACTGGTGGTATAAGATTTTGAGGCATTTGGGGGGGGGGCGGTTAGGAGCAAAGAGATTATAAGAAAATCTGTGAAAAATCCATATGTATATTTCTATGAATGTCAAGGACAATGAAAAGAAAATATATGATCTATAGAAGACACTGAATAAAAGAAAATAGAGCATTTTATCCCTCTTAACATTTCTGCATTAAATTTTCAGTAAGTTGCCAATCAACTTCCCTTGTTTTATTGCTAACAATATGAGTGGTAATGCTACAAGCCTCCCTGAGTTTGTAAGTGAAGAGTTGATGTGATAGGCAGAGACACAGTTACGAACCCTGCATTCAGTTGCCCCTTCCTTTTTAGTAACAGGACACCAGCTTTGTTTGGGGTTGCAATGTGTCCAACTATATTCACAGTTTTCTTTGCAGCTAAGTATAGCCATATGACGAAATCCTGGAATTAGGAAAATATCAGGGGAAGTTGTTATCTGGAAATTCTGAGAAGACACCTTAAAGTGTTCCCTAAAGAGAATAATTTTTCCCACTGTCTCACCACCATCAAACACCTATTTTCTATTTCTTGGAACTTGGACTTAATGGCTGGCACTTCAGCAGCTATTTTGGGTCATGAGGTAACTTTGAGCTTAGTTCAATGGAAACTTTGAACTAAGATATGGGAGCCTAATGCCTATGGACCACCTGCCCCATAAGATGTCTGAATTCCTTCCCCTTGTGATGGAGAAATAAGCTTCTGTCTCATTAACCCATCATTATACGCGATACACAGCCAAAATCCCTTTATAACTCAAACACATTTCCCTGCATGTTAAGGAAGTCACAGGGAGACTTGGAAGTTTAAAACAGAAAAAAGTATTGAGTCACCTTTTTATCAACTACCCTAAATTTTCTCTTATTGGCCTCCTGATATACAGAATTTATAGCACAAGTGTTATTCCCAAAGACTTCCTAGCAAACTATTAATCTTTTTTACTCTGCCTTCTCTGGCTTCCTGAAGCTTCTCTGCAAAACCCTCTATTTCCTGGGGTTCCCTCTTCTCATAACCCCAGCTCATGGATATTCTCATTATTGCCAACGGAAGCGACCCATTTGTGCTGACTAAAACACAAATTGTCATGCAGCATGCTAGGGCATCTTACTGGGCAGGAATTACAGCGTCTTCTTTCCATTCTATACTTGCTATACTCAATGCACACATTTGGTGCTGCTGTTTTCATGACAAGGCCGGTGCCTTGTGCCCTGTGGCCAACTTCCTCCTGCATTTCAACCCAGAGCAAGAGCATCACACTATGTGGGATTAGGTGTTCTGGCAGGCATACCCAGCTCTGTCCCCTGACTTGCTGTGACTAAGCCAGGCACTTATTCACCTCAGCAACGCCTTGTCTTGAGCCTTGGTACACTCATCTATGAAATGAGAGCCCTCTAAGTCTTCACCTCATTTTACCACACGATCTCTAAAATTTTCTCTGTGCTAATGAGAATCGGCCTTATAAACACAAATATCCCTAACTGTCAGTCATTCACAACTTAGTGAGAAATCATTAAATCAACTGACTTTCCTGATAAGGGCACAGGAAACCGGCCTATATTTCAGAATGGAGTGGGAGAGCATATGATTACAAAGTAAGGAGAGTGTGGAATAAGAAACTGAGGTTCAGAGAGGCCCCCACAGCTAGTCAGGGGCAGGTCCAGTATTGGCAGTCCAGCCCATCTCATTCTGAGCCCTTGCCCATTGTTCATCTCCCAGCAAACAGCACTGGGAGAACACCCTTCATAACTGAGAAATACAAATATGAAAATATGTCCCTTTATAAGGTGACATTTGTGCTCCTAATAATAATGGCACAGATAAAATATCCATAGTAAATGGACTGACAGATGGCATGTACTAAATACCAGTCCTTCCAACAACAGAAAAACTGAATTTCAAAGCTGAAGAGTGAGTCTAAAGTCCTCCCGCCCTAGAGCTCTCCACACCTTCTGTTTCTCTCCATCCTTTCCTATAACACCACATCCTCTAGCCCCCTTCTCCTGCTGTTTCAGACCTCTTCCCCAAACCAGCAATCCCTGGGCTCCTGGGCAGCTGATGTCAATGTGGCAGTGTGCCGGGGAAGTCGGGCTGAGGATGAGTTAGAATCCATCCCCTCCTCTGCTCAGAGTCATTTCCTTCCCATCTCCTCCACTTCCAAAGAAAAAATAAAAAGGGAAATAATATTTTCTCATCTAAGAGAATTTGCACTATAGACAACCAGCTACAATAAAATACAGTGTGTATTTGGAAGTATCATTACAATAAAATCGAGTAACTAGTTCATGCATTCAATCAGCAAACGTGTATTGAGCCCTAGTAGGTAGACAGCAGGCGCTGTTCTAGGCTCTGGCGGATGCATCTGTGAACAAATCAGTGCCGGGGAGTAAGAAGTAGCCTGAGCCTGAACCTATGCTGAAAGCAGAGGGGATGAGACCTGCTGATGGATGGATCTGAAGACTTGCACATGGAGACAGGTAGAGGGATGGGGGTCGGTGGGGAGAGAACAGAGGTCGAGCTCACTGTCAGCTTCCTTTACTCTAATGAATTTCTGCAGAAGCCAGCACAAAGCCAGCCAAGTCACCCCTCAGGACAGGCTGGCTGCCAGGCTCCTCTGTGAAGGGCACCTGTCCCAGGTGATCACCCCTCATCCTGACCACTGTCCTGCACAGGATGGGCTTGAGTCCCGCTGTGAGAGTGTTGGTGGCTGAAATGCTCTGCTCTTATCAGCTTTCCCTGCTCTTACCATGTGACCTTGTTGGGAACAGAGGAGTCTAGGTCCCCTGCCACTGCTGTTCAACCTATCACAGGACTTATTCTGGTGTACAGCAGGCCTGAAGCCCAACCCTTGGCGTGACACTAAACCTCCTGGCTGAGCCCAGCCTGGTTAGCTGAACCCTCGTGAACCTGCAGACCTGGCAGAGTGAGAACGAATGGTGGAAAGTCACCAAGTCTGGGCTGGTTTATTGGGTGGTAATACTGTAGCTCTAGTTGATTTACACAGAGAGGTTAAGCAGCTTACCTAGAGACACACAGCTATTAAGCCCCAGCCCTGTGATGGATCCCAGTGCCTTGGATCCTTGTCCAGCACTAACCTCTCAGCTTGAGCTGGACTGTGAGGAGTAGCAATAAATTCCTCAGAGGACCAAGGACACAGGTACTAGGACTATTTGGGGATAAAGGACTTGGAGGCTTTCGTGGTCGAAGTACCCTAATTATGCCAGTGAGCAGAGAATTCCATCCCATGGCCCCGAGGCAGGGCTGTTCAGGCCAAGCCCTGGCTCCAGACTCCTGAAGCAGACAGGAGGGTGCATAGGAGCAGGGTACGGCCACCCTTGCATTTTGCAAGATGGATGGCTACACTGGGGTGGCCTTGGGGACTCTTCCATGAACTGTTGGCCACATACTGCTGATGTGCCACCTCTGGCTCTGAGTCAGCAAAACCACTGTGCTGGGGCCACACTGAGCCTTTGTGCAGAATCACAAAAAGATGCCCCTTCCAGGTGGACACAGCTGCCAGGACGTGGCCAGCACAGCCAAGACACACAAAAGGCACCGATTCCTCCAGACAAGCACAGCCCTTGGCAAGGAGACAGCAGGGCTGGATTTCATCTACTTTTGCCCTTAGACTACGTGCCCTGCTCAGTACACAACCTGAGCAACCGGATGAGTGGCCCTGGAAGAACTGAGTTGGCAGCTACTTGGCTTGTGCCCCCTGACAGTGAGCCCTGCCCAGCAGGGATGCTACCATTCTATGTCACTCCCAGGACAGCACCAGTGCACCGTAGGCTCCTTACAGTCCATGTGTGTTCAATGAATGAACTGTCATAAAAACAGTGAGTTGGCTCCTCTAGACTTCTGCCTGTTCCAGGCTTCCACTTGTGTCAGGATGGAGGGGGAATTGATCTGGAGTCTAGCCCAGGGTAAGGAAACACCAGGAGACTGAGGTGAGGACAGCAGCAGTGGGGGCAGCAGAGCCCACCCTCATGCCCCTCAACCCCTCGGCATCACGCATGCTTCCCGAGGTTAAATTACTCTCCTGCTGTCCTTAGAGCTCGAGCCTTGAGGGCTGAGGGCCCCAGGGAGAACGTGGCTGAGGTTATGTAGCAGAAGAAAGAACTGATCTATGTTGGGAGGGAGTGGGGCGGGGGGGACAGGAGGAGCAGGGGCTGGGAGGAGGAGGGGCAGGGGATTAACACCAGACAGCAAACTGAGTGACACGGACCCCCACCCCTCCCCACTCAGGTACACTCAGGCCTTCCTGGGCCCAGCCGTGCCTGCAGGGGAGCGGCTCTGGAGCAGGATGGGCCAGCCTGCAACATGTTCATTGGTTTTAAAAACTTTCAAATGTAGTAAAAAGCCTTGGTCCAAGCAGCAGGTTTTAAAAAGTGTCAAATGTAGTAAAAAGTCTTGGTCCAAGCAGCAGGTTTTAAAAAGTGTCAAATGTAGTAAAAAGCCTTGGTCCAAGCAGCAGGTTTTAAAAAGTGTCAAATGTAGTAAAAAGCCTTGGTCCAAGCAGCAGTGAATTCTTCCAGATACACAAACATGGACACCTGGGGCATGGAGGCCACCCACTCCCTCCTACCTCCAAAAGGACCCAGACAAAATAGCCCTTGACTCCAAGAAAAAGGGTTTTCTAGAAGAGGTGGACGGGCAGACAGGATCAGAGAGCCTTGCTGGGAGAGTCCCAGACACACCTCGACAGCCACAGAGCTGAGCTCCCATCACCTTCAGCATCAAAGTTCCAAAGGAAACTCTGGGCAGGCTGGTTACCGCTCCGGGAATTCTCTGCTGCTCTGCTACACACGCCGGCTCCAAGCAGCAGCCACTTCATTCTAATCTCAGTTTGCCCTGAGACCTCTCCAGCTGCAGGCGCTATCTCCAGCTGAGTGCCACCGCTGCCCCCTCCTCATCACTGCACTCTAAGTTGTGAAGACAGCCGTGGCAGCACCTCAGCAGGTAGTGCCGTGTCCCTGGACTGCTCTCTGGTGCTTCACAGATGCCCACTCACCCCTCACAGCCATGCTGGGGGACACGTACCCTCATATCTCAGAGGAGAGTACTGAGAAGGCCAGGGGAGGCAGGGAGGGTGTGTGCCTAGCTCCCAGGCCACCTGCCTCCCCGGTACTACAGGGGATGAAGATGGGACAGGCCACACACTTGGGCTGTGAATGCCACAGCCGGCACCGGCCACAGGACACCTGCAGGGCTCCGTGCAGGAAGATAATGCCGTGGGGATGTAATTCCATTTTCCCAGGAGGAAGCCCAGCCTTCCGGGCCTTGGCTCAAGTCCACAGTCTGTGAGTGGTGGGCTGGGATGGGAGGCAGGACTGCCTTGCCTTCCTAACTCAGCCCAAAGGCCCCTTCTCTGCTGCCCTCAGCCTCCGAACCACCCAGCATTCCATCTGCCGTCCCCAGAGGACAGATCACAGCTTGCCAGCTGAGGTCACTCCTGCCCTGGAGCACCAGCAGATGGAAACACAGATGGCCCCCCTCGATGGGGACTGGGGACAAATGCCTGCTTACTAAGCCCATCCCCCAGCACGGGGCACCCTGTGAGCTCAGAGCCCTCAAGAGGCTGAAAGGCATTATTAGCACCTCACGGATGTCGCCAGTGGGGCTCTGGGCCACAGGTACCCTGCGTTTTACAAGCAGGAACCAAAACAACTAAAAGGGGCATGGGCAGCAGGGTCTGGCCGGAGCCCTGAAAATAACAAGCATTTATCTCCTCTGGCCTAGCATTTCCTTTCTTAGGATTTGACCCTCTGATATACGGTCACACATTGCCTAAAGTTGGGGATATGTCCTGATAAATGTGTCATTAAACAACTCTGCCCTTGAGTGGACATCCGAGGGTACACCTTCACAAACCCAGACGGCACAGCCTCCCACACAGCCTGTGCCCATCACTGCTGTGCACTCACCCGTCACGGACCCAACAGGCCTCACTGCCTCAAATATGTGCAGAGATGTACGTGTAAGAATTGTCATGACACTGCTGGTCTAAACAGCCAAGGATCAGAAACAAAACAACTCAAATACACACTGAAAGGGGACTGGCTGGATCCACAGGGTGGAGAACAACGAAACTGTTTGGAAAAATGAGTGAGAAACTTGTGTTCTGATGTGGAATGATTGTCAAGATTCGTTAGATGCAGGAAGGCCCAGAGCAGAGTGTGCCACACACCGCCTGCCACTGGGGTGGACTAAGACAGCCAAATGTGTGTGTCCCTGGGGCAGGGAGCTGCGTGCAGGGGGATGGAGGGGACTTCGGCAGTGTGGACTCCTGTGCCTTTTGAATTTTGAAGACTATATAGATATCATCTGTATTGAAAACATTTGTTAAATGGAACAAGAAAGTCACAGTAGGATTGCAAAAAAGGCAACACCTTTCTCCTGGTTCCTTCCACCCCAGGGTTAGAGAAACACCTGTGTCTCTGTTCCGCTACTACTCCAGCCCTGCCCTGGGGACAGGGGCTTTGGCTCATGCCTGCCCCTCCCTTCTAGGCCTTGTCTGCCCTGGCTGATCCCAGCTCATTTCCAGCCTCAGCTCAGTCTCATTTCCTTCAGGAAGCCCTCCCTGACTGCTTGTTGATCAGCTCCCTGCCCTGTGGCCCCCGGCCCCCAGGTTCTCTCTGCTCATGCCACTCAGTCAGCGTGGAGCCTGGAGGGGGGAACCTTGTGACTGGCCCCCTGCCCCTCACTTGTCCCTGAGGGAAGTGCTTGGTAGGCAGGACACCGTAGCCGCTCTGGCCAAATGCCTCCCAAGGCGCTCAGGGAAATGAATGGGCAGCAGCGGGAAGGATTACAGTGAGTACCGCCAGGGCTCGGCTAGCCCAGGGGGGACCTTTAGTGCAGTGCGGGAGGGACACATTTACCTCGCCAGGTTTAGGGCTCCTGCTCCAGGAAAGTTCACCACCGCTGCTTGCAGACTGTCTGTGTGACAAATTGTTTTCTGCTACAAAGCCAGGCTGGCCCATCTGGCCAGTCTCCAGAGGCCTCAGGTTCACTCAGGCTATCCTTCCCTGAATGCGGGGTGGCCAGAGACCAGCTCCTGCACTCAAGTTCCTGCCAGACCCTTCTGGGTCACCCAAACAGGTCCTGGCCCCTAGCTGGGCCCCACCTCATCCAGGCCACGGAGGGAGTAGCACAGGGCCACCACACACCTTTCAGAGGGCTGGGGTCTACATCCCAGACAAGGAGAGAGCAGGAGCCTGACATTCACCATCGCAAAAGAGCCTTGGGAGTCACAGCACAAAGCCTGAGCCACCCAAAGGTGCCAGTTCAGTGGGAATCCATGGCCTGAGGTAGTAAGTGGATTCTGGCTCAGAAACATGGTTTACTAAGGAATCATCAGGTCGCACTGCAAAGATGGCTTGGGCTTCCTTCAGTGGAACTTCCTGGGTCACCTCTCTGCTGGGCCCGGAATGTGAGAGCATCAGGAGGGGACATGGATGCCTGGGCCCCTCGGAGCGTCCTGGAGACCAGAAACCAGACTGCATGGCATCCTGCTAGCTCTGCAAAGGCCCCGCTGGCTGCCTTCCACCACACCAGGTCTCTGCCTTATCTCTGTCATGTCCCCAACACTGAAGCTTATGACATTGTCCCAAAATATGGGGGGAGGGGGAGGCAGAAGAGGGCATCACAAAACCAACATCACGGACCAGCTCTGCAGGTCACCTCCTACTTGTAGATAAGAGGTTGGTGGCTGAAACTGCAAAGTGATCACAGCAGTGGTTTCCAACTGGGACCCCCCCGCCCCAGAGGGGTGGTGACAGGAAGATCCCCAAAGACCAAGATAGGCAGCAGAGTCCATATTTCTCTTTCCTCCGCATCTAAGCAGACATGGCAGTTAGCACTAAACACATAGACGGATGCGGGAGGAACAGTCCAAGGATACAGGGATGGAGTTGCTTACCCATCACGAAGCCCGCAAGCTAATTAAACGGTAGTGACTCAATGTGCTGATGCTGCCTTTCTTTCACTCCAATAGCTCCCCAATTTTCCTCAAAATAGAAGGAAGTAGTTTCTATAACTGCACTAGGGTAAATTACGTGAGACATCAACATTGAGGAACCATGTGAAGGGTGTACAGGAACTCTTTGCAATTTTCATTCCAAGTAAAAAGTAAAAATACATTAACATAAAATCTGTAGACTTCGCCTACTTCCCAGGAGCCCTGGTTTTCCTGTCCTCATCCTCCCCTGTCCATCCATGAAGGGACAACCACCTCCAGGAGGAACCGAGTGAGGGGGTAGCACCGACCTTTCCCTCAAGCCCCTCACCAGTCCCCTCGCAGACATGATGTCCTCTGGTCAGTGAGCCAGGAACAGGTCTGGCATGTGTGGTCACATTACCCTGCACTCTCTCTGTGGGTGGGCTGCCCTTCTTCCCCTCCTGGGCACACACTTGAGTCAGGGCACCGTTCTCTGTCCTCAGGGAAGGAAGAGGTGCTGGACGGGAACAAGGCAGTGACTGCCTGCCCACTTCTCCTCCAGGGGCTCATCCACAGTTCAGTTTTCTGCCTCAGGGCCTTTGCACATGCCATGTCTGGTGCCTGCAGCACCCTCCCCCACCTCCTCCATGGAACTCTGCTCCACCATTCCTTTGTGGTCAACTTCTCATTCCCCTTTGCCACATAGAACTGACCCTACTCTGTGTCCCATCTCTCCTGGCACACATAACAGTTGACTGCAGGACGATTTACTTACATGTGTGTCTCTCCCGTTCCCTGAGGTCTCCAGGGCAGGGACCAGCATTGACTCATCTCTCTCCCCTGCACACCACATTGCCACATTGCTCAGCATAAGGCAGGTGTGGAGTCAATGGACCAATTAGAAGGTTCTGGCTGGTTTTAATGTTTTTAAGTGTAAAATATATAATTACTCAAATTAGGCATTTCATTTAGTAGACAAAAATCTTTCAGAATATGGTTGGTGCCCAGGGGCAGGAGAATAACGCAAATGTTCCACGGTTGACAATGTTAGGAGCTCCTAGGTCAGGTCTGGGCGCTCGGCCTCAGCACTGTTGACGTGTGGGCCAAATCATTCTTCACCACAGGAGGCGGGCTGTGTGTCCAGAGGTCAGCAGCGTCCCTGGCCTCTTCCCACTAGATCCCAGTAGCAGTATCTCAGTTGTGACAACCAAAAATGTCTGCAGACATGGCCATGAGGGCTAAAACTGTGCCTGGTCGAGAACCTCTGGACTATTTGTTCAAAAGGTTTTGGTACAGTAAATATTTCTTTTGCTACCTTGACATTTCTGAAGCCAAACTACTCAGAATGTGCAAGGCACAGTCCAGCATTTTCCCCAAGCTCTGACATCCAACACAGATCCCCAAGCCAAAGGCAAAACCACTTGCCACTAAATGAGGGCTTTGATTGCTACCAATTTCTTAAAGCACTCTCAGAAGGTTCTGCTTCAAATATTTATGGAGCCTGTGAAATGGCCCCGGAGAACGAGGGGACTGTTACATTTATAACTCAAGTGGTGATTTATTAACCTGGGGATTGCTGCAAATGCTTTGTCTAAGCTCTTGGTGAAAAGCCAGGATCCTCACTGGGCTCAGCAGCTCAGCAGGTGCAGGGCAGCCCACGGCCTGCAGGTCAGGGCAGGGCATTCCGCCTTCTTCATGCAGCTGTTGTCCAGGGGGTCCTGGCTCCACAGTGACCGCTTCCAGGCACGGTCCAGGATCACACATGAGCCCCAAGGGCAGGGGAAGCTGCAGACAAGAGGACAACGAAATGGTTTCTGCGTGACATGTTTACAAAGCTCTCTGATCACAGACATTACTGAAGGAATTGGTGACAGCCATAATTAGCATCTACAGAGCTCTTTCTGTGCCTGGCACCACGCACTGCTTGTGCGCTGGCCGGCTTCCTTGTATAGCTCAGGGGGGCACATGCTGTCATCGCCGCGTTATGAATGAGGAGACTGAGGTTGGGCCGGGTGAGGCTCTCTCGCCCTACCATCCAGCAGGAGCCTGACCATACGGTCACTAGCAGGTGTCCCTGTACAGTGGATGTCCTCTATAAATTTTCTCATTCTCTGTGACAAGAAAAAATGACCTTCCCTTCAAAGGGGAACCCCCTGCCCAGCACTTCCCAGGGCTTCCCCAATGTGATACTTAATTTTCCCAAAGAACAACTATCAGGCACCCTTTACAGATAAGGAAATAGTTACACATGTCAGACTCTTAAGTAATATAACTAATGTTATGGAGCCCCGACATGGCTAGCTCAGGGTTGAAACTCAAGCCCCCCTGATTTCCCTACACTTGCTGTCTCCTTTGCCAGCCACTGTATACACATGTCCCTTCCTGCCCAGCATCTCACACCTACCGAGCACCTGTCCTGCCATCATCAGAAAGGACCTCCTCACTCAGGGACCCGAGTCTTCCCTGCACCTTCTCTCACCCTATCAAGGGTGTGAGAAGTGTTTCTGTGCCTCCCCAGGCAGGGAAACAGGATGGAGCAAACCTCCCCCAACCCCAGGGGATGTGCAGAGGAAGTTTTGCACAGTTGGTACCACCTGCCTCATCAGTGGCGGCCAGGGAGGGGAGCGGTGCTGAGCCGGAGCCAGCCCCTGCCCTCCAGGAGCTCACAGTACAGAGGAGCAGCAGGCACATAAACACCATTTCTGCAGAGTCCCAAGGGAGGAGAGGCCCACACGGGCACAGATGCAGGCCCTGGGGGAGTGCCGACCCTCCACACACCCAGGAGCTGGGACGGCCTCCTGGAAGAGGCGGGGTCTGAGCAGGACCGTGCTGTGTGTGGACACTGAGGGTCACTGCAGCAAGATTGTACAATGCAGACACCAACTGCAGAAGTCCGCACTTCATCTGGTAATGATAATAACAAACCATATGAAACTATCGCTTTTGCAAGGAAAAGGTAGTGTAATATTGGCAATTTCGTATGGCTCAACTTGTGACCCTGCATGCTTACTGAGCTTGAGCTCTTATGATGGGCTACACATTGTTCTAAGCACTTTACACATATTGATTCATTTCTTTTCTTTTCTTTTTTTTTTTTAGAGACAAGGTCTTGCTCTGTCACCTAGGTTAGAGTGCAGCGACCTCAACACAACACACAGCAACCTCAAAATCCTGGGGTCAAGCCATCCTCCTGCTTCAGCCTCCCAAGTAGCTGGGACTATAGGTGCTCACCACCATGCCCAGCTAATTTTTTTCTATTTTTAATAGATATTGGGGGGGGTCTCATTCTTGCTGACGCTGTTCTTGAACTCCTGAACTCAAGGGATCCTCCTGCCTCAGCCTCCCAGAGTGCTGGAATTACCACCACGAGCCACCCCTCCTGGCCTGATTCATTTAATCTTTACAAAATATCAAGAAGGTATTATTATTATCCCATTTTACACATGAAGAAACAGAAGCCCAGAGAGGTCAAGTGACTTTCCCAAGTTCACACAGCTAAGAGGAGGCTTAGCCACCATTTAGCCAGGCCACCTGGCTCCCAAGCCCACTCAGTTAACCACTATGCCAATGGCAGCGCTGGGCTTTGGAAGGAGAGTGATAGGACAGAGCTTATGTTACAGAGGATTAAATATTTCTTCATTCATTAAAGGTTTTCCAGCCTTCTGGGGATATTTTGTGTATTCTTAGGCTCCCCTTCCCCCGTTTTTTTTTTCCTGTAAGCTTATCCATACAGTAATATAATTATGACATGTGACCAATGTAGTTACTGTCCTTCAAATCTCCATGACCTCATTCTGGTTGTAGGTCACCAATTCCCTAGTGCGGTTATTTAACAAGTTCACTTTCACCACGGGCAGCTCCTCCCTAAAGCCAGACCAGACCTATGACTCACAATCTGTGTAAACCCTGGGCAGGAAGCTCTATGCCCAGATGCCCATCACGGCTAAGCAGAACCAAGCCTGCAGGTGAAAATGCAACATCGGGAACTGGGCCAAGGTGCTGCATGACCTTCCTGACTTCAAGGAGCCTGAGCACCCTCCTCTCTCTAACTATTCACCCAGCAGGTGTTTTTGGAAGGTCCCCTGTGGACCAGATGCTGTGTGAAGCATGCAAACTAAAATGGTTAAATTGTCATGCTATCATCTTGCACAAAGAAGTGAAAGTCCCCTGTAGACTTGAAACTATCTCCAACAGAGGGTTTTTAATCCACTGGCCTTCTACCTTTGTAGGGATAACTTTGAAGACAGTTGAAGGAAAACTGAGAAATGTGGAACCATAAGGGCATTAAGCTGCATTTTTTTGTTTACCCATTCACTCATCACTCCATCTATTTCCTCAAAAGTTTTGCTGTAGGTTTCTGGTTGGCACCACCCCTGAGACTGAGACATCCAGGGGGCAGGAAACACTGTGTCCTTCCCCCACCAGTCAAGGCCGGGCCCCATCTGGCCACAGAATGGTTAGAGGGCCAGCTCCAGAGCCAGGTGACTGGGGTTGGGACCCTGGCTCTGCCATTGATAAGCCAGGTGGCCTGGGTAAGGCACGTGCCCCCTTTTCTGATAGGTAAAGTGGGGCCGATGCTGGCATCTGTTTTGTGCTATTTTGTGAACTGCTCGTAGGGCTGGATGAACCAATGCTGGCACACAGTAAAATTTCCAGAAAAAGGAAATGTTTTCTGTTTCACTGCTGTTGCTATAAAATCATCATGGTCATCTCTGAGACCCCTCTCGTCATCTGCTGGGTCCTGCTCTGGCCATGAGGCCTGCCATTCCCCCCAACACCCTGTGAGCCCTCACCCTCCCATCTTTCCAAATGTTCCCTTTGCCTAGAATGCCTTTTACCCGCTTATGATAAAGTAGGTCAAAATCAAAAGTCAGAGGCAATTTCCCAATAAAAAGAGCAATGCTTTGTTTTCATTTCTAGATAACAAGTCTGTAGATCAGCGCTTCTCAACCTGTGGGTTGCGACCCCTTTGGGGGTTGCCTAAGACCATCAGAAAACACATATTTCATATGGTCTTAGGATAACAGTAGCAAAATTATAGTTTTGAAGTAGCAATGAAAATAATTTTATGGTTGGGGGGTCACCGCAACATGAGGAACTGTACTAAAGGGTCGCAGCATTAGGAAGGTTGAAAACCACTTCTAAATAAATGAAATTTACCAGTCAGGAAAAAAAGGTTGAAAAGGTCAGTAACAATAGCTGTAATTTTTTGAATACCTTCTCTGTGCCAGGAACTATAAGAAATACTTTGTAGACAACATCATATTGAATTGTCCCAAATTAGCCTGAGAGGTAAATATTGTCTTTATTAAATAAAAAATTAATATAGTCATGCGGGCAGGAGAGAAGCTGCAGGAATAAAAGGTGGGGGATCCAACAGCAGATTGAAATAAAATGAGCAAGATCAGTTTTCCTTCTAGGTCATAGCTGCTTTTTCTTTTTTTCCTTTGAGCACTTCTAACGTTCCAGACACATGCTGAGCTCTGCTAACCTGATTCTACCCTCATAACAGCCCTATTTTATAGACGAGAAGGGTTACATGCAGGTGGATTAGGTACTTTGCCCATCACACTGAATTAAAAAGGGATGGGGCTGGGATGTGAATGCAGGTCCGTCAGAATCCAAAGCTCACAAGTAAAACACATTTTCTGTGGGAAAACAGAGAAGAGGGCTGCTCTGGCAAGGACAGGTTAGGGTATTTTGGACCAAATCTGTTGCAAAGACAACTAGAAGATCTGGGGGAAATCTAACAAAACATTTGTTTGAAACCATCTAAGCAACGGAGAAGCCAAGAGACATGAGCAGAGAATTTGAGGCCGTATTTCCCCTCAAGGTGAAGGCAGGGTCTGTCCCTGAAAGAGGCAGCAGAGAGAACCAAAACGGCAGAGGGCTCTGGAAACCAGCACAGGAAGAGTGAGCAAGACATCCAGCGACCTCCTGGGCACGGACCTCGTCCCTGAGCCACCCTTGATGTGAGGAGAGGAACTGCCCTGGTCCAAACAAAAGCAAGCCTCCTGTGGATGCAAAGATCGTCAGGCAGAACCTCAGATTATGTCTTCAATTTTCCATTCACAATGTCCAGCGCTCACAAAAGCAGACCAAGAACACGTGATTTGACCACAAACAAAAATTTTAAAAAACAGGTGATAGAGACTGAGAGGTGAAAGCAGGTGCTACCGGCTGTCGGTTACGTTATATTTGTTATGTCTTGGTGCTTTGTGGGTGTGCGCCTCTCATAAGCTATACGCCTATGACTTCTCCCTTTTTCTGTGTGTTGTACTTTCAGCAAGACTGTTTATTTAGGAAGTTAGATGCCCACTCACCTTCAGAGAATCCACGTGAGCTGTCTGTGCTGGGTACTCAGCCTCAGAGACAGGCCAGGACTCTGGACACAATGAGCTTTGGAGGACACTGTCCACTCCAGGATTCAAGAGGTATCTCTGAGCTAGAAGAGGAAACTCTCAGTCAAGCCTCACCCTAGGAACCTGCTTTAGAAGTCAACAAGGCTGTGAGCCTTGTAATAAACGTCTTCCTTCTCTGCAGGCCCCCCATGATTCCAGATCCCCACTCCCCAGGACAGAGGACCTCTCAGATGCCTGTGAACTCTCCCACACCTCATCCACGCCCCTCTGAGGCTAGAAACCTGCCTGCCTGCTTCCCTTTGCCTCTCTTATGTTCCTAAGCCCTGCCACCCCCACCTGGGATCTGGTACATGGCAGCCCTCCAGAAATGTGGAATGAATAAATATAACTCAATCAATCTAGCACATTTCCTTCTTTGAAAGGCAAGGAAGCCGAGCCCAGAGAAGGCAGGAGACTTGCCTGAGGTGAGAGAGAAAATCAGAGGTAGAATCGGATCAGCTAGAATTTCCACCTCCCCAGCTGGGAAAACAGATGTCAAGTCAGGTGCAGGGATGGAAGGGCAGCCATGCTGGCCAGTTAAAGATATGAGAACAGGGCTCCGGGCTTATATATGGACACCCTGCCATGGGACAGGGAATGGACACTCCCGAGGAAAATCATGGTATCCTCCTTTTAAAAATGAGAGTCTGTGGCTCAGAGAGGTTAATTAACTCATCTAAAATCACACAGCCAGCAAGGATGGAATCTAATAATAACAACCACTAGCCGAACAGATCTCAAGAGCAGTCCAGTCCTAAAGGCAACACTGTCCATACCTCCTCCATGTTTGTATGAACACCTGATACGAACACAGAACGCTAAACAAATCCGCAGAAGCCTGGCCCCGCCACCACGCTGATGATAGTAAGCTCCATTTACACAAAGCCCAGGGAACTTCCATCCGGTCCGGTAGCGTCTAAATTTTCTTAATAATAAAAATAGCAGAACAAGAACAGGTAATCTCTCACATCCCATGTCTCTGAGTGACTGTAGTCAGTATTCTCATTTGCCCTCTCGCCTTCCAGACACAGAATTATTCATTTCGTATGAACTTCCAGGAGGGAGGAGTTTGACCGTTTTTGTGTTTTCTCCTTAGGCTCTCATTTCTCCTTGGAATGAGACAGCAGGGCCTCAGGGGGCAGGGGTGGGAGACGGTGGGCCCTCTTCTTCTAACAGTGAGCATGCCGGTGCTGGCCTGGATTTTTCTGAGCACACAAACATTTCCCAGTTGAAAATCACACTGACCTCTTAGCCCTGCTGTCCTCTCAGACTCGATGTCCAGGTGGTAGCTCGTCTGGAAGAGAAGACATCTCAGTAGTTACTCTGTGCAGCACAGGAAAGCAAGCCTCGTGCAAAGGAGTGACGCCGGGCCCAGCCAAGGGCTCTCGCCCCTCCCTGACCAAACCACAGCCTGTGTTCAGGACGGCTCCATCCCGAGTGCGCAGCTGCACGCGAGAACTCCCCTTCTCTGTCCAGGACTTAGGAGAGCAGGATTGGGTTTTGCTCTCAGGGAACATGAGCCCCCCAAATTACTCCACCACCTTTACTCAAATTAAATCTCCAAACAGATGGTAATAAATGTGTTTTATTCCTCCGTCTTAGGAAAACAAATTTTTTTTTTTTTTTGAGACAGAGTCTCACTCTGTCGCCCTTGGTAGAGTGCCATGGCATCATAGCTCATAGCAAACTCAAACTCCTGGGCTCAAGTGATCTTTTTGCCTCAGCCTCGCAAGCAGCTGACTACAGGCACCTGCCACAATGCCCAGCTAGTTTTTCTATTTTTGGTAGAGATGGGGGGGTCTCACTCTTGCTCAGGCAGGTCTCGAACCCCTGAGCTCAGGCAACCCACCAGCCTCAGTCTCCCAGTGTGCTGACATTACAGTGTGAGCAGCTGTGCCCCATCAGAGATTTACTTTTTGTTTTTTTTATTTATTTTTTATATTTATTTATTTTTATTAAACCATAGCTGTGTACATTAGTATGATCGTGGGGAACCATACACCTGGTTCATAGATCGTTTGACACATTTTCATCACATTAGTTAACATAGCTTTTGTAGCATTTTCTTAGTTATTTTGCTGAGACCTTTACAGGGTATATGTGAATCCTAGTAAATGTGGAATGTAAAGATTTACTTTTTAAATGAGGGTATGTGGTGCTTCGACGTCTCCCCGTGGCCCCTGACTCAGTGATCCAGGAATTCAGGTCAGGCTCCACCTCACATCTGCCACCTGCTCCTCCACACAGATCAGTGTCCTCCTGGCCCCACCAGAGTGCTTGGTGACCAGCCCAGCAGCCCCCAAGTGACTGAACAAGAGCAGCTGCTGGAGCTGCCATTAGGGTCGATTCCCGACCAGCAGCCTGGCTCTCGCTACTGGAGCAGGAGCCTCTGTGAAGCGCCAGTGTGACATCTTTCTTCTCCTCCCCCACTTCTGACACGTTGGCCACATGTGTCCTCAAGTCTTGGCATAGACCCTCTGCCTCTCCTTCCTTCTCTGGTGAACTTCAAGGCCAGACTAAAGTCAAATGCCCCCACACTGTGAAGTCTTCCCTGACTACCTGGCAGAGTTCAGCCACCTGCCTGTCACACAGCCCCTGTGTGCTGTCCTGCGATGACTGGCCCCATCTACGTCTTCGGGCAATAACCCATCCGCAGCAGCACTTGGGGGCCTGAAGCATAACAGCTGCTCTCACACTGTGCTCAGACCACTGCACTTTACTTCTCACCAACACCGTTGTGTCTTCAAGCACCAAGACATGCACACCCCACGCCTTTGCACGGGCAGGTCTCCCAGCCTTATCCTTTCAGCAGTGAAGACCCAGTTTCGTCCTTCAAGGCCTGCTTCGCAGCGTTCCTCCTCTGAGAAGCACATTCCTCAATCTCTCTCGTCCGTGCTCACTGCCAGGGCACCACCCTGGGCTTGGACCTGGGGTGTCTCCTTAGGTAGAGACTCCTTTTATCCCCTTTATGTCCACAGAGTAGCCTCAGATGCCCTGAGATGACTTCTGGGGGGCACCGTACTCAGCATGGATCCTCATCTGTCCCCAGTCTCCATCTATCCCATCTACCCCTGGCTCCAGAGCCGTGCCAGGCGTTCTCAGGTTGAACCCTGGCTCTGCCGCCTGCTGCAGTCAGTTGAATGCTCTGAGCCTCACCCTCTTCACCTGTAGAATGAAAACGCAGTTCTAATGTGTTCCTTGCAGTTTCACCAGCATGAAATGAGAAGAAATTAGAAGGAATGCCTCCCAACTGCTCAGCCCTCTATGGGCACCACAGCTCAGTCAGCAGAGTGCTGGCTCCACAAATCAGGAACGGCAAGTTCGAACCTCACCTGGGCCTGATTAAGAAAAACAACAACAAAAAATAACCCAAATGCTCAGCCCAGAGCCTAGAGTAGGGGACTGATAAAGGCTGGGCTGGTCCAGCGCTCTCCGGAGCCCTATTCCTCTCCCCATGTAAACATTTGGGGAAACAGTCATAAAAGTTTCATAAAAAGCAAGAGCTAAAGAGAAAATAATTGCCTGGATCCTTGGAGGCCCAGGCTTGGGAGTTGCTGATTTAATGAATTAGGGGAGTTCAGGGCTTTGAGGGACAGTTCTCCAATCACCCAAGGCTCATGGCTCCCCGTTTAGCACAGATTCCATTTCTAAAGTCCATATATAGAGCTCCTCGACTAACACCCCAAGGACAGCAGGAGGTGGAAGGGAGAGGGAACGGCAGAGAGAGGTAAAATTAGCAGCTTCCTTACTAGGTCACCTGCAGCTCTGCCAGCTCCAGATGACTCCCCAAGGCTGGTATGGCCAAGGCCCTTATCTCCCCCAGGGGAGTAAAACTGGGGTTTTGCTTGAGGGTATCCCAGACTTTGTGGGTGCCTGTGTGCGATAGGTGCTATGCCGGCATTTGACATGGGGTTGTAGTTAAACCTCACAGAGCCTCAGGGAGAACTGCAGCCCCCACCTGGCCCTGTGAGGACAGGTGACTGCAGCAGTGAAGGGCAAGCACCAATGTCATGAGGTGGGTAATTATTTAGACATAAGGTGTCTTCATCTGCAAGAGAATCTCCATTCATGGAGAGAAGACAGTAAACCTCACAACCCAGGAGTTCAGAAAGCTCGGGGGTGGGGGGCAAGGCATCAAGTTCTCTGATGGGGCCTGTGGGCAGGACAGCAAGCTGCCACGTCACCCAGGGCCATGTTGGCACCCTTCTCTCCTCCTTTGATACCTGGGCACCAGCCTCTAAGGTCTTGGGGTGGGACTGACATAACCAGAAACAAATAGCAAAGGTGTCTGGTCCAGCTTGTGAATAGCAGCAGCCCAGGTCCAGGCAAAAGCAAAAACAGGTAGGTCCTCTGGGGCTGGAGGGTGGGGAGGACCAGAGAGGAAGTCAAAGGGCCCCGAGCCCTTGACACAGGCACATTTAGGGTGGAATGAAGAACCCCAGAGAGGGTTTAGAACTCCAAAAACAGTGGAAGCCTGTCCTCCCCTTGTGCCCGACTCCAACTAATGCCTGGAGGCGACAGGAGCCCTGTGTTCCAAGCGGAAAGCAGGGTAGGGAGCTGGCCAAGCTGGTCTCGTGGAATCTTTCTGCTGAACCCTAGAACAGACACCTCAGCTAGACAGAACCAGGAGAGCCAGAGGAAGGAAACCAGGGTGAGTTCAAGGGTGGCTTGTCGGTGACGTGGACAGAGCATCAGCAGATGCCAGTACAGATGGCAGCACAATGCCCACGACCTCCACCCCATCACACGTGTTGGCTCAACTGACTGAGGCTCAATTTCCACAACTAGCCCAAACCAGGGTGGGAAAAGAAAACTGAAAGATAAAGACTCCAGTGCAGTGATGGGGGTGGTCACTGACCCAACCACGTGGTGCTCACACCACCTCCTGAAAGGGTGGCACCGAGAAAAGCCCAGCTCCCAGGCCCAAACCCAGGCCCAGCCCGCCACCCTCTGACTTGCCCTTGGACCACTCCAAGGCTCAGCCTCCTCCTGGAAGTGGGGGCTGGGAGGGTGAAGTGAACAAATCCAGGCAACTGCTGTAAGAGGACAGGCAGTGTGAGTCTCAGCCATCGTTGCACGGAGTGGACAAATGAGGGCAGCCTGCCCAGTCAGGCCCCCGGCCAGCCCACATCCCCTCTGCTCCTGGATGTCTGAGGTTAGTGTGAGCCCCCATCCCAAGGCAGGGGC
Organism: Nycticebus coucang; assembly: GCF_027406575.1. Classification (NCBI taxonomy): domain Eukaryota; kingdom Metazoa; phylum Chordata; class Mammalia; order Primates; family Lorisidae; genus Nycticebus; species Nycticebus coucang. The sequence goes on along the minus strand of NC_069796.1, from coordinate 88,145,084 downwards.
CAGAGAATGGGAGGGACTCAGGATATCTCAGGCACCCTGGGGCCTAGACCCTTCAAGTATGTTTCAGGAAGGTGCACCAGCCCTCCACCACTTGGCCTTGGGGATCCCAGAGCCTGCCCCTCTCTGCTGTGACACATCCCAGCCCAAGCCCATTAGTGTCTCTCCAGCCTGCCGGACAGCCTCCTAGGCTCCCAGCCATGGCCCAAAGGCCTCCGTCGGTTCCAGCTGTGTTCTCTGAAATGAGAGGTTGTGGCCATAAAATCAGAAACTCTGGACCTGCTTCCTGCCCAGCTGCCAGCGGGAAGAGCTGCCACCCCTACCGTGGGGACTCTGTGCTCCTCTGGGCTCCTCTTGGCCGCTGCCTGGCTGTGGACCCAGAGGAGCTGCACTGCACACAGCCTCTCCACTGCATCTCGGCAGACCCCACACACCCTGCTGGACTCGTCATGCTGAAGCTACTCCAATCCTGCTCCTCATTAACTAAAGAACCAAGAGCATGAACACCCGTGGGTGGACAGGTGCCCGTGACCTCTGATCCAGACCAGCCTCCCACCACACCTCCCTAGGGACCCCACACTACAGCCAGCCTAGAGTTCTCTTGATTTCTTAAACACATTATAATTTTTCTACTGCCTTATCCCTGGACAGATTGTGCTAACTAAAGATTGGCCTTCCAGGTACAGGAGAGACTGGGAACAGAAGCCCCACACAGCTGTCACTGCCCCATGGCAAGGGCAATTTTTACAATATCTGTGCACAGACTTCCCTGCCATTCAAATCCTAGCTCCACTGTTTAGGTAAGTTACTCAACTGCTGCGTTAGGAAGCTGAGGTACAGACAAGTGTCTTTGGCAAGACTTGTAACCTCTTTGGGCCTCAGTATTCACATCTGAAAAGGGGGAATAATAACAGTTCCTTCCTTCCAGGAGGGAGGACCACTTGAGTTAATTTACAGCAAATGCTTAAAACAGTGCCTGAGGTCAGGAGTGGTGGCTCAGGCCTGCCTGTAATCTTAGTACTCTGGAAGGCTGAGGAAGGACGATCCCTTGAGTTCAGGACTTAAAGACCAGCCTGAGCATGCACGAGACTCTATCTTTAAAAAAATATTTTAAAAATTTAGCCGGACATTGTGGTGGGCACCTGTAGTCCCAGCTACTTGGGACACTGAGACAGGAGGATCATTTGAACCCAGGAGTGTGAGCTAGGCTGATGCCACAGCACTCTAGCCTAGGCAACAGAGTGAGACTTTGTCTCAATCAATCAATTAATCAATCAATAAAATAAAGCTGTGTCTGGTTTGGTGCCCGTAACTCAGTGCTTAGGGTGTTGCCCACATACACCGGTGTTGGTGGGTTCGAACCCCGCCCAGAGCCTGCTAAACAACAATGACAACTACAACAACAACAATAAAAAATAATAGCCAGGCATTGTGGTGGGCACCTGTAGTGCCAGCTACTTGGCAGGCTGAGGCAAGAGAATCACTTAAGCCCAAGAGATTGAGGTTGCTGTGAGCTGTGAAGCTACAGCATTCTATTGAGGGTGACATAGTGAGACTTTGTCTCAAAAAAAAACAGAACCGTGCCTGCAGGTGGCCTGAGTCTACCCCAGGACCAGGTTCTCACTGTGTGGGTGACGCTGTCCAGTGTGCTTGACAAGTTATCTCATTCAGGCCCAGGTGTGTCCAGCCTGCAGTCAATGGGCCTCATGCTGATTTTGCAAGGATTGTTTTTGCTTATTTGTGGTGTTGGACATCATAAAAAGTATGCATGGATTTTTTTTTCGGCTAATCAGCTTTTGTTAGTGTTTGTGTATTTCATGTGTGGCTCAAGACAATGCTTCTTTTCCAATGTGCACCAGAGGGGAAAAAAAGGCTAGACACCGCTAATCACAATTCTGCCATGAGGGTTGTCTTATTCCCATTTTACAGATGTAAAGCCTAAGGTTCAAAAAAATTTAGGGTCTTGTCCAAAGACACACACATATAAGTCAGTCTCTGTCTGAACCCATTTCCCTCACGACGCTTACGGCAGGTGAAGATTTTTCTGCCTTGGTGCTGCAGGTTTTGTCCTGTCTGGCTCACCACTTCCCCCAGCGCCCAGCATCACGCCTGGCCGGTGGCAGTAGTACTCAATAAGTATTTGTGGCGGAGAAATGGCAGAGCCAGGTTTTGTGGTCTGTGTAGGGAACAGGGACCAGATCATGAAAATGGGAGTGTTCTCTGTGACCTGAAATGTTCTCTGAAAATGAGAGATATAAATAATGCAAAATGGGTCAGGCGGATGCAAAGTCACCTGAAAAGGGGGTAACGGAGGCCACGCCCACTCAGGACTACAGCCTACAGCAGCCACATTCTCAATGGAGACGGCATTGGCCAGCGGGGTTGCCGCCCATCATGGGAGTTCAGAATTGGTCGTGGCCTTTCAAAAGTCTGGCAGGAACACCCTGGTCTCTCGGGAGGCACATCCAGCTGGGGACACATTCTTACAGGAGAGGAGTGAACCAGTGTGACACACTAACTCTCCTTGTTCTCCTTCTAGGCTCCCGTGTGGCCGGAGCATATGCGTTTATTGACAAATGAGGAAATGAATGAATTTGACTTTCCAGATAACCTGACTGTAGACAGAGAATACGCTGACAGTTTGTCACCCTTCCATCTCCATCCAATACTTTAGCCTGAGCAGTAATTCTGTAGGTAATTAATAATTCATAGGAAATTAATGAAGTAACACTCTGGTTTATACAACAGTCTTTGTGAGTTTGGTTATTATGAGTCATTCTGTCAACCCCATTGAACATTTCAGTTCTACTTTTGGAGGCTGCAAGACCACAGAGCAGCTCTTGGAAAGTGAGCTCCTACCTGCTATGACACCCCCTCAGCAGACAGCCAGCTGGCCCTCCAGGGTGACACTGGCTACATCTAACATTTCCCTGGAACTTTGCTTTAAGTCTTACCTCACTTAATACAGTAATTGGGCCCTAAGTGCATCCCAGGGACTGTGCCAGGCACTTCAACAAGATTCTACCCTCTTTTATCATCCTTACTTTAGCTCTGAAGGAGATGTGAATCCCTCAGGCCAAGAAAGGAGCACTGGCTTGGGAGTCTGGGGCTCTGAATTTAAGTTCTGGCTCTAGACCCAGCTGAGCAGTGGCCCTGAGCAGACCCTTTGGCCTCCAGCCCCTCCACTCCTTGGCTGTGCAGCGATTTGCACCAGAGAACATCTGAGGCTGTCTTCAGGCTGTCCGGGGAAAGAAGGAACAGAGGAGGTCGGCCTTGCAGAGACCAGGTTGGGAAGGGCTGAAGGGAGACTCGGACCTGGTGCACCCTGGCTGAGAGGCCCCCCTGCAGGTAGAGCCCCCTGGGCTGCGTGGAAACAGCCCTGTCTGGGATCACAGTGGGAGCTCAAATCACCCACACGTCATAAGGGGCCCAGCAAGCTTGGAGGGGTGCTGCTGGCTTGTTCCCAGGAACAGGCTGTGTGTACGTGTGCGGGCAGCTGCAGCTGAGCACCCACAGTGCCTGCAGCACTGCTGTTAAAAGCACCTTTGGCAGAGCACTCATCACCACCAGCGCTGCCCGTGTGTACCCACATGCCTCCTAATCCCTCCGGCCTGTTTCCTTTTCTGTTGAACATCAGAAGAGATCTTGATTCATTCAACAGATATTCTCTGAGCAGCTTCTTTCAAAGCCATGCACTGGGGAGACAGAGACGGTTACGGAGCGACCCTGGACCCAGCAGAGAGGTGCAGACGAACTCCCACAACTGGGGAAAATCCCTTGACATGCCATGGAGGACAGAGCAGGGTGTGGCTACCTCAGCGGTCTGTGGCATTCAAAGCAGCCTGCCTGAACTGAGCCATGAAGGCTGATAGGAGGCCACCGGGAGGGCAAAGCACAGTGCCAGAGGAAGCGGCAAGTGCACAGGTCCAGGGGCACATGTGAAAGAACCGCTTGGTGACACACATGTGATGCATGTACGGCACTGAATTAAAATCACTGTCTGCAGGAAGCAGGGGAAGGACAGGGCCGTCTGTGGGAACCTACCTCTGAGACTCCCGGAGCTAGGAATGTAGCTGCGTACTCGGCCAGCGCCACGTCGTTCACCATGCGCTGCACCAGCTCGGACAGCAGGAGGTTTGCTGGCTGGTGTCTGTGCAGCTCCTGCAGCAGGTGTGTGATCAGCCCGTTCCTCTCTCGGCACTTCTGGACCAGGGAAGCAATCTTGGCCTGAAAGATGAGAGTCCATGGGAGTCTGTGGGAGTCCATGTGTGCTGGAATCCCGGGGGTGCTGCATGGCTGAGCTAGGCCAAGGGTTGAAGGTGGGAGGGGTAGCCAAGAATCCCTGTGCACATTCCCAGCTCTGTCTCAGCTCAGCAGAGCCACCTCCTGCGATGCCTGCCTCTACCCAGGAGCCAGAGCTGCTTTGTGGATGGCCACATACTCCTGGGGGCTCCCCACTGCCCTCACATGGGGTCCTGGCTCAGGGCAGCAGACAGTCCAGAGAGTGGGCTTGGGTCCCACCACTGGACAGCCCTGTGACAAGCTCCACTCCATACCTCGACTTGCCCATCTGCTTGTTAAGGGCACCAGGAGGAAGGAGAGGGCACAGGCATGTGAGTTTTTACTTTTATTTCACATTTACACAGAACTTTACAGTTTATAAGGGATTATGCTTGTCACTTAAAAAAAATAGAATGTATGAAATAATGAGAATCAGGAGGAGGGTGAAGCCCTCACATTACAGCTGACCTGCCACTGCCCATCTGCAACATCCGGCATCTCAGCAGCAATCACTGTGATTTCTATGCCAACTCCAGGCTCAGACAGATATGGAATTCTGAGATGGGAAGTGACTTGGGGGATTGAGCAGCTCGCATTTCTGATTTAATGGCCGAGGAAACTCACACTGACAAGTGAGGCCCCCAAGGGAGGGTGGTTGGTGGAGCTGGGTATAAGTGTGTTCTGCTGCTGCTTAGCCCAGGGGTCCTCCTCCCCCCCTGCCCAGAGGCTCAAAAGAAAGAGTAGACCCTTCTCCCCCCAGTCTGGCCCACATGTAAGATGAACACCCTTAGCCACATTCCATGTCCAGCTAGGACAGGATGGGTCAGTAATGCCACATCTGGGAATCTGCCCTAAACATAAATGTCCAGATACACAAGAAAACCTTTCTAAGAAAAAATGTGCACTATCGTGTTTATATAAAACAAGGCAAAAGAGGAGGTGGGGGGAGTGAGAGATGAACTTGATCCAAGAGCAAAGGAGTGGTGATTTTATGAACTGAGGCAGAGGGATGGACCACATGGTAATGGGAAAAATGCTAAACTCCCTTTTTTTGGAAGGAGATATTTCATATTGATTAGAAGAACATATTACCTTCAGAGGAGTCACAGCCAAATGTGCTTCATGTTGCTTTTTCTGAAGTTCTTCAAGCTGAAAAGGGAAGGACATGTGTGAGGACACAGCCCCACCCCTCCCACCACCCCCCCACCCCACATTGGCCATGACCGAGGCTTCTCCGTCCAGCAGGCACAGAGTAGCTGCCCTCTGGCTCCCCTCTTCACCCTCACGGGGACTCGTTGCTAGAATAGGGGCTATTCCCACCACCCACTCAGCAGGATCTGGAAGGACAGACATTCTGAAAACTCGAGAACAAGCTCTGCCTGAACACACTCCCCAGGGCCAGCTCCAGCGCCTGCTCCTTCAGGAAGGAGGCCTCCCCAGAATCCTTGTGCTGAGTCCTGAGTGGTAGTTTTCTGGTCTGGTGTTAAACATGTGGGTTCTTGAGCCAGACACTGTTGGGTCCCAATCTTAGCTCAGCCACTCACCAGAGCAGTTTTCTCCTCTGTAAAGTGGGGTAATATTAGTGTCCACCAAATGGACAGAACTGTAGTGAGGTTTGGTGAATCGATTCATGCAGTGTTTAGAACGAGGCCTGCCATCTGTCAGTGCTCCATAAACTCTTGTTACTGGTTGGGGCAGATTAAAAATGGACATGGATTCTTTGCTACTGCTCTGAGTGACAGGTGGGTCATACGCCCTTCTCTCTAATCTGGGTAGGCCTGTGACACTTTGACTAATAGGGTACAACAGGAGAGATACTGGTGCCTTTCTGGGCCTGGCCTGAAAAGGACTGGAAGCTCTTTTGCTCTCTCTCCTTCCTTAGTTATGATTTAAGCAGTCCAGGAACCTTCTAGGGAGACAGCTGGGTCGGTGGAGAGGAGGGATGGCACAGGTGAGTGCCACCAGCGGTGCAAGGCATGTGGGTGAGTGTACCATTCCCTTAAACACTGGCTAGCAACATGGAAGGGTCACAGGCCCCCTTTGTTCTTCATCATGCTGTTCTATAAGAATCCAGTAATGGTCAGCGAGTCCTCAGCAGATTCCCACTTCCCCTCTCACACTTCCCGAGGGAAGGAGGGGGATCCCTGGTTGAGGGGTGGCACTGGCCCAGCTGACCTTGCCCTTGAGCTCCTCCTGGAGGTCGAGGGCCTGGTCCCGAGACACCTGCAGCTCTCTGTGGGCAGCCGCCTGGTCTCGGAGCTGGCACTGCAGGGTCAGCACCTGGTGATGGAGTCGCCGGGCGCGCAGCCTGGGATCTTCCTCAGGAGCTCCGGCCTCTGAGCGCTGGGGCTGTGGGAAGCACAGACCTCATTGAAATTCTTAGGTTAGCAAAGAGGACACATTTTCCTTCTCAATTGTTTTCTGCTTGCGTTTTTCTCCCAGTAAAGCAATTTGAGAAAACGAGATAGCAGAAATCACCCCCAAATCCTGTCATTGACACAATCATTGTAACTGTCTGCATATTTTCTACACAGTCACCCCCTTAACGCCCACACATGTGTACCTATAGGAGGGGTGGCTCTCGCTTGTTTCCTGACAGGAGTACTGAGAGAGGGGTGTCTAGGAAATTCCAGAATATTATTTTCAAAAATATGCAACCTGGAATGATATTCCAGGATCTGTTGTAATAGACCATCAGTCACTATTATACCAGGGGCACAGTACGATGAATGAAATTGAACATTCGAATCCAATTACGAGGTGCTTATTACATGAAAGGGTCATATATTTATGTAAAACAGAAAATACTGTATTCTCCACAGGAGTTTTCTTAAATTAGGGCAAAATTGCCCCTCACTTTCCTTGGATCTCAGGTGAGGGCGGCAGGTTTCACTCTGCAGGCAGAAGAGGGATGGAGGAAGCTGAGTCAGCACTGTGGGGCGTGTATGAAACTGCAGAGACGCTGCTGCCCCCAAATGGCTCTGGAGCCTAAGTTCTTATTTTTTGATAACTTACATTCACACAGGCACACATACAGACATGTATGCCTAAGCTCTTATTTTTTGATAACTTACATTCACACAGGCACACATACAGACATGTATTTTTCTATCAAAAAGTTCACACACAGTAGACGTCTTTTGTTTCCTGTTTTTGTTCCTTATCACCAGTCCAAAGCATTTTTCTGTATCACCACGTAAAGCTGAAGGCGCCGTTGTCAGTGCACACACAGCCGTCTGCAGCCTCCCCAACACTCAGATCATCCCAGCATTTTGCTGCTATAGCTGGGCCTATGATAAAGACCTTGCACATAAATACATAAACATACCCTGTTTCTCTCTCTAAGAGCATCAGAGAGGCATCTTCTAGGTGAAAAGGCACAAGCAGCATTAAGCTCCTGATACGTACTGCTAAAGGGGTCTGGGGAAAGACCAACCCTGCTAGAAGTCCCATCAGAGACCATCGGAACCCAGCAACTCAGCAGGTCCTGAAGGCCCTTCCCCGGCTCCAGGTGGACTACATTCCGTTTAAAGCAGCTGCCTAGGGGATTGTAAGGCCCATCAAGCTTTTCCCAGGCAGGTGGGAAGGGTCCTGCACTACTCTGTCTGGGAAGGAGAGGGGTGGGGGGTGGGAGAGGGAGGAACCAAGGCCTGGGCATCTCCCTTGTTAACAAAAAAACATGACAACTGAATGGGATATGTATTGTTTTAATTAATAGAAGTTCACACCGTGTGGGCCTGAGATTCACAGGCTGGGCCCTGTCAAGAACAGATGGGTACTCCGAATGCTTCCAGAAAATTCAAGACTTCAAAACAACTTGTACTTTCTGAGAAGTGTGATGCCTCTTCTGCCTCCCTCCTCTGGCAGGGCTTGGACAAGGGCTCGTCCCATGGTTTTAAGAGAGCATCCAGCATGTGTCCTAAACTAAAGAGAATGACAGTGCATGTGGGGCCAGCCTGCCTGTCACACAGGACTGTCCATGCAGCAGCCCTGTGACTGCCCAGTGAGTCACTTGCTCCCCAGCAGACACTGAGCATGTTCTCTGGCTGCACCTGTCCTTGGGCTGGGGACCCTCTGGGAGCTCGGTCTGGTGAGGAGAATGGCCCCAGCATAGGCAATTCAGCACTGCGGGGGAAGGGAAGCCAGGAGTCATGGAGAGCCTAGTGGGGACACCGTACTAGGGGCCCCACTGAGTGAAGCAGTGGCAAGTGTACAACTGCTCTCCAGGCTGCGGGGAGGCAGGACCAATGTGCCGTGTTTGCTGATTTCGTGGTGTAAATGCTCCTCCCATGACCAATCACAAGCAGCTGCCATGATGGTGTCATGAAGGCAGAGCTGGGCAGACATGCATGCGAGTCAGTTCTGACACTCCTCTGTGTGGAACCCAGCCAGGGAGGAGATGTCCCCAACAGGAGGACTAGAGCAGGGGTGCAGGCCTGGGAAGAAGTAGGGTGGAGAGAATTGGGGCCGAGCTGCATCACGGGGTACGGAGTCTGGGGTGCAAATGGCAGCTGACGCCGCTAAGGGTCTCACCATCAGGGCAGGGCTCCCTGCAGGGAGCCTGGATTTCATTCCCAGTCAGGAGGAGGGAGCAGAAGGGGCTTTGGTGGAAGAGTAACAGGATCAGGTTGTGACGCAGGATGACAGGAAGGGGACACTCCCTTTGCCCTCTGCTGCCTATTCATCACAAAACCCATGGATTCCAACTCCAGTTTTTATCCCCGAGTTCCTGTATCTAGTATAATCTCTTGACTGCACCACCACAGAATCTTGACTGTTCTCCCTGAATCCATCTGGCCCACTTTCCTCTCAGCAGACAGCAATCAATTTACAGTATGAGTTGGATCACACTGTTCTGCTCAAAACCCTCTGGCCACTTCCCACCCCATTTAGAAAAGATCAATCACAAGGGTCTAGAGCCTTCCATAGCCTGCCTCACAGCAACGTCTCCAATTTCATCTAGAGCCTTCCATAGCCTGCCTCACAGCAACGTCTCCAATTTCATCTAGAGCCTTCCATAGCCTGGCTCACAGCAACGTCTCCAATTTCATCTAGAGCCTTCCATAGCCTGGCTCACAGCAACATCTCCAATTTCATCTAGAGCCTTCCATAGCCTGGCTCACAGCAACGTCTCCAATTTCATCTAGAGCCTTCCATAGCCTGCCTCACAGCAACGTCTCCAATTTCATCTAGAGCCTTCCATAGCCTGGCTCACAGCAACGTCTCCAATTTCATCTAGAGCCTTCCATAGCCTGCCTCACAGCAACGTCTCCAATTTCATCTAGAGCCTTCCATAGCCTGGCTCACAGCAACGTCTCCAATTTCATCTAGAGCCTTCCATAGCCTGGCTCACAGCAACATCTCCAATTTCATCTAGAGCCTTCCATAGCCTGGCTCACAGCAACGTCTCCAATTTCATCTAGAGCCTTCCATAGCCTGCCTCACAGCAACGTCTCCAATTTCATCTAGAGCCTTCCATAGCCTGGCTCACAGCAACGTCTCCAATTTCATCTAGAGCCTTCCATAGCCTGCCTCACAGCAACGTCTCCAATTTCATCTAGAGCCTTCCATAGCCTGCCTCACAGCAACGTCTCCAATTTCATCTAGAGCCTTCCATAGCCTGCCTCACAGCAACGTCTCCAATTTCATCTCCTGCCCCGTCTGTCCTTGTCTGCTGTGGTCCAGCCTCACCAGCCAAGTATGTGGCTTTTTGACAAGCCAGACTCCTTCCTGCCTCTGGCCCTGGCCACTTGCTTCTCCCTCTGCCTGGAATGTTGTTCCTTGCTGCTTCTTTCTAACCTTGAAAGTCTCAGCTCAGTAATTACCTCCTCAGATCTCCCAGTTCCTGGTATTGGACAAACTATTCAATCTGGGGACAATATATAAAAATAATTCTTTGCAAGCATTGAAAGATGACCATTGCAGGACTATAATACTCCATGATAAAAAGCAAGCACAACAAGGCTAACTCCACATGATCCCTGGATTCTTCTCTGAAACATTTTCCAAACCACAGTTTAAGAAATAGAGCCCAAGCTGAGAGTGGTAGTCCCACCAGGCGGAGGAATAAGGTTGGAGTTGAAGGAAGCTGAGACAGCTGGGGTTTGAGGGACAAAGTAATGGGAAGAGACAACTGTGGAGAAGAAATCCAAACATTGTCCTAGAAATGCCCCTTGCACCCCTGGCTGAATCATATGCTCCATGACACAGTACAGGACCTTAAGCCTTGCAGAGACAGCAGCTGGGAGGGTAACTGCTGAAAAGATTCCAGAGGCCACACGCTGCCGAAAAGACGGCAAAGTTCTGGAGGCCAAAGTGGAGAGGCTTTGGTGAATGCTCTGGAACTCAGCAGATAACACTGAAAGGCCATGCCCTCTCCTAGGAATAAGGAACGTGCTTCAGGAGTAACATCAAGCTCCAGGACTGGCTAAAACTGACATAGACCTACCCAGGAATAAGATGATCTGCTGATCATTCAACTTCCTGCCAAAACAAAACTCACCACATTCTTGAAAGGAAAATAATGACCCGGGGTCTCCATGACATAGCATATGTGATATCCAACATAAAAAGTTAAAAAAAAATTACCAGATATAGGAAGAATCAGGAAAACATGACTGTTCACCAAGAAATAAAGTAATCAGTAGAAGCAGGCAAAGAGATGGTCCAAACACTGGCATCAAAACACAAGTCCTTCAGAATAACTGTGATACGTACCCTGTTTCCCCAAAAATAAGACAGTGTCTTATTTTAAGGTGTGTTCCCAAAGATGCACTAGGTCTTATTTTCAGGGGACTTCTTATCTTTCCTGTGAGTAGGTCTTATTTTCGGAGGATGTCTTATTTTCGGGAAAACAGGGTATTTTATAAAACATGTGAAAAGATAAACAAAATAGAGTATTTCAACAGAGAATCAGAATCTCTTTTTAAAAAGAATAAAATAGTCTAGAAATGCAAAATACAATACATGAAATTAGGGACTCATTGGATGGATTTAAGAGAAGATGGGCATAGTACAACATAAGATTAATGGACTAAAAGGTCAATAGAAAATTGAAATTAGGTAGAATAGAGTTTTTGAAAGATGTGGGATATCGTCAAAAAGTCTGGATTTCTAGGAGGAAAAGAGAGAAAAATCGGATAGAATAAAATATTTGAAAAAATAATAACCAAGAATGTTCCCTGTCTGTTAAAAGACATGAATATACAGCTTCAAGAAGCTCAAATACCCCCAAGCAATATAAATACGAGTAAAACCATACCTAGGCACATCATAGTGAAACTGCCAGAACCCACAGATAAAAAAGAAACTTAAAAGCCGTCAGAGATAAAATGACCAGATTTCTTTTAGGGGTGGGAAAGGGAAGAAAACAATGACAATTACAACTGATTTCTGGACAGAAACTATGGGAGGCAGAAGAGAGTGGAATGAGATCTTTCAATTGCCAAAAGAGGGGGAAATACTTGCGTATCCAAAGTTCTGAATCTAATGGGAAAAAAAATCTTTATTTGTTTTGTTTTTTTGTTTTTGTTTTTTGGTTTTTGGCCAGGGCTGGGTTTGAACCCGCCACCTCTGGCATATGGGACCAGCGCCCTACTCCTTGAGCCACAGGCGCTGCTGCCCCGGGAAAAAAAATCTTTAAAAAGTAAAGGTGAAAAATTATTTTCATTAAAATAAACACAAGAGAATTAATCAGTAGCAAACCCTCACTATCAAAAATAACAAAGTTCTGGGCAACGCCTGTGGCTCAAAGGAGTAGGGTGTCAGCCCCATATACCGGAGATATCGGAGGTGGTGGGTTCAAATCTGGCCCTGGCCAAAAGCTGCAAAAAAAAAAAAGTTCTTAAGGCAGAAGGAAAACCGATCCACAGAAGAGGAAGAGTAAACAGCACAAGAGCATGTAAAGATGTGGGTAAATAAAAAGAACAGTAACACAATCATCAGAGAAATGCAAATCAAAGCCTCTGTGAGATATCACCTAACTCTAGTGAGAACAGCCCACATCGCAAAGTCCCAAATCTGCAGATGTTGGTGTGGTTGTGGAGAGAAGGGAACACTATCCTGTGCTGGTGGGACTGCAAACTAATACAGCCCTTCTGGACAGAAGTATGAAGAATCCCCAAAGAACTTAAAGTACACCTCCAAATTGATCCTGCAATCCCATGACTAGATATCTACCCGGAAGAAAAAAAAATTTTTATCATAAGGACATGTGCACTTGAATGTTTATGGCAGCTCAATTCACAATTGCAAAGATGTGGGCACAAATCCCCATGAATGGATTAATAAACTGTGGCCTATGTACACCATAGAATACTATTCAGCCATAAAAAGATGGCGACTTTGCATCTTTTGTATTAACCTGGATGGATCTGGAGAACATTCTCCTAACTAAAGTATCTCAAGAATGGAAAAGCAAGCACTTCACGTACTTAATACTATGTTGAAGTTAACAGATCAACAATGACAGATCCACATGAGAGAAAAACACAAATTTAAGAAGGGGAAAAAAAAAATTTAAGAAGGGGGTGGCTAGATTAGTTCCCATCTATCAGGTACAATGTAGAAATATATGGCACACTTCCTGGGTGAAGGACTTAGCTACAACTCAGACTTTGAACTTGACCTTACTAACGCAAATAATGTAATCTACTTGTATGTACCTTTATATTAACCTATAATAAAAATAAAATAACAATGACTTGTACTAGAGTTATACATATGAAAAATAAACAGAAAAGTTGAAATAAACACTATTAAAATATGTTTGCATCATCTGAGACACAGTGAAAGTGTTAATTTAAGGTAAATTTAAAGAATTAATAGATATATTTTAATATTTCTAGGGTAACCACTAAAATACTAATATAAGATAAATAATGCAATAAGCTAACAAAAAAGGAAAAAAATAGATTAATAGCAAAAACAAAGGCAGAAAGGAAACTATTAAAAGAAACAGAAGAGATAAATGAAAAAATAGCAAATAGAATAAATTAAATAATATTATAATATATAAAAAAGAACAATGTAACTAGAAGAAGAAATATATGAATGCACACTCAAAGTTGGAAATTTTAAAACTCATCTTGGTAAATAGCAAAACCAAAAGAGGACATAAAAGTAAAGATACATAAGGTTTGATAAAAGCAATTAATTAGCTTGGCCTAATACTTAAAAATCACAGAATATGTGTTTTTGACAAGAGCTTGTGGCATATGCCATCGCCTGGTCAGTAAAACAAGTCTCAACACATTTCGAAAGATTAAAATAACCTAATGTATACTTTCTGACAACAATGGAAGGAAACTAGAAACCAATAACAAAAATAAAACTAAAAAATTCTTTGGCAAATTTCTCTTATAAATCAAGCAGCATATTTTTAAATAATCCGTAGGTCAAAGAGAAATCCTACTAGAAATTAGAAACCACTTTGAACTGAAAAATATCACATCCAATTGTGTGGGATGCTTGGAGAGAAATGTATAGCTTCCATTGTGCACTCTGCAGAAGAACAGTTGAAAATTAATGATTCAAGCTTTCAACAGGAGAAGCGAAAAAAAGAACATCAGATTGAATCAAAAGAAAGTGAAAGAAAAACTAGGGAAGACCTAAGAAGCAACCAATGAAATAAAATACAAGTAATGAAGAAAATCCATAAAGCCAAAAGCTTATGCTTTGAAATGGTTGATAAAATTGCTTGGGGGGGGGGGAAAGAGAGAAAAGAGGGGAGGGGAGGAGAGAGAGACGGGGGAGATGTGAGGAAGGGCCAAAGAGCAGAGACAGAGAACAACAGGAATAAACACAACCAGCACCCAGCCTCCTGGACACCTCACAGGCATCAGGAGCCCCAAAGGTGGAGCATTGTCCACACATGAGGACAGCAAGGCAGAGAAGTTTGCATCTGAGCTCAACGTCACAGGCCTGCAGGCACAGAGCTGGTGTGAATCAGGTTTTACCACGTTCTGCAGTCTGTTGCTCTATCACAACATTCAACAGTCAATGTACAGAAACACGACTTGGGCTGCTTGAACCCTCAGATGGGAAAATGCACGGTCCAATGGGTCAGTAAACTGCACACAACCTGTGGGAGCCCTGCTGAGCCTAAGCAGAGAGGGCGTAAGAACAGGGACTCGGGGGCCAGAGTGGCCAGGGGTGAGTCCCAGCGCCACTCCTTGCTAGCTGTGTGACTTCGGGCTCTGTGACTTCACTTCTTTTCTCACCTGGTACATGGGGAGGGGATGACGGCCACCTCCCAGGGCTCTGGAGGACCCCACGGGTTAATGGAGCGGACCCTGACACAGCCACACTGCGGAGGGTGAGCAGGGAGCAGCTTCGCAGACACAACCTACCTGGGGGCCGTCGCTCGGAGACCTCGGAGCTTGTCCTGCAGCTACAGAACACCGGGGCCTTTTCTCTTTTTCCAAATGAGCTCCTTTCGCTCCCACACCACTGATGCGTCCTTGCAGAGCACTGGATATTCCGGCATTTCTCCAGAGCAGCGATGGAGGAGAAGCAGCGTTGCATCTGGAATGCTCCATGTCTAAGGAAGGTCCTGTCTGCCCTGCAGTCTGACCCCTTTCCTCCTCCAAGCAGGGCCCTGAGAGCTGAGTCACCTGAACCTCTTTGTCTACTGTAAGTACCTCAGTTTCTTCCGGAAGGTGCCCCCTTCCTCCCACGTCTGTGCTCCTTTGCAAGGCAACCTTCCTCTCCAGGACATGAACCCTGCCCAGAAGCTGCTCATTCTCCCCCCTGAAGGCTCGGATGATGTCTTCCATTCCCAGCACTACCTCCCTTATCAGCTCTTTATAACTGACCCCAAGCTCCGAAGTAAGCGCCTTGAGCTCCCAGTTCTCCAGGGAAACCCGCTCCATTGCACCTCTGCAGCTTCTCAGACTCTCAGCTGTGGCCTTCTGGAGTTGGCTCAAATTCTCTTTTAGTCTTTCATTTTCCTCCTCAAGTCCGGAAATTTTGCTATAACTCTTCCTGTTGCAGTCCTCAAGGAGAGAGATGACCTGCAAATACTGGTCCAGCTCCTCCTTTAAGGGAGAGACGTGTCTTACCAGCATCTCGTTATCCCGCTGGAGCCTGGAGATGGTTGTCATGTCTCTCTCTCTCTCTTTTTCAAGGGCATACACCTTTTTGCGGTATCTCTCCCGGTCTCCCTGAAGTTTGGCATTGTCACGTAAAGCCTTCCCCCTCTCCCTCTTCAGTCCAGAAATGAGCTGATGGAACTTGCTCCTCACTCCCTCCAGCTCCCTCAGTGGCTCGGTGGGCCCCTCTGGAGGGCCCAGGATGGCCTCGCCCCCATCAGTCCCCTGAAGGACATTGTAGGCACCCAGGGCTGTGTTCTTTCCCAGTTTAACACCTTCACCACTCTCTTTGGCCTTTGTTTTCTGGACAGGGCAAATGCCCAAGCCCTGGCTTCCCCAAACCTGTTGAGAGCAAGTGCTCTCCTCAGAGCTGGGCCACTTCTGAGCAAATGTCCAGTTGTCTCCGGCCAGTGCAGAGGCTTCCTGCCAATGCCCCCCCCCACCAGGCCTCAGGATGGAGAGTTGCTGGAAACAAGCCTCCATCTCCTCTGCAAATTCATCTATTCTGGGAGTATACCTGTCACGGCCTTTGCTCAGAGCCCAGGGGCTACTGGTGGGTTCATCCCTGCCACCTGGTAAGGCTGCCCTGTGCAGCAAGCCTCTCTCTCCCAGGAAGAAAAGCATCTCCTTGCCCTCATGTGCCTCAGAGTCAGGCTCCTCAGGGACATCCCTGTGACCGAGACTGGATGCTTCCTGATAAAGTGACTCCCCCCCTTCCTTCTCCTGGTCTCCATCCTCGTGACTCCCTTCTTGCAGAAGCAGAGCCTCTCTGAACCGCGACTGGCTCTCCTCCCCGCCCTTCCCTCTGCTCTTCCCTTCCAGGAGGTGACCACCTGCTGGCCATGATTCTTCGGTCCCATGAGCCCTGGAGAAGGGGCCTGGAGGTGTCACTTCTTGCTCTGATGGCAGCTCCCCCGGGAGGCCCCAGACACATCCTTCCACCCTTCCTTTCCTGCTCAGGCTTTCGGGAGCCTCCTTTGACACAGAGGCCACCCCCTGGAGGAGGAGCATCGGAAACTCCTGCAGGAGCCTGGGACAGCTGACGATAGCCTGGTCCTGCACAGCCCCTGCAGCATGAACCCCATTCTCCAAATTCGGGTGCGCATGGCACCCCTGGCTCGGCTGGCAGTTTTCTCTGAGGGCTTCCTCCTTCTTGCCCAAGGTCCCCTGTGCCTCTTCCGCCTCCCTCCTCCCTCCTAGGGCCCTTCCTCCTTCACGCCCATTGTCTTTTAGATCCTCCGGCCCTGTCCTGGGAAATCGGTGATTCACAACATGGGGGGCCTCTTGGCAGAGGGAGGGGTAGCGCCTTGCTTGGCGACTGCCCCAGCCGGGGTGCCCTGTGGCTCTAGCAACACGCAGGGGCCTGGTGTCTGACACCTCTTGGGTTTGGAGTTCTTCTGGGAGAGCCCCCTGGAGCAGCAGTGGCAGCTGGAGAGCAGAGTCCCTGTCCAGCCCCCAGAGAGGGAGTGTGGATGTCCGCACCAGAAGAAAGGAGTCTGGGGCAGGTTCAGCTGCCGAAGTCGCTGAAATCCTGGCCAGGTCCACAGGGAGGAGTGATCCGTCCAAGCACTGCCCTGGGGGGCAGCCACAGATGAGGACAAGAATCTGTCTATCTGAGCTGGGCTCAGCCAGAGGAAGCTGTGAATGGAAAGACATGAGTGTGAGGCGGTCTCTCCTCCGCGCAGGCCCCTGCCCCACCTCTGACCTCACCTCCCTTGTTCTCCGTGCTTCCCATCAGCTGCGTGCCAGCCCGGCTCCTTCCCTCACAGGCCAAGCCTACTGCCGCCCCGGGTCCTTTGCCCGGATTGTCCTTCCCCAGATGCCCTCGTGGTTCCCTCCCTCATGCCATTCAAGCTCTGCCTCCTCCAGAAGGCCCCCTCTTGACCTCCCAGACTTATCCCATGTGCCCTCCGCTCCCTCACACCATGTGGCCTGCTTATGTCTCTACTGTTCTGCTCTGACCCCGAGACTCCACACTGTCCAGCCCAGCAGCCACAAGCCACGTGGGGCTCCTGAAATGTAAAGTGATTTATACGAGTTAACATTCAGCCCCGCAGCGGCCTCAGGAGCCACATTTCAAGTACTCAGTGGCCCCACGTAGCTCATGGTGACCGCCCTGGACAGCACAGTTGCAGGATGTCACCAGCACCACAGAATAGTCCAGTGGACAGAGCCAGTGTGAGCTTCCCACTCCCCATGGCAGGGACTTCATTTTTGTTCACACTCTGGGCCTAGAACAGTGCCATGTACACAGAAGTTGTTTCCTAGATATTTTAAAATGTATTTTCATATTTACTTATTCAGTGTGTTCATCCAGAGAGGAAGATGGGCCCAGCTCATAGAAGAGACCCAGGCTGGGCTGAAGGGAGGGTGGGGAGATGAGGTTTGGCTTTAGCCAGGCTGTCTGGGAGCCCTGGGGGGCTGTGAGTGTGTTCTTGGTGGAATCCCCAGATCAGCTGGGAGAGTCCAGGCAGGTCTAGACCAATGTAAAAAGGACAGGGGGATCTGTCAGAGAGAATCAGAGAGGGTATGACTCCTTGGAGGTGGGTATACCAGCAGCAGAGGAGCCTTGAAGGCTGGGAGGGCCACCCACACACGGGGTGCTCCCACATCCCTGCTCCCTGGACCTGCCTGTGGGCAGCACCCATCCTCTGTCCTCTGTGTATTTTCCCATCAAAATACCAGGACACTGTACCGGCTATCCGCAGTGAAGTGTGTGCTTGCCCCAGAGACATACAGACCTGGGGGCAAGTCTTGGGCAAATCCTCAACCTCCCAAGGCCTCAGCCTCCTCATCTATAAAGTGGGATGCCTTGGCATCAGAAGGGACAGGGACAGGAGTTAGGAGTGTACATGTGTGACATTCAATAAATGTCACGAGCCATGAGCAGAATGCAAATGAATGATGAATGGAGGCCCCTCTGCTTCCAGCCGCAGAGCCCCCTCCAGACCAGCAGCGATAGCCCGTGTCCAGGGGACGGATGAGGGAACAGAGGCTGAGAAAGTCCATGACATGTGGTAGCCTCAGAGTGAGATTTCCACCCACCAGGGAGGGCGTGGGGCAGGGTGTAGGCCACAGAGACAGCTGGGTGGTCTTAGGGAATCATGGCAGCTTCTAGGGGCCCATCCCCTCCTTTCTAGACCAGGTGGCAGCACCTGCCTTGATGTCAGGAGGCTCCAGGGAGGTGACAACTGTGCCATGGCAGCCTCCTTCCACTCCCTACCCCCAGTCTCAGGGCATCCCTCTCAACCATTTCCAGAATGTTCTTCCATACCTGGGGCTTCTCCCCCAGCCCCACCCCTGTTGAGGTGGCCACACCATATATACACACAGTAGGGCTGCTGAGGCCTCGGGGACACTTGTACAGGCAGAAAGCCTCTGATCTCACCGGTTCCTGGTCAGACCCTCTCAGGTCTCTTGGGAGTTTGCCCGTGTTCTCCAGCCTGGGCATCAAAACAGAAGAGTCTCGTCCAGCCTCAACACAGCCCCAGGTGCGGGGCCCCTCCCGGGGCTGTCCTAGAAAGTAACATGACCCCAGGGGTTAAAAAGGCTGTCCTGGGAGCTTCACCATGACTGCCACCAGCAACCGTGCCACCTGCCATTTGGCTAAGGCAGCACCGTCCCTGGGTGACCCCAAGGGTGGCCTGGTGAGCACTAACCATTTTGTCGAGTGAGGACATTGAGGCTCAGAGATGTGAAGTGACTGTCTGCTTGTGACTAGGTCTCTAAGCCACTCTTCTGACCACAGAGCACCCTACACTGGACAAAATCTGCAAAGGCTTCCTGAGCCTTGGCATCATTACCTGCCAAATGACTCCCCTCTCAGCCCCATACAGTTGGCGCAAAGACAAATAAATTCCTGCAGCCAGGACAAATTTGACCTGGGTTGACTTGGCAGCTCTGCTCCCCAGAAACAAGCTAAAGGGGTGACACTGGCTGCATTTGTCAGCCGCGTTGTGGTGCTATAAATACGTGAGATACTGCAATCCCCAGACTGCATTTGGGCTTGGAGGGCTAGCAGCAAACCTCAGTGGACAGTATAACCATAAGGCTCCCTGAGCACAGGGCTTTGAAAACCAGGCCCGAGACTCATCTCGAGATACTGGCTCATGTCAGGGACAAGTGAGGTATGAGAGGCTTCTGAGTCAGCAGCTCCCGGACCTGCCAGGTGTGAGCCCACTCCCTTACACCTGAGCTGTCAACTGGAGTGGGGCTGAGGGGCAGGACAGCTCCCGGCTGCTGCGTGAACTTCCGTTAGACAGAGCCCCCCTGCTGGCCTGCTGGGTCCCCGGCTGGCACCTTCCCAAGACCTGAGGGTGTGAACCTACATGTCTAGCTGAGCCAAAGTCAAAGACCCCTGGTGCATGCTGCTCACACTGACCCCCACCTCACCTTTACCAGCTGTGTGAGCAGATGACATGACCTCTCAGAGCCTCAGCTTCCTATCTGTGGAGGGGGACCACTCTCCCCCACATCATCAGGACCCCCGGAGGATTAAGCCTGCATGCACAGCAGCACCCACAAACCTGCCGAGGCCCAAGGCCCAGGGGCATCCTCAGACCGGAGGCAGCCTTGGCTTCTGCAGGCATCTAGCACATCCTCCCTGAGCACGCGCAGTGAGTCACCCTGAACACAGCCCCAGGTGTCCTGGAATAAGACAAACGAAGTCAGGAGCCGTCAGTGTCCCAGATGAAGGGTCCACTCCAAGCCACTCCCCACAGGTCCCTCCCCTGCAGTGGACTGAGACCCCTTATGTGTGAGGAGACCGAGGCTAAGTGAGCAGAGGGCATGTGTGGCCTGGCAGATGTCCTGATCCTGTGCTCTTAGCTCACCAGGCCAAACTACCTCCTTTTTGCTCTGGGGTGCCTTTCAGTGGATAGTAACAGTGGCATCCCACCCTGGGAGGAGCTCATCAGTCCAGCCGAGATGCATCTGGGCCCCTAGAGAGCACCAAAGCTTCCCAGCCCCCTCAGAGGGGCAGTCAGGGAGGAGACTCCCGGCCAGCCGCCCTCTGTGCAAATGAGGCCTCAGAGCCTGCTCCTTCCCTGCTGCTACGGGTTGAGGTGTGGGGCTAGCAGTTCCCACGTGCCATCCACGAGGGTCTGGGGACAGGCCTCCTCTGGGCTCCTGCTGCCCTGGGCCGCTTCTGCTGCTGTGTCCCACCCCACCGCTGGAGTGTAACTTGCCCCTTTCCCACTGGCTCCTTTATGAAGGAAATTTGGCCTCGTTTGTCTACACCTGCACCCTGGCCTGACACACAGTAGGAGCTCAATAAATGATAATTAGCTGGGTAGACAGTAGCAGAAGAACAGATGTTTTAGATTTATTGGTGCATTTATTTTGCGAATACTTATTAGATTCCCGCTAGGTGCCAGGGGAGGTTCTCAGTGAGGAGGAAATGGACCTGAGTAGGTAAATGCCCGGTCCCCTCCTCACCTGTCCCCAGGCCCTCACCTGCATGCAGGAGACACCCCTCACATTCTTCTCAGCTACCAGGAGACCCTCACACTGCAAAGCCTTCCTGGGCTCCCTCAGGCCGTAGGTCAGTGCACAGCGCAGTGGGCACGGAGGCCACTCCAGGTGTCATACTGGGCTTCCTGGCTCTCCACACAGCACCCACATGCCCTCCCCTCTCTACCTGCCATGCTCTCTCTGCCTTGGGGCCCAACTGATCTTACTGAAAGGGAAACTGGATCAGATGGCTCTCAGAGGCAGCACTTCCAGGGAAAGCTCAACTCCCTGCCCGCCAACCTGCCCCCCTCTCCCTTTCACCCTCCTGCCCCTGGGACGGCCTCTTCCCTCCATCCTCAGAGCCTTTGGCTCACCTGCCCTCTCACTGGCTGACCTCCTCCCCTCTGGGTCCAGCTGAGAGGCAGATCCTAGAGGCCTTCTTTGTCCTTCCTGATCCTCCCCTGGATTAAGTCCTTGGTACCTTCCCTCAGCATCATCTCCTCCCCCTCTTGGTGTGTGACCTCCCATTTACATGTCTGATGGTATCTGTCATGTCTACATCGCACCACAAGCCAGGATCTCAAGTCTGGCCACACGACAGAATCATCCGGAAGCTTTCAGCAAGTACCAATGCAAGATCTTTGACCCAAACCAAGTAAAACCAGAGGGCCTGGGCAATGGCATTCTTTTCTGATGGACCCCAATCTGGCTGGCTGCCTCAGCCATCCCGTGCCCTCCCCATGCCCACAGCCATCCCCACGCCCTCAGCCATCCCTGTACCCACAGTTGTCCCTGAGCCCACAGCCTCTTGTTTCCTCCACTTGGGTCTCACTTGACTAGAGTTAAACACTTTTGTCAGCAGCTCAAAGTCATCGTAGGAGTGAGATGGAGAAGAGAAGATATGAAAAGCCAAAAGCAAAAGGAGAGAAAGAAAACGAATGAGAAAGACAAAAAGGGGAATAGGATAGGAAAAGGAAGGGACGAAATTCAAGGAAGAACAGGAAGATGGGGAAGTCGAGGGAAAGAGGAAGGACAGCAGAAGGGGTGGCAGCTGGGAGGCAGTGCAGAAAGCCACTTTCACATCTCGAGAAGGTAGCAACGGTTCTAAGTATCCTGCAAATCTCACTTAGATTTTGTTTCAATGCCAAGTGTTGACTCAGTGAAATTCCACCAATGCTCACTGAGCAGGGCCTGCTCCGGAGCTGGGGATACAGCCGTGCATAGCCAGGCATGGATCCCTGCTTTAAAAGAGCTGACATCCACTGGGGGACAGACTGGAAGATGAGGCTATGCTTAAATGGCACCTATGGTCTAGTTCATCCACTTCATTTCACAAGTGATAAGTCATTACTCAGAGAGGGTGAGTCCCTTGTGCAAGGTCAAACAGCAGATTGGTAGGAGAACAGGTGCAAAGCTCAGGTCTCCAGATGTGAGGTGGGACCCTCTCTGTCCCCGAGTGCTCTTCACTGGGCTTAGCTTCGTCAGGATTTCCTAACTTTGCCTATAACTTTGTCTGGTTTTAGCTTTAATGTGCAATTATTTTGAAATCTAAGCAAAAAGAAGAAAGTGGGGAATAAAATAATATCCAGACACAAACACAAACGTGTTAGAATATATCCTTCTGGGCTTTTCTCTGGGCACACATATTTTCCTAGGCATAGACATTGTACAATTTCTACTTATACGAAATGTGAATTTTTACTTTGTGCCCTTTCTGTTTAATGATATAGAAGGATCATCTCTCTACAAGTTCTTCTGCGACGTGGGTTTTACAGCTGTGTGGCATCCATTTCATAAGGATGCCTTAAGTTACCAACCAATTCCTTCTGATTGGACATTGAGGTTGTTTCCAATCTTTACCAACTATAAAGAGAGCCATGCGTAACTCTTCTGCACTGTCTTATCCCTTATTGGATACATTCTTGGAAGCTGAATGGCTGAGAAACAGGCATAGACTTTTTTTTTTTTTTTTTTTGGAGAGACAGAGTCTCACTTTACCACCCTCGGTAGAGTGCCATGATGTCACAGGACTCACAGCAAACTCCAGCTCTTGGGCTTCCGCGATTCTCTTGCCTCAGCCTCCCGAGCAGCTGGGACTACAGGCGCCCGCCACAACGCCCGGCTATTTTTTTGTTGCAGTTCAGCCAGGGCTGGGTTTGAACCCACCACCCTCGGTATATGGGGACAGTGCCCTACTCACTGAGCCACAGGCGCCACCCGGCATAGACATTTTTAAGGCATTTAATACTTACTGGTGGACAGCCCTGCCCAGAGGCTGTACCCGTTTATCTTCCCAATGACTCAAACACTCCACAGCAGCGAGATGCTTAATATTTGACAAATGTATTGGAGAAAGGAGAATCCCAAGGTTTTGGTGATTTGAGTCTATTTAATAAAAAATGGAGCTGACCGTTCTTTGTAAGACCACTGGCCATTTGTATTTCTTTTATATTACTTGTATGTTCATACATTTTGCCTATATTTTGTTTTCTGGTTATTAACACTGTTGTTTAAAGCCCTTGC
The DNA here is from genome assembly GCF_027406575.1 of Nycticebus coucang. Lineage (NCBI taxonomy): Eukaryota > Metazoa > Chordata > Mammalia > Primates > Lorisidae > Nycticebus > Nycticebus coucang. The sequence goes on along the minus strand of NC_069796.1, from coordinate 88,121,742 downwards.
TTGCCACCAGAGTAACAAACATGTAATAGGCAGTTCTGCACAGATGCGAACTGGGAGCCAGGAGCTGCCGACCACCCATCCAACAACGAAACGATTCATGCAGCTACCACCAGGGGGTGCTCTAGGCACACTACTGGCACACAGGTGGCAGGACCATCCAGCAATTCCTAAATCCCCGACACTTGAGCGTGATCTCAGCTCTGGGACAACAGTGGACAAGGACATTTTAAGAGCCTGCCTGTTCATCTCTCTGCACGAGCATCCCTGTTACCCTCCGGGCCAGGCCACAGTCCCGCACTGTCCTCTGATGGAGCAGCACTGTAGCACCAGTGTCTGCGTCTGGGTGGGCCTCCCCAGTAAGCTTTTGGAGAGCAAGGTCCAGGCCTGGTTCACATACCAGGGACATGGGGATACCCAGTGCACACTCATAATGGAAGCATGCAGACACGTCTGAGATAAACCATGTTCACCTTGCCAATCATGGCCGGTTCTTTTTAATCACCTTTCACCTGGGACCCTGAGCAGAAACGCCCTCCCCTCACTCCTCAGGTTGGGGTATGTCTTTGCAGTGGCCCATTCCTCCCGGGACCGGGGCTCCAAGTGAGTTGATCTGAAAAGTGTAACTACTCCAGACCATGGGCTGGGGGCAGGAATACCAATGCCTGGTCTCCTCAGAGGGTCTGTGAGATCCTGTCTCCCAAGAAAGTGCTTTATAAATATGAAGCAAATAAAACACATTCTCACGATAACTGCCCTCACCATAACTGACACCAGGGCTCCCCAGAGCACATCAGACATAGCAAAGAGGCCAGTTCAGGAGATGGTGAAGCCTGTGCCTCCTTTCAGGTGCTACAACTTTCACTTCCTCGGGCAAGTGACTTTACCTCCTGCCTTGGTTTCCTCTTCTGCAAAATGAGAATTAGTAATTCTACCCCCTCAGAAGTTGGTTGTGAGGAGTACAACATGTTACCATGCCAGGCAGGTGGGCAGCACTAGATACCATCAGCCTTTGGGATGACCTCCTATCTGCAGCGCATGCCCCAGCGTCTGTACCTCACTTCCCAGCATTACCATCATCTGGCAGTCCTTTCAGCCAGAAGTTTCCATTTCCTTGGTGGCTCACACCTGTAATCCTTGCATCCTGGGAAACTGAGACAGGAGGATCCCTTGATCTCAGAATTTTGAGACCAGCCTGAACAAGAGCAAGACCCCATCTCTACGAAAAATAGAAAAGTTAGCCAGGTATGGTAGCAGGGCCAAGTAGTCCCAGCTACTCAGGAGGCTGAGGCAAAGGAGTCGTTTGAGCCCAAGAGTTTGAGGTTGCTGTGAGCTAGGCTGACACCACAACACTCTAGCCCAGGTGACAGAGTGAGACTGTTTAAAAAAAAAAAAAGCACTCTATAATAGATATACTCTTATTTGACAATGTGAATGTTACTTTCTTTGCATTATTATTATTATTATTGCTTAATATCTCTATGCAGCAATTCTCTGATTTCTTTTCTGAATGTATTTATGTTCATTCATTCTTTACAAGGTTTTTGTTTCTAGTCCTTATCTTAAACATTGTTATTGTTATTAAATTTTAAGCCTCTTCAATTTTGTGAAGGCAAAAAATGGAAACCTAATAAACACATGTATATGTAAAAATAAATAAAATTTATTTGATATTCAAAAAAAGAAAAACCCCAAACCCCCAAGTTTCCATTTCCCACAGGCAATGGAGCAAATACCTTCTTACGTTCATTTATCACCGAGTCCCTTGCTCCCCAAACATTTCACAGGCCTTGGCCAGAGCTGGGATTTGGAGTCTGAACCAGCTGGTGATGAAGAAGGTCACACAGCTGTGGGGGTGGCCAGCCGGGCACAGAGGATATTAGGGGAACCAGGTGGGTCACATCACAGGGGACGCAGAGGAGGGAACGAGCTGACGTTGTGCTCAGGAAGGTCTTCCTGGAGGAAGCAACATGCCCACTGAATGGAGAAAAAGTAGCAGAGTTGACCAAGCAGTCTAAGCAGCAGGTGGGCAGTAGAAGCTTCTAGACAGGGGTAAGGTTTACAGGCCTGCAGAGCCTGGAGTTCTCAGGGACCTGCGGGAGCTTGGTGAGGCTGGAGCAGGGTGGAGGAGACTGAACGTGGAGAAACGGCCCAGGCCAGATCTCCAGGAGCTTCGAATGCCATGGTTCCCGAGGCAATGGGGAGTTACAGCAGAGGGGGCTTTGAAGGGGGATCCTTTGGTGGTGACCACACTTATCCAGAGATAGATGCTGAAGACCTGCCCTCAATCCTCAAGGTCCCTCACAGCCCCTTTGAAAATCCACTGGTGGCTTTGGGAAGTCACACAGAGCGTGGTACTTTCTAGACTGCAAGTAACTTTTCAGCTGAGCAGCAGCCTGGCCACCACGTACAAGGGCCCTGGGCTTGTGCAGCTCCACCGAGACCCCAAAGGATGGCCTATGGCCCTGCAGTCCCTTATCGATAGGTTCTAGCATTTTAATTTTTCTTAAATCTCAGGCTACACTCAACCTAAGAGCTGGTGGTCAGCTGGCACCTTACACTTCCTGGGGGACTTATCCCTCTCTAGGGGGCTCTATTTGATCCCAAGGAACTTATCAGCTACTCTGAGAGAAGTACAGGGTTTGGCAGCTTTGTCGCACCCTGTGGCCTCGTACCAGCCTGCATTCCAACACCAGGGTCCTCACAGTGACCCATGGACTCCGGGGGGAGCTTTACTCCCCCTCTTTTTTGTCCCCCCTCTTCTCCCAGGCTGGTTGTCTGCTGCCCCCAGCTCCTGTGCATTAGGTCCTGGCCACTGTCCCACTGGCCAGCATCTACCGGAGGTGCAGGGTGGGGTGAGCCTGCCTAGGTGCCAGTCTGGTCCTACCATGTGATAGTCTGATGTTGGTGTCCCCCAAAATCTGTATCTTGAAACCCAGATCCTCAGAGAGATAGTATTAGGAGGTGGGGCCTTAGGGAGGTGATCCAGAGGTGAGGGTAGAGCCCCCCGTGGGATTAGCGTCCTTACGAGAAGAGACTAGAGAGCCCTTGTTTCCTCTCTGCTCTCTGCCACGTGAGGACGCAGCAAGAAAGTGTCACCTGTAACTCAGGAAGCAGGTTGTAAGATCCCAGAGATCTGGAGACCCCAAAGACTGCAGGTGCCTCGCTCTGGGAGAACTTCCAGCCTCCAGAACTGTGAAAAATAAATGTTTTTGCTGTTTACACCACTCCAGGCTACAGCGCCCAATTGGACAAAGACATGCCACCTCACATCTGTGTGTCCCTGGGCAGGTTGTGGCCCAGCAGGTGCCTCGACTTCCTCCCCTGTAAACTGGGGGTAAGGTCGACAGCACAGACAGTGCCTCAGTAAACATCAGGGATTGTTTGTATCTGCCTGTGCAAAGCTCCAGAAGTTCCCTGCCATGATGGAGTGCCGTATCTCGGGGGTCCTCACAGAAGTTCATCCAGAGGGGCACCTGCTATGGGTTCAGTCATGTCCCCTGAAACTCCCATATCCAAGTCCTAACTCCAGGTCTACAGAACATGATCTTATTATTAGTCAGTCAAGATGGGGTTGCACTGGAGCAGCGGGCACCCTAATCCACCATGATTGTGTTCTTATAACAAGGGGAAATTTGGACACAGATGGGGGAAGATGATGTGAAGAGACACGGGGAGAAGACAGTCACCCACAAGCCAAGAAGGGAGGCCTAGAATATTCTCCCTTGCCGCCCTCAGAAGCAACAGACCCTGCCATGCCTTGATGTAGGATTTTCCAGCCCCTGGAGCTGCGAGTGAGGACATTTCAGTTGTTTCAGGTGCCTGATTTGCAGCACTTACCACAGCGGCTCTGGCAATACAGTACTTAGGTCTTGAGGTATCCATCCCCCCCATCCACCTGCACTTCCATCAGCCACTCAAATAAGAATGCCCGATTCCCCTAAGTACTAAGTTTGACAGTTGGTTTCACTGACACTGGGACAATTCTTGTTTTATTTTTATTGTGAAAGCACATCCTCATTCTTTCAAACACACTTCGTGGTTCATGGTTATGGTTCACTTTTTTTGGAGTGATTTTTGTAAAACCATGGATAAGTCAAAAATTCACGTTCCTTTTTTATAGGAGTTTTGTCATGAAACAACGCCGCCTGAACAGCTCAAAACGTCCACAACGTGGGTGGGAAGGATGTGGCTAACGCACGCACAGAGCATCCACGGTTTGAGTCCAAGGTGGATAATGATAAGCTGAAAACTGTTTTGGAAGCAAGTCCATCTCAACCCATAGATGCATAAGCAGCAAGGTTTGACATTACTATTCCAACGTATTGGGCCATTTGAAGCAATTCGGCAAGGGGAAGAAGCTGGCTAGACGGGTACCGCGTGAATTAAACGAGTGTCTGAAAAGAAATCACCCCAAAGCTTGCTTTCTTTGCTGTCACAACATGAAGGCAAGCCATTTCCGCACCATATTGCTATGTGTGATGAAAAATAGATTCTTCCTGACAACTGCAAGAGTCCAGCACAATGGCTGGGAAAAGATGAAGTCCCGAAACACGGGCCAAAACTGAATATTGATCCAAAAAAGCTGATGGTGTCTGTTTGCTGGTCCAGTGCTGGGTCTTATCCACTACGCTTCAGGAAGCCAAATGGATGAATGCTGAAGATGCTTGTGAATAAGCAGCTGAGACCAGTCAGTGGAGATGGGCAATCCTTTTGCAAGACATTTCACCACATGTCACACAAACAATGCTGCTCAAACTATAGAGGCTGAACTTGGAAACTCTGCCATCCACCTTATTCACCAGACCTTCCACCAACCAACTACCACTGCTTCCAGCCTTTGAACCTCTTTTGAAAGGAAAAATATTCAATTCTCAACAAGCTGTGGAAAATACCTTTTGTACTTTCATTGCCACTTATTCTCCAGGCTTCTTCGCTGGTGGCATTAACACGCTGTTCAGATGGCAAAAGTGCGTTGATAGTTTAGGCGCATATTTTAATTAGTTGTACTGCTTCTTGTTTGAGCTATAATAAACTTTTGATTCAGAATCAGTTATTTCATATTGAACGATCTAATATAAGGCAATTAAGGCGAAAGAAGTGAAATGATCTGCCCTGGATGGCACTTCCCAGAAGACCATTCTCCCAGCCCCCAACCCCAGGGACGCTGGTGACCACCGGCGCTGTCCATCCCAGGACCCCCGTCAGCCATTCCAGAAGATTAGTGTAGACAAATCACACTTTCATTTAACCTACTCCATCCAATCTAGGACAAAACCAGAAAGCCAAGAAGAGAAATCTACAACATCAATTAGCAGGGTGGGTCGTTCTACCAGACATCCTGCTAGATGGGACAGCCCAGGGAGGGACGGGGAGCAGGTGACAATGTTGATACTCTGATGAGGCTGATGGAGGTGACGGTGATGGTGACCATAAGGGAAGCTGGAGTTGATTGATCGCTCACTATGTACTCGGCACCGCGCTGAGACCTTTCCCTGTACTTTCTTGTTTCATCTTTGAAACCTCACTAGGAAGAATTACAACCATCCCAGGATTAGTCCCATTTCACACTTCGGAACACTGAGGCACAGAGAGTTTGGGAACCTGCCCAAAGGTATCACAGCTGGTAGGGGCAGAGCGAGCCCCGGGCCCTACGGCACATGGCTCCAGTATTGAAGGATCAACACTTTAGCTCCACAGACTTCTACGCAGCAGCTGCTTTCTCTGCTCCTCAGCTGACCAGAGGACAGCTCTCCCAGTGCGAGAGGTGGAACTGGCTGGGGACCACATGTGATGGGCAATCTGGGGGATTTTCAAGAGACCCGAGATGGTGCATACTAACCTCCAGCGCAGCTTAGGAACAGGAGCCCCGTTTGATACGCAGTTCCTTGGACACACTCGGATGGTCCCAAGAGAAAGTGTGAAACCTTGAGACTTGTGGATGGGGGCTTGTGAGTGATGGCACAAAATCTACTCAATTCAGCCCCTGGTGTGGCCTCAAATCCTCAAGTGCAAACTCTAGGCCCCAGATCTAGAATAAGGGTATCAGGGTGGAGTTTAGGTTCGATACTCAGGGGCCAATACCTGTGATGAAGTCATTTAACCTCCCCAGGCCTCAGCATCTTCATCTCTTCAGCGAGAAAATGGCACCCAGCTGACGAGGATGTTCTTAGGATTCAGTGAGAGAACACAAAGGAGGCCGACTGTGAGCGTGTCCCTTCTGAGTATTCGGGCGTTCACGCTTTCCCTTGGATGGCATTGTGAGGACGTAGCAAGCACCAGCATACAGGGCAGATGGAGAGATCAGGAAAGTAAGCACTTAAGCCACAGCCTAAATTAAAATCTCACATTTAGGAAACGTACAGAAGAGAATTTTTAAATGACAATTTCCATCTATGCACAATTTATTTTCCAAAATTACAAGGTGCCAATATTAAATGTAGACTTCATTTTACTTCTCCCTGATGAACATAAGGGAGGAAGAAGCAATATCACAAGTGACAACTGGGGGACAAAGTGGTAAACAGATAAGCTGTGACCGCAGACAAAGCCATTATTAAGATGACCTGGGCACAAGAATGGAGAAGCAAGAATCCAATGTACTCAATATTCATATGAAGCCAGTAGATGATCTAGAGAAAAACTCCAATCAATTCAAGGTCGGGGCAGGGGAATGAGGGAGTGAGGAGAGGGGAGGCGGGAGGGGGACATGTGTTCCCACTTAACGGGCACAATGTTAGGGTGCACGGCACGCCTCTGGGGGGCAGGATGCAATTATAAGAGGGACTCTACCCAACAAATGCATTGTAACCTAATTCTTTGTACCCTTAAATTAACCTGACACAATAAGTTTTAAAAATGACCTGGGCAAGACACAGGTCATGTCTTTAACCTGAGATAAAATAGAGGCTTTAATGTCCTCAGAGGTCCTCAAACTTTTTAAACAGGGGCCAGTTCACTGTCCCTCAGACCGCTGGAGGGCCGGACTATAGTTTAAAAAAAAAACAACAACTATGAACAAATTCCTATGCACACTGCACATATCTTATTTTGAAGTAAAAAAAAAAAAAAATGGGAACAAATACAATCACACCGCTTCACGTGGCCTGTGGGCCATAGTTTGAGGACCCCTGTAGGTAACTTGAAAGATACTGTTCAGGTTTGAAGAGAAATTTGATTTTTTTAAAAATGAGCAGTCTCCTTTGGGCTGAGGTTGTTCACTCATTTCTCCTGAAATGCACTTGACCTAGAGGAGAAGCAGGGCTTGTTTTCAGGGAGGCAGTGTGGTACAGTGGAAACATGTAAGTTTTGGACTCACATCATGTTTGGGTGAAATTCCAGTCCTGCTCCTTACTAACTGTGTGAGAACAGGTAACAGATGCTGCCCTCTGAGCCTCTGTGCCCTCCTCCATGGAATGAGACCAGCAGTACCTGCCTCATGGTCTTTCTGAGCAATAAATGAAATAATGTCTTTGAAAACACCCAGGAGGGGCCGGTGTGGTGGCTCACGCCTGTAATCCTAGTACTCAGGGAGGCTGAGGCAGGTGGATCACCAGAGCTCAGGAGTTCAAGACCAGCCTGAGCAAAAGCAAGACCCCATCTCTATTCAAATTAGAAAAGAAAACCTAGCTGAGCATCTTGGCAGGCACCTGTAGTCTCAGCTACTCATGAGGCTGGGGCAAGAGGATTGCTTGGGCCCATGAGTTTTTTGAGGTTTCGGTGAGCTGTGACCCCACGGCACTCTACCCAGGGGTGACAGAGTGAGATTCTGTCTTGAAAAATAAATAAATAATTTAAAGAAAGAAAGAAAATGCCCTGCACATGGCAGGAATATATTAAATGTAAGTTTTTACTCTTTCATCAGTCAAATGATGTCCAGCCTGCCCTCCAGAGTTTAAGAAACTTGCCCAAGGTCACAAAGCTAGTGATATGTGAACCAGAAAGGGACCCCACACCAGGCACTGTCTGTACCCAAGTCCTGGGCCTCCTGTGTGCTACTCTGGGGACAAATGCTATAAAGACAGGTCCTGCCCTCAAGGAGCTCACAGTCTAAAGGACCAAGTGAAGATGGAACTTTTGCAAGGGAGCTGCCATCATCTTTGGTGCCGTCAGGAAGAGGAAGAAGGGGCAATTGCTTTGGGAAGAGAGGGGCTGGGCCAAGAGAGATTTCCCAAGCACAGGAGAGTCCCACGATACGGCACGTGGAAGATGTCAGCTAGCACAGGCCTGGCAAGCACACTGCAGGGGCCCCCCTGGATGCAGGAGACAGGGATGGACAGGAGGGGCAGGTGCTGAGGGATAATAGGGCGTCTGGTTGGCTGTGCGAGGAGTGGCTGGACAGGTGGACAGCTGAACAAACAGACAGTGGGGAAAATCCGAAGATGAGAGAATATAGGGAGACAAGTGGTGGGTGGGTGCTAGGGTCTGAATGTCTGCGCCCCCCGCCCCCATACATCAAAATCCTAATCCCTGACACAAGGACGTTAGGAGATGAGACCTTTGGGAGATGATTGGTCATGAGGGTGAATCCCTCATGGATGGGATCAGTGCCCTTATGAAAGAGACCCTCGCCCTTCCACTATGTGAGATAGAGAAGGTGCCGTCTGTGAACCAGGAAGGGGGCTCTCCCCAGACACATGCGCCAGTGTCTTGATCTTGGGGTCTTCAAGCTCCAGTAACTTTCTGTCCTTTATAACCACCCAGTCCATGGCATTCTGTCATAACAGCCCCAGCAGACTTCAAAAATCAGTAAACAACCAGCATGGTAAGCAGCTAATAGGTGCTGGATGGACAAGCAGATGTGAGGGTGAATGGGAAGATGATGGTGGTGGGTGGGCGAGTGGTTGGATGAATGTGTGGACAGGAGGGTGAAGGACAAGTGGCTGCATCAGTGGAAGGATGGGTGGTGGAGGGCGGGTAGGTGGGTGAGTGGGCAGGTGGGTGGTGGAGTGAGTGGGTGGGCACGTGGGTGGTGGAGGACAGGTGAGTGGGTGGGCACGTGGGTGGGTGGGCAGGTGGGTGGTGGAGGACAGGTGGGTGGGTGGGCAGATGGGTGATGGAGTGAGTGGGTGGGCAGGTGGGTGGCAGAGTGAGTGGGTGTTGGGCAGACGGGCATGTGAATGAATGGATGGTGAGGTTGGAAGGGAGGATAGGTGGGGAAGAGAATGGATAGAAGGAAGGATAGACAAAATAGCCCAGTGGCTGGGCTGGGTGTATAAAGAGAAGACCCAGGAACCGGCCTGTCAATGACTTAACCAAGTGGCTGCAGAAGAAAGTTACTTCTGCCCTGGGCTCTGGCCACTTACCAGGCTGCAGTGACCAGGAGGTGCCTGGAGCCCCAGCTTCTGTCGCAGGCTGTGGTTCTGCACGGCGAGGTCCTCCACCTGCTCCAGCAGGCCTATCTCCGACAGCGTCAGTCCGTATATGCAGCAGCGCAGCTCCTCTAGCTGCGCACGGAGCCATCTCTCCGTGGCCCTCTGCTCCTGCAGTCGGCGCGCCGCCTCCTTCCGATCCCGCTCGGCCCTCTCCTGCAGGACGCGCAGTTCTGCTGCAGCCTTAGAGGCTCCCTGAGGGCTGGGGTCCGAGGTGTCCAGCCCGGCCAGCAAGAGGCCCACAGCGCAACACAGGCGCCGCACGTCGCGTTCCAGCCGCTGCACCTGCGCCCGCAGGACGCGCTCTTGCTCGCACACCAGGCCCAGCTCACGGCGCTGGGCCCACCTGCAGCGCTCCAAGGCCGCCGTCTGCCGCCCCAGCGCCTCGTCCTTGCTCCGCAGCCGCTCCCGCAGGCGCCGCAGGGCTGCAGTCTCCTGTTCCCGAACCTACAAGTTGGCGGTGGAAGCCCAGCGTTGGTGGTGGAAGCCCAAGGGACACACCGTCACCCTCAGTGATCCAGTCTCTCCTTAACCTCTCCATATTTTGTGCTTGGTGTATTTTTTGCATTGTTTTTGCAGTCAAATATTACATCAAAATATTATTTATCTCCACGATTGAGTTTTTGGTGCCCCCTGAAACTTTGCACAGGAGGCGAGTGCCACCTTCACCTCACTCTAGTCAGGGCCCTGCACACCCAGCAGCTCCCTGAGCCCTTGGAAGGGTGCTGTGCAGTGCCGGGGACGTCATCAGCCGGACACAACCTGAGGTGTGGAGTTATCCCAATGCGTCAACAGCTGCTGCTGTGTCCCCATCTCCTCTCCAGAAGTCCCCAATGAGCTGCCTGAGTGTCCCCATCTCCTCTCCAGAAGTTCCCAGAGCTCTCCATTTTCGGCACCTGAAAGTGAGTGACTGGCACAAGGAGGGGCCCCTGGCTCTGGCTGGTGTCACAGAGGCTGTCATTCCTGTGGGTACTTCCCCTTAGAGAGAGGTACTGTTACCAGCCCACGGGACACTCAGAAGCAACTCACACAACACACAACAAACTCACTGCAGCCAGGACTCCAAGCCCCTGGTAACCTTTTCTCATCCAGCCACCTTCCTGACCGGAGAGCACATCTCCCAGTTCTTAAGCATTGCTTCCTCCCCACCCCTGTGCTGAGAGCTGGACTGGGGTGCACCACCCCCTGGGGAAATTAGTCTTTGTTTAATTTCCAGAATGAATTCAGGCAGATGGGTGGATCTTTCTTTCACCTCCTAGCCCTGCGGCTGCCATGCTGCTGAGAGCTCGCAGAACACAAAACGAGGCAAAGAGCAAATGTGAAAGAAAACAGCTCAGATAAGCTTCGTTGGATTGTTCCAGGGGTCACAGGGCAGAAAAAAGCTAGAGTCAGGGTCCCTGGTAGGAAATTCTGTGACTCTATCATCAGGGTAGCATGGTGCCTAGTGGGTGGGGCTCCATTGTCTGGATGGGTCTGCCTTCAACAGCTTTCAAAATGAGGACAGGTCCCTCAGGAAAGAGCATCTTGGTTTCTAAATGATTACTGGAAATGCTGACAGCAGAACTCAGCTACACAGGGCACAGGAAACTCATTTCCCTACAACTTCAAAATACAGATGGCTCAAGCAAGGGATTTAGGGTTAAGGGTTGGGGCTGGGTGGTAGCTGGATGGAGTGATAGCCCAGAGACCCCAGGCGAGCCCCCCATCACCCTGAACTTTTGCCCCTTCTCTGGGAATGAAGTTTCATGACGTGCCTCTCCCTGAAGGACACATACCACCTGAGCTATAATACACAACAGGGTGCAGGTGGAAAGGGCTTAGTGTCCTGAAGAAACTGCCGGTCCTGGCAGGGCCTCTCACCTCCCTAACTGTAATTCACTTGTCCTCTGTCCCCATCACACTGTGACCCTTTCCATTGCTGGGCTGTATCTGATCTACCTTGGAAACCCTACATGCATACAGGGCATGCCCTGAACAATATTGATGGCAGCATTTTCTACAGAGACATCACACCCCTGGGGGTCCCACACAGCCCCATTACAGCCCTTGGCACAGTAATGAGGAGGTGCTGTGACCAACGGGGGGAACTAAGTCTCTGCACCGTTAGTCCAGTATGAAGGGGAAACCCTCACTTGGATGTCTCCCTGGCATCTCAGAGACTAATTTCAGTTTCATTGGACTCCTTATCTTTCCACTGCCTGCTTGTTACAGCTGACAGCCATGCCAGTGTGCCTCCCTCTGCCAGGGACGCACCTCCCCCATCACATACCCCCATGTACAGTGGAAACAAGTTTCACCAAACAGCACTCCCCTAGCACATGCGATGCCTTTTCATATTTGCTAGACTATTTAGTTTTTTTAAATGCTGGCTGTGATCTGCTGACTTAATGGCATATCCTATCAATGGGTTGCAACCTGTGATTTGAAAATGCCTGGGTTACACTCTAAACAGCAACTGACTTTGACGGGACTCTCCAGGGACCTGCACACACCACACGCCTTGAGGTCGTGCTGTTTCTGCCTTCTGCCTCCCGTCTAGCCTTCCTCATCTCTCACCTGGAAGATTTAATGCTACCCACTTTTATATATTAGCCGTGATAATCATGGCTATATATCATGGCTAATATGTAAAACTAGGTAGCATTATTTAAATCTCTACTGTTTGGAGTGCTTTACATGTATTAACTCGCCTAATCCACACAACAATCTGAAAGGGTTTGTACTATAGTCCCATTTCACAGATGAGGAAACTGAGGCCTAGAGAGGTTATGCCGCTTGCCCAAGGTCACACAGCTAGTGAGTGGCAGAGCCAGGGTTTAACTTCAGGCATCTGCCTCCAGAGCTCACTGTTTCCCCCAAGGAGGGCTCTAACTTGTCCCCCTCCAACACTACCTCTATCCCAGGCAAAGTGAATGCCACCCCCCAAACGACCGTCTGACTCTGAGCCTTCCCCACTTAAGTCCCCTGTTCCTCACTGCCTTCAGAACTTGATCCCCACAGAAGACCTGGCAGCCTGGCCCCTTGGAACCTCAGCTCGCACCCCTCTCCCTGCACACACACCCTCTGCCTGGTCCTGGCAGGTTCTCCCTCACCTCCAAGCATTTGCCACGTCTCACATGCCCTTCTTAGCGAGGCCCAACTCCCAGGGCTCCAGTTCTCTGTGGCTTTCTTCAACTCTTGTACACCCACAACACATGCCCCCTTGTGGCACCCAGCTCCAGTTCTAGAGTTCTTTGTTTCCCATGGGTGTCTCCCACCTGCAGGTGAGCTCCTGGAGCACAGGGACCCTGCATCAATCAATCCTGCCCTCAGGCCAGGTTCTGGCCCTGGGGACCTCAGGCACAAAGGCCAAAGACATGAACTTCTGACAAGAGCTTCCAGCAAGTGTGCAGCCCCCACAGGTCAGCTGATGCTCTGACACCCCACTGCCCTCCCAGGTACACCCCCATCCTCTTCCACGTGTCCTGGCAGGTTCCGGACCTTATAGTCACCATGTGCACCGTGGAATTAGCATCCTCCTAACCCCTTCTCTCTGAGGCCCCCACACACTGTCTTTGTCTGACTGCAGCTGCTACTATGAGACAGGAAACAGGGACTGGAAAGAAGGGACGGTACCTGGCTGGCCAGCTCCCCCTGCAGCACCGCCAGCTTCTCCTGGGCTCGGAGCCAGGCGCTTCTTTCCTGGGCCGCGCGGGCACTCAGCTGGTCCACCTTCCCGCGGAGCTTCTTCTCTGACAGCTCCAGCTCCTGGATTCTGCAGCATGGAAAGCAGAAGGAGGCGGCAGTGAAGTGAACTGGACCTGAGGCTCTCAGAGACACAGGGCTAACCTTCTTTTTTCTTTTTTGTCAGTTGGCCAATTAGATGTGCTGACAAAATTACATGTTGTACACCATTCATATGTAGAATTTTACAGATTATCTACAATACTTCACAGACATCATTTGAGTGATAAGATACTACACATCAGCAATCTTAAGGGAGTTCTCACGCCGAAGGCAGTAATCCCAATTTCAGTAATACCAACTAAGAGTGACCAAGCCTGAACCTTTACAGCTAAGGGCTTTAGCTGCCTTGTTTTAATTAAACCTCACAACATTTCTAAGCTTCAGATGGATTCTGTTACTCTACATCCCACACAAGGAGAACTGAGGATGAGAAAGGTCAATTGGTCAAAGTCACACAGCCTCTTAGAGTCCAGGCTGACTCTTAAAATCATACTTTTAACCCTACGCTCTGTTTTAGCTACATTTTAGCCCATTTTAGCTACATCCTTACTGATCCTTTCCAAAGAAATTATTGAAATTCAAAATAAAGGTTACTGCAATTTAAAAAATTAATATCTCTATTATTTATTCTTCTAAACGAAAAGCTGAAAATGGCTTAACTATCTAATAATTAACAACAGGTAAGCTGGCTGGTGCGGTGTAATCCTGGCACTCTAAGAGGCTGAGGCGGGTGGATCACCTGAGCTCAGGAGTTCCAGACCAGCCTAAGAAAGAGTGAGACCCCATCTCTACCAAAAATAGAAAAACCAGCCAGGTGCTGTGGTGGGCACCTGTCGTTCCAGCTGCTTGGGAGGCTGAGACAAGAGGATCACTTAAGCCTAATAGTTTGAGGTTGCTGTGATGCCACATCACTCTGCCCAGGATGACAGAGTGACACTCTGTCTCAAAAAAAAAAAAAAAAAATGGGTAGGGCACACAAAGGTTTTCTATGGCCCTGGGGAAACACAGGTCATGTCACAAGCAAAAGCAAAAGCAGACAGAAAGTGGACTCTGATCACAACTCTGTAGGAAAGAGACACATGCAGGGCATTAGGAGAAAGTCCAGAGGGAAAGTGTGGGCTTCTGGTCACTGGGAGAAAGGCACGTCAAAGACCTGCCCGTCTCCTGCTTGTGCCTGGTCCCTGGGTCCCCTAATCTGCTAACCTTCATTCTATAGTAGAAAACCATGACATGCACGAAAAGCATGTTCACAACCTCCATGGACAAGTCTGCACAATCCTTACTCCTTCCCCAAGTCCATGGACAAGTCTGCACAATCCTTACTCCTTCCCCAAGTCCATGGACAAGTCTGCACAATCTGTACTCCTTCCCCAATTCCATGGACAAGTCTGCACAATCCTTACACCTTCCCCAAGTCCATGGACAAGTCTGCACAATCCTTACTCCTTCCCCAAGTCCGTGCTGGGGAAGGATATAGGACAGACTCTGCTCCTCTGGGCAAAGACCTAGCTTTGCCTCCTGACTCTGCCATTTACCAGCCATAGGGCCTTAACTGGGCTAGTTCACTACTATGACTTCCAGTATCTTTATAAAACAGAGGCCATCATAACCTGCTTAGCAGGCTGTTGTGAAGGTTAAATTAACCAATGCATTAATTTTAATAATAAGGCCAAGAGTCCCCTCTCCTATTCCAGTTCTCAGGCCTTCAGGGAAGGTCTCAAGAGTAACAGTAGGGAGTATGAGCTCTTGCGTGAATTATAATCAAGGCCCTTCCGAATTGGACCGGAGGAGCAACTCCAGGTTAACCAGTCAGGCTGTGTATGTTCTGATTGGTTGGAAAATGAGGTGAGATCTGAAAAGAAAAAGAAAAGCCTATCTTTTTAGTTTTTGAGATCAAGCTGCAACATTAAATATGAGCCTGTTCCTAATCTTAAACAAAGCAGAAGATGACCACTCTCACCTTGCCAGGCTGAATCACAGCCCCCAAATATATTCAAGTCCGAATCTCTGGGACCTATGAATGCTACATTAAAATGCAAAAGAGAATGCAGAGATGATTACATTAAAGATCCTGAGCTGGGAGGATGACCCCGGATCATCCAGCTGGTCCCTAACTGCCATCATACGCACCCTTACAAGGCAGGGGCAGAGGTGGAGTCTAAGGAAGGCCACGCGACCACGGAAGCAGCATGCTGCCTCCAAAGACAGAGGAAGGGCTCAGGCACAGGAATGCAGCTCTGAAGACACGGAAGGCAAGGAAATGGGCTCCCCCACAACCTCTAGAGAGAGCTCGACCCTGTGGACACCTTACTCCAGCCCACGGAGACTCCAGGCCACAGAACTACAAGATGATCCATTTGTGTTGTTTTAAACCACCAAGTATGTGGTTTACAGCAGCCAGAGGAAACCAATGCACTCATGAACATCAAGTACAATCTTTCACTGATGAGGCTAATGACGAGTTTGCAAAAGTATTCATGTACAGAGCCATAGCAAGGTATGTGAAACCGGGAGACTCCACCACAGCTGCAGAACAAACTCACCTCACGGCTGCAGGAACCTTCTGGACCTTGGTAAACCCAGTGTGGGTTCTTGGGTAAGTTACCGAACTACCCAGAGTCTTGATTTCCCCAACTGTGCAATGAGGATAATATTATCATCACATTTGTAGCATTGTTTTAAGAATTAACTGTGTTAAGGCTTCTCAAGCATGTAAATAGTGGCTTGGTACCCAGCAAGCACTCAATAAATGCTCAGCTATTATTCATTTGGTTATATTTAGATTGGAAATGAATATGCCAAATGATAGTGTTACAGTGAAGATGAGCATAGGGGTTTCTTTCTCAAATTTTTAGCAAAGCTGTTGCATTACTTCTATAATAAATTCTTTTATATTTTAACTCTTTAACTGAAGGAAATCTAATGCAGAGATCTAGCCAGATCAAATCTATTGTGAAATTAGCTCAAAATCTGCACTCAAATGCTGGCTTCAACTCTTAGTGACCCTGAAAAATATATTTCATCCCCTGGCCTCAGTTTTCTCACCTGCAAAGGGAAATAACATCATTCCATGCATCTGGAGGTCAAGGGGGTCAGGATGGGGCTGGCTTGGGGAATCCAACACTATGGTAGCTCTTTTTTGTCATCCCTGCCACAGATCAAGTCTCCCCACCCCCTGCCCCTCTCCTCTCCTGCCAAAAGCTGCACCCATCTTCAAAGAGAACAGAGTGGGCCAGGTGCGGTGGCTCACACCTATAATCCTAGCACTGTCGGAGGCCAACATAGGAGGCTCCCGTGAGCTCAGGAGTTCAAGACCAGCTTGAATAAGAGTGAGACCCCCATCTTTACTAAAGATAGAAAAATTAGCTGGGCATGGTGGTAGGTAACTGTAGTCCCAGCTACTGGGAAAGCTGAGGCAGGAGGATGGTTTAAGCCCAGGTGTTTGAGGTTGCTGTGAGCAAGGCTGACACCATGGCTCTCGATAATGACACATAGATATGGGGTGATACACCACAGTCCGCAGCCACAGAGGCCCCTTCTTTCTGTCAGGCATGGTGTACAGAGGCTCTCTCTCTCTCCCTCACATGAGGGGTCTCCTTTGGTGGGGGTTTCCCACCCATCCTCCCCAGGCCCACTGACCTGGTTTCCACTGCTAGTACTTCTGGAGGAAGATGTGAAGGTTCAGTCTTGTGTGCGCTACACTGCAGCCTCTCACAGCCAGGCCCTGCCTTCTCCAGCTCTAAACCCTGAGGATTTACGCCATGGGCTGAACTGTGTCCTCCACAAAATTCACACCCGAAAATGCTAAGCCCAATACCCAGAACATGACTGTGTTTGGAGAAAAGGCCTTTAAAGAGGTAATTAAGTTGAAAGAAAGTCATCAGGATGGGCCTAATCCAACATGACAATATCCCGATATCCTTCTAAGAAGAGATTAGGACGCAGTCATGCACAGAGGGACAACCATGAGGACACAGGGAGAAAGTGGCCATCTGCAAGCCAAGGACAGAGGACTCAGAAGAAACCTGCCCTGCCAACACCTTGATCTTGGACTTTTGGGTTCCAGAAATGTTAGGAAATAGTTTCTATGACCTCACCCAGTCTATAGAATAGCAGATCCTCAAATAAAGTCATTTTGCTCAACATCATTATAAACTTAATGAGGAAAGAAACCCCAATTCCCAGTGGGGCCTGCTGTCTGTGTGGAGTGGCGCATTCCCCCCACATCTGCACAGGGTTTCTCTGGGTCCTCCAGTTTCCTCCCCCATCCCAAAGCTGTGCCAGTTCAAGGAATTGCACGTCTGTGTGGTCCCAATCTGCGTGTGGGTGTGGGTGTGAGAAGGCCCTGTGGTGGACACTGTCCTGTCCAGAGCCAGTTCCTGCCTGGAGCTGCTGGGATGGGCTGGGAGCTGCCCCCACCCTAATTTAGTAAATTATTATCGCGTTTGTTTCTGTTAGTCTTAAATGAACGGATCCTTCACATTTATCCTAATCTTTGATATTAGAAGTGTTCGGGGTCTTTATTTAGAAGTTTGGTGATGTTTTTGTGGTTAGCAATATGCTGTAGGAATTAAATTTTATTTGTATCAATCAGCCAACAGTAAAATTGGTTTTGTTACACATCTCTTAAAGTTGCAGTTTCCAAGAAATCGACATTGAGTGAGGACTCCCTGCACTTTGCTGTGACCACCCAAGCAAACTAGCACAACTGAGTGCATGGCTCTTGGGGGTCAGTTCAGGCTGCAGAATGAAAGAATAAATGTATGCATGGACGATCACACAGGATACCAAAAGAATTTTTCTGGCCAGGTATGGTGGCTCATGCCTTGTAATCCTAGCATTCCAGCAGGCCAAGGTGGGTAGATTGCTTGAGCTCAGGTGTTTGAGACCAGCCAAGAGCGAGAGCCTGTCTCTATGAAAAAAAAAAAAATAGAACAAAATAGCTGAGCACTGTGGCAGGTGCCTGTAATCCAGCTACGCAGGAGACTGAGGCAGAAGGATCACTTGAGCCCAAAGTTTGAGGTTGCTGAGAGCTATGATGTTGCCACAGCACTCTACCGAGGGTGACAGACTGAGACTCTGCCTCAAAAAAAAAAGAACAAAGAAAAAGCATTTTCCTTATTTGTGAATGTCTTCACGTGAAAAGTTCTACAAAGACACCCAAAGAAGCAAACTGAGAAGAAATATCCTGAGCGTTGCTGCTTTGCCTTTCCCGGCGTGTGATGGAAAATGTCAAACTCAAGTCGTGAGAGCAGCAAGAAGAATTTCTCTGAGGAGGAAAAAGATGCTGAGGAAAGTGCGATTTTGACATTGGTTCCAGTTAAAGACAAATCAAATATAGAACAACAAATGGAACCAACTGTTTCTTTGACCTCGGACGTCACATGGAACAAGCCCAGGAGGCAGGATGAAGTTCCTCTACCTCCAACAAATGAACAATTCAGAGCCCCCCAAAAGCTAGGTATCAAACACCATTCTTCCCTTGCCAACTGTTTTGACTCCTATTAACAAAGTGTGTCGGGATACTTTGTGGAACTGGTCCTCAATTTGAGAACTGATGGCAAGAAAACAGAGGTTTTTCTAAGGCTTCAGAAGCTGATCCTGAAACCTGATATTCCTGAGACATCAGAAAAGGCCAGTTTATGGTCACGCTCAAGGAAACACTGGGCAGGGACGAAGGCAGCAAGGCTTCGGGAAAGCTGCAGGGTGACTGAGAAAGAGCAGAGACTAACAGTTGAAATGATGATGTCAGCTTAGGAATCTGCGTCGGTATCGTGGGCAAGGCTTGTTGCAAGAGCTGATCAGCGTAAGCCTGTGAATTCACGGTCCATTCCTGCTCCTGTTGAGGCCTCTGGCATCAGGTGGCGCCTGGTCTGTGGCCCACCTCTCTCAGCAGGTGCAAAGGGCTGGGTTCGCCTGCAGCTCCGTGAAGGTAAGACCCGGGTGCCTGCCACTCTCGGGAAGATGATTTCTTTTTTCTTTTTTTTTATTAAATCATAGCTGTGTACATTGATATGATTGTGGGGCATCATACACTAGTTTCACAGAGCATTTGACACACTTTCATCATAATCGTTGACATAGCCTTCCTGGCATTTTCTCAGTTATTGTGCTAAGATATTTACATTCCACATTTACTGAGTTTCACATACACCCTTGTAAGATGCACCGCAGGTGTAATCCCATCGATCCCCCTCCCTCTAGCTCCTCCCCCCGGGAAGATGGTTTCTCTCCTCCTGTTACCAGCCTGCACCTTCCCATCCCTGGGTCTAGACAATATTACACTAGGCCCTGCCTGTGCTAAGAGGAAGAAGGAGATGGTGAAAAGACTACTGACAATGGGGAAGCAGCAGCAGCAACCTGGTTTGAACACAGTGGCTGTGCATTTTCAGAGCACGCATCATGAAGGAATCGAGCAAGGGAGGGCCTCAAGGGGTCTTTGTGACCTACAAGGCAGAATCGAGTGATTGAGACCCCTCAGTGAAGATGGCTGACTGGGTGACAGCTCTAAAGAGACCCTTTCTGGGGGCCTGAAAAGCCACTGAAATAAAGTCACTACAATCAAAAAATAAGAACAAAGGTAAAATCACATGTATGTCCACATTTAGTGACTTGTCTTTATTGAAACAAAGGCAAATACTAGAAAATGGGTTAAGTCCTGCAAAAATGCCAGCACTTGTTTGCTGGGATATTAGCAAACCCACCAGAAGCAACCCAAGTCCTAGCTGGACCACATTCCCACCAGGGGTTTCTCCTCTGATTTATATAAAAAGCCCCACCTCATTCTGCCAGCTCAGGTATCAAGAAGTCATCAGGAAAGACTCTGGAGGAAGACCCAGACTCAAATGTGCTACACTGGGACCATGTCACCCCTGTTGGGAAAACACAGCCCATGCCAGGGAGTTCAGCAGAGAAAAACAAATGCAGATAAATTATTACAAAGAAGACGGAAGAGCCAAAAGGCCAGGCAGAGGTGACAGGCAGCCCAGATCAGCAACTGCTGGAGGTGCTTCTGGGCCTGGGGCTGGGAATCGGGTCACCAGGGCCAGGGAGCCAGGCCATGGAGGACGCAGAAAGCATGTCTGAGTTACAGCCATAGTTAGAGATGACAGCACCCAGCACAGACATGAGGGAAAAAGACCTTGGCTTCTCCCTTCCTCCTGCCTTCCAGGATCTCCCACTGGCTGTGGCCAGATGGCAACCAGGGAGCAAAGGAGCCCAGGAGACCTCCCTATGGATCTGAAGCAGAGGATGGGAGAGAGGAAGAACGAAGTGCAAAGGACCACCCTGCTAAGCCTGTTGCCTGGGTCCCAGAGATGGTTCAACACACCATGATAACAATTACAATGCCCCAAGTTCGTTAAATACACACAAGGAAATCAAAATGGCACAACTACCTGTTCCTCAGCCCGGATTCTGATGTCACATACTTGTCCGCAGCTGCCAACAGCTTCTGCTCAGAGGATTCCAGCTGCTTCCTGAGTGTCCCTGTGTCCACAGCGGGGCTGCTGGCTGCTTCTTCCAGAAGACATCCCTGATCCTCACTATCTTCCACATCCTGGAACACCCAGGACGTGTCAATCTTCACATCAACATTCATTATGTCAAACCCATCACTGCTGGGGGCTCTGATGACATAACTGAAGCTTTTTTCAGTTCTTCCCTTAGCTGTTGGCTCCATTCTTTAAATTTTTTATAGAGCAAGACTTTAAAAAGTTAAGTGAATTTGCAACACTGACTTCCTGCAGATTCGAGGTGGTGGTTGTGCCTTCACATAGTTGGAGAAAATATCCTTTGGGGGAAGGCAAGAACAGGTGCATTATTCATGAGGGGTGACATGGGTTTCACTCACACAGGCATCATACAATATGAATGAAAGTTCTTGCTTTACAAGACAGCATGCCAGGACTCATCCATGGCAAGAAAAAGTTGCAGAGAAAAAAAATCCCTTGGAATTAAATGCTTAATAATGTATACAAAGAGGAAAAATAGGATCTTCAAGCAGGCTCATCACCCATCAGGGTGTTACACATTCTCAGTAGTAAACAAAATTCAAGTTTTCACCCCACAATGAATGAGGCTCTACAATGCTTCTCTGGGTATAGCACATAGTTACCAAGGACTCTAGGAGACGGGGAAGGGAAATTAATGCTGCCCTGGGTGCTGGCCACACTTTGGGGGGGCTAAAAATGCCTTACCTGGTCCAATTCTTCTGGTGACTCTATGAGGTGGGCATTCACATTGCCATGTTATTTTTTGTTTGTTTTTGAGACAGAGTCTCATTTTGTCAGCCTCAGTGGAGACTGGTGATATCATAGCTCACAGCAACCTCAAACTCTTGGGGTCAAGCAATCCTCTTGTCTCAGCCTCCCAAGTAGCTGGGACTACAGGCAAGTGCCACCAAGCCTGACGAGTTTTTTTCTAATTTTTAGTAGAGATAGGGTTCTGCTCTTGTTCAGGCTGGTCTTGAACTCCTGAGCTCAGCAATCCACCTGCCTCAGCCTCCCAGAGTGCTAGGATTACAGGCGTGAGCCACTGCGCCGTACATCACCATTTTAAAGATGGGCCAGTGAAGGCTCTGGAAAGTGGAGGAGCTTGTTCGGGTGCCATAGATGGGATGGGAAGGGGCAGTTTGAATTGAAATCCATATCTGACTCCAACAGTGGAGAGAGTGTGTTCTAGGCCAGGAGACAGACGATAGGTGTGGCTGCAACAGGACCACAGAGCGGGAGAAAACACATCCTCTGGATGCCTGGAGGAGGGCGAGGGAGGCTGAAAGACACCTGGGAAGGCATAGGACTTGCTGCAGGCAGAGAAGGTGGGACACGCCGGTGGGGGTGGGGAGGGCTTCTCAGGCCACAGCCCTGCACAGAGAGGCAGGGATTGGGGCAGACTGGGTTTGGCTGGCACAGTAGGCACACAGAAAAGGGAACGCAAGGAAGAGGACAGAGGGGCTGGGGCCCACATCCACAAAGGTGCTCAAGAACTCTGGCTTCTCTCTGGGAGTCAGGAGGTGCCCGGGCAGCTGTTACCTTGAGGACAGAGTGCTCTGGGTTTGCAGGGGCGAGGAGGGAGGCAGCTAGGTGTGCAGGAAGGGGCAGGTGCAACAGTCCAGGCCTGATGCACAGAGGTATCAGGACAAAGAAAAACTTACGCTAAGAGGCTTAATTTCCCAGTGAAAAATAAGGGAAGAGATTTCCCTTCTCCCTTTTCTTACAGCATTCACTTAAAAAAAAAAAAAAACCTGTAAGTCCTTTCTTCAACTCTTTAAAATAAATGTAAACAAAAATAAGCCTGTTGCAAGCTTTATGACCCAGGAATGTCTTTCTGAAGGACCCATGAGCCAAGGAAAATAGTGCCCGAGTGTCTGTGTTACAGAATTACCTAACCTGCCAGAAAGATAAGACGTGCATTTTTTCCATTGGATAAAAATGCTTAATGAACAGAGGGGACCTTGAGAGTGAGTGTGGGTGGTCAGCCTGGCCGCGTAAAGGTGACCTTCCTCTGTCTTCGCAGTCTCGCAGGGATTTCCCCTACGTAACACACACCATGTCCTAGTTTAACACTTATTCAACAATAAAACAATTTTCCTTCTTCTTTACCTTTGTAGAGAGGTTTTCTGAGCTGGACAAGCTTCTGTCTTTAACCCTATTTCCTCGGCGTGGCCAATATCTAGATGGTCATGAGGGGTTGCAGTGGACCCGGAGCAGGGACAGTTGGAGGTAGCAAGGGGTACATGCTGGTTGGAGGGGCCGTGGAGCAACTCAGATCCCAGGCATGGGATCCCAGCACACAGCCTGGGTTCAAGTCCTATCTCCATCTCTCCTTGGGTGTGATCCTGGACAAATAATACTTAAGGTCTCATTAAAAAAAGTGGGGTAGTAAAAATCGTTCCTAAGTCAAGAGCTGCTGAGGAATAAGCAAGTGGATCTGGGCAGAGCCCTCAACAGGTGTGCAACACACAGTGTGGCAAGGGGTTGTTGGGTGGTGGGCAGAGGCAATGCTGTGCAGCCCCCAGACCCTGTGGTCAGCTGCCTAGTGAGGTCATTACTTGCCGTGTGATCCCAGGCAAGTGACAGCCCCTTGCAAAATGACAGCAGTGCCCCTCCCAATGTGGAGCCTCCACTGGGCTCCCAGGGCCTGGCACTGTGTTCTGAGGATTGATTGACAGTGAAAGCAGCAGAGTGACCGACTGAAAATCATCCTGAGGCCTCCGGAGGCGTTAGCAGGAATTCTAACCTCTTCCTGGGGGAGCACCCCTGAGGAAGGGTGCATCCTCCCTCCTCCCCTAAGGGCAGGGCATGGTGGCGCCTCCCCTAGAGAAGTGTCATCGAGCTCTTTCTGGGTGAGGGAGATGGGGGATGGGTGTGGGGAAGATGGAATTGGGAAGGCAGAAAAGGAAAGTGGCCTTATCAATGCCTGCAGGTGGCTGTGAGGATGGTCCCTGCCCCCCTGAAGCCTTGGTTAGGTTCCCCAAGTCTGAAATGGACACAGGAAGGACACTAGAGTCCTAACCTCGGCTGGAACTGATAGAAGCCAGAAGGCTTTAAAAGCAGCTACTGGCAAGGTAGCAGGACAAGTGGTAGGGACTTCCCTAGGATGACCAGTGCAGCCATTGGTCACTGGCTGTTGCTGGGCAGAATGTGCTGTGGGGAAGGGGGCTCCCTGTAGGGGATCGGACGCAAAAAGCTCGCTGGCCCAAAGAGAGGGCCAATCAACAGAGGCCAGTCAGTTAAGGTTTAAAGAGACCAATCAATGTAAGCCAGCTAGGTTTGAAGGACCCAATCAGTGTTTTCCAGCAAGGTTTGGGCCGCAGATGAGGTATAAAAGCTCCAAACAGCTGACCTGCCCCCAGGACCCCTTCCACTGTGTTGGAAGCTTTTCCATCCTCTAATCAACTATTGTTCTATCACTATCAACTATTGCTTGCCTGTGGTCCATGAATTCATTCTTCCATTCCTGAGACCAAGACTGGCAGCCAGGGGAGGAGGGGACAGACTCCGGGGGCAGAGCTTGGGGCCTACCGAAGAGTTCAGACCACCCGAGGGAGGACGAGGATCCACACTGGTTGCCCCTAGCAGGTCCTGGTTAAGTGTGAGAAAATGCAAATCGAACAGGCCATGGTTCAACAGTGCCACCCGGGTCGTGGGATTAGTTAGGGAGGGAGGGAAAAGCAGGGGCTGCAACCCCCAACTCCTGGTGGGCAGGGGGGTGGAGAGCGGGGAGGGAAATCTGCTGACAGGGACAGTGACTCCAGGGCTGACGTGGGTGTGCAGAGAGCCAGGGCAAGCCGCAGGCCCCTGAACGCACATTTCTCTCTCCCTCCTGGCCCAGTGCTGTGTGCAGGCTGGATGGCATCCTGGACCTTTAGTGCAAGCTAACTGTAAACGCGTCAGCTCTCAAAGCACTTGTCCGGTTTCACCTGAGTCCAGTTCAGCATGTCACTGGAGCTGGTCTCTGTGACCAGCCAGAGACCCAGAGTGAAGTGAGACCCAATGAGAAAGACCTCGCAGCCATGGGGGACTGACCTCCTGGGCAAACCAGCAGGGCTTGTCCCTGCACAGCCAGTCTGCTGGCCTGGCCTTGGCTCCTTGGCCTCCAGAGGCTGCCAGGTTGGTGGTGGCAGAACCCGGTCCCCAGCCTTCCACTCCTCTGCCCCTACTCCTCCCCAGCTGCCTTTGGCCCACAGAGGATTGAGTGAGAGATGGCAGCCCCCGTGTGCAGGCTGCTCCTGGGGGCATCTCTGTACCAGAAACCTTCTGTGGCCCTCTACTCAGTCCTCCTAGTGGGTCTGTGGGAAGGGTGTGGGAAGGGCTGAACCACCTTCACCTCCCTACTTGAGAAGGTGACCTTGGGTTCCTGGGGAACCACATGTGCATTGCCAGCAGCAGCAGTGGCAGGAACCCTGCAGGACGCACCTCCCAGGCACAGCAGCTGTGGCTGCCGTGTGAGTGCCTGGTGTCGACTGAGGCCCTGTGGCTCCCTGAGCAGAAAGGCCCTTGGAAGCAAGCCTGTCCCCAGCAGGGGCGTTGGAAGCCACACCTAGGACTGTTGGGAGACATGCTGGCTCCTACCAGGGACTTGGGGTATGGAAGCGGGGCCACTACCGTACCTGCCTGGGTGAACCTCATTTCCTCCACCTACGCTGCCTCCCAGGGGGTCCTGGCCCCAGCATGGGTCCTGGCCCCAGTCGGCTATAGGGACTCCTTTGAGGACAAGCGCCACAGAAAGAAGAGCCAAAGATGGCGCTGCATCTCCTGCGGGCAGCCAGGGTGGCCTGTGGGACGCTGTGGCTCTAACTGTCCAGCTCATACCCTCGTCAGCGTTGCGTGCACAGTGTCACCCCATTTCTCAGAGCAGCAAGGAGTGGCCAGGCTGGGAGTGACTGAGTGGGTCTGAATTCAAAGCCAAGGCTGTTTCTGTCACACATGGTCTGCATAGGAGAGCTGGGCAGACTCAGACACTGCCCTTCCCCTGCAGAAGGACAGGGACGACACTCCTGCCTGTGCCTGCAGGGGCACACAATGGGCACACAGCCACAGGAACAGAGATGCGTGGCACCTCTAGGACTCCTGCCCACAAAAGTTGGGGCAGAAATGCTCCTGTGTCTCCTGGCCCTGAGACACGGGCATGCTCTTGTCCCCACTCACTGCATGCTCCCACACTCCCATCATGCCTGTGCTGCTCAGACACCTATTTTTTCCAAGCTTATTTGGTCACTAAGTGTTGGTAAGTCACAGGAGCTGGGCCAGCAGGTGTTCTGGAATTTGGATTTCAAAAGAGAACAGGTGCTTCCTGGCTGTTCTGATGTGAGTTTGCTTAGAGCGCCCAAATCCTTTAGTGTGGTGTGGCAGCTTTCCTGGCTGGTGGGGCCCCGTGGAGGGTGCAGTGTCCTTCCATCTGTGGGGTTGGCCTCAAGAACTTTCAGCTCCTCTGTCAGGTACCATCCCCCCTGAGGTTCCCTCAGCAGCCTGAATGTAGTCATTTCCCTTTTGCAGTAAACATCCTTCTCAGGATTGTTCCTGAAGAGGAATAATCTTCTGCCCAACAAGCAGAGCATGAGACATCCTTGCCTTCAGCCAGGTCTCCCAGCACAGACACGGCTGGCCTCCTCTTCACATCCACAGTCTTCTCCTTCGCTCCATTTATTCTGACTCCAAAGCTTCCCTTCCAAAGTCATGTGAGCAGATGCTTTCCTTTGGAGGTGTCCCCACCCCACCCAGCCTAGAACAACAGGAACATGAGCAGAGAGCAACTTCTGCAGGAATGTCCTCTGGGAAGACCATCCCTGGCCAGTGCCTGGCCCTCTATGGCTGACCTTGCATTCTCTGGGGAGGCCTCTGACACCCTGAAGATGCTCCCAGCTCCGTTCAGGGATGGCCTCAGCAGGAAGGGTTCACTTTCTCCTCCTGGTGTGAGAGTGGGACCCAGTGTCAGACCCCTGCAGAAGGAGCTTGTCCCGCAGCTTCCCAGGGCATGGCTCCAGCACCTCTTCCTTGACAGCCTCTTGCAAATTATAACTAAGACACAGACAGGCCCGGGTGTGCTCTAGGTAGTAGCTGTGTCCACTTTCTCAATCCTCATTCTGTGTCGCCCCAGGGATGGTCATGCTCTGGGACTTTTGCCAGGTGACACCCACAAAAGTGACAGAGCCCTCAGCTTCCCCTTGGAAATCTGTGATCCCTGAAGTCCGCTCCTCCATGCTGGGCAAAGCTCCAGCCCCTCATCAGAGTCTTGCTTTATCTCTCTGGGCTCCAGCTGCTAAAGCCAGCCGTGCAGAAATTCAGAGGTTTTGCTGACTGGGGTAAGACTTGGGGTTCAGATCACATGGACATTTGCACATGGCTCCAGCAGAGAGACTCCAGGATGAACACAGCACGGTTTGTGGAGATCTATGTACACAGGGCAGAGACGGCTAGGCACACACACTGGTCAGGGGAGGCGCACGGCATGGAGACGAGGGCGCAGGCCTGGCTCGAGCCAGGCCTTGCACTGGTTCTCTGATCCCTTGATTTCTCGTAATTGCACTTGGTTTCCTGGAATCCAGGTCTCTGCCCCTTCACACTCTTGAAGGTTCCACACTTGGGACACAGATGTGACGCTGAATGTGACAAAATCCCCATTGTCCCTGCAGAGTTCTTACCGCCTGCATTAGCCAGGACACAGCTATACATCCAAAAGGCCTCTCTGTAAAGCTTTTGTCAAATATATGTGAATTTTGTTTGCAGTCTCTGGGGTTTTGAATAGCTTGTTTCACTGTTGAATTTTGGTTTGAGTGGGGTTGGGGGTTGCCATAGGGACTCAGTTTATTCCATAAATTCTTTTTTTATCCTGTAAGATGAAAAGAAGTAATTTAAAATGACATAAGAACCAAGGGTTAAAATAGCTAGAGGAGCCCTTGGCTTATGTGCCCTTCCCCAGCTCTGGCTAAGTCCCCAAAGGACCTTCCCCCAGAATCCAGGGAAGCAGCAGCAATAGGGTCAGATCCCTTATCCTCCAAAACCTACAAACCCCCCTATGACCTCCGCCACCTCTCATCAGATGGAACCGAATGTAGTTTGTCCTCTAAGACCTGAGGTCAGCCCTTACTTCATTTCACAAATGTTAGATGAATACCTGCCACATGCCCAGCAGTGGCCCAGGCACTGGGGTGGAAGGTACCGGACCAAAGGTCCTGTGGGCAGGGGTGAGCCTCAAGGACATTCATGAGGCCATCAGGCAAGGGCCCAGCATCAGAGGTCAGCTTGGGGGGGTCTAGGCAGCTGGTGGGCATCCCTGGAGCTCAGAAATGGGCCGATCCCCTGCTCCTGGGCTGGTTTCAGGGGCAGAACCCTAGGGGTCCTGGCAGAGCAGGGAGAATGTGGATGGTCTCGGTGCCAAAGTAGGGACTTGGGGTGGGCGCTGAGTCCGGGGACACACAGAGTGCAGTTGTCAGAACAGGACCAGCTGGGGCTGTCCCTGAGGACAGCTCAGGCATCAAACCAGGAACAGAATGGGGTGAGGTGCAGGGAGCTGGGTGGCTTTTTGCACAGTTTGCATGTAGGTTGTGCTCTGGCTCCATGGGCCCTGTACCCACCCTGCCCCTGGAACCCCCTCTCTCTGGACCCTACAAAGGATTTACTGGTGCACAAGGCAATGGGGAGCGCCAGGGTCTGAAGACAAACTGAAAAGAACCTTTGGAACAAAACAGAAGCCCCTTTCGTGGAATGAAAATGCATAGAGGAGTTTCTTATTTACAGAGCTTTCCTGATCCCCACCCCCGGGGGTGAAACTCCTTAGGGACCCAGGGCAGCCTGGACCACAAGCAGGAGCGCTGAGGAGTCCACCCAAGGCCACCTTCCACAAGGAATGTCACAGGCAGAGGTGGGGAGGAATCCTCCTTTTTCAGAAAATTGTCATTTGTATCAGTGAAAAGGAAAGGATACCAACCCGAGTTCTTGGCTCACTGAAGTCATCAAGGCCACAGAATGAATGCTAGTGAGAAAAACAAAAAAAGGAACAAAAACTATAAAATAAGACCAAAAGAAAATGAGGAAAAGAAAAGAAAAGAAAAAAGATGTAAGATATGTAGTATGGAATTCAATGGCAGCATTTTATAGTAACTATGACACTGGGGCTGGGTTCAGAGAGAGAAGCGGAAGCCAACAGGCTTCAGGGCTGATTTCCTCCAGAAAACCTGGGCAGGGTATGTCCATTCACTTCCCATGTGTCCAGCTAACTCAGATAGGGAAGGTCTACACTGTGGACCAGGACATTCTGGTGCTTAGATGAAGCTCCCTTGGAGAGCCCAGGCAGGCCAGTATGAACAGAGGAAGGACCCTCTGATAGGCAACGGCTAGTGGTTCCCTCCAAACCAGGGCATCATAATGTGCACACCAGGAATCCGGGTGATTCCACTCAAGGTTGCCCTGTCCAGCTTGCAGATAAATAGCCCTTTCTCCTACACTATCCCTGCCAGGGCATCATAATGTGTACACCAGGAATCCGGGTGATTCCACTCAAGGTTGCCCTGTCCAGCTTGCAGATAAACAGCCCTTTTTCCTACACTATCCCTGCCAGGGGTCTTTTCCCTAAGAGAGTCACCGTTTAACATCTTTTCTGCCATTTCATTAGTCTGCTTTCAAAAAGAAAAAAAAAAAAAACAAAAACAGCAGGGGGAAAAAATGTCCTTAAAGGAAGGAAAAACTATACTTGTCATCTTAAAAGTAGAATTTTTTTTTTCTTAACCTTTTAAACTTGCTTTAAACTTTGCTTTGTTCAAAGGGACTCGATAGTCGGGTGGCGCCTGTGGCTCAGTGAGTAGGGCGCCGGCCCCATATACCGAGGGTGGCAGGTTCAAACCCGGCCCCGGCCAAACTGCAACCAAAAGATAGCCGGGTGTTGTGGTGGGCGCCTGTAGTCCCAGCTACTGGGGAGGCTGAGGCAGGAGAATTGCTTAAGCCCAGGAGTTGGAGGTTGCTGTGAGCTGTATGAGGCCACGGCACTCTACCCAGAGCCATAAAGTGAGACTCTGTCTCTAAAAAAAACAAAAACAAAAACAAAAAAAAAAAAGGGACTCGATAGTCATCAGGTGAGATATATTTAAATCCCACCCTTTGAAAGTAATCCTTGGGTTTTTGTCCCCCCACCCCAAACAAGGTAATATCTCCCCTATATTATTTATTTAAAAAAGTAAAGTCCAAACAGTTATCAACTCCTAGACAAGGTTTAGTATCAATGGAAGTCAGAACTGGAAGGAGCCCTGTGTATCACCCAGCCCTTCATCTGCTACGTGGGGAAACTGAGGCCTGGAGGGAAAGAATTTGCCAAGACCACCCAGTGAGGTATGCCAGGAAAGAGATTCTGGCCACAAGGGAACTAAGGAGCCACTGACAGCGGTGGCTGGAGTTACTTCCCACTGTCATAGGCCAGCTGTGCCCACAAGGAAATGAAGGTGAACGCAGGCAACTTGGAATGTGTTTGGTCCCACAGAACTGACCAAGCGTCCAAACCAGCCAATCCCTCCTGCTCCAGGCTCCAGCCTTTGCCACTCCCTTCTGTGACAAAAGGAGACTGCAGTCTACAAACATTTGCTCTGAGAGAAGAGTAAAAAAGAACCAGAAAGACAATTCAAACATTTCCCAACTATTCCCACTGCTGAGGATACAGCCAGTTGTTTTTTTTTTTTTTAATGAATGTGCCTAACTGACCTGACTTTTCACGTTTCAATCAGCAGGAACAACTGTACTCACATATGAAACCTTTCTTCTCTCATATCTGGCCCTGTGACCCATTTTGCTAATGAAAGTCATCAGGTTCCCTGGGAGATAGGAAGATAGGAAGAGCCAGCCCTGAAGGTCCACCCACCCTACCTGGGCCTCCGGCCAAGAAATTTCATATCTTTCATATCCTTGACCTCATTTAGCCCTCAAAAGCACCTTAGGAGACAGAGCATCCTTCCTAGCAGCAGGTGAGAACATCAAGGCCTGGGGCAGAGGGAAAAACCCTCCAGGGCCTTGGGGACCAGCTAGGCAAGGCCAGAGGGAAGCCCATGCTCATCTGCCTGCAAAGCCAGCTTATCTCCCATGCAGTTCTTATTAAAGTGGACAATATTTGAGGACCCATTGGGTCCTCAAAATAACCCTAGGAGGCTTGGGGGTCAGTGGGCTTCTGACAGGTAGGAACTCAAGGGATCAGCTTAATC
Source organism: Nycticebus coucang (assembly GCF_027406575.1). Taxonomy (NCBI): domain Eukaryota; kingdom Metazoa; phylum Chordata; class Mammalia; order Primates; family Lorisidae; genus Nycticebus; species Nycticebus coucang. The sequence goes on along the minus strand of NC_069796.1, from coordinate 88,090,965 downwards.
TAGGGTTCCTCCGAAGGTGAGCGGGGAAGGTGGGAGAGCCCAGACCCGCCTTTGTGCAGATCCTCCAGCTTGTGCGCAGCCAGCGAGGCCAGGAGGCTCTGGGCAGAGGTGGGAAGGTGACAACCTGCATGAGAGCCAATTCATGAGAAAAAGAAGAGGAAGCACCTGTGGAGCCTTGAGCCTTGTCCTGTCTCTGGTACCACATGGCGTTTGTTTTCTCCAGGACAGGGAAGTCTGGCCTCCCATTTTTGGACAGCCCTGAAATCTGCCTTCCAGTGACTTCAGTTAACTCTGGCCCTGGCCTCTCCCTGGAATGAATCAGCTTCCTCTCTCCACCATGAGAAGCCCAGAAATGCCCTCTCTCGTATCCTCAAGGCTGACACCACACTGCCCTTTAAGGTTCAGACTGGGAACCCCTCCTGAGGCATGTGGGCCCAGGGACCTCCCAGACAGGGTTGCTGACCCCCCATCTCCTTCCCAGATGGCACTCACCTCGGTGACACATAAGCGTCATGCTTTCTCTTTGTGCTCATCTATGATCGCTTGTTTGCCTAGCCCACAAACATCGGATGACACCCTATCAGGCTAGAACTGTCCTGCATGTCTTCATGAAAGACACTTGGTCCCAGCCCTGTAGGATTCACAGCCATCAGGTGGAGGCAGAGGCAGGGGAGACGCAGATATGGTGCTACCTCACACCCCCCGAGGAAGACCCATGTCTGCTGCCTCAGCAGCACGTGGTGGAGTGGGCAGGTGGCGTGGCTACAGCATCTGTGAAGGCCCCAGCCACCCACGTGGAACCATGGACAGGTATTCAAGTCTATCTCTGCCTCGGTTTTCTCACCCATAAAATAGTCGCCATGATAGACAACTGGGTAAGACATAAACAAGGCTGGGTAAGACATACCCAAAGGGCCAGTGATTTGGAGCCTATAGAAGGCTTTGAAAATGAATGAGTCCATGGGAAATAACCACATCCCTACTCAGGGATCCCATTTTAAGGGTGTGCACTGCATAATTCTATTTCCTGAGCTTCAAGAACAGGTACAACCCCCCATGAGTGTCCGAGAGCTGGAGGACAGTCACAGTCTAGCATGATGCGTCCACCCTAGTGAGGTGGCAGTGGCAAGATGCAGGAGGTCTTTTGTGAAAGACACACCCACGTGCACACACACACCTGGCCCCAGACAGCAGAATTTCTGACAGCCAGGGAGGAGGCAGTATCTTCACCAGGAAGGATTTGAAGGGGATACCTATGTTTTAGAGGTGCTGATTTTGGAGGAGAACGGCACAGAAAGGAGGGCTTGGAAATGGACCCTATACTTTAGACATCATGACACTGACAATGGGGAAAAAACAATTCCACGCTAATGTTTCTGGGAAAGAGACCCCAGGGACCGTGGGAGCTCTAGCCACCTACCTTTTCCTCCAGTTCCTTCAGGTGCCGCTTCTGGAGTTCGAGCTTGTCCTCCAGCTCTCGGACACGCTGAAACACATCAGGGTAAGTATCGGAAACGAAGTAAGTTTTCCAGGTTCAAAACGTCATTCTTCATTTTTTACTGTGGTCCAGCACAGAAGCGAAAAAGGACGCAGCACTTAAAGGGGAGCGAGCACCGTGAGCCTTCAGATGTGTGCACATCTGTATCACCACCACCCACGGGGATTAAACTCTGCCACTCATGGGGGGTTGTACCTGCTCTTGAAGCTCACGGAAATAGAATATGCAGTGCACACCCTTAAAATGGGATTTTTAAAAATATAAATATCAAGACTGGACCAAAACAGACAGGCATGCTGAGCAGGCACATAAAAGCACGGACTTGATGTGATACCAAATTGCATGTTGGTCCAAGATTTTTTCAGCTGCAGCCTGGGAGCTGGGGGGAGTCAAAGGGGCAGAAGAAGGAAATGCTGGTGGTGGAAACCACCCTCTCGGAAACCCACAGGGCCGTAGGTACCAGGATGACCAACTGCCTCCCTTTGCTTGGGACCTTACTGGTGTTAGCAACAGAAGTCCTGAGTCCCAGGAAACCCCTTAGTCCCAGGCCAACCAGGAGGGTTGGTCACCCTACTTGGCACTGAACTTGTTGAATTCCCCTTGAGACACCCACACGCCCAGGTGGTTTATCAACCATTCCTTCAAGCCCACACAGTATCCCACCCAGGGGGAATCTGGCAAATTCGGCATTTTCCAGTTAGTCATGTGCCTACGACAGTTTCCCCAAACCCCCAGTGCAGGGACCCCTAGGCAACTGCCTAAAGGGCTGTAGCCCTTATCAGCCCTCATCTGGCCAGAGAACTCCTTCACTAGGAGGGTGGACAGACTGGAGCAAAACACCCTGAGCAGGCAAATAAAGAATATGGATTACATATTTGTCCCAGGGCTAGAGATCCATGCCGGCTGTGCTCCAGGACTTAGAACAGCGCCCGATACATAGACCTTAGAAAAGTTTAAAACAGAACAGAATGCAGTGGTATGACATCGAAAGAGGTGGGCAGTGCCGTTGTGAAGGTCAGGATGGGTTGGAGAAGGTTCTGAACCCGGACTTTATCCTCTGGCACCAGGGAGCCACTGAGAGTCTCTGGGGAGGGGCACGTAGGGGTGGTGCTGTGTTAATAAGGCTTGTGCAGGAACAGAGAAAGTGGAGAGGGTATTGCAATCATGCACCATCCCAGCAGGTGTCTTTGAAGGCCCGCTGGGGGCTAGAAAATAAGGGCAGTGTTACTGAAACCCTCGGAGAGAGTCGGGACAAAGTGGTTTCACACCCGGGGCTTGACCCTAGCCTTGACTCCGCCAGAATGCTTTGCAAATGTGCCGAATCACTGTGTTGGGAAATGTGCCATCAGCTGATGGATTCTTTCAAATCTTCTTTCCCTCTCTACTAATTGGATTGAAAACCTCAGATGCCAGCTAAGAGTGTGCAGGGAGTGTCACTGCCTTCTGCAGACTGGATGTGAGGAGAAATGCAACAGTGACGTCGGCAAAACGGGAAGGTCCATCCAGGCCAAAGCAGGCAGGACGGGAACAGGGAGAATGTTACCAGAATGCTTGACTGTGCTGTGCTGAGTTGAAGGAGTTGAATGAATGAATTTAGGGACTGTGATTAATATAAAAGTGACAGAATCCAGGTCATGAATCCATATGCTGAGTCGGAAAGGCCAAGTGCAGTGAACGTCAGCTAATATTCATTGAGTGCTTACTTTGCAACAGAGACGTCTGAGCACTTTAGATAAATTCTCCACGGACCATATCCCTCTAAGACGAGGACTGTGGCCCTTCCCATTCTTCACAGAGGGGACACAAATTGCCTCAGGTTACATCGTAAGTGGGGACACGGTAGGAATCCACACCTGCCTGACCCCAGAGCCCATGCTCCTAATGCTGCCCACAGCTGTCCATAAATGACTTAGCATTTTACACTATTTTTGCATAAAAACAGGGGTGGATAATCACTGTAAGGCATGTTTGAATTCCTCCCTTCAGGGAAAAATAGTGTAGGTTTTGCAATACTCTTTTGAAGATAACAGATTTCTGAAGACTGTAAGTATCAAATGAGAGCAATTTGCAAACAACTAAACATGAATTGAAACTTACAGCCATTAAAAAACATAAAGCATCTCCTCAAGCACAACTCACCTGTTCCCGCCACAGGGCCTTGTCCTTGCCGTTCTCTCTGCGGGACAGCTGACGGCCCCACCCCATAGCACCTTAGCCTGTGCCATTCTCTGGCACTCTCAGTGTGTGCTCTTGTCCTGCTCACCCCCCTCACTAGAGTCTGTTCACTACTCCATCCCAGAGGCCACAACTGTGCTCCCTTCACAGTTGCTGCAACTCCCAAGGAGGTGTGTAAGGAAAATCTCCCCTCTGCCCAAGAATCCCACCTAGATGACCTCCTTCTAGCAAATCTGCAAAAGGAGGTGGCACCTGTAGCTCAGTGGGTAGGGCGTTGGCCACATACATCAGGGCTGGTGCGTTCGAACCCAGCCCAGACCAATTAAAACAACAATGACAACTGCAACAAAAAGAAAATAGCCAGGTGTTGTGGCAGGTGCCTGTAGTCCCAGCTACTTCAGAGGCTGAGGCAAGAGAATCACTTAAGTCCAAGAGTTTGAGGTTGCTGTGAGTTGTGACGCCACGGCACTCTACCCAGGGTGACAGCTTGAGACTCTGTCTCAAAAAAAAATCTGCTAAAGGAGGCATCCGGTGAAAGAGACGGATTCCTAAGTCTGAGCATCTCTGACGAAGGCAGCAAGATGCTGGCAGGGGGGCCCTGCTGCCCGCTGCTGCTGTATACGTGTGGTACTCAGTAGTGTGGCGGGTGGGCAGCGAGAATGGGCCAGCGTCCTGACCTGGTCACTTACTCTGGGAAACCCTGGCTGAGTTTTTCACCCGCAGCATGATATTAGACACTGTGTCTGGAGGTAAAGCTGCTCGGCGTGATCCACAGCACAGACCAGGAAACCCAGGTCAGGTACAGGAAGGGAGGAGGTGGAGCAGTTTCCCCTGGATTCTGCTACCTCAGCCAGGGAGGCAGGATGAGGTGGAAGGGGAGAGGGAAGAATTCATGTTCTTATAAAGCAAAAAGAGCAATGAGGACCTTACACCTCTCTGTAACTCATAGCCACGTATCTATCAGAATAACTAAAATTTAACAACTTTAAGTTACACAGAAATCATCTGTTGATCTTCTTAATGTGGCATCTGACTCAGGAGGTCCGGGCTGGGGCCTGAGATCCTGCGCTTCTAACAAGTCTTGAATCACACCGACGCCACTGGCATGGTATGACGAACCACGCTTTGAATGGCCCAGGCAGACAGCACACTACCCTGGGAAGTGGTGTCCATGTGTCACTATGTAAAGAGTCTTCCTTTTTTGAACACCTACAATGCTCCAGGCCAATTGATTTGCATGTCATATCTCATTAAAGCCTCAAAGCAATGTATTATTGAGTGAACTTACTGACTTTGGCTTCCATGTACATATCAGTGTGTTTTCATAAAAGTGAGATCACGAGAGTTTTAATATTCAGTGGGAGGAAGGGGTTATCTCCTAATTACCTTCCCGGGAATTCTCAACTAATCAGAAAGTGATCCAAAAATAAAGGAAAAGCAAATCTCAGCTCTGGTTATTCTATTGGTCAGCCTTCCCTATGCTATTTACTATACAGATTAGCCAAGAGAATGATCAAAGGGGTTTGTCCCATATTATTTTACACAAACACTCCAAAACACTTGCAAAAGTGTTCAAATGACTTTTTCTTGAAGGGATGCTAGTCCTCAACTGCCCAGCATGGAGACAACCACCGTGGCTTGCTTTTTGCTTTTTGCATTTTTGTTGTTGTTATTTTATCACCCGGGTCGGCATGTGCCACACCAGGCCCTTCTGAGAGCTGCAGCCAAGCCTGGTGCTGTCTGCGTGCTCAGGGCGCTCACCAGCCCAGCACGCATTCCATACAGGCTGCCCTCTACACACATCACATGAGATTTGAGCATTTGGGCTCAAACACACAAGTGGTTCTGCTTTGAACTCAATTTCCCAAACACAAAACCAATCTCTCTATTCACTACACACTCAGACAGCAAGTCCTGACAAGGAGGCCCAGTGCTGGGCGTTAGGTATCAGCTCGTGCAGCTGCTCCTGCTCAGCCTGCCCACAGCCCACACCCAGTGAGGACCACAGCAGCCTGCGCTTACTAAGAGTGGCTGATATGCAGCAATCACCAAACCTTGCCCTGTCCCCAGGAGGCAGGCGTTATCATCAACCCCATGAGGAAATGGAAGTCCAGAGAGGTACAGTAATTTGTCCAAGGCCACATGGCTGGTCAGTGGGACAGTGGGAGTTCAAAGCCAGGTCAGCCTGCCCTGACATCTGTGTTTTCAGCTTCTTTGCCCACCCTAAGCTGACCTCACCACGCTGTTCTGCTGTCTGGCATGCTCTTCCCCTCTGATGGCAGTCATGGGTAATGTGTGTCAATTTGGCTAGGCCACAGTACCCAGATATTTGGTCAAATGTTATTCTAGATGTTTCCATAAAGAGATTTTTCAGGTGAGATAAACATCTAAATCAGTAGACCAAGTAAAGCAGATGATCCTCCATAATGTGAGTGGACCTCATCCTCCAACCAGCTGGAGAGAAAGAATGACTTCCTGGGGAGAAAGGGGTGCTGCCAGCGGAAGGCCTCCAGACTCCCCCTGCAGCCCTTCCCTGGCTTTCCCCACTGCCAATCTGTCCTGCAGATTTTGGACTTGCTAAGTCTCTACAATTGCACGAATTAATTCCTTAAAATAAATCAACCTCTCTCAGTCTCTCTGCCAGCCCCCCATCTGGTTTGCTCCTTCTGAGCTACCCTGTTTCCCCGAAAATAAGACAGTGTCTTATTTTAAGATGTGCTCCCAAAGATGCGCTAGGTCTTATTTTCAGGGGACGCCTTATCTTTTCCGTAAGTAGGTCTTATTTTCGGAGGATGTCTTATTTTCGGGAAAACAGGGTATCTCTTCCCTCCAGTAACCTAGATCCTTCCCTGCTGGTAGGATTCCTTATGGGCTGGGTTAACCTCCCCAAAGCCTCAGTTTCCTCATCTGGAAAATGGACCTAATAGTTCTTACCCTCAGGGGCAACATGAGATAAAGGCTCTCTGCCCGACACTTGGTGAACGCCCCACACACGCCTGTGGGCTGCCACCCCTGTTCTCTTGTGGTCACTCTCGAGTCTTGAAGCCTCACTCCCCATGCGCACAGATGCACAGGAAACTCACCAAGGACATCAGGCCTTGGAAGAGACTGAGGTTTTCAGAGTGACAACTGGTATTGCTTTCAAGCCCAATCCTCAAATTAGCCATCATCCCAAAATACAGCTAAAAGCAAACTGGCCCCTGGCTACAGGCATCTGACTCTGAAACAGAATAGGGTACAGGAGGTTGCCGGAGGGAAAGGGCCGAGGGGAGAACCAACTTGGCTTTGTATAGTTCTAATGTCTGCCCAACATCATGCCTGAGTGCCACACATCCTCTCCTATCACTGGGAGGGAACGCACCTGCGGGTTTAAGCCTAAAACCTGTTTTGCAGCCACCTCTCTGCTGACTGTGCCTGAGACCCCCAGAGGCCCCTCAGAGGTCTGGGTGCTCACAGGGGCCTCGAGGGGGCCGTGGGCGGCGGGAGAGCGGTACCCTACCTGCTGGGCCTGCTGCAGTAGCTCCATGCGTTCCCGCAGGATCTGGCTGTCAAACTCGCGGCTCTGCCTCAGGATCTGCCTGCGCACCTTCTCCACGGCTGCCTGCAGGTCCTCCCGCTGACCTGCACTCAGCGCCTCGCCCGTCTTCCGCCCCGGCTCCTGCTGCAGCGCTGTGTACAGCGTGGCCTCCAGGTCCTGGATTTTCTGAGCAGCCCAAATCACACAGACAGATGATGGTCACAATGAGAGGGCCAGTGACAGCTGGGGTAGGTAGAGCTGGGAGGAGAGGGGGCCAAGGGAGCAGCTAACAGTCTTGGGGCTCGGGGGTGTGGGTGCCCCTCAACCCTGTGCACATATTATCAAGAACCTTTTTGCTCTGTTCAACCCAGACAGCCCTATTCTATACAAAAGTGGACATAGGCAAAAAGAAGAAATAGTCATAGCCTCCCCAGAAAATGTGCGACTCAAAATGTGCGATTTGATTATTTCATCTTTGGCTTCCACTTCGCTCATATACGTCGCAACAAATCTGCCCTGTTCTGATGGGAACCCAGTGGGAAGGTATGTCTCAGTTTACACACATCTGCTTTTCAGCTAGGAATGCAACTTTAGCTCAAAGAAAATACTGACAATGTTTAAATTACCCCCTCCCCTCCAGAGCAAGACAAGCTTTGTTAGCAAAGCTGAATGGGACGTTAGTGGTCAGTCCTATGAAAGTGCCAAGTTTTAATCGTTAAGGGATGTTACTACTTTTCAACGCCACAGCAAAACACTTAGCTATAGTTACCTTTTAAGTTTATCTGGGGGGCGCCCATAGCTCAGTGGTTAGGGAGCCAGCCACATGCAATGGGGCTGGTGGGTTCAAACCCAGCCCAAGCCTACTAAACAAAAATAAATAAATAATAAATAGCTGGCACCCATAGCACAGTGGTTACAGCACCAGCCACATACCCTGAGGCTGGCGGGTTCAAACTCGGCCCAGTCCAGCTAAAACAACAATGACAACTGTAACAAAAAATAGCCAGGCATTGTGCCAGGCACCTATAGTCCCAGCTACTTGGGAAGCCGAGGCAAGAGACTTGCTTAAGCCCAAAAGTTGGAGGTTACTGTGAGCTGTGATGCCATAGCACTCAACCAAGAGTGACATAGTGAGACTCTGTCTCAAACGATAAATAAATAAATAAATAAATAAATAAATAAATACCTGTGAGTTGTGGGCACCTGTAGTCCAACTACTAGAGAGGCCGAGGCAAGAGAATTACTTGAGCCCAAGAGTTTGAGTTGCTGTGAGCTATGACACCACAGCACTTTACTAAGGGCGACAAAGTGAGACCCTGTCTCAATAAAAAAAGTTTATCTAGGCTGGGCCTGGTGGCTCATGCCTATAATCCTAGCACTCTGGGAGGCTGAGGTGGGTGGATTACCCTGAGCTCAGAGATTCGAGACCAGCCCGAGCCAGAGTGAGACCCTGTCTCTACAAAAAAAAAAAAAAAAAGCCAGGCATTGTGGTGGGCACCTGCGGTCCCAGCTACTTGGGAGGCTGAGGCAAGAGAATCGCTTAAGCCCAAGAGTTTGAGGTTGCTGTGAGCTGTGACGCCACAGCACTCTACCGAAGGCCACAGAGTGAGACTCTGTCTCAATAAAAATAAATAAATAAGAAAAAAAAGAAAATTAAAAAAAATCTTGAAACTAAGACAATTGAAAGCAAAATTAAAAAAAATTTTTTTAAAGTTCATGTAGGGACAAAAGAGAGAATGGCCGCCTTTTCTGCCTCCCTAAATCCCCACCCACATTGTCTGCTAAAGAGCAGCTACTTCTCTTGGAAGGAACCCCAGATGACAAAGCTGAATGATCAGTGGGATGGAAACTGCCACCGAGGTAGGGGTTAACCAGCAATGCCTGGTCATGGCTGGCTGCCTGCTGGCTCTCAGTGTCCTCTGCCTTCTGTCTCCTTTGCCTCTGGGGGTCCCCATGTGGGTCCCCATGTGGGCTTCATGTGGAGGAGGAGCTTGCTGGTGCCCGGTGGCTCACCCCTCTCCATTCAGTGGCCAAGTTCCTAAGAGACCCCCCTGTAGCCAATTCTGGATGGAAACCCACTACCCAATTCTGGAAGCTGAAAGGGGAAAAATATCAGGAAAAATACCTTATCCCATAATTTCCTAGTAATCGTTAAAGATCAATCCCACGAGTTCTCTCAGTAACAGATACCCTGGGGAATTCTGTTTTGTACAACTTCTAAAAAAGCTGAACAGACAGAAAAGAGATATAAATCTTTCTCTTTAAAATTGCTTTTGAGAATCTGCTTGTTTTTTTGCAGTTTTTGGCCGGGGCTGGGTTTGAACCCACCACCTCCAGCCTATGGGGCCAGCACCCTACTCCTTTGAGCCACAAGCACCACCCCTTGAGAATCTGGTTTTATACAGAGTTCTTGAGGGAACAGCAGTGGTCCCTGCCTAAAACTATCTGGGGCCAGGAATCACACCTCCAGTGACAGTGTGACTCTCCAAGCAAAGGCAGGGGAGCCAAGAGTTAAGAGTTCAATATCCTGCCCCAGCTTCTCCTATCATCTGACAGCAACCACTATTTTTCTTTCTCTTTGTCCCCCTTAAAATCAGCAAGACAGTGGTCTCGGTGCTGGCACCTCCCTTCTCTTTCTTTAGGAGGCCACGCAGCCCCTTCTCTCTTCTCCCCTTCTCTTCCGCTCTCTCACTCTCGCCTCTACGAAGATAATTTTTTTTACTTGTATATCCTTATCTCTGTGTGAGAAATTTTTTTCCGCCTGCGCCCTGAGCACCTTGTGAGTTTTCAGACCCTAACAGAAAGTGTCTTGTCTCCCATACTGATCCTCCATGTCCCCAGCTCCTGGCCCTGTGGGATACAAGCCTCAGAGCCTCAACAGGCAGGGCCAGCGGCCTGGACCAGCCTCGGGACTCTCCTGCCCATTTCCATTAAGCCCAGGCTGCCTGCTGTCTGTCTTCCAGGAGCCTCTCATGGAAACTGGGGTTTGAAAGCTGTCTTGTAGTAACCGATTCTGCATTTCATAGGTGTAAATCCATTTTGTAACATGACTTTAACTACAAATGATCTGTGCAAAGATTTGCTCAAGACTTTGTATATTACCCCCACCTCTCCCTATAAGGAGCAGAGCTGAATTCTCTACTACAGGAACTCCTAGAGATGGGCATTGTCCCCTCAGCTGCCCCCGTCCCCACAGGAAAGTCTGTCAGCACCAGGAGCACTTGGCTTTGGGCATGAGCACAGATGAACATGGACATCAGCCCCTCTGCCTTCCTTACTGGAAGCCCAGAACCAGTTCTGTGTTCATAGCAGAGGACTTCATCACTTTGTTCTGATGATCGTCTGGGGTCACCTCATTGCTTTCCCTCTCTGATCTTTGTGACCCACTCTTTTTCCTACTTATAGGAAAACTCGATTAGGACAGCTTTTAGAAAAACAGATAAAAAAAGACTATTTCTTCCTATTCATCTTAGTTACTAGAATTTACATTAAATTAGCATAGGTAAGAAATCATCAAGGTAACTTTGAATGTTTTTAAAATCATGATTGATTTGGAAAAAGTAATAATGTGTATGATCATTCTAGCTACAACATGGAGATGGCACTTTTACCACTCTGACCTGGCACTGGGGAGCCTCCTAAATGCGTTTTAGCCCCAAAGGACAAAGCAACCTCTAATGTGGAGTCTAAAGAGTCAAAGCGTCCAACCCACTTCCGGTCCTACCAGGTAAGCCTGGTCAAGGGCTTGCTTCCTGTAGTCGAGCTCCTCCTCCAGGTAACCCTTCTGCCTGCTGAACAGGTCCTGAGAAAGAAGGAGGTGCCTGTCAGGGACGAAGTTCTGCAAGGTAGTCCAGCTACTCACCTTGAACTAAAGAGTGGCGATCTCACCAAACTGGGGACGCTTGGGTGAACAGGAATGCTCCCTGCTGAGTGCCCGTACAAGGGCCTCCTGACCAGGGCTCCCTTCACAGCCACCCTGGGAACTGTGGTCCGGACTCTCTAAACACCCCCTTCCCAGATCCCTGACTCACAGTGAAGGCAACCATGTTGAACTCAAGCCCACAATGCAGGGGACCCTGGTGGCCCCTGAAGATTGTCTCAGCAGTTCCTGGCCTGAGCTGCACCACCCACCTCCCCTGGTTTCCTCCCTACGTCTCTGCCAGTGTGCTCTCTCCAGAATGCAAATCTCTTCCTAATACTGCTTGGAGGGTTTGGGGGTTGGAGCTCATCTGCTGAAGCCACTTCATTTTACAGATGAGGAAAGAAAAGACCAGAGAGGACCAGAGCCTTGACCAAGATGCCATAGCTCAATAGTGGCAGAGGTTGGACTAGAAGCCCAGGCCTTCTGGCGCCAGTGTAGGGCTCCCCCACACCACACTCTGCTTCTAGGCCTGTGCTGCTCCGTCTTCTTTCACCTCCCATTTCTACCTGGTGAAAGAATCACATCTTCCAAGAAGCATTCCCTGACTTCCCCATGCCAGGTAAAATGCTCCCTGTCTCCCATGCCCAGCAAGGTGCACTGGGATCTCCAGGTTATCAAGGAGGAAGCTTGTATGGACAGCAAAGATTTGAGCCCTGTCTGGTTGTCCCCAGAGCCACCGGGGCAAGCACTTCCGCGTCGCAGCTGCTCAGGCTATACTCCATGAGTCTGTGAGCGCATGACCCACAGGCCTGGGAGCTCACTGCTTAGTCATTAGCAGTGCCTCGGACACAGCAGAAGCTCTGAAAATACATATTAACTGGTTGTGTATATCAAAAAGTAAGTAAATGGTTGATAACTACTCAGAACAATCGCTGGGGAAAAAGCAAAATTTGGAAATACAGGCAAATAAATAATTACAAAAACATGTGCAAAGCCTTTCTGAAAATTGACGTGTCTGAGCTCATCCCAGCCCCCAGGGGTCAAGTCTTTACCTTTTCCTTTTCTAGGTCAAGCATCTTCTGGGTCAGGGCTGCCTCAGTCCCTTCTATCTGCTTCAGCCACTGGAAAACAGCGGGGACAGAAAGGCATGCAGCAAAGTGAGAACTTTACCCTTGGATCTGAAATCCCATCGTCTGTACAGGTCAGTGTCATCAACCACAGATAGCTACACAGGAGTGGCCTGGGGCATGGACACACACAAACACACGTCTGTGCAGGGGCACCATGCGGTTATATGGTCGGGTCTGCATGTGCAGGAGGTCATGGGTATGAGGATGAAGTGTCCGTGTGGGGAGCTCGGATTCAGGGCCTGACTGAAAGCAAGCATGGGCAGCTGTGAGCATGAGCATTCAGAGCTTGACGCAGAGACACTGAGGTCATTGAGCACTTACTCTGTGCTGAACTCAGGACACCGTATCTGACCCCACCATGGCCACCCAGGGAGTAGACGCATCTTTCCCATTTTGCAGGTAAAGACGTGGAGGCTGAGTTAAGTAACTTGTCCAAGGTCACACAGGTGGAAAATGAGGATTTTGAACCCAGCATGCAGGACACCAAAGCTGCTGCCCTCCCCCACACAGTCAAGTCTGGGCAGTCCAGCTGCCTGGTGGTGAGAGGAGGTGGAATCATGCTGGGCATGGGAGTGGACGTGACCCGGGCAGCATGCACCTGAGTGGCAGGTAAGGGGCTGGGGATCTGCCCACGCTCCCTCTGGGTCTGGGCAGGGGGTGAGCGAGAGGCAAGTGCAGACACAGGGTGTGTCTCTACGAGAAGCCCACTTTTGAGAGGGGAAGATGTCCACAGCACAGGGATCTGACCAGACCACAGGGAGAGGAGGGGAGTGCCACAGGCACCAAGGGCGTCCGGGTTTGACCATATGTACGAATCGTGCTTTCGCCTCCTGGCTGCTGAAGTCATTACATGGCCTTCCCGCAGCAGCCTCTCCGGCTCCTTGCTCTCCTTCTCTGGTGACAGCTCCCACCCTCACAGGACTGCCCTCAGCCTTCAGCCAGGCTCCAGCTGCCCCCCAGATTCCACTCTCTGCTGTTCTGTGAAATGTCGCCCTGCTGCCCGGGACACACCCTGTGTCCTGCACATCTCCCTCCAGAGCCTCAGGATGCTCAGCAAGAGCTGAGCCTCCACAGTCTACCAATGGGGACGAGCCCTGGGACTGGCTCCGCCTCCTCCCCTTTCCCAAACCCACCACTACCTGCCCTCCCCATTGTCACCCCCTGGACCCCATCTCAGCCCCCAGGCTCTTATCTGATCCCCCACACCCCAAATCTTGCTCTGCTCCAGCTGGCTTGTTCTCTCAAACACACGCACCTACTAAGGGAATTTCTTGCCCTGCTCAGAGCCCTCCAAAGACATCCCTTGCTCTCAGTAACAAGGACAAGGCCCCAGACTCAGTCAGTGCTCTCCTCTCCCTGCCCCAGACCTGGCCGCTAATCATCCCCAACTGTGTAAGGCTCCTCACGTGAGCCACGCCTCCCTTCACCTCAGGGCTGCCCACTCTGCCTGGAGCATCCCAATCTCTCCCAGCCCCCGTGTCAGCCTCAGGCCTCCACTGATCTAACATCACTCAGCCTTCAGGCCGTGAATTAGCTGTCATTTCTTCCAGGAGGCCTGCCCTGCTTCTTGAAGTCACGGGGTCAGCTGCTCTCCACAATGCCCATGCCAGCCATCTCATGAGTGCCTTGTCACGGCATTCGCTGGCAGGAGCTTCTGTGCTGCCCTCCCCCACCAGGCCCCAGAGGTGGGGACCACATCTGACTCACTGTTTGAACTTTCTTGCTTGGCACACAGCAGGCACCTCATTAACAACTCATCTTGGAAGGGTGCAGGTGAAGTTTACTAAGTGTAAAGTATAAGGGTTTGAACACAATAATTAAGAAAATGCCATGAAGGCTATGTTAACCAGTTCGGTGAAAATATTTCAGACTGTTTGTGGAACCAGCACATTGTACCTCATGATTGCATTACCGTACACAGCTATGATTTAATAAAAAAAAAAAAACAAAAAAACTGCTCAATGAAGGTGGCTGGTGAGGGTGTGTAGGTTCAATGGGGCACATGCTGGCTCTGCAGAGGGCATGAGAGTTGACCCAGCTCCTGCAGGGGCTCCTCCCTCACGTCAAAGTCAGCCAGGCCCCAAGCATGAGCTCCGGGGTCGGCACTAGGCACCCAGCACATCCTTTCCCCAAACATTGCTACAAGGATTGCAGGTTCTTAGAAACAGATAAGCATATTTTTGATGAGGAACTAAATGTAATTCATTTTTAATATCCTAAGGCAAGTAGTCATAAAATAGATGAAAATGGGAACATTTTCAGTTTTGTATCATAACAAACTGCTTTTAGAGCAGTTTCTATAGAACACATTGAGTTTTTTTGTGGTTGTTAAAAAATATGCATATCAGGCATCTAAAAAATAAACTTGACAAGTCTTTTTCAGTAATTGGGAGAGAACATGAGAGCAGAAAGCTCTGCCAAGCCCAGGCTGTGTGAGTTCGCAAATTTAACATCAAGGAGTCCAGCCAGATATGCATGGAGCCCCCGCCACTCCTGGGAGGCACTGTTGCAGTTCTGTGCCATCCCAGGAGAGAGGGGTATCCGGCAGGAGCAGCAAGGGGAGCTGGTGTCTTCTCTGGGACTGTCTGTGTAAAAGCAGGGCAGGGGCAGCTCTCCGCGTCCCCACACCAGGGCTCATATCCCCTGCAGCTGGCGGGCAGTCTCCCTCCTCCCCCTTCAGGGAGGGTCCAAGACCCTGAAGTGGACACAGGGCTAACTACACATACCGCAGAATCTGACTACAGCCTAATCTGATTAGGCCTATGCCCCATTCCCTAATCCACTATTGCCAGAGGAAACCTGGACTCAAACTTCTCCACCTTTCTGAGTTTCGTGTCTATTTCTGGATTGGTTTTGAACTTGAGAGAGGAGGAATGACTGATGATGATCCACAACCTTAAAATGTCTTATGGTTCAGCTTCTCTGTGGGGCACAAGCCATGTGTCCAGATGAGTAAGACCTGGTCCCTGGCCTTGTATGCAGCCAACCAGAGAGGGTCTGGTGGGTACCAGAATGGGGGCAGCTCATTTGCCTGCTCCCTAAAGACCGGGCAAGGTCTCACCAAGTGGTGAGAGGAAGGCAGTCACCACAGGAACAGCACAGGACTTACCTAAACCAGTCTGGGGTGCACTTTACTTATTCACTAAGAAATCAGCTTTGTGCTTCTAAGAGAACATTGAAGTTGACTTCAGTTTGTTCAGAGACCAGTATTAAATGACAATTTTACTGTATGGCAATTTTTTAAACTGAGATATATTAGGCAGAACAAGGGTTGACCAAACCCTAACCAAGCCTCCTCTGGCAGTGACGTTGCAGGGGCCCCAGTCCCATTTGCGAGCTTCCCTGCAGTGCCTGTCAGCTCTAGGGTGACCAGCTAGTCCCTGTTTGCTGATAAATGCCCCTGTGTTAGCATTGAAAGTCTCATGTCCCAGGAAAGCCCAGACAAAGAGGCCCATCAGTCTCACTGCTGTCCTGCCTGCATTCTCAAGGGGTCCCACTGACCCAGCGTCCACCCTACACGATGGCCCATTTGGAACACACTCAGCACCCATTCTCCCTCCGCGCAGGGGACGAGGCACAGCCACTCCCATGCTTATCTGACCTTTGTGCACAGACTTGCGGCGGTGTCCACCAGAATCCGACCTGAGAACACACTGGTGTAAGGCCAGGCCCTACTGTCCCAGATGGGACACTGGGCACTAAAGTACCAGGCTCAGAGTCAGGGCCCCTGGCCCTGCACAGCCTGGGGGGGTTTGTGAGAAGTGGGCAGGCTAAGTTGGCTGGAGCAGCTCTCTGGCCTGGCAAGGTCCTGGTGGTCAGTGGCAGACAGGCAGCAGTGTAGGCGGGAAGCTGGCAGGCCAGCACCGTCAAGCAGACAGGAGCGAGATGCCAGGCAGCTCCATGTTCTCAGCCATGGAAGGGAGATTCTCATCTCACATGGATGCTGAGAGACCTAAGCTGCGCGGCTGCTTTCTGTCAGACATGGGGAGCAACACGTCAGGAAGGCTCAGGTGGGAGAATTCAGTGCCTTGCCGAGGGCAGGTCCCTTGGAGGCCAGGACCCTCCCCTGCCATCTGCCACCCTGGAGAGAACTCTGGGGGATAGAAAGACAGCAGCCTCCCTGTGCCCTCCACCCAACCTACTGTACCCCACCCCACCCCCACCTCATGGGCATCTCCCACTCTTGGCTCACCTGGTCCACCAGCATTGATTAAGCACCTCAGAGACCAAGCCCGGACCAAGTGCTTAGTGAAACCAGGTAGCAACGTTTGCTTTGGTTCCACTTAAATATTCGGAGTCCTGGATGCTGACACTAATCCTGCAAGGCACCGGGATACTTGGTTTTGTGGCTCAGAGAGATATAGTGACCACCTGCCAAAACCCCGCAGGTGGTTGACAAATGGGAGGGCCAAGATCCAAGTCAAGAGGGACCCCAGGACACCAAGGTGGGAGCTAGTGGGTGTGACACTTCTGCAGCCTCCGGGGCAGGGGAGCTGGTGGGTGTGACACCTCCACAGCCTCTGGGACTAGAGAGCTGGTGGGAGTAACACTTCTGCAGCCTTCGGGGCAGGGGAGCTGGTGGGTGTGACACCTCCATAGTCTCTGGGGCTGTGCTTAGCACAGATACTTGAAGGATCTTTGTCAGTTGTTCAATTTAAAGAAACTGCCTCACATGTCTACTCAGCAGTTTGTGTAACACTCTGCAGGGCACTACTAGGGCGGCAGACAATCACATTTGGTTTGGCTGATCAAAAGGGCTATTTCCTGAGTATGTCCTATGTACCCAGCATGCACCAGTCACCTGCACCTGACCAGTCCACCAGCCAGCAAACGAGAATCATCGCCACCCCCACTGTTCACCTGGAGAGGCAGGCTCAACCAGGTGACCTGATGGGACAGAAAGCCAAGCTCCAATCCTCTGCCACCACTTCCTACCCATGTGACCTTGGGCAAGGTGTGGTCTTCAGTCTGTTAAGTGCTCTTTGCCTGATTGTGGGAATGGACAGATGCTTAAGGAAGAAAAACTACTTCTATTTTAAATGTCCTCCCAAAGATTCTGGAACAAATCCTAAGGCCGTTAAGACCTCATCATTACAAAAATAGCATTTTAAAGTTTAACTCGTGTGATTTGGAAGGGCTCACGTGAGTTTTAGACCTACATAGAGAGTTTTGGGTTTCTAACACATCCTAAAACTTAAAAGGCAAACAAATAAGGAATATATTTTAAAGAAAAGGTCACAAAATGTCTTCAATATGTAAGGCACACAGAGAAGTCAGTAAGAAAAACATTTACAACAAATGCATATTTGTTGAACAAATGTATACACGGATGAACAAACTCAATGGAAAATCCTCAAAAGAAATGCAGTTACAATTCACAAGGAAGAAGAAAATAGATGATACACGCCAAAAAACTCAGCAGCACTAGTACCCAAATAAATAAAAATTAGACAATGACATCACGTAGCTTTTCACTTATCTAGGGCAAGGTTCTTTCTAGCAGTAACATGCTGGTCCAGTGTGAAGCCAACGATGGGTTATTAGCTCACGGGAGAAGCGTAATGTACTTTGTAGCACAAACCGTTTCGATAATGCCAAGTCCCTCACAATCATCCTTACCATTTGGCTCAACCATTTGGCTTCTACAATCTAGCCTATGCATGTATTTTAAAATGTAGATAGGAACTTATGTGTAAAAATGTTTACCCTTAGCCGGGCACAGTGGCTCATGTACTCTGGGAGGCTGAGGCGGGAGGGCCTGCTTGGGTTCAGAAATTCAAGACTAGCCTGAGCAAGAGGGAGACCCCATTTCTACTAAAAAAAGAAAAATTAGGTGGGTGTTGTGGTAAGCACCAGTCATCCCAGAGGCAGAAGGATTATTGGAGCCCAGTAGTTTGAGGTGGCTGTGAGGTAGGCTGAGGCCACAGCACTCTAGCCTGGGAAACAGAATGAGACCTTGTCTTAGAGTTCACCATTGCATGACTGTAAAAAGGAAAAAAGTGGAAAACCCCAGATCTCTAACAGTGAAGGACAGACTAAAGGACTGACAGTGTAACTACACAGTGAGACGAACGGGACGTGAAGATAGGGGCTTGTAAACCACTTCACATGGCCCGGGGAGCTTCTGAAGCAGGATACAAACCCGGACGTCAAGTATGATTTCAACCAACTTAACAACAGAAACAGGGGTGAGGAGGCAACCAGGAGGAAGTGCACCCAATATCGCTGGGTTTTCTACAATGAACACGTGTGACTCTCCTTCCAAAAACAGAAAGGCATGCATGTGTGCACATGCAGACACGCGGACACACATGCGCCCCACACAAAGCCAGATGCCAATGGAGGGATTCTTGTATGGTGCTGGGAAGCCGCACAAGGTCTGAGCACAGCGACGCCGCTGGGTTCTACCTTTTCACACAGGGCAAGCACAGTTCCAGCTTGGATTATTGCAACCTGTTCTTCATTTCTCAAATTCTAAAACACAAAAAATGGGCAAGGGCATTTTACGCTAGATCCCAAATCCACGTGCAGACAGTTAGCTCCAAGCAACTTGTAGAGTGTCTCTTTGAGCTGCAGCCCCCCAAGAGCCAGCTCCCTCTCCTGTCCCTCTGGCTGAGGACATTTCACGAGTGACACTAAGCCCCTCACTTAAGCCAATCTTTCAGGAAAGCAAAAATATCCCTTTCTGATTTCATCAAACACCAGGGAGTTCACCTTCTTTCTGAATAGCACTTATTAGGCTTTTTTGCCCCCTTATCACAGGCCATGAAGACAATCTCACCCTAGAACTCCACTTCTGAAAAATGCAGACCCAGCCTCCCACACAGGAACATGGCCATACAAAAGCCTTACATTGTTTTTATTAGCTCTTACATCAGAGGAAAAAAAAAAAAACGACAACAAAAGAAAAGTCGGACAGAATACACCCGGATCAAACAAGCACACAAAACCAGAGACCAATTGAGCATAGTTACCCCGTTATCGCCAAGGATATCTAATTTCTTCATAAGTTCAGAAATATTCACATCCTGGAAAAGATTTCCAACGTTCATTTTTGTGTGAGCTGCAAAGATCATCCACACCAATTTCTAGGGCCACGATTTCCTCCTGGTGATACATTAGGCTTTCCGTTTTTGTGAGTGCCTGCAGCAGGGCGGGCCTGGGGCCTCGCTGCTCCTCTGAGGAGTGAGGGGAAAAAGCCGTAATGGCTGTTTATTTGCTGAGTTTTACACCAGCACAAACTCTGCTTTCTAGAAAGGCCCATGGAATCATGTGGGTCAGGAGGACATTGCCCACAGGGCCTAGCAGGGCTCCAGGCACTGGGCAAAAGCTGGGCCTTCACAATAAACCAGTTGCTCCATGTCCATTCACCCCTTATCTAATTTCACTGTCACCCTAGCTTCTTGGTGTGGGTATTGCCATTTGCATATCATAACAAAGAGGCTAAGGCTCAGGAAGTTTACAGATCAGAGTAGAGCAGGGGAAAGCTGGGGTTTGCCCTCAAGGCTACTTCCCAAATCTTTCAAGGACACGGGTCAAAATAAAGTAACAATGGGTGACCCTTAGAAAATGAACAAACTATGATGTTCAACAAAGAGTGGAAGAACAAGGGGTAGCTCATTAAAACCAATTCTTTCTGTAGCACAAGGACACAATCTCCCTTTATGACTGAGCCTGGCATCTGAAGGAGCCCTGGGCGGTCAGTTTAGGGGAGGCACCCCCCGCCCCCCAAGCACACTACCTTAACTCCTTCCTGGTGACAGAATAGCTGCAGAGCGCTGCTGTTGTTCTCGGGGAAGGTGGTGATTTGGAGGTTAAATGCTGGCGACCTCCGCTCTCTCTCCTGGGGAAAAGATTCAGTTTAAAAATAGAACTTGATTGAATTATTTGCTACTTGCCATTTTCCCACGTTACTCAGCAAAAACCAGTGAATTCCAGCTGGTAAAGGTGTCCCTAAAGGGCACACCGGGACTATGGTAGCCTTGTCCATGAAACTCGATGTTTTCACGCCTTTCCACGCAGCAGATCTCCTTTGGACATTCCTTACCTATTCAGCTAGGAAGAAATGGTTATGTGAGTTTATCTGTTGCAAGACCAAAACCCATGGGGTCACAGCATTTAAAAATTTAATAAAAAACAGTCGCACTAAGTTTGAATAGCTAACAAAAGCCACTAATGATGGTGTGTTATTCCGTGCCAGGCACATCGTTACTCCATTTGCTCCCCACACAACCCCACAATGCAGGTGTCACTGCTGTCATTCCGTAGACAAAAAGACAGAGGCTTGGGGAAGTTGATTCTGAGGCCCAACTCCAGGACAGGGCTAGGAACCAAACCCTGACTTCCTGGTCTTTTCAGTATAATCTGACGACTCTGCTTACATACTTTTTTTGAACCACACTAATACCATCAATGGTCATTGTACACCTGCCTTAGGTGTATAGTCAAACCTCAACTACTAAGGAAGGAAATGAAAGCATTCTCTCAGAAGAAGTGCTTATTAATCATACATAAAGTGACAAGTTTTTAAAAATGACAGGAGAAACCTAGTTACTTACAGGGCTAAGGTTCAGCAACAGAGCAGCACTCTGGTCTCAAAGGAGGCTCCTACATTGAGCTGAATTGGAACATTTACCAACAGATCAGCCAAGGTGGGGTAGCAGAGAAGACCTTTTCAAATTATACCTTTAAGTCAAACTGCTTGAACTACTGCTTTTTCTCCAAAGAAATTGGGAGCTCTCAATCCTTGATTATATGGGAAAGAGAACTGTGTATTTGCCCTGAGACTGAGTTTTCTATAGGAATTTTATTAAAGATTGTTTAATTCTGTTGTCAAAAAAATAAAAAATAAAAATAAATAAATCAATAAATCAAACTGCTTTTATTTGATAGAAGTTATTGTAAGATAAAAGTAACATGCTTTGGACCACTCCAGCAGAATTTAGCTATGGAACTGATGGGCTTACTTAATAATTCAACTAAGAGATGTAATGAAGAGGAACGCAAATTTGGATGACAGGTCTTAAGAAGACACTCTGGGGTGAGGTTGAAGGAAAGAAGCAGGATGAGGCCACTAACATTCAATTTACCCGCATCCTCAACCTGGCCAACTAGATTTGAAACAATCTAGAGAGAAAACCTTATTTCTCTTATTAGTCAAGAAGAATGAAATTCACGATGGCTCCATTTCACGGACGCCTTTCTACCAGCAAATTTGTTTAAATGGAGTCTCCATAGAAAAGTGACCCCCAAAGCTCATATTTTATATGAGCTAACGTCAGAAAATTGGTTTATGATGGCTCTGAAGGATGGTGGAGGCAATTAAAGAAAATCCCAGTCAACTGGGCAGCGTTTATGGAATTCTCACGAGAAAGACTCAAAGCCTAGTGAAAGGTTTCTAACAGCCGTGGGATTAACAACGACCTCACGTCACTTCCAATTCTGTCGCACAAATAAAATACTCATGTCGTGCTCAAGCAAGAGCTGAGGGACACAGCAGCACCTGGTGTGGGGAGACACTCAGGCCACTGTCCCTGCCAACACAAGGAGGCACACATGGGACATTCTAATGCAGACAGTGTAACTCAGCCAGGACAGACAGACTCAGAGAAGCCACATGTACTGGGAAGGGGCTTGCTTGGACTGAGCTTTCACACATGCGGAGCTTTCAGCTGGGACAGAGCACAGCGGTCTCACAAGTGCTTTGAGAAACTCATCATAAACGTAAGTGATGTTCAGAATGTCAATGATTTTTAAACAGCAACAGAAAAGGACTATGAAATACCATGACAGCAAGGCAATACAGTAACAGACCCAAGGCAAGATTTCAGTTGGAAGGAATAAAAAGAATATTCTTTCACTGAACCCCACTGGGTGCATTGGGGATGCTCCCGAAGGAACATGATTTCTACGTGTGAACTCGATCAATCTCCCTCCAGTCGTTCCGAGTTGCAGTTTGCGTTACAAAGAGCAATTTCTTTAGGGTAGTATTGCTGTGATGCCTGGGTCTGCGTCTACTGGATGGAAGAGTTTGAGCAACATAACTCGTTTTCCTAAATCCCTGTGCAAATATATCCTTCCATCCTATCTTTACTTACCTTGTGTTTACCTTGGCACATAGAAAATAGGCCCAAACGGGCACTAAACACATTAGAGAGTCAATTGCTGCCCAGGTCAGACTCTGCTATTTCAAAAGGTGAGATTTGCTGCATGCAAGGTCACTTAAAAAGGTGTGTTATTAATTTAAACAGTGCTTCTGTCTGGGCTTGCAGAATGCGTGCCCGGTGACTATGCATGCAGGAAAGAAGTAGTTATGGAAATGAAACACAAATAAAAAAGGCAAACTATTGCAAAAACAAATTATTTTATTAAGTGCAAAACAAGCTGTAGGCAATAAATATATTAGCTCTGGTACATGTCCAAAGACTTCAGTGAGCATTCTCTCCAGAACACATTAAGGCAGTGAAATTATTCTGAACATACAGATTTGAAGGAAGGAAGGAAGGAAGGAAGGAAGGAAGGAAGGAAGGAAGGAAGGAAGGAAGGAAGGAAGGAAGGAAGGAAGGAAGGAAGAAAACTATCACATGTCCCCTTTACACATGCTTGAAAACATCTGGGAGCTTTACATGAATTTCAGTTTGGGTTCAAAGAGAATGTCTGCTCCGTTTGAGAGTTTACAACAGATAGAGTCTCTTACTTCGAGTTCTAGCACTCTGAATTCTAACAGCTCGTTCTGATCCTTTGCGTCTTGCATTTCACTTTTCAGCTGGTTTTCTTCCATTTCCAGTCTGTAAATCTAGAGCAAAGAGACCTGTGGATTAACGGGCAGGTGGCAGAGTCCTCGGCCTTGACGCCAGGGTCCCTTGATCACCAGCCACCTCAGTGGGTGGCCTGAGGGAAATTAAGGACTCACTGCCAGAGGTAAAGAGATAAATAAAAGATAAATAAGATAAATAAATAAGAGATAAATAAAGAGGATTTGCAGTGAGCCTAGGAGGCTGCAGGCCCTTTCTGCTGATGAGGCTGGGAATTAGGAAGGCAGAGGTTGAGCCAGGTTCACCTGTGTAGTCCTGAGCCTGGTGCAATAAAGTAAGGGCTCTTTATATATTTGCTGGATATATGAATGATGCGGAAACTGAGGCACAGAGCTATTAAGTCCCTCCTGAGGTCAAACATGGGGCAAGCACGAGGGCAACCCCAGTGCCTCTGTTCCCAAAGCCTGCCCAGATTCTTCAACTCAACCATCCCCCTGAATCAGCCCAGCTGGACAGAAGCCCAGCAAACTGCAGCAGATAGGCCTGGGCCTCTCCTGCTTCCCCACGAAGCCTGCGTAAGAAGTCCTAATGGCAGCAGTTCCCTGAGAGCACAGACCAGACTGGGAAGCAAGATGCCCAGATCCCGCAACCAGTTTGGGGGACACTAGGCAGCTGCCTAATGCTTCTGTGTGCTGGTTTCTGTCCAAGGAGCATAAGAGCAACAGCGAGGCCATAAGTGAGAGGTCACTATCCTGATCACCAGTGCGGAAGGACCAAGAGGCACTCTATGCCATGTGGTCCCACCCCACAGGGACACCTGGAAATGGGGTGAACATGAGAGAGTCTTCTGCGGATCCTAGAATTTAGTGAGCAAGACCATGGCACCAGGCCAGCTCACAAGATGACGACTGGCCCTGTCCCAAACACAACTGAGAAACACAGGGGAGTGGACAGGCCTCACGCTGGTCAAGGGCAGAGCTGGGGCTGGACTGAGACCCCTCCCAGTGCTGGCATTCTAGACACTTCAGAGTGGAGGCATAACCTTGGGTCTCATTCTACTTACATGGGGCATCCAGAAAAGGGAAATCTATAGAGACACAGAGTACATGGTGCCGCCAGAGACTGGAGCTGGGGCAGGGGGACAACTGCTAGTGGGCAGGAGGGGTCCTTGGGGGGCTGAAAATGTTCTAAAACTGTATTAACGTGATGGTCGCACAATTCAGTGCAGGTAAGTTTACTGTAACAATGATCAAATTGTATACAAATAGAGAGGAAGAGATAAAGCTATGGTCTTAATCCCGGAGCATGAGATCTACTCGCCAAGCAGACTCCCTGAGAGCTCTGGGAAGTTCCACGAACAGAGCGGCCCAGCTCCTAGTTAGGTCAGCCGAACTGGGCTGGGATGGCCTGAGGGCAGTCAGGGCTGTCCACAGACAGAACCTTAGGTGCTCTACCATGCCGGAGGGTAAAGGGCTCTGGAACCCCAAGCAATGGCCAATGGTGGCCTGGAAGCTCAAGGTCAGAAGGATAGGCCAGCCCTCCCGTTCCTGCAGGGTGTCTGGGAAGATGGTCTAAACCGACTCTGCAGGACAGGTCTCAGGGACACAACCAGGAATGAGGCTTTGACTCCAAGTGAGGAAGATGTCTCTCCTCAGGACAGCAGCCCAAGCCCAGAGCCCCTGTCATGGGAATACATTCATGCGGCCTGAGAGGGCCTGAGGCCCTGGCATACCCAGAGCTCTGTGGCTCTCTGGAGCAGGGTCACGCACCTTTTCCAGCAAGTCTTGGTTCGTTCTGATCAGTAGCTGCTTCTCTTCCACCCATTTGGAATCCTAAGGAAAAGCACTAAATAGGTCACACGCCGACTGAAGCACACTGATGGGTAAATAGCACATTTCTATGGCAGGGTCAGAGAAAGGACGGTAGCTAGTTAGATACCCTCACCTGCCTGCTGGAGCTTTGTACCCCAGAGACAGGATCAGCAGGTGTGGGGGGGACCCTCTCCCTGCTTGTTCATGTCTGCCAAAGTGCAGGGACCTCATTCTGTGAGCATCACTTACAGAGACACAGCTCAAGTGGGATGGAGTCCAAGCTGGCAGGCCCTCGACACACCCAGAAGGTCAGAGCTGTGCTGCCCTCCTAGGTAGGTGTCTCTGCCTGGTCAAATCTCTCCCACGTAAGATCTATGAGCACAGGACACAAAGTCCACCTGGTCACTGTGGGTTCTCAAGCCCAGCACAGTGCCTGGCACACAGCTGCTGCTCAGTGAATGTCAGAATGGACGGATACATGAGTAAGGGATGGTAAGGGAAGCCTCTCCTACTCTCTTCCCCTCTCCTCCGCCAGTCAGTGCAGAACTGGGCGGTGCCCAGCCAGGGTCACCCAAGTCCTGGACTTCTAGGATGCTTAAAAGCCAAGGTCTAATCTCAGGTCTGATTACACTCACAAGGAATGTGCAGAAAGGCACTGGGTGCCTCCTGGGCTTCCTTCTCCTTAACATTTATGTTGCAACATGGCACGCTGCCCCAGTGTTGGCCTCATCAGCCTGCAGGGCAGAGAGGACAGAGCAGCCTTCCATCCCCGGTTCACCCAGGGCAGGATGGGGAGGGTGGAGACGCTGCAGCACACCCCCCCACCCCTGAGTGCATGCCTCTTTGGGGCTCCCCTAGACAAGTGGTGGGGTCTGTTTCTCCCACCTGGAAGCTGGGCTCAACTCTGACATGCTCTGGGTACTGGGACTGCTGCAGCTGTGAGCAGCAGAGGGTTGGAAAATGCTTGTGCCTCAGCACTTGCCCTTTTTTCCTGCCCCAAGACCACCAGGTGAAGAAGGCAGGGAGCATCCGTGAGGATGAGAGACCCAGCCGTGCAGCTGGCACCAGACCCAGACAGGAGCCTGAGGCCAGTTCAGGCCATTTGGCCCCAGTGCATTGATCAGTCTGGAGAACGAGCCCAGGTGAGACTGGCAGAGCCACTAAGCCCCGGCTGGGCCAGCCCACACTGCCGAACCTCAGGACTGTGAGCAAATAAAATGTTTGTGGTTTTAAACAACTAAGTTCAGGGTGGTTTGTTACACAGCAATAGCATGCTGATCCATCACCCCACGCACCAGCTCACAGTGTGGAGGCAAGGGCTCTGGAAAATGCTTGCTGAACACATGGCCGCATGCTTTGCCCCAGGCTTCCTGCAGCAGGCAGTGGGGACAGAGCAGAGGACAAACAGAGGACCTAGGGTGGGAGGCTGAGTTAGCCACAGACTGTGAATAGGCAAGTTCAAATGCGTGAGCTCGGCCTGGAAGAGGGAAACTGAAGCCAATGCCAAGTGGGGCAGGTGGTGCATGAAAAACGCCTCATCCTCTCTTACCTGGCTCTCTGCCCTGCCCTGTGCATCTCCTACTTCCCCTTTCTTAATGTGTGAAGTACTAGAGCCCCATTTCAACAGTGAGGAAACTGAGGCCCAAAGAGATCACGTAACTCATTCAAGGTCATACAACAAGCAGGCAACAGAGCCACGTTTGAGCTCAGGCAGGCTGGCCCCAGGGTTGTGCTACAAATGAGGGACCACAATTTACAGATAACATTCCTGAAGGCTCAGTGGCTCATGGTACGGCCTCAGCACTTTATAAACGCTGCTGCAGTGACCTGCTCTGGGCCAGCGTCTGTTCTGATCACCGGCCATCAGCCTCAGTCACAACCCTGAGCCCTTGTCAACTAACTGGGGATGAGTCTGAATTGGTTCTAAGCCATGTTGCTTGTGGTGCCCTTCCTGAGTTCCTCCCTGTTAACTAGCCTGGAACCTCTTACAGCCCATCCCTTCACACTAGCCCCCTCACACTAGGTCCTGTGGCAGACCACACCAGACCCTGCCAGACCTCCCCAGCTCTGCTACCCATCAGGCTGTGGGTGGGAGCATCCCCACAGATGACCCCCAGAGGCGGGGAAAGGGGTCATATGACCCCCAGACACTCCATCTGTCACTCCATCCTAACTCCTTGTTACTCTTGCAGTTAGGTAAGGTCATGGGACTGGTTTGTGCCAATGAATTTTGCCAAGGCAGTGAACAGCCAAGCAGAGACAAGTTCTAGATAAAGCACTTACAAGATAGTGGCACCTGCACCCCAGATCCCTGAAAAACCCTCAGAGCAGACAGCCATCGCAGGCCGACCCCCGCTAACCTTGCATGCTACCCTCTGAGAGGTTGCACCTCCACCCAGGGCCTTTTCTGCTGCCTTCGCCACCCCAGGGCCTTGCTGCCAAGTAAGCCTTGCCCAATCAAATGCAGAGGATTGGGTACGTGGAGGGGACTCTAATCTGACAAGCACAGTACCTGGATTTTTCATGACATAATCACACATGGAACCCTGTTGCCATGACGCCTGAGGCCTGGCATCTACAATAACTCAAGAGTCAGTCTCAAGGTTCAAATTCAAACAAGCTTTGGATGAAGCTTTGCTTTTGGAACTACCTCCTCTATTTGTGCATTTGGCAAACAAAGAGCCAAGTTAGAATTCTGTTTTGATTTTTTTCACTCAGCAAACAGGCACATGAGGAAACATGTTCTCACTGGGGTTCTGCTGGGGTTTTTTCCTCTAGTGTCTCTGGAGCTCTAGACACAGCTCCATGGAACACCCCCCTGGGCGCACAGGCCAGCAGTGGAGACACACCAAAGGAACAGAAAAGCAAAGGTTCACAAACACGGGATCACGTCTGCTCACCTGTCCCTTCTCAACCAGTAACTTCTCCAAATCCTCGATTTTGGCCTGACACCTCAGCAGATCCGCTTGTAGCTGTTCCCGAGTCTGGAAGGGAAGGACTGGGCAGTGAGCAGGCCATCTCGAATGGGTGAGAGACAAGTAGGAAGGGCCACACCACCCAAACAACGCCTGACAGGTTCATTTTCAGGAGCATGTTCGATTGTGGCCGACCTGGTAGCGCTGAGGTTCCCCTACCAGCTACAACCACAAAGTTGTCAGGAGCCGGAAGGCCTCGAGAGTTTGCCATTTCCAATTCCCCCAATTTCACAGACAAGGAAAATGAGCCCCCTAAGAAGAAACCAGTTTCTTCAAGGGAACGAGTGAGCCAGAAGTGAGACTCTGCAGGGTTCCAACCGGCTTCCTGAGAAACTTAGCCTCGCCTCTCAGCACGTGGGAGGGGACGGCACCCGACATACCCACTCAGGCCTCTGTGAGGGGCTCCCATCCCCAACAGCAAGGGCTGAAAACTGAAAGACTTTGAGCACCAGGAAGTCACTTGAATAAGGGAAAGGAGTGGGTTGTGGGACGACAGGGAGCAGTGGAGGCTGCAGGCTGCAGGCATGTGCCCACCGTGGGAAGCGCTGCTCCTCGGCTGCAGCCCCAGGCCGCCACAGGGCAGAGGGAGCTGGTGTGGCCACATTTCAAGTGAAGTCAGGAATCTGGGTTTCTCTATGATTACTCTTCACTTTTAAATGTTAGCAAGTAGAAACAACTTAAAACAGCAAAGACAATTCAGCCCCAACAAAGCCTGCTGGTTTCCCTCCTTTCCCTCCTGGAGGATAAAAACTGACCCTTTCCTCCTGGCACAGAAGCTTCTCTCTCCAGTAGCCTCAGCCCCATTTCTCCTACTCCCGCCACACACACAGGGCTGCTGCTGCCCCCCACCCCATAAGCTCCATACAGAAGTGGCCTCTCCTCTCTGCATCTGCCTCTGAGAGAGGTTTGCAGCGCCAGGCCTAGTTCTGGAACATCTCCTTTAAGGCCAACAAATCTATCCCTTGCACAGTTCCCAAACGGTGCTCTGAAAAAGCAGACTTGAAGTTGCAAAAACCCGGCTCTAACTCCCAGCTCTGTTAGATACTGTCTGGGGGTTATAGGGCAAGTTTATTGGTTTTTTCCAAGTCTTAGTTTCCTCATTCAGAAGATGGAGTTCATTCCTCCAGCCTCCGGGGGCCACTGTGGAAATGAGACATGGATGGGACACAGGGAAGCACTGTACATGGGTGTGCTCCCAAGAGGAAGGGCCAGGCGGTCCTGGTCCACATGACTCCCACAGGGGCAAGGGCCAGTGGGTGGAAGTTTCCAGAAGGCAGAGCTCGGCCCAGCACAAGGGATAGTGAGGCCTAGACTTAGGGGTCTTGTCTTTCAGGCCGTGAGCTCCATGGGAGTCCCCAGACGTTTCACGGGGATGTCTGGGCTGGGGAGTCTCAGCCCTGTAGAGAGGTGAGTCTAATGCCGGCCGGGCCGGCCAAGCCTGTGGCCTCTCGCCCAGCTGTGAGTCCTGGAAATTGCTTTCTTATGAGCAGATGGCACAGTCAGCAGGGGCTAGTCAGACAGCACCATCATTTCTTCTGGCAGCCGGATGCCCCAGAGCTTCCGTGGTCACACCAAGAATGGAGAGAGAGTTCTGGAACATGGCCACAGTGAGGACTTTGCTGAGTCCAGTGTCAAAGGCAGGGGCTGTGACAGAATTCCACCTCTGGAAAGGGCCCACACCACCTTGCCTTCTGCCAGCCCTTGCCCACCCCAAGGCTATAGCACTCACCCGGGCCTCCCTCTCGGCATCCAGTGTGCCCCCCACCTGCTCCTGCAGCAGGGCGTAGGCTCGCTGCAGGGCCTGGTACTCCCTGGTCAGCTGGCAGAAGCGCAGGTCAGCCTCTTCCCGGGCTGTGGTCTTAACACAACAGAGAAGAAAACAAATAAGCAAGCACATGACTTCCTGGGGCTTTGTGTGCAGAGCAGATGTGGCCAAAATGAAATGCCCACATCTCGCAAGTGCTGCCAATAAATGCTTAAGGAGCCTTTCGCTGCCAGGAAAAATTAGGACTCTGGAGTGAAGGGCTGCTGGGAGGAGGCACCACTCTTCTCAGGAATCCCTGGGTCTTGTGGGAGCAGGTAGGAGGGAGCCACAGCCCAGCTCCAGAAGCAAAGACTCCCACTATCATGGTAGCCCGTCCCCGCCCCCAGCACCGCTAGTCCTGAGAGTCCATCCTGCAGAAGCAGCCGCAGAAGCACAGGGAGATGCAGATACAGAAAGAGCAGTGGCACCTCGCTCACAGGCGCAAAGACCCAAAACGTCAGTGCTCCAGCAGGGAATGTTAAATGGCTGATGTGCAGCCGTGTGAAAAGCCACCAATTTTGATGCTGACAGATGTCTTCTATGTATCAGTGGCTAGAAAAAATGCAGATATGAAGCATGTGTCTGGCTGGTTATGTTCAGGCTCACCGTAACAGGACATGAGAATGATGCCCTGACCGCTGGGGGCCAGTCCAGACCCCGCCTCGGACGTCACTGGGCTGTTTTGTGTCTCCAGCATGGGCGAGGCCCCTCCGCCCGGCACGTGGCTAAAGCTGGTGGGCTGAGGGGAGTGGAGGCAGTGTGTTTTTCTCCAAGCATGAGAAGGGATGTCAGGGCCACTACTTAGAGAGCTGACTTGCGTCCCTTGGAGTCTTGACACAAGATAACAGAATGAAGAGGAATGCTGGCTTGGGGTCCGATGGGCCCAGGCCCACGGCAGGTGCACAATGAACTCATGAGAGGAAACCAAGCTGGAAGGCATTCTAGAAGGCCCCACAGATAAGACTGGGGGGGGGGGGGAAGGACCCAGCCAGGGGTCTATGGGAGGCTAAGCACCCAGAGTCTTGGGATATGTGGGGGTACCAGGGAAGGCAATGCTCAGGCCTCGCCAGGAAGATGCAGAAAGTGGTCCCACAAGGGGAGCCCACAGAAACCCAGAGAAGAGCCCCCATGAGAAGCAGCACCATCCCCCTGTCCCAGTCAGAGGGCACTACCCCAAGGTCCAGCTGCCCCCAGCAAACCCACCCCACACCCTTTCCACCCAGGCTGCTCTCTTGGCCCTAAACAAAAGCCAAAAGGGGCTTGCAGCAGGGAAGGAAAACAGCAGCCGAGCCTGATGCAGACCCCAGCAGGGAGGAAGGGGAAGGTCTGTGTGGAATGCACCCTTGAGTTCAGGAAATCAGTGAAATGTGACTGTTCCTGTCACCAGAAGGTACAGAAGCCCACAGTCTGCCTGAGGGTTCATTTGGCTTCTGAGGGAATACGCCTGGGGAGGGTGAGAGAGGATGAGGGCTCTTCACGCTGGGCCACTGGCTGCTCCACCGGAGGTGTTCATATACCCAGAGGGGCACAGATGCCCAGGAAAGGGGAGGCAGAGACCTTGGAGGACCTTAATATGTGTTTCACCTTCATCTTCACACATTTCAGGACTACTTGGATTTTCTCCTACAATGATGCTTTATCTCTGTTGTCAAAAAAGCAGTGACGCTGTTTCCACCTGGAGGTGTGTACACACGCGTGGGCAGAGGCAAGCCCTCCACACAGCAGTTCTAACTGCAAATGGCAAGTAACACCAGGCATCACCTGTCAATGGCTCAGCCTGACTGGGGCAGATTTCCTTGGCCAGGACATCAGTGCTGGGAGAAGAAAGGGCCTCACATGCTGTCCCCACTGCCATCCCTGAGCCCGCATGAAGGGGGGACCCCCTTCCTGATGCCTTCGTGTGGATAATACACTGGTGGGAACGGGTAGCCTGGGGCTAAAACCACAGGTGGGTGAGCTCCTGCACCCCATTGGTTTGCTTACATCGTCCAAGTCTTCTTCAGGAGTGGCCGGGGTCCTGTCTGTCCTGTCTGTGTTGTAGGATGTTTCTGACAAGGTTTCTGAGTCCACAGACTCCTCATCAAATCCAAAAAATGTCTCCACAACATGCTTCTGTAAAATGTAAATTTGCATGACATTAGCACACAGTGAGGAATACCAGAGTCCCTCAGCCTTGTCATCAGCACGCCAGGGCAAGGGGCCACAGCTGGTCTCCCGCGACATGGCTGGGTGCTCTGTAACTGGGTGGGACAGGCAGTGGGGGCTGAGCGCCAGGCTTATGGGGGGAGCCAGCTGGTCAGACCCTGGCTGCAGGCTCTCAGGCTGCTGACCCACACAAGTCGCTTAGCCCCTTTGAGTGCCAGCTTCCTTTTCCAGTAAATGGATACATAAATCCCCCTACCTTACCCGCGAGCACCGCCCGGTGAGGTGCCTGGTGCGTGGCCACACTCAAGAAGGAGTGTGTTTATTGTACTAAGGAGAAGGGGATGGGGCAAGGCAGATGTTTAGTTCTAAAAGAAGAATCTGGATGAATCTGGACACCAGAAACAGGCAAAAGCTTCAAGAAGTAGAGGCCACGCACTGGCCCCGGGCCCCTGACCTCTGGCCAGGACCTCACCAGACCCGCTCTAAAAGGCAACTTTCATTTAACTACTGATTGCAGAAAACTGGGAACATTTATAAAATCAATAGGCATAGATCTTCATGGGTCCCCACACTCAGATTCAGAGGTAATTTTAATGTGGGCCAGTCTTCACTTCTCCCACTCCAAATATCAAAAAACAGGGAGTGCCATTCACTCATTTATCCATTTACTCAGCAAACACTGGCTGAGCATCTTCTGTAAGTCAGACATTGGGTTAGGCCTGGAGGAGGCAAAAGGATTAAAACCAAGCATGGTCCCTGCCCCAAAGAGCTTACGTCTCCTGGAGGCTACAGACATCAACTGACAATCACCAGATCAACCTCCCTTGTTTTAGGAACATTCCTTTATCCCTACCCCCAACCCCACAAATAGCTCTTAAGAAAAATTTTTATTTGTTCTTATAATCAACAAATGCTTTTCCGACCACAAAGCAGGAATCATAGCCAAATTCCAAAAACCCAGCCCCAGGCTCTCACTGGCTCACCCAGAATGTGGCTTCTCGACCCTCTCCAACTACGCAAGGAAGCAGGGTGCACCCCACATGCGGGGGGTTTGAGCCCGTATGTGCTTGCTATCTCGTCTCTACAAATGTGAGCCAACCCTGACCCGTACCACAATTCATAACGTGACTGGGAAATAACTCAGACATTAGGAGGGAAGGAGAAGGGAGAGACATCTTTGTCACCTGACAGAGTATCTGAAGAGGCTTCGGGGGAGGTACCCACCACTGTGTGTCACCCACAAGGTTCTTACAGTCAGTATCTTTCTTTTTTTTTTTTTTTTTTTTAGTTTTTGGCCGGGGCTGGGTTTGAACCCTCCACCTCCGGCATATGGGGCTGGTGCCCTGATCCTTTGAGCCACAGGCGCTGCCCTTGGGCATCTTTCTGAGCACTGCTTTCCCCTTACACCCCATTCTTGTTTACACAGGGCACGTACCTCTCCCTGAATTGCAGATTCCTGTATTGGGGCTGTGTTCCCAATGGTTTCTTGGGGTCCTATGGGCAACTCAAACACCCCAAAACCTGCACCTCCCACAATATAACCTGTGTCCAGTAGTTCCGATCTTTCAGTTGCTCA
The DNA here is from genome assembly GCF_027406575.1 of Nycticebus coucang. Classification (NCBI taxonomy): domain Eukaryota; kingdom Metazoa; phylum Chordata; class Mammalia; order Primates; family Lorisidae; genus Nycticebus; species Nycticebus coucang. The sequence goes on along the minus strand of NC_069796.1, from coordinate 88,057,718 downwards.
GGCGCCAAACCCAGGCATCCTCCCTGCCCATCTCACTCTCCCATCCCTACACCCCACCCCAACCCAGGCTCCACCTTCAGCCCAGGATCCAGCTCTCTCACCCCCTCCACCAATTGGCATCTCCATCTTGATCCACTGTCACCTCTCACTGGAGTTATGAAAATCTCTCCCACTGTTCCACCTGCTCCTGCCCTGTTCCTTAACCTGGTGGCCATGGCAACTATTCTAAAAAAAAAATTATGTCATGTTGTTCCTCAAAGCCCTGATGGCTATCCATGCCCAAGTGAAAACCACCACCTGCACAGATGCCTCACAGCCCACCAGGCCCTGAGCACCTGCTCCATCACTGTGGCCTCCCCCACTCCCTTCCTCATGCCTTGTATGCACCTGTGACTGGCCCTTTGTGCTGCCCAGATGCTCCTCCAGCATCCACACAGCCTCTCCCTCACTTCCTCCTGGCCTTGGCACAAATATGACCAGGTGATAAAGGGCCTCCGTGACCACTGTGCCCATGCCCCACCTGGCCCCACCCAGACCCTTCAGTCTCCTCCCTGTGGTCTCCCCACAGCACATCGCCACCTCACAGAAGGTACATGCTGCCGTAGGTTCACTACTGGTCCCCTCCGCCCCCCAGAATGGAGGCTCCATGAAGGCAGGGGGTTGAGCCCTTTTGTGCCCCGCAGTGTCCAGGACCCAGAACAGAAACGTTGGCCAGTAGGTGAGTGCTCACAAACATGTCTCTGTTAATGAACCTAAGGCCAACTGGCTTATTCATCCACTATTTCAGGTTTGCACACAACATCCTTTCCATTCATTCCCACATCAGCTGAGCATTACCCAGTCACACACCCTAGGCGAGTCTAACAGGAGGAATGAGGAATCATTTTCCAATGGCACTTCTCTCCTGGCAGAGGCTGGGGACAACTATGTGTGTAAATCTCCCCTCCAGATACCTGACTTCAGGTATCACAGACTCTCCCAATAGTCTCTAGAAAGCAGAGATAGTGAGTGACCTCTGATGGTGACAGGGTCCCCACAGTTATGACACACTGGCAGCATGTGAAGCTCTTTCCGCACACACGGTTCACCCCCAAATCCAGGTTCCACACTTTTCTGGGCAGCCACTCAGCCGACCTTATTTCTTGTAAACACTGCTAATTGCAAGGTGTCTGGGGAAGGCCATCTGGGGAATTGCAAGGCTGCTGTGACTACCAAGAGGTGCCAGGTCATGTACTTTCTAAAAGATTTAGGATACATTCCTACACTTGACCGTCCACTATCAGAGTCAGAACTATCCTGGGGGCTAAAGAGGCACTCTTCAGTTACCTAGCATGACCCACCTTTTGAAATCCAGCAGGCTGCTAGTTAAGTATTCACAGGGACCTAACACAGGGCTCTAACAGCCCAGGTGTGTGTTTAAAGTAAAGACGCCCAACTCCTAAGAGACCCAAGTGGAGCGCCCTAAAGTAAATGTGTCTCCAGGTACCAAGACCCCAAAGAACTCTGCTGTATTAAGGGGACAGGGAGCAGCTCTTGGGTGGGAATCAAATGCACAGGGCAGTCAGATGATAATCCTATAATGAAAGGGAAGCATCCAGAACTAACTATCCACAGTAGATGCAGTTTCCATAGCAGTAAGGAGCTTCCCGGATCCACACTCCCACCCCTGGCTTTAATGACTACAGTTGGGTTAGTCTGCTTCCTTTAGGGTTAGTTTAAGTGATTATGTTCTATGGGAAGCCTACACACACATAGACTATACATACGCCTCTATCAATAAAAAAATAGGGAAAGATGCTTTCATATGTAAGTGGAAACAGGTGACACTCTTCTTTGAAGACAATGCAACTTGTTTTCCAAACATATGGGAAATAATTAAACACCTGCTTACCACGGGCTGAGAAGAGAACCCCCTAGACCATTTTTGGAGGGGTACACTGAGGCTTTAAAAACAATGTTAAGCGTGAAAGAGACTGTCAGGTTTCTTTACTCTAAGACGCCATGGGCATTTCCTAACAAAAGATTCTCAAGAGCCTACTTTGCATTGTTAGCCCATTCCAAAAAGATCTGCTCTATGAAAAGGGCTCATCCCTCTAGACCTCCAAATTCCCTTACAATCAAAGGCTCGCCTTGCTGATTCCTTTTTATAAACTAATCCAGAGTTTAAAATCCAGTTTTGGCAAAAATGAATGATGAGCCAACACTTCTTCTCAGGCACCCTTTGAATACGGGGAGGGACTCCCTCTTAGCAAGTCAAATGGGACAAAAAGGAAAGGAGCAGATGCCCCTAAACGTCCCTCCCCCTGGATGCAGCCCTCTGAGCCTTTTCTCATCTCTGTATCATGTCAAATAGAATCGGGGGCATCAGGACACAGCTGGGGACTGTCCAGAACCTCAGACGGGGCCTCCAGAGCCAGCTGCCTACCTTGGTGCTTGTACGTCATCTCTTGGCAGCCGGAGAAGTAGAGACACACCAGGGCACAGAGGCAGAGGAAAAAGGAGAAGTATAGCACAAAGAGCACATACTCCATGGCGGCAGGACGGCCACAGGCCCTGGCCCCTGCGCACGGGCCCAGCCCAAAGCCACGAGACCGCTGTCAATTCTCAGGACTTTCTCCTGGAAAAAGCATTAGTTATCTACCCAGGCCAGACGGCTTCAGACTCCTTCAGAAACACCCCGGAGGCACCTTCAGTGAAAGCGATGCCGGCTCAGGATGGGTCCCAGGTGCTGGCCACGCTGCCCAGGGCCAAGGAGCTGGTTTCCTGGATGGGACAGCAGTGTCTCCATCACAGATGACAGCCTCTGAGCCAGTTTATTCTCTGGAGACCTTCCTCTGGGACCCCAACCTCCTCGAGCCTGTTGTCAACACCACTGCATAGGCCCTGGATCCCTGGACGATTGCAAGTTCCTAGCAACAGGAACGCAGTGAGAGTCATCCCCTTCGGGACCAGAGCTACAGCTGAGGCACTGCCTCTGCATGTTTGGGAATTGCCCTGCTGCTCCTTGACCACACCAGGTACACCCTGGACTTGCTAAACTTGCTGGTTTCTCTGTCATCATTTCATCAGCATTTGTTTAGCCATTTTGCAGACTGACACAAGCCATTATTCAATGGAAAATCTATAAATTTTGAACTCGATCAAAGCCTTCAGGTGCCCCTGCCTAGACTCTATGAGAGTCTTACATTTTTTGGAGAAGTGTCACAGGCATAACATCAAAAGCAAAAACCTTCGTATTGACCAGAATGGACAGATTTCCCTATAAAAAAGTAAAAGGTCTTTGGTACTTGGACAGATACCAAAGCAAAATGAAAGGCAATGGATAACTCATCAAAGAGATGCACGGAGACAGCTGAGTTCATACATATATTTCAACTTCAACAATGCATGATGCGTGCGCTATCCCTTTTAAAATACCCATCAGATGTGTTCCGTTTAGTGTTAACTAACCCCTTAAGTCATGTTTGCAAAAGAGGTGCCACACAGCCAGGGCTGGAAATGGTCCGACAATAGGCCTCTGACCCAGCTGAGTCAAGGAACAACAGTCGAGCGACTTTGGCTGGAACTATCAGGACAGACTGGCTCTTACCCAGAAGGCAAGTATTACAGAATACAAGCCGGTAGCTGCTACGGACACTTGGGCCACCACGCGCGGAAGGCCTGCGTGAGAAAGAAGCCAGCCACCGGAAACCAGAGCTGAGAGACAGGTGGGTTTCTGGCAGTAGCACGTGAGTGTCTGGATCTAGCCATCCCTGAAGCGAGCCCCCTAGACATTTCTATAAATGTCTATAGAGACAGCTCTATACATTTCTTACCTTGCTTAAGTGACTTTGAGTTTTTGACCCGGGGAACAGAAAAAAAATCTCAGCTTACTGGGGTTGGGAGACAGTCCTATAAATCAAGCCATCCACAAACTACTGAGTTCTGTGACAAGCCAAAAGGGTAATGTCTATACCTGGAACCTCAAAAGGGACCAAGGACAGTCTTTGCCTGGTAAGCGTTAGCAGGTGCAACAGCTGCCTGGGCCTTAGGGATTCTTGGCTTTGCAGAAACCAGCTGGCTCTTAAGACACTTTCAGACTCCTACCTCTGCCCTGTCACCTGACAACCTCCCGTGTCAAAGCAGATGGTCACAGACAGTGGCCTGAGGGAAGGGGGCAGGCAGGACTGAGGGCGGCACTTCTTCATCCTTCACCACTGAGCCCACAGCAAACACGGGCAGCCCCAGGCCCTAAGCCAGCTCCCAGGAGGCAGGATGTCTGCTGACAACCTCCTTTGGTTTTTCCCAGCCAGATTGGAGACCTGGGCATCAGACACAAGTGGCGGCCCCAGCCCTGCTCCCGTGGCTGCCAAGGGCCTGCATGGCTCTCAGTCTACCTCCCAGGCAGCCCCCCTCCCTCCTCTTTTCAGCCACAGCATCCTCTGAGCTCTTTCTGGAGCTGAGCCTCTGTGGAAGCTGGTGTAGAAAGGGACCAGGGCAAGGTGCTACACCACATGCCAGGGCAGAGAAGCACAAGGGCTAAGGAGCCCAGAGAAGGTGCGACTAGCCCAGCCAGGAGATGCCACAGGCCTGGAGGAAATGGTGACAGCTAAGCCAAGTCCTGAAGGAGCCGGAGGCACCAAGCAGAGGTAAGAGACAGTCCCCTTAGGAGGAGCCCAGGTGTGCCGGCAGGCTGAAGGCAGAGGGTACACAGCCCTGGCCCCAGGGCCCCCCAGAGCCCAGCGGAGGGGCGCTGAGGCAACAGGGAGCCCACAGAGTGCTTTTAGGAAGAAGGCAGCAGGCTTACCCTGTGCCTCAAAGAGGCCATCTCACACTGTGGAGAGGAGAGAAGGTGCTGAGAGGAACAGCCCGGGAGTTATTTCCACAATTCCAGGAAGAGGGACGAGAGGCCGAGCCTTGGGGTGGAGATCACTGAGAAAGCCAGTGGCCGGGGCTGGGGAGCTGCTGTCTGAAACCTCCACTGCAGCCGCTCCTCACAGGTCCTGGAGTCTCTTCCTGAGACCTGGCAGGAGGGCCAGGAGCCTACAGAACTAGGACTAAATTGCCCAGAACTGCCATGGCTTCTGGTCTATTCCAAAGTCTGTGGTCTTTGGTACTCTGGACAAGGTACTCTCGGTGACTTGGGCGGCCAGGCCAGGCTCCTGAGCTGGGCTGGCACCCATGCCCGCTGCAGCCTCCTCTCACTGCCTGGTAGCTGGTGGGGCTTTCCCAGATGCAGAAAGGCACAGTCTGTGAAGTGCTGGTGCTGCTGAGCTGCTGGGTGAGGCCCAGAGCACAGCCCTGTGTCCTACCTCCAGGGCCTAAATCCTCTTCAGAGCCCCTACTAAGGGGCCCCCAGCCCTGGCTGGGTCCACTACAAGTTCTCAGCCTCATCCAAGATTCCCAGTCCTACTTTCAACCAAGGCACGTGCGCAAACTGTCCTGACTTTCAGCCCTTGTTCACACTCTGTGGGTGGGACACGAAGCAGCACCCAGAGCCTTCCAGTGTGGAGCTGGGATTCTTACCTGGCTAGCTTGGCACAAAGTCCTGCCACCAGGGTCCTCTCTACCTCTAAACAGAGCTGCACAGAATGAGTCATGCTGGTTATTTATTGTGGAGGAGGGTCTGGGAGGGGGACACTGCTGAGCCAGGACGGAACCATCCTCATCCCTTCCAGCAAAGGGCCCACAGTTGCGCACCATTGAGGGGAGCCCTGTGACATGTGGGACATGAAATAAGCAGGCTGCATTCAGCCACCATGCCCCCAACACTGACAGCTGTGAGCAGCTGGAGGGTCCAGGAAAGATCCAGGGACCCAGCCGATGACAGCCTCAGGGCAGGGATGTCTAGGAATAAGGGCAACTACAAACAACCTCAGAGGAAGCACAGATACTGTGGCTCCCTGCACAGGAGGAGAAGCACGTGGGCATCCCAGCCAGGCAGAGGCACCGCAGAGTCACTTCTGTTCTGGGGACAGCTGCTGCCTGTGCTCCATCCTTCCCTCTAAAAGCCAGGCTTGCCTCTGGGGGGCAGGGTCAAGTTTAGATAAGTTTAGATAAGTTAGATAAGTTTAGATAAGTCCTATGCGTCCTGTTGGAATGGATGCGAGAGCCACAGACCACAGAGACCTGCCAGAACTGGGGCATCAGCCACTTCCTGTCAACAGCAGACCTAGGGTTTTGCAGGGAGGAGGAGACATGTCATAGATATATCAGCCCAAGACAGGGCCTATTCCTCTGACAGTGCTTTGATATTTCCCAGCATAGCCCCCAATCCTCCCTGCAGAAGCCACTTTGGTCTTACCTCACTACGACCTGAGACTACCTGTGAGAAAAATGACATAAATTGTGGGGAGAAGAAGGGCCTGGGAATATGCATTTAACAGCCCTTCAAAGAAGAGCTATTGAGCTGGGATGAAGGAAGAGTGAGAAGATATGATTTTCTGATCACCTACCATGCATTAAGCAAAGAACCAGAAGCTTATCTGGTCTCAGGGATGTAATCTTTATTTTAGGAATCAGAAACCAAGGCTCCAAGAGTCTAAATAATTTGCCAGTGCCACATGGCTGGTCGCTGGGCCTCACTCCCCTGCTGCGTGAGGTTACGAATTCTCAGCCTCACCTGAGATTCCCAATTCCACTTTCAACCAAGGCAGGTGAGCAAGCTGTACTGATTTTTAGCCATAGTTCATAGCCTCAGTATTCTAGTCAGATACAACTTCTGTGCAAGTTTCAATCTCTTACAACATGACTCACCACCCATGACTGGGGCTCCTGTGAGGGTTAGGCCCCGATAGCAGACCTGCATAGCAAGCCCCCTCCCCAAACTTCCGGAACAGGGCCCAAGGAACCCATCCTTCTCCCGCAGCCCCTGATGTAAGCCCAGGCCACCCTGGCAGGGTCCCTGGGACAGAGACCATCTATACTAAGTTCCACCTTCCAAAACCTGGGGATGAGTGGACCCATGGGTGCTCTCCTCAGGGAGTCCAGAGAGGATTGCTAGGGTCCTTCCAAAAGAGAGTCAGGAGCCAGAGAGCAGGAGTGGTTTTGCCAGACTTCTGGGAAACTCTGGAACCTTCCATGCAGTCACCATAATATTCCCTGGACAAAGTGGCGCAGCACTGGTACGCCTAAGGGACAGACAGCATCGGAAGCATTTAAGGGGAAAAAGAAACTCAGCCATCTCACAGTATCCCTAAGAGAGAGATGGCTGAGCTTGGAGGAGCTCCATACCAAGACCCTCGAGTCCCTTATATAAAGTGCTATTTGCCCATAACCTGTATGCACTTTATTTTATTTATTTATTTTTGGCTGGGGCTGGGTTTGAACCTGCCACCTCCGGCATATGGGGCCGGCGCCCTACTCCTTTGAGCCACAGGTGCCGCCCACCTGCATGCACTTTAATCTCTAGATGCTTACAAGGTTGCACCCAATACGATGTAAATGCCATGTAAACAGAGTCATGTGCTGGATAATGATGTCTTAGTCAACGGCAGAACCCGTATACAACAGTGGTCCTATAAAGTTATATACTGTACTTTCACTGTCCCTTTTCTGTGTTCAGACAGATTCACATACACAAATGCTTCCCACTGTGTTACACTTGCCCTCAGGAGTCAGTATGGTAACATGCTGTCGAGGCTTAGAACCCAGAACCTCATAGCCTGGGAGCGTAGCAGACTAGACCATCTAGGTTTGCACGAGTGACGTTTTCATGAGGACGGAATCACCCAAGGACACACTTCTCAGAACTCACTCCCATCTTGAGCGATGCATGAGTGTGGTTGTTACACTGTGTTGTTCTTTAGGGAATAGTGAAAAGGGGGAAAGCCTATACATGTTGAGTACAGGCACAGCCATCCGTTTTTCCAAATATTTTTGATGCCCCGTTGACTGAATCCCTGGATGTGGGACGCCCGGTACAGAGGGCTGAGTATTCTGAAAGCCTGTGGCCTGTGGTAGAGAAGAAGGGGAAGCCACGTGGGCACAGGAGGCACCTGATTAAAGAACAGCTCAGGCCCCTGACGGATCCCAGTATCAATCCAATGGACCCACATCATGCAATGCTTGGGCTAAGCAGGAGCATGGGAGAAAAACTGGTCCTCAGTGAACCTTGAAAAAAAGAAAAGATGCTTGCAGGTAGCTCCAGAAAACAGTGAGAAAGACCCTGAACCAGCTCAGGAAAATTCCTGTGCAGATCTCCAAACCAGCCTTCTAGTGGCCTTGAACTATTCTCATTAAAGTGACTGACACTGGGACGGTCCAGTATCATGCAAATGCATTTCTTCCAGTGAAGACAATTCACTTCTTCCGTCAGTGACCATTCAGGGACACCCACTGTGCCAGGGAGGGAACAGGACCCAGTGGGCAGAACAGACAGCTCTGCCCTCACCTGCTATACAGGCAAGTGGAGCGAATCACAACTCAGGGCTACCCCTTTGTATAGTTCCCATAAACACATTCAAAAACCAGAGGAAAACAATGAAGCCCATTTTTCTTTATTACAGCATTCTGAAAAGATATGAAAAATAAGGGTGGGACCTGTGGCTCAAAGGAGTAGGGCGCTGGCCCCATATGCCAGAGGTGGTGGGTTTAAGCCCAGCCCCAGCCAAAAACTGCAAAAAAAGTAAATAAAATTAATTAATCAATCAATTAATTAATTAATTAAAGGCTCACCAGTGGGTTTCTCAAAACCCCCCGTGGAAAATGTATGAGGTATAGAATGTCACAGCACATCCAGCTAACGGGACAGACTGCACAGCCTTCAGTTGTTGCTCCTTAAATACCTGTCCCGTGGTGAGAACGGCGCTCACACACAACGGGCAGCTGTGCCAAATGATGCAATTCCTCCGCGAGGCAGCAGGTGGGAGCACATGCCCTGGTCAAGGCCTTCCCACCCTCAGGTCCACATTTCCAATTGTGGGAATCTGCTTGTGGGTGTTATTCAGACTAACTTGGCTGTCTGGACAAAAAGCAGAAAGTCCAACAAAAGGAGAAAGGTAAGTAACAGTATAGTCACTAATGAAATCTTCAACAATCGGGGAATCAAACAGAGCTGGCCCAGAAGGAGCTGGCAGCAGACACACATTCACTGCACCATCAGTCACAACGTGCCCGCAGCTGCAGAATGTAAACACATTTATGGCCCATCTACTCAGCAGATTATGTAGCCCTAAAAATTTATATTAAGGATGACAGCCCTGAACATGGATAAATGCTTGTAGTATACCATCAAATAAAAATATCAGGGGCAGACTGTGTCCTACAGTCACAGCTGGGGAAGGCACTGTGCCAGGGAGGTGGGGTAGGTAATTTTGAGATCACTTTTGATTCCCCATGTATTCTATAATGTGGTCATAGCACTTCCATAAAAGTATACATTTAAATATAAACAAGCTCTGCCCAGATCACTTCCCGTTTTTCAGCATGCAAAGTTATACACCTTGTTCAACTTGGCTTCTTGGGAAAAGCTTTGGCCCTGGAGTCCCAGGCCTGAGTTTGAACCTCAGCCTTGTCAAGTTACTTTTTCTCTGACTTATTTCTATATTTTATATCTGCATGTTTCTTGTAACTGTACAATGGAAAAAATTATACCAATTTCATAGGGTGGCTGTGAGAATTAAATCAGACTAGAGATAATCCCTCATCTGAAGACCCAGGACATATTACAATGAGCCTGGAGTGCTGTTAGCAGCATTAACCAAAATGCTGTACCCCTGGCCAACAGGGAGCAGCTTATAGGCCAAATATCACTCACACATATATTTTATTTGACTCACAGATACATATTTTACAGGGCAAGTATCCTTTATCTGAAGTGCTTGGGACCAGAAGTGTTTCAGATTCTGAACTAAGTAGGGTTGGATCTGGTTAGTACTTAGATGGGATAAGTGTTTCAGATTTTGGATATTTTTGGATTTGGGAATATTGGCACACACATACTGAGATATCTTGAAGATGGGACCCAAGTCTAAACACAAGATTCATTTATGTTTCATATACACACTATGCACATAGCCTGAAATTATTTCATACAATATCTGTAATCATTTTGTGTGTGAAACGAAGTTTTCACTTTTACTGTGACCTGTCACATGACATCCGGTGTGGAATTTTCCACGTGTGGAGGCATGTCGGCACTCAAACCTTTCGAATTTGGAAGGATTTAGAATTCACCTTTTGGATTAAGAATACTTAACCTGTATTGGGACCACAATACTATAGACATGTGCACTGACATTTAAAATCCTTAGATTTTTATATAACACAGGTGTTAGAGATTGAACTGTGTCCCCGCCCCCCACCCCAAGAAAGACAGGTTGAAATCCTAACGCTGGCACCTCAGAATGTGATATTATCTTGAAACAGGGTCATTATAGATACAATCAGTTAAATTCTCATGAGGTCACCCTGGAGTAGGGTGGCTCCTCATCCAATATGAGTGATGTCCTTATAAGAAGACAGCCATGTGAAGGCATCGGGACACACGGGTAGAATGTCATATGATGGTGAAGCAAGACTCGGGAGTTAACAGCTTCCAAGGACACAACAACTGCTAGAAGGCCGGGCGCGGTGGCTCATGCCTGTAATCCTAGCACTCTGGGAGGCCGAGATAGGTGGACTGCTTGAGCTCAGCAGCTCAGGACCAGCCTGACCAAGAGCAAGACTCTGTCTCTACTAAAAATAAAAAAACTAGTTGGGTGCTGTAGTGGGCATCTGTAGTCCCAGCTACTTGGAAGGCTGAGGCAAGAAGATTGCTCAAACCCAAAAGTTTGAGGTTGCTGTTAGTTATGATGATGCCACGGTACTCTACCTAGGGTGACAAAGTGAGACTCTGTCTCAAAAAGAAAAAAAGATTGCTGAGAAACCACTAGAAGCTAGGAAGGGGCAAGGAAGGATTCCCCTATGTCAGTGCCACTGTGGCACCCCGTCACCGTGCGAATAAAACAGCTGGGACACGGGCAGAAGTACAAATGCTTGTAAGAGGTGGACTTCCCGTCCATCAGTGGTTCTCAACCTTCCTAATGCCGTGGCCCTTGAATATTAAACAGTTCGACCCACAGGTTGAGAGCCACTGCCATAGGTGCAGAGAAGCCCTGAGTAACCTCCATTGTGGCCTTTTACTGAAACGGTATACAACAGGTGTGGGGGGCCCACATATGGAGCTATGTGCTCTTTCCCCACAGGCTCGACTCCCACCCTATTGTACCACAAACGTTCAAAGTATAACACCCGCTTGCTAACCAGCCACCATCATTAACGCATGCAGTTTCTTGTTTCCAGGCTGCAAAACATCTCCATGCCAGCTCAGAGATTGTCCCGCTCCCAGAGCATCCCTCAAGAACTGTGACTGCTCTTATAAGCCTGGTGCTCAAGTCTCCTACACCCCTACGGGTTTTAGAAGGAGAGAGCATGGCCCTACTGACACCCTAATGAACTGTAAGATGATCAATTTTTGTTGTTCTGAGCCACGCTTTGTGGTACTTTGTTAAGGCAGCCCTAGAAAACTAACACATAAGGATTAACACCGCTCTTTAAAGACTGGAGTATATGACACCATCTAAGCCACCTATTTATAGCAACAAAGATTCAGGACCCAGTTTGCCACAGTCCCCACCGTTCCCTACTACACTCTAATACCCAGACCATACACCATTGCCACTCACCATCATATGTGCACAGCTACTTCACTTATAGGTAAAAAATATTCCTTTATAACCACACCTCTATCAAAAAATAAATTGGTGAGAAACCACTAGAAGCTAGGAAGAGGCAAGGAAGCATTCCCCTATGTTAGTGCCACTGTGGCATCCCATCACAGGTGGAATATCTGATATAATAAAAAGGTAAAGAGGCCCATGTCTTCATAAACTGAGAAACAGGTTCTCAGGTTTAAATGCAAACCATGCCATTTTTTTGTACCTACTCCTGTTTGTTCATTTACAGTCCAGCTTGGTCCCTGAAGGCATTTGCATTTAACAAACCCAGCTCTACACCCTCCCTACCAGGACATTCCAACACTATTACCAAGAAATGGACAAAACTAAATTTAAACAAAACAAAACAAAACCCCACAGTTCTGCATGACTCAAAAAAAAACCTACAATACTCCCAAATTTTTTTCAGAATAGGATGTTAGATGATATAAACCAAGCCAGGGTGTTAAATCCTTCAAGAACTGCAAATATTTATGTTTTTAATTTTGGATGAATATACTCAAGGCCTAAATACAGAATTCATCAGTAAGTTTTCCATGAATAAATTACAATAACCAGGTCTTATTACATGCCATATTTTATGTTGCTTTGAGAGACGGTGGTGCAGGTTTTTCATCATCAGACATGCAGAGCTGCCTGTCTCTGACCACAGGACCCCTCTATAAAACACCCCCCTCCAGCGAGTGACCTGCCCTGCAGATGTGGGACACAGCTGCACAGCAAGGCAGCTGCACCAGCCCAGGCTTACCTTGGGTGGCTTCATACTTTTCCCTCGATACCTTTTGGAGCAGCGTAACAGCCGTTCTTTCTCCTAGAAGGAGATACAACTGTTGGTGTTCCCAGCCAGCCTCACATCACACCACCCAACGCAAATGGCTCTGAAAGGAAGCAGCTCGTGACACTGTCTACGAGCTGTCTACTTGAGGCCTGCACCATCTACTCAGGTCCTTGACTGAACCTCTACGTTATGTAAAATTTACCAAGACTTGCCAGGGCCATAAAACACAAGCCTGTCTTTCTTTGGGGCTGGAAGCTGTAAAAAGCACTAAACAGGGATGTCTGAACATTTGCTCTGCTGCCCTCGGCAGGGTCTTCCTGTGCCAACCTCAAGAGTACAAGAACACTCGCCGCTTCGAATGCAGACGGAGCTGGGCCCAAATCCCCTGGGGCTCCTCCTGGCCAGGTCACTCCTTCATTTTTGTTTTTTGTTGTTTGTTTTGATACAGAGTCTCACCATGTCGCCCTGGGTAGAGTGCTGAGGCACAGCTCACAGCAACCTCAGACTCTTGGGCCTAAGTGATTCCCTTGCCTCAGCCTCCCAAGTAGCCGGGGCTACAGGTGCCCGCCACAATGCCTGGCTTATTTTTGTTGTTGTTGCAGTTGCCATGGGTGCTTTAGCCAGCCCAGGCCAGGTATGAACCCATCAGCCTTGGTGTATGTGGCTGGCACCCTACCCACTGAGCTATGGGCGCCGCCCTCCATTTTTTTAACGATCAGTTTTTTTCCTTTGCTACAAGGAGCAAGAACCTTCCCAGCAGTGTTGTTAAGGAAGAAACAAGAGATTGTGGGCACCTGGTGACTGCTGCGGCAAAAAGACCAGCTGCACAGCAGCAGGAGCAGCAGCGTTGTGCTCCCTAAGCCCAGGGAGTGCTCCCCTTCCCAGTCACAGGGACAAACATGGTGTAGCCACGGCCTGTGGTCCTCCCTTCCTACTCCCGACTGACACTGCTATCTTTTTATCCCCTAGTCTTGACTTGGTTTATGATTCCTCTTCTGATTTTACTGTCATTTTCCTGATTATATGTTTTCATCTTAAGTTGCATCAGATCTTTTGTGTAATGAAGCAAAGATGGATGGATAAATGCGTGCATGGATAGGTGGGCAAAAGGATGGAAGAACCTACAGAGAGAAAGGCGGGAGAGAGGAAGGGAAGGGGATTTAAAGAGGGAGAGAGAGACAGAGGCAGGCAGAGTGAATGTGACAATTACTATCAAAGGCTTTTCTAGAGCTTTGCTCCCTGGCTTCTCTACTCTTCGAAGACCCAAGTATAGATCATCACACCCCCTCCTCGATGAGGAGAACACACCCTGCTCCTAAGATCCACTGCAGCGGTTCCCGGTTGGTGCCTGAGCCCCCTTCACAGAGAGCTACAGAACTCTTTGGGTATTGTGATCACCTACTGAGGGCATGCTCACTGCCCCTTCACAGGTGCACGCCCCACATAAACCTCTAGGAAATACACACAGCTTTAGCAAGCTCTGCAAGGTCTAGTCTCATTACAAGGTTCAGCTGTAGGTTCAGCTCATGATCTGCAGCTGCTAAGCTGGAAAGACAATCAAAGCCTTCCCAGAGACAGACTGTGCACGCTCTGTAAAGACCAGAAGACCAGTTCCTAAAACGGAGGCTGCTTCTTAAGCACAGCAAACCAGGGAGAAGATTTGAGAAAAAGAGTAGCCATGGAAACCGTCCCCAGGCACCAGTGATCTCCTTTAAAGGAAGCTGAGGCAGCCCGACGGCAGAGGAAGCAGGAATGTGCGCCAGGGTGACCTGACAAATGCCCAGGTCAGTACTGCCTGATCCTGCCTAGTTTATAAGCATTGCCCGGAGCCCCCACGCCTCCTCGTGTCCCTTGGCGCCCCTCATGCCCAGATGGGTCCCGCCAGCCGAGCCAGACGCACCAGTGACAGGTCGTCAATGACGTGCTGCTGCTCCAGCACCTGCAGCCTCAGGAACTCCATCTCCTGCTCATCCCTCGCCAGGCTGAGATCATTCAAGGAGGTGTGCCGCTTCAGAGAGGCCTGGGCCGACAGCTTCTCCTTCTGCAGCGGAGGGAGAGAGAGCACTGCAGGGAGACCCCTCAACAGCGCCTGGCAGGGACTGTGGGGGACGGGGACTCGGGGAGTGGGAGGGAAAGGAAGATGGCTGCCTGGCCCCCAAGGGAGGAGTGGTCAGTGGCCATGTGCACTGCTGAGAGGAAGGGCTGGGTAGGGTCTGGGGGTGGACGATGGCTCTAAAATGAGCCTTGAGAGCCCGGAGGGGAAGGCAGGGAGGGAGGACTCCCCAAAGCAGTGATTACAGGCGCATGTTGGGACCTGGATGGCACAGAGGAGGGCGGTGCTCTCAGCCCTTTGGGCTGCTCAGCAGTAGAGAAAAAAGCTATCAACTCTGAGACACCCGCCCTGACCACAAAGGCCAGTCATCCTGGCTGGAGATAAAAAACCCCTTCCGCGAAGCACCCCCAGCAACAGTCACTGCTCCCCAGCTGGGCGTCCACTAGGAGCCCATGTCCCACGAGGCCTTTGACACTATCATTTCCTTCTGCTGATAATCCTGCATGTTGATATTTCCATTCCCATGTTATAGATGAAGAAAAAGAAGATGGAGAGAACAAGAGCTTCCTCAATCACAGTCACAATGGCCCGACTGCTCTAGGCACAGCCCGTTCCAGAGGAGTGGACAGGGGAGTCTTGGACCAGCTCTGAGGGACAGGAGAGTGGGACAGTGGACAAAGCACAGGCCCCTGAGGCATCCCAGGGAGGCAGGTGGCAGGTGGCCCTTGCAGCCTGTGGCCAGGAGTTTGGGGCTGGAGAATCCGGGCAGAGGTGGAGGCAGGCCTGGGCTGGAGGGGCCGCCCCAGCTCACCATTTCCGCGTTTTCCCTCGTGAGGCTCTTGATCTTCTCCTCCATCCTCTGGATGCTCAGCAGCAGGGTCTCATTCTTCTTGTTCATTCGCTTGTTCTTCTCCACCAGGGGCTTCAGCTGCACCTCAGTCTCACGGGAGCGTTTCAGCTGCAACGGGAAGAGAACGGGGAAGGTCAGACAACTCCAAGACCTGCTGGAGATGCCCTCCCTGGGGCCAGAGCTGCCTGCACAGCACAGACACCAACAAGAGCTCACAGACCTGCTTCCCAGTGTGGTGCCTGCTGGGCCTGAGGGAGGCGAGAAGTACAGGCCACAGCGCAGAGGGGGAGGCCACAGATCGCAGGTGGCCCTGCCAGCACGTGGCCTGTGTCCACTGTCCCACTCTTTTCTCCCTCAGGGCATCACCCCCAGGGGCCATAGATCACACAAAGATAGATCAGTCCAGCTGCCTGCCTCCTCCTGGCTCCTGCTGTCCCCATGTGCCAACTCAGCAGGCAGCTACACACCCTGGCAACACCTGAGCCCCAGGACCTGACAGGGTGCCAGGCTCGGGGCTGGGGATGCGGAGATCTGTCGTGTCTACCAGTCTCCCTAGATCAGCCACCTGTCCTTCCCAGCCACTGAGAACCTGGGAGGCCCCCTGGTGCTGGCCCCATGCTGGGCATTGGGTCAAGGGGTGACAGGACAGGGATGCCCGTCCAAACAGACAGGAAAGAAGGCCCTAAGCCGCCACAGAGGCAACACCATGGGAGAAAGGAGCCACAAGCCCAGAGGCTCACAAGAGGAAAGAGCGGGGAATGGGGGGTGAGCACGAGCTGGCAGAGCCGGCTGTAGAGAGTGGCCATTTGGTCTTCATCCCCAGCACCAGGGGGCTTGGACATAGGAGACATCTGTCACTAGGTCTGCCTTCTAGAAGAATCCACAGCTTGGACTGCTGTTTGGAGGCCAGACCAGTGAGACAGAGACTGGTGAAAAGCCACAGTGGTGGAAGACAGGAGGAGGAACGGGGAAAACACACACATAGAGGCACCCACAGCTTTGTCTTCTGAGGACAGCGTCCTTGGAGACACCTTCATTTTTTAGCTGCAAGACTATGGGTAAGTGCTTAGCCTCTGTTGCCTAATCTATAACACAATAATGATCATAGCTCCTGACTCCTACAGTTGTGGTAAGAATGAAGTGCACAGCAGTAGTCTTCACTGAGGTTATTTTAGGGACAAAAATGAGAAACAATTTGAGAATCCGTCAGTATTACAACCACCACAAGAATAACCAGCGCATGTTAACAGTGCTGCCGTGAGCCTGAAACAGCATGTTTCTCTCTCGTTAACTCTCCCCACCACCCTAGGAGGGGCATTACACAAAGCATCTGTGCCCAGAGAGATAGGCAATGTGCTCAGAGTCACAAAGAAAGTGCTAGAACCAAGAACCAAACACAAGGGACTGACTCTGGAGTCTCCCAGCTGTACAAGTCGAGGTGAAATATTCTGATGGCACCAGCTGAAATGTAAAAGGCACCAGGTGACTCCATCACTCTACTAGAAATCTACTTCACGGAAATCAAAGTTCAAGTCAATAAAGACGGGGCTGCGTCTTCTATGCGTCATACACCATGAGGGGAATGGTTGAAAAAACCATGGGATGGCCACACGGGAGGACAGTGCAGCCTGTAAAAAGACAAAGGCACTCCTGTGTTGGTGGGGCGTGCTGTCACTGAATTAAGTGAAAAAGGCAAGTGGCGGAACAGTGCAAAGAGGAAAAGCATCTCATTTTGCAACCACAAGATAAAAAAGTCTCCTGGTGGGTGCTGATATGTTTATCTTAATATAAGCATTAAAAACATATAAAATCTACCCAAACTAACAATAGTTATCTCATGATTTAAGATTGAGGCCAAGTGCAAAGGCTGAAGTCTGTAATCCCAGTACTTTGGGAGGGTGAGGCAAGAGGATCACCTGAAGCCAGGAGTTCAAGACCATCCTGGGCAACGGTCTCTACAAAAAAATTTATAAAAAAAAAAATTAGCTGAGTATAGTGGCAGGTGCCTATAATCCTATATATAGCCTCACTATTTATATATAAGTCCTCATTCTCATGAGCCCGAGGCAGGAGAATTGACCACTGGGAGTCCAGTTGAAGGTTGCAGTAACCTATGAAAGTGCCACTGCACTCTACCCATCACATGCCACCCGTGGCCCCACCTCTGCCCATCGCAAGCCACCCATGGTCCCAGGATGTGCTAGCACATTCCTCCAGGGCAGACACTGGGCTGGTCTTTAGAGACTCTGTCTCTAAAAAGAAAAAAAAAAATTGAAGCACTGGCAAGTTTATAAATTTCTACTTTTAACTACACTAGTGCAGTCTGAATTTTTTCCAGCAGCCTGTGTTTTCCCGTAATCTTCTCAGCAAACTATTATGCAACTTGCAAGTCCTTTTTTAGCTCAGGAGTATTTAAATAAAAAGTGAAGACATAATATTATATGTAGAGGCTGATTAAAGTCGTGTAAAATGTGCCTTTAAAAATACTAGAGGGAAATAAATTTATTTTGATCCTGTCAAAACATGAAGTACTCATTTTTCTCAAATACTGTGTAGATATACTTCCCTTAATAAAAATGATTAAACATAAAAATTTTGAAGCTTTGGGCAGCACCTGTGGCTCAGTCGGTAAGGCGCCGGCCCCATATACCAAGGGTGGCGGGTTCAAACCCGGCCCCGGCCAAACTGCAACCAAAAAACAGCCGGGCGTTGTGGCAGGTGCCTGTAGTCCCAGCTACCTGGAAGGCTGAGGCAAGAGAATCGCTTAAGCCCAAGAGTTTGAGGTTTCTGTGAGCTGTGATGCCACAGCACTCTACCCAGGGCAACATAGACTACACCTCAAAAAAAAAAAAATTGCAATTTTAGGAATTAACAGCTTAATAACCTTAGCTTTAAGAAAGTAAAAAGGGGGCAGCGCCTGTGGCTCAGTCGGTAGGACGCCGGCCCCACATACCGAGGATGGCGGGTTCAAACCCGGCCCCGGCTGAACTGCAACCAAAAAATAGCCGGGCGTTGTGGCGGGCGCCTGTAGTCCCAGCTACTTGGGAGGCTGAGGCAAGAGAATCTCTTAAGCCCAGGAGTTGGAGGTTGCTGTGAGCTGTGTGACGCCACGGCACTCTACCCCAGGGTGGTACAGAGAGACTCTGTCTCTACAAAAACAAACAAAAAAAAATTTAAAAAAAAAATTTTTGAAGCCTTTCTCAAGAAGTTTATGAATCAACTACTACATACAAATTAGTTTAGCTTTTTATCTAGGAAATGTCAACATATTCACGAAATTGTTATTTTTAATGGACCTTTATTTTTTAACCAAAAATCCGTGCTCGTCATTTTTAAAATTAGATGCGTGTGAAGTTTTATGCAAAAGAAAATAAACAGATGAGCAAAAATTAAAATGACCCATCATCACACCACCTAAAAGAGCAACTTCCAGTCTCCAGGATGAGGATGATGACAAAGTATTTTTGTTCTATATCTGTTTTTTGTTCTATGTCTGCTTGTATCGTTTAAGTCACTGTGAATAAAGTTCCACGTCAATTAAACACATTCTACAGCATCAATCTTTATAGACCAGAATTCATTGTATAAATCTTCTACAATTACTCTGACCAATGCGTTAATATTGAACAATTGTCTTCTTTTTTAGTTTAGGTGCTATGACATTGCCATGACCTTCCTTTCCACACTTCTCACTGAACTCCAATTGCTTGCTAAGATAAAGTCCTACAGAAATAAAGAGCAGTAACAGATTTCTTCAGTAGGTACCTGATAGGTTTTTAATCAAAACTAAATTGAGAAAGCACAGGAAACCAGAAGGCCTGCATGTAAACTTTGTGTTTGAGGCTTGTTTTGTGGCCCCTGCAGGCAAGGCACCACCCGGGGGGAGGGTGCTGCTGATTACCAGTTCGTTCCTCTCATCTGCCAAGAGGGTATTTCTGTCTTCCAGCTTCCGTATCACTGAATTCAGTTCAGCAATTTTTAGTTGAAATCGTCTTACATCTCTCTCATCCATATGTTGATCCTAAAAAAAAGGCAAGATACAAATGTACTTTGAAGAAGCTGAAATGATTCAAAAGTTCTCCGTAGAGCCTTCTCAGAAAATCAGAAAATCCACACGGCAACAAAACAGGTGAGATCCTCCCTGAGGGTACCGTACGCCACAGAGCAAGGAGGGGAGCCCCCCAAGGCCTGCGGCACACGGGCGGCGGGAAGACTTCATCTCAGAGGCGCTGAGACTTCAGGCCCCTGCAATGGCTCCCTGTGACCTCATCCCTGAGCCTCTGCCCATCCCACGCCACTGGTGGTTCCCAGGATGTGCTAGTACATTCCTCCAGGGCAGACACTGGGCTGGTCTTGCTCCACACCAAAATGCTGGTGACTGATACAGTGTCCAACAGACAATTCATAACAGACATTCAAATACCAAGTGAATGAACCCGTGCATCTTGCTTTGGCCTCCTCTGTGTCTTTGTTAAGTTCTATGAATGAGAAATGAAATCCTAAAGCCCTCTGTAGACTCAATGGATCCCTCTCAGCTAGGGAGACTCAACACCTTGAAACATGATTCCACGGGGGGAGATACAGGACAATTACATGCACGTGATTTCCCTCCGTAAATATTCATGACTCCTCCTATAGCTTGTTGAGTATGGACATTTGACCACCCTGCTCAGAATAAAATACTGTTGCCTTCTGGGCAGCGCCTGTGGCTCAAAGGAGTAGGGCGCTGACCCCATATGCCGGAATTGGTGGGTTCAAACCCAGCCCTGGCCAAAAACTGCAAAAATAAATAAATAAATAAATAAAAATACTGTTCCCTGTCGTCTCTTCTTGGACGCACAGTGTGCCTGGTTTCCGGCCATGGCTCTGCTCTCCAGCCTGTTGGAATGGCCACCCAGCAGGCTGCTACCTTGATGAGAAATAAAGCTCTTCTTTTTCCAAAGTATAAACCTCATTAGTTTTTGTGTTTGTGTGTGTGTTTTACTCAACAAATGGTGACCATGAAGGGACCCAGAGACACGCCCCAGCATGACTGGAGGTCAATGCCCCTTCTGTAGGAGACCACTGATAGCTCAGCTGAGAGAAGCGCAGGTAAGCTCCCCTGGGTTCAAGGTCTCCCACTTTTAAGACAGATCTTAGGGACTCTTATTTCTCTCCATCCCTTCCCTTTATTTCTCCCTAGTTCCAATTCCCTCCATTCCAGAGCCCAGAAGGTGTGTCTTTGTCAGCCCCAAGCTAGGGGAGCTACCCCAGGTTCCCCCAGATCCTTCTATTCCAGACCCTACAGGGAATGTTTTTGTAGGTTCCAGGGTTTGGGCAGCGGGGCTTGGTTAGATTCAGCGGGTCCACAGGACTTTTGAAGACACTCATGTTTCAGAGTTTGGGGAGGACTCTGTCCTAGAGGTAAATAATTATAAAAAGTTTAATTCTAAGAAAATGGTCTCTGATCCACCCTGAATACTAGTGACTACCATGCTTTAAAAACTAAAAAGTTCTTACAATGTTTGAAACCTAACCTAAAATGATTTATAGCTTTCCCAACCACAGCAACATTTTAGGAGACCTCTAGGTTTACCTGTGTGCTTAATTAAAATAAAGAGGCTATCAAACCTTATGGAATAATGAAGATTATGCTATAACTGGTATTTACGGTTTTCCAAATGGGATCGAGTCTCTCATAGCCTCCCTTGAAGAGGGTGATTGAAAGTTAAAAGAGACTAAAAAAAAAAAAAAAAAGAGGCACATGCTCCAAATGTTAGCCTTAGCTTTTTTCTTCTGTCTAAAAATCCCTCTATGATACCTGCTCCTGGAACAGGGCAGAGTTACCTTCTGATTATAATGTGTTTCTTTTTCTCCCACTCTCTTGTCTATCTCTAACAACCTGTAACCCAGATTTCCCCAAAACTACCAGTTAGGCTTTGAATATGTAAACCTTTCAGCTTCAAAATAGACTAAAGAGATTAAAAATGTTTTGCCCCAAGTTTCCACCTCTAAAAGTCTCAAAAGAAACATCTGCCACCTATTCTATCTGATAACTGTTACCCACGGGGCTTCATGTATATAATAAAACCACCTTTTGGTAACTAGTCAAGCCCCCGCCCAAAAAACTGGTTTAAAAGGACCTTTAACTTCCTGTCTTCTTCCACCTATGAGAGATGTTTGAGACTTTTTGTATATAAAGGGCTCAGACACATTAAAAAAATTTTTTTTTGGGCGGCGCCTGTGGCTCAACGGGTAGGGTGCTGGTCCCATATGCCGGAGGTGGCGGGTTCAAGCCCAGCCCCGGCCAAAAAGAAAAAAAAAAAAAAAATATATATATATATATATATACATTTTTTTTACTTGTTCCACTGTTCATGACAAACTTACATTTTCAGTTTTAAGTCTCCGGATTCTAGTGTCCTTTGTTTTTAAGGTTTTATTTATTTTTCCAAACTTTAGACTAAATCCTGGTTAATTCTTGACTATAAAAGTTAAGGAAAAACAGGTTATAATTTTCTTCATGACATTTTTATTTGACTCCTTAATGGAATAGTTCTTTTTTCCATTTTGTCACATAGACTCTTCTTTAATTGTCAGATTATTAATGTTATTTATATCTCACTTTACTTCTAAGAGCACCAGAGTCACAATTGGATCAAACCTACACATCTTCTTCATCTAATCCCATGGAACCTGGTCCGTTTCCATTGCCAAGGCCCTTACCACACAGACAGACCTTCCTCCCTCCAGGCCCAGGACCATCGCAGAAGAGGGTGGTATATGAAATTGCCAGGGCCAATTTAAGGAACTGAATGGTCTTAATAAAATACTTAGGTTTATATAACTAATTACTACAAGTCTGTAACTAAAACCTAAACCATAAGTGATTCAATACTTATAGGTAAGTCACTTTCATAACTATGTGTTTGGCTTTTGGTTTTCAACTACATTGCTTAAAAGGTTGTAAGGGATTAATGAGTACCTGTCTATCCCAGTCCAGTCTGGCCCAAGGTGTTTAATTGGCTATAAGCTTTAATGGCTCTAAACCCTCTCCTAGACCTAGACTGACCCAGGGCAGAGCCAATCCGTATTAATGTTCGGCCGTTGCTACCGTTTCTAGCACATCTTAGCCAAAAGGGGAGCCAGTGAACTAAAAATAAAATCCTAAGCCCTCTGCTAACTAAACGGACTCCTACCGGCCAAGGAGACCCCAGAACCCTTTAAGGCTGAGTTCCCAGCCATGACAGGATGAGAGGCAGCACAATGACATACGCAGGATTTCCCTTCCTAAATATTCATGACTCCTCCCATAGCTCATTGAATATGTATATTTAACCACCCTGCCCAGTGTAATATCCATTGCCTTTTGTCTTTTCTTTGAAAGTGTGTGTGCCTGGCTTCATGTGGGGCTCTGTTCCCCGTACTGTTAGAATGGCCACCCAGGAGGCCGCTACCCTGCTGGTAGAAGAGAAATAAAGCTCTTCTTTTTCCAAAGTATAAACCTCATTAATTTTTTTTTAGCTAACAGGACTGACCTATTGCCCTCATCCTTGCCTGGGCCCTCCTCATCCTGCAGGTCTCTGACCTGAAATCCCTTCTCCTGCAGAGAGGGGCCCGGCCTGCACTCCCCCAGGTACTCTGCTCTGATATCTCCATTTCCTTCTTTGCAACTGAGCCCAAGGCCACAAGAGGCAGAAGCAGTGAATTCTTCATTCCTATAGTCTCAGTGCCAAGCACTGGCCCTGGGACACAGTGAAAGTTAACAAACGGGAAAAACAAGAGATAGGAGAGCGGAGAGAAGGGACAGATGGGTGAAAGGGCGGCTGCTGGGGAGGATGAGAGGCTGGGAGGAAGGGAGTCAGCCCTGAGGCTGTGTGCCTACTGCCCTCACCTGTGTGCCCATGAGCTCCGCCATGTCCCCGATCCCCGGCGGGAGCTCCCTCTTGGGGCTGCTGTGGTGCCGCTCAGCCTCCTTAACCTGCACCAGCTGCTCATCCAAAGCCTCTTTCTGTAGGAGCAGCTTCTGGGTCTGACCCGCCTGCACGCCAAGTTCCTTCTCCAAGGCCAGAATCACACGGTCTTTTCCTTTGATCTCATCCATCTGAAAAAGAGAAAGAAGAAGCCACCAATCACAGGGATGGGCTCGCGCCCAGGGAACTCACCCCCTGCTTGGGCTTGGGCCCAGGCAGAGGTCGAAGCAGCTCCCTGGTTCTGGTCAACTGAACTGACAAACCCAGGACTCTGGCCCTGCTCCGCTCGTAGAGTTCGGACAGTTGGCCCTTCTGAATCTCACCCTGAAATCTGATCCCCAGTATTGGAGGTGACAGGTCACAGAGGGGGCTCCCTCATGAACGGCAGCTGCCCTTCCTCCCGAGGTGCCCAGTGAGTGCTCACCCTGGCGAAGAGCAGGAGATCTCACTGTGGAGAGGAGCTGGAGCATCCTGCCCTTACTCTGGCTCCCTCTCTCACCAGGAGACACCAGCTCCCATTTACTCTCCACTTTGATCAGAGGCTCCCCAGACCCTCGCCAGGAGCAGATGCAGCACCCTGCTTCTACGGGCGAGCCAGATAAACCTCTTTCCTTTACCAACTACCCGGCCTCAGGTCTTCCTTTATGGTGATGCTAACTGGATTAAGGATCCCTTTAGGACAGAAGAGATGGGTTCCAGCATCTAAATATTCAACCCTACACTTATCCTGACCCTTACCTGTGTTCATGCCTCTCTCACCTTAATGAAATAAAGTCCTGAGCATCCTCCCGCCCAGGCCTCCCTGCCTGCTCCCCGCCTGTTTCTCCCCCTACCTTGTCCCCCTGCTGCCAGCCTTCTCAGTAAGTCCTGTCTCCCCTCAATCACCTACCCTCTCCAGTCTGCCCACCACCCAGACAGCTCCTGCCAGGTCTCTCCTGACCCATGGCTTTCTATCCCCACCCTGGATTCCTCTGATAACTGACTCTGCCCCCCAACCATGACCTTCTCCCTTCCCTCTCCCTGTGGCCACAGTGATTTCTCAGTCTCTGCCTTCTTTACAGACTGCCATTAGAGCCTAGGGTTCCCAAGGTTTGGTCATCTTCTCAATCCCATCCTCTCCCTAGGCAGACATGCCCCACCCTCGCATTAACCCCTTACACAAAGATGAATTTCAGATGTATGTGCCCGGCCCTGATATGTCTCTGGGATCCAAAGTCACAGAACCAACTGGTTGCTTGTCACCTCTGCTTGGATCTCCAAAGGACCTCGGCATCTCTCTGTACAAACTTGAATTTAATCTCCAACTCAGCCCCAGCCAAGTCTAGTCTAACCTGCCATGGAAGTGAGTGTCAGAGAGAAGACACAGCCTGAACGCAGTGGGCCAGGTGACATCAAAGGAATAACAGAAAGAAAAGTGGGCCTAGGAAGCTTTGGCCCCAGGCCATTCCTTTGGGCCTTTTCTAGACATCACAGTAAGGACACTATATAGGGTTAAATAGTATCCCTCAAATCCATTACCTTTCTGGAAGTTCAGAATGTGACTTTATCTAGAAATAGGGCCATTGTAGGTACAATTAGTAGGTACTGCATCAGGCTAGGCCCTTATCACTAGTGTCCTTATAAGAGAGGAAGAGAGATGGAAGGAAAAGACCACATGAAGCTGGCTGCGGAGACTGGCATGACGCAGCCATAAGCCAGGGACCCCAGAAGCTAGAAGAGGCAAGGAAAGACCCTCCTCTAGGGCCTGCGGAGAAATTGTGGCCACACAACACATCTTAATTTAAATCTTCCAGCCTTCAGAACTGTAAGAGAATAAATTTCTGTCATTTTAAGCCATGACATTTGCAGTCACTTGTTAAGGCAGCCACTAGAAACTAAGGCACACACTCTTCTCAGCCACGACACTGATGGAGCATGTTATATTTAAGTTACTAAAGTCTGAAACTCTTTGTCCTAAACCCTGTTCCTTGAATTCAGACACAGGCAGGCAGAGAATCCTGGTTAAGAACCCTGTTCTGGAAAAAGAGAGAAGCAATTGTATCCCCCCTCACTTACTGTGACCTTGGGTGGGTTGGACCACCTCCCGGACTCAGCCTCTTTCTGTAAAATACCAACACTTAGAGGACCGTGGAACCAACCCTGTCTAATGGTAAGGGAGCTTTTGGTCACCATGGAAGGACCTCAGCACAGTGCCTGGCACACTATTAGTATGCCAGCAATGTAATCCCTTTTAACTCATGGTAAACACGAGGCTATCTTATTTTAAAAGCAGACTGCTAAAAACCAATAATAATAATAAAAAAAAAATCAATGATATTTTTACCCCCAAATTCCAGACTGAGAGGTTTTTCCAGCCAAGTGCTCCAGTGCTACAGCTCTAATGGGGAATTTCTGTCACTTGCAATCAAAAGGACAGGAAAGAAGAACCTGACATCTAATCTACCTCTTACAGGACAGCTGTGGACTAGGTACTAATTTGTACTTCTTGGCTCGAGGCACCTTTCTTTGGAAGACAGACGATGCTCTCCACCCTCGTCCCAGGACTATCTCCTGGGCCCAGCAGGGCCTAGAGCAGTTTGTCAAGAGCTGCTGCAGGATGTGTGCACTGTGCCCCCTGGTGGCCACCCACCACCATCCACCTGCTGTACAAGCTCCCAAAGACCCTGGATGTAGATGCTGACCCAGAAGCAGGAAGAGTGAGTGTGGAAGGCGTCCAGCACATTCTGAGCTGAATGGCGTCATCAGGAGCTAGGACACACGGGTGAGCAGGACAGACCCAACTGCCTGCCCTGGGAGCTCCCATCCTGGAGGGAGACGATAAATAAAAAATAGGCAAACTGAGAAGCTGGGAGAACGACCACTGCCAGGAGTAGCTGAGCCACACCAGAGCAAGGGAGCCAGCAGTGGCAGTGGGGGGCTTGCAAGTCAACAGCCCCTCAGCCAGGGTGGAGGTGTTCCAGGCTGCCTCCCGCCATCCTGCTCTGCACTGCCAGAGGAGAGAAAGGAGGCTGTCGAATGCTTCCCAGAACTCAGGGTTAGTATCTGTTTAGACTGTCTATAAACTAGAAATTTAAAACTGACACATCTCTCATGCCCTGAAAAGTCTCCAAGGATTCTCTCCGCAGACAGCAATGACACTGCCACTCTTACTTGGACACAGGGCACTTTCCTCAAAGGACAAGGAGTTTGTGGGGGTTGGTGCATATATCCTGAACCTAAGCCCCCTCCTGGCACCACTCAACAGGTCTAGTCAACCTGCACAGGGTTCTACACCCCAGGAAGGCTCCCCCTTCCCTTCTCTCTGCTGCTAAAGCTGACCCCTTCACACTGCAGCGGAGACTGGACACACGGGAGAGGCGTCATCCATTCCAGGATCCAGGCTGGGAGCTCTCTGATGGGGATACTGGCCCAGCAGGCACCCAGTGAGTATGTGCTGGATGAATGACACTCTCCATTTGTGAGTTTTAAAAACAACCATTCTGGTTTTATAAATGCATAAAATAAAAGCCCAGACAATCTGTGGTAGTTCAGGGTCTACCTCACAGCAGGTACTCACCAAGTGGAGTGTGCTAGAAAAAACATAGCCTCTCTTCTGTTATTTTCTGGCAAAAAGAAAAAAGAATAAGAAAAGAAAGACACTGTCCATCACCCAGCCACCACAAGTTAGATGTGAAAGGGCCACAGAGGGACCAGAAATGAGCCACCATTCCTCCCCCAGAGCTGACAGGATGAACACCCTAAGAAAACAAATGTGGCCTTGGGAGTAAACCCCCAAACAAAGAAACTGAAAAGAAACCTCTGAGCCCAGGAAGTCTCAGGAGCCCCAGACACCCCAGCCTAAGGGGCCCAGCAGCCCATCTCGCCTACTTGGGATCCCCGGATGGCCTGTACCTTGATTTCTCCTGCCTTATCAAACTATTTCCTAACAGCAGCACTCTTAAAGTTTCTCCCTTTATTATGAAATGAATACACAGTCATTATTAGAAAATGGAAAACACAACAAAGAATAGCAAAGGGAGCAGAAATCACGCATGACCTCAGCCTCCAGAGGCAACCTCCGCCAACACATCACCTCCTGCCCTCACCCGCTTCCCCGAGAGGCCGACTCCCCACCTGTGCCTGCACGCCCACTTCTCACTTTTCACCTTATACTACGTTCTCTCTCCCAAGACCCCGGGGCTTGTCATAAATGCCATTGTCCTGACTCAGGAATGCAGACAGACAAGGGACAGAACACACACAGTACAATCCATCTAGACTTGGGACGCGTCTGCCTCAGCCTATGTCCTGCAGCAGACTCCAGATGTGGAGTCAGCACACTGAAGGGGGCAGAGAGCTGTCCTCTCTCAGAGGCACAGGCTGCTCTAGGGGCACAAAAAACACGCGAGCCCCAGTCTCCACCCTCATGGAAACTGCATGCTAGAAAGGGGAGGCACATGAGAAACAAATGGACAGACAGATAAAAATGTCAGATAAGGAGAACTGCTGCGCCAAGGACAGGAAAAGGTGGCTGGAGACAGTGGCTCGAGACAGTGGCTCGGAGGCTGGTCTAGATGGTGCTCAGGCAAGCCTCCCTGCAGAGGGGACGTGGGTGGGGCCGGACATACCCAAGATGGGTGGGGGAGTGCTCCTGGCCAGTGACATGGAAATACCTGTGTAAAGGCCCTGAGGCAGAGAGCAAGCTGTAGAAGGCCCCTCTGTCTTGCCCTTGGACACCTGAATTACCCCTGAGTTTGTTAATCTTGACTAACTGGATAGGAAATAGTAGTATCTTGCTGTTCTAATTTTATGACACTTATTTTTATACTTAATAGGCATGGCTTTTCTTCTTTGTGAACTGTGTGTCCCCACTACTTGACTAATTTCATGCATTGAGTGGTTTTCTTACAAATTTGGCAATCTATTTAGAGAAGACACTGACTCTCTGCTACATTGTTTTAAGAACATTTCCCAATTTCTGTCTGGGCTTTGTATTCTGCTAATTCCCTGCATGGCAGCCGGGCATCAAATACTCTGTTGGGGAAACTGGACGTAGAGTACTATTTGCCTTTATCATTACAACAGGATTCATTTTCAGATCTCATTGGTTATTGCCTTTAGTCCATCATTTACAATTGAGTTTTTAAATCAACGGCCTGAGACAGAGTATAAAATTCCCACTCAACCTTTACCCAGTAAAATGGGAGTGTGGGTTGAGTATTCCTTATCTGGAATGCTTGGGACCAGAAGTGTCCCAGGTTTTGGAATTTTTCAGAAGTTGGAATATTTGCATATATACACGAATTATCTTGGGGATGGGATCCGAGTCTAAACGTGAAATTCATTTGTTTCATACACAACTTGTATCCATAGCCCAATATTATATATATATATGGGTTTTTTGGCAGTTTTTGGCCGGGGCTAGGTTTGAACCTACCACCTCCGGTATATGGGGCCAGCACCCTACTCCTTTGAGCCACAGGCACCGCCCGATATTGTGTAAAAAATTTACACAATATTTTTAATAATTTTGTATATTAAACAAAGTTTTTACATTCACTGAACCAGTGGAAAGCCAAGCCACCGTCATCTCAGCCCCACGTGGACAGTCTGGGGTCACGTGGCATCACTATCATGCCTATTGTACAAACCATTAGCACAGTGAAAACGTGTGGGCGTGCTTGTGCAAGGGAATCTGGGTGAGCACAACTCTTCTTCCCCTTGGAGACACTAAATAAACGGTGTTGTATGCCTGTGTTTGACCACACTCTGTCACACAAGGACAGGATTGGTGTTTTCCTCTCGTGGCATCGGCTGCCACACAAAAAGTTATGGGTTTTGGAATATTCGGATTTTGAATCTTTGGATTAAGAAAGTTCTAATACCTCCACTCCCAGAGAACTCCATAGGATAGGGGCAAGCTTTGCAAATCAATGCTCCAGTTTGCAACAATCTTGCAGTGGAAAACGCTAACTTTTCATCATTATTTGACAAGCAGTGTCAAGTTAATCAAGTTTCCATAGGAAAAGCCAGACCAACACTTGCCAGGCAGATGGAGGGAAGCAATCTGGTTGCCTTTGGTCAAGATCACTCAGCATCGGGATGTCAGGTTCCTATTTTGCTTTGACTACTTTAGGGATTGTGAAAACTCTCTCTGTGGAACCAGAAAGAATAATTAAAATGAGATTGTGCTTTATGGTTCACTTACTCTGGTGGGACAAGTGAGTCTCTGACTGAATCACAGATAGCCTGAGTGCATGGTGGGGAGCTTGGAGTTTGAGTATGTGTTTCCGATGCGGGCTCATCTATCCTTTGCAGAACACATTTCCTATCCGTTCACGTTAGGGAAAGAGGGTCTTTATATTTAAAGGGTGACTTTTGTATCCAGTTAATTTTTGGCATTTTAAGTGGTCTAGTCCCTTTACACTTAATGTAATTATTGCTATGATTTGTTTAATTCTACCATTTGCCATCTCTTTTTTATTTGGCCTATCTGGTTTTTCTTTCTTTGATCCCTCTCTGAGTATAAACACGTTTATTTTTAGTATCTCATTTTATTTCCTCTAATACCATTTTAGTTGTGCCTCTTTGTGCTAACGTTTAGCCTTCGATTTATCACAGGCTCCCTGAATTAAGTGTCATACATCATGTCAAGTAAGATGTAAGGACTCTGCAAGAATCTATTTTCTGCCACCCACCCACCCCTATCCTTTGTAATATTGTTTTACATGTTTACCTTCTACACGTTATACACCCCACAATTACTGTTTTGCTTTCAAGTCAGTGTTTTTTTTTGTTTTGTTTTGAGACAGAGCCTCAAGCTGTCATCCTGGGTAGAGTGCTGTGGCTTCACAGCTCACAGCAACCTCCAACTCTTGGGCTTAAGCGATTCTCTTGCCTCAGCCTCCCAAGTAGCTAGGACTACAGGCACCTGCCACAATGCCCACCTATTTTTTGGTTGTAGTTGTCATTGTTGTTTGAACCCGCCAGCTCTGGTGTATGAGGCTGGCGCCTTAGCCGCTTGAGCTACAGGCACCGAGCCTCGAGTCAGGGTGTTTTAAAGAAAGTCTCGTACATTCACTTTCATTTACCCATTTCTGATGCTCTTTATCTCCTTCCTATAGAACTAAATGTCTACTTGGCAATGTTCCCCTTCCCCCCAAGAACTCCCGTTAGCACTTCTGCTGGTACAGGCTCTGGTGAGAAATCATCTCAGCTTCTGTTTATCTGAAAATGTCTTGGTTCCGCCCTTATTTTTCAAAGAATGTTTTTGCTAAACTTAAAGTTCTCAAATGACAGATTTGGTAGGGTTTCACAGCACTGTCATGTCTGGGATGACATGTGAGAGTTCCAGTTGGTCCACGTCCTTGTCACCTCTTGGCACTGAGCCCTCCTAGTGCAGAGTTGTCTGCGTTTCTTCCTCTTAGAAACATAGGTTATTTTTTAATGTAAACACAGAATCTGCCATTAAAATTTTACTAGCGCTATCTAAATATCTTGATTTTCCAATTAAGATTGCTATTTTAAACATGTGGGGGTATAATTTATATATCGTAAAATTCATTCATTTCTAGTAAGCTCCTCAAATTGTGCAATCATCATTATAATGCATTTTGGAACATTTTTATAACCGCCTATGTATTTACAGCTAATCCGCATTCCCTTCCCTAGCCCAGTTAGCCACGAATCTACTTCCTGTCTCTACTTGTCTATAGGGGGCCTTTCATAAAAATGAAATCAGAGGATATGAGGTCGTTTGTCTAGCATCTACCATTTAGTGTAACATTTTTGAGGTTCATCCATGCTGTAGCATGTAACAATATTTCATTCCTTATTAATCAACTGCCTTCTGTTATATAGATATGCCAAATTTTATCCATTCACCAACTGATGGACATTTGGATTGTTTCCACTTGCTGATTAACACCACAATGAATGGTCATGTGCAAATCTTTATACAAATGTGTGCTTTTCATTTCTTTGGGGTGGGCACCCATGAGTGGAATTGCTGAATCAGCAGGTAGATTTATTAACTCTTTAAGAAACTGCCAAACCATTATCCAAGTGGCTACACCATGTGACAATCCCACCAGCAATGTATTTCCCACTATTCCACATCCTAGCTACACTTGGTATCATCTCTTCTTACCATGTCATTCCAGTGGGTGTGAAATCATATCTAGTTATAATTTCCCGATGACCAATGAGGTTGAGCACCTTTTCATGTGTCTACTACTCATTTAATTATCCCCTTTTTGAAACACCAAGTCTTTGCCCATTTTTGAGCTATTTTTTCTTATTGTTATGTAACTTTTATAGTCTTCACAAATTATCTTTGTGGTGTTTACATGTTGAAAACACTTTCTCCCACTCTGCAGCTTCCTTTGTCTCTCTTACTGGTGCCTGTTTAATATTCACTGTGCAACCCTTTCTGAATGGTATATTTATGCAAATAGTATATTTGTGTCCTACTTAAGAAATATGTACCTGCTCCAAGATCATGAAGATAGTTTTGCTTTCTGCTACTAACTTTATGGTTTTAAATTTTACATTTAGGTCTAAAGGCCCACTTTGAATTAATATTTACAGATGGTACACATGTTAAGAGTGAATGTTCCTGTTTTCTTCTTACAGATATTCCATTGTTCCAACTGGTTTATTGAAAACTCCTTCTCTCTCTAGTAAACTGCAGTTACCTCCCTTTTAAATCAAGTGATGGGCTATGCATAGGTCTATTTCTGGACTCCCCTGTTCCATCGACCTATCTACCCTTCAGCCTCACATCTTTACCACTGTAGCTTTGCAGTCAGCTTTATTACAGTTTGTAAAAGAACTTCAATTTTTTCTTCTTTAAGATTGTGATTCCCCATCCTTTGTTTTTTATCATCGTTTAGAATCTGCTTATAAATGTATACCAAAAAAAATTCTGCTGATATTTTAGTCATATTGTGTACTGAATCTACAGATTATGGAAGAACTTATATGCAGACTAAATCTTCTCGTCAATGAAAATGGTGTCACTCTCCACTTACTTAGGTCTCTGATACGGTTTTGATATTTGTTCCCTTCCAAAGCTCATGTTAAAATGTGGACCCCAATGTAATGAATGAG
Source organism: Nycticebus coucang (assembly GCF_027406575.1). Lineage (NCBI taxonomy): Eukaryota > Metazoa > Chordata > Mammalia > Primates > Lorisidae > Nycticebus > Nycticebus coucang. The sequence goes on along the minus strand of NC_069796.1, from coordinate 88,025,299 downwards.
CTCCTGCTCTGACAGCTCACCTGGAGATCTGTTAACTGAGCCTGGGCCTCCTTCCTCCCTCTCTCCCTTCCTCTCACCATGAGACACCTGCTCACTCTTCACCTCCCACCATGAGTAAAAGCTCCCTGAACCCCGAACCAGAAACAGATACCAGCCCCATGCTTCCTGTCTGGTCTGGAAAACCACAAGCCAAATAAACCTTTTTGCTTTATCAATTACCCAGCCTCGGGTATTTCCTTCATAGCAATGCACAATGGATTAAGACCATCTCCTTTATTTTCTCAGCAATGTCTTGTAGTTTTCAGGGTAGATATCTTACACAGCTTTCATTAGATTTATTCCTAGGTATTTCAAAATTTTTTAGTACTCTACGGTAACTGATACTTTTAAAAGCTTCTTTCCATATTTGGAGATCATGTAGGGATGTAAAAATAGACCTGCCATTTGATCCTTCCATTCCTCTACTAGGTATATATCCAGAAGACCAAAAATCACTTTATAACAAAGATATTTGCACCAGAATGTTTATTGCAGCCCAATTCATAATTGCTAAGTCATGGAAGAAGCTCAAGTGCCCACTGACCCATGAATGGATTAATAAACTGTGGTATATGTACCATGGAATATTATGCAGCCTTAAAGAAAGATGGAGACTTCACCTCTTTCATGTTTACGTGGATGGAGCTGGAACATATTCTTCTAAGTAAAGTATCTCAAGAATGGAAGAAAAAGTATCCAATGTACTCAGCCCTACTATGAAACCAATTTATAGCTTTCATATGAAACATAACCCAACTATAGCCCAAGAAGAAGGGGAAAGGGGAGAGAGAGAGGAGGGGAAGGGGGAGGATGGGTGGAGGGAGGGTAATTGGTAGGAACACAACTATGGTGCATTTTACAAGGGTACATGTTAAATTTACTAAGTGTAGAGTATAAATGTCTTAACACAATAACTAAGAAAATGTGGTGAAGGCTATGTTAACCAGTTTGATGAAAATATTTCAAATGGTATATAAAACCAGCACATTGTACCCCATAATTGCATTAATGTACACAGCTATGATTTAATTTTTTTAAAAAAGCTTCTTTCCAATTGTTCATTGCTAGTATACAGAAACTATTTTTGTATATTTACTTTGTATCTACAGACTTAGATAAATTCAGTGATTAATTCTAATAGTTTGTAGGGTCTTGCTATGGTCTGAATGTGTTCCCACAAAATTCATTATGTTGAAACTTAATCACTATGTGATAGTATTAACAGGTAAGGACTTTAAGAGGCAATTAAGTCAGGAGTAAAGAGGCCTTACAAATGGGATTAATGGCCTCATAAAAGAGGTATGAGGGAGCTGCCTGCTTCTCTGCTGTCTTTCTGTCCTTTCCAGAATGTGACAACACAACATTCAAGGCACCATCTTTTTTTTTTTTTTTTTTTTTTTTTTTTGTAGAGACAGAGTCTCACTGTACCGCCCTTGGTAGAGTGCCGTGGCGTCACACGGCTCACAGCAACCTCTAACTCTTGGGCTTACGTGATTCTCTTGCCTCAGCCTCCTTAGCAGCTGGGACTACAGGCGCACGCCACAGTGCCCGGCTATTTTTTTGTTGCAGTTTGGCCAGGGCTGGGTTTGAACCCGCCACCCTCGGCATATGGGGCCGGCGCCCTATTCACTGAGCCACAGGCGCCGCCCAAGGCACCATCTTAGAAGCAGAGACAAGGCCCTCAACAGACACTGAACTTACCACCACCTTGGTCTTGGACTTCCCAGCCTCTAGAACTGTGAGAAATAATTTTCTATTACTTCTAAATGACCTAATCTGTGGTACTTCGTTACATAAGCAGGAATAAACTAAGATAAATATCTTGGATTTTTTTACATCACAATAATAGCATCTGCAAATAATGAGTTTTCCTTTTTTTCTAATCCTTAACTTTTCTTTTATTGTCATTTGTATCTGATGTCCTAGCTGGTGCACTGTTGAGTAGAAATGGTGTTAGTGCACATCTTGTTTTGGGTTTGAATTTGGGTGGGAAATGTCCAACATTTCATCATTATGTACGTTGTTAGTAATTAGGTTGTGTTTTATTTTTAGGAGACAGGGTCTCACTCTGTCACCCAGGCTGGAGTACAGCGATGCCAGCATAGCTCATTGCAGCCTCAAAATCCTGGGCTCAAGCAATCCTTCTGCTTCAGTCTCCCAAGTAACTAGGACCACAAGCATATGCCCCCATGCTTTCCTTTTAAAATTTTTTTTTTTGGGTGGCACCTGTGGCTCAAGGAGTAGGGCGCCAGCCCCATATGCTGGAGGTGGTGGGTTCCAACCCAGCCCCAGCCAAAAAAAAAAACTGCAAAAAAAAAAAATTTTTTTTGTAGAGATAGTGTGTCAATATGTTGCCCAGGCTGGTCTCAAACTCCTGGGCTCAAGTGATCCTTCCACGCTGGCCTCCCAAAGTGCTAGGAGTATAAGCCAGAGCCAGCATGCCCAGCTAGAAATAGGTTTTTGACAGAAACACTTATGGAATTTGGGAAATTCCATTCTACTCCTGGTTTGCTGAGAATTTTTATTATGAAATTGGATTTTATCAAATGCTTTTTCTGCATCTATTAAGATGATCATATGAGTTTTTCCTCCTTTATTGTATTACTATGTTGAATTATTAATATAGACACTGATTTTAGAATATTTAGCCAAATTATATTCCTAGAATAAACCCAACTTTGGCGCAACTTATTAGTCTTTCTGTATACTGCTAGATTTGATTGTTAATATCTTAGTAGTATTCTTATATCTGTTCATAAGAGATTATACAAAATTTTTCTTTTCTTGTAATATCATTGGTTTGGGAATCAGAGTTATGCTGGTTTCATAATGTTTCTGTTTCTCTATTTTCTGGACAAGTTTGGCTAGAATTCGTTTTATTTCTTCCTTAAATACTTGAAAGAATTTACCTGTGAAGCCATCTAGTTTTAGGCTTTTCGTTATAGGAAAGTTGTTATTATTTATTTCAGATTAATATGAGGGTACAAATGCTTAGGTTCCACTGTTTGTATCTGTTAGGTAAAGTTCAAGTTGTAGTTCAGCCCTCCACCCAGGGGGTGTGCTAAATACCCTTATGTTGTGCCCATTAAGTGAGAGCTTACCAATCTCCCTTACTTCTCCCCTCTTCTTTTTTCCTCCTCCTTTCTCCCCCTGTAACCCCAAAGAGAATAACCCACATCACAAAGTCCCAAAGCTGCAAATTCTGGCTTGGATATGGAGAGAAGGGAACACTTTTATACTGCTGGAAGAATTGCAAACTAAGAGAGCCTTTATGGAAAGAAGTATGAAGAAACCTCAAAGTAAGAGCTAAAAAATAATCCCCAATAGGATTGTGGGATCAAACGGAAGGTATCTACCCAAAAGGAAAATTATTAATTACATATTTAAATTCTTTAACAGCTATAGGACTACTTATTTTTTCTATTTCCTGTAGCGTCAGTTTGATAAACTGTGCTTATTCAAGGAACGTGCTCCTTTCATCTAGGTTTCAAGTTTCTTGATATGTGCTGTTCATAATGTTTTTAATGCTAATAGAGGTTTTGGTATTTCCCCTTTTACACCTTTTATACTAGTAATTTACAGTCTCTTTTTTGTTTGACCAGTATTTCTAGGGGCTTATCAATTGTAATTATCTTTTGAATTTGGTGATTTTTCCTCAATTGATTTTACTCCAATCTTTCTTGCTCTTTTCTATTTCCTTCATTCTACCTCCTTGGAGTTTAATTTGCTGTTCTCTCTCTTTCTTCTTGAGGATGGAAGCTCAGATGTCCCATTTTTCAGCATTTCTTCTTTTTGTCTAAAATGTATTTTGCTCTAAGGGCTAATCACAACCCAGACATTTTGAAATGTGGTCTATTTTGGTAAAAGTTCAGTATTCTGCAGTTGCTGTCAGTTTAGTTCAAACTGGGGAACGGTGTTAAGTCTCATATCATTACTCGTTTCTGTCTGCGTGGTCTATCGCTTGCTGATAGAAGTGTGTTCATCTACAACTATAGTTGTGAATTTGCCTGTTTCTCCTTTTAGTTTTGATAATTTTATATGTTTTGAAGTTTTGCTATTAAGTGCATTCCTGCTGAATTGACCTCTTTATTATTAAGAATTGTCTCTATGTATCTTCAATATTACTTCTTTCCTCCAAGTGTTCGACATTAACATAGCGAGACAAGCTTTGCCTCTGGTTAGTGTGTGTGTGGTGTATCTTCCCCCATCCTCTTATGTGCTCAATCTAACCGTGTCCTCATAGGTAAGATGTCTTGTAAATACCGCTGTCTTGTTCTTTGATCCAATCTATGAATCTTAGCTTACTTAACTTTTCAGCCACCTATGCCACACAGGTTCAAGGTGTGACAGATGCCTTGAGGGGCCCACTGGTTGTTGTGTGTGTTGCAGCCTGTCCCTCTAGAGAGCTTTACCTGCCATGTCCACTGAGGCTACAGGGACTACCAGTCTGCCTTTCCATGGGGGATCAGTGGCCTTCCCTAACACCGCAGGGCTCAGTGGATATTATGGAGCAAACAGCCTGGTTGGGGGTTCCTGTGGTTTCCATTCTTTCATGCCAACCCTGAGATAGCAAAAAGCCTCATTCTTTTCTCTAACCCACAGTGGCATCTCTTTGCTTGGGGACCCCAATACTCAGCCCACTGGGAAAATCAGCAGATGCCCCCAGCCCAGGCAGGACTCTTTGCCTTCTCTTGGGAATTTTCCTGATGGCTTCCACAGCTCTCCAATATCTTTAAAACTGTGATTGTTTCCAAGTCATGTTTTCCCCTAGCTGTTGCAGCAGGATGGCTGGGCAGTCTTCCCTACCTGACACATCTTACCTGCCGGCGCAAGTCTGCTCATGGTGGTTTATGTAAAACTGACCAACAGTGGCCAGCTCTGATAGGCCATCGCAGCCCTTTCCTACAACATTACCTACTAGCCTCACTGTACACGCGAGCAGTCTGTGATCCGCCAAGGGTCACACACCCCGAGAGAGGAGACCTGCAGCCCAAGGCCTCCTTGCCTCACCTAGGAGGGCAGGGCCCTGTTGGGACCCCAGCGCCTCCACTGGTGGGTCCTCAACGCCGCATTTCCCGCAGCACGTACCAGCCTGCGGATGTCACGCTCGCACTCGCGCTTGATGCGGTGCACCTCGTCCTGGTGCGCCTGGTAGGCAGCCCGCAGGTCGGCGGCTTTGGCCTTGTCCGCCTGCATACAGTTGCTGAGCGCCTCCTCGGCCTGCTTGCGCGCCGCCTTGAGCTCCAGGATCTCCTGCTGCAGCCGCTGGCGCTCCCCGTCGAAGGCCCTGCGCGCCTCATCGCGCGCGTCAGCCAGCAGCGCGCTCTTGACCTTGTCGGCAGCGCCGTCGCGCAGCACGTTGAGCGTGGCCTGCAGCCGCTGCAGCTCGCTCTCCTTGATCTTGGCCGTGCGCGCCGCCTCCTGCTCGTGCTGCCGGATGAGCGCCTCGCGCACGGCCTGCAGCTCCTTCGTCTTCTCCTCGTGCAGCTTGGCCTTGAGCTCCGAGATGTAGGCCGTGTGCCGCCGCTGCTCCTGCTCGCGCTCCAGCTTGGCCTCTTGCAGCCGCTCGCGCAGCTTGCCCACCTGCAGCCAAGCGGCGAGAGAGCCAGTCAAGTCAGCGTCCAGGCCCGGGGAGCTGGCCGTGCCTGCCCAAGCCACCCTCCCCGCGGGGGTCCCACACTCCCATCCCTCGCTGCTCTGGGCACCCCCACCTCGAATGTTTCCTGAGATTACCCAAGAGGTGGACAGCACATTGGACACACCTTCCAATGGGCACATTTATGAGAAAGGACAGTTTACCAGTCATGAAACACACCCAGCAGAAATCATCTCTCTCAATAATGCTGGGAAGGGATTTAACCAGAAATACATGTCCAGGGCCCCCACACATGAACTGGCAGTTAGATGACCAGGCTTCTGTCTTGGGGTGAAGGGGCACCATGCTCTAGAGCTGAAACCAGTAGGCTATGGGCAGTGGCCTACACCCAAATTAATCTCTCATAGTTCCAGGAAAGAGGGAGTCTCCCCAATCCCTGCTCCCTTTTGTCACATGGCAGCCAAGGCTCAGAGACAGTACCAGTGATCCACCAGAAAGAGGGGCTGCCAAGGGTCAGTGCTAGCTTCACCCAGCCAGGACACTTGGCCCAGAACCTGTTCCCTGCTAATGCCACCTGAGTCTGCTCATCTAACTGGCAAACAGTCAAAGCACTATTTGTAAAATGTGCCAAGAGACTGTGGTTTTTTGTTTTGATTTTGACAGAGACTCTGTCACCCATGGGTATAGTGCCATGACATCATCAGAGCTCACAGCAACCTCAAATTCCTGGGCTCAAGTAATCCTCTTCCCTCAGCCTACCAAGTAGCTCAGACTACAGGCACCCTCCATGACACCCAGCTAGTTTTTCTATTTTTAGTAGAGAGGGAGTCTCTCTCTTGCTCAGGTTGGTCCCAAACTCCTGGTATCAGGCAATCCAGCTGCCTCAGTCTCCCAGAGTGCTAGAATTACAGGCATGAGCCAGCGCACTGGGCAGGGACTGTGTTCTCCAAACACTTCAGAATGCTTTCTCCAACCTTTTTGTTTCAATATCTTGCAATACACATACTCCACAGGGACCCTTGACAATCCCTTTGTTTCCTAAACACGACCAGTCTCTGAAGAGCTGAAATGAATTGATGCACAAGCTGCCCGCACAGAAAACGGCAACACTTCCCCCAGGACCACACTGCTTACAGAATACTCATGTGTTAAAAATTAACTCCGGGTGAGAAGTTTTACAGTGTCACCTGGGTTTTGATAAATCCTTACTTATCACAGCAGGGAAAGAAGAAAATAAAACCAACCTAGGCAAACACCTCCTTATATCAAACGCCTCCTTATATCAAACACTCACAATCACAGAAGTAAAACCAGAGGGCCAGTCAGTATCTGCCCACCTTGCCCTGAGATCAGTCCTTTCCTAATGGAGTTAGTACCAGAAAGCCTGAACTTTAAATATTTAACAGGATTTTCCCAGTTACTGACAAAATGTCTCTGCAAGTCTCCTTCCTAGGAGACAATACTGTCCTAGCTATCTGGTTAACACTGACAGCCATCTGGGGTCAGAAGGGTCTAAGACAGGCAGATCCTGAACCTGCTTTGATGAGCTGCGTTCTAATTTCTCATCCTCTATGGTGGCTGATTCTGTGGGTCAAGGGTATCCAGTCATTTGGTCAAATATCAGCCTAGATGGTGCTGCAACATTTTGGTTTTTAGTTTCCAGATGAGATTAACATGCACATCAGTAGACTTTGAGTAAAGCAGATTTTGTCCATAATGTGGGTGGGCCTCACCCAATCAGTCAAAAGGCCTTAAGAGAAAGACTGAAGCCCCCCGAGGAAGAAGGAATGGAAGGAATTCTGCCATCTGACTGCCTTGGGACTCAGATCCTAAGTTCACCCCTTGCCCAAATTTCCAGCCTGCCAACCTGCCTTATACATTTCCTATTTGCCAGCCCTAGCAATTACGTAAGCCAATTCCAAAAAAAGAAAAACAAAGAAGAAACCCACAATGGTAGGATGTGTCAAAGAGACACAGGAGCCACCTGAAAGGGACCCCAACAGCCAAAGCTGGAATGGTCAGAACAACAAAACAGTATTGGATTATAATCCAAAGTATAAAATCTCCATCCATTGCTCTATACTAATATAAACAAATGATTGACTAAATATATAACAAAGAAAAATATACAAGAAAACCAAAATAAATTCTCATGAGCTCCACAAGCTCCAGGACATGGACCTGCTCTCCAGGCCATCGGATACACTGGGACATACAGAAGGTGCTCAGTGACGACTAGTGGGTTGAGCAAAGAATGGAAGGATGAAAAACCTGGTAGCGGTTGCAGGGGTAGCTGCTGGCTGGGCCACCAGAGTCTCCCTCAGTCAGCGCCAGCCGGTATGCACACTGGTCCCATTGCTGGGGCCCCTCTACCTCCACCTCCCTCCATACTCCTGCAGAGGAAGGAAGCTTCTCTCAGCCCAGCTGGGTCGCTATCTCTCTGGCCTCCCAGAGCCTGAATGATTCTTTCCATCACCAAAGGCCAACTGTCCCTCCCCCACCAACTGAGGCCAGCAGCCCCCGAGGACAGGATGAAGGGATCAGCAACTGGGGTACGGGGACAACACAGCTCTGGCCTGTGTCCTGACCACTGCCTCCCTGCCCACATGCACCCCAGACTGTGGGCCTTTCCAAGTTGAGTATTCTGCCTCCCTCAGAGTGCTCATGAGTGTTGCTGGACACTTGGGATTGTGTGAACACAATTCACTTCCCCTCCAGCCAGCAGAATCCTTGGGAGCCAGCTCTAAACTGCCTCCACGAAGCCTCCTCAGGCCCTGCTGCCCCCACTGTTTTCTGAACCTCTGATGCAAAGTGCCAAGTGCTATTGTCCTGCAAGCTTCCAGTGCCTCTCTGCCCCCATCCTGCTTGAGGGCAGGCTTCCAAACACCTGTCACCCAGCCCAGGAGTGCACATGCAGGCAGAGGGCTTGCTGAAGGAATGAATGACACATTTACCACAGTCCCTCATCCTATGGTGTTCCCTGGGCATGTTGCGCTCAAATAACAGCACTTTAAATATGACATTGACAGTTATGAGATTACATAAAAGTAACACTTACACGCCATTGTAAACTTTACATTTATGTGCTTCAGACCAGCCAAAAACACATTCCTGAATTCTTGGAGAAGAGCTTCCTAAAGAGCCCCTGAGGGTGGCTGGATTGAGAAAATAGGCAGCCGAGATGTGTCCCTGTGGAAATTCCTGCCCATCCCAGGGATGAGGAGATAGCCTGGTGACACAGAGGCACAGCCTAGGGCTCCCACAGGCCTGGCTTCCAAACTGGCCCCACAACCTACTGTGCTGACCTGGGGTTTGGGCTGAACTGTGTCCCCTGAAATTCATATGTTGAAGTCCTAACTCCAAGACCTCAGAATGTGACTATATTTGGAGACAGAAGCTTTGAAAAGGTAACGACGGTAAAATGAGGACATGAGAGTGGGCCTTCATCCGATCTGAAAGGTGCCCTTGTAAGAGGAGGAGACACAGACATGGCGAGGGCCGAGGGAGGACAGCGGCATGGAGGCCTCAGAAGGAGCCAACCCCGCAGACCCTGCAGCCTCCAACACCGTGGGACAAGTGTCCATTGCTCAAGCCACCCAGTCTGTGGGACTCTGCTACAGTGGACCCACAGGCTACCAGGCCTGGGCACGTCCCCTCACCTTCCCAACCTTCCACTTCGTGAACTAAATAAAATCCTAAGACCCCAGCTGACAGATGGACCCCCTCTTGGCCAAGAGGACCCCAGAAAAACCTTAAAGCTGAGTTGGCCGCCATGAGGAAAAGTGAGTTCAGACAGGCCCTGTCTTGCTCCCTCACTTTTGGAGTTATACTTTGTAATAATAAGACACTAAACCATTAGCAGGCCCGAGACCGTGCGTGATGGAGTGACCCACACCAGCAGGCCAACGGATCACTCAGCAGGTCACGTGCATCTTGGTAAATGTCCAGTGGGTTATCTCTGATTACCAGTCAGCCTTAAGCTAAAATATTCCAAGCCTGTAGACAAAGCTTCATTTCTCTAATCAATTGTAAATCAAAACAGCTTTAAACCTACCTATAACTTGTAAGCCCGCCCCCTTTGAGATGTCCTGCCTTTCTGGGCCAAACCAATGATGCCTTCCATGTGTTGACTTACCATCTTACATGTAAATTCCGATCTCCGTGAATGTATAAAACCAAACCGTAAGCTAGCTATCACAGACCCATTTTCTCAGGGTCTCTTGACAAAATGCGTTGCAGGCCTTCAGTCACATACACTCAGCTCAGAACAAACCTCTTTCAATTACCGTTTGGGCTTCACTCCTGTTAACAGCTTGCTCCTCTGTACCATGGCGGAGGCCGTCCTGACCTCACAGGTCCCTGCAAGTCTCATCAGAGCCTCTAAAGCACCCGGTGCTGTGTACACAGGAGACACCCACATGTCACCTTGTCCCCTGAGTTAGCATGTGACAGACAGCACCCAGGCCTAGCATATGACTATCTCATTTGTGCCTCAAACAATCCAGGAGGCAGAAACCTCAGGCCTCAGAGGTGCCCCTACAGATAGGAAAGCTGTGGCAGGGGTGCGTATGTGGCTTACCCCAAGACCTGAGGGCAGGTAGGTGGCAGACCTGGGGATAGGGGCTGGAGCCCTGGCAGTCAGACTGAGTGGCGGCTTTCATCACCAGAGCTGCTGTTGCTACTTCTAGATCCGATCTGCCAGTCCCTGCAACCCTGGCCACTCACCTGGCAGCACTGAAAGAACCCTAGCAGGCGACCTAGCCAGGGTGTGGAAAGGCTGCCATTACCAGCAGCTGTGGCTGGAAGAGGCTGGCTGCATTAGACCTGGAGTCCTGAATGCTTGGGGAGGAGGGAGGTGCATCTGTGCCCAGACCCCAGGTTGGGAACTTGGCCTCTGTCCTTATAGTTATCCTGAGTGGTGCTGGAGCCAGGCCCAGGCCACAGCCCTCTCCTCACCCAGGAGCTGGGACCCCTCCCCTGCACTCCAACTCAACTAGACAGCCTCCCCCCACTGCTCCAGTACTACAGCAGGGGCCGCAGGGCACTTTAGGACTTTGAGTAGAGTCTCCCCAACCAGGACAGATCCTCAACTGCTCATGACACTGTTCAAGCCTGAACCTACTCCCTTCTATCCTCAGCATGAATGGCTCTTCTCTGCACTCTGAGCCCTGGCTCACTTCACCCTCACACCCACCCCAGTCATAGCCACACGATAAAAAGGACTGTGGCAGTGCCCGGGCACCAGACACCAACCAGGCTTTTTGTTGTAGCCATTACATCAGATCTTCACAAGCATCTTAAACAGGACTGTTACTATTACACTGTGTATCAGATAAAAATCCGGAGACCAAGCCACTGGCCCAAGATCATGAAGCCAGGTAGGGACCACATTGAGGGCTAAGTGATTTTCAACCAGTGTGGCTTAATGAGTGTAGAAATATGTGCACCTTATTGTACCCTCAATGAATCCCCAACAATAAAAATAAAATAAAGTAATAAAAAAAAGAAATATGGGTACTTAGGGAAGAGTCATATCCTGATGCGCTTGCACTGCTAGAAATAATGATTTAATAAACTTAAAGCCAATATTCGATTATTTATTGTAAGTAGATTAAAAATAGAATTAAGAAAATGATTGCCAATGATGGTCAAAGGGAACAAGACAGGAGGAAAGTGGATTAGAGAAAAGCAGGTAGACATTCAGACTGAGAGACCTATGCTGAGAAATTCAAAATCTGTTGCAAGAGCGACAGCGTGAAGTCTGGCCCTTTAAGACAAGCAGACTGTCTAGCTGGGACTGCACCTGTCCCCCATTGCAACTCAGCCCCAAGGTCTCTGGCACTGGGAGGCCAGGCTCCCTGCAGGTGGACTGCTCCCTCCAAGGTAGGACTGCTCTCTCTGAGGGAGTGAGCACAGGGGGTTGGGAAGATTTGCAAGAGAATGGGAAACCCAGCAGGAAAGCTTTCATCTCATAGGAGAGAAAAAGTCTCTCAGGGAGGTGAGGGGAAAGTGCCCCTCAGCTCCTGTTTCTCAGCACCGGCTGCCCACAAGCCTTCCCAGGTGCTGAATTGCTTATCTTGGGGTTTGTGCACAGTGCTCTAATTGGGGTCAGCCTTGACATCCTGCACCTGGACTATGTTCCTGGCCCAGGCTTTGTGTTAGGATCAAAAGTAACGTAGAGTGATAAAAGCAAGAAGTAAATCAATTGCAATTGAGGTAGTTAATGAAATAGTTTGGTTAGAAAATGCAAGCCCAAGGCTCAGTGCCTGTGGCTCAAGCGCTAAGGCGCCAGCCACATACACCTGAGCTGCTGGGTTCGAATCCAGCCCAGGCCTGCCAAACAATAATGACAGTTGCAACCAAAAAATAGCCAGGTGTTGTGGCAGGTGCCTGTAGTCTCAGCTACTTGGGAGGCAGAAGCAGGAGAATCCCTTGACCCCAGGAGTTGGATGTTGCTGTGAGCTGTGATGCCACTGCACTCTACTGAGGGCAACAGCTTGAGGCTCTGTCTCAGAAAAAAGAAAATGCAAGCCCATCAAGAACCATAACATAAGGGCTAAGCCTCCTGCCCACTTAATGTATTTAATAAAAACAGAGCTAGCGTGGAGCGAGGGGCTCACCACCGGTCCTCACGTAGGCCTAGGAGGTGGTCAGTCCCCCGACCCAGCTCTTTAAAAAACTTTCTCTTCAGGGTGGCACCTGTGGCTCAAAGGAGTGGGGTGCCAGCCCCATATGCCGGAGGTGGCGGGTTCAAACCCAGTCCCAGCCAGAAACTGAAAAAACAAACAAACAAACAAAAAAAAAAAACAACTTTCTCTTTGTGTTTCAACTATTCGTTTTTCCCTCATCCTCTCATCTCCACCAGCCACCAGGAGAAAACTCACAGCACGGTTTGGGGCTGGTCCCCAGCAGCTCAAAACTTTTTAAAGATTATTAATTAAATTATTTTCAAAAGAAGTTCAAAACAAAGTTGTTTGTTTGTTTTTTGAGACACAGTCTCAAGCTGTCACCCTGAGTAGAGTGCGGTGGCATCACAGCCTCACAGCAACCTCAAACTCTTGGGCTTACGTGATTCTCTTGCCTCAGCCTCCCAAGTAGCTGGGTCTACAGGCACCTGCCACAACACCCGGCTATTTTTCTGTTGCAATTGTCATTGTTGTTTTAGCTGGCCCAGGCCGGGTTCAAACCCACCAGCCTTGGTACATGTGGCTGGCGCCCTACCTACTGAGCTAAAGACACCACCCAGTATATTCATATTTTTACTCTTTTATTTTTTGATCAACATAATTTCAGTGTGCCATGGAAGTTTAACTATGTGCAGTGAGATAAAAAAGCTTTAAAAAAAACAGTGGAACCAAGGTGAGGTCTGTAGCCAGGTCTGCCTACCCAGGATCCTCCCTCAGGTACAGGCTGTGCTTTAATGGGACTCCCAGAGCACATGGGCACCCACCCAGGCTCATCCTGACCAGCTCCAAAGCTCAAATCTGCCCTAAAAGAGCAAGACAGTATGTTCCCAGCTCTTTACCGCACAGTGTACTAAGTCCTGGCCACAACCCCAGCAGGTGGCACTCAGTGCACACGTCCTTATGCAAAGAGCTAGTACAGTGAATTGCGACTTAATTTCATGGGTAAACTAGCTGAAAGCCAGACAGGAGCAGACTTTTGCAACAAACAGTGGAGGCTCAGGCAATGACGGCAGCCACTTCCGTGCATTGCGGGCAACCCACTATCAGAGCTGCTCAAATGGGGCGGAGGTCGCGCCGTAGCCAACTGAGCTGGGCACCTCACCTCTGGCTTTGGTTCACGCAATGCTGCCTAACTTCATGGTGCACTACACCATGTCCTGGGTCTGAGGGCTGCTGGCTCAAGAATTCTTCTTTGTTCAATTAGACTCTGCTCAGCTGAGTTTGTCAAAAGTTTTAACAACCCCCAATTGTAGGTAAGAGAGATTAAAACACAGGAGGTTCTGTAACTTGTTTAAGGTCACAGCAGGTCCTGGTGGGGCCACGATTCGCACCCAGTAGTTTCTGTCCTATGAAGGGGCAGACTGAGGCCCAGAAAGGCGAAGGGCCTACCCTCTGCCCATTTTGGGAACTGCCCTCCATGCACACCCGACAGCCACAGCCCGACCCTCCCACCCAGGCCTCCCACCTTGCTCTTTTCCTGCTGGAACTCAATCTGGATGCTAGTCAACTTGGCCCGCAGCTCTTCGTTGGCCATTTGGACTGGGTCTGTGTCCATCTCGGGCTTCTCGCCCTTGCTCCGGCCTTTCTTAGACATGCTTCCACTTGTTCCAGATGTTGGGATCTTGCAGTTCACACCTGTTCACACCTGACAGCCAGCAGGCGTGGCTACCAGCTCTGCCTGTGCTAACCTGTCATTGTGCAGGGCTCAGCTTGTCCTCCGAGTAAACCACCATCACTTGGGATCCTGAGGGGAAGGAGAAAACTGAGTTAGTGGAGCAAGATGGGGTGGGGCTATGAGATGGGGGTGGGGCTGGCATCCTCCTTGCCTAGGGCACTCCTGGGCCAGGCACTGCCTGATTTGGATGATGCCCTGCCACTCCTAGAAGGGATAGAACACTTCTCCAATGAGGACTGCAGCTGAAGTACTTGGAGGTATTAAGGGGCAGAGTCCTGGGCCCACCCCCAGAGAATCTGACTTGCATTTCTAACTAGTTCCCAGGTGACATTCCTAGGTGACTGCACCTTGAGTAGCTTTGCACAGTCCTATCCTCATCAAGATGTGACTACACCACCTATGAAGCTTACAGACCAGGGTCTGCAAACTCAGAGCGCCTGAGTCTCCCAGGTTCTTGTTTCCAGGCGGCAGATCTGTGCCCCCCCCACCCCCCGGAGCTTGAAGAGTGAGAAGTGTGTTAGGCAGGAATCTGCATTTCCATCCACGCTCTCTACAATTCTAGAGCATGGACTTTGGGAAATAAGTTTTTAGACTCCATAAAGGTTCGTGGTTTCCTCTGCTACTGGGTAGGTGATGCCACCCAGTGTCACAGATGGGGAAACTGAGATACGCAGTGCTTGAGAGCTAGTGGTGTCACACAGCCAACAAGAGAGGATAGAGTAGGACCCTGGGGGAGGTCGGGGAGGAACACAGGCTTCCCAGCCCCCCGCTGTGCAGGGGTCTAACCAGCACAAGGCACTGGCTTGGGAGGAGGCCTCTCCGCCCCTCCTTGCCCTCCCTCTCCCCTTACCAGGTCCCCTCATTGTGCTCCATGTGACCAACTGCCTATTTACTTAGCTCATGTCTAAGGATGCATGAGGATGTAGGTTCCAAGTAAGCAGGGCCTGGGTCTGTTTCACCCACCCAGCCCCCAACCCTCTGCACCTAGAACACAGGCCGGGTAGAAGAGGTCCCCCACCAGGATTTGCTAAGTGAGTGAATGAAGGAGTGAGCGAAAACCAGAGAGTCTGAGCCAGCTCCTCTATGTCGAGTCCTCTGGCAAGAGCTGGGAATTCTACCCTATGACCCTCGGAACACCTGAAGAGGTGGTGCGGTTGGCAAACCCATTTGGGAATGAGGCGATTAAAGCACAGAGAAGGTAAGTGAGCTACCTAAGGCCACAGAGCTACTAATTGGTAGACCCTCTAGGGGAAGAAAGGGACAGGAGAACATTCTGGCATGGAGAAAAGGAATGCCAGCCTCAAAGGGTTAGTCGGAAGAGAAGAAGTTGGCAGGAAGACTTAAACGCGAAGGCTGTCAGGAGAGAAAGAAGCGAGAGGGAAGGAGGCGGCAGCGGTCCACTCCTAGGAGGGCTGATGAGGCCCCGAAGCCGGCCACTGGCTTCAGCCACACAGAGCCGCCACGACCTCAGCTTGTGAGTGGGGGGGACACTGGGGTAGATGAGGGAAGTAGCCAGTAGGATGCTGGAGAAGGACCTGGGGGTGGGGGGGTTCCTCGCATCAATGACCACGACGCACATCCCAGCCCAGGGGCACTGGATGTGCGTCCAATGACAAGCCAGTTACCTTCCTCTTGAACAGGAGAGAGTGTGTTTCTCAACGCCACGAGGGATTGTTCAGGGGCAGTCAACATTACCCTGATGGATTCCAGAAAGGTACAATCTGTCTTCCATTAACTATGATCTCCATTTGCTTGAGTTTCACTTATTAGAGCCAATACACAATTCATTCCTGTCCTCCTCGGCCCTGCCCGCTTCTATAACCACAGCAGTTCTCAGAAATCGGCCTCCACATCTGAGGCCCGCCCTCTGTACCCTGAAGACAAGAAGCCCTCTTCAGACACACTCCGAAAAGGAACTTTGCCCCTTTCCATTCTATCCTGTGGCCACTTCCAGAAATGCTCACTCCAGAACTAACCAGACATGTGGTTCTGATAATAAGTTCCCAGATGTTCACCCCAATGACACAAGGCTTAGCACAAGGGAACATTAAGTACATCAGTCAAAACCCCGACCAAAACTCTGCATGGAGAAAGATTAGTGTCCCAAAGAGTAAAAAGGGCAGAAGAAAGAGCCAAATACAATTTGTGATCTCAGTTTTCTTTAATACATGCATTTTTTCATACTCTTCACTCAGTCACAAATATCTACTGAGCACCTGCAAGGGATACGGTGCACCCTGGGGATATGGCGGCAAACGGGACTCCACAGCCACACCTCACTATGCCGACAGTGGGGGTCGGGGGTGCAGGGGGGTTGTGATCAGGGAGATCTCGAATTCCTTCTCTATGCTCTTCCACATACGTCTAACTTTCTAATTCTGTTACTGCTTTTGAGAGGAAGAAATACAGAGTCTTTTTTAAAGAAAGGCAAACAAGTTTCACAAAAATTGGGAAGGGTTTTAGCTGAGAAGAATACAAGAGAAAAGCTGAAGAGAAAGAAAATGGGCTCCCCCAGGAGTGGTCCTACTGATTGATTGCCTGGCACAGGCCCACTGGCCCTCCTAGAATCTCCTAGATGGGGAGACAACTATGAAAAGGCATCAATAAAATAATTATGGCTCGTGGCGGATGTGGGAAGAAAGCAAACAGAGCATCCAGACACACCTCTCTCAAGTATCCCCAAGGCCAGGGTCAGGGCCAGGGGCTGAGAAGAAATGAACTGCCACCTCCTGGGGGTTCTAGATCATACAGAGAGTCAGGACTAGTAACATGCTTTTCAACCCAGTGCAAAATGAAAACGTGAGGCTCCTTGTTGAAAATTATTGAAACTTTCATGTTGGCAGCAACAGACACTAAACAAAGAGGGAGACCCTCTGAGCGCAGGAGACCCTCTGAGCACAGGCTCTGTAGAACTGCACAGGCCATGCGCCCATGAAGCTGGCCCTGGACGGAGTTGAAGTCCTACCTGGAGTGTGCTGCAGAGCCATTAATAGGATCTGACTTGGGCTTCTTGTGCACCTCTGAGTTGCAGACAATAGTAGCCGCACCCCTAGGGTGGTGGTGAGGATGAGTGGGTCCCTGCAGGCCACATGTGAGCACTGTACACACATCAGGGCTGTCCGCCTGTCACTGAAGAGCACTGGGCCTGCAGAAGCAGAGACAGCTGAGATGGAGACTGGGCCCAGGGATGTGCCAGGCGGTGTCCAGAGAGGGAAGACTAGAGGGAGTTTTGGTAGTAGAGCCAGCAGGACTGGTTCATGGGAGGTGGACATTTGCCAGATGCACACTGCATGCCAGTACACCCAGCCTGACCCTGCAGCCTTTCACAAGGCCCAACAACAACACCTGCCAATGTGCTGGGCTCCAGGGCCTTGTCTGGCCTTCTTAGGCTTGCTGCAAAATTTCCTGGCCTCATTAAAGCAAAGCTTCCTGGTGACAAAGTTCTAGAAACAAACCAAAGGGTTTGGGCCCTGGTTTGGACCCTAAGGGAGGTAAGGGCAGAGCGTTGATTGGACAGCACATCTAAAGAATGTGCTTTTGGCTGATGATGACTGTGGTGGGCTGAGTGGCGGCCTCCAAAAAGGTTAAGTTCATCCTACTTCCCTAAATGTGCTGATGTGTCTTGGAAGATATAATCAAGTTAAAGATCTCAAGATGGGATCATCTTGGATTAGGAGGGAATTTAAATCCAATGAAAAAGTCCCCAGAATACATCCCCAGAACAGACACAGAGAAGAGAGGGCCACAGAAGAGAAGCCGGTGCAGTCACGACCTTGGAAAGCCCAGGGTTGCTGCAGCCACCAGGTGCTGGGAGAGGCAAGGCCAGAGTCTTCCCTAGCACCTTTTGAAGGAGTATGACCCAGTCGACACCTTGATCGTAGACTTCTGGCCTGCAGAACTGTTAAACTTACCACCTAGCTTGTGTCACTCTTTATGCAGTCACAGGAAGTTAATATGCTGGGCACAAAGGGAAAAAGCACTCCTGGGACACACTCGGTACTTTGCTGAATGCCTGAATCAGCTTCTCAGAACACGAGTCGAGTCTGAATAAGCTTCGCGTCTTTCCACGTGGCATGGAATATCAGTAAGATAAGATGATATCTTCCCACCAAACAGAGGCTGCACAGAGTAGCCTCACATCCCTCTGTAGTCACAGCTCACATCGTAGGAGGTGAGACAGCAAGGCACCTTGGTCTCCACTCTGCAGACAAAAAAGGTGAGCCTCAGAAAGCTGCAGTGAGATGCTCACGTCCATTCAATTATCGGTGGTTGTGATGGGATTTTCAACTCAGATGTTCCACCTTCAACCCTACAAGCCCTCGTATTTTTATGATGAGGTTAGCACAACATAGATGCAGAAAATCAGCTCCTGCAAAACACTCAAATCCAAATAACATCGAAAGAGTGGGAATCCGAGATCCTCACCAGGAGGCCTCCGCAACACTTCCTGCTTATTTCACTGAAAATTATGTGGAGACCCCAAGATATGAAGGAGGCAGATTGGTAGAATCAAATATTTTCTGTGAGTAGGAAACAGTTTATCCTAAAGAAGTTAGTTTTTATTTTTTAAACAAACATTAATTACTTAACTAGCCCTTAAAACAAACCCTGAGTTAAGTATATACTTTGGTGTGAATATCTGAGTCTATTTGAGACCATGTCAACTTAAAAAGCTACAAAAGTCTTCCTATCCCAGTAGGAATTTATTCTTCTTGGGAAGTAATCTAAGGAAATAATTCCCAGAAGGAAAAAGCCATGTGCCTAAAGATGCCAAGTGCCGTATAATTTGAATTGTTGGTAACAATGGAAAATCCAAACAATATAAGGGCCCCAAAGCTGGGAGACAGCTGAATGAGAAGGGCCGCCAGCCAGTTGAGAAGCAGCACAGGCCAGGATGAGAAGGGAGCACCACGGCAGCAGCGGCACACGAGCCTGCCTGGGGCCGAGCCCTAGAAAAGGGAACGGTGCTCTTTATCAGTTCACACGTGCCACTGTCAAGTTTCATTTTGAATCCCGTGACTGTTATAATACTGTCTGTGCAGTCAATACAAATAATGAAAGAGATGGTTCTGGGCTCCTTTGAAGCAGAAATGGAATAGCAGAATGAAGCTCACATCCCAGGCCAGCACTGACTCCTTCCGTGAGCTCTCTATGGCTCAGTTTCTCATCTGTAAGATGGGGAGTGTCAGAGTCCCTACTCCAGAGAACTTCTGGAGGATTAAATGACTTCTTGCTTGCAAGGTTGTTGGCACAGTTCCTGGCATAGCCGTGCTCAAAATATGACAGGTTCTTTACCACCGCCATCATCCCAGTTGCCCCATTCTGCCTGACTTGCTAGTAATGTCCATAGTTTGACCCAAGATTTTTCCTGTGACTATCAAAAGTTGGTTGCATGAAGAGCAGCGTGCGGGAGATAGCCCCCAGCACTCAGGCCCAGCAGGATGTGACTATCTGGAGACCAACACTCTCTTCTCTCCCACCTCCCACACCTTCCAGGGAACAGTGCCAGGGATCCCGAGAGCAAAGGCCAGCAAGACCTACACGCCCAGCCAGAGGGAGCTCCTTGCACCACGAAACAGTGTTGATAAATCTCGTTGCAGCCACGCAGCGGAGGCATGAACAGCCCCCATAAGCCAGCGAGCTGTACCCCAGCGTCATGGAGCGAGTACAGGGAAGTGAGCGGGGACCACGGTAAGTGCTCGACACTCGCGTCTACTCTGACCACCATGACCCAGCGATAGTCAAGAGCATGATCCAGATGGGATTTTTCCAAGAAAGCAGAAATCGATTTTTATGTGAAATCTCCCAATTCATATGTTAGGCACTAATTCAAAAAAACATTTTTTTGGAAAAAAAAAAAAAATTGTGTAGCCCCAACCAAAATCCATCTGTGGACCAGATATGGCCTGTAGCCATCAACGTGCACACTCTGATATTTGCCAAATATTAAGTGGAATAAGCAACTCACGCATAGTTTATCCAGGATACTGAAGTACAATATGCATCTACCATGTGCTCATATAGTATTATAATATATAAACGGCCTACATGCACCGGTTTGGGTCGGTTTGTAACTGAGTGCGGGTATTTGGCCTACACAAATATTTACAATCTATTCAGAGTGGATACCCTTGAAAAGGGTAGGGATACTTGGGTTTTTTTCATTTTGTTTTGATTTTCACCTAGGTACGTGTTTCAAATTATCCACAAAGACTCTGTACTGCATAGTTAGCATGAGAAAAATAAAAGAGTCTTGTTTTTAAAAGACCATGCCAGAAATCAAAGAATGGCAGAGGCCTTATGAGAAAAACACCATGTGATATAAATAGAGTTTAGAACAGAGCAGCCACTGACCTGAATTTAAGTCCCACAAGAGCGTGCACTTGCTGTGGCATGTGGGAGATTTCATTTCTTATCTCTGAGCTTTTGGTTTCCTCAACTGCAAAGTTGGGACAGCAGGCTCCTTCCCCAGAGAGGGCACAGGAAGGTGGAAGGGCCAGGCTCAGAAGCCAGAGTGACAGGCGTTCCTCAGCTCTGCCACCAATCAGGTGTGTGACCTCAGACAAGAGATGCCACCTCTCTGTGCCTCAGGTTCTTCATGTGAAAATGAAACTAGTGACAATTCCTTCCCCAGGAAATGATTTCATGCTCAGAACAAGGCCCAGCCCATATCAAAGCCCTTGGTAAGCGTCAACAATTAACAATTATAATGATGTGCAAACTACAAGAGCCTTTAGAGAAAAAATGTTACTTATTAATATTGTAAGAATTTAGCGAGTTTTCCCATTTTCCTCTGCCATCTTTGCTTTAGTGCTATTAGTTTCCAACGTCCTCCCCAAGGGCTCTAGGGAGCTTGGCGGACACACAGTCCCAGGGACCAGAGCTTTAGGCACAGCAAAGCGGCACAGCTTCTGGAGGGACCAAGCACCCACCCCACCCACAGCCAGTGCGCACAACACAGGAGGCAAGTCCCCAGGCCTTTTCTCTCTTGATTTGTACACAATCCGAGCAGCTGAGCTGTCCGTTCTTCCAGCCCAGGGCAGAAGGGACAGAGGAGATCGGAAGACAGTGCTGTGCAAAGGACAAACAGGCAGACAGGAAATCAGAAGGAGGCAGTGACTTCCACCACATTCCAAAGGAGGGATTAAAATACTAAGTCCTTCCTTACTTAAAAAAGTCTCAGAGGTCTAGAACATTAACCTTAGAAGGCCTCATTCTTCAATTACAGGGAACTAACAGGATGCTTGCTGCCTCTTCTTATATTGGTGCAAAATAGTAAGGGCAAGTTTTAAATAAAATTTGCATAAAGCATCATAAATAAAGTCAACTAAGCTAGGTTTTCCTACCACATATCCTGGACTTGAGGTAAGGACCCAGGATCTCTGAGTGGCCACGTCTCTTCATCCAAGACTTTCCATTCGTAGAAAGAGGGCATGGGCCATGCAGATAGCACTGCATGGCTGTGGCTCCAAGAGAAGGCCTGAGGAAGCCACCCACAGCCAGGGGTGGCTTATTTTTTAGGGACAGAGTCTCACTCTGTCACCTAGGCTGGAGTGCACTGGCGTCATCATAGCTCACTGCAGCCTCTAACTCCTGGGCTCAGGCAATCCTCCTACCTCAGCCTCCCAGGAAGCTGGACCTATAGGCACTCACTGCCTTACCTGGCTAATTTTTCTTATTTTTTTGTAAAGATGAGGTCTCATTATGTTGCCCAAGCTAGCTTTGAACTCTTGGCCTCAAATGATCCATCACCTAGAGTGCTGGGATCACGGGGGTGAGCCACCATGCCAGGCCACAGGAGGGTCTTATGATGGCAGTGTGGCACCTCCACCTGCACATCTAGAGGCTCCCGGTGCCCTGGACCTTGTTCCACACTCTTAAGTGGCAGCTCAGTCCTCAAGGGGGCCCTTGGTTTCCCCAACCCTCAGGTCTCGCTCTCTCTCACCAGTTCTCAGAGGCAGCCCCTACTACCACTGCCCGGCCGCCCTCACCCTTCCTGCCTGCACAGTGCCCCCTACCCGCCTGGACACTGCCCTGTCTAGCTCCAGGGACACTAGGAGTGACTTTCCCGCTGTTCCCTGCTAATAGCCTTTGCCCCCTACAAGTTGTCAGGCCTCTGCACAGTTCCCTGCTCTGTGACTCAGCCTGAACCTGGTGGTGGCCACTATGGGCCACGCTCGCTGTCCCTTGCAGGGCTCTATCCATGCCTTGCAAGCCCACCTCAGACCCCTTCCTAACTGTCCCAGGCCCTTGGCTCAGGTCATAACTATTGTGAGTAGCCCTCTCTGCCCCATGAGCAAGGTTAGGGTGTCCTTGAGGTCAAGCCTCACCTGGTGACTCTAGGCCCCAACTGCCTGGTCATCTGTGTCCAGGACTGTGGCCAGTAGGGTTAGGATGGCCACAGGAGACAGGCTGATTTTAAAAATGGGAAAACTGGCCCAGGCAAGTTGGGGGAGGTGGGTCTGCCTGGTCACATGGAGAGTGGTAGCCCAGCAGGGAGACAGAACCTGCCTCTCCCTAGCCCACCATGGGCAGCAAAATTCACTTGGCACTCAGAGGCCATGAGGTGGCCACCACCCAACATGGGCACCACAGGCCATAGCTACAGCTCACTGAGGTGCTCTCAGCCCACACTTTCCTGTCCAACATATCGATAATGACCACAGCAGCTAGGCACCCCGCCTGGGCCAGCTGATCCCTCAACCAGGATCCTCTTACATTAGGCACCAGGATCCCCAGGCACCCCCTACAGACAGGTCCTCAATCAGTCCCACCAAGCTGAGACTCGGGCCACCTGTGGCTACTACTCCCAGCTCCATCTCCAAGTGGCCTGCATCACCCTGACCTCCTCTACCAGCTCAGGTTAGTCACTTTGCACCCAGGCGACGGCGGAGAGTCCCTCCAGTGGCAGGGAGGGATTAACCCTTTCTGATCCTATGTCAGACTTTTCTATTTATAAACAAAAATAAACACAAACACTTTAATTCTTTAATTAGGTTATACTTTCATGTAACCTAAAATAGATAATAAAATCATCAGGAGTTCATATTTATGTTTTTCTCTTTTGAAACTGTAGGATAATTGCAAGTAATCTACCAACCTCTTTCCTGCCCAAAATAATTAAGAGCTGGGGGCTATGTGGGTGACAGAAAAATTGGATTGGAAAGGATTAATTCTAGGTATGTCACACATACCACATAAAAACATACACACACCAGACAGAACACCACACCTCCCCCCAATCCCAGGAGCCCAGCACTTCTGACTGGGACGGGGAGACCCTGAGTGGTCTGAGACCTGCCTGCAGGCTGCACGTCAGAACCCCTGCTAGGTGTTGGGCACCTTGTCGCAGAGTCTCCACAATTCTAGAAGGCCCCAAGGGGAACTACAAAAAGGGCAGGCTCCGAACAGGGAGGGCTGCGCAGCAAGCCCAAGCCAAGGCTGCCCATCTCGTTCTTCTGTAAGGGAAGCTGGCTGGACAGGCCCGGAGCTCATCAACCGGCAGATAAGCCCCGTCCGCTCCCCTGGGGGAGGCAGGGCAAAGGCCCTTCTCCCAATGTAGAGATGAGGAAACCAAGGTTCAGGGACACAAACACCACACACCCCCCACGTGCGAAAAAGTCACACACCCGGGTTTGCTGGAAGGCTGGATGTTCTGGAAGGAAGGAGGGTCAGAGAAGAGACAAGGGGCAGAGACTGTGCCCTGAAGGAGGTCAGTGTCGGGGGTGTGGGAAGAGGCCAGGGTGAGGCCCACCTGGGATACCAGCAGGAACCAGACCTGGGAGGCTATCAGGTGATTCAGAAATGGGCCCCCTCACTGCGTGGAGAGAAACACCACAGAAAAGACACGGTCAGTGGGCAGAGGAGGCCAGGGCACAGGCTCCGCGTACCTGGGAACTCGGGACTCGGAGACCCCACAGGCCACCCCTCCCCTTCGAACCCATGGGGACCCCTCCTCAACCCCCCAGCCCCACACATGGTCGCTCCACCTCTCCCCAAAGTCCTTCCAGGGACAGGAAGCCCACCTCAGCCTCTCCCATCAGGCAGGCCGCACTTCAGAAAGCACTGCTTATTTCAAGCCAAAAAGAAACCCAGAAGCCACCCAAATGAATGCACTGCCCCTTCCATACAAAGAAGCCCTTGCGAGACCAATGGAAGGTCCCCATACTCTTTCTCCCCCTCCAGACCTCTTTCTCTGGTCCACGAGTACCACTCCTCAGGAGCCATGAAGACCCTTCCAGGTAACGAGCTCCTGTAACTCTCACACCCTCATCTGATTGCTGTGAGAGGCCAGTACTGTCATTACCTCCAGCTGGGGATGAAGACGCTGAGGCAAGACAGCAACCTGACCACCGTCAGGTGGCAGAAAAGGGCCAGGCTTAAGACTCAGACAAATGTGAATTCAATTCCCAGGTGGGTCATTGTGCCCTGGGCTGAGTTCTCTGAGCCTCAGTCTCCTCATCTGTAAAATGGGGACCTTTCAGGGTAACAAAGCTCCCAGACAGTCCATGCTCCACGAGTGCCAGCTCTTCCTGAGACAAGGCAAGTGAGTGCTCCTGCAGGTGTGTTTCCAGGCGGGTGGACATAAGCATTCTGCTTCCCAAAGTTGGGCCTAGAGGTTGTGTACAGTGAAAGAGCTCCACAGAGATGAGAGGGAAGAGGGGGATGAAGGTGACTCTGCTGGTACAGGGTCCAAGCCGGTGGCCTGGGAAATCTATCTCCCCAACAGGAGACCCAGCTGATCTTCAACGTGCTTCTCCAAGTGGAGAGAAAAATGACCAGAGGCACTGCCTGACCAGACCCCAGAGTAGGGTTCGGGGGCAGGGGGACCCACACGGCAGCCACGTGCCTCCTCCTCCCCATGTGCACTGCCCAGGCCCACTTCTGCCTCCCAGGGCCCCTCTGGAGTCCCTCCTGCCCCAGCCTGGCCACCTGCCGCCTGCCCCTGGCTGACTTCAGAAGTCTCTGTACCCTCCATGCTCCTCCTCCTCCCAGACACGCACCTGCAGCCACCAGAGCCCACCTCTTACAGCAAAAGATAGTCACCTCTACAGAGTGTCAGAACAGCAGCCACACCACAAGGACCCAGCCCACTGTGCCCATAGCCTTGGGGGAAGCCCTTGCCATCTCGCCCGGGTCTCTGGTCCCCCTGTGGCCTGCCCTGCTGAATCCTCAGCTCCTTCTACGCTATCCTATTCACCTGGGTCTCTAGTGTCAAAGTGCCTGGCAGGCGCTTAATACATCAAAGCCAAACTCAACGGGGTAAGAGATGGCATGTGGGTGGTCAAATTTATCAGCTGATGAGGGCACAGGCCTTAGGAGATCAGAAAGGCACTGATTCAGCTGACTGAACACCTGAGCCCATGATCTGTTCAGCACATTGTGGCACGCCTCCTGCAGGCCAGGTGTCATGCTGGGCACAGGGACCAGGATACAGAACAAGATCCGCCACGCCCTGCCCTCAGGAGCTTACAGCTGCTCTTGCCAAAAAAAAGCCTTCATCTCAGGCCCCTGCTCTTTCAATATCTCCACCCAGAAATCAGGAGGAAACTGTCCCTATGGATTGTAAACACAGCCACAGGGGTATAAGGAGATTTCTCCATGGACCACCACTCCTGTCCCTAGAAAAGTATTATAAGATCAAAACACCCCTTCCTGTTGCTGGCAGCCTCACCTGACATCTCACCTGTCATCCCCCAGTCACAGAATCAGCACTTTCACCTCTGAAGCTCAGGACTGTATGGAAGGTGTGGATGACACAGCAACCTCTGAGCACTGTGGGGACACTGCCTTGGGTCACTTCTCTCTCCTGGTCCTAACATGTCCATCTACACATGTCCCCAAAAAGTGAAGTACACCCAAGTTCAAGGAGAGGAGATGACTTTCAACTGGGCAGGCTCTGGAACACCTGGCCTCATGGCCAGCGACCCACAGACCCCAGGTCCAAACTCATCATGCCAGCTCCCAAATAATCAGAAACCTCCAACTGGGCCAATGCTAATTGGCCTAAGTAGTGACCTACCCCATACCCCTCTGGCAAAGTCCTATCCCATGAAGGAGCGGGGAGGAGGGAGGATATGGAGAGAAATGAGTCAAACTTTTAGTTTCTGGTCCAGCATATCTGGTCAAGCTTGGGAGCCATGATTCCTGTACACACGAGATAAGGTGAACCAAACATAAATGAAGAACTTTCCCTAAATTCATCAGAGAAGTAAGGTCATAGGGCAAACTGCTGCCCTAAAATCTGAAAGCAGATAGGCAGGTACAGAGAATCACAGCTTGCCAGAGCAGAAACCTCCATGGGAACCAGGTCTGGTCCCCTTACCAACAACAACAGGGTATAAGGCAGCGATGTTAGAATGATCCAACTGGAACTTTAAAATAACTATAATTAATATGCTAAAGGTGCTAATTGAACACGCAGACCACATATAAGCAGAGATGAAGAGTCTAAAAAAGGATAAAAAAATAAATGCCAGAAATCAAAAACAGTGTAATAAAAATGAAGAATGCCTTTGCTGGGCTCATTTGTAGACGGAACACAGCTGAAAAAAGAGTCAGTGAGCTTTAAGATAAGTCAACAGAATCTCCTAACTAAAAGGCAAAGGAAAAAAGACTTAACAAATAAAAATGAAGACCAAATATGCCAGAACTATGCAACAACCACAAAAGGTACAAACACATATAACAGGAATAACAGAAGGACAAGAGAGAGAAAAAGGAACTAAAGAAATATTTGAAGGAACAGTATCTGAGCGTTTCCCCAAATTAATCTTAGACACCAAACCCTGGATCTATGAAGTCAGAGAACACCAGGCAGGATAACACCCAAAACACCTGCACTTTGCAAATCATAGGAAAATAAAGATTTAAAAAACCATCAAAGTAGTAGCCACAGGGAAAAACACACCCATGGAGAAGCAGGGATAAGACCTACATTAGACTCCTTGAGAAACCGGGCAAGCAAGAAAAAGTATGGTGAAATATTTAAATTGAGGAGAGGGGAAAAAACCCACCAACCTAGAATTCGGTATCCTATAAAATTATCCTTCAAAACTGATGGAGAAATAAAAACTTTGTCAGACAAAAGAAAAAAAAAATTGAAAGAACGTATCACAGCTGCCTTGAAGCAAAGGTTGAAAGAAGTTCTTCTGAGAGAAAGAAAGGTGAAGGTCAGAAACTCAGACCTGCGTGAAGACAAGAAGAGCTTTAGAGAAGGAATGAGTGAAGGTAAAATCAAATCTTTTATTTGTCTTTAGTTTTTTTTGAGACAGAGTCTCACTGTGTGGCCCTGGGTACAGTGCTGTGGCGTCACAGCTCACAGCAACCTCAAACTCTCAGGCTTAAGCGATTCTCTTGCCTCAGCCTCCTTAGTAGCTGGGATTACAGGTGCCCGCCACAATGCTCGGCTATTTTTTTGTTGCAGTTGTCATTGTTGTTTAGCAGGCCCAGGCTGGGTTGGAACGTGCCAGCCTGGGTATATGTGGCCGGCGCCCTACCCACTGAGCTCTGGGCCCTGCCCTATTTGTCTTCTTCTTAATTGGTTTAACAGAACAGTCTGTTAAATAACGGAGCAATGTATTTGATGATCAAAGCTTATGGATAAGTTAATCAGTGATGATGGGTGGTAGAAGGAAGCAGGGGGCTTTGTCAGGAGCTACTTGAGCAGACATGGAGCCCTACGTTGTCATTTGAAAATAGACTTGGGGCGCGGCACCTGTGGCTCAAAGGAGTAGGGTGCCTGCCCCATATGCCGGAGGTGGTGGGTTCAAACCCAGCCCCTGCCAAAAAAAAAAAAGAAAGAAAGAAAAGAAAAAGGAAATAGACTTGGATAGACGGTAAACATATATTGCAAACTCTGGGTGACTACTAAAAAACGTTTGAAAAGAAATACAATTGATATGTTCAGAAAGGAGAGAAAATGGCAACATCTTAAAACCACAGAAAAGAGTGGAAGACAAGATAGAAACAAAGAAAAAGGGCCATGAATAGAAAATAGTCAAACTTTATCAAAAATAGCTTTAAACATCAATGATCTAAACATAATAAAAAGAGACCGTCAGAGGGGATCCAAAAACAAGACTTACCTTGCATTCCATGTTCTGTGCTACAAGAAAGCAGAGAGTATCAAGACTCACATACGGCCAGCCAACTTCTGCACGTTCGTAGTCAATTAAGGGAAATGAAAGTAAAAATTAATTCCCAGCCACTGTTAATCTCTCATTGTTGACACAATTTTTAAACTAAAACCAAAAAAGAAAATCCTACCCCTTCTGGATTCAAGAACTAAATTATTTGTAATAAATTTCAAGAAATAAGACAGAAATTTCATTATACAAATGATACTCAAGGAGCACATTAATGAAATAATGTGGTCCAACAGAACACAAAAGATCGGGATGATGAACCTGACTGAAAACCACAAAGAGATAGCCCATGCCAGTGAGAATCTTGAAGCTACCCAAGCCCCTGAGTATTTTATAAGTAGGACTCCACTCCAGCTCACTGCCATTGCCAGCATCTCCCTTTATAATGGGGATGGTGAATCTACTCACAGCCTCTTTCTCAGGCTTAGAAGACACAGGAATGTAAATATTTCACTTCCATATGAAAAAGGCTATAAAATCCACATGAAAAAAGCCAACAATCCCATATATCAATGGGCAAGAGACATGAATAGAACCTTCTCTAACGAAGACAGACGAATGCCTAACAAACATATGAAAAAATGTTCCTCATCCCTATCTATTAGAGAAATGCAAATCAAAACCACCCTGAGATACCATCTAACCCCAGCAAGAATGGCCCACATCACAAAATCTCAAAACTGCAGATGTTGGCGTGGATGTGGAGAGAAGGGAACACTTTTACACTGCTGGTGGGACTGCAAACTAGTACAACCTTTCTGGAAGGAAGTATGGAGAAACCTCAAAGCACTCAAGCTAGACCTCCCATTTGATCCTGCAGTCCCATTACTGGGCATCTACCCAGAAGGAAAGAAATCCTTTTATCATAAGGATACTTGTACTAGACTGTTTATTGCAGCTCAATTTACAATCGCCAAAATGTGGAAACAGCCTAAATGCCCACCAACCCAGGAATGGATTAACAAGCTGTGGTATATGTATACCATGGAATACTATTTAGCCATTAAAAAAAATGGAGACTTTACATCCTTTGTATTAACCTGGATGGAAGTGGAAGACATTATTCTTAGTAAAGCATCACAAGAATGGAGAAGCACGAATCCTATGTACTCAATCTTGATATGAGGACAATTAATGACAATTATGGTTATGGGGGGGGGAGGAAAAACAGAAAGAGGGATGGAGGGAGGGGGGTGGGGCCTTGGTGTGTGCCACACCTTCTGGGGGCAAGACATGATTGCAAGAGGGACTTTACCAAACAAATGCAATCAGTGTAAAAAAAAAAAAGGCTATAACATGTTATTTATACCTGAGAGAGAGAGGGAGAAAGGGAGAGTGACAGAGAGATAACAATGTTAAACCCAATTCCTTAAAAAACAAACAAAAAGTTTTCAAAGAAATTACTCCTTCCCTGCATGATAAAAGCAGATTCATTGACCCTCTGAAACTCCATTCCTTCCTTGGGTCTGTTTTCTAGCCATGATGTTAATGTCAGATGGTAGGTAGTGGGCAGGTGGTGGGGATTAGCGCTTAGAGCTCTGGGATAACGTTTCCCCTCAGCACTGGGTTCTCCTGGACCCTGCACCTCTGTGAGCACATTCCCCATGGTGTGCTCAGCAAATCCCCCATGTGTTTCCCTGTGTTTCCCAGATTCCCTTGCAGAAAGTAGGGGTCACGTGACTAAACCTGACCAATGACGTGTGAGCAACCATGACCCACGTACTTCTAGGATGAAGCAATTAAAAGCCCACATAACTCATTCTTTTCCTGGCTGCAGAGACCTTAGAAAGCTTCATGTTGAGACGGTAGAATGAGCAGATGGAGAGGGTGGGATCCCTGAGTCACCCACTAGATGAGAGCCCCAGTGCACCTGGGCCAAAGCAGGTGTGAGCTAGAACTGACCTTTGGGCCAGGGAAGCCGAGGCAGGTGAATTGCTGGAGCTCAGGGGTTCGAGATCAGTCTGAGCAGGAGTGAGACCCTATATCTACTAAAAATAGAAAAACTAGCTGGGGGTGGTGGTGCAGGCCTCTAGTCCCAGCTACATGAGAGGCTGAGGCAAGAGGATCACTTGAGCTCACGGAGGTTGCTGTGAGCTATGATGCCACAGCACTCTACCCAGGGCAACAGAGTGAGACTCTGTCTCAAAAAAATAAAAGAAAAAGTAGAACTGACCTTTGGGGTTCCTTTGTTACTGCAGCTCAGCCTCACCAAACCTGACTGATACTCTTGCTGAAACACCACTCCTGTCCTTTCCACCTACTCATCTTCTTCAAAATTCAGTTGGGCATCACTTCCTCGGGGACCCTTTCCCTGACACCACTTCCCACCCTCAGGTGGGTGGGGGCTGCTCCTGCACATCCACAGTCTCCTGAGCTTCCATTTCTCTCAGCACTGATTGTGCTGTGTTGGCACTACCTGTCCCCCCTGCCAGACCAGGAAACCCAGGATGGCCAGGCCCAAGTTTGCTGCAACCTCCCAAGACTTGTATCTCCCCAAAATTCCTATGTTGAAGCCTTAAGCCCCAGCACCTCAGAATGTAACTGCATTTGGAGACACAGTCTTTGCAGAGGTAATTTAGGTAAAATGGGGATCTTAGGGTGGAGCCCTCATAAGGACAGGAGATTGGGACACAGACGTACCAGAGGGGAGACTACGTGAGGACACAGAGAGAAGATGAGCCATGCAGAGACCTCTGGGGGAACCGGCCCTGCTGACACTTCCATCTCGGATTTCCAGCTGCCAGACTGTGAGCAAACACCTGTTTCAGCAGCCCAGGGCCTGGATCCTTGCTACAGCAGCCCTCACAGACTGAAGTGAATGACATCCTGCTTGGGCTGACTCACTCCAGGGATGGGCTCTCCCAGGCCCAGCCTGCCCGTGCTTGATAGAAAGCTTTCATGCACACAGCATTTTCCAGATTAACATAATCTAGTCCCCTTGTATCACTGCATCAACTGTCACAACCCACAGAAGTTGTTTAGCACCCCTGTTTTACATAAGAGAAAACAGAGGGGCTCTGAGAAGCACAGCCAACTGGACTTAAACCCAAACCTCCTAAGGCCTGTTCCACCGGCTCCTCCGCAAACCCTGCTCCCAACAGAGCATCTGGCTCCCACAGAACTTACTACCATCGTCTGACCACCTCTGCAGAGACTGGTGTCGCAGACGGTAAGAAATAGAGGGGCGGGGATGGGGGGGAGGGAAGTAAGTCATGAATGGAGGGCCCCTTCAACACATACCCATGTGTCTGACATCCAAATGCAGGCATCTGTCAACCCATATTTCAGTCTGCTCAAACCCAAATAACCATGAAAATATTTAAGCATGTTTAAAAAAAAAAAAAGCCCAGTGGTAATACTTCCCTCAGGATGATTAGGGACCTGTGACGAGATGTCTGCGATGTCTGCGAGCAACCTGTCTGTGAGCAATCTGCTTAACCTATCCGAGAGGGAGGGCTCACTCCCTGTGTGTTGTGTCTGAGACAGTGTAGGCATTAAGTGGCCAGCTCTTACCACTGGCCCTCATTCAGGTATCTTTTTCTTCCTCACTTTTCTTATTTTTAACAGTGTTGCACACTAGTGAAGAGCCAAACTGAGGTACAGAATCTAGAGTTCCAGAAAAAAAAAAAAATCCCTAAGACGTTCCTTGCCTTCACTTTGGCTGACCGATCATAAGCCCCATGCAGCGGGTACTGGCTGTACACAGAAAACCCTTTGAGAATGGCTCGCAGAAGGCAGTTACTGGTGACAGAGCTACCCATCATCTATGCAGAGCTTAAACAGAGTTTTGTGCTAAAACTTGACAAGTTTGTGGAATTTGACCAACTACTTCATTTTACAGATGAGGAAACTGAGGCTCAGAGCCAGGATTCACAGCCGAGATTCCAGCCATGCCTGTGAGGCACTGCAGCCTGCCCCCCCTCCTCGGTGACACGACTCGCATTCCACTCGGTGCCCCACAATTCACCTTCCCACCCCCATTTTTGCAGTAAGGAGCTGCCTGTCACTTTGCCCTGAGGACTTCCTACTGGGTGCCCTGACTGGACATGTGCTGGGCCAGGCCTGTCCTCTTGGTGCCAACACCCAGGGCTTGCACAGGCAGCAGGCTCAGCAGGCCTGCTGGAGCACAGTGGCTGGAAGACATCATGTGCTGCTGACTCCCTAACCAGGAGCCAACGGGGCTTAGATGGCACCGGCCACTCCTGTGTCTTCACTGGGATTCAAGAAATTTACAAGGCTCCAACTGTGGAACTTTAATTGCAATACCCTAACACGGTCGCTAAAAAGTCGTCTCACACCCGGGGAGACAGCAGACACATGCTAAGTAGGAACCCCCTTCAAGTCCTTCGCTCTGGGAAATGAGGAACTATGATTTGCTCAAACATTCCAGTGTTTGAGAGAGACGCTCTGTCTCAGTCTAGGCACGCTCTCAGCAGCCTATGGAAAGGACCCCAGTGTGGGACCAAATGGAGACCTAGGAATGACATTTCTACATGTCACTCGGGTTCCATCACTCATTCATCAGTCACAAGGCTTGACTTGGACATAAATGGGAAACAGGTGGTGGGGCAAGATGCCCACTTGCTGGGGCGCTATGGCCTACAGGGGGTGTGACCACAGCCCCTCCTCCCTGGCCGGCAGCTCAGGGTGGAGCCAGCCCTAGGACAGTGGCTCCCAACCCCCAGATCCTGGGGTGGCAGAGGTGGTAGCTCCTGGGATGCCAGCTCTGACATGTTGCTCTGGAGGGTCAATCCTACCCACTACTTTTAAAACAAAGAAACAGAAAACCAAGAAGTTTGCAGATGCTACCTACGGAGAGACACCTACACCCACTGGCAGAACTTCACATTCTAGAACCTCAGAACGGCTATCGAGTGGAGTCCTCTCAAGGGTCAGCTCTGGCCTGAGACTGAATCTGAATCTTGATTCTACCACTTGTTAGCTGTGTGTCCTGGGGGCAGGTGACTTGTCCTCTCTGGGCTTCTGTTTCCCCCACCTGAAAAGTGAGGAAAATGATAATACCTAATAGGGTCTCTGCAAGCACAGAATGAATGAGTTAACACAGACAGAGCAAGGCACAGGAGCTACTGAATGACATGTTTTTTACTACCCTGATTCCTGGGTCTACTGCAATGTATCTCCTAGTTATCCTCCATGGCCCCAGTCAAGTTGTAACTTGTTCCATATGACACCCTAGAAACACACAAATACCCCAGCACAGGTCAGCCCTGCCCGCCATTAAACCCCTCTGAAGCCTGGATGCCCCCTCCTCCAACTTCACCCTGCTTTAGGGGTTTCTCATGGGCTTCATAAAACTTCATTATCTGCAAGGCTTCCACCCCAGCTCCAAACAATTGAAAATTACAGCATCAAAATATTGCAATGAACATTAAAAAATGTTCTTTTTTTTATTTGTAATTTTATTTTATTTTATAATTATTTTTTTGAGACAGACTCTACTGTGTCACTGTGGGTAGAGTGCTGTAGTGTCATAGCTCACAGCAACCTCGAACTCTTATTTTTATTTTATTTTTTTATTGTTAAATAATAGCTGTGTACATTAGTACAATCAAGGGGTACAATGTGCTGGTTTCATATACAATCTGAAATATTCTCATCAAACTGTTCAACGTACCCTTCATGGCATTTTCTTAGTTATTATATGTAGATATTTGTATTCTGCATTTAGTAGGTTTCGCCTGTATCCATTCTAAATGCACCGTAGGTGTGGCCCCACCCATTAACCTCCCTTCACCCTAACCTCCCTCCTCCCTTCCCCTCCCTTGGCCCTTTCCCCATAGTCTTGTGCTATAGTTGGGTTATAGCCTTCATATGAAAGCTATAAATTAGCTTCATACTAGGGCTGAGTACATTGGATACTTTTTCTTCCATTCCTGAGATGCTTTGCTAAGAAGAATATGTTCCAGCTCCATCCATGTAAACATGAAAGAGGTAAACTCTCCATCTTTCTTTAAGGCTGCATAGTATTCCATGGTATACATGTACCACAATTTGCGAGTCCACTCGTGGGTCGATGGGCACTTGGGCTTCTTCCATGACTTAGCAATTATGAATTGGGCTGCAATAAACATTCTGGTACAGATGTCTGTGTTATATTGTGATTTTTGGTCTTCTGGGTATAAACCTAGTGAAGGAATTATAGGATCGAATGGCAGGTCTATTTTTAGGTCTCTAAGTATTCTCCCAACATCCTTCCAGAAGGAACGTATTAGTGTGCATTCCCACCAGCAGTGTAGAAGTGTGCCCTTTCCTCCACATCCACGCCAACATCTCTGGTTTTGGGATTTTGTTATGTGGGCTACTCTTACTGGGGTTAGGTGATATCTCAAAGTAGTTTTGATTTGCATTTCTCTGATGATTAAGGATGATGAGCTTTTTTTCATGTGTTTGTAGATTGTGCACCTGTCTTCTTTAGAGAAGTTTCTCTTCAAGTCCCTTGCCCACCCTGAGATGGGATCACTTGTTCTTTTCTTGCTAATACATTTGAGTTCTCTGTGGATTCTGGTTATTAAACCTTTATCGGAGGTATAACCTGCAAATATTTTCTCCCATTCTGAGGGCTGTCTGCTTGCTTTACTTACTATGTTCTTGGCTGTACAGAAGCTTTTTAGTTTGACCAGGTCCCAATAATGTATTCATGATACTGCTTCAATTGCCTGGGGAGTCCTCCTCATAAAATATTCACCCAGGCCGATTCCTTCAAGAGTTTTCCCTGCACTTTCTTCAAGTATTTTTATAGTTTCATGTCTTAAGTTTAAATCTTTTATCCAGTGAGAGTCTATCTTAGTTAATGGTGAAAGGTGTGGGTCCAGTTTCAGTCTTTTACAGGTTGCCAGCCAGTTCACCCAGCACCATTTGTTAAATAGGGAATCTTTTCCCCACTGAATGTTTTTAATTGGCTTGTCAAAGATCAAATAACGGTAAGTAGCTGGATTCATCTCTTGGTTCTCTTTTCTGGTCCAGACATCTACTTCTCTGTTTTTGTGCCAGTACCATGCTGTTTTGATCACTATCACTTTATAGTACAGTCTCAGGTCTGGTAGTGTGATTCCTCCTGCTTTGTTTTTATTGCTGAGTAATGTTTTGGCTATTCGAGGTTTTTTCTTATTCCATATAAAATGAAGTATTATTTTTTCAAGATCTTTAAAATATGACAATGGAGCTTTTATAGGAATTGCATTAAAATTATATATTGCTTTGGGTAGTATAGACATTTTAACAATGTTGATTCTTCCCAGTCATGAGCATGGTATGTTTTTCCATTTGTTAACATCTTCAGCTATTTCTTTTCTTAAAGTTTCACAGTTCTCTTTATAGAGATCTTTCACATCCTTTGTTAGATAAACTCCCAAATATTTCATCTTCTTTGGCACTACTGTGAAAGGAATAGAGTCCTTAACTGTTTTTTTCGGGTTAGCTGTTGTTAGTATATATAAAGGCTACTGATTTATGGGTGTTGATTTTGTAGCCTGAGACATTGCTGTATTCCTTGATCACTTCTAAAAGTTGTGTAGTAGAATCCCTAGTGTTTTCCAGATATACAATCATATCATCTGCGAAGAGTGAAAGTTTGATCTCTTCTGATCCTATGCGGATGCCCTTGATCGCCTTTTTTTCCCTAATTGCGATAGCTAAAACTTCCATGACAATGTTAAAGAGCAATGGAGACAATGGGCAACCTTGCCTGGTTCCTGATCTAAGTGGAAATGATTTCAATTTAATTCTATTCAATATGATATTGGCTGTGAGTTTGCTGTAGATGGCCTCTATTAGTTTAAGAAATGTCCCTTCTATAGCAATTTTCTTAAGTGTTCTGATCATGAAGGGATGCTGGATATTATCTAAAGCTTTTTCTGCGTCAATTGAGAGAATCATATGGTCTTTATTTTTTAGTTCGTTTATGTGCTGAATTATATTTATAGATTTACGTATATTGAACCAGCCTTGAGACCCTGGGATAAATCCCACATACTTTTTTTGATGTGTTGTTGGATTCTGTTTGTTAGGATCTTATTGAGCATTTTTGCATCAATATTCATTAGTGATATTGGTCTGTAATTTTCTTTTCTTGTTGGGTCTTTCCCAGGTTTGGGGATCAAGATGATGTTTGCTTCATAGAATGTGTTGGGTAATATTCCTTCTTTTTCTATATTTTGGAAGAGTTTTAGTAATATAGGTACTAGTTCTTCTTTAAAGGTTTGGTAGAATTCTGACGTAAAGCCATCTGGTCCTGGGCTTTTCTTTTTAGGGAGATTTTGTATAGTTGATGCTATTTCAGAACTTGATATCAGCCTGTTCAACATTTCCACTTCGTTCTGGCTAAGTCTTGGTAGGTGGCATACTTCCAGGTATTGGTCGATTTCTTTCAGATTTTCATATTTCTGAGAATAGAGTTTCTTGTAGTATTCGTTAAGGATTTTTTGAATTTCTGAGGGGTCTGTTGTTATTTCATTGTTACCATTTCTGATTGATGAAATTAGAGATTTTACTCTTTGTTTCCTGGTTAGGTTGGCCAAAGGTTTATCTATTTTATTGATCTTTTCAAAAAACCAACTTTTGGATTTATTGATCTGTTGTATAATTCTTTTCTTTTCAATTTCATTGAATTCTGCTCTGATTTTGGTTATTTCTTTTCTTCTGCTGGGTTTAGGGTTGGAATGTTCTTCCTTCTCCAGTTTCTTGAGATGTCCCATTAAGTTATTAACTTCCTCTCTTTCCGTTTTCTTGAGGGAGGCTTGTAGTGCTATAAATTTCCTTCTTAGGACTGCATTTGCAGTGTCCCAGAGGTTCTGATAATTCGTGTCTTGATTGTTGTTTTGTTTCAAAAATTGGGGGATTTCCTTTTTAATTTCATCTATAACCCATCTATCCTTCAGCATTAAGATTGTTTAGCTTCCATATTTTTGTATGGGTATGCAGATTCCTGTTGTTATTGAGTTCAACTTTTATTCCATGATGGTCTGAGAAGATGCAAGGAATAATTTCTATTTTTTTTAATTTTCTGAGGTTAGATTTGTGGCTTAGGATGTGGTCGATTGTGGAGTATGTTCCATGGGCTGATGAGAAGAATGTGTATTCAGTTTTGTTGGATGACATGTTCTGTAGATGTCTGTTAAGTCCAGATGTTGAATGGTTAAGTTTAAATCTAAAATTTCTTTGCTTAGCTTCTTTTTGGAGGATCTATCCAGCAATGCTAAAGGGTGTTAAAATCTCCAACTACTATAGAACTGGAGGAAATCAAGTTGCTCGTGTCTGTTAGAGTTTCTCTTATAAATTTAGGTTCATTCTGGTTGGGTGCATAAATATTAATAATTGAAATCTCATCATATTGAGTATTACCTTTAACAAATACGAAGTGTCCATCCTTATCCTTCCTTATTTTGGTTGGTTTAAAGCCTATTGTGTCTGTGAATAGGATTGCAATGCCTGCTTTTTTCTGCTTTCCATTTGCCTGGAGTATAGATGACCATCCCTTCACCTTGAGTCTGTATTTGTCTTTTACTGTAAGATGAGATCCTTGTATGCAGCAGATATCTGGCTTGAGTTTTTGTGTCCAATCAGCCAACCTGTGCCTCTTTAGAGGATAATTTAAACCATTCACATTAATTGAGAATATTGATAAGCCTTTCAAGAGTCCAGTGGACATTTTTAATCCTTTTGCGACTGTGGGAGTTGGAATTTGATCAAAATTTTCTGGGTGGGTTTACTTTTGTGGTGGAGGATTACACTGGTCTTTATGGAGGATGGGTTTGAGAATATCCTGGAGAGCTGGTTTAGTTATGGCAAATTTCTTCAACATGTGAATGTCATTAAAGTATTTAATTTCTCCATCATAAATGAAACTCAGTTTAGCTGGGTACAGGATCCTGGGTTGAAAGTTATTTTGTTTTAGGAGATTTAAAGTCGATGACCATCCTCTTCTAGCTTGAAAGGTTTCAGGGCAGAGAGATCTTAAGTTATTCTAATATTCTCCCCCTTGTAGGTGATGGTTTTCTTTCGTCTGGCTGCTTTCAGAATTTTCTCCTTCATATTAACTTTAGTGAAATTGGTTATGATGTGTCTGGGGGTTGTCTTATTCGAGTTGAGTATGCTGGAGTTCTGCTATCTGAATTTCAGAATCTCTTGGCATGTCTGGAAAGTTCTCCTTCATAATCTCATGGAGAAGAGACTCTGTGCCTTGTGAAGCCACTTCATTGCTTTCGGGGATCCCTATAAGATGAATATTGGTTTTCTTAGAATTTTCCCAGAGCTCTCTGAGAGAGTGATCTGTTTTTGCCCTCCATTTCTCTTCCTCTTTGAGAGTTTGGGAGTGTTCGAAAGCTTTGTCTTCAATGTCGGAAATCCTTTCTTCTGCTTGCTCCATTCTATTACTGAGGGATTCTACTGTGTTTCTCAGATCTTTGAGGGCTGCAACTTCTTGTCTCAGTGTGTCAAAATCTTTGGTCATTTGGTCTTTGAATTCATGGAATTCTTGAGATATCTTTTGGGTTACTGCTTGGAATTCTAATTCAATCTTATTTGCTATCCAGATCTGAATTCAATTTCTGACATCTCCGCTATTTGTTTGTGCATGGGATCTTGTGCTGTGTCTGCTTTGTTGTTCCTTGGGGGAGTTGATCTACTCTGATTATTCATATTGCCAGAGTTTTTCTGTTGATTTCACCTCATGACTGTTTTTCACTGTTGCCTCTGGCCCTCCTCTGAGTTGGGGAGGTATCTCTCCAAGATTAGACTGCAGCGGGATCACTCTATTGTTGCTGGATCTTTGTACGGAGTGACTCTGTGTAGTTCCTCTGGGGCTGCCTGAGCCAGGGAATTCTGGTTGTGGAAGCAGCTCTGGAGTGTGACACACCCGGATCCAGCAACAGGGTGGGGGGTGGTGCACATGGTTCTTGGAGTGCCAGGCGCCCAGTGACTTTGGCACAGAGAGCCCAAGGCTCCAGCAGTCTCTGGCCAGGAAAAGGGCTCCCCGCAGAGGCAGGGAGGGCTCTGGAGGGCATGCAGCTACCAGAGTCCCTGGTCAGATGAACGGGCCAGTGTGGAGGCAGGGAGGGTACAAGAGGGAGGATGTGGGGTTGAGTGGCTCCCGCAATTCCTGGTCAGGGCATGCAGAGGCCCAGCAGGCGCGGGTCATGGGTTGGGGGTCGCAGTGCAGCTCTTACCGAGGTCCGGGCAGGCGCCGATCACAGTTGTGGTGCAGTACTTACGGAGGTCTGGGTGGCACAGCTCTTACGGAATTCCAGGCAGGTGCCGATAGCCTATCTTGGTTCCTTAGTTATGACAAATGCTCCATGGTCATTAAGATACTGGCGGGAAATTGGCTGAGGATATGACAACTCTGTGTATTGTACTGTCTTCACCACTTTTCTCTAAGTCTGTAGTCAAAGATGCTTGGGAGGCTGAGACAGGAGGATCACTTGAGCACAGGAGTTTGAGCTTGCAGTGAGCTATGATGATGCCAATGCACTCCAGCCTGAGCAACAGATCAAGACCCTGTCTCATATTCCCCAGACTCCAGGAGTAGGTGGCCGGACTTCCACCGCTACGCATCATGGGCTCTCAGTCAAAGGGGCGTACTGGATGGTGACACCTTTGCTTGCCCAGTCACTGTGTAGGCTGGAAGTGTATAGAGGGCATCACCCACTTTCAGCCCCTACATGACCACACCTGCCGAGCCCCATGCCTTGCGCCAGCGTTTGAAGAAACGCTGCGTGGTGAAAAATGTTCTTGATATAGTTAAGCTGTTATTGTTCTGGTTAACATTGTTATGCTGCCCCAGATTCCTATGCTAATATCCTAATCTCCAGTCCTCACACCATGACCTCTGTGGAGACATGGTCTTTACAGAGGTGATCACATTAAAATGAAGTCATCAGGTGAGCCTTAATCTAATGAGGCCACTACCCCAACAAGGAGAACTCCAGACACAGGCCTGTACACAGAGGAACTCCATGTGGAGATGAAGGCAGAGCTCAGGGTGATGCTTCTCCAAGCCAAGGAACACTAAGTGGTTGGGCGGAGAAAACCACCAGAAGGTCTGGACAGAGTCTACCTCACAGCCTCAGAAGGATCAACCCTGCTGACACCTTGATCTTGGACTGCCCACCTCCAATTTGTGGAGACAATGCATTTCTGTTGTTCAAGCCACCCGGTCCACGGCACAGCTGCCTTAGAAAATGAATACATTTATTAGGTAATGAGAACAGCTATCAAATACTGTCCCAAGTCTTTTGGGACACATTTCATATGTTCAAATAAAGAGAAAAAGCCACACAGCAGCAGAACAAATGTTAATAACAGTTCTCCAGTTGGGCATCTCAGTTGTTCCCTATTTTTCTTTTATCCTTTATTTTGGGGGAGGAAATTTTATCAACAATTGTGTGAGACACATCCCTCTATGTAAGTCACAGTGCACAGCTGGCAGGGGGCTTCCCGTGACCCCCACGTGGAGCGGCTGGCCGAACACGGAGCATTGACAAACTGCCCCTGAAAAGCCGTCCCCAGGGACTTCCCTAGGACTGTGTGCTGGGGGCCTGCTGGGCCAACACCAGGTGTCACAGATTCTGTCTCCCTTGGCTGGTGTAAGACTCCTTCCAATGTGGATTGAGTCTTTCTGCAGGAATGTCCACCTTCAGGGATAACACTAGAACCCAACAGAAGAACCCCTTTGTGTGCCTCTGTCCCCACTACTCCTGGACAGGTAGAGAAATAAGTGGCTTTCACTATTCTCTTTGTCTTGCTAAGACACTTTCCATAATGAAAATGTAATATTTTCACCTGGAAAAGGGATTGAAAATTATTCCAGACAACTTAGCAGAATAGTATTTCTCTCATCTGGTGGTATCCTTTGGACAGCAAGAAAGAGGTAATTAAATAAGCAATTGCAATAAAGATAATTACTGCCCTAAAGTCAACCACAAGTGCCTGCTGGGACTTGTCTGTCCTCAGTACAGTGCCAGGCATATGGTGGGCACTCAGAAAGAGTGGGCTCCTTCTCCCACCCTTTACAGAATCAGAAACATGGGTTCAAAGAGGGAAAAGCATTTTCACAAGACCCCACACTGAGTGATGGCAGAGCCAGGCCTATGGTGCCAGGTGTCTGGGACCACTAACCTTGGCACCCAGCATGGGCCCCATGCCTGGCACTCACAGGGGGCATATAGGAGGGAAGAGCCACCCCCTTTGTCAGTCATGACCATCCTATTTGTATCATGTACAATGAGAAGCCACACCAGAAGCAGTAGACAAACTCTTCTTGAGTTGGGGGCTTTACAAAACACACGCTAACTACATTCCTTTTTACCCTTCCAAAAAATCAGGGCAACCGCACCTACCTTCCCAATGCCTGGCCCACGAATGCCCCTGTTCCTCTGCTCCTGAATCCTGGAGATTCTCCTTCCTTTTAAATTGCTGGACATTTCCATAGCCTTTATCTGCAGAAGCCCAGTAGAGAAATGCAAGAGCTATTTCTGCATCAAATGGAAAGCCCATCCACTGCCCAGATCTGAAGCTGAGGATGGCTCTAGTCACTGGAGCACCTTCACGGACCTTCCTGGCCACTAGGCAGCCTGGGAGAGCCAGTGTTCCTCATGTCAGCCTGAGGCTCTGGGGAGAGTCAGCACTCGTGGAGGGTGGGCGCTAATGCTTCCTGAGGGTATTAACTTTTTCCCCTTCATTTTAAAAATCACATATTCTCCACGATAGAAACTCGGGAGAAGACAGAAAAGGAAAAGCAAGAGAGAAAGAAACTTGTCTTCCCACCCTCAGGATTTCAATGACTTCCTTCCAGGCCATTTTTCTAGGTATCCTTTTACTTATTTTGCAAACCCATCTGTCTATTAATCATTTCTAGCTTGTCTTTTGCACTTCTCATCATAAAATAAGCATTTTCCAAAATACTCTCAAGAGCAGTAGGTGCCATACTACCTCATTCAGTCCCACATTGGGGACATTTTAGTTCTTTCTGGTAATTTTGTACATATTTAGAATTTTCCCGATTCCCTTCCCAGGAGGGCTTGCTGGGGCCTTGTACCATTTATGCCCACACAGGCAGGAGGGGAGGGAGCCAGACTGGGGGCTCTGCACTTTAAGGGCAGTTTTCCAGGTGCCGTCTTCCCTGAATCTGGACTTTCTAAGTGACTTCTTTGTACCTTCAGCCATATGGACTTATCTTGCAATAAAAGATCTAAGTACACTCAGCAATATGAAAAGGTTATGAATTCAAGGTGTTGCTTATGGTAAAGGAGGTTTCGCTTCCAGATCTCAGATTTGGCTGAAGAGGTCGTGAAGCCCCACGTCTGCTCATAAAGCTCTCAGAATGCATCCAACGGAAGTTTGGGTGGTGTGTTCTGCAGATGCTGCCGGGCATCAGGTGTGGGGTGAGTGCTTTACGTGTTAGCTTATCTAGCGCTCACAGATGAGTTTTTTCTGATTGTTTCTGCTGTGCAGACGGGAGCTGAGGCTCAGAGAAGTTGAGGGATTTGCTTGTACTCCATAAATGCATTAGTGTACACAGTTATGATTTAATAAAGAAAAAATGAAATGCAACTGCCATCAACTCCTCTTTGGGGCCGTCTCTGAGACTAGAATGCTAAGAGCCACCGTGGTATCCCCTCCAGCACCAGCACGCAGGTCCAAAGCAGGACAAGAGGCAGGCCTGCTAGATGTGGCTCAGGGCCCACCGGGCCTCTTTTAGTTCTGCCTATCGCCCCTGGATGATTTTTCTATAACTTTCAGTTAATTTAGGCACTTTCTCTAGAACAACAGTTCTCTGACAGTGGTCCTTTGACCAACAGCAGCAGCAGCACCACTGAAAGCTGGTTAGGACTTAAAATTCTCTGCCCCAACAGGACCTGCTGACTCAGAATCTGGGGGTGGGTGCAGTCATGACGCTTTAACAAGGCCTGCAGGTGATCTGAGGTACTGCTCCAGAACCAAGTTTTCTCTTTAAATACAGAAGAAAAAGAACATCCTCACAGCCTTTTCTCTCTGGTCAGCAGAGAAGACAAAGCCTGGGGGACCTGGGCTGGGCAAGGCTGCCAGGGCTGCTGCCTGTGGGGCAGTACCTTCCCTTCTCCTCAGCCTGGCCATCTGGAGCAGGGGGTCACAGCACCAGCCTTACAGGCAGGCCAGGAGACTAAAGGGGGAAGACTGATCAGGCCCAGCACAGAGCCTGCAATGGAGAGCAGGAACTGCGTTAGGAAAGCCCAAGAGGTCCGCTTTGAACAAAACACAGGCCCCTCTTTAATAAGCTGCAAATATCATATAAATCAGTCTTTAAAAAGCCTTGTCAATTATTCCTTTCCAACTCAGGTAAAACTCAAGTAATGACACAACAAAAAGTTGAACACTGTAATATATTAAACATACTTAACACCTAGATGTGAAGAAAAGCTCAGGCCTAGATGGATGGCTTCATAGATGAATCTACCAAATGTTTAAAGAAGGATCGATACCAACATAAATGTAAAAATCTTCAACAAGAAACTATAAAACCAAATGCTGCAACATATAACGATATATCATGACCACATGGGATTTATCCCAGGAATGCAAAGTTGGTTTAAGATACGAAAATCAATCCACGTACTATACCACATTAACAGAATAAAGGAGAAAACCTCACAATTACGTCGATAGGTGCAGAAAAGGTATGTGACAAAATCCAACAGCCTTTCATGATGAAAACACTCAACCAACCAGGAATGAATAAAAGGGACTTCCTCCACCCAATAAAGGGCTTCTACGTCAAATCCACAGCTAACATCATACTCACTGGTGAAAAGCTGGAAGTTTTCCCCCTAAGATAGGGAAAAAGTTAAGGATGTCCATTTTCACCAGTTCTGTTCAACACTGGACCCGAGGTTTTAGCCAGAGCAACAAGGCAAGAAAATGAAATAAAAGATATTCAGATCGGAAAAAAAAGAAGTAAAACTATCTCTGTTTCCAGATGACATGATCCTGTATACAGAAAACCCTAAGGAATCTACTAAAAGAAAATAAACTATTAGAACTAATTAACAAGGTCAGCAATGTGGCAGGACAAGGTTAGTATATAGAAATGAATCATCCTTGTATACAGTGGCAATGAGCAACATGAAAATGAAATTAAGAAAATACCCAGACACAATCAAGAGCATGAAGTACTTTTCTGCAGCCCCACTGGCCCAGCATGACCATTAACAACTCATCATAAAAACAGCCACAATAGCACAAGTGCCTGCCCCAGGCAAGGCCCTGAGGCTCTCTCCACGCAGCAGCTCCGTCAACATTTGTGGCAACCCTGCAAATGGTGTTTTCCCATTCGACAGATGAAGAATATATGGTTCAGAGAAGTGAAGTAACTTGCCCAAAGTCACAGCACGGGCCCTGTGAGGAGGCACTGAGATTTGAACTCAGGTGGTCTGATTCCAACTCCCATACCCTGTTCCGGCACTATACCACTATCACATCTACAGTGGTTCTCAGCCTGCCTGCGTGTCAGGATCCCCTAGGGTGCCTACACAGAACTACCACACGGCCCAGCAATTCCACTTCTGGGTACATACCCCAAA
This sequence comes from Nycticebus coucang, assembly GCF_027406575.1. Classification (NCBI taxonomy): domain Eukaryota; kingdom Metazoa; phylum Chordata; class Mammalia; order Primates; family Lorisidae; genus Nycticebus; species Nycticebus coucang. The sequence continues at coordinate 87,980,582 of NC_069796.1, read as the reverse complement.
GACCTGAAAGCAGGGTCTTGTATACACGCATCCACAGAAGCATTATTCCCAATAGCCAAGAAGTGGAAACAACCTGTATTAGCTTGCTAAGGCTGCCATGACAAGTAACATGCACAGGATGGCTTAAACAACAGAATGTGTTTTCTCAAAATTCTGGAGGCTGGAAGTCTAAGATCATGACACTGGCAAGGCTGGTTCCTGCTGAGGCATCTCTCTCAGTGTGCTGGCGTTTCTCTTTTCTACTCACAGCAGTTACGATACAGAAGGAAAAAAAAAAAATCTGCCCAGCATTTTTCTTTCTGGTCAGCAAAGAAGACCAGGCCTGTGGGACCTGGGCTGGGCAAGGTCCTTGGCTTGTGCATGCCACCTCCTCCCTGTGTCCTCACACGGTCGTCCTTTTGCACACGTCTGTGTCCTAATCTCCTCTTCTCATAATGACACCAAGTCATATTAGATCAGGTCTCACCTCAATGGCCTTATGAAAGCTCATTTACCTCTGTAAAGACCCTCCCTCCAAATACAGGGACAGTCTGAAGTCCTGCATGTCAGGGCTTCTGCATGTGAATTTTGGAGGGACACAATTCCACCCACGACACAATGCAAGTGTCCATCAGTAGATGACAAAGGCAATGTGACAAACACATACAAAGGAATATTATTCAGCTTTAAAAAGGAAGGGAATGCTGACCCATGCTACAGTAACATGGATGGAACAAAGACATTATACTAAGTGAAAAAAGCCAGTCACAAAAGACAAATTAGTCAAACTCCCAGAGGCAGAAAGCAGAACGGTGGTTGCCCGCGAGAATGACGAGTGGTTTGACACATTCAGTCTTTCGGTTTTGCAAGATGAGAAGGTCCTGCAGGTGGAAGGTGGTGAGGCCGCACAGCAAGGGGAGTGGACTTGCTACTGAGCTGCACTCTTCTTTTTTTGCAGTTTTTGGTCAGGGCTAGGTTTGAACCCACGACCTCTGGTATATGGGGCCAGCGCCCTACTCCTTTGAGCCACAGGCGCCGCCTGAGCACTCTTGAACATGATTCAGATGGCCAGTTTGATACTATATGTATCGTGCCACAGTTGAAAAAAACCTGAGAGGATCTGGTGTAACTGAGCCAGAGGGGCAGAGAAGGTGGTATTTTTCTAAAGCAGCCGAGGTGATTTCGCTACTGGAGCAGAATTTGAACCCAGATCTGAGGACTCCAAAGTCCTCATTCGCCACATATACTTGAAGTGACATAAGGAAATGACATAAGAAACTTCTCCAACTCATTAAGTCATGGATTGAGAATTTTTATTTTTTTTTTAAGGCAAGAAAGAAACAAAGTTTACTGAGGAAGAGAAAGATAGGCTTATAGAATAAGAAAGCTTACAAAGCAGGATACATTCATCATAGAGAACAAGTAGGCAAAGAGGCTGCATGGGAATTTTCAACAGATCAACTCTTGAAACTCAAGTCACTTAAGTACTTAACTCAGTTTTTTTTTTTAAGGCACACATCAATAAAAAAGAAATGAGGAGTGACTGTCCACATAGAATATATTTGGGCTAATCACAGACACTGGAAGGTCTATCTGGGCAGTGCCCTGGGGAGTCAGTCGCTGAGGCAAAGCTGGGCTCACAATGGCAGCTTGTCTGTTCCTGGGCCCTGATGGCCTCAGCTATATTCCATGTGGTCTTTAAGACCATATTACTGTGTCATCCCTATGACTGAATGGCTTCAAATGGTCCCCAGGGCATAGGGTCCAGCTCAAACTTGTTGGCTTGGCAACCAAAACTCTAATCAACTGTATCCAAGCTCCAAACACTCACTGCCCTCCCTGAGCCCACAGCAACTCACAGGCCCACCCGGGCATAGCTCTGCCTCCCCACCTCCCTATGTCTGGGGGGCCTGGCCTCGGTTTGGGTCTTGTTTTCTCCCCTCACAAGTCTTCTCCTGCAGAAGTGGCTGTCATCTGCTTCAGAGCACCCACGACGCTTGTACATCCCTCAACCATGGCTGCCCTGGCCATGCTGGGCTGGCATCATAGGGACTTACTCCCATCCAGTCGTCCATCCATTTAGAAAATGCTTATTGAGCCTCTCCTCTGTCCTGGACGCTATTCTCAGCACTGGGAACACAAAAGAGGCAGAGATCCCTGTGCACCTCGAGCTTACATTCTCTGAACTCCTTCCTCGGGAGCAAAGACCTTGTCTTAGACATTTGTGCACTCCTGGTACCCAGCACAGTGTCTGGTACTAAGTAGGTTTTCAGAGACTAGTAAGTGAAGGAATGAAAATTAGTCATGACCTCTGTTGCCAGATAGCTTTCTGCAGATGTTGTAGGAGGGATGTACTTGCTAACTGAAAGCCAAGTTGAATGCCAGCTAACATGTACCATGATGGCTATGGAGCATCTGTTTCAGACCAAAAGCAGAGCAATGACATTTCCCAGTGAGCCATCCTGAGAGCAATTTACTTACAGTCCTGGACGCTGGCTCAACTCAGATTTTCCCAGTGCAGAGGAGAAGCCATTTTGCATCTTTTTCTCCTAAGCAAATGAGGATTTCAAGCCTCAGCTTCTGGACTCCAGGAAACGTGTACAAACTGCTTTGCAGCACACAGGATACCACTCAGAATCCAAATGCTTTCTGTGGGCACAGACTCCACATAGGGCGAGTCCACCTTTCAAGATGACAGGAGCTGACTTCTTTCACTTTCTCACGCAGTTCAGTTCACCAGCATTTCCTTCCTCGGTGCCAAACAGGCCACAGGAAACAGGAACAGAGGGAGGGAGGCTGCCCCTGAGGCTGCAGGAGCTCCAGCAAACGGCAGGCTTGAGTTTCTTGTTTATTTTCCACTTGTTTGTCATTGTCCATCCCACTCCACCTACATGCCCGCCTGGCAACACAAAAGGACAGGGGGCCCAGGCAGCCACGCCCCTCATCTGCTGAGATGCCCAGTGTCCTCAGGCCTGAATGATGGCCGTGCGCAGACGTGGAGGAAGAAGATGGGGTTCTTCCATATAGGGCAGGGGCTGAGTGAGCCGAAAGCAGGGGAGGAGGAGGACGCCCAGGTTTCTGACACAGGTGGCAGGTGGTGCAGCAAGGTGCTTTGCATTTGCACCCAGAGAGCAGGAGTTGATGAATTCCCAGAGGCCATGTAGCTGGCCCCAAAACATACACCCAGGAAACAACGGCCCTGGATTTGTACTCTATCTGATGTCAGCTGTGTCCGTACAGAGGGACCGCTGAAGTTGGACAGTGGGTCAGGACTGAGCCAACTGCTTTATTGTATCTTTTTTTTGAGAAAGAGTCTCACTATGTCACCTTCGATAGAGTGCCGTGGTGTCACAGCTCACAGCCACCTCAAACTCTCAAACTCTTAGTCTTAAGCGATTCTCTTGCCTCAGCCTCCCAAGTAGCTGGGCCTACAGGCGCCCGCCACAACGCCCAGCTATTTTTGGTTGTAGTTATCATTGTTGTTTTAGCAGGCCTGGGCTGGGCTGGAACCCGCCAACCTTGGTGTATGTGGCCGGTGCCCTCCTCACTGAGCTACAGGCACCGACCCTATCGTATCATTTTTTAATAAGTGTTTTTAATTACTTAAAATTAACTAAAATTAAATAAATTAAGTAATTTTAGTGTAAGTAAAATCATGCTAATCAACGAAAAAACTTGAGAGGTTCAGAAGGGAAGACAAAATTAATTTCTGACACCCCTCCCAACCCAGCCATTGCTAAAGGGCTGTGCGTGTCCTGGCAGCCAGTCTCCGCAGAAGGAAAGGGCCAGCTCCACTCAGGCCATCACTGGTGATTCTCCATGTCTATGGTAGGGGAAACGTGAGATGTACCAACGGGAAAGCAGAGTTCCAGTGAAATTAAGCGACCTGGCCCAAGGCCATCAGTTAAGAAAGACTAAATTTAGGATCTGAGACCAGATCTCATTCTAAGTCACTTAGTTAAGCTACAAACATGCTCCAGAGAGAAGTGATGGCCACCTTGTTTCTCCTCTGATGATTAAAAAATGGGGTAAAAAAGTGACCTAATTTAAAATTAATATTTCTAACTGCACAAAGTCCAAATTACATCAGATTTCCTTTCTAGCTGCAGGGCCTTTTTATCCCAAGGTGACCAGGGGGCCCGCTGCCTCATGCCCCCGACCAGCACAGAGGAGGCCCTCAGTTGCCACTGGCCTGGAGGGGACGAGCTTCAGCATGTCCCACAGCCCCTCCCTGCAGTTCAGCAGCTGTGTCTGGCTGGTGGCCCAGCTCCGACATCTCTCACACCCAACCCCCAGCTCTCCCTGTGTATCCGCCCTCCAGCCAGTTCTTCCTCTACCCCTCCTCTTCCCAAGTCTCCCGGACTGAACCCCAACCCTCCAAGGCCAATTTCATACTCGTTCTTTCAGTAAACATGCCACAACACCTGTGGAGACCTGCTGTGCACACAACTCTGGGGAAGGGAGGTGGGTGAGAAGTGTGGTGCCCCATGGCTGTTTTCCTCCTGCCAGAACATTCTGTATATGAGAGAGACAGAGAAATAGAGGCCAAGTATAGGCCCCAGGCTACATGTATTAGCTATATATGTATTAGCTCAGCGATCTCTATAATTCTGAAAGAGATGCCATCACTCTCCTCACCCTCACCCTCTCCCCGGGTAGAGAAGGAGAAACTGCTTAGCGGACTGCCCGCTGCATGGCTGGGAAACGGCCCCCACTGGGAGTTCCGCACAGAACCTAACTGTGCAGTGAACTTCTCAAGGGCAGTGCCCACAGCTCGTGGCTTCTCTGTCCCTGAGTCCCAGGGTCCTGCCCAGGGCCTGACACAGCAGGTACACCGCTGTATCTGCTGAACTCAGTAGTTTCTGCATCCAGGAATAGATACCTGCGTCTTACTCCCTGCCCTCACAGCAGCTTCTGTGGTGCTCAGCTGACTCCTGACCTTGACGGATAGACCACAGGGCCAGCAGCAGCCGCCTTGTCGTCCCCCTGGCTTCCTCCCCTGAAACCCAACAGACTCCGTCTAGGCCCCAGAAAACTGCCCTGACGCTACAGATAGGAAGCAAAATGTCTAAAGAACATGTTTGAAAAGGTGGGTCTCTCTCTCTTTTTTTTATTTTTGTAGAGACAGTCTCACTTTATGGCCCTCGGTAGAGTGCTGTGGCATCATACAGCTCACAGCAACCTCCAACTCCTGGGCTTAAGCGATTCTCTTGCCTCAGCCTCCTGAGTAGCTGAAATTACAGGCGCCCGCCACAATGCCCAGCTATTTTTTTGTTGCAGGTCAGCCAGGGCTGGGTTTGAACCTTGCACCCTCGTTATATGGGGCTGGCCCCTTACCGACTGAGCCACAGGTGCCACCTCTAACATCAGCTTCCTAAAGCGTGACAGTTCTGCACCTGAAGTAGGCCACCCTTTACTCAGCGATATACATTTATAGCCCTGTGCGTGGGTCTCTGTCACCCTCCAAAAGTAAAGAGGCAGATGACAGCTTCCGGAATCTACGAGTCTTTCTCCTGCTTTGCCTTTTGTGGGGCCTCGTCCAGCCCAATCTGACATCTTTCACGGTCCCGTTCCTCCAGGTTAAGCCCAAGTACTTGGCCTGGAGTTCAAGGCCCTGCCTCATCTAGTCCCTGAGCTTATCACCTGTCCCCTTCCCAAATGTAACATGCCCAGACCAGCCCACACACCAAAAATGAAACCAGTGGCCACCACATAAATGTTCCTACATTACCGCATTAATCCTCACGACAGCCCTATCAAGTGGAGTCTACTATTACTGGCATCTCTATGGGAATGAGAAGGCCTAAAGAGCTTTTGTAAATTTCTTGAGATTTTGAGCCTATCTATGGCAGAACCAAGATTAAAGACCAGGCCAGACTCCCAGCCCACATGTTCACTGTGCCACAAAATACTGCCTGGAACCCCCGAGTGCTCAGTGCCCCTCTCGGGGCCTCTACGCCTCCGCCCAAGCTGTTCTTTCTGCCAGGAAAGCCCTCTGCTCACCCTCCCACCATTCTCTTTTTTCTTGTTTTCAGATTATAACAGGGTACATAGGATTAGGTTACATCGCTTGCATTTGTGGGGTAAAGTCCAAGGTGAAGTTGTGTCCTTCCCAACTTCACCCAGGAAATGTGCCTTATATCCACACATTGGACCCGTTGGGTGGGAACTTACTGATCTTCCCCCATCTCAAATTTAATTGAGTTTTTCTCTAATGTGGGCCTATAGTTGTTAACCTACTAGTTTCAATTTAGTAAAGCACACATGATGCTTATTTTTCCATTCTTGTGATACTTAGAAGATTATTCTCCAAGTCCTTCTAGGTCAGCGGTTCTCAACCTGTGGGTCGTGACCCACAGGAACTGTGTTAAAGGGCCGCGGTATCAGGAAGGTTGAGCCACTGTTCTGGGTTGTTACAAAAGGCACAAAACTGCCATCTTTTCTCATGGCTGCATAGTACTCCAGAGTGTGCCTATACCACAGGGTGTTAGTCCGTTCATGGGTTGATGGGCACGTGGGCTGTTTCCACATCTTTGCAGTTGTGAAGTGAGCTCCAATAAACGTTCGAGTGCCAATGTCTTCAGGTGCCAATAACTTTTATTCTTTGGGGTAGATGCCCAGTAATGGGACTGCCAGATCCAATAGAAAGTTTACTGTTAGTTCTTTGAAGACTCCATTTCTTTCCATAAAGGCTGTAACAGAGCACAAGTGTTCCCTTCTATCTGCACCCACACCAGCATCTGCTGCTTTGGGACCCTGTGACGTGGGCCGTTCTGACTGGGGGTAGGTGACACATGTATCACAAGGTAGTTGTGATTTGTATTTCCCTGGTAATGAGGGATGATGACCAACTTTTCATGTGTGTGTGTGGTGGCCATTTGTCCTCATGAGAAAACACTCTGTTAATTTTAAACAAGGTTGTTTACGCTTTTCTTGTGGATATGCTTGAGTTCACTGCAGAGTCTGGTGACCAGCCCTTTGTCAGGTTTGTAGCGTGTGAACATCTTCTCCCATTCTACTGGTCGTCTCTTTGGTTTATGCTTTTGTTTTGTTTGTTTTTTTTTATACAGAGTCTCACTTTCTTGCCACCAGTAGAGTGCTGAGGTGTCACAGCTCACAGCAACCTCAAACTCTTGGGCTCAAGAGGTTCTACTGTCTCAGCTTTTCAAGTAGCTGGGACTACAGGTGCCCACCGCAACACCCAGCTATTTTTTAGAGACAGGGTCTCGCTCTGGCTCACGCTGGTCTAGAACACATGAGCTCAAGTGAGCTCCCGTGAGCTCCCCGCACTCTGGGAGGCTGAGGCATGTGGATCACGTCCTTAGTGTGCAGAAACTTTTTAACTTGATCAGGTCTCATTTATTTATTTTTGTTGTTGCTGTGACTGCAACTGAGGTTTCTTCATAAATTCTTTTCCTAGGCAGTAAGATGCAGAATTTTCCCCACATTTTCTTTTAGAGTTTTTATAGTTTTGTGCCTTAGATTTAAATTTTTTACCCATCATGAGTTAATTTTTGTTAAACAGTGAGAAGTGCAAATCTAGTTCGGTCTTCTACATGTGGCTACCACCCAGTTCTTCCAGCACCATTTATTAAATAGGAATTCTTTCTCCCAGTGTATGTTTTTGTTTGTTTTATCAAAGATCAGATGGCAATAAGAGGCTGGGTCCATCTCTACATTCTCTGCTCTGTTCCATAGATCTATGTCTCTAAATTTACGCTTGTGCCACGCTGTTTTGAACACTACAGACATGTAGGATCACCTGAAGTCTGGTAACATACTGCCTTCAGATTTGTTCTTATTTCATAGAATTGTGTTGGCTATTTGGTGTTTTGGTTTTTTTTTTTTTTTCCTGGTTCCATTTGAAACAAAGAACAATGGTTTCAAGATCTACAAAGTATGATGTTGGTATTTTAATGGGGATTGCATTAAATCTGTAGATTGCTTTGGGTAGTATGGCCCTTTAACAATGTTGATTCTTCCCAGCCAGGAGCACGGTATGTTTTTCCACCTGTTAACATCCTCTGCTCTTTCTTTTCTCAGTGCTTCATGGTTCTCTAGGTAGAGATCCTTCACATACTTTGTTAAGTATATCCCAAGGTATTTCATTTTCTTTGATGCTACCGTGAATGCTATTAAATCTTTGATTTGATTCCCAGCTCGCCCGTTGCTGGTATATATGAAGGCTGATATACACATACACTGATTTGTGAACACTGATTTTATAACCTGAGAGATCACTGTATTTCTCAATCGCTTCCGGGAGTCTTGTGGTTGAGTCCTTGGGATTTTTTAAGTATAAGATCATATGATCATGAAAGAGTGCAAGTTTGACCTTCCTCTGTCCCAATTTGGATACCTGTGATATCTTTCTCTTGTCTGATTGCATTGGCTAGGACTTCTAGCACCACGTTGAAAAGTAATGGCAATGGTGGACTTTCTTATGGTTCCACTTCTAAGCAGGGATGCTTTCTGTTTTTGTCTGTTCCATATGATATTAGCTATGGGTTTATCATAGATGGCGTCTATCAGTTTAAGAGATGTCCCATCTATGCAAGTTTTCTTAAATGTTCTTTACCAAAAAAGGAAGCTGAATTTTGTCAAATGCTTTTTCTGCATCTATTGAGAGAATCATATAGTCTTTGGTTTATGTGGTGAATTACATTTATGTAAGTGCAGAATCAGCCTTGCATCCCAGGGATGAACCCCACTTGGTCATGATAAATCTTTTTTTTTTTTTATGTGCAGCTGAATCATTTGCTCAGATTTTATTTAGTATTTTTGTGTCAATATTCATTAATGATATTGCTCTATAGTTTTTCTGGTGGTTGTGTCCTCTCCTGGTTTTGGTGTCAGGGTGACATTTGCTTCATAGAAGGAGCTGGCAGGGGCAGGGTCAGGGTCCTTCCTTCCTCAATGTTTTGGAATAGGTTCTGCAATGGTCTCTCCTCTCCCTGACCTTCCCTAGAGAGGCTGGTAAGAAGATGTTTAAGGGTGGCACCTGTGGCTCAGTGAGTAGGGCACCAGCCCCATATACAGAGGGTGGCAGGTTCAAACCCGGCCCCCACCAAACTTCAACAAAAAAATAGCTGGGCGTTGTGGCGGGCACCTGTAGTCCCAGCGACTCGGGAGGCTGAGGCAAGAGAATCACCTAAGCCCAAGAGCTGGAGGTTGCTGTGAGCTGTGACGCCATGACACTCTACCAAGGGTGACAAAGTGAGACTCTGTCTCTAAAAAAAAAAAGAAGAAGAAGAAGAAGATGTCTTTATACTACCATCTTAGAGTGAACCCTCCCACCATTCTTACCACCTCCCTCTGGCCAACCCCTCGACATCACCTCCCCTGGTAGTCTTTCCTCCAGCCTCCCACGCTAACCTGGTGCCACATACCCCAGGAGTCCAGGCCTCCAGATTGAAGCACCTGTTCTCTTGCGGCTATTCTCACACTGAAAATTCTCTGAAGGCCAGATCCATCAGCCACGGAGGCTGCACAGCCAAACGGCTAAGAGTATGGAGTTTGACCTTAGGCAAATCTTCTCACCTATCTAGAGCTCAGTTTTTTCATTTGTAAAATGGGATTATTAAATAACCATACCTCACTCATAGTGTTTTCATGAGAATTAAATGGGATAATGTAAGTAAAAACAATGGACACTACGCTGGCACACGATACGCGCTCACTAAACGTTAGCTGCTGGTATTGTGAGTACGTTTACTTAGTAACCACTGCAGTACTCACGACCATGTCTCACACCCTGGAATAATAAAGGTCTAATGGTTGGAAGGGAGGAAGGGAAGTTGGGAGAGGAGGGGGGAAAAGTGAGGAGGGGGGAGATTGACTCAACCTGGAATAAATCTGCCTAATCAGCAGGCATTGCTTTAAATAAGAGCAAAAGGCCCAATTTCTTCTAATCCTGGTCACGAATCCCACTGTGACTTTGATCAACTATCCTAGCTTATCCAAGCTTTCTTTTCTTCTGCGTTGCAAGAAGCTGCATTATCTAAGCCTGGAGCCCCCAGGAGCCCCCTGCGGCTCCCAGGCCCCCAGCCCTGCTGCTCTGGGTCCTGTGAACAGAAAAATAAGGCCTGGCATCGCAGGAGTCTGCGGCAGCACATACAAAATGCAGGCCGGCTCTGCGAGAGAAAACACGACCTCTGATCCTGGTACCTGACAAATTTTATGTGACCCTTTCACCCCGACATTTAAATTCTGGTTCTTTAATCTTGATACTCATAAAACTTCACTCCTACACTAGGAGCCCTTTGTGATCTTCTCATAGAAGTGGGTGCCCCTTAGGGATTCTAATAAACCCACACCACCTACCTGCTAACCTGAGGACAGTCTGCTTTTCTGTGACAAGCCACAGCCACACACATCCACCTCTCCTACGTGGCTGGCCACTACAGGGGCAAATCCATACGCTCCAGCTAAGGCCTCTGAATCCAGACCCAACACTCTCCTGGTCCCCAACCCCAGAGCCTCAGATACCTGCTCAACATCTGACATGGCCTGATCCCTGCTCAGAGGCCCCAGCTGTCCCTGCTCCTGCAGACTTGGTCCAGAGATCTTCCCTGAACCCCACCTCCTTAATCCAGGAAAGTTCTGAGTGGGAAAGGAGCACAGGGTCTCGAAGCCCATTCTTCTCTTAACTTGCAGTGTGACCTGCATCCTCTCCAGGCCTTGATTCCGTCCTCTGAGAAAGGAGCGTTTGGACTGGATGATGTTTCCACGCCTCAGCCACCCCGCTGCTGCTGCTGTGATTCTTCATAAAATGCTTACGACATGCATTTACTTTTTAAAATCAACCTTACCGAGGTGAAGTTTACCCTTGAAGTGTACAGCTCAAGGAGTCTTGGCAGTTGAGATATAGAATACTTTACAGAACTCTGACGTGTTCCCATAAGCCCCTCCATGTGCTTCTTGTTTTTCTTTAGAATTACAAACTTTGGAAGAATTCATATACTACTTCAAGCCTTACACTAAGCAAAATTATCCACAAATATTACAGGCCTAATGTGATAGTTATATTTTCCCTAACATACCCTAAAATGTTATCCAAATAAAATGTTTGGTTGCTGCCTACAGACTCCTCACACACAGAGGCACATGTTCTTATCAAGCAACTCAGAATGAAACGACCGCCCCGAGGCCACTTCCAGCTCTAAAGTCTGGATGTGTATGTTACTCATCTCGGCGTCTAGACCAGGGCCTGTGGACTGCAGCTGGCTACTGAATTCTGGCTGTGGGCCCAGAAAGAGTTCAAGGCCCATCTGGTGACCCCCACACCATCGCTGCCATCAGTGAACAGCAGCAGCTTCTGCACATAGGAAGAGGGGGCTGTGGTGGGGACAGGAGCAAGGCCGGACACAGGCGGAGGTGGGGAACAACCCCAGAGAAGTGAGAAGAGGCACCCTGAGAAGAGCTGCTCCTAAGTCTCCTGCCTCTACACACACGCTGTCCATTAGATCTTAACAATTTGCTCATTTTCGCACGAAAACCATCACGAGAAAACCCCTCTAGGATGTTGACTCTGAGTCCCAGAAGGGATTTACCACAAACAGTGTGAAAAGACTGGTCCCTTCTCCAGTCCCTACTTCCCAATAAGCTAAATAACTAAAGGGGAGCCCTCCCTGCCCTGGGCAATTAGACAAGGACTCTGGCAAATATCTATAGTCCTTTAACAAAAGGAAACACAAGTGAACAGAGGAAGAGGGTGCATTTCAGCCTAGAACAGCGGTTCTCAATCTGCGGGTAGCGACCCCTTTGGGAGTCGAACGACCCTTTCACAGGGTCGCCTAAGACCATCCCGCATATCATATATTTATATTACGATTCCTAACAGTAGCAAAATTACCGTTATGAAGTAGCAACGAAAACCATTTTACGGTTGGGGGTCACCACGACATGAGGAACTGTATTAAAGGCTGGCGGCATCAGGAAGGCTGAGAATGACTGGCCTAGAAGGCAGTACTGAAAAGGCAGAAACAAGGAAAGGTGGTGAGGCCCCCAGGGTCCCTCTGTGCAAAGCCCACTGCAGGGAGCATGCCCAGCTCTGCAGCCCTCGGAAATGGAGCCCCTCCAACCCAGCCCGCTACCCAACCTCAACCCCACGTCCCCACCCCCAGCCACAACCAACTACTCACATTACCTGAACATGCTGCTCTGCCTTTGTCCTGGCCGCTTCATCAGACAGTCTTTCTTCTCTCCCCACATGGGAAACTCCTATTCATTCCTCAAAGGCCCATTGGACCATCACCACCCACAGGCAGTCTCCAACCAGAGACTGCTGCCCCACAGACCAGAGCCTCTTTGGGGGGGAGCCAGTTTCTAAGAGGCCTTCCTTTCTTCTCCAGGCTGTACAGAAATGTACAACTCAAGCCCAAGCAGCAGGAACTCAGGCAGAAGATCTGAGCTGAGAAGCACAGCCTAGACCACTGTGGTGGGAAGAAGCTTCTGGAGGCAGTGCAGGAGATAACGTGGCAACAAAGTCCATTCTCCAGCATCAAAAGGTACACAGACTCTTGGCTGCTTGTGTCCTCAGCGTCCCTCCACAGTGACACTGGCAGGCCCAAGGAGGAGAAAATGCATTCATTCACCTGGAGAAAACAGTATTCCTTCCTCTACTCGAGATGCCTTCTAATACCAGCGCCATCACCGCAACCATTAGTGTTTACCAAGCACTTTGCATTTCATCCTTACAATAACCCTAAAAAGGAGACACACTAGGGCTAAAAAAGTTTATGGAAAATTATGGGAAGGTCAGGGCACTGGTTCAAAAGTACACAGCTACTACGTGGGAGTTGATTCCATGCAGTCCAGATCCAGAGCTGGTTACGGTGGCTGAAAGAACTAGAACAAACTTCTAACTCCCCTCAAAAAGTCACCTCCAGCACCGCTGCCTGAGTTACCCCAGAGATATCGAGAGAAACTTACACACGGACGTAGGGCAGGGACGTTCATGGATATGTTGTTTACAGTGGGGGGAAATAAAGAACCAACTAAATATTGGCTAAATCTCCAACGGAATAGACTATGGGACTCTTATACCACCGGATGTTATGAAGTCATTCAAACCAAAGCTCTATTAGCTCAAATTTTGGTCTAAAGTCTGATGTACCCCAAGCCCTAGTATGCTTGAATAAAGGCAGCTTCCTGGGTCCCACCCTAGACCAGAGGGATGGCCACGTCTGGAGGCCGGGCCTGGCTACCTGAGCTTCCACACACTAATTTTTCTGCACAGTAATGTGAGAGGCTCACGCTAGAGGTAAAGATTGACTGCTGTGGAAAGAGTCAGCCTTGCGAGTTTAGTGCATGGTGGGGGCCCCAGTGCCTAGAATGGTATCCGGCACATAGTAAATGCTCAAGAAATACTCGGTGATTGAAAGAATCCATCAATTAACAGATGATATGAAATGATCCGTTTGATATTTCTAAATCCCTGAGACATGTGGGTACATGTTTTGGAGCAGGGACTGTGGGCACCTTCTCACCCCCGCACGTGCAGCACAGAGCCAGCCCTTGGAAGTGTTCCGCCCGACATGAACTGGGAAGCTGCCATATGGCACTGAGGCTAAGCTGCCCATTTTTCCCCCACTTTTTAACATTTCTGAACTCAGGATGGATCTTACATTCAATGACTTGTCATCATTTAATGCACGGTATTTTTCCCCTTTCTTTAGTGGTACAAAAATAATGATGCAGCTCCCAATTGATAGCATCTTAGATTTTATAAGAAACAGTACCTAACAGAGTCCAGAATGCTAACTAAAAAATTTAAATCAGATGCCAACACAGCTAACGGATTGTTGTGCATTCCCTGTCTTACGATTTGTAAAAATAAATCCACTGCCATCTGTTCTGAGCTTTCGTCTTCAGCCTCCAGTCGTCCTGGTGACCCTGAGCTTCGCCTCAGAGATGCGAATCAAAGACAGGATGCAAATTAAAAGGCTTTCCCGAGTCTACCTGGGAGGCTTTGGACAGTATCAGCTGATGCTGTCAGCCAGGGTTCTCTAAGTTCTCCTGCCTTGAAGGCCTGAGGATGTACCAAAGAGGTCAGTTCTGGACCAGACCCTAGTTACATCCCAACTCCACTATCCCCAGATGTCTGGCTCTGGGAATCTCATGGCCATGCCTGGTACACAGACTTGGTCTGTCCATGACAGGTGTTTGTGCTGTTGTGATTGCTCAATGGACCCACAGCTTCTCAGTCGAAACGCCACAGCCCTGCATTTTCTATAGCTAACTAGGCTGGAGAGAGAATCAAATACAGTTAGGGTTTGAATGCACCCCCAAAGTCCCTAGGCTGGAAACTCAATCCCCAATGCGCCAGTGCTGAGAAGGGGCATCTTTAAGAAGTGATTAGGTCCTGTGTACTCTGCCCTCAAGAACGGACTGAAGTCACTGTCTTGGGGAGTGGGTTCCACAAAAAGATCACCATGGCCCCTTGGTCTCACTTTCTCTCTCGGTGGCTCTTGTGCCCTTCTACCCCCCACCTCAGGAGGCAGCGAGAAGACCCTCTCCAGATGTGGGCCCCTCAGCCTTGTACTTCCCAGCCTCCAGAACTGTAAGAAATAAATTTCTTTTCTTTATATATTACCCAGTCTGGGGTGTCCTATTTTAAAAACCTGAAACAGACTAAGACTGGGCGAGTTATTCCCATTTGCAAACAGGGGCTGGGGATGGGAATCTGGCCCACAACAAAGGACTGTGCTAAGAACCAAACAAGATCAATTTGAAAATTCTCTGAAAAACAGCAATTTCTATATAAATACAAGTAATTTGTGATATTTAGGATGCTACAAATGTGTACATATAGGAATCCTCAAATTTTCAAATAAAACTTGTGTATACTTTCTATAATATATACCTTTTTCGACTAAAATCCATCATTTTCCTAACCTTTTCATCAGCAGTGGCCTTGACCGTCATAGCACTTCAGACCTAAGAACTCTAGGCTAGAATCCCAGCTCAGCCACCTTCCCCAGGTAGCCATGGACACACCACCCGACCTCTCTGAGCCTCTGGTTCCTCCTGTGTAAACTGCTGCTGTCTCCGGCTTGACGGTCACCGTGCAAGTACCAGTACCTGTAAAGTATCAGGCTTGCACACAGAAGGTCCGAGTGAGGGGAGCTCTTTCCAGGGATGCCTCCGTTTGCATCAACAGTACTAGCTCTTAATACAACAGCTTTCTTTCCATGGATCATTTTATTCCTCAAAGAACAAAGCTAACAAAGCTCCCACAACTTCAGAAGAGGTTTGGATCACATTTTGGGTCACATTTGGATCACATTTCCAGGACTACAGCAAGAGAGATCTGTGCTACACAGTCAGGCTGCAGCTGCAGCTGCAGGCTGGTGCTGCCCCTTCCCTGTGTGGGCCCCTGGTCCGTTACTCTCTCTGTCTCCCTTTATGAGCTGGAAAACAAGGAAGATGAGTTAGCCGCCCCACAGGGCAGAGGGCAGACCATATCTGGCATGAAGCACACACTCCATGCCTCCATCCACCCCGTGGATGCTGCAGGCTTCTCATCAGTGGTCACCAGCGCAGATCTGAAACACTTGAAGGCCAAGAACCTTCCATCATAGGGACAGTAGTGGGGTGGGTCTGCCTCCCTCCTCATATCCAGGTGAGAATCTTTGGATGGCCAGAGATGAACATGGGTACAGAAATACTTCCAGGGGCAGGTGCCCTGCACAGAACAGGGCCTTCCTGGAGGAGGTGGTCAGAAAACGTTTGGAGTTAAACAAAGGGCTTGGATTTGGGGCTGAAGCCATAGGTGGAAATGATTGAGTGGAGAGAAAGGATGAGAATATTACTGAGGAACTGGGGTGGAAGAGAGTGATCACCCTATAAAGCTGCTGGGCACCCCCCCAAGAGCAGTCACCATCCCTAGGCACAAAGTCCAGACTATGAATGCAAAACACACAAATGGGAAGAAGTCCCAACTTACTAGCGCTGTGTTGGGATGAAGGACGAGCTATCTGGGAACAAATAAAACTGGAAATTGGCCCACATTCATAGCAGGACAACTTTTGGTAGGATGACAAATTTAAATTAAAACAGAGAAACCACAAATATCATAAAAAATCAAACACTTAAAAACTCTTGGGGAGGAGAGAAATGGTCAAGTCTTCGCAAAAGGCAAAAATTTTTAATCTCCGTACAGCAAAAGCATCATAGAACAAAAACGTGAAACCATAAGTTAGGGGGAAAAAATCTGTAACACATAATAAACTACGAGGAATTACTCTTAATAGATTAAAAAGTTTTATAAGTCAAATTGTTTTAAGCAATGTGCCAAGAGAAAAATTAGTATTAAAAAATGAAGAAAACAATTCTCAAATGAAGAAAAGCAATTAGCGAAGAAGACACAGAAAACAAGATAACCAAAGAATGAGAACCAGAATGATAATTTTCACTTATCATATTTGTAGCAGCCCGCATACCCTATGGCTAGGAGGAGTGAGAGTTACTAGAAATACCTGTCTAGCTCAATAATGGAACACCTTGGTGAAAGGGCATGCAGAGGGATTTAGCGCCTAACAAGCATGAGAGCTCGCGAGATGAGAGCAGTGGTGAATTGGCAGTCTCTACACCTGTGGTGTGGAGAGGCACGAGATCAGCCTTATATTAGGCTGGAGGAGCAGGCAGACGGGAATGTGCGCATTCTATCACGGACTCGCTTACTCTGACTCTGTCTCCTCCTGCCTGCAGAATCCCAGCATGGCATCTCTCTGCTGAAAATCACTAAGCTCTGCTAAAGACTAAGATCTATCTTTCTAAGAAGACTGCTTTTCTCTCTCTAAGACACACTCTCTCTCTATTTCCAGCTAAAGTAGATAGCCCTCAGGCACCTAAGAAACCTGAGCAAGGTAACTTAGCAGTTGGCGTCCAGAACCTAGTTAAGCCAGGGCCCGAGACCTGGCCAATCCCAGGCCCTGACATGTAGTGTCAGAAGTGAGATGTGACACATATTGGCAAAGTTTTCAAATATTCATGTGGGCATGGCTCCAGGACAGTGCTGTTCTCATCCACTTTTGGTGGATAAAAAATGGCACAAGTTTTCCAGGGTGCCAACGGGCAATTCTATGCATACTTCATGGATTGCTTTTACTCAGCAGATTCCTTTCTAAGATTTATCATAAGGGAACACTCCACAGAAATGACATGGTAAGAAACTGGCTAAATAAGTGATGTCAGATCCAAACCATGGAGGCATGAGGTGTTCATCACACCTGCTGAATGAAAAACAGGTCATGAACAATGTGATCCCATTTTTCAGAGGGAAAAATTCACATTGGACATTCCTTGACATAACCTCAATGATCAGGATTAAACTGAGAAAACAATTTCCATTTGGGAGTAGAGAAATGGGCTATTTGAAAAAAGAGAATTCTGAGGGAGGAAGCAAGATGGTGGCCGAGTAACAGCTTCTTTGCAACCGGGCGTGGTGACATTGGGGAAAAAAGACACCAGGCATCTCTGGCTTGTGGGATCTGCCCAGAAACATCCTTTTGGGAATGCAGGGAAACAGCGAGAGACTTCGGACCCCAAGAGGAGGACAAAAGCAGTGGAGAACTAGCAAGTGGTTGTGTTTGGTTTGAGGCTGCCACAGCTGTAACTACAACAGCAGAGAGATTACAGACAGCGAAGGCCTTCCCTATGGTTGTTTTGTTTTTTTGGACTTGGGAACTTGGTTGAATTACCTTGGGAGAACTTGGGCAAGAGTGTGGGTGACTTTAAGCATTGTCCAGGGACTGGGACTGAGCTGCTGGGCCAGAACAGAGCTAACAGTGTTTGGCTGTGGGCTGCATGCGCAGCCATTGTGGGAGAACTGCCCTACAGGCTCTGCCTTAAGTGTCGCAGAGCTAGGCTCAGGCTGGGAGACCTTGGGCGAGTGATCTAGTGACTGTGAGCAGCGCCAAAAGCCAGGACTGAGATGCGGGGAAGAGTGGAGCTTTCAGTGTTTGGCAGTAGGAGGGCTGCTTTGCAGCCTCAGCCCTCAAGGGCATAGTGTTGGCACACCAGATAAGCAGGCAGCCACTACAGGAGAGATCCCAGCGACAAGTGCTTTCCTGGGAAAGCTTCTGCTTAGCCAACATTAACAGTTTAAAGTGTCTTTTAAGTGGGCTGAGGAGAGATTCAGGTTCTCAACCTTGCAGGGTTTGAGGGCAAAGAAGTGCGCAGAGACCTCCAGTCTCCATTGTATACAACTGTATCAGCTTTGGGATTGGCATATCATACCCCAAAAGATCACCTGCTGCCCAGACAATATTCAACAAGATACATATATGGCTTTCTTTTTAGGTCTGTTTGTTCTTCTTTTTTAAATTTCAACATTTCCTCCCTAGATTTTTCTTTCTTTTTCTCTTTTCTTTCTTCGTTTTTCTAGTTTAAATATAATTTTCCATTGTTGCCTTCTTTAAAACAAGAACTTCATTTTTGCTAGTGTTTCTGCCCCTGTTATTTAGTTTTTCCCCAAATTTTACCCTGTAAAGTTTTCTGTTTGTTTGGTTTGGTTTGATTTATCATATTTTTGTCTTTCCTCTCTATTTGGTGGGGGTGGAGTACCATGTCTGCTCAGGCTAGCAAAGAGCTGCTGACCCCAAGGGAACCACCCAACCCAGCACCCCCAGAGGTTGGGGGGTTTTAAGGTGTGGATCAAAGTACCCTACTGTACATCTTTATTACTCCTGTGTCCCATATTCTATGCCTCTCTTCTTTTTGTCAATATTCCCTTTTACTCACCCCCTCTCCTTTCTCTTTTTTCAAAATCTTTTTTCCCTTCTTGCTCTTCAATCTTCTCATCCTCTTAGTCCTGTACCAAAAGGACTCATGGAAACCTTAGGCCAGAGGCACGGTAACTTAAAGAATAAGAGGAAGTGAAAGGAAAATTAGGGCAAGGAAACAGATAAAAGAAAACACTCATGAGGAAGAATCAGCAGAAAAATCCTGGCAACATGAAAAACCAGTCCAGAACACCACCACCTCCAACACAAAGGACCATGAGGTAGCTACTGCAAAGGATTCCACCTATAAAGAAATGCTAGAAATGACAGACGAGGAACTGAAAAAACAGATGATGAAAACAATGAAGGAAACTGCTAATAAAGTAGAAAATAACCAAAAGGAAATACAAAAACAAAATCAAATAAGAGATGAACAATATGAAGAATATAGAAAGGATATAGCAGAGCTGAAGGAATTGAAGCAGTCAATTAGGAAACTTAAAGATGCAATGGAAAGTATCAATAACAGATTAGACCATGCACAAGGAACAATCTCAGAGGTAGAGGACAAAGCTCTTGAGATGACTCACATATTTAAAGAGGCAGAAAAGAAGAGGGAGAAAACAGAAGATTCACTGACAGAATTATGGGACTTTCTGAAGTATTCAAACATACGAGTTATAGGTATCACAGAAGGGGAAGAAGAATGCCCCAGAGGAATGGAAGCCATACTAGAGAATAGTATAAATGAAAATTTCCCAAATAACACCAAAAATTCTGACACACTCCTTTCAGAGGGATATCGGACCCCAGGTTGCCTCAACTCAAATAGAGCTTCTCCAAGACACACTGTGATGAACCTGTCCAAAGTCAAGATAAAAGAAAAGATTCTGAAAGCTGCCAGGAGTAAGCACCAGTTGACCTACAGGCGGAAATGCATCAGGGTGACTGCAGACTTCTCTAATGAAACTTTTCAAGCCAGAAGACAATGGTCATCTACTTTTAATCTACTTAAACAAAACAATTTACCGCCCAGAAATCTATATCCAGCTAAGCCAAGCTTTAAAATTGAAAGAGAAATCAAATCTTTTACTGATATGCAAACACTGAGGAAATTTGCCACAACAAGACTACCTCTACAGGAAATACTGCAACTTGTTCTACACACTGACCATCACAATGAACCACCACAAAGTAAACACCCAGAAATTAAAGGACAAAACCTAGCTTCCACAATGATGCAAAAGGTAAAAGCAATGGACTTTCACAAAATAAGTTGAATAGAATGCTACCACACTTATCAATTATTTCAATAAATGTTAATGGCTTGAATTCCCCACTGAAGAGGCATATTGGACTGAATGGCTTGAATTCCCCACTGAAGAGGTATAGATTGGCTGATTATACTAAAAAACATAAGCCATCCATTTGCTGTCTGCAGGAAACACACCTAGCCTCAAAAGACATATTAAAACTCAGAGATAAGAGTTGGAAGACAATTTTTCTTCAGAAACAGAATTCAGAAGAAAAGAGGGGTTGCAATCTTATTTTCAGATACAAAGTGGATCTAACGCAACTAAAGTCAAAAAAGACAAAGATGGTCACTTCATATTGGTCAAGGGAAAAATACAACAAGAAGACATTTCAATTCTGAATATTTATGCCCAACTTAAATGCTCCCAGATTCTTGAAACAGACCTTAGTCTGAGCAATATGATATCCTACAATACCATAATAACAGGGGACTTTAACACTCCTCTAACAGAACTGGACAGATCCTCTAAATAGAAATTAAACAAAGATATATATAAGGGACTTAAATGAGACCCTAGAAGAACTGTGCTTGATAGACGTATATAGAACACTCCATCCCAAAACTAAAGAATATACATTCTTCTCATCAGCCCATGGACCATTCTCCAAAATTGATCATATCCTAGGACACAAAATGAACCTCAACAGAATCAAAAGAATTGAAATTTTACCTTGTATCTTCGCAGAGCACAAGGCGTTAAAGGTGGAAATCAACTCCAACAAAAATGTTCAACCCCACATAAAGGCATGCAAATTAAACAACCTTATGCTGAATTACAGTTGGGTGCAGAAAAAAATAAAAGGCAAAATCATTAACTTCCTTGAGCATAGCAACAATGAAGACACAAGCTACCAAAACCTGAGGAATACTGCAAAAGCAGTTTTGAGAGGAAAATTTATCACTTTAGATGCCTAAATCCAAAAAACAGAGAGAGCATCAACAAACTCACAGGCCATCTTAATGGGAATTGGAAAAAGAAGAACAATCTAAGCCTAAACCCAGCAGAAGAAAAGAAATATCCAAAATTAAATCAGAGATTAATGAAATTGAAAACAAAAGAATCATTCAGAAAATTAACTAAACAAAAAGTTGTTTTTTTGAAAAAATAAATAAAATAGACAAACCTTTGGCCAGACTAACTAGAAATAGAAAAGTAAACTCTCTAGGAACCTCAATCAGAAATGATAAAAGTGAAATAACAGATGCCACAGAGATACAAGAGATTATCTCTGAATACTACAAGAAACTCTATGCCCAGAAATTTGACAATGTGAAGGAAATGAATCAGTATTTGGAATCACACCCTCTCCCTAGAATTAGCCACAAAGAAATAGATCTCCTAAATAGACCAATTTCAAGCACTGAGATCAAAGAAACAATAGAAAAGCTCCCAATAAAAAAATTGCCCTGATCCAGATGACTTCACACCAGAATTCCATCAAACCTTCAAAGAAGAGCTTATGCCCATACTGCAGAAATTATTCCCAAAAATTGAGGAGGAAGGAACCTCCTGCAACACTTTCTATGAAGCAAATGTCACCTGATCCCAAAACCAGGAAAAGGAGAACTTCAGACCAATTTCACTAATGAAAATAGATGCAAAAATTCTCAGCAAAAGCCTAGATAATAGATTACAGCTTATCATCAAAAAAATCATACATCATGATCAAGTAGGTTTCATCCCAGGGATGCAAGGCTGGTTTACATACGCAGGTCCATAACATTATCCACCATATTAACAGAAGCAAAAATAAAGACCATACGATCCTCTCAATAGATGCAGAAAAAGCATTTGATAAAATCCAGCATCCTTTTCTAATTAGAACACTGAAGAGTATAACCATAGGTGGCACATTTCTAAAACTGACTGAAGCTATCTGTGACAAACTCACAGCTAATATTTTACTGAATGGAGTAAAACTGAAAGCTTTTCCACTTAGAACTGGAACCAGACAAGGTTGTCCTCTGTCACCTTTACTATCCAACACAGTGCTGGAAGTTCTAGCCAATACAATTAGGCAAGACAAGGAAATAAAGGGAATCCAAATGGGAGCAGAGGAGGTCAAACTCTCCCTCTTTGCCAACAATATGATCTTATACTTAGAGAACCCCAAAGACTCAACCACAAGACTCCTGGAAGCCATCAAAAAATACAGCAATGTCTCAGGATATAAAATCAGTGTCCACAAGTCAGTAGCCTTTGTATATGCCAATAACAGCCAAGATGAGAGGTTAATTGAGGACACAACTCCCTTCACCATAGCTTCATAGAAAATGAAATACCTAGGAATATACCTAACAAAGGAGGTGAAGGACCTCTATAAAGAAAATTATGAAACCCTAAGAAAGGAAATAGCAGAGGATACTAACAAATGGCTCATGGAGGGGAACAATAAACATTGTTAAAATGTCTATGTATCCCAAAGCAATCTACAAATTCAATGCCATCCCTATTAAAATACCAACATCAGACATTCAAGACTTGGAAAAAAATGATTCTTCATTTTGTATGGAACCAGAAAAAAAACTGTATAGCTAAGGCAGATCTTAGTAATAAAAACAAAGCCGGGGCCATCAACATACCAGACTTTAGGCAGTACTACAAGGCCATAGTGGTCAAGACAGCATGGTACTGGCACAAAAATAGAGACACAGACATTTGGAATCGAATAGAAAACCAGGAAATGAAACTAACATCTTACAGCCACCTAATCTTCGATAAACCAAACAAGAACATACACTGGGGGAAAGAATCCCTATTCAGTAAATGGTAATGGGAGAACTGGATATCCACATGTAAAAGATTGAAACTGGACCTGCACCTTTCTCCACTCACAAAAATTGATTCGAGATGGATAAAAGATCTAAATTTAAGGCATGAAACAATAAAAATCCTCAAAGAAAGCATAGGAAAAACACTTGATGATATCGGCCTGGGGAAAGACTTTATAGAGAAGACTTCCATGGCAATTGCAACAACAACAAAAATAAACAAATGGGACATAAACTGAAAAGCTTCTGTACAGCTAAGGAGACAACAACCAAAGCAAATAGACAACCTACACAATGGAAAGGATATTTGCATATTCTGAATCAGACAAAAGCTTGATAACTAGGATCTATAGAGAACTCAATTTAATCCACATGAAAAAAGCCAGCAATCCCATAGATCAATGGGCAAGAGACATGAATAGAACCTTCTCTAAAGAAGACAGACGAATGGCTAGCAAACATATGAAAAATGCTCATTGTCCCTAATTATTAAAGAAATGCAAATCAAAACCACCCTGAGATATCATCTAACCCCAGTGAGAATGGCCCACATCTCAAAACTGCAGATACTGGCGTGGATGTGGAGAGAAGGGAACACTTTTACACTGTTGGTGGGACTGCAAATTAATACAACCTTTTTGGAAGGAAGTATGGAGAAACCTCAAAGAACTCAAGCTAGACCTCCCATTTGATCCTGCAATCCCATTACTGGGCATCTACCCAGAAGAAAAAAATATCCTTTTACCATAAGGACACTTGCACTAGACTGTTTATTGCAGCTCAATTTACAATCGCCAAAATGTGGAAACAGCCTAAATGCCCACCAACCCAGGAATGCGTTAACAAGCTGTGGTATATGTACACCATGGAATATTATTCAGCCACTAAAAATGATGGAGACTTCACATCCTTTGTATTAACCTGGATGGAAGTGGATCACATTATTATTAGTAAAGCATCACAAGAATGGAGAAGCATGAATCCTAAGTACTCAATTTTGATATAAGGACAATTAATGACCTAGTACACAGTGGTGGGTGGAGGAAGTGGGGAGCAGAGAGAGAGAGAAGGATGGAGAGGGGGGGAGGGAAAGGAAGAGCAGAGAGAGGGAAAGAGGCACCAGGTTGGGAGAAGGGAAGAGCAAAGCGGGGGGGGGGGTCTTGGTGTGTGACACACCTTTTGGGGGCAAGACACAATTATAAGAGGGACTATACTAACAAATGCCATCAACCTGGTTTCTTATACCCTCAATGAATCCCCAACAATAAATATATATATATATATATATATATATATATATATATATAAAATAAAACAGGACACTTTCTTTCAGGAATAGAGTAGGATAGGTTATTTGGGACAGCTGTCCAAAGATCCAATGAAAACAACTAAAATTGCTGGGTAAAAAAATATATATATATAAAGCTGTTTAACTCTAAGTTATATTTGCATGAAATGTAATAAAGAATTGTATAAAGTTCCTAGAAATTGAAAAAAAATAAAGTAAGATAAAGTACAAACGAAAAAAAAAGAGAGAAAGAGAATTCTTAGAAAGACAGGTGGAAACTCCTACAAGGGCAGGGAAAGAAAAGTGGCACTAAGCAGACAGGACAGGAGAGGTTGAGGCCAAGGACACAGGGAAGCAATCAGGTCAGAGACAAAAGCAAGGAAGATGCCCAGCCGGTGGGAATCCAGATGTCAGGTCTGAGCCATGGCCTGTGGGATTCTTCCAGGCACACAAGGCCGCCAGGTGGGCGATGAGGGTCAAAAGCAGTAGCTTCCTTCCTGATACCTGCAATACCAACTAGTGGGTAAAGCTGGAAGGTGTTTCCATGAATAACCAAAGCAAAAGAACCAGCAAGAAACTGCACAGATATTCAGGAGAGGAAAAAAATGGTCTTTCTTAAGAAATAAAGATCTCTAAACTTAAGACATGAAACTATAAAAATACTAGAAGAGAATGCAGGGAAAACCCTTGAAGAAATCTGTCTGGGCGAGTATTTTATGAGGAGAACCCCCCGGGCAATTGAAGCAGCTTCAAAAATACACTACTGGGACCTGATCAAACTAAAAAGCTTCTGCACAGCCAAGAACACAGTTAAGTAAAGCAAGCAGACAGCCCTCAGAATGGGAGAAGATATTTGCAGGTTACGTCTCCGACAAAGGTTTAATAACCAGAATCCACAGAGAACTCAAACGTATAAGCAAAAACGAACAAGTGATCCCATCGCAGGCTGGGCAAGGGACTTGAAGAGAAACTTCTCTGAAGAAGACAGGTGCACGGCCTACAGACATATGAAAAAATGCTCATCATCTTTAAGCATCAGAGAAATGCAAATCAAAACTACTTTGAGATATCATCTAACTCCAGTGAGACTAGCCTATATCACAAAATCCCAAGACCAGAGATGTTGGCACGGATGAGGAGAAAACAGAACACTTCTACACTACTGGTGGGAATGCAAACTAATATGTTTCTTTTGGAAAGAGATATGGAGAACTAAAAATAGATCTGCCATTCAATCCTGTAATCCCTCTACTGGGCATATACCCAGAAGACCAAAAATCACATCATAACAAAGATATTTGTACCAGAATGTTTATTGCAGCCCTATTCATAATTGCTAAATCATGGAAAAAGCCCAAGTGCCCATCGATCCACGAATGGATTAATAAATTGTGGTATATGTACAACATGGAATATTATGCAGCCTTAAAGAAAGATGGAGACTTTACCTCTTTCATGTTTACATGGATGGAGCTGGAACATATTCTTCTTAGTAAAGTATCTCAAGAATGAAAGAAAAAGTACCCAATGTACTCAGCCCTACTATGAAGCTAATTTATGGCTTTCATATGAAAGCTATAACCCAGTTATAATCTAAGAATATGGGGAAGGGGGAAAGGGAGGGGAGGGAAGGGGATTGGTGGGATTACACCTGCGGTGCATCTTACAAGGGCATATGTGAAGCTTAGTAAATGTGGAATGTAAATGTCTTAGCACAATAACTAAGAAAATGCCAGGAAGGCTATGCTAACCAGTGTGATGAAAATGTGTCAAACGGTCTATGAAACTAGTGTATGGTGCCCCATGACCACATTAATGTACACAGCTATGATTTAATAAAAAAAAAAAAAAAGAAATAAAGAAAAACTTAACCTGGCTTATTGTACCCTCAATGAATCCCCAACAATAAAAAATAAATAAATAAAAAATAAAATATCCTGGCATAGAACATGAAAAGAAAAAAAAAAAAAGTTACCTGTGAACCAGACAGGACCAGCCTCAAAACACAACCCCAAATCAACACCCCTTCACCTCCCGACCCTGTGCCTGCTTCCTGGCCTGGTCTCTGCCTTTTCCAGACCCTTCCTTCATCCCGTCCTACAGGGTCCCTCCCTCCAGCATAGGCTTTCAACACATCTGGGTCACTCCTATCTGAGTGAAATAAAAACAGGCCTTCCTCTGCCCCCAGCACCTCTACCTCTGCCCCTGCCTACCCCTCAGCACTCCTTCCAGATGTCTCCAGTGGTCCTCTCGAGTCTGAACTGCCTCCACACTCCCTGCAAGGTGGGTAGCACCTCCCCCACCTCTACTGACCCACTCACCTCACCTGACCTCCACACACCTCTACCAGCCTTGGCATTGCCAAATTTGGCCCAGGTTTTGAGATCTGACCTATTCAACCGCTCGTGGGCTCTGCCACCACTGACAGGCACTCAGAAATGAAGGAGCCTGGCCCGATGGAAAGGCGAGGGGTGTCCAACACTTCCGGGCAAGGCAGTCCCCAAAGACTCTGACCAAAAAGTGATGCTGAGCTAAGTGCTAAAGGAGAAGAAAGGGCCAACCCAGTGGGGAAAAAAAAAGAACATTCCATGTGGAGGGCACTGGTATACAGAAGGAGAGCAAGGAGCCAGGGGGGGTCTGGGTCACAGGACCACTGGGCCCAGGAGGGAGTTACATTGTTTCCCAGGGTGGCCAGAGCCACAGCAGTCTCCGAGCAGGAGACCACCTGGATGCTGTGTGCAGGTCGCATCAGAAGGCCACATTTTGGGGGGAAGATCAGGACCTGCCACCATGTCCAAGAGACAGGGTAGAAGTTTGGGCCAGGGGCGTGTGCTTGAAACTTACTAGGGGCCAACTGGGAGGACGCAGTGTCCTGAGCACAGATTCACACAATGGGGGAA
The DNA here is from genome assembly GCF_027406575.1 of Nycticebus coucang. Lineage (NCBI taxonomy): Eukaryota > Metazoa > Chordata > Mammalia > Primates > Lorisidae > Nycticebus > Nycticebus coucang. The sequence goes on along the minus strand of NC_069796.1, from coordinate 87,953,600 downwards.
TGCGAGGCTGCGTGATGGAGCCAGGAAGTGAGGAGGAGGGCTGGTGTTTGTACAGCAGACCCTGAGCTCAGCCATATTCATGATCTGGAATGGCACCGGCTGTCAGCCAGATGGGAAGCTCAGAGGTCCGCGGAGCCCAGGGAAGGTCTCCAAGGTCCTTGTGAGCTGTGAGCTTGGACTTCATCCTGCTAGAGGGCAGTGGGAGCTACTGTAGACCACGGGTCTAAAGCGTGACGGGACTTCTCAGCTGCCTGAAAGCCCACCAAGGTAGTGACATGGCGAGAAGAGGAAGGACTCACCAGGACACAGAACCATACTCGAGCTTGCATCTGCACAGCCAAGCCAGCCAGGGCCTGTAATATCTGCAAGGTTCACCTGAACCACAAACAACAGATATGCGCACTCACTCTTGCAGTTCTAGAGGCTAGACATCAAAATTCAGTATTACTGTGACAAAATCAAAGTGTCAGCAGGGTCTGGCTCACTCTGGGAGAATCCCCCCTTGCCTCTTCTAGCTCCTGGTGGTTGCTGCCATTTCTGGGCTTGTGGACACATCGCTTTATTCTGTTTTCACATCACCTTCACCTGTGTACCTGCCTAATCTTCTGCCTCACTCTCATAAGGACACTTGTCCTTGGATGTAGGGCCCACACAGCTAACCCAGGATAAGCTCCTCTCAATGGAATCTTTGGCCATAGAAGGTAATAATCACAGGTTCTAAGAGTTAAGCTATGGACATATATTTCTGGGTGCCTCCTTTCAGCCCAGGACAGATGCCATGTGTAAAAACCAACCAACATGAAAGAGGTAAAGTCTCCATCTTTCTTCAAGGCTGCATAATATTCCATAGTGTACATATACCACAATTTATTAATCCATTCGTGGATCGATGGGCACTTGGGCTTCTTCCATGACTTAGCAATTATGAATTGGGCTGCAATAAACATTCTGGTACAAATATCTTTGTTATGGTGTGATTTTTGGTCTTCTGGGTATATGCCCAGTAGAGGGATTACAGGATTGAATGGCAGAGAATCTCAAGAATGGAACAAAAAGTACCCAATGTACTCAGCCCTACTATGAAACTAATTTAGGGTTTTCACATGAAAGCTATAACCCAGTTACAACCTAAGAATAGGGGGAAGGGGGAAAGGGAGGGGAGGGCGGGGGGAGATGGGTAGAGGGAAGGGGATTGGTGGGATTACACCAGGGGTGCATCTTACAAGGGTATATGTGAAACTTGGTAAACGGTCTGTGAAGCTAGTGAATGATGCCCCATGATCATATCAATGTACACAGCTATGATTTAATAAAAAAAAAAAAACCAACCAACAGACAAGTTCTGCCTGTGGCAGATGCAAAGGGTATTGGGCGCTTCCACCTGAAAGGTGCCAGAGTCCAGAGACTAAAGCACAGGCTCCAGACTCACCATACCAGCTGTGTGGTCCTGGGAAAGTTTCTTGCCCTCTCTGTGCCTCAGTTTCTTTGTAAAAACAGTCCTACCCCCTAGGGTCTGGCAAGCCATATATGTAATACCCCACATCGAGCACTTGGAACTCTGCCTGGCATGTGGGAGGCACTCAGTGCTGGCTGAGAAGTGTTCCAAATTTTTGGAATCCATTGTCTTTCCCTAAATCCAGCCCTCCTCCTCCTCAGGGGCTTGTCTCTGCAAAGATCACAGCCTCCTGACCAGTCATCCAGGTCTAAAATATGTGACCCCTTCTCTCCCTCTCTCATCCAACTAGTCCCCACATCCCACCAGAGTTATCACTGGATCCCTCTCATATGACCCTGCCCTGCCCTGGAAGTAGCCACTGTCTTGTTCAGGCCACCTCTGCCCTGGCCTGGATGTCTCCAACTGTCTTCTACTCACTTCCCCACCCCCCGCTTCCTCCTCACCTCCTCATCCACCCTGGGACAGCCACCTTTCTACAAAGTGAACATGATGCTGATGGTGGGTAAGGACAACCGCCCGGTTGGCCTCACAAGGGTGCAGCCTGTGCAGCTGCAGAGGGCCCTGAGCACTGACGGGCCCACACTTACTCTAACGCTCTTTTATTGCCATCTTAAAATTCTTGATCACTTTTGAAGAAGGGGCCCCAAAAACTATACAGCGAGTCCTGACAACTGCTGGCCCCAATCGTGGGTTTCCACCGGCCAGACACTGAGCTGAGAGTGTCACATCGGTCACCTCTCTCAATCCTCAGCGTGAGTGTATTGCAATCTTCATTCACAGATGTGACCTGCCCAGGGGCACACGGCTTTCTCACAGCTCTATGGATGTCTTAAATTTCATTTTTGAGCGCTTCAACTTGAGAGGTGAAAGATAACTGCAGGCACTGAATGTTTTAATGAAGAGCATGCCAGAAATGAGAGGTGGCTGGGACCAGACAACCTGACCTCGCCAGATCCCTGGTACTATTCAGGGGTTGTCTCCCAGAGATGACAGCACAGAGCCTGTCAGACATGAGCCTACTTGCCACACCACCCCTGGTGTTCTCCAAAGATGATACACAAATGGCCAATGAGCATAAGAAGAGATGCTCAGCATCACAATCAGGGAAACAGAGTCAAAACCACAATGAGATAGCACTTCATACCCACTAACTTCCGCACCCCTACCAATATTCTGCTCACCACTGTATCACCATGACCCTCACCACGACCATCACCAGCACCTTCCTCTTCACCATCACCACCATCAACACTACCACCTCCCTCCTCATCACCACCACCACTATCATCACCACCACCGTCCTCATCAACACCATCACCATCATGACTACCTCCTCTACCATCACCACCACCACTATCACCTCCACCACCGTCCTCACCAACACCATCACCGTCATGACTACCTCCTCTACCATCACCACCACCACCACCTTCCTCTTCACCATCACCACCACCAACACTACCACCTCCCTCCTCACCACCACCACCACCACTGTCCTCACCAACACCATCACGGTCATGACTACTCCCTCTACCATCACCATAACTACCACCTTCACCATCACTATCACCACCATGACCTTTACTACTACCATCACAACCACCACATCCGCCATCACAAGAAACAAAGAGAGCAGGATAGGGAGCCCACTGTAATGTAAACCATCTCAAATCTCTTCAGTATGTGTTCTAGAGGGAATACCAAGGGCACCAGGGTAATGGATGCAGGAAGACAGAATCCTTAAATATTGGTGATTCAACCTTACAAACTGTCTACAGCAACAGTGCCTTGAGGGCATGACTGTATTTCTCTCATCTCAAAACTCCAACTCTTTGCCCAGCATGGAACTGGGGATCACTTTTTGATCGAATGAGTCCCTGACCATACAACTCACTTCACCACTTAATGGAGTTTATGCCTCCATTAAGTAGGGACAATGCTTGCTTCAAATATGGTGATGTGTATATTCTTGAAAAGCCTGCAGACATTTAATGGCCAAGGATTACTGATATTTATCAAAAATAATCAACAACTAGGTGGTACCTGTGGCTCAAGGAGTAGGGCACCGGACCCATATACTGGAGGTGGTGGGTTCAAACCCAGCCCCGGCCAAAAACTACAAAAAATAAAAAAATAGTCAACAACCAACAGAAAAGCAGAATTTCTCATGTCTTTCCATGAGCTCCCCAAATGACTCTGACTGTTCTTCCCTGGCCCCATCCTATGCAGGGATTTCCAGCCTCACTCTTTTCTTTCAAGGTACATCCTACTGAAACAGTGGTCTAACGCTTCTCAGGTCTAGGATTCCATGATCAGACTGGCATGGACCCCCCTCCAATCTGATGTGGCAGAAGAGCTCAGGAAAGCTCTTAGAGCAAAGGATGCTTTCCTCAACACTGCCTGATCACACTGGCTGAAAAGCCAGCCCTCAGCTTTACATCCTGCTGAACTTTCAACTTCCTTGAGCTGGCAGTGAGCCGTTCCCTTGGTACTGACCAGACGATCTGCAGATAACATTAATAAATCCCAGCTGTAGAAAGCAGTGCTTTAAATGAGCAAGGAGTGGGGATGATGGAAAGATACAGACCCACCAGGCCCAGGTCCAAGTGCTGTGCTGCTCCAACCCTGGCCTAGCTTCCTTCCTATCACCCCTGAGACCTGTGGCTGGCTAGGTCTGTTCTGAGCCCTAGGAGGAGAAAGAATGTAGCCCTAGCCCTCACCATGGGTAGCCCGTGGTCATCCTACCTGCCCAGCTGACACAGGATACTGGTACAAGGACAGAACTAGCCAGGGCATAGGAGTCTTGAGATGGCAGTGACCATATTCCCCAATGTGACCTCTCTGTCCTCAGGACTCCATTCCCAGGGGCTGGAAGGGACGTTTGAATGAGAAAGCTTCCCTGACCCGCAAGGCTCTGCTCATATGGCTTTATCACCCAGGACTCCTTCCCTCTGCTCACTTCACAAACACTGACTGTGCATCTCCTGGGTTCCCAGCTCGAGTACAGATGGTGAAACAGGAACAGGGGCTACCCTTGCATTACCCAAGATCTAGCAGGGGAGGCAGCTAGTGACCAGATGATTGCACTGGACTGAGATTCGAGCTCAGAGCCTGGGGACTTCTTACAGAAGGCGCTTTCCAGCTGAGTCTTCAATGTTAGCAGGAGGCCAATCAGGTTAACAAAGAATAAACAATGAAAAGAAGAAGCTGAGCCCTCGAGATGCTCACACATGTGTGTTTTCCCAAAAGCATGAGAAAGTTCAGGAGGTCCCACCTCCACCCTGTTCCCCAGGATGGACTCTGGAGGGGTGGAGAGACAAAAGGTCTGTGTGTTCTCTAAGTGCGATGAGGGAGAACTATGGATACTACGTCAGTAATCCTAAAAGGTAATAAAACTTAAAGAAAAACGGAGGGGAAAGAAACCAATGAAAATGTGAAGGAAAACTGGTCTGAAAGCCAAGATTCTAAAATTGTAATGATTTCTCTAGAGAGGCAGGAATGAATTTTGTCAAAAGCCTCTGCCTTTATCTCGAAACGGCACCCCAGAGGCTGCCCAGAATGGAACTCAGGAGCACACAGTCCACTCTGCCTGAGTCAAGAGAGACAGAAAGGGGAAAGACCACAGGGCAGACAGGTTTGTGACACAGCAGCTGCCCAAGACGCCTCTACCAGTAGGAATACTTTTTAAAAAAAAACTTTTTATTTTTCAGAGTTTCATAAAACCTACAAAGTTCCCAGAATAGTACAATGAACTCTCGCCGACCTTCATCTGCATTCACCAATTGTTCACATTTTCCCCCATTTGATTTTTCTACCTATAAAGATACATATGCGATCTGACAATTAAGTTTGAGAACTCATCCTAGAAAAAGTGCTACCTACCTCACTGCTGAAGACATGTATCGCGAGGTCACCCCCTTAAGGTGTGTCCCTGATGTCAAGTCCTAGTCCGGCCTGCAAAGCAATCTTGGAACTCTTTTCCTGGAATGACTGTCAGGCTGTCATCATACAGCACGCAAAAACACACAACAAGAATCATGAATGCTACTCAGCAAGACGCCACCGCACATCGACAGGAACAGAACCGTGAGACACTGGGATCCCAAGGTTATGGAACCTTACCGAGTCGTTTGTATATTGACGCCAATGTAAGTACACAGCAGCAAGTTTGTGAACTTAATTGTTACACCTCATATGATGACAGCTTTGATGGTCATTCCAGCTGGCTTTGGTGCCCAGCTTCCCAAGGGGAGTGCCTCAAAGGTGACCACAGTAATATTCATCAGTGAGGCACGTAGCACTTTTTCTAGGATGAGTTTGAGAAACTGTCATACTTCATATTTGTGTGTGTACAGTTTTATGGATTATTGGACAGTAAGCTGCAAGCATCATGCCATCTCATCCTACATGTTGTGACTTTTATCTCTTAAGACCAAGGACATTACAAAATCATAACACAATTATCAAAATCAGAAATTTTATCATTGACATATCTCGTATTCAAACATCACCAACTGACACAATGATGTCTGTATAACAAATGATCACTTTTCTTGATTCAGGCCTTAGAACACTTAGTAAAGAGTAGTCAGACAGGGCGGCACCTGTGCCTCAAAGGAGTAGGGCGCCAGCCCCATATGCCAGAGGTGGAGGGTTCAAACCCAGCCCTGGCCAAAAACTGCATAAAAAAAAAAAAAAAAAAACAGTAGTCAGACACAGAATGCAGTCAGGTCTCACAGGTATTGTGGGCCACAAACTTCCCCAAAATAAGTAAGAAGAAAAGTAAAACATGGTAATAATCGAGAATAACCATCATCACCAGGTCAAGAATAATCTGATATTAACAAGCCAGGGCAGCTGGAAAGGATGTGGGCATAGGGCCAGGATTAGGAATCCTTGGCTGATGCCAGACTTGGTCTTTGGTTCCGTGTTTAAGAAATCAAAAGCCACGCACTCGAGCCCAGTGATCCCTCTATCCTTGGGCAGTGGTAGCACAGACCAGACTAGGCCATGGGGCGAAAGAGTGGGGGACCTGGGCTTATGCCTCTTGACCTGCCAGCTTCTGTGAAGAAGTCTCAGCACCACTGCAAACCTCAGTTTCCCTATCTGTAGAGCCCCAGCTCCTCCATGAAACTCCTTGGAGTAGCTACAATACACTCCCAGCATGGCCAGGCTCCTCTGAAAGGGCCCCCAGCCCACACCCTTATCTTCCATTCTGTCCCTCTGCACCCCAGCTAGACCACGCCACCCGGTTCCCAGGGGGCCCGGCACATCCTGCTCCATTTTGCACTGGTCCCCTCCTTGCTGCTGTCCGACCCCTGCAGCCCCAGCTGCCCCCTCCACCATGGCTACCCTCAGCCACACAGTCCTGATCCAGTGTCCCGTGATCTTGGTGATTATCCTGCTTTTCTAGGAATCAGAAATAATAAAATATATTTGCAGACTACCTCTGACTCCCCTACTGTCCTAAGGGTAAAAACCAAATTGCTTGGCCTGGACAGATCCCTTCTTTAGCTGGTTCCCTGCCTCCCCTTACCACACGTCCTCTGAAACTCTCCTCACCTGCCAAACTGACCAACACCAGGGAACAGCAACACTGACAGGCAGGGAGGCGGCACTGTCCAAGGGACTGTGAGACCATGAAAGCTCAGAAAGGTGTAGCAACTTGACCAAAGTCGCACAGCTCATATGTGATACAACCAGGCACAAATAAGCAAGCTTAAAACAGGCTCCCTTCATTCCGCATTAAAAAGAAAAATGTTTCCTCAGCATGAAGCATCTCTATCCCTACACACACACACACACACACACACACGGCCTCGGGGAAAAAGCCTGAAGGGCACTAAAACAGCGGGGGGGGGGGGGGTGTGAGGGGGGTGGATGCCATTGTTTTTTCTTCCTGAAATACTTTCAGTAATTTCGGACACAGTTGTCAACATTCACAGTGGCAATAATGACTAGAAGTCGCATACACTAAGAAAGAGTATCCCAAACACATCGTTCATCACTCGTCACCAGCATACTGTGTACGGGTGCTGAAACTGGTGCCCTGATTTCAGCTGAGGATCCACCCAGCGTGCTGATAGCAGGCAGGACTTCCCCCCTACCAGACTGCTCAAACAAATGAACGCTGTGCCAGGACACCCCCACCCTGCCCATACCAGGGCCCACCTGCCAATCCTTGGCTCTCTCTGCACCTGGAAAAGAGTTAGGATTCAAGGCTCATACGTTTTTTTCCAATTAAAGCATCAGATGTCTCAGAACTCCCCTTAGCAAGATTTAAAAGTTAAAAATATATTTACTTAATGATGATGTTGACCCATCAAGGCCTTGTTCTCTAAATGTCAGTTAGCTCAGTTATCAAATAACATAGTTAATTAGTGCTACCACTGTCCAGAGAGCTATAATTGAAATTCCCAACAGCAATTTCAGGATGAGGAACCCTGTTCAATATATGCACACAGTGGAAGTCACATCATTACCACCTATCGAGAACCTATGAAGTGCCAGGTACCTTACCCACTAAAGATATAGAGATGAACCAAGGTATAGTGCTCTCCTGGAGTGATCAGAGGTCTACTGAGGAGGAGGAAGGACTGTAAACCTTTAAAGGACTAGAATTTGACACTGAGCACAGCGGGGAACCATGGAGAGGTTTCTACCCAGACAGAAAAGGTCAGACCTCTATGCATTTCAGAGCAGTTGTTCCAGGGTCAACATGAAGACTGCCTCAAGCAGCCCCTGGAGGCAGATAGACAGTTTTGAGGCTGCACCTGGGCCCAGCAAGGTAAGAGGCCTGACGTGAGACACAAATATGGACATTTTAGGAGACAAAACCGGATAGGACTTACAGGCCAAGTTAATGGGGACAGGGATGAATTTCCAAAGCGTAGCTGAATTGTACATTTTAATCTATTTACCAAACTCCTCATCTCCTCTACCACAGGGCTGCTTTTCTGCAGAAATGGCTGCTTTTCACTAGGTCTAAAAAGGTCGGGTTACAAAGTTGGTACAATAGTGTACCTGCCCCTGAGCCACATCACCCTGACCACTCAGAATGGGGCAGCAGGGTCAAAGAATTAGGGTTGGAAAATAATAACTCCATGTTTACAAGTAGGGAAACTGAGGCTCACAGTGGTGAAATGACTTACCCAAGGTTCTACCGAACATGCAGGAGGGGTCACTTCATGTACCCTCTCCCAGCGGATGAAACCTGCAGCAGTTCTGACAGTGGATGTGACCAGTGGTGAGAAAGGCATGAACTTTGTCATCATGAACAAGGACCACAGCCTAGATATCCTGAAGCCACAAAGGAGCTTGGGGTGGGAGGTGTTAGCAGACAGCTGTCAGCCTTCCAAAAAATATTTAGTGAACTCCAGATTAGAAGGGACTTCAAACGTTTATAAGCCACATCACCACTTGCTCCAAGAAGCCCTCAGACTGCCAAGGCTCCTGCCCCTGAACGCTGGCCCTCCCAGGAAAAGTGTAAAAAAAAAGAAACTGGACACCACTGTCAGTCAAATCAAGGGTCAAACCCCCGCTCTGGCCCTTACTGCCCATGTGATCTGTGTGGTCACTTCTGCCCCGACTCCTCTCCTCCCTCGCCCTGCCTCAACTTCAAGGGAAATTTGTGCAGAAGAGGTGAGATTAAGCCTAAACCCACCCCCGCTGCCATTTCTCCTTCCAGCACCTCCAGCCTCTCTTCCTGCCACAGACCTTTACCTTTATTTTATTTATTTATTTTTTTGGCCAGGGCTGGGTTTGAACCCGCCACCTCCAACATATGGGGCCAGAGCCCTACTCCATTGAGCCACAGGAGCCACCCCGCTGCCACAGACCTTTAAAGCCAAACTTGACTCCTGGCCTTCCGCATCCTGTCCCAACCCTGCCACGCCCCCTGCCCGGGGGAACAGGCGAGTGGGGACCTGAAGCCCTGCCCCTCCACGTATTAGCCTCGCCCCCATGGGTATGAAAAAAATGATCTGTTCATGTTTTGCGTCTCGTTTTTTGAGCTTAGAGATGTGGCTGCCTTTCAGGGAATCGGCTTTCCCTTGTTATTGCCCTATTATACTCTCTGGGTCACTTCCCAGAGCATCCTCCACTGACCTGCCCCCACCCAAGCCCAGGTCACACCCCCATCTCCTGCCCTCAAAGCACTGGGAACCTGGTCAAAAACCTTCCCTCTCCACCCCCAGAGGCTGGCTCACCGCTGTCTCCCCACCCCGGCCCACTGCCCAGCTCGAGGACACACGGGACATGCATTTGCTGTAAATAGTTTGTCCAGGATGTCTTCGGAATGGATCGCTATGTCTAAAAAGGTCGGGCTACAAAGTTGGTACAATATGTTCCCAAACTAGTGTATATGTTCAGAGGGGCAAACAGAAAAAGACTAGAGCAGTGGTTCTCAACCTGTGGGTCGCAACCCACAGGAACTGTATTAAAGGGCCGGGCATTAGGCAGGTTGAGAAGCACTGCACTAGAGAGTGCTTTTCAAAGCGTTCTTGCTCTTTGTCATGAAATGAAATCTTGTTCAGCAGGCCACAAGAAGCTGATTATTGGAAGGATGGGTAGCGCACATCTTCTCTGAAGCCACCTGGCGTGGGTGGAAAGAGGGCAAAGTTCTCATCCCCAGCCCCACACCCACTAACTCTGACCCTGCAGTAACTGTTCCTGCCTGCCCTGGTGCATGGTAGTTGAGAGGCTTACAGAGCGGCACAAAGCAGCCTCCCAGGGACACTCAGTACACACTATAGCCAGGAGACAGGCTCGAGGGAAGGACAGGAAGACTGAAGCCCAGGCAAGGAGACCCTTCCCCATCCACCACCACCTGCTTTCTCTGCCTTCTGGAAACTGCCACAGGAGCTACAAAGCCACAGACTCACAGGAAATCAGATCTGTCGCCCTCCCCCCCAACACACACACACACACACACACACACACACACACACCTCCTCGGCGAAGGGGATCCCGCCCACTGCGCCAGGCAGAGAACAAGAGAAAGGAAGTGGCCGAGGGGCGACCTCAAGTCAAGCTCCATGTATCTCTCAAGGCTTCACTCCTGTCCCTGGGCCCAAAAGCAACAGCTAAAGTAATAGCTACCATTTAGAAGATCCTACACCATGCCAGGCACTTTCATAAAACAGTAGTTTCAAAATATTCTGGTTCATGAAATGCTTCCAATATCATGTGAAAACCACCTACTTCTATTCCCTACCAAACACACCCACAAACACAATTTCTGATAAAATTGCTACTCATATTCAGAACATACCAAAAATTCTCATCAGAGGAATGAGAGTTGTTATCTACATTCAAGAGAACGTAATGAAGTTTCCTTTAGAACGTTCTGTGCACATGGAGGTTTTTTTTTCTTGCGCTTTTTGTTGTAAAATCTTACTAGGTGCTCAACAGGAGAGGTGAGGACTGGCCATGGGGACTGATAACTGCGCTGTAGGAAGAATTAGGCTCCATGCCAGCACCCACGCCCTCACCCATCACACAGCATTCAATAAAATTCAGTAACATGCACCACATAATACCAGTTACTGCAGTCTTATGATATAGGCATTCTTAGTATTCCATTTTTGTGTCATCAAAAAGGGTGAAGAACCTTGGCTAACATGACCCATCCAAGGGAGGGCCAAAGTACTATTTATAGGGCCACGAGCTAAGCCCCAGCCATTCCGCATACCTAGGACTCGATACAAGACCTCAATTGCATTACACATGCAATCTTGATGCTCACACGTTCCTGAAGAAGTATTATTTTCCTTATTTTATAAGGAAGAAAAATTCAGCTTGCAAGTTGGTAAATGACTTGCTGAAGTCTTTACCTGAATACAAAGCCTTTGTTTTTCCAATTGCTACTTGCTGACACTTGGCAAATCCTTGCATCATTTTGGAATCTCCCCTTTATTAAGGTTCCAGGGCCCCTTAAGAAGTCCCAGAAAAGACCCCAGCCATTGGGTCATTTCTGTCTCAGCCCTGCTGAATGAGTTACAAGACTCAAGTAACCACACCACCGAGAACAAGCAGGGCAATTTCCTTCTGTGGTTTCCATATCCCTTCTACGCCAGCCACCCAACACAGCTTGATATGCCTAGGGCACGCCCCACCAGACACCCACCCAGTGCCTGCTGTGTGCACAAAGCTTTGTGAGACATGATGGTGGGGGGAAGAGGACACAGAGTCACTTATGTCACACCTCCTCTCAAGAAAGCAGCTCCAGAAAGCAGAGGGAAAGAAATGCTGAGCAGCTAGGGAGAGCCTGGAGTATGCGGACCAAGATGAGCTTATCGTCAGGAGACTACCAGGTTACTTCCCACCAGCTCAGTAGAAAAGGAAGGTCAAGGATGACCTTCTCAGGGGCAGACATCTGCAGAACGTGCTAGCCTGGGGCTCCCCCATACCCTGAGGAGCTCCTAGTAGAGTGAGAAGGATGCTGTGACAAACCCAGGTGATAAGTGGAGCCAGCAGAATGAAGGAAGGGACATGTGAAGTGCGCCCTGGCAGTGGTGAAATCGGGACATGAAGATAGAGAAGCCGGAGTCATGAAAAGGTTGAAGGACATTTAGGCAGGAAGCGCAGCAGGAATGCAAGCTACATTCGTTCATTCATTCATTCAACAACATCGTGGTGCCTGCCCCATGCCAGGCCCTAAGCTGAGCGTAGAGACCTTAAAAAATGAATCTCATGCAGCTCTGGCCCCACAGAGCCCCAGTCAGTGGAAAACAAGGACTGAGAAAGGCAACAGTCATGTAGTGCCGCCAGGGCTGTGCAGGGGAGAGGAGCAGTGAAACATAGTCTGAGAATGCAAGGTTGATTGCTCCTACCTAACCTGGCCTGGGAGAGGAGCCTGAGCAGCAGAAAAGGCCTGCAAGGAAGAGAGCACAGGTGTGCAGACAGGAGGAGCAGGGGTCCGGCCCGATTCAGGGAAGGCAGACAATTCCCTAAAGTGAGGGTCAGTGGGTCAGTGTTAGGGACTGAATGTTGTGTCCCCCAAAGTCCATGCTGAAACCCTAACACCCCAACCTTATGGGGGATTTTTTTGTTTGTTTGTTTGTTTTTTGTTTGAGAGAGTCTCACTCTGTCGCCCTGGGCAGAGTGCCATGACATCACAGCTCACAGTCACTTCAAACTCTTGGGCTTAAGCAATCCTTTTGCCTCAGTCTTCTGAGTAGCGGGAACTACAGGCAGGTGCCACCGTGCCAGGCTAGTTTTTCTGTTTTGGTAGAGATGAAGTCTCGCTCTTGCTCAGGCTGGTCTCGAACTCTTGTGCTCAACTAATCCCCCACCTTGGCCTCCCAGAGTGCTAGTTGTGGTGGTGGTATGGTTATTTGAGTCTCGTCACTCGTGCAACAGGGTGAGCCTCTGCCCCTGGCTTCCCAATGTTATGGTTATAGAAGGTGGAGACCTTGGGAGGGAGTCAGGTCATGAGGGTGAAGCCCTTCCAAGAAGAGACACAGACGGCTTGTTTCCACTGTCTCTCTCTGCACCGTGTGAGGACATGGTAGGAAGGCAGCCACCTGCAAACCAGAAACAGGGGCCTCGCCAGGAAGCAAAGTGACCACACCCTGACCTTGGACTTCCAGCCTCCAGAATTGTGAGGAACGCCCTCAAGTTGATGGTATTTTTGTTACAGCAGCCTGAATGGACTGAGCCAGTCAGTAAAAGGAGCATCAAGAGACAAGGTCACGTATGTGACAATAACAAGTTTGTACTTTATCCCAGGCCAGTGGGGAAGCCCCTTCAACAGAAGAGGGACACAGACAGATAGTGAGTTTCAGAGAGATAGCCCCCTTTCTTGGTACAACAGTCCCTCTTCCCAAACAACCCTTATAACTGCAGAGCCAGTTGGAGGAAGGGAGGAACAGGTAGGTAGGCCCTTCAGATACTCCCAGAAAGGCCCAGGACCCTCTCTGGTCTGTTCCCAGAGACTGAGAAGCGAGACAAGTGCCCCTCTGACTGCAGCTCTTCCTCCAGCTTGGCTCAGCCAATGATGGTCCTACAGGCTCCAGTTTCCCAGGTCCAGGTACCATGAGGACACTGGAGGTTGAGACAGAACAAGGAGCCAAACGTGACACCAATGGGCAGATGACAGTGCAGAGACACATGTGCCTTGTGAAGCAATGGCAGCTGACATCTAAAGGTGCTGGGGCCTGGTTTAAACATCACTTTCCACAAGCCCTGGGCCTCCCTGAAGACTCTCAGAGGGTTGGAGAACTCAGGTCTAGACTGAGCAACGCAGTGTTGATTACTTTTCCCAAGTGTTATAGTTTTAAGCTATAAAAACCTCAAATGAGCTACAAACCAGTATTAACCCTGGCACACCTCACTGCGAGGGCCTGAGGTGCCCCAATACCCAGCTTTGTGCGGATCTTGGGATATAGTCTCACCTGTCATCTCCAGTGAAACATATTCTGAGAATGCAAGGTTGATTGCTCACAAAAATGCCACCGATTGTGAATATGGTATGCAAACTGTCACAAGACAGAATGTTTTCATAACCACCTAAATCTATTAATGCTCAGCATGCCACGGTAGTTAAGACTACAACTAATCTCAGCACTCTGGGAGGTCAAAGCAGGTGGATCACCTGAGTTCAGGAGTTTGAGACCAGCCTGACCAAGAGCAAGACCCCGTCTCTAAAAACTAGCCAGGCATTGTGGCGGGCGCCTGTAGTCCTAGCTACTTGGGAGGCTGAGGCAAGAGAATCACTTGGGCCCAAGACTTTGAGATTGCTGTGAGCTGTGATGCAACAGCACTCTATAGGGGGCAACAAAGTTTTTTGAGACTCAGTCTCAAAAAAAAAAAGACTACAACTGTCATCCAAAACATTTCATTTCCAAAGTTAAAATCATCAAAGCAAACTCATTGTTCTCACTGACCTTATAACTAGTAAATACTGTAAGTTCAAAGTCATAAAATAAATGCAATACACATATTAAACCGTCATTTCCATGTTTTACATATAGAGGCAGTTGAGCTACTTAAAATATTTGTTTTTGAAAACACTTTTTTTTTTTTTTTGGAGACAGAATCTCACTCATGTCACCCTCAACTCCCCACCCACAGAATGTAGTGGCCTCAGCCTAGCTCATAGCAACCTCACACTTCAGGGCTCAAGTAATCCTCCTGCCCAGCCTCCTGAGTAGCTGGGACCACAGGCACCAGCCACTTACACTCAGCTAATTTTTTTTCTGTTTTTCGTAGAGATGGGGTCTCACTCTTGCTCAATTTGGTCTCAAACTCCTGAGCTCAAGGGATCCTCCTACCTTGGCCTACCAGGTGCCTCTGGCCCAAAAACACTTTATTTTGCAGATGGGGAAACAGGCCCAAAAAGAAGTAAGGTATCACGTTGTCCTGTGACTGTCATCCCTGCTCAGTGGGCAAAAATCAGCAGGCACTCCACAAACGCCCCTGGGAAGGAAGGACCAATAGGCATGTGCCACCACACCTAGCTCATTTTTTCTGGTTTTTGTAGAGACAGAGTCTTGCCCTTTCTCAACCTGGTCTCAAACTTCTGACCTCAAGCAATCTTCCCACCTTGGCCTCCCAAAGTGCCGGGATTCCTGGCGTGAGCCACTCTGCCAGGCCTCGGTCTGCCATTTCGCCTTGTGTTTTTGATATGTCCCATGTCTTTCCTGTTCCTCTCTTCTTCCTCAGTTGCTTTCTTTTGCATTTAATGAGTCAGACGCTCCTTTAGGCATATAAGTCAGGGGCAAGGACTTCAAAGATGTATTTCTTTTTCATTTAGACAACCTTCTTAAATGGCGCTTATTTTACTTCTTCTTTTTGGTTCCAGTAAATAGGAGCAAATAAATTATTCGTCCAGCTGTCACTGGAACATCATCTACAAAAGTGTCCATTACCAGCTTCCTGGATTGGAGGATTTAAGTCTACAACTTGACCTCCCCACCAGGAGGCAGGAGCCATTGTGTTTTAGAGATGCTCTTCAAGGACCCACAGTGCTTCAAAGCGTGGTGACAGCGACATGCTTCAGACCAAGGCGGCAAGGGATGGTTGGGATTTGCAACAGAGTCCGGGTTTTAGGCATTTGTAAACGCCCTGGTATTGTTCTCACAGACACCTGGCACAAGGGCCAAGGCCCAGATCCCCGCTTGAGAGCAAATTAACATACCCTAAACCTCCCTGTCAACGTGACCTTTCTGTTCCTTAACAAATGTGAAAGGAATCTACAATCCAGGAGCAAATGAACTGCGAAATTCCAAAAATTAACAACTTAGGCTGTGAGAATGGTACCCCTGAGATTTAGGGCACCCAGCAACTCCCCTATCTTTTAGCTGGAACACCCCCAATTTCTGACACCCTATCCAGCAAAAGGACTTGTGTGTGTCTTCGGTCTGAATGTCTTGCATTAGTTGTTAGTCATCCCTATAGAAAAATGAGGGGCACCGGGGCACACAGGCCCTCATGGACGTGGGTCATCCTGGGTGAGTAGGGTGTTTTCTGGGAGAGATCGTGTCAGCAAAGTGCCCATATGCCCAACAGTTTAAATAGATTAGGCACAACGTAGAGGCACCCAGGCCCTTTCTCAAAATAAGATATCGGGTTGGCAAAAAGGACCTCGTTGAAGCTGGAGCCAGGACAGCTCTAAGACTTGCTGCTGAAATCCAATTACCAGGCTTAATGAGCTCACTCAGCCAGCTGCCCTGGCCCAAGAAGGCAACCTGCCAACGCCAAGAAAGAAAGCTTCTCTTCCAAAGTGCATTCTGAGGCTGCAGCTTGGGAAACACCAGGCCACTTTAAAAAGAAATATGACCTGCTGTGAACACAAAAACACAGTTTGGGTTCCGAAGAACAGCTTTCTAACACTTTTTGCTACCCTAAACTAAAAGCAAGCTGCTCTGTTAGGTAGTGAAATCCCAGTCAGAGGAGGGGAAAGGAAACCGAGTTTTAAAGAAGCTTCACAAATGTCAGCTCTGAGCTGATACAACAATCTGGGGTATTTCCACCCTGAGTATTGTGGTATTTAGAGCTCAGACAGTCGACTATCACTAGAGGAGGCTGCTGTAGAGAACAGAGTGATTTAAGTGCAAAGTGGATCCTAGGCAAGAAATAAGAGAGAGGAACACAACGTGCTCCTGTTAAGGTCCCTCCCCACACTAACATTATGGAAATCAGAGACTAATAGCCCACATCTATTGATAGCTTGCCCTGGCCAGGCTCTGGAAGCCCCACTGTGAGTGACATTCATTCCTATCCTCACAGAACCCTCTGCCGGCCAGGGAGTCAGATAAGTCCCTAGCAGCAACAAGATACAGTGCCCAGGGTAGTGACAGAGAGACACCTGGGGGAAGGGGGCTTCGGGGTCAGGCCTGGCCTGGCCCAGGGATAGGGAAGAGGTGCAGCAGGCAAGTTTTCCTGGAAGAAGGCTCAGATGGATCCTAGGCACAAGTGGAGGATGTCTGCCAGGTGGATGGGGGCAGGAAAGGCTGACAGGCAGATCCGTGAGAGGGAACAGCATGTGCAAAGGCCTGGCTCGGGCATGGGCTGACAAAATCGGAGGCAGAGGACAGTCTCTTTAGTCCATCCCCTGCCCCTCCCACCAGGCTCTTCCTATCTTAACCCAGCCCTAGTGACTCTGTCCACTTACTCCTCGCTTGCAGACTAAGCAAGTGTGTCTCTCCTGGGGGCCCAGGAAGGATGAAGGAGGTGGCCTCTGAGAAGCAGTCCTCAGGAGAGGGGCATGGCTCATAATGCAAACTGGGCTGGGAGTGGGCCATGGGCACTGGGGTGTCAGGCTAAGGCAGCTGCACTGTGCACCACGTGGTGTTATGGGCTACATATAGAGAGCGAAATGGTTACTATAGTGAAGCAGATTAAGATAGCTCTCTCTAGCATAGTTACATTTCTTGTGTGCAGCAAGAACAGCTAAAATCTACTCATTTAATAAAAATCCCTAATATAATACAATGTTTTAAACAATAGTCCCCATGTTGTACCTTACATCTCCAGACTTATTCACCTTACACTCCTTCCTTAGGAGGAGACAAGGCTGGTATGAAGCTTGTCACTGTCATTTCTACCCACACAACCTCAGGCAAGGAGGTAGCACAGGTCCAGTGAGGGCTGGGGAGGAAAATCTGCAGCTGCCCTCAACAATCCACACTTCCCTGTGAGCACGGCCACCTCCCACCCCAACCCCAGCAGGCGGCACAATACTGGGTACCTGCCAGGTACCCAAACACAAGGAGAATGGGGACGATAACGTGAGCCAACCCCTGCAGAACTCAAGATAAAGTCCTCCCTGGTCATCTCTCCATACGGAGCACACATGCCCCATGATGAGGGCGGGGTCACTCTCCAGGACGCCAGAGCTCCCAGGATGAAATGACTTGTCTCCCTTGAGGCTCCTGACTGAGCTAAGGACTTAACTCACAGTCCACTTCTGAGCCTGACAGAAAGCAGGTGAGATGGAGTCCACAAAACAAGAGGACAGCCTGTGCCACGCCCTGAGAATCAGCTGCCCTCCTCCAGTCAGAGGGGTGTGGGGCAGTCCCAGGCCTAGCATGAGCAGCAGCTTTGCCCGCAACAGGAGCCCCCGGGGGTGCGGAAAATGAACAACAGGTTGCAAACTCTTAAATTTTTGTACATTTGACGTTGCAAAAGAATTAAAAAGGCTACAGCTAAGTAGAGAAGCCCAAAGCTCTGGACATCCCAAAGTCACCTATGTGGTTGCCAGTTAGTCACAGCCCACAATTCCTGTACCCCCACCAGGCCATCCCCACAGTCCACAGCAAAAGCCCCCTCTTGCCCCAGTGTCTCCCTACCTACTCCCTTTAGAAGAGCTACTCCCTGGCTTTAGTGACTGGGCCAGTCATTTTATTTAGATTCCAGGGGTCCTCAAACTACGGCCCGCGGGCCACATGCAGCGGTGTAATTGTATTTGTTCACATTTTGGTTTCTTTTTTTTTTTTGCTTCAAAATAAGATATGTGCAGTGTGCACAGGAATTTGTTCATAGTTTTTTTTTTTGTTTTTTTTTTAACTATAGTCCAGCCCTCCAATGGTCTGAGGGACAGTGAACTGGCCCCCTGTTTAAAAAGTTTGAGGACCCCTGAGACTGTGGGTCTCCCCTCCAGAATGTCAGCTGCCTTGGGCAGGCATGTTATCTTCATAAGGCCCCAGTTCCTAGCAGGGCACAAGGTGAGGGTCGGGGAGAAAGAGGCTCAGTGTGCATTGTCATTGAGCCTCTTGTTTACAGAGGAGGAAAGTGAAGCACAAAAACACTTAATTCGCTCCCTGAGGGGCCCATAGTGACCACAGCTGAGCCTGGTCCCCACCCCATGGAACTTACAGTCTACAGCAGCAGACCCAAGGAATACAAGGTGACCCCCCTCAATAATTTTAAGTTTCATGTCTCCACATTAAAAAAAGTAAAAAGAAATGGGCAAAATTAATGATACATTTCATTTAGCCTAACATATCCAAAATAGTATCATTTCAAAGTATAATCAATGTTAAAATTATCACATCATCTTTTACATTCTTTTTTTCATACAAAGTCTTCAAAACCCAGGGTGTATTTATTACTCACAGACTATCTCCATCCAGACACATTTCAGTGCTCAATAGCCCCCTGTCTACCGGTGAGCGGCAACCCTACTTGGTCAGCTTGGCTCCAGGAGGTCCCCCTGGCTATCTCTGGGCTGGAGTATGAGGAAACTCACTTCCATCACCATGACCACAACATCTACATCTAACACAAGCAGCAGCGTGCACTGGCAAACACCTACCATGCTCAAACACTACCCTGGGCCGTAGGCATCCGATACCAACCCCAAGAGACAGGGATATTCTCTTTACTTCACAAAAGAAATAAAACTCAGAACAATTAAGTAATATTCCCTCAATCAAAGAGACGGTAGGGTGGAGTTAGGAAACTAAGTCACAGCTACCTCCAAGCAATAGCAAATTACTTATTAAACACCTGTTCTATGCCCTTATGCACAGGCAGGCCCTGCCCCTACCGTGCTTTATTCTAGCTTCTGGGTAGGAGGGAATGTGAATCAGCAAGGAAACAGAATCAATTCAGATCCTGATGATTCTCAAAAGCAAACAGGGTATTGACAGGCATGGGAAAGCAGAGCAGCCCTGTGGGGTAGTTGGGAGACCTCCCCAAGGTAAATTTCAAACTGAGAAAAGGATGAGAAGAAGCCAGCCAAGGTCAAGGCAGGGGATGAGCATTCTAGGCATCAAACAGCAAACACAAATGCACAGAGCAGCAGGAGTCCAGTATGTTCCAGGAACATCAGAAAGGTGGCCAGGGGTCCCTGCATGGTGACATCTGTCTCTCTAGGCTATTCTGTTGGGCCCCCCCCTCACCCTGCCTCCTTTGTGTGCTCCCGCACTCCTGCTTGGAAAATGAAGAGCCCACAATCCATTCTCCAGATATCAAGAACAAGTCCAGGCTGGAAGCTCTGAGCACAAAGCCATGCACAGAGTGCATGTTCACAACCGTTTGATGAGAGGGAAGATGGATGAATTAATGCACAGGGGAGGAGAGAGTGGAAGAGTGAACAGAATAAGAACTGAACAAGAAAATGTTAACATTATGAGTACTCTTGAGACACCAGCCAAAACAGTCAACAGGTGAAAAGCACCCAAATGTCCATCAACACATGAGCAATGGAATATTATTCAGCCCTGACAAGGAGTGAAGTGCTGAGCCTGCAACAGCATGAGTGAGCCTGAAACCATCATGCTCCATGAAAAAAGCCAGGTACAAAAAGCCACACAGTATCCGGCTCCATTTATATGAAATGTCTAGAACAGGTGAAACCACAGACACAGAAAGCAGATCAGAGGCTGGGGAAAGGGGAAATGGGATGTGGCTGCTAACAGATCCAGGGTTGTCACTGGGAGGAATAAAACATCTTGGAACTACTGTATAGAGTTGACGGGTACACAACTTACGAATGTACCAAATGCCTCTGGGTCATACACTTTAAAATGGTTTATCTTATATCAATTTCACCTCCATTCTTTAAAAGGGGAAAAGGAGAACACAAATTTCTTCAAGGTTAGAAACAGGTTGTGAAATTTGATATCAGAAATGCAGCTACGAGTGACCAGCTCTGAGAAACAACAGGACAGGGTCAGAGGAGAAAGGAAACAGCCTGCAGCTGAAGAGGTGGAAAGCCACTCACCAGATCGCTCCCCGCCTCCACCATCAGAACAGGTGGAAAGCCACTCACCAGATTGCTCCCCGCCTCCACCATCAGAACAGGTGGAAAGCCACTCACCAGATAGCTCCCCGCCTCCACCATCAGAACAGGTGGAAAGCCACTCACCAGATTGCTCCCCGCCTCCACCATCAGAACAGGTGGAAAGCCACTCACCAGATAGCTCCCCGCCTCCACCATCAGAACAGGTGGAAAGCCACTCACCAGATCACTCCCTGCCTCCACCGTCAGGAGAGGTGGAAAGCCACTCACCAGATCACTCCCTGCTTCCACCGTCAGAACAGGTGGAAAGCCACTCACCAGATCGCTCCCCACCTCCACCACCAGAACAGGTGGAAAGCCACTCACCAGATCGCTCCCCACCTCCACCACCAGAACAGGTGGAAAGCCACTCACCAGATCGCTCCCCACCTCCACCACCAGAACAGGTGGAAAGCCACTCACCAGATCGCTCCCCACCTCCACCACCAGAACAGGTGGAAAGCCACTCACCAGATCGCTCCCCGCCTCCACCACCGGAACAGGTGGAAAGCCACTCACCAGATCGCTCCCCGCCTCCACCACCGGAACAGGTGGAAAGCCACTCACCAGATCGCTCCCCGCCTCCACCACCGGAACAGGTGGAAAGCCACTCACCAGATCGCTCCCCGCCTCCACCACCGGAACAGGTGGAAAGCCACTCACCAGATCGCTCCCCGCCTCCACCACCGGAACAGGTGGAAAGCCACTCACCAGATCGCTCCCCGCCTCCACCATCAGAACAGGTGGAAAGCCACTCACCAGATCACTCCCTGCCTCCACCGTCAGGAGAGGTGGAAAGCCACTCACCAGATCACTCCCTGCTTCCACCGTCAGAACAGGTGGAAAGCCACTCACCAGATCGCTCCCCACCTCCACCACCAGAACAGGTGGAAAGCCACTCACCAGATCGCTCCCCACCTCCACCACCAGAACAGGTGGAAAGCCACTCACCAGATCGCTCCCCACCTCCACCACCAGAACAGGTGGAAAGCCACTCACCAGATCGCTCCCCACCTCCACCACCAGAACAGGTGGAAAGCCACTCACCAGATCGCTCCCCGCCTCCACCACCGGAACAGGTGGAAAGCCACTCACCAGATCGCTCCCCGCCTCCACCATCAGAACAGGTGGAAAGCCACTCACCAGATCACTCCCTGCCTCCACCGTCAGGAGAGGTGGAAAGCCACTCACCAGATCACTCCCTGCTTCCACCGTCAGAACAGGTGGAAAGCCACTCACCAGATCGCTCCCCACCTCCACCACCAGAACAGGTGGAAAGCCACTCACCAGATCGCTCCCCACCTCCACCACCAGAACAGGTGGAAAGCCACTCACCAGATCGCTCCCCACCTCCACCACCAGAACAGGTGGAAAGCCACTCACCAGATCGCTCCCCACCTCCACCACCAGAACAGGTGGAAAGCCACTCACCAGATCGCTCCCCGCCTCCACCACCGGAACAGGTGGAAAGCCACTCACCAGATCGCTCCCCGCCTCCACCACCGGAACAGGTGGAAAGCCACTCACCAGATCGCTCCCCGCCTCCACCACCGGAACAGGTGGAAAGCCACTCACCAGATCGCTCCCCGCCTCCACCACCGGAACAGGTGGAAAGCCACTCACCAGATCGCTCCCCGCCTCCACCACCGGAACAGGTGGAAAGCCACTCACCAGATCGCTCCCCGCCTCCACCACCGGAACAGGTGGAAAGCCACTCACCAGATCGCTCCCCGCCTCCACCACCGGAACAGGTGGAAAGCCACTCACCAGATCGCTCCCTGCCTCCACCATCAGAACAGGTGGAAAGCCACTCACCAGATCGCTCCCCGCCTCCACCATCAGAACAGGTGGAAAGCCACTCACCAGATCGCTCCCCGCCTCCACCACCGGAACAGGTGGAAAGCCACTCACCAGATCGCTCCCTGCCTCCGCCGTCAGAACAGGTGGAAAGCCACTCACCAGATCGCTCCCCGCCTCCACCACCGGAACAGGTGGAAAGCCACTCACCAGATCGCTCCCTGCCTCCACCATTGGAACAGGTGGAAAGCCACTCACCAGATCGCTCCCTGCCTCCGCCGTCAGAACAGGTGGAAAGCCACTCACCAGATCGCTCCCTGCCTCCGCCGTCAGAACAGGTGGAAAGCCACTCACCAGATCGCTCCCTGCCTCTACCACCAGAACAGGTGGAAAGCCACTCACCAGATCACTCCTTGCGTCCACTGTCAACCCCTCACAATCCACTCAGGAAGCAGGACGCCCTGTGTCCTACCTCCCTACAGCCCTGAAGAGGGAACTAGGGCCAGTCCCAGGCTGCTGACTCAAAAAGCAGCCAGGATACAAGCTCAGAGGCCAGCCTATTGAGCTACCGTGTCCCTCTGACCTGGCAGGAATAAGGGCATTTCCGCAGTCCCCAGCTGGCACACACACAGTACCTCTTTCATTCCTTAGGCCCTTCAGCCAGTCTGGGCCCTGGGAGAGAGGAGAGCAGGCAGCACCCCCATACAGTACCCCAGTCCTCCACAGCCCCATAAGGAGGTTTAGGACGTATGGAGTCCTGAGGATGCTTGTGGGCCCTGGAAAGGATGAAGGACCATCTCAGATCACCCCAGAGGAAGGGGCTGACCTAACACGAGTGGGCAGTGGCGCCTGACAGAGGGACAAGGAACGGTAGCTCCTGTCTACCGCATGACGCTAGATGAGGCCCTTCTCCTCTGCTCTATCTCATTCTCCTCACTGCGTGATTCACAGGGATAAGAATTGGGGTTACCCCCATTTCCCAAAGGAGTGAAATGAGTTCAAAGGGATTCAGGGACACAGGCACGTGTACGAGATGTGATGGTAAATGGCAGAGCCAGCAGGCAAACCCAAGATTAAAACCAAGGTCGTTTCTGCTAAATTATGATGCCATTAGCATGTGCTTTTTTTCTGTAAAACTCCTACCAGGTAGCATGGGGGAGTGGTTAAAAATGTGGGCTACCACCAGTTTTGGATGATGGAGAGTTCTGAAGATGGCTGGTGGTGATGGTTGCTACTGAACTGTGCACTTAGAAATGCACAGTTAATATTAATCAATATTAAACATTAAATATATGTTTAATATAAAAATATTTTAAGAATATTTGATATATGATCTGGTGCCAGGCCATTAAGAAATTGTCAACAAATTTTTGAAAACAGATACCATGCACACTGTATTCTCTAAAAATGGTAAAATTCAATTAGAAGCTAACAACAAATATAAATGCCCCATCTCCCAAAAACTGAATTTGGGCTTCAAATCCCTGCTCTGAAACCCACTAGCTTTGTAACCTTGGGCAGGCTTCAGCGCCTCTCTATGCCCCTCTAGTAAATAAAAATGCAGCTGCTCCTCCCTCTAGTGCTGAATGAGCCCCATCAGAGCAGTGGTAGCACAGTCCTGTCAAGGGCCAGGTAGCAAATGTTTTTGGCTTCACAGGTGTCTACCCCTATCTGCTCAATCTGCCAGTATGGAGCAAAGGTAGCCACAGACCATAGGTACACAAACGGGCATGGCTGTGTTCCAATAAAACTTTATTTACAAAAACTCCTGGCATAGATCCTAGCATTTGGTAAGTGCTTCACAAATGTTAACTGTTATAATTGAGGGAAATGGCATTCATGTCAATTCACGTCTGTAGACTTATGAAAGGTATAATACTTGTTGCTATTTTTAAAATAAACACTAACACCCACAGCAAGAGTGGAGCCCCTGACCCCACTGGTGGGCCCCCAGGTGCCACTTGCCCTCTCTCTTCTACTGTCAGGCAATTACCTTCGTGACTACCCCCAGCAGCCCTCTTCTGCTGCCTGCCTCCAACAGGAGGGGCTCCTAACCCAGCTCCTCCACAGCACGAGGCCCTCAGAGCCCCCTTCTCTGTCCCTGCCCTCAATGCAGACCCACAATCACTGCACTGCACCCATGGCCTTGGAAAAGCATGGGCAAAAACAACATTTCTGAAGGCACCCAGGGCTAGAGTCAGGAGGCTGTGGTCCCACTGCTGGCCAGCCCTGAAACCATTTTCTGACCCTCCGATTACAGCAACACCACTGGCCACTACTGGCATCACAGCAATATGCTTCCATGAAAAGCACAAAGAGGCTCCCCTGCTTTATTTCTCACCCCAGCCCCATCAGAAGATTGTCCATTATAGGAGACAGAGGTCCAGAATGAGGGAGCCCCACTGCTGAGGACCCTGCTGCCCTGAGACTCTGCTGATCCTCCTTGCCTGATGCTCACAGAAGCCTCACCCTGAGTGTTGCTGCACAGCTAAAATGACATCCATGGCAGGGGTGGGAGGTTAAGTAACAACAGCTTTTTCCTTTATGGAATCCTAATTCCCATTC
Organism: Nycticebus coucang; assembly: GCF_027406575.1. Lineage (NCBI taxonomy): Eukaryota > Metazoa > Chordata > Mammalia > Primates > Lorisidae > Nycticebus > Nycticebus coucang. The sequence continues at coordinate 87,928,554 of NC_069796.1, read as the reverse complement.
TCCAGAAAAAGGAGCTGTCACCTCCCCAGTAAGTCAAAGCTGCCACCAAAGTGAGGCCACCTCACTGGGTTCTCGGGCTCTAGTGGACAAGATCTGCTCCAGGGAAACCCATACAAACAAATATTATACTGTGAATGTTATATACTCATCTATATGTATAAAAAGTTTAAAAAAGCACAGATGAGAGAACCATGCAGTCTGCCTGATAGAGCCGGGGAAAACCGCCATGAAAGTAACATGACAGTGGGCTTTGTCCTATGACAAAAGCAGCTCATGGGAAGAAAAGCCTGTGTGAAGATGTGTCTACAGAACACAGGAAGCAACAAGTATGTCTGAGACAGCATGTCCAGGAGAGGGCACAGATGGGCCGGGGGAGCCAGGAGAGGAGGAACCTGGGAGGACAGGGAAACAGTGGGAGCACAAATGGTGGGTGAAGGAGAAAACGGCAGTCATCTCACTTGCTGGGTCCACACCGTGATCTTTTGGGGGCTTCTGGGTGTAAAAAGACTTCAGGTGAGCATTACCCCAGACTCCAGAGCAGACACTTGCAGGACTGCAGACCAGGCACACAGATTTGCCAACAATCCCTGATTCTCCTGAGTGTTCTGCAGAGCAGCAGGTTTCCAGGCCTCCCCACAAGGCCGCGCTAGGCAAGGACAGTGGCTTTGGGGCAGGCTATGGCCACTCCACCCCCACCCTTCCCCAAATTTGTCTCTTCTTGTCCATCCCAGCTAACAGACCCCCCCCAGCCTGCCCAGCCCAGGCCTCTGGAGGAAGGCCCAGCTCCTCCCACGGCCTCGCCCTCATCAGGGGGCCGCTCTCACTTGGGGGATGAGCCCAGTCATGCCTGGCCTTCTCTCCTGCCCTCCCCACTCCACTCATGGTCTGGGAGGCAGAGGGCATCAGATGGTGACGGTCAGCTGTACCATTCAGGCCAGCTCAGGCCGGCAAGGAGTTTTCTTTGACCTTGGTCTACAAGGAGGTAGCCAGATGGAGGAAGGGCGTTCCCAGAGAGGGACCAGCACCAGCAAAAGCCAAGGACAGTGTGCCTGTGAGTGTGCGCAGGAGGGGCGGGGTGGCGGAGGAGGCTGGCGGTTAGATACAGTAGCACGGTCGCTGGAGCCTAAACAGCCCGGCAGAGACTGCAGCCCTGAGGCTGGCTGGCTAGCCAAGCCTACAGCAGGGGCAGGATCGGGCGTGTGGGGAGGAGGTTCTTCTGAGGTGGAAAAAAAAAAGCTTCAGCCTAGCGAGTGGGCTCTACAGGGGGTGATGAGGCTGGATCCTCAAGAGCACAGAGCAGAAAGGATGGGAAACGACGGAGTGACAGCGCAAGGGGTTGGGGTTGACAGGGCGGCAGGCACCGCACTGAGCAGGTCAGGGAGGCCCAGAAAAGGCCCAGCGCGGCGGGAGTCAATCGCGGTGCTCAGGGAGCCCTGGGCACGCCAGCCCGACAGGAGGGTGGACACTGGCCTTTCTTCCCATCTCTCCAGCCTCCTCCCGGCGCCCACGTGGGCGGAGCAGCGCGAGGGTGTGCGCGGCGGTGTGCACCGTGCGTGGGGCGAGGGTGCGGGCAGGGCGGCCTCGCCCCGGAGGTTCCCGGCCTCCGTGGCACGGCCCCCGGGCCATCTCGCGGGGATCCCGGGCGGAGGACCCGGCGACCGGCCGGCCACGCCCCCCGCGCCACTCTCCGGAGGCCCCGGGTGGGACCCCCCACCCCACCCCGCTCCTTTGCTAGCAAGCGCAATAGAGAGGTGTGGAAATCGGGCTGGCGTGAGAGAGAGACGGAGCTGGGGCGGGACCGGGAGGGGGAGTTGGGAGAAGCGACGCAGGGAGATGCTTCAGGGGCATCTGGAGAGGAGTGGGGGATGGGAACTTCAGGGTGGGGTACCACGAAGGTAAGATGCAGGCGTGGGGTCGGGACCCAGAGCGAGGGCTGGAGAAGGTGGCGATGGGGCGGGGCAGCACCAGTTGCCGCGTCCCTTGCCACCGGGTTCTTCCCCTGTCCGCAGGGTCCACCGCTCCCTCCGGCCAGCACTGACCTCCCGCCCCTCTCCCGTCGCACCTGTACCCACCTGCTGGGCTCTCGGGCCCAAGCCGGGCAGCAGCAGCGGGCGTAGCGAGCGCAGCCCCGCGCCGCATCCTCCGGCTGCCCCCTCTCCGCGGCCAGCTTACGCCGCCGTTGCCGCCGTTGCCGCCGCCGCCTCCTTAAAAAGGACAAAACGGAACAGAAAATGAATGCAAGCAAAAAAATCGTAGAAAGCAAGCGAAGACGACGCCGGCGCGGCTCGGTCGAGCGAGGTGGGGGGCGGCGGCGCCGGGGACAGCGCTCAGGCAGGCGGCCGGCGTGTGCGGCACGCTCCCGGCTGCAGCTGGGCGGGCAGCCGGCGCCCGGCTCCCTTCACGGCCCCGCCCCTCCCCTGGGGAGCCCTTCCGATTGGTCTACCCTCCTGTTAGTTAGGGATGAGGGCGGGCACTAGCCCGCCCCGCCCCCGCCCTGGGCAGAAGCCCGGAACGTTACCCAGGAGGCGGGAGGAGGCGCGGGCAGCGGAGCGTGCGCACTGGGACCCCCGGCCCGGGTCGCTGCGGGGCTGGGGTGTTCCCGCTGAGCGCCTCCCGCCGCCTCGGGGACCCTGGCGCCTCGCTAAGGCAGAGTAACCCCCGTTGGGGGCCTTTCAGACTCCAGGCAAGCCTAAGGGCCCCAGGAAGGTCAGTCCCCGCCCTCAGTGGGCTCACACCTGGATAGGCAAGTGTATATGTGACAAGGGCCTGTGGCTATCCTAGGCCATCTGCAGTGGGGGAAAGATTCGACAGGCGCGACTGTTTTCCCCTTGGTACATATGAGAAATCTAAAGGTCAGAGGCTCAGGGCTAATGCTAAAGGTGACAGAGCCAGCAAGTGGCAGAGCTGGGGTTCCATCAGCCCAGTCTCTACCCCTGGGCAAAGCCACACCACCAGATAATATGGGAATGAACAACGTGATATCCAGCTGAGACTCTCAGGAATATCAGAATTAGCTAGGCCAAGATTCATTCATTCAATGAATATTAAGCACCTACTGTGTACCCAGTCACAAGATGTAAGTGAACAGCAGAGAGAAAGCCGCTGCCTGCACAGAGCTTGTCTTCCAGCAAGGAGCAGGGAGTGAAGAGCACCCACACAAAGGGAACAGTCTAGGCAAACACCTTGACTAGAGAAGAATGGAGCGTACTTGAGACTCCTTCATCCTCAGCACGCAGCTTTCTTCTTTGCAGCAACTTCAAGGTGGCAAGATGCTGCCTCTCCTCTGACATCCAGTCATTATTCCAGTCAAGAAAGAGAGGACAAAGGCATACACCTCCACTGAGTCAGCTCCCATTAACCACTTTCTTGAAAACTCTCCCTAGAGGCCTATGTTTTATTTCATTGGCCAGGACAGTGTCCCATGGTCAGCCCTGGCTTCAGAGAAGGCTGGGAAATTAAAAAGAGAGAGAGAGAGATTGAGGGCGTGTGACTACTGAAACAAATCAGGCTTCCCTTAATGAGAAAAAGAAGACTGAACTTTGCTAGGCAGCTAGCTGTGATGGATCCAGGTTTCATAAGAGCTTTTGCAATTTGGGCCGCACCTCTTGAAAAAAAAGAATAAAATATGACAGATACAAAATTGGGTGCTAAAGTGGTTACTTCCTTAGAGTAATAAAACACAACAAATTTTTAAATATTTTAAGTTGACCAATACCACAAACATTACAAAATCTAGAAATATAATAATTTTATACCTGACATCTACCTTTTTCTACTTTTTTTTTCTTCTTCATTCTTTTTGGTTACCTCTTCATAAGAGAATGGTTTTATGTTTTTATATGGGGAAAATGGAAAGGTAATTCAGAATAATCCTCTAACGATGGAGAAAATTTTAATGTTGGCTAGAAAACCTTTCCTCAGCCTCATAACTCATTATTGGTAATGGCACATCCACTTTTTAGGATTGTTTTCAAATTTTGGAAAACTTCTATCATTCTTTCATAAATGAATGGTGAGATTTGGAAGAATTACATCTCTTCCAGTTTTACTATTGTGATTTTCATTCATTTTTGTGATGAAAAGCAACTGCATAAATTTTAAACCAGAAAATGATTTGTACCCTCAACTTAATCTGAAAAGAAAAGAAACAGAAAATGCCTGAACCAACATTTCCTAAACCTCAGTGCTCATACTTCATACCTGGAGAAGCATATGAAAAAGTCAGATGCCCAGTCGTCTCTGCATCCCCATGAACTGAAGCCTAAGTGGCAGAGGAATTGGTATTTCACTGAGCCAGCCTGATGTGATGTTCAAGTTGCCCTGTGGTTCTGAAGGTCAGTATACTGGTAGTCCTTGGAAGGAAGCCTGGATTCAGTTTCCTGAGGTTCACGGTGAATCCTCCCCTGCTGCCACCGTGCGGTTGCTGCACAACCCTCAGGACGACCCTGCAGGGGAAGTAACCCCAAGATCTCCTCATCAAGGATGAATGGCTGGGCCCAGGTACATGGCAAGCAGGGTGGGAACTTAGAGGCTCCCGGAGCCAGAGCTGCTCTCCCTGACACCTCATCACTTGTGGTGCGTGCCCAGACCTGGAAGTGGTAGGAACAGACATTCTTATTGGAAAGGCTCCTTTGGGGGAAGCTGCGAGCACCCCATCCCTGCGGTGATGTCCACTTTGGAGGACATTAGAGAAGGAACTCACAGCCAGGGCAGAGCTTGAGGTCCCTGCTGCTTTTAAGATGGTGAGTGTCATGTGGCTGTCAACCGCCCCTGCAGGAGCCCAGCTGTTGGGATTGAATCCTAGCTCTGCCATGCACTAGCCCCTGACTTTAGGGAAGTTAGTGAACTTTCAGTTTCCTCATCTGTAAATGTAACTTATAATATTAATAACCTCCGGGTTTTGGTGGGGATGAAATGAGTTACGGATGAACCTATATTCATCCCCTAGGACTACCACAATAGACTACCGCAAACCGGGCTGCTACGAACAACAGACATTTATTTTTTCTCACTATTTTCTAGGGCAAAAAGTTCAAACTCAAGGTGTCATCAGGGCTGTGCTTCCCCCGGAGGCTCTAGGTCAGGACCCGTCCTAGCTTCTTCCAGGCTCTGGTGGCTTCAGGTGTTCCTTGGCTTGGAGCTGCATCACTCCAAGCTCTGCCTCCGTCTTCACACACCCTCAGCCTCTGAATCTGTGTCTCCTCTTCTGTTTTCTAGAAGGACGTGTCGCTGAAGGTAGGACTCACCTAGATAACCCAGGAGGACCACGTCTCAAGATCCTTAAGCACATCTGCAAAGACCCTTTTTCCAAATACATTCTTACCGTACAGGATCCCAGAAGTGGACATCTCTTTAGTTGTTATAAATTATACACTTATTTATCTCCAGCTATAAAAATTGCTATGGAGTAGGGGACGGTTCTAGGAGATGTACTGTGGAGCCCTGGGTTTGAAGGGCAGGAGTCTTCCTTGAGGAAGTCAGAATGTGTCCCCCAGGGAGAGTGAACCGTGGCATGAAGGCCCAGAGTTTGGATTTGACCGGCCAACTGAATTGGGGCCACAGAGCGTTCTTGAGACAAGGCAGATGTGACAAAACTAGAGGAGGCTGGTGAGCATGCGTTTCCAGCAGCTCCAGCAGGTTGCCCCCACCAGCTCCATGGAAGAGCTCATCAACATGGAAGCTCACCTACTGCACACCAGCGCTCTGGCTAGGCACCAGGACCACGGAACGGAAGTAGCTGTTTCTGCCCCTGAGGGCTCATTTGGACCAGTGGGAGAGACAGAAAACTACATGGATCATTATAATAAGGCAGCCCAGGGCCATAGAAGTGCAGAGGAGGAACTCCCAGGGCTGCTTAGGGAGCCCAGAGGGCCTTCCTGGAGGAGGAAACACTTAAGCGAGGTAAGACAAAGAGAGAGAGGAAGAAGGCATTCCAGGCAGAGGGAACAGCATGGATTCCCTCTGCAAGGGCCGGAGGCATGAAGACCACAGCACGGATTTCCAGCCTGCTACCTCCAGAGGGCAGACGAGGTTAAGAGACTGGCAAAGCCAGGTCTGGGACACTGGGACATGTGGCGATTAATGAATTTGGAACAGGACATGACGCCACTGGAATTGCTTTGGCACTTGCATGGAGGCTGGATGGAAAGATGGACACAGGGCACCTTCGGACTGGTTGAGTTGAGAGAGTTTAAGAGCAGAGCCAGGGCAGTTTGACCCGTGGCCTCCGAAGGCCAGGACCCTCTAAGTGGCATCACCGTCTGCTAGGTGGTTAAAACTGATCCCACTTGTAAGACCTAGTCTGGGGACGAGAGGGAGGATAATAATGATAAGCAAACATGGTCAAGGCTAACTTCATTAATCCTCACCTACAGCCCTCGGTAGAGAACTTGGCCAGTCGAGCCAGGATTGGAAACCTGGAGAGCCTGGACCCAGGGGTAAGTAAATAATTGCATCATGAATAACAATAACATTTATTGAGCACATACTGCATGCCAGGGACTGACTAAGCTTCATATATTTTAACTCATTTTAATCCCCACCTTGCCCCTGTAAACTAAGGAATGTCAAGGTGCAGTGACTTGTCTGAGGTTAACCAGCTGGCAAGTGGCAGAGCCAAGACTCAAACCAACCAGCAATAATACCCACTTCCATCATCTGCATCTGCCAGGCAGCAGGCACCTCCTTCTGTGCCTCTGGGAGAGCACCAGCAAACCCCTGAGGCAGAGAGACCCAGAAACACCAGTGCTGAGCCAGGAATGGGGAGAGACAGTCTGTCGGTGCCCGCCGTGGCACCCCGTCACCTCAGAAATAAAACAGATTAGAGGAGGGCGGCGCCTGTGGCTCAGTCGGTAGGGCGCCGGCCCCATATACCGAGGGTGGCGGGTTCAAACCCGGCCCCGGCCAAACTGCAACCAAAAAATAGCTGGGCGTTGTGGCGGGCGCCTGTAGTCCCAGCTACTCAGGAGGCTGAGGCAAGAGAATTGCTTGAGCCCAGGAGTTGGAGGTTGCTGTGAGCTGTGTGAGGCCACAGCACTCTAACGAGGGCCATAAAGTGAGACTCTGTCTCTATCAAAAAAAAAAAAAAAACGGATTAGAGGTACAATGCTCGCAAGAGGTGGACTTCCCATAGGTGCAGGGAAGCCCTGAGTAACCTCTGCCATGGCCTTTTATTGAAACATTATACAAAGGTGTGGGGGCCCATGCATAAGGACTACATGCTTAACGATCATGACATGCTCTTTCCCCGTGGGCTTGACTCCCACCCTGTTGCACCACAAATGTTCAAGGTATAACACCTGCTTGCTAACAAAGGACCCCTCTTAACTCATGAATACATGCAGTTGCTTGAGGCTTATCTCCAGGCTGCAAAACATCTCCATGCTAGCTAGGAGATTGTCCCCCTCCCAGAGCCTCCCTCAAGAACCGGTGACCCTTCTACAAGCCTGGTGCTTAGTCTCCTATACCAGTCTTTGTCATTGACTCAGTCACAAATCAGCTGTCTCCCTGGGACAAGTCCCTTCCCCTCGCTGCACCTTGGGCTGCTCCCCAACAGGTAGAGATGATGATACGTCCCACACCTGCCACACCTGCCAGACAGTCTGGGCTCTGAATTCTGCTTCTGCCATTTCCTCCCTAGCACCTTGAAGCTCGGTTCCTAGGCCGTGTAGGCGGTGTAAATAGATTACAGTCACAGAGCACCTGACCCAGACTTTGGCCCATCAGACCTACTCAGTTGGTGAACACTGTTCATAGTAGAAAATCTTAATTCTTTCCATCCCTGTGGTGAATACATTGTTAGTGCCATTTTCCAGGTGAGACAAAGGAGACAAAGAGAGGGCAGGTGACTTGGCCAAGTTAAGTCAGACAGAAAGGATCTGGAGACCACACCAAGTCCACATTCTCCATCAATTCCCTTTCAACTACAAAAAGATGGGATGAGAATTCCACTGAGTGAAAAGGCCATATGACAAAATTACCGAGATAGAAAACAGATTAGTGGTTATCAGGTGGTGGGGAAGGGAGGAGGGCAGCTGGAGGCTGCTTTGGAGAGAACTGTTCTATAACTTGATTCTGGTGGTGAGTTCACACATCGACATAGGAAATAAAATGCATGGAACTAAACACGCGCACACACACTTCGTGTTAAACCAGTGAAACCTGAACAAAGTGAGTGGACTGTATCTATAACGTCAATTTCCTGGTTGTGATACTGCGCTACGATTTTGCAAGATGTTACCAATTGGCAAAACGAGGTGAAGGGTATGTGGGATCTCTCTGCATTATTTCTTACAACGACACGTGTGAATGTACAATTATCTCAAAATTTAAAAATGTTTTTTAATGTAGCCAGGCGTTGTGGCGGGCGCCTGTAGTCCCAGCTGCTCGGGAGGCTGAGGCAAGAGAATCGAGTAAGCCCAAGAGTTAGAGGTTGCTGTGAGCCGTGTGACGCCACAGCACTCTACCAGAGGGCGGTACAGTGAGACTCTGTCTCTACAAAAAAAGAAAAAAAAAATGTTTTTTAATGAATAAAATGGTGAGTATTGTTCATCTTTTGGTGAGGATGAATGTAGCTGACTGAGGCTGCTGCACAGCACAGGGCTCCTCCCCGAGGCAGAGAGATGGGACCAGGGTTTTCCTCCAGATGCAGGGAGGATCAGCCATGAAAGGTGTGAGGCAGGGCGAGCCCCCATCACTGATCCTCCGTCAGGGATCCGTGCTGGGGGAGTTTGGCCAGCGACAGGGCATGCTCTCTTTTCTTTTTCACCTTTCAATGAAAGCAGCTTTCTGTGGGCTCTTTCTGGCTCCATGAATAATACATGCTCATTGTAAAGAATTCAAACAGTATAGACAGATAGAAGAAAACAAAGGTCACCTTGAGTCTGGCCACCCGTGACCAGGCCTTCATGCTTCCATTCATGGGCAGATACATGCCTGTCATTTTCCATGAATGGGCTTATTTTATACTCCATGTTTTTATTTTGGATGCTTGCCCCCCCCCTCACCAAACAGCCCATCTTACAACCTAGTGTGTTTTGTTTCATACTTTTCTCCAAAAAAGATGTGTAACACACATTCACACATGCACACAGGGGTTTGGGGGGTCATTATTTTACAAAATGAATCCATCATGATCACAATTTTCTGTTTCTCACTTCTCACACTCATCAACACCTCATGAAAAGCCCTCCTAGTGCCTGGGGAGATCTCTAATTCACCCTTCTCTAAGGCTGACTAGCAAGCTGTGGCTGTCCCAAAGTACACTGTGCCACTTCCTGTGGGTAAACGCCCTTTTTGTCATTGTCACCTTAGAGCAGTGGGCACTAAATGTTCTTCCAAACGTGTCCTCAGATAGCAGCTCTACACTGACTTCTATGAGATGGACTCCCAGGAGTGGAATTGCTGGTTTGAAAGTCTAAATGTCTTTTTGTTTGTTTGTTTGTTTGTTTGCGGTTTTTGGCCGGGGCTGGGTTTGAACCCACCACTTCCGGCATATGGGGCCGGTGCCCTACTCCTTGAGCCACAGGCGCCGCCCTCTAAATGTCTTTTTAACAGACGCTGACAGATCACCTGCCCAAGACTCTGTTAGACATCACCCTTCTGCTTCAGTATATGTTTTGCCTACGTTCCCATCACCAATCCATGCTGCAGGATTCTGTAAATGTGTCCCTGAGGGGTCTAAAGTAATTTCCATTTCTCTATTAGTGAATTTGAGCAACTTTTCATATATGCAATTAAATACAGCATAGATAAAAATATGTGATTTATATATGGTATATAAAATTTATATATATGGTATACACATATATACCATATATATAAATCATATTATATATATAATGATTTGCTCTTTTAGATTTAATTTGCTCTTTTTTTTCTTTTGAGACAGAGTTTCCCTCTGTTGTCCCAGCTAGAGTGTGGCAGCATCATCACAGCCCACTGCTACCTCAAGCTCTTGGGCTCAAGCCATTCTTCTGCCTCAGTTACCCAAGTAGCTGAGACTACAAGTGTGTACCACTATGCCAGGCTAATTTTTCTAGTTTTTGTAAATACCGGGTTCTCACTCTTGCTCAGGTTGGTCTTGAACTCCTGGCCTCAAGCAATCCTCCCACCACGGCCTCCCAGAGTGCTAGGATGACAGGTGTGAGCCACTATACCAAGTCTGACTTGCTCTTTTGATTAATTGTGTATTCCTACCCTTTGCTCATTTTTAGTTGGGGGATTTTTGTTTTGTCTGATTTTAGAGCTGTCAGTGCAGCAATTACCCGCTTCTCTGTCATCAATGTTCAAATACTTTCTCCAGGTCTAGCACTCATCTCTGACTTTGTGGCATCTTCCACCACACAACAACAAACTTCTTCTATGGTCAAATATGTATGTCACTTTTTAAATAGCTTCTAAGTTTTATTCTTGACTAGAAAGTCTTCAGGACACATGGGCTGTCCATGCAGCATCTGAGATTTTCTTGCAAGTACAAGAAAATGTATCAGTTTCATGGAACAGTTATTATGTAGTATTTATTCACAATACAAAAAAATTTAAAAATGGAGCGGCTGGCAAACACGACCCCACAAAATATCTTTAAGTAGAGAAGAATCCTCTTATTTTAAAAAGTGTTTTTAGAATGACATAGTGTAAGAATACCAAGTAATATATATATATCAATATACCTATTCTCTAAAGCACAGTCAGAGAGTTTCCATGAAAGTCAATTGCATTGTTGTACTGCTTGAAAGAAAAGGCAACACCCAGAGAGAGACAGTGAAATTTTACTGTGTGTGCGAGTGGTCCCGTGCAGACCCAAGAAAGCTTCAAACGATCCTAGTATAGTCATTTCTCCCTTCACTGCTCTTCCAAATGAAGAAATTTTAGTTGGCCTGTTAGAGAACAGGGGCCGGACAGAGAGCAGGATCCAATCATTCATTGTTAAATAGGACACATTATTCTAAAATGGTACTTTTATTCAGGGAATTTAAAATAATAAGCAAGTACCAGTGTACCCACCGTCCAATTAAGACATGGAATATTAGCCATATCCATATGCCTCTAGTCTCGAGTGTGTGTTTATCTTTTCCCTAATTTTCTATGTATGTTGTCATACCTATTCTTCCACATTTTAATTTTTTACTTGATTACAACTTTTATTTTTTATTTATTCATTTGTTTACTAAGACAGAGTGACACTTTGTTACCCAGGCTGGAGTGCAGCAACGTGATCATAGCTCACTACAATCTCAAACTCCTGGGCTCAAGTGATCCTCCTGCCTCAGCCTCCCAAGAAGCTGAGATTACAGGCATACACCACCATTCATGGCTAATTTTTTAACATTTTTATAGAGACAGTGTCTGACTATGTTGCCCAGGATGGTCTCAAATTCCTGGGCTTAAGCAATCCTTAGCTTCCCAAAGTATTGAGATTACAGGCATGAGCCAAGGTGTCTGCCCCAATAGTGAGTTATAAAATTTCATCCATTTTGCTATCTATGGCTAAACTGGGAATAGACATTATTTTTATTCATTTAAAACATTGATAGCTATGAACATTTGCATTCATATCTTCTGTTGTACATATAGAAGATATTTCCAGAGCAGGGTTACTCAACAGCAGAACTTTTGACATTTGGATCAGGGTTATTATTTGGAGAGGTGGACTGACCTGTGAATTCTACAATGCACAGCAGCATCCCTGGCCTCTACTCAATAGATACCAGTAGCATCCTTCCTCTGAAACATGGCAACTGAAGATGTCTCCAGACAATGGCAAATGTCTCTCCAGAAGACAAAGTCATCCCTGATTGAGTAGCATTATCCTGGAGTATAGACCACAGGAATAGAAACGCCAGGTCATAGAGCAAGAACATCTTCAACTTTATAAGATACTACAAAATAATTTTCTGAATGGTTTATGCCAATTTATTATCCATCTGCCACGGACTGAATGTTTGTGCTCCCCCAAAATTCATTATGTTGAATCCTCGATCCCCAATATGATGGTACTTGCAGGTGAGGTCTTTGGGAGATAGTTACATAATGAAGATGAAGTCCTCACAAATAGGATTGTGAACTTATAAGAATAGACACAAGAGAGATGATCTGTCTCTTTACCATGTGAGGACACAGTCAGAAGGCGGCTGTCTGCAAGGAAGGAAGAAAGCCCTCCCCAGAACCTAATCCTCCCGGCACCCTGATCTTGAACTTCTGGCTTCCAGAACTGTGAGAGGTAATTTCTTTTGTTTAACACACCCAATTTTTAGAATCCCACACTAAGACATGAACCGTCTATAAGAAATCTCAATCTTCCACATCTTTGCCAACATACGGTATTGGCTGAAGCTTAAATTTTTGCCAGTTTAGTGAGAGTAAAGTGATATCACAGAGCCCTTTAATTGTGAATATCTCTGACTACTAATGAAGTTGAGCAGCTGTTTGTACATTTTTGGCTATTTATATTTTCTTTTCCATGAACGTGGCTTTTCGTGTATCTTGCCTATTTTTCTGTTGGGTTGTCTTTTTCTTATTGGTTTTCAGGGATGCTTTCTATTTTCTAAATATTTCTTAATATTAATGCTTTGTTGGTACACGTTTTCCATATTTCTTTTGATTAAATGTTTGTCATTTCCTATCATTATGTTTTCCTTTGGGTAAATAGAACTACTAGTTTTAATATAGCCAGTATTTTCTTTGGTGATTTGTGCTTTTATGTTTTGTTGAAGAAATTCTTGCTTATTTTGAAGCAATAGAAATACTCTCCTATATTCCCTTTCATAAAGTTCTACTTTTTCATTTTGAGAATTAATACCCCTGGAACTGAGTTTTAGGTACAGTGGTAACTATAGATCCTATTTCATTTTTTTTTCTTCACGAGAATAATCATTTGTTCTGGCATTAGGTATTTTAAACTCCATCCTTTCTCCCTGTGAACTGCAGTTCAGTCTGTGACGTATATCAGGCTTACATGCATGCGTGGTCTGTAACGTATGTCAGGCTTCCGTACATGCGTGGTCTGTGACGTATATCCAGCTTCCATGCCTGTGTGGTCTGTGACGTATGTCAGGCTTCCGTGCATGCGTGGTCTGTGACGTATATCCGGCTTCCATGCCTGTGTGGTCTGTGACGTATGTCAGGCTTCCGTGCATGCGTGGTCTGTGACGTATGTCAGGCTTCCGTACATGCGTGGTCTGTGACGTATATCCGGCTTCCATGCCTGTGTGGTCTGTGACGTATGTCAGGCTTCTGTGCATGCGTGGTCTATGACGTATATCAGCCTTCTGTACATGCGTGGTCTGTGACGTATATCCGGCTTCCACGCATGCGTGGTCTGTGACGTATATCAGGCTTCCGTGCATGCGTGGTCTATGACGTATATCAGCCTTCCGTACATGCGTGGTCTGTGACGTATATCCGGCTTCCATGCCTGTGTAGTCTGTGACGTATGTCAGGCTTCCATGGTCTGCTTCTTTTCTTCCCTTTGTCTATTTCTGTGCTAATATAACACTGGCATAATTATTCTAGATTTATGTCAAGTCTTGGTATCTATCACATTAAGCTCCCCTAGTTTGTTCATCATCTTCAGAGCAATTAAGCTATTCTTAGCCCTTTTCTCTTCCATATAAATTTTGAGATTACCTTGGCAACTTTTGCAAATAACCCTGTTAGGATGTTGAATGGAATCGCATTGAGTCTATCACACAATTTGGAGAAATACATCTTACAATATTGAGTTACCCCATTTATGGGTTCCTCTATTTAATTAGGTCTTCTTAAAGCATCTTTCAGTATGGAATGATAATCTTATATGTAAAAGTCTTACATATCTATCAATAGATTTATTGTTCAGTAAATTTAGTTTTGCTATTGTAAATGATATCTTTCTTAAAATTGTAAGTGTTCTTGGTATGAGAGTATTCTGTATTATTAAATCAAGCCCACTAGTTGTTCAAGTCTTCTCTATTCTTACTTTTTTTTTTTTTATTCATTTTTTGGCCTATCAGTGAAAGTTGTATGTTCATACTTCACATGCCTTAGGATGGCTGCTATGGTTTGAATGTTTTTGTCTTCTCAAAATTCGTATGTTTAAACCTAATCCCCAATGTGATAGTATTAGGATGTGGGGCCTTTGGGGAGATGATTAGGTTGTGAGGTGCAGCCTTCATGCATAGGATTAGTACCCTTTTAAAAGAGGCCCAAGGGAGCATGTTTGCCCTTCCTTGGTGTGAGGACACATTAGGAAGGCACCATCTGTGAAGCAGAGAGCCCTCCCCAAGCACAGAACCTGCTGGTGACTTGATCACATACCTCTTAGCCTCCAGAACTGTGAGCAAGAAAATGCTATTGTTTATAAATTACCTGTCCTATGACATTATAGCATCCCAAGCAGACTAAGACAATGTCTATTTTCAAACAATAAAAATAAAAATTGTTGGGAGGCACCTGTGGCTCAGTGAGTAGGGCGCCAGCCCCATATACGGAGGGTGGCGGGTTCGAACCCAACCCCAGCCAAACTGCAACAAAAAATAGCCAGGCGTTGTGGCAGGTGCCTGTAGTCCCAGCTACTGAGGAGGCTGAGGCAAGAGAATCACCTAAGCCCAAGAGCTGGAGGTTGCTGTGAGCTGTGATGCCATGGCACTCTACTGAGGGTGACAAAGTGAGATGCTGTCTCTAAAATAAATGAATTAATTAATTAATAAAAATTGTTGGTTAGGATATGGAAAAACTGAATCCATTATACTCTGCCTATGAGGATGTAAAATGGTGAAGCCACTGCAGAAAACAGCATGGCTATTTCTCAAAAAATGGAAATAAAAAATAAACACGAAACTAGCATGTGAACCAGCAATTCTACTTCTGGGTATACCCAAAGAAGCAAAAGCAGAAACTTGAGCAGATATTTGTACATTTATGGCATTAGTCACAACAGCCAAAAGGTGGGAGCAATCCAGACATGAATGGACATTATGTGGTATGTACATGCAGAATACTATTCACCCCTTAAAAGGAAGGAACTCTGACACATGCTGTAACCTGAATGACATTTGCTACTGTGAGATTAGCCAATCACAGAGACAGCAAATAGAATGGTGGGTGCTAAGGGTTAGGGGAAGGAGGAAAGGAGAGTTAGCGGGGACAGAGTTTCTGTTTGGGGTGATAAAAAAGTTCAGGAAAGGAAGGTGGTGATAGATGCGTAACAATGTGAATGTGTTTAACACCATTGAACTTGAAAACCACTTAAAAATGGCTAAAATGGCGAATTTTGTGTAATATGTATATAATCTGCCACACACAAAAAATGTTGTAAGAAGCATGTTAAAATACCCCACTAAGGTAGTGGATTTGTCCATTTGTCCTTCTAGTTCTCTCCATTTTGTTTTATACATTTTTGTTTCATATACAGAGCCATGCACGAAGTTGTAGAATTAGGATCTCTCCCTGATGCATTTATTATGTGGCAGTAAATGCCTTTATTCTAATGGTGAATTAATCTTAAGTTGATTTTGTCCAACAGTAAAAGACACCACAGTTTTCCTTTACGTCATGTGTCTTTTTCCAGATGCTCACTTTCAATCTCCCCATGTCCTCCTTACCCTTTTCGGTACATCTCTTGGAAACAGCATGTGGCTGTGTTCTGTATTTTATCCAACCTGATAGCCACACAGCTTGTTCATCTAAATGGACTGTGATTGCGGATATTTTTGGAGCTGTTTCTACCTATCTTATCTTTTTGTAAAGATATAGATCTCTTTGGTTGTTCAGGCTGGTCTTGAACTCCTGGTCCAAGCAATCCTTCAGCCTCCCAAGTAGCCTCCTCCTTACACATGCCACCATACCCAGCTCTGATCTTGCATTTTTTAGTTGCCCTATTTTCTCCTTACTTTTTCTTTTTCTTTTCCATTCCTTTTTTTTTCTTTTTAAGACAGTCTCGCTTTGTCACCCTCAGTAGAGTACTATGGCATCATAGCTCACAGCAACTTCAAACTCTTGGGCTCAAGTATTTCTCTTGCCTCAGCCTCCTGAGTAGCTGGGACTACAGGCGCCCACAGCTGTATTTTTAGAGATGGAGTTTTGCTCTGGCTCATGCTAGTCTCCAACTCCTGAGCTTAAGCAATCCACTTGTCCACAGAGTGCTGAGATTACAGGTGTGAGCCACTGCACTGGCCATATTTCTTCTTTTTCTCCCATTTCCTCTTCCGTACCTTTTGGATTTCTTGAGCTTTTCTTCCTTGTAAGCCAAAAATAAAATAACTAAGCTTCCAACAGCCCACAGAATGGACCTTCTCCTGATCAAGAAAAACCTTAAAACTGACTTCCCAGCCATGGAGGGGAAGTCAGACATGCCTCCTTATAACCCCTCCTTTCTGGAGTTTGGTCTAATCGCAAACCAGACTTAAAGCAAAGCAAGGTAAAGGTTAAGACGCACCTGCAGGCCATTACTTCGTTTGACGGATCACTCTGAATCAGTACATTGTAGCTTACACTCTCTTTAGCAGACTTCCTTAATCTTAAGCAAGAATTCCTTTCTACTGACTCTAAGTTTTTAGACAAAACTTTATTTCTTTAACCAATTATAAATCAAAGACTCTCTGCACTCACTTATAACCTATAAACCCTCACTTCAAATGTTCCGCCTTTTGGGATCAAATCAATATATGCTTTTCATGTATTGATTCATAGTTTTACCTGCAATTTTTGTCTCAGTAAAATGTATGAAGGCAAACTGTAATCTGACTGCCTTAGGATCACTTACTTGGATTTGTGGATCCCTAGGCCACAAATTCAAAAGCCAAGGATGAACCTCTTTAAATCATTTTACAGAATTTGGTTTTTTTCTCCATTAACATCTTGCTCCATTTTCCTCTAGTGTCTAAAGGTCATACAAGTCATCTCCATCTTTTCAGTGATTAACCTAGACTTTTCACCATATTTATTTTACAAAACCTAAATTAATCGAAATCTCAATAGTTATCTCAATAAGTGCTGTAACCTCAATCCCTTCTCTCTTGTGTTACATGTTTTTTGGTCCAGTATTTTAGTTCTTGCTTCTATATTTTTACCCTACCAAGTAGACCACTAATTTTATATTCAAAATATGTATTATTATTGGACTATTTGTTTTCTTACTATTAAGTTGAGTACATTGCATGTTTTAAATATGAACCCCCTATCCGATGTATGGTTTCCAAATATTTTCTCCCAATCCCTGGGTTGTCTCTTGACTCCATTGGGTGTTTTACTGTACAGAAGCATTTTTTAGTTAGATGCAGTCCCATTTGGTCACTTTTGGTTTTGTTGCCTATGCAACTATTACTTTTGTTGCCTGTGCTTTCGAGGTCAAATCCAAGAAATCTTTTGGATGTATAAGAAGAAATATAATGTCCAGGTCATGAGATAAATGTGTGTTTAGCTTTTTATGAAATGGCAAACTGTTACCTGAAGTGGTTGTACCATTTTACATTCCTACACATCAGTTCCTACACATCCTTACCCAAACCTAGTATTCAATGAGTTTTGTGATGCTATAACAGAACACCTGAGACTGGGTAATTAATAAAAAAAGAGTGGTTTATTTGGCTCGTGATACTGGGGTGGCTGGCTGGAAGGAGCACACCAGGGCAGCTGCATCGGGTGAGGGCACCAAGCTGCTTCCACTCTTGACAGATGCCAAAGAGGAGCTGATGTGTACAAAGAGGTCATAAGGCAAGAGAGTAAAACCAAGGAAGCCTATTTTTTTTTTTTAACAACCTACTTTCTCAGGAACTAATTCAACCCTGGGAGGATATTAGAAGGCATTAACCTATTCATGATAGGTACACCCCATGACCCAAACGCCTCCCCCTAGGCCCCACCTCCCAACACAACCACATAGGGGATCAAATTTCAACATGAATTTTAGTCGGGGGAAAAACAAATCATGTCCAAACCATAGCACCCACGATGGTCAGTTTCTAAATTTTAGACATGCTCGTAAGTATATAGTGGTATGTAATTGTACTTTAAATTTGCATCTCAATTTGCATAATGAATGACGCAAGGATCTTTTCATGTGCTTGTTTGCTATTTATATATCTTCTTAGTGAATTATCATATATCAAATCTTTTGACAAATTTTAGTTGGGTTGTTTTCTAATTGAGTTGTGAGCATTTTCAATTTTTATATGTATTTATATTATATACAGTAGCACCTCTGTAAGTTGACCCCAAGGGCCTGTAATAAACTGGTCAACATACAGAGGTGGCCAACGTAAGAAACTTCTATTGAGTACATCTGGTACATGTCCAATCTATGAAAATTAGATCAACCTAAGGAGGTGGCCAACTATGGAGGTTCTACTGTATTTTTATATAATGATGTCATTTCTCCCAGTCTGTGGTTTGTCTTTTCATTGTTTTGGCAATGTTTCATGGTTTTGGAGCTGTATCCAAGAAAGCTTTGCCTAACCTAAGGCCATACAATTATCTCCTATGTCTTTTTCTCAACGTTTTAGGACATACATTTAGATCTATGTTCCATTTCAAGATCATTTTCCTAAGTAGTTTTAGACTTGCATCAAAGTTTCTTTTATGGATATCTAGCTGCTCCAACATCATTTGTTTAAAAGACTCCTTTCTTTACTGGATTTTCTTCGCACCCTTGTCAAAAATCAATTGACCACATGCATGTGGGTCTTTTTCTGACGTCTATTTGTTCCCTTGATCTATTTGCCTATCTTTGATGCCAACATCACACTTAGGTATAAGACTTTCTAATATTAGCTAATATTTCCATTGGCTTCTTATTAAGATTTTTTAAAATTATTGATTTTCAGCAATGAGGTTAACATGTGAATTGATATGCATTATTTTGTATGTGTTTGTGTGCATACTGTGTGTGAGTAGACATGAGGGTACTTAAGGGAAGAGTCCTATCTTTTTTTTCACATGAAAAGTCTTTATTAATCCTCTTTAATCCTATACAATGGCTACAGATAACATCACTGTAGAGTCCTTATTCCTTTGCCTTTTTGCCAGCACCAACATTAGCCTTTGTTGTCCCCCTGACTTTCTTCATTCTGTTCTCGCGTTCCTCTTGCTGCTTTCTTGATGTCCTTTTCTTCTCATACAGGCCGTGTCTTGCAAGTCCATGTTTGGGTTCATTTTTCTTTGCATAATCCAAAGAATCATAAATTTGGCAAAGCCTGTTGTCTTCCCACCACCAAATTGAGTTCGGAATCCCAATACAAAGATGACATAGGGTGTGGTCTTGTACATGTTGGCCATTTTTTTCTCTAATCTCTGTCTTTGGTACTGTTGCCTTCCCAGGGTGAAGGACATCAATGACCATTTGTTTCCTCTGAAGTAGTCGGTTAGTCATGAACTTCCTGGTCTGGATCGTTACTGTGTCATTCATGATGGCGGGTGACCCTTGGGCAGCCAGGGAGGAACAGAAAAGTCATATCTTGATGTGCTTGCATGGTTAGAAGTAATGATTCAATAAGTTTAAAACCAATTTTCAATTGTTTATTATAAGTAAGTTAGGAATCGAATTAAGAAAACGATTGCAGATGATGGCCAAAACAAAAAAGAGATAGGAGAGAAGTGGATCAGAGAAAAGCACGTATGCATTCAGACTGCACTAGCAATACCTGGAGCCCCAATTCTGTTGCAAAGTGCAATAGCCTGAAGCCTGGCATTTTCAAACAGAGAATATGTCTTGCCAGAGCTTCACCCTTACCCCAGCATGACTCAGCTCAGAGGTCACTGAGCACTGAGAGACAAGGCTCACTGCCTTCTCTGGGAGAGTGAGGGCTTTGGGGGAGTTAGGAAAATAGTGAGGAAGTGCTGAATGTGCTGAAGACAGGGCAGGCACCTAAACCTTGTTAAGAGAAAAAAGGTCTCTCGGGGAGATAAGGAGGAAAATACCTCCTTTCTTCTGTTTTCTCGGTAGTGGCAGCAGCGCCAGCTCATCTGCCTACGAGTTTTTCCAGTGGGTTAATTGCCACTCTTGAGATTTGTGTGCATGATCTAATTGGGGTCTGCTTTGACATCCTGCTCCTGGACTGTGTTCCCTGTCCCATGCTCTGTTTTTGTTAAGATCATAAATAACTTAGAATAATAAAAGTAAGAGGTAAATCAGCCTGATTAAGGTAGTTAGTTGGAGAAATAGTTTGGTTAGAAAATGCAAGCCCAGCAAGAACCATGACATAAGGGTTTAGCCTTCCCCCATTAGCTTGATTATTAAAACAGTGATTGGGGGAGGGGGGGAAACGGAGCTAGCCGGGAGTTAGGGGCTTTTCACCTGTCCTCATGTTTGGAGGTGGAAAGTTCCCTGGCCCAGCTTTTTTAAAAACTTCCTTCTTGTGTCTTCGACTCTTTATGTTTCCCTCATCCTCTCATTACCGCCAGTCACTGGGAAAGAACTCACAGTGTAGTTTGGAGCTGGTCCCCCACGTGTGTGTGTGCTCCTTAGGGTTATTGAGTTGCTTGGATTTTTGTGTTTATTGTTTTCTTCAAATTTAGAAATATTTTATTCATTATATCTAATTACATGGAATCTCTTTATAATATCCCACAAGCCACTGAGGCTTATTAATTTTTTCCAATTTTATTCCTGTACTTCAGTGTGGATCATTTCTATTACTATATTTTCGTTTTTCTTCCTTTTTTTTTTTTTTTTTTTTAGACAGAGTCTCACTCTGTTGCCCTTGGTAGAGTGCTATGGCATCACAGCTCATAGCAACCTCCAACTCTTGGGCTTAAGCAATTCTCTTGCCTCAGCCTCCCAAGTAGCTGGGACTACAGGTGCTTGCCACAATGCCCAGCTATTTTTTAGTTGTAGTTGTCATTGTTGTTTGGCTGGCCTGGGCTGGATTCAAACCCGCCAGCTCTGGTGCATGTAGCTGGTGCCCTAGCCACTTGAGCTACAGGCGCTGAGCCATCTATTACTATATTTTCATGTTCACTATTGTTTTCTTCTGAGGTATCTAATCTTTGAAATCTATCCAATGAAGTTTTTGTTTCTAATATTACATATTTCAGTTCTGGAGGCTCCATTTGGTTCTCTGTTTTATCTTACTCTCCTTATTAGCTTCATGTTCTTCTCTAGATCCTTAATCCTGTTAATAATAGCTTCCGTAATAGCTAATTCTATCACCTCTACCATATCTGAGTTTCCTTCTGTTAACTTATTATTTTCCTAGTTGTGTTCATATTTTCATGTTTCTTCATTGTCTAGTAATTTTTTTTTTTTTGAGACAGAGTCTCACTCTATCACCTGGGCTAGAGTGCCATGGCCTTAGTTCAAATTCCTGGGCTCCTGAGGGATCCTCCTGTCTCAGCCTCCCAAGTAGCTGGGACTACAGGTACACATCACCATGTGTGGTTATTTTTTCTATTTATAGTACAGATGGGGTCTTGCTTTTGCTTAGATGGTCTCAAACTCCTGACCTCTATCAATCCCCCCTCCTCAGCCTCCCAGAGATTACAGGCATGAGCCATCATGCCTGGCCCCTATCTAGTAATTTTTAACGGATGCTGGACATTGTGAATATTACATTGGTGAGTTTTTATTTTTTCTTCCTTTAAAAAATGTTTGGCTTTCTTCTCTCAGACAGTTAATTTATCCAGTGATCAACTTGGTACCTTTGAAGTTTAGGTTAAATATTCGTTAGGTTGATCCTAGGATTGCTTTTATATTAGCAGTAGATCAGCCCTACCCTAGGGCATAGATATCCTGGGGTCTCTATTGAATGCTATGGGAATTCAACAAGGTCTTTCTATTTTGGCTGGTTAGAACTCAAATGTCTCTCAGCCTTGTGACAGATTCTATGGTTATTCAGTTTTTAGCTCCATTGTAGCTTTTCTTTGCCTGGACTCAGGAGTTTCACATGATATATGCTTGGTTTAATATTCATCAGGAGTCTAGAGAAGACCCAAATGCAGAATTCTGGAGTCCTTTCTATGCATGGGTCCCTCTCACCTGATACTCTGCCTCTCAAATCCCAATTGCCTTGGGTTCCCCTCCCCTCCATCTCCCCTTAACTCAGCAAAATCCTCAATCTCTGCTTTAGGTCCTTTTCTTTCATCACAGTTAACAAAGTGCCTCCAGGTAGGAAGCCAAGTTGTCATAAAGTTCACCTGATTTGATTTTCTTCTTGTAGGATCCCCACTTTTCTCCATCTGTTGTCCAGCATCAAATTTTTTTTTCATATAGCTTCTTCAGTTTTCCTCATAGATAGAAACAAAAAACTCAACTTTTTATTTTTATTTTCTCTAGGGACCTTGAACATATTACCCTGTTTCCCCAAAAATAAGACATCCTCTGAAAATAAGACCTACTTACAGGAAAGATAAGACGTCCCCTGAAAATAAGACCTAGTGCATCTTTGGGAGCACACCTTAAAATAAGAAACTGTCTTATTTTCAGGGAAACAGGGTAGTTCTCTGTCTTTGCCTTTCCATTATTACTATTGACAAGTTTGTGGCCAGTTTATTTTATTTATTTTATTTTATTTCATTCGTAAATGTTCAGAAGACACCACTGAATATGTAATCCACCATTATTTTGCCAGTAATAAATATAAAATATTAGTTAAAATTGTAAGACTTCATCAATGATAATATCGATTCCAATTTCAGACATGTTAAATTGAGGGGAAATATGCATTAAATGTGCCTATTTTTGATGTTCCCTTGTGTCATCTGATAGGTTCACATGCAGATTCTCTTTATTCCTCCTGCTTGGTATATGTGAACCTTGTTTTTCCTAGGTCTTCCATTTGGCATTTTAAACAATTTTGTACAGCATGAATCTTAGCCATTATCTCTGCAAAAATTGCCTCTCCTTGGTTTTATCTATTTTAATCTTCTGTAACTTCAATTATACAAATGTTACACTTTCATATTCTATCATGCATGTCTTCAAATCCCAAACCTCCTGTCCTATTTCTTCTTTCCTTGTCACATTGAATTTCATTCTAGGTACTATCTTCAGATGTGTCCGCCAGTTAACTAATTCTCTCTTCAGACAATCTGTTCTGCTATATAACCCATCAAGCAAGGTTTTTATTTCAATCATTATGTTTGTTTATTTGTTTTAGAGACAAGTCTCCCTATGTTTCCAGTCTCCTCTCCAACCTCTGGGCTCAAGAAATTCTCCCACCCCAGCCTCCTGAGCAGTTAGGACTATAGGTGCAAACAACCATGCCCAGTACAAGCATTATATTTCTTTTTTCTTTTTTTGTAGAGACAGAGTCTCACTGTACCGCCCTCGGTAGAGTGCCGTGGCGTCTCACGGCTCACAGCAACCTCTAACTCTTGGGCTTACGCGATTCTCTTGCCTCAGCCTCCTGAGCAGCTGGGACTACAGGCGCCCGCCACAACACCCAGCTATTTTTTT
The DNA here is from genome assembly GCF_027406575.1 of Nycticebus coucang. Lineage (NCBI taxonomy): Eukaryota > Metazoa > Chordata > Mammalia > Primates > Lorisidae > Nycticebus > Nycticebus coucang. Next base: position 87,905,186 of record NC_069796.1, on the reverse strand, counting down.
GTTTTTGTTGCAGTTTGGCCGGGGGTGGGTTTGAACCCGCCACCTTCAGCATATGGGGCCGGCGCCCTACTCACTGAGCCACAGGCGCCGCCCAAGCATTATATTTCTTATTACAAGATGTTTTAGTTGTTTTTTAAATACTCCTGGTCATTTTGTTTGACTTTTGTTCTTTTAACTTTTTTATTCTAGGGCAGCACCTGTGGCTCAGTGGGTAGGGTGCGAGCCCCATATACCAAGGGTGGCGGGTTCAAACCCAGCCCCAGCCAAACAGCAACAAAAGAAATAGCTGGGTGTTTTGGCAGATGCCTGTAGTCCCAGCTACTTGGGAGGCTGAGGCAAGAGAATCGCCTAAGCCCAAGAGCCGGAGGTTTCTGTGAGCTGTGACACCACAGCACTCTACTGAGGGCAATAAAGTGAGACTCTATCTCTAAAAAAAAAAAATTATCCATTTTGTATTTCTTTAAACATTTTATGTTTATACATGATTATTTTTGCTCTCTGAATTATGTGTCTGCTATCCTAAATACTGAGGAACTAAATCTGTTGTGTGACATTCTACTAAATCTCGCTTACCTTGAGTTATTTTTTCTTGTAGTAGGTAATTTTTATTATGAGTTCAGACAGTATATATATATATATGGTGATGGACCTGGATTGAGGATGCTTTTCTCCAGACTGCATTGCTATTTGCTTTTTCTGGCCCTCAGGGGGCGCTGCCAACCTGTAACTATAGTATTTTAATTTGGTGCCTAGGTGAGGTTTCTTGACGTTGGTGGTGATATAAATTTGAACCTTGAACATAGAGCAGAGCAATCCCCTGGCTGCAAATTTTCAGGAAAGCCCATTTCTGTCACTTTTTAATATGTTTCCTTCCATAGGCAGCAGAGACAGATTTGTTTGTTGGTACTCTTTATCAACACGAGTCCCCTCAACTTCAAGTGCTTGTTGTAGGTGGTTATACACCTTGGAACTAGGATTTCCCTGTTCATAGCCACTCTGGTCTGAGTTGACTATTCCTCTTTTTTGTGGGGAGGCATAGTCTTTGGGGTATTTTTCCAGAATTTCCTATGAATTTCATAGAGCTCTTTACGTTTATTGTAAATAATTTCTCATTTCCATATTTAATCTGAGAGGATGTGTCAGCTGAACATTTCCAGATGAGCATACTATTGGGATCCCAAAGAATTCTTGGAAGATTTTTTTAAATTTCAGAGTATTATGGAGGGACAAATGTTTTGGTTAACTGAATTGCTTTTGTACAGCGTGAATCAAGTTATAAGTGTGCCCCTCAACTGGATAATGTTCATTCTATCCTATTCTCATTAGGTGTGAATTTATACCTCTCTTCCTGACCCTTCCCACCTGCTTGCTTTCTGTTAAGTTTTACTACCAATTGTGCCCATGGGTGTTGATCCATTAGTTCCAATTTAATAGTGAGTACATGTGGTGTTTGTTTTTCTATTCTTGTGAAACTTCACTAGGAAGAATGGTCTCCAGTTCCATCCAGGTTGTTACAAAGGGTATTAATTCACCATCTTTTTTTAAGGCTGAATAGTACACCATGATATACATATACCACATTTTATTAATCCATTCTAGTTTTGAGGAGCACTCGGATTGTTTCCATATCTTTGCGATTGTAAATTGTGCTTCAATAAACATTCATGTGCACTTTTTTTTTCTTGAGACAGAGTCTCACTCTGTCTCCCTCTGTAGAGTACTATGACATCATAGCTCATAGCAACCTCAAACTCTTGGGCTCAAGCGATTCTCTTGCCTCAGCCTCCCAAGTAGCTGGGACTACAGGCACCCCCCCATAATGCTTGGCTATTTTTTAGAGATGGGTTCTCGCACTTGCTCAGCCTGGTCTGGAACCTGTGAGCTCAGGCAGTCCACCCACCTCGGCCTCCCAGAATGCTGAGCCACCGTGCCCAGCCTAGCACATATCTTTTTGATGACTTTTTTCCCTATGGGTAAATACCCAGTAGTGGTGGGATTGCTGGATTGAATGGGAAGTCCACTTATAGTTCTTTGAGGTATCTCCATATAAGGTTGTACTAGTTGGCAGTCCCACCAACAGTATGTAAGTGCTCCTTTCCCTCTGCATTCCCACCAGCATCTGTGTTGTTTGAAGATTTTTTTTTTTTTAAGAGACATTCTCACTGGAGTTAGGTGATACCTCATTGTGGTTTTGATTTGCATTTCCCTGATGATTAGAGAGGTTGAGCATTTTTTCACATGTTCATTGGGCATTAGTCTATCTTCTTTTGAAATGCTTCTGTTCATTTCTTTTGCCCACTTTTTGATGGGGTGGTTTGATTTTTTCTTGCTGATTTGCTTGAGTTCATTATAGATTCTAGTTATGCCCTTTCTCGGATGTCTACCATGCAAATATTTTCTCCCATTTTGCAGGTTCTCTACTTACTCTAGTGATTGCTTCCCTAACTGTACAGAAGCTTTTTAATTTAATCAGGTCCCATTTGTTAATTTCTGCTGTTGCCGTGATCGCCTTTGGGGCCTTCTTCATAAATTCTTTGCCTTGGCTGATGTTTATAAGAGTTTTTCCAAAATTTTCTTCTAGAATTCTTATATCAGTGGTTTCATGACTTAGGCTTATGTCTGTTATCCATCATAAAATTAATTTTTGTGAGTGGTGAAAGGTGTAGAAACTGTTTCAATCTTCCACATGTGATATTTTCCCAGTATCATTTGTTTAACAGGGGTTCTTTTCCCCAGTGTATGTTATTGTCTGCTTTGTCAAAGATCAGATAAAAATTTTATTTTTTTGATGCAGGGTCTTACTTTGTTGTCTGGGTTACAGTACAGTGACATCATCACTGTAGTCTCAAACACTTGAGCTCAGGTGAGCTTCCTACCTCAGCCTCCTGAGTAGTGGGGACTACAGGTATGCACCACCATTCCAGACTAATTTTTCTTATTTTTTTGTAGAAATAGGATCTCACTATTTCCTAGGCTTGTCATTTACTCCCAGCCTCAAATGATTCTCCCACCTTGACTTCCCAAATTACTGGGATTAATTCCAGGCATGAGCCACGGTGCTCAGCCTTCTTGCAAGAATTTTTATTGTTCACTTTATTACATTTAGAATTTATTTTATGTTTGAAATTAGACTGGAGTCCATATTTTTTCAGATGCCTAGCCACCAGCAGTAATTATTATTAATTTATTCTTTTTTGCTGGATTCAACTATTGTATTTGTCATTAACTTAACACATACTCTGTGTAGGGGAAACTGAGCCCTGATCTTTAGCATAAGACTCGCTTCCTGCTTGAGAGACCTGGAGAATCACGAGAATGTGACTTGTATACTTGCAAGAAATCAGAAAACTGGCCTCCAAAGGAGGATGTATATGTGAGGCGTGGCAATATCAGGCCTAATGGTTATGCTAGAAGCAGAGGTCTTGCTTAAAATCGGAGATTTTGCAACATCTTACTGGAGACATTTTGTCTGGCACTTTCCAGGTCCCCCCTTTTTAGTATTGATGTCTGATAAGTAACTTTTAACTACCATTTCCTGCTTTGTAATAATAAGTATGACCAAGGTTAGCTCAGGACGGATCCTCCCAGAGTTCTGCAGTGCCCAACACAGACTTTGTGTCGAGCCTCTTCATTCCTAACGCCAAGACCAACCCCTTCAGCTCTGGATTTAACTCTGGTTCTGTGTTCTGTTCCACTCAACTATTTGTCCATTCCTATATCAATATCATACTGATTTGATTCCAATGGCTTTTTGTATGCTCTAATGTATGAACACTTGAGTCTCACTTGAATGTTCTTATATTTTGTAATTTTCTTGGTTTTTCTCAAGGCTCTATTTTTAGGGATTTTTTTTTTAAAACTCATTTTTATAAGGAGGCAGATCTCAGCATGTATTTGCTGCATGTCAACTGGGCAAACCGCGGTTACGCAAGTGCTCCCAGTGGGAAGGAAGGGCCTAGTGGAAGGGCCTAGAGATTAAACCCTCTCCCAGACTGGGTTTCTTCTACTGCAGAAAGAGGGTGCCCCAGACCTCTGGGCCCCTTTCCTGCCTGGAGTTCTAGTTCAGGTTGGCTAAGCCATGGGGCTTCCCCTTGAGCCCCCAAGATGACAGCAGCTGTTTATGTCCTTATTGGGGAGGTAACACACATCAGGTGTGGTGCCTGACCAGCTGCATAATCTACCCCTCACACTTTCTCATTTAATCTTCAAACATCTCTGTGAGGCAGGTGCTATTATTACTGTCTCCATATGACAGAGAAAGAAACTGAGGAATAGAAAGCTTTAGCGACTTACTTGCTGAAGATGGCTGATGAACAAAGAAAACAAAGGAATGCAGTGGTGAGCTTTGGGGGGCATCTGAAAAGACCAAATTATGTTATTACATTATTAGTGCCTATTATCCTTGACACATACAGAACACCTCAATAATAATAGCTACAACATTGTTGAGTGCTTTCTATGTACTTTAGGAGTATTAACTCAATCTCACAACCCTATTATCTAATAGACACTATCATTATCTCCAATTAACAGGCCGTGAGATTAAGACCCAAATAGGAGCAGTGAACTGCCCAAGGTCACCCAGCAGAGGTGGACTGATGAGCCCAGGCTATCTAGCTCCAGGGACTATGCCCTTATATAGGAAACCTCAAAAATTACCACCCACAGAGATCTGTGAACCCCACGATTGCCCTCACGTCACCTGCCACATGCCAGAAGGTAATGTTCTCATGTGGAAGCGTGGAAGTGTTGCCATTGGAAAGAGAGGGTGGAGCTCGTGGCTATCTATGAATGTTTAAAACTATCGTACACGTGTATTTTGAATGTTTTCGGGTAAAGGAGGTACACCGAATGGTTGGCTCTGAAAAGGACTCACAGAGAGGGGCCCCTCTGAACTTGCCAATTTCCCCACAGTGATCATGTATTATTGTGTGATTTGAAAATATTAAAAGACGTGTAAATAATTTAAAAGACAAGCCTTGGCCACTAGGCCCTTCCTTCCCACTGGGAGCACTTGAGTAACCGTGGGTTGAGCCCAGGCTCCCAGCTCCGCCAGAAGGCAGGCCAGAGGCGGGACTTCTCGGGTCTTCTTCTGGCCCCGCCCTGCCCCGGCCTGCTTGCAAATCCCGGAGCCCGGCTTCGGAGCTGGCTGCTCAGCCCGCACCCCTACCCCGAGCCCGCGACCCGGTCCGAAGTGGCCTGAATCCGCCCCAGGGACCGCGGCAGCGCCGAGAGCCACCGGCCCCTGGCGGGCCCTGTGTTGGGGCGCCAAGCTGCGGCCTGCGCTGGCGATCTGCTGCGGTGCAGCGGCCGGGCTGGGGGTCGGTGGCTGGACTGTGCTCCTCCCAACCCTCTGTTGAGCGCGTCCTGCTCCCCGGGGTGGAAGGGTCGTACCCGGGGCAGGGTCTGGGCGCCCTGTGCGCCCCATAGGCCCGGCACGTGACTCGGGCCTGCGCCCCTAACCCGGTGCTCTCCCCGCGCGTCCCTCCTCATCACCGCGACCTCCTCCCGGGCCCCTGCCCGCTGGTCCAGCGCCGTCCGCGGACGCCGGTGCTGAAGGACCGGCCTGTAAATCTAGACCCTCGCGGGCGGCTGCTTGGGGCGGACAGGGACGCATACTGCCATAGTAATACGGGTCATTGTGTGTTAAGGGTCTGATCATTATCTGTTTTGATCACCACCTTTTAGAGTATCAATTGGGTGGATGGGTCTACAGCTGGAGAAGTGACCCTCAACCTCTGGGAACCTCGAATGCCGGGCTGGGGGCTTGGGCTTCCCACCAAAGGCAGAGGAGCTGCCATGGGTGTGAGCAGAGGGGGAGGGGATGGGACTCTTCCCTGTGGGCCTAAGGCAGGATCCCTAGCAGGAAGGCAAGTCCTGCACTGCTGCTGGGGGTGAAATGGATTCCTCTGGATTGCAAGCACACATGCCTTTTGACCCAGCAACCCAGTTCCTACAACCACCACATGTGCAAAGACCCGGAACAACGTCTGCTGCTAAATACACCATGGACCATCCGCACAGCAGAATAGAGCACAGCCTTCCTCCAAAACGTGGTGGCTCTGATTGCACTGGTGCAGAAAGGGCTCCAAGATGCCTTGTCAGTGAAAGAAGCAAGTGAGGGGCAGTGTGGCTTCTCTGCCATGGCTCATGGTACAGAAGCGTCTGTAGATGAACAGACCAGCTCTCACCCCCAGCGGTGGTGTCTCCAGGGAGGTGACTGGGCTGAGGATGGGGCAGAGCCAGCTTCACCTCCTACCCTCGCCCCATGGGTACCCCTTGAGTTCTCAGCTGTACCTACAGACTGTAATTCAAGACAAAACTTAAAGAATCAGAAGATGGATTATGAGACTTGGGCCAGGCTCCACCATGTGGATACAGAATGGGGAACAGGCAGGAAAGTTCTTGAATGTCGGGTTTGGTCCTCGCCACATTTATTCTTGCGAGGAAGCTGCCTGGAAGTCGGCATTTCCCTCCTGCTCTCCCCACCCTCAGGTGCACTGGTGTCTTAAATGGTTGGGAAGGGAGGCATTTTCCTCACTGTGGCTTGTTAAGTAAGGGTCTGGGAGCGCTGATGGGGTCGTAGTTGAGGGTGGTTCCTAAAGAGCTGTTGCCTTCCATCTCATGGGCGGAGTCACACTGGGCAGGTGGTGTGGAGTCAGATCCCAGGGCTGGCAGCCAGGAGACCTGGGTTCAAGACTTTGCCTGACCTTTTTCCACCTGTGTGATTCTGGGTCATTACTCTTCTTCCCTGTGCCTCAGTGTCCCCATCTACACTCAGGCTTACGTGTGTGATGAATCACACACGCGATAGGCCTGAGCTACACCAGTGTCCCACCCCTCCCTCCCTCCCATATGGAGGCATCATTACTGCCCTGACCCCTTCCTGGAGAAGGGTTGGGGAGTAACTTGACTACCATCAACTTTTCACATTCTCAAGTGATGGTTGTAAATAACCAGTTAACAATACCTCTAAGATAATGGCTAAAATTTACTGGAGGCCTACTAAGTGCCAGGTGTTGTTCTGAGGACTTCACAAGTTTTCATTTAATTTCTTCTCCCCTATTTAGCTTAGAGGTGGAAGGCCTGGGGTGTCTCCTGTGCACTGATGTCTGCCCTGCCCGCCCCTGTGGGTGAGTGCTGTATGAATATGCCTTACAACGATCCTATAAAGTGGGTCTGGAATTCACCCCAATTCATCAAAGAGGAAACCCAAGTCCCTGCAAGTGATCTGTAGCCAGTCACATGGTGCTGAGCCCACATTTTTAATCGTGACACTCCCCTGGGCAAGGAGCTGAAAGTCCAGTCTGACAAAGCAGGGTTGGGCCCTCGGATCTGCTCCCCAAGGACTGACTTGTTTCTGTGCACCAGCCTTCCAGCACCAGTGTGTGGCTTTCCATTTGTGTCCAGAAAAGTGACCACGACTCAGGTCTCACTTCTGAGTGTTTGACAAGCAGATCTAACATCATAGAGCACCGGGGCTGGACACTCCCAGGTGGGAGTGATTTCAGCGTCTGGCTTCATGTGGTCATTTGCTGTTCTAGCGCAGGCAGAGTTCCTTCTCTTGCCTCCACATGGAATGTGCAGCCTGCCCACTGGATGCTTCGTGATCCAGACCCACCACAACCAGGACCTGGCATCCCTGCCTGTGCAGCGGGTCCTGCTGGTTGATGGGGGTGGGGGGGAACCAAAGGAGCTGGACACAGAGGAGCCAAAGGCCAGTGCAGTGCCCAGGGCTGGGCACAGACAGCCTTCAGGCTTTGCTGGCATCACAGCAAAAGGTATAACATGTAGTGTTTTCTAGACTGGGCTGTATTGTGCAGTGCTGTGCAAATGCTCTCAACCCTGTTAGGTTATTATTTTTATCCTCACTTTTTCATAGGTTCAAAATTGAGGCTCAGATTAGTCAAGGAACTTGCCCGGGATCACACAGTGATAGGGCAGGATTTGTGCTCAGAGAGGCTAGCTCCTGAACCTAGCCATCCAGGGAGTGTGGGGTTGCTGGTGAAAGTTCTGGAGTGAGGTAAGCAGGTCTCACATGTGGGTGGTCCTGCCCCATTGTCTGTGTGGGAATGGCAGCTGGTTCACAGTGGTGTGGAGGGTGGCTGCAGGGGCAAACAGATGTGTATGGGAGCCCCAGCTTTGCTACCTTCTGGCTGTGGCCCTTTGTGCAAAGCATGTTAACTGTTTAAACTTCAGTTCCTTCTTAGTAAAATGGGGACGGTATTGCCTACTTTCAAGGAATTTCTGAAGGCTGAGTGTTGGTTGTCACCTATCAAAGGGTGTGATTCATTATATAATAAGTACATAATGAAAGTTTTCTTGCCACCTTCTTATTGTAATAGTTTAGGTGAGATGACCAGGGTCATTTTAGGAATACCAAAAATAAGCGGTAACCTTCTATATCAGAATCAGGTCAGCTGCACATAGCAAGAAAACTCCCTAAATACTAATAGTTTTGACAGGGTAGAAGTTTCATTCTTTCTCATGTGGACTCCTGAAGGTAGGTGTGTCAGGGGTGGTATGAAGGAATCATAATCAGCAGGGGACCAGATTCCTTCCTTCCTTCACTGCTCCACTAGCCTTAGCATCCTACCTCATGGTCCAAAGTGGCTGCTGTGCACCAACCCTCATGTCTGCATTTTTTTCCTGTTGCCACCAGGAAGGAGATAGAGGTGGAAAAAGATGCCCTTTCTTTACATGATATAAATATGTTCCAGAAGTTGCATACTGTACTTCAGCTTAATCTTATTGGCAAGAAATTTGTCACATGGTTAAGAAATCTATTTGTTTCGGGTAGTTATATGCCCATCTAAAAACCAGTGTTAATTCTTTGTGCCCTCAATTAACCTAAAACAGTAAAATAAATAATAAAAACCAGGGTTCCATTCCTAGTGATGTCACTACTACATTGGAACTAACTGATGAGCACACGTGTGCACAGGGAAGTACAACTTGGTGGAAATCAAGCCGCCAGTGCAGGGAGACAGTGGGAGGGGTGGGGCAAAAACCTACCTACGGGTACGATGAACATTGGTGATGGACACACCGATAGCCATGACTCCAGCATTAAAAAAATGATCCATGTTACTGCAAATGTTTGTACCCCTTAAATTTTGAAGTAAATTTTTAAAAATTCCTAATGACAAAGAGCAGAATGGGTACTGGGGAATCAACCAGCAGTGTCTGCTACAGCCACCGAGATATGTGATGAGTTACCTTTGCTCCTCTTAGAGCCTCGGCTCTCTCCCATCCCAGGTGATGGAAACAGTTGCCCTTCGTGACCTTCACAACAAGCCAGTCCCACTTTGCAGGTGGAGACCCAACTCAGAGGCATGGTGGCTCACACCTGTAATCCTAGCACTCTGGGAGGCGGAGGCGGGTGGATTGCCTAAGCTCACAGGTTCAAGACCAGCCTGAGCCAGAGCGAGATTCCTGTCTCTAAAAATAGCTTGGCACTGTGGCGGGAGCCTGCAGTCCCAGCTACTCGAGAGGCTGAGGCAAGAGAATCACTTGAGCCCAGGAGTTTGAGGTTGCTGTGAGCTATGCTGCCACAGCACTCTACCGAGCACAACAAAGACTCTGTCTCACAAAAAAAAAAAAAAAAGGAAAGAAGTTCTAATGACTTTCCCAAGGTAACACGTGTAGAAGGTAGAGATTTGAACATAGAGGGCTAAAGATGGAACAGGGCTAAAGATAGCAGCCACCCTGACGGCTTCCTGCACTCTGGCACCTGTCCCAGCACTTACCCTATTTGTTTAATCCTTACGGCTTTTGAGGTAAGGGCTGCTATCTCCGTTGTGCAGAGGAGGACACTGAGGCACGGAGAGGGCGGGGGATGTGCTCAAGGTTCCACAGCCAGTGCAGGGAGACAGTGGGACTCCAATCCAGTCTGTTCCAGAATCCATGCTTTGACTACCACCCTCTCCTGGGGCTTGACATTACAAAGGGCTCCTACAAACTCTCCCCTCTGGCACTGTGTCTGCAAACTTAGGTCAAGGTGAGGAATTAGGGGAGAGGGGCCCTGTGATTGTCTAATAATCCTCCGTTAAAAAATAATAAAGTACTTATTTTGTAGCGTATCCGTCTACTCCAGCTGCCCTAACAAAATGCCACTGACTGGGTGGTTTAAACAACAGAAATTTATTTTCTTTCTATATATTTTTTAAATTTCAGATTAATATGAGGGTAAAAAATGTTTAGGTTACATTGGTTTCATTTCTAAGGTAAAGTTCCAGTTGTAGATGAGCCCTTCCCCCGGGGGGCCTGCTGAACACCCTCACATTGTGCACCTTAGGTGAGATCCTGCCTGTCACCCCCTCTTCCTCTCCCTGCCCCTGACTAGACTATTCTTGTTTTTTTCTTTTGTGTGTGTGTAGTTGTTTATATACTGGTTTCATATTAGTACTGAGTACATTGGATACTTTCTCCCCATTCTTGAGATACTTTACTAAGAAGAATGTGTTTCAACGCCAAGAAATTTCTTTACTTTCTCAGAGTTCTGCAGGCTGGAAGTCCAAGACCAGGGCGCCAGCACAGACGGCCTGCTGGTGATCTTCTCCTTTGCTCGTAGGTGGCTGCCTTCTTCTGAGTCCTGACATGGTGGAGAAAGGTCTCTCTCTCTCCCTTTTCTTAGAAGGCGACAGTCCTGTCATCACCTCCTTTGACCCTGTCTCCAGATACAGTCATAGCTGGGATTAGGGCTTCAACATTTGAATTTGGGGGGAGAGAGGGTACAACCCAGCCCAGTGTTAGTTCATGTCAGAAATAAATGAACTAGAATCCTAATGTAAGTCAGGACCCCGATAAGGCGGGAGTGCAGCCTTCAGCCATGTTGCCATCTTTTATTTATTTATTTTTTTACTGTAAAATAAGTTTATGGATGGTAACATGATTGTAATTTATTTCCCATATTGGATGTTGCAGACTTTAGGATCTTTGAGATGTGCAGGATCCTTGTATGTAACTGGCATAGACCTCATTGTTTGAGCTTTCTTAATCACTTTTGTGATTTCTTTCTATTTCTTCCCACGAAGACCTGTTATGTGCCTTCCAGTAAATGGAGAAACAAGTGGGACAAAAGCTGTACATACTTATAATCTACACATTTTCCACACAAAATACATTTCTTAAGAGGCTTCGTATAAGGATTTTCCATTGAAACAGGCATATAAGCCATTACCAAGATGCCAACTTTTTCCTCCCTAGACCACTGCAAACAGCAATCATAGCTGCCAGGATTCCTCTCTTCCCCTTCCTTCCCATGTGAATGAAATCAGCATTCTCACTTTCGATGGAGGGCTGCATGCCCTTGACAAAGTCCTTGTCCATGTGGCAACAGCCAGGACCTAGAATTTGCTAGAGAAGTTGTTTGTAAAACACCCACAAGTCATGGGCCATTTTCTACCCATGATTATAATAATCATACCAGCTTGGGTCTGCTTCCCAAATGAATGACCTATACGTTGCAGAAACTACAATATTTTCTCTTTGAGACTTGCTCGGCAACCTTGTAGAACCCTATTGATTGGTTTGCACTGGATCTGTTTTCCTCCTCGATAAAGAGAGGGAGGGGTGGTGAGGTCTGCCATGTGCAGGCCCCTTTACAAACATTAGCTCCCTCCACGTCTGTTACTGCCTCATGTTTGCATTGCAGTTAGCAGCTTCAAAGTAAAGGGATTCTTGGGGTCATTCTATATCAGAGCTGGGGGTGAGCCCAGAGCTCCCATGCTTTCCGTAACACTTTGCAGTCTCCCAAGGAGATGCTCTTTGAAACAGAATTCCATTTATAAAAACAAATACCAAAATTCACTGTCTAATGCAATCTGAGTGTTAAAGGTCTATGCTGGTTAAGAATCCTCTTGGAATAGATTTCCCCCTTGAACTTTGACCTTGGCCATTCCATTGATTTTCTGGCTTCACTTAAAAAAATCATTCTTTCTTTGCTTAATCATGTTCTGCCTCTGCTTTTCCTTGTTAGCTAATGTACTCAATGTTCTCTGCAGAGTAACACCCTGTGCTAATGATGAGCTTGCTGTCGATTTAGGGCAGAGGCAATTTGGTGTAAATCCTGTGTGAGAAATTCAGCAAGAACAAAAAGCTTCAGAGAAAAACATCCCTGCAGCCTTCCTGAGTCCCTTTGTCTTAGTAACTATGGTTTCTGTGCACATTAAGAAAATACTCAGGAAAGATTTTCTTGTGAATAAAGCAGCTGAAACCAAAGGCCTCAGATATTCATTAAAATAAGCACATTTATTTTGAATTTTTATTTATAATAGTAGGATATGGAAAAGTACAAGAAAATGTATTAAAATATTCCCTCCAATTAAGCAAGCAAATAAACAAAACCACTTCTCTGTGCTATCGCAGAGGAACTGGGCAGGAAGGGCAAGGAAGGTGTGGTCTGGGGTTTGATCCACATCTCCCCTGACCCCGGACGGCTGAGGGGTCTTCAAGAGGTGCTGGCTCTAATGCGAGCCCTGGGTGTTGTCTGTGGTTTTGGCTTGGCACTGCTGCTCAGCGGCCAAGCCACATCTTTCCACATGTTTTCCTATGACAAGGGATGATGATTTTTACTCCAGCTGGGGAATGTGAGACTCAGATTCAGGAATGTGTGCATGTGGGAACCGCGGTGAACTCACAGAAATGGTGATTGTTTACAGTGTTTATTAGGTGAAATAGCCCATCTAGAGGCTTGGGTGCTCTCCGGGGTGCTGAAAAAGTTGTAATTGTCCACTTTCCATGAATCAACACAGACTATGTGTGGAAGTGAACGAGTGAGCATGGCAATCTTTGAGCGCTGCTGTGTGCCTGGGGCCTGGCTCCCCTTTGCGGTATTATCTCATGGACTCCCGTGGTCACTGCCCTGGCTCTTTGCCTCAGCCTGGCTTGGGCTCTGCCCTCCTGTTTCTGATGCCAGGATCTGCCCTGGCCAGTGTGTGGCCAGACTACCTTTGTCCTTCAGCCCCTGCACATCTGGCCTGCCTGAGGCAGGGCCACCAGCCAGCCTGTTGGGCCCCTGACTTGCTTTGTACTTCCCAGCCTCGGAAAGGCAGAAAGGGGCCTGTCTGTGAAGGAGCTTTGAAAACTGGAAGCTGAAACAATTGAAACAGGATTTGAAGGCCATGGTCTTACTACTCTCCACACTGTTTTTGTCATATATGTATTTGATTTAGGAAAATTTGCAACTGAGCCCTGAGTACAGGGGCATTCAGGCTGTTCTTCTACAACTCTCACACTCTGAAATGAATTGTTATAATTGTTTATACACAGTCAGCCTCCCCCATTAGGCCATTAGGTACCTGAAGGCAGTCTCTGTCTCTCTCAGCCCTCTAGCCTCTGAGTTAGGGACCCGATTATAGTGAAGACTCAATCACTGTTGGCAAAACAAGTCTATGAACCAAGTGTATGGTGCCCCACGATCATACTAATGTACACAGGTATGATTTAATAAAAAAAAAAAAAGAAATGAAGTATAAGCTTGCAACTTGAATTTCCCGCCTGAGAGCTGGCTTCCGTGGGAGAGAAGCCTGCATACATCCTAACAGCCTCCCTTTCTGGCAAAGCGTGGGTTCCTGGCTCTGTTCTAGATCTGCATGAAAATTAACACGTTTGATCCTCATTGCAACCCACAAGGTGGGGGACTCTGATCCTCGTTTTATAGGTAGGGAAAGTGAGGCACTTGTAGTTCACCAAAGGCCACAGAGCAAGTAAGTGGCAGAGCTGAGACGGGAACACAGGTGGAATGTCAGTCAAACTCAGGTATCAGTCCTCCGCCCACTAGCCCCCCAAGCTGAGGCTTGTTCTGTCCCCCTGAGAATCTATGGACTGAAATCTTGGGTTGCTTTCTGGATTGGGTCTATGACTGTCATGTAGCTTGAAAAGGAGGGGGGGTCCTGGCTTCTGCACCCGCTGGGTAATGCTGGGCACTCATTGTACCTCTCTGTGCCTCAGTTCCCCCATCTTCAGGGCAATAACCATTCCTTCTCTGCAGAGATGCCAGGTTAGAGGTCATCTGTGTGAGGTGCAGAAAGGACCCTGCTGGTGTCCTGCCTTGTAGTGGCATACTGTGATTTGAATGTGGTTAGTCCTTACTGACAGTCTTGAAGTTTTCCTATGTGACATTTCTGTTGCAGAAAAAGAAAGGGGGCTGGCCTAAAGTCAAGAAAAGGAAACACCCAAGGGATCTTTCTGTTCCCCATGCTCCTATGACAGAGTAAGATATGGGAAGGTTACTCTGGCCCAATGTTAAGATCATGCTCAAGGCTCAATATGTGGCCTATGCCATGTGCCTGGGATGGCGACGATCCCATCTCAGCCTTTATCTGTTTTTTTTTTTTTTAGGGCCCTTGGTCATTAGGGGGCCTTAACCACAGAGAGTGTAGGGTGGGCTGTTTCATCCTATAAGCTGTAATAAGGTTCTGATTCTCACAAGGAGAGGAAAGAATAACCAGGATTGGGTCCAGCCCAGGGGCAGGGGCTGGCTTTGGGATCAGTCGGTCTGCTTACCATTCCAGGCTTGAGAACATGGTGCTCTGTGGCCTCAGTAGAGCTGGGTAACCTCCACTAAGGCTCAAACTCCCCTTCCCAGCACCTGTGACTTCGTCACTTTTCCTGCCTCTCGTGTGGGAGAAGAGCCACTGCCCAATGCTCTGAGGGCATTTTATCCTCAGGGTTCACACAACTCTGAAGTTAAGGGTCTTTTTGTCAGTATTCCTTCCTATAACTCATAAGGATGGCCCTTTCAGCCTGAAGACTGGTTTTGCCACAGCCTTTCTCCATCTCCCAGTAAACACCTGCTTCATCAGGAGGGTGGGAGGGCCTGTACCTGAAGGGTCGAGCCACACACCACCCTGTGAGCAGCGCGTTAGGTCCATAATGCAGAGGGGGAAGCTGAAGCTGAGATGAGTTAAGTGATGTGTTCCCTGCTAAATGTGGCCACCAGGTCTTTGAATATCTCCTGCCCTGTGGGTGACCCTCTTGTGCTTTCTTAGACTTTCATCAGACTCTGGATAAACCAGCCATTTAAGTATTTCTCCTCTTAAATTAACCTCCGTGTCTCTGGTTAGATTGAAACGGAAAGTGGAAGTAAAGCAGCTGCCCCGGGCCTGGCGACTTCCTTCCTTTGCTCAGAGCTGCCGTGTGTGCTCCCTTCATGGCACAGGTACGAGAAGCCAGTTGGGGGCCAAACTCCCTGATCTGCCATCTCTGGAAATAACAAAGATGCTGGCTGCACACTGGGCTCAAGTAAGTCCCTTCTGTACAGGAATCAGAGAAGTTCCTGTCTGAGAAGTGACCCCAGGAGCCCACAGCCGTGATGACAGCCTGTCCCCTCTTTTCCACCTTTTCACACTGGAGCCTGGAGGAACTTTCTGGAATGCAGACATGGGGTACCACTCACTCCATCTCTTAAAAGCAGTCACTGGTTCTCCATTGTTTTGGAAGCATCTCCTAAACTAGGTAGCCATGCAGGCAGAATGGCTAATCCACAAAACATGGGTGAGTTAATAAATTTAGGAAATTCTGGCACAAATCAAAGTACATAGATTTTTCCATCAGCAGTACGTTTTTGGCTCGTTTAATACAGTTTTGTTTATTTGCTGAGCACTGATAGTGCCTAGCACTGACCTAGTGATGGGGTAAGGCCAAAAGCAAGACAGGTGGAACTGAGTGCATTAGGGGTCCTGGAGTCTCCACGTGTGAGCGCTAGTGGGTGTTTCTCTAATTCTACCAAGGAACCCCCCTTTCCACAGAGCACCTATTAAAATTCTATAAAGGCATGTTCCAGGGGGCACAGGAGAGGACACACCAGCTTATGGAACACAGTCAAAGCCCTTTCAGGGTGAAACACATGTCACCATGCAACGTCACGTCTGCCACTTACCCCCTCCCCCATTGTACCTTCCATCCACACCAGACAAACATGCCATTTTCTGATCAAGCCATGCCTGCTTCAGCGTCACCACCTACAGGAAGCCCTCCCATCCTAAGGATGTCATTCTGAGTATGTCTGATCCCAGAGCCCATACTTTTTCCAGAACAGTGCCCTGCCTCCAGAGTGTCTTTTCTTTGGGTCACATACAAAGACCCTACCATGAATATCTTTAAAGCTCTGCAAAGTCAACTTGTTTGGGTCATAGAAAACTCGCAGTTCAAATTAACTATTACAGAGAAGTCCTAACTGGGGTTCAGTTAATAACATTCCCCCACACACACACCTGTGTTTGCAGCCAATTGGGAGCTATCCAGTTGCCAGTCAGAGATTAAATGCCAGCTTTAGTGATGAAAAGCAAAGTGGGAGATGTCTTAGGATCACTGGCTCCAGCTTCTCACAAAGCTGGACAACACCTGGCCATCCCAGTCAGAGTAGGCCCCTGACCGTGTGGCCAAGAGCAGACCAGAGCCCTGGCTCCCTGCCAGCCAGCAGATCGCAGGGAGGGGGGATCTTGCCACTCAGAGGAGCCTCTTCTCTCCCCATGATACAGGAGAGGCCAGGAAGATTAAGCTGATAGAGTTTCCTCCATACAGAAGGAAACATCTGGAATGAGGGAGAAGTCCTGCCCACATACACACAGGCACGCACATGCATACATACAAGCTCACATGTAAAACAGATCAAGCAGACTGGATGCAATGGCTCACACCTGTAATCACAGCACTTTGGAAGGTCAAAACAGGAACATCACTTAAGACCAGGAGTTCAAGACCAGTCTGGTCAACATAGTGAGACCCCCAACCCCGCCTGCATTTCAGCCTCACAGCAGGAAGGCTTTCTGCAGCCTGCTCTGGGGCCAGGGGTGCCCGCAGAGTCAACCAGCCCAGCATGGGCAAACCAGTGCAGGTAGCTTCTTGGTACCATCCTAAAGAGCCTCAGAAAAGTTGCGCAAGAAGACAGCCTGCACTCCCAGGTCCCCCGCCCCAGATCTGGAGGGTCTCAGTGACTGTGTTCCTTCTTCCAGAGGTATAATGTGTGCATGGCAGAGGAAGACAGCCCTGCTAGTCGGTGAGCTGCAGGCCCACCAGAGCTCCCAGGCTTACTCAGCCTTCCTGCGCAGGCACGCAGCCCACAGGGCTGTGTGGTGAGTGGGTGGCACCTCCCACAGCCTGGGAGTGCACCTGCTGCGGAGGGCACCCCAGAAGACCTCGGTGTCAGCCCACCTCTGTCACGGAAGGCAGATTGCCTTCGGTTGAAAACCACGTTTTCCCTGTCCAAAGCAGCTGACTGTGTTCTTCCTTTGGGGCCAGAATGAAACCTCAGCCCTACTATGAAACTAATTTATAGCTTTTATATGAAAGCTATAACCCAATTATAACCTAAGAATATGGGGGAGGGCGGCGCCTGTGGCTCAGTCAGTAGGGCGTCGGCCCCATATACCGAGGGTGGCGGGTTCAAACCTGGCCCCGGCTGAACTGCAACCAAAAAAAAAAAAAAATAGCTGGGCGTTGTGGTGGGCACCTGTAGTCCCAGCTACTCGGGAGGCTGAGGCAAGAGAATCGCTTAAGCCCAGAAGTTGGAGGTTGCTGTGAGCTGTGTGATGCCAGGGCACTCTACCTGAGGGCCATAAAGTGAGACTCTGTCTCTACAAAAAAAAAAAAAAAAAAAAAGAATATGGGGGAAAGGAGGGGAGCAGAGGGGAGAGGGAGGGTGATTGGTGGGACCACACCTACGGTGCATCTTACAAGGGTACAGGTGAAACTTACTAAATGTAGAATATGAATGTCTTAGGGGAGTGGTGTCTCGGTGTGTGCCACACCTTTTTGGGGCAAGACACGATTGTAAGAGGGACTTTGCCTAACAAATGCAGTCAGTGTAACCTGGTTTCTTGTACCCTCAATGAATCCCCAACAATAAAAAAAGAAAAAAGGAATATAAATGTCGTAACACAATAACTAAGAAAATGCCAGGAAGGCATTGTTAATCAGTTTGATGAAAATATTTCAAATTGTATATAAAACCAGTGCATGGTGCCCCATGATTGCATTAATGTACACAGCTATGATTTAATAATAAAAAAGAAAGAAAGAAAGAAGGAAAAAGACAATTAAAAAAAGAAAAGAAAAGAAAACCCATCCTGAGCTGGATTAGGTACAGCAGCACCTCACTCTGGGCAGCGCAGGGCCAGTGGTTACTTAGTACTCACACAGCTGAAGGGACCTGTGGTTCTGGACACACTGCTGCCCAAGTAGCACCTGATCACTCCGCAGTTTATGTTACAGCAGGTCCCGGGAGGGCCCGGGGGTCTGCACTTCTCATATGCCCCTGGGCCGTGGCTGCTGCTGGCCTGGGGCCCACACCCTGATCTGCCCAGGTTCCTGCAGACCCCACCACCCCGCCTGCATTCCAGCCTCACTGCAGGAAGGCTTTCTGCAGACTGCTCTGGGGCCAGGGGTGCCTGCAGAGTCAACCAGCCCAGCATGGGCAAACCAGTGCAGGTGCGACTTGCGGGACACCTCAGAGGCGCGTTCCACGCCACCAGTGGGACTGAGCCCCATTGCCTGTAATGGTCCCTGCCCCAAACCGGCCTGGTTTCCCTCCCCTACAGGTGCTTTCTGGGATCAATACCCAAATAGACCAGACACCAAAATCCTCATCTCAGCGTCCTGTTCCCAGGGCCTAAGGCAGTGAAGGGAACCCCACTTACTGAATGGCTGTTTATTGTCCCTTCAGCACAGAAGGCACCCTGGATCCGTTTCTCCCTTTCCTTCTTTTTGGAATCTTAGTGACGTCAATCCCCACCCGCAGCGCGTTTACATTCAGACTCACAGGGCTGGTTGCCACCAGCCACTCACGGCACCAGTCTCCTCTGAGGGGCACGTGCCCACGGGGCAGCGCTGAGGGGTCTCTGTCCAGGGGAGTCAGGAGCTAGTCTCTGGTGCCACAGGTGACCTCTTCTGGGCAAGGAGGTGGGTTCTCAGTGGTCCCGGGTTCACCCTGAGTGTTCCCCCTGCTCCCTCCATGGTTGGGACTGACTGGCGTGCCCGGACACTCCAGCAGAACCTTCCTGGCCTCCTTGTCGCTGCCTCTCTGCAGAGCCCCAGAGAACGCACCAAGGATGTGGCCATACTGGGGAGTCCAGGACCAGAAGCACGTGTCCTGAATCCCTGCCTGGGTCTGGCTGAGAGAGCTACCCTGTAGTGGTTAGGGCATGGGCTTGTGAGTCCTGAGTTTGAGTACCATCTCTGCCAGTTACTCGTTCTGTGGCCTTGCACCAGGCACTAACTGCAACACTCTGCCTCAGTTTCCCCTTCTGAAAAATAGATCTGTAATAGTACCTTCTCCTCAAGGCTCAGTGCAGGTTAGTGAGTTAAACCTTGAAAAGGTGCCTAGCATGCAGTGAGTGCTTAGTAAGTGCTCACACTTGGCGCCCCTCCATTTGCTCTGGGGCACAGGCCCCCCATCTAGATTCTTCCAAAGCAGGGGTCAGAAAACTCTTCTTATGAAGGGAAAGATAGTAAATATGTTAGACTTTGTCAACCATGGGCTCTCTGTTGCAACCATTCAACTCTGTTTATAGGAGGAAATCAGCTAGAAGCCATAGACAATATGTAAGCAAAGGAGTGTGGCTGAGTGCTAATAAAACTTTATTGACAAAAATACAGAGGGCTGAGTGGGTCTCTGGGCAAGGTGCACTCTGGCCCATGGTACTTACTGGGTTTCCACTTAACATTTGTTTTCAGATAAAACAGTGCTTGCAGATAAAAGTAATCAATTGGAAATCCTTTTGTCTGGCATACATATAGAAGACAAAACTTTTTTCTGCAGATATACTCAGCCCTCCAAGCAAGGTGAGGCCTCTGGTGGTGCCACGGGAGTGCAAGCCATCGAGTCCTCATCATGAATGTTACCTCTGTAGAGGGTCCCCTGAGAGCAGCTGTCCTTCCTAAAAGAGGCCATTTGTCCATGCTCAGCAGAGCAGGGGCCCCAGGAAATGAATTTGAGAGCGAGGACCTTGACTTCTCAGCAACCTGTCTTTGCAAAAAAAAAAAGAATTAGCCAGCTGTGGTGGTGCATGCTGGTAGTCCTAGCTACTCAGGAGGCTGAGGCAGGAGGATCACTTAAGCCCAGGAATTGGAGGTTACATTGAGCTATAATGGAGCCACGGTTCTCCAGCATGGGTGACAGAGGGAGACCTTGTTTTAACTCCCTCCTAAAAACCAAAATACATGAAGAATAACTGAAAATGAATCTTAGGGGACACACCGATGTGTCCACAGGGAAAGCTTCTGAAAGGCTACCCTAGAAACCGCCGCCTGAAATAAGTATGAGTGGGAGGCTGGGCCCCTTTTACTTTTGACTTTGTCCCTCTGCTTTTCCTTTTTTTTTATTCTCAACATGAACTTATAATAGATTTGAAAGTTGCTTTACCTACACTCCCTTTATCATCAGAAAGTGATGTGAGGACTTAGAGGGCAAAGGACTTCCTTGGTGGCCCAAGCTGGGCTGCTCTAGCAGGAGCCACTTGAGTGGAGTTCCAGCCTTCAGCCCTTCCCCACTGAAGAGAACTCCTGCTCTCCCTCCAACCTGGCTGTCCTCTCCCTGGAGCCTGCATTGGCTCCCCATCGCCTTCATGAGAAGGCCTCCCACCACCTGGCATCCATCTCCCTGTCCAGTGTTGTCCACCCCCCATGTCCCCTGCCCCAGGGATGCTGCATGCTGTTCTGGAAACTCTTTCATTTATCAACCTTCCACCCCACTCTGCATCCCGAGGCATCCATTCTGATATGTTTCTGGTAGGTCTTCTAGAAATATTCCACAGATATTCAAACACCCATGGACTAGGGGACATACATTTTGACTAAAGGACATGTTTTTGTTATTTAGTTGTCGAGGTTATTTTTGTTTAGGATTTCCAAGAAAATTCCCCAAATAAGCAAGACCTGGAACTGGTTTGAAAACAACACCAATTTTCAAAACCCACCTTTGCCATGGACCAGCCCTTTCTCAGCTGGGCTCAGAAAAGCCTCACCACGGTGAAGGATTTCACAGATGGAAGAAGAACTGTTTACTAAATATATACAGTTATTATTTAATAAAAAATTAAATTCAAAAAGAAGAAAAAGAACTCTCAGAACCTGCCTGATCCATGGGAAGCCCAAAGGTTCTTTTTAACTGGTTTTATGTCAGAGCCACCTCCCTGCACACCAGAAACCCTTCTGTCCTCAGGTGGAGGCAACAGTGACCTGCTCCGTGGCACCTGCAGGCTCCCTGCAGAACAAGAAGGAACGCCTGGTGGGGAAGCAGCACCTTCAGAACCTCACCGGTGCCTTCTCATTATTTAAATGTGGTTTTAAGACAGGATCTGATCAGACCCACTTGCTGCCAGGGATTTGGGAAGGGGCAGGTGTTCCAGGGAACATCAGTTTGCCTCCTGACTAATGAGATCTGCCTGCTCCCCACACCCCCAGGGCCTCAGCCCCTGCTGGAGCCCCACTCACTTTGCTCTGTTAGTCACTGATTCCTTACCCAGCCCAGAGCGGGCCCGGCCATCCCTACCTTGGGCCACCGTGCCACAATCCCTGCCTGACGTGCTCTGAGCCCGCATGGCTGCAGGGCTCTTGCTCCCTCCCTTTCTCCAGGTCCTTGGTCACCTGTCACCTGTCCATGGACACCATCCCTGGTCACCCTCTGCTCAGGTGCAAATCCTCCTTCCCCTGGCTTCTTTCTCTTCTTCATTCTATCACCTTCTCACGACACTTTGATTTGCTCAGTCATGACTGTCGTCTCCCACTAGAATAGACATAGAGAAGCCCCTTGAGCTCGGGCTCTTGGCCAGTTTTATTCCCTGCAGTGTGCCCTGAGCCTTGAACCAGGCCTGGCACTCATGGTCAGTGTCAGGAAGCATTTGTTGAATGACTGAGTGAACGTGTGAGTCCTTATTCCTTCCCAGACACTGAGCCAGGTGCCGGGGACAGAAGAAGAAGAAGACAGAACTCTGTGCTACAGAAACTCAAGAGGTCAAGTGTGTGGAATGATATAACATCCTTGCCTAGAAGTGTCTTGCGTTCAAGTGAAATGATACCCATAGAACCAAGATGAGGTCCCAGCATAACTGCAGCTGTATAAAATTGCTGGCCTGCTCCGGGGCTAGAAAAGATCCTCCAGGGGCAAAAAGAGTTGTGGCAGGTACTTGACTAAGGGGTGACACTGTTTTTTCTTTTATCCACGTATCCTTTAATGTTGTTAAAACAGACATAGGCCTGCCTTACCCCTGCTCTGCACCTTGCTTGCTAAGTCCCTCAGGACCCCCATTACTTCAGCTCTCTGTGCTTCTCTCCACTGTATCTGAAGAACAGGATGAGATTGCTGCCGCACAGCCTCTCCTGCACTGGGCCTCGCCTGGGGCCTGGTGCTGCCATATGTCACCTCTTCCAGGGAGTGACCCTGACCCAGACTCGGAGTGGGGGTCTTCACCGGGGCCCTAAGGCTGCCACACATGCCCCTAGCTTTGTGGTTATCAGCCCCTATCACTGTCACCATGACCCACAACACACACACACAGTGTACAACACCACCACCCTACACACACACACAGGTGTGGAGAGCAGATGCCATGGAAAGCTAATAAGCATTTGCTGATGGAATATGCAAGACGCTCCCATTGTGTCTGGCGTTTGAAAGGAAATAAACAGTTTTGGGCAATGTCTTGTTTACGGTGAGTGATGGCAAAGGAGAAAACAGGCATCTTTCTGGCTGCTGTGGTGCATGGCGTGTGCACTTGGGATGCACAGAGTTACCCTGTTTGAATTACGCACTGGAGAGACTTAAGGCCTATTTCAAAATCTATAAAATCTCGTGCTAAGGGACCATGAAAAGTTGTAGATACATGTGGCTCTGATCCAGTGTAAGTCTCCGTGGGCTTGTATAGTTATTTAAAAGGAAGCAGATGTGGACAAACAGCAATTCATCTTCCCTCTAAACCACCTGCAATTTCATGGTAACAGGCTCTTGAGAGCTTTCCTGCGTCTGCTCTTACTGATAATGCTGGAAATCAGAGCTGCTGGCAGCTGCTGTCTTTGAGGCTTGGCCTCGAATCCCTTCAGGACTCAGGGATCAAATGGCTCTTGTTGTCTTGGGACCCCACTGAGGCTGGATGGGCCCAAACTGAGGCTGCCTTCCCCCAGAAGAACCTTCCATGCTCTTCCACGCCCAGACCTCAGCTTCCTTGTCAGCAAAACGAGGATGCCGAGCAGATGGGGTTGTGAGGTCCAGTTCTGTTTCTTTAGCAGTATTGCTGACATAGAATTCACATCCCATGAAATCCGCCCGCTGAAAGTACGTAGTTCTGGGGTTCTGGTATATTCACAGGTAAGTGCAATCATCTCTTCAGCTAACGTTAGGTAAACCCTGTCCCCACTGGTGGTCACCCCCCCTCTCCCCTCCCAGCCTGGCCAGCCCTGAATGTGCTCTGCTCATGTAGGAGATCCCACAATTAGCACTCCATGTCTCCTTTCTGTGGAGAGCCCCACGGGTGTCTTCTCCTTGGGGACAGCTTAGGTGGGCAGTATGTGTCACCATTAAGAGGCCGAATACCTGTTCTGGCACCTACAACCTCTGTCACCTTGAACAAACTATCTACCCAGGTAAAAAATGAAGATCATAAAAGCACCGAGTTCAAGGGCTGTTGCAGGAGTAAATGAGGCACTTGTGCCACAACCTCTAACCAGGCCGGCACATCCCAGGTGTCCACAGTTATGATGATGAACTTGAGGCCTGTGGGGGCTCAAGAGCTCCCTGCCTCCACCTTACTTTCTAGGGACAGTCAGCCTGGAACCATCCCCAGAGCTGCCACCATGCAGCTCCTTGTGTCTCCCCACGAGCTGCCCGTCTCCTGCAGTTGTGGCCACCCACCTCTGTGTGCCAGGCTCACTCCTGTTCATGCTTTGAAACCCTATAGCAAATATCAAGGAGGGTGCAGAGAATGTGGCCTGATGCAGTGCTGGTGGGCGTCGTGTGGTGCAGCCACTTTGGAAGATAATCTGGCTGTTCCTTAAAAGGAAAAGCAGAGTTGCCATGTAACCTATCTCAGCAATTCCACTTTCAGAGAACTGAAAGTGTGTGTCCAACCAAAACGTGTACATGATGCTCAGGGCAGCATAAGTCATAATAGCCCAGGGTAGAGACAACCCGAATGTCCAGCGACAGGTAGCTGGGCAGACAGAGTGTGGTTGATCCATACAATGGAATAATCATGGACGTGGAAGAAAGGAAGGACCACTGCAGGCCGCACGTGGTGAGCCTTGAAAACACGGGAAGTGAAAGAAGCCGGGCACATAGGACCACAGGTTGTATGAGACTCCATTTTCATAAATGCCCAGAACAGGGAGACTGGAAGCCGTTGCTAATTGTCTAGGGCTGGGATATGGGAGCACAAAGCTGTGAGGACCCAAGGCTATGGGTTCTTTTTGAGTGAGGCAAATGTTGTAAAGTTGACCAGGGTGATGGTCATGTGTATCTGTGAATATATTAAAAACCCCCGAATTGTACACATCAAATGGGAAAATTGCCTGGTGTCTGAATTAGATATCATTAAAGCTGTTAGGAAAAAAAAAAAACAACAAACACCACCTCAGTCAAGGCGGTCTCCCCTGCTGGCCTCTGACTCTGCCTGATCCAGAACATTCTGCATGAATGTCCTTCTGCTCACTGGACTGGAGGCCCCACCACAGAGACTGGGTGGGCCATGTCTGGGTAGAGGGTCAGGCGTGGAGAGGCTGCCCACTAAATACTCATGGGCTGGCCTTTGCCAATGTATAGCTTTGCTTTTTAGGGGAATTTGAAAAAGATTCCGCTGAGTACCTGAGACATCTGGAACCTCTGGAGGAAAAAGGTCAGAATTTGAACAGAGATGTGTTAGAGGAGAAAGCGGGGGGCCCAAGTTACTTCTGCCTGGAGGTCTGATTCTGGAGGAGAGTTTTGCTTCACTTGATTTGTGTTTTTTGCAAGAGTTTATCTCCAAATTGCTGGCACATGAGTAGCCAAGTCTGGCAGCTCCCAGGCCTTACACTCCTAGTCTCTGTGACCTGCATTCTAGATTACCGTGCTGAGTGGGACAAGACAGAAAGACCAGGGAAATGACAGCCATGAAAATTATAATACGGTGAGCAATGGGTCAGGCACAGTTCTGGGCCCTTTATACAAGCAACTTCTTTGAATTCTCATCAGAGTGCTGTGAGGTAGGTGCTAGTATCACCTCCTTTTACAGATGAAGAAAGTGCAGCACAGGCCGGGCACCGTGGTTCACGCCTGTAATCCTAACTCTCTGGGAGGCTGAGGAAGGAAGGTCACTTGAGCTCAGGAGTTCGAGACCACCCTAAGCAAGAGTGAGACCCTGTTTGTATTAAAAATAGAAAAACTAGCTAAGCATTGTGGAAGGTGCCTGTAGTCCCAGCTACTCGGGAGGTTGAGGCAAGGGCATCACTCGAGTCCAAAAGTTTGAGGTCGCTGTGAGCTATGAGCCATGGCACTCTACCTAGGGCAACAAAGTGAGACTCTGTCTCAAAAAAAAAAAAAAAAAGGGCAGTAGAGAGAAGCTAAGTAACTGTCCAAGGTTGCCCAGACACAGATGCATGGGGGTGCTGGGGGAGGGGGGGATGCTATCGACAAGAGCAGGCAGTGATGGCTTTCCTCTGCTTCCCCTCCCAGCCAAGGAATTTGAGTTCAGACAGCTGAGGAAGACTCCAGAAAGAGCTCATGCGGAGGAGGAGGCTCTGCAGAGACTGCTGGCAGAGCTCCAGGTGATGGGCAGGGCTCCAGGTGTGGGGACACAGGGAGGGAGGTGCCCACATGGCCTGTCTAAGTAACTGCTCAGCTCGGGGTCTCGCCTGGCAGCGCTCAGGAGTCAAAGGCTGGACACCACATAGTCCGCTCAAAGTGAGCTTCACTAGCCCCGGTGGCACACGCCCCCCGTCTGTTCACACCGGATACGTGTTCTCATAAAGCACCTGGCAGCTGCCCTCTTGTGTCTCTGGTGCATAGAATTGTGTGCTGTGAACCTTCTTGTGTTACGTGCTTGCCTCGCTTGAAGCTCTGTGTCATTGTCTACATTGCCCTGCAGCTTCTAGCCAGCTTCATCTAATTGCAGGGTCTACATCCACTGCACACCCAGGCCCGGTCTCCTCCTGGAGGGCCCTCCATGCGTCCAGCTCCCCACAGCCACAGCTCACTGTGTGCTGAACATCCTCACACATATCCCTTTGTGGACAGTGCCGCACAGTGGGGCCATGGGGTCCTAGAGCGCATGTAAGCTTTTCAGTGGCAGCCATGCACACAGTGGGACCACAGGGTCCTAGAGCGCATGTAAGCTTTTCAGTGGCAGCCATGCACACAGTGGGTCCACAGGGTCCTAGAGCGCCTGTAAGCTTTTCAGTGGCAGCCATGTACACAGTGGGACCACAGGGTCCTAGAGCGCATGTAAGCTTTTCAGGAGCAGCCATGCACACAGTGGGGCCACGGGGTCCTAGAGCGCATGTAAGCTTTTCAGGAGCAGCCATGCACACAGTGGGGCCACGGGGTCCTAGAGCGCATGTAAGCTTATCAGGAGCAACCATGTACACAGTGGGGCCACGGGGTCCCAGGGTGCATGTAAGCTTTTCAGTGGCAGCCATGCACACAGTGGGGCCATGGGGTCCTAGGGCACATGTAAGCTTTTCAGTGGCAGCCATGCACACAGTGGGACCACGGGGTCCTAGAGCGCATGTAAGCTTTTCAGGAGCAGCCATGCACACAGTGGGGCCACGGGGTCCTAGAGCACATGTAAGCTTTTCAGTGGCAACCATGCACACAGTAGGGCCACGGGGTCCTAGAGCACATGTAAGCTTTTCAGTGGCAGCCATGCACACAGTGGGGCCACGGGGTCCTAGAGCGCATGTAAGCTTTTCAGTGGCAGCCATGCACACAGTGGGGCCACGGGGTCCTAGAGCGCATGTAAGCTTTTCAGTGGCAGCCATGCACACAGTGGGGCCATGGGGTCCTAGAGCGCATGTAAGCTTTTCAGGAGCAGCCATGCACACAGTGGGGCCACGGGGTCCTAGAGCGCATGTAAGCTTTTCAGTGGCAGCCATGCACACAGTGGGGCCACTGGGTCCTAGAGCGCATGTGAGCTTTTCAGGAGCAGCCGTGCACATTCATCTGCTGGGTGGTGCCATTGATGAAAGCAAAGAGAAAAAAGTGAGGTGACACCAGGTGTGTAGTCACTTTTTTAAAATGTGTTGTTTTATTCTTCTCATAAAATTAACTTATATTCATTGAAGATAATGTTGCTATTTCAGGAAAGTATACGAAAAAAATTTAAATCAGGTCAGAGAAGTGTTAACCCTTCAGAGTAGCATTTTCTAGTCTTGTTTCCTACAAATATCTGAATCTATCCATCTATTTATCTCTATAGATAAATATAGCTGTATGTTGTCTCTTATCTGTGTATGTACCTGAATAAATACATCTAACTAGGTCTATCTCCATGGAAATAGAAAGATGGAGAGACAGACAAACAGAGAGATGGATTAGAGATGAAATCAGACCACACCACCGGTTTTGAGCTCACGGCTTTGTTTTTAGCATAGAAGAGCATTTTTGTGCCTCCTTCAAAGTCCTTTTAGTCGTCACCCCTCACGGCTGGATGACATTTCAAGATGTGGGTGAATCGCAGTTGACGCCCCGTTTCTCAGTTGTGGGTGTTTAGGTTCAGTCCAGTTACTGGAGTAAAAACGTGATGCAGTGCTAATGTTCTTGTCTGTCTTTGTGCCCTTCCCTGCTGGCTGCCTTACAAAGGGTTCCCGGGGGTGTGATGATGACGTGAACAGTGTAGTTGGGAGCCCAGGCCCTGGTCTGACACATGGGGCTTGAATCCTGGCTTGTCATCTGGGGATATTTGTAGGGTCTGCCCTGTGGGCTGTCCTGGCTGATTAAACGAGCTGCTCTGTGTGGACAACCTACAGTGCTACCTGGCAGAGTGCCTGGCACCCAGAGGTGCCACCCTGGACTGAGGCTATAGCCTAGTTCTCTGGAAGGATGGCCACTCACATCCCTCCCACAGGTCCTTCAGCCCAGACATTCGTGCACCCCAAGTTCCACAGAAATTCCTTTTTCCTCCAAGTGTAGCTTTATTCCTTTCTCTGCAGCTTGTTAAAGGAGTCTGAAGAGCAGAGGATGTTACATTGAAAAAGAGAAAGTATAAAAGAAAATGCCCCAGTTATCCAAAGCTATCATGCGATGGCCCACCTGACATAAGTCCCTGAAAAAAAATCCCGGTAGAGCTCTTCAGGGTCTGCCCCTTGCTATCAGCAACTCTCTTACAAGGTGCTCACCTGCCCAAGCTCCTGAAGAGAACCATCCCCCTTCTAGGGTGCTGAAGGCCAGAGGTGGCAAGGGGAGAGGGCCTGGCAGACAGCTTCCCTTCTGCGTGCTGGGAACCCTCACCCCTGCACACTCCAGCCGTCACCCCAGGGCTGCCCCACTCCTTCCTGGGCCAAGCCTGATTTCTACCTGCACAGCCCCGATGAGGTCACGCACAGGGCACTTGGGGATAGCTCAGCTCCAAACCCAGACAAGTCCAGTTGCAGGTCTCAGCTCCCCTCCCTGGCTGGGATGGTTCAGGTAGGTCCCTGAGGGACGCCCTTGGGATTTAGCTTCCCTGCTTATGAAATGAGTCAAGGACGCCTCCTCAGGGGTCTGATGAGATGCTGAGCTCATTGGAAGGGCCCAGAGTGAACTAGAAGGGTGTTAGCAAGGTGGGGCTCCCATTCTGCTTCCTGAGGAAGAGGAGAGATGACAGGTGTCCACACACGCCCTGCAGGAGAGGCTGCACAACTGCCTGTTTGCTCGTTTACTTAACTCACTTATTTCCTATGTGCTTATTGTTTTATTTCTGTATTGATGTATTTACATTTGATTTGCCGATATCTGTTCATTTGTTTACTCACTCACTTGCTAATGAACATGTTTGTTCATTTGTCTCTTCCCTCTTTTCATTCCTCATCCTCATTGTGGGGTGTCCTGCCCCCAGCTGAGGGCCAGGTGTGACATCCCTGTGCCTTCCTTCCAGAGCCAGCAGCAGAGGCTGGAGGTGGGGCCCGCAGGCCTGAGGACCTTTGGAGTGATCCTGGAGAAGGAGTTTGAGAACTTCTACATGGCTTCATGCTGCCCCACTTTGGCCTGCAATGATGGACTCAGGTGAGCTGGCCTTCCCCCCCATCTACCCACCCCCCATCCTGTCACATGCTCCCGCTGGTCCTCATTGGTCCCTACAACCAAGGCCTGGAGGACTCCTGCACATCTTCACTCTTGTCTTGACTCAACAAACATTCCCATGTGGCCAGCACATCCTGGCTGGGGCTGGGGGTGGGGAATGTGGAGATGGACAATGCACTGGCCATCCCTAGCCCAGCCCCACAGGTACCAGGTAGGAGGAACCACGTGGACAGAGGGAAGGAGGTTGGAGGGGACAGACACACATTCCTATGTGGCATTGGTGGAAACAACATTTCCTTAAAGAAGAATTCATCATAAAATACTCAGACACGATCCTTCAGAGGATCAGAAATTGTGATCATCCCCCTTGCACATTCCCACCACCCCCAGCGCTCTCCCCTTCCTGGGAGACCCGTTAACATTTCCACGTGCACCCTTCCTCCCAGGGGCCTTTCTGTTTATTAAGAGAGTGATGAGAGTACAAGTATCAGGCAAATGTAATTTACTTAAAGATAAGAGCTTCTCCAGCACCACCCACAGGCTTTGACCTTGGAGCAAGGGCCCTGGGGTTACTACTGGATTGCCAATGGACATTTACCACGCAGACGAGAAGCAGCCAGCCTCTCCTGGCTACAGCTACTCCTCCGTTTCTTACGAGTGGGACAGCACTGTGCATGTTATCCCCTCTTGCCCATGTGTGCACTGAGACCCCCTTGCCACCTCCACGTGGTGTGACACAGTGGACATGCGGGGGGGTCGGCCCAGGGATCCACTGTCAGATGGTGGTGCACAGGCAGAGCACCATGCCCTCTTAAATGTCACAGCTCAAGTCCGTGGCCCTGGCAGGAGAGGTGCAGTGGGTCCTGTGTGGAGGGCCTTGGAGCCTCTCCCTACCTCTTCCCTCCGCTCCCTCTGACCCTGAGTGAGAGCACTGGCCTGGGGCAATTCTATGGGAACTTTTATGCAGATGTAGTGTGGCTGGGAGTGGAGGACAGGGTCAGGCCAGAAGGCTGTGAGGAAGGAGCACCTCGGTGCAGGAGGCAGGTGGGAGGTGGCTTCTTCGGTGCTGGCCCGGGCAGTATGACAGGAGAGAAACCCAGCTTCCAGAAAGCGCATGCAGGAGGTGGCTTCAAAGTTGCAAATGCATTCAGCCTCCAGTGAGGTCCAGAAAGCCGTACCACCAGTTCCAGTCCTTCTGAGCGGCAGCTGCCCGTCACTCCCTCTCGAGCACGCATTCAGTGCACTCCATTCAGAAGACATCTCTGAGCACCTACTGTATGCCAAGCCCCAAGCAGAGATTAGAGGTGTTTTACGATGTCACAGTGTTCCGAGTCTCAGAGGCATGGCACACAGGTCCTGCGCCTGGACTGCAGGTGCGATTGAGCCACTTGCTCTGGGGTGTGGTGGGAACTCCAGGCAGGCCCTTCTTCTCAGGCTGAGGGGAAAGCAGGGACTTTGTCCTTCAGGAGCCAGTCACAGGGCAGAGCAAGCCTCCGAATTCTCTGTCCCAGGCCCAGTAGGGTTTGTGACAAGAGCCAGTGAATGAAGAAGACTGGGCCTGGCTGTGCTCTCATGGGCTACCCAGTCCTGGCGGTGAACTCTTCCCCCCACAGCATGACAGTGTCTGGCTCAGCACGGACAGTCTCTGGGGCATCTCCCATGTGCTCCACAGGCAACTTTCATAGTGACGTCTCTCTGGGAGGAGGAAGGATGGAAGGTCCTGGCACCTTGCACATGGACCGTCAGATGGCTCTGCTGACCAAGGAAGAAATAAATTGAGTGAATATGCATATGTTTGAGCCACAGGCTCACTCTGTCTTCTGTGTCTGGATCTGTGCAACTTGTGGCTGCCAGTTGGGCATCCTTGATCTGGAAGGATCTAGGCAGCGGGCTCCTGTCTTTCTACACTTGACTGCTTAGGGAGGCCCCGAGGGCACCTGCTCTGTGGAGGCCCTGAGTTTGAACCCATCCCTGCCTTCTGTGCTCCACCTCTGTGACCTGGGGCACGCTTTGGTTCTCTCTGCTGAATTATAAGAACAGTAACTGCTCCTGTGGGCCTCGAGGTGGGGTTGAAGATGGAGTAAGATGATGGACGTGTCCAAGGTGGGCTTCCCCAGAAACTGACTCTGAGACCAGGATTTGTGTGCAGGTGGGAGGCGATGGCAGGGTGGGTGGAGAGAGACAGGGAAGGGAAGGCAGCCTGGCAAGTTAAGGTGAGTTGTCCAGGCCCAGGAGAGCCAGGAGCCAGTGCCCATGCCACTGAGAGTTGCCACGCCACAGTGAGGCGATACCAGGGTATTGGGCTCATGGCACCTTCCATCTTGCAGTTTCTGGGAGCAGGTCATGCCTTAGACTTCCAGCCTGCTTTGCTGGTGGCAGAGTGGACACAGAAGGTCCTTGGGCAGGGATGCACAGTGCTGTGGCTGCAAGGCTGGCCTGCGTGTCCCTGGGGTGGCTCGGGTGAGGTGCAGGGGCACCAGCAAAACCCGCTACAGGACTGTCAGAGCACTTTAGAGCCCACAGGATGAGTGCCCCAGCGGGGCTGGGGGCCTGCACAGCTGGGGAGTGGGCAGAGGGGCTCTAGCTGCATTGCTGAGAGGCCCTGCGAGGCAGCGGGCCGGGACACCTGCTGTCCTACCACTCTGCTCCCCTGGCACGTGGCCGCCGCTGCCCCCAGGTGGCTGCCTGACCTCCGGCATCCCTGTGAGCCAGGCAGGCCAGCAGTAGGGAAGGGGAAAGGCAGTGCCTACGTTCTGCCTCCTTCTAAGGAGCTTCTGGAACATTCAGCCAGTCAGCACTCTCTTCTCAGACCCCAGGGACCAAGCTGACAGATGGAACAGTACTCGATGTGAGCAGGCCAGGAAATGCAGTTGTCGCTGAAACATGGCTGTCTCCGGCAAACCGGGGCTGGGTCAGCAGGAAGAAGTGTCAGCCACAGTGGACATGGCTTGCCTAGTCCTGCATGCAGCTAGGCCAGGGTCCGCGCCATTCTCTCCCCAGCCAGGTGGTGGCAGTGACACCAGTGCTGTTGAAGGCCTCCTCTGCCCCGGGCACTTAGCACACATCATTGGGACCTGAATGAGCCATCTCCAGATGGGGAGAGAGAAGCCCAATGCCTTGCTGGAGGCGCCATTGGCAGAGAGGCAGGTCCCATTTCCATCCTGACTGTGTCTGAGGGCGATCCCAGTGCTCTGCTCGGCCTGGGGCCTGCAGGGCTGATAGTCCCACTTGGAGGAGGAAGAGTCTTTCTCTTCCGGACCAGCTGCCCCTCTGGCCCTGCCTACACCCACCGGCCCCTTGTTCCACTTACCCCTGACCCCCACTGGGCCCTGTATCAGCTTCTCCAGCCTTCTCCCTCTGGACTGCACACTGTGCTTCTCCCATACAGGCTCAGCAGGCCTGGCATAATTAAGAACATTTAAATTGACCAATGAATACCTTTTAGTGTAAGACTGTCCCATGCAGTATTTGGGATATATCTGGATTACAATGTTATCTGTTGTTTATCTGAAATACAAATATTACCTGTATTACCTGGACACCTGTATTTTATCCAGCAGCCTTAACGCTAGTGCCTCACTGTGGGATAGCTTGTTCAACTCAGCCCCTTCATTTTATCACAGAGAAACAGAAGCCCAGAAGGGGAAAGTGTTTCTCTTGTGACACACAGTACTACCTGGGACCAAGACCAGAAAGTTAAACATCTGAGGGAAGCAGGAAATGGCAGGTCTCAGCAAAGAGGGACGGTGCTGGGGGTCGGGGGGAGCGTGGGGTTTCAGGCAGCAGGTGGAAGGATCATCACAGATAGGGTTCAGGGTGACTGTGTCTGTGGTGTTACCTCTGAGAGCTGCAGGACTCAAGCCCAGCCCTTCACCTTCATTTCCACACTTGCTGCAGCCAGGTCTAATGCTTCCAGTCTGAATGTCAAAAAGACACACCCAGGACCCAAACCCAAATGCTATTCCCACTTAGTGGGGTGCTGAGCAAGGTACTTCCCTGGGCTTTAGTTTTCTGATCTTTAATGTGAGGGAGTCATCAGATAGGGTTGCTACAAGGATTAAGAAAGAGGCACTTTATAAAGCACATGTACGAAGGCAACGCTTGGTTATTATTCATGTCGTTACCGACAATTGCTTGGCCAGGATCAGCCCTGGGAGATGCAGTGACGGTAACTCCTGCATGGGCCACCTGACCCGTGCCGTGCAGGAGCCAACTGTCCCACATAATCCCCCAGCTGAGTGTCTTGGCTGAAACAATTCCATCCACGGTGCACCTCAGGATTCAGGTTTGGGTTTGGGTTCCCTGTCTTGCCAGGAAGCCCTTAGGCCGAGGTGTACACACCCCACACCTAGTGAGCTGGCATTAGGGATGCGGACCCACCATGCTGGGTCTAATCCTAGGGGTAGACCCCCGCGTTGGGGTGAGGCCAGGGCACAGAGAGCTGTTGGTGCACACAACCTCCTCCGTGATGTGTGACTCTTACTGGACGGATCACTGTAGCCCTCCCAGCCAGGCATCTTCTCGGGCACAGCCTGGGTAGGATATGCTTCTGGGGCAAATTTAACATATCCTAGGAGTGTGCATCAGTTGGGGTAATGAGGCACAAAATGGCATCATGGGTGTCCTGGGACACAAGGAATGGTCCAGTGGGGAGGCTTCCTGGTGACTTGGAGGAATGACGCCTACACTTTGGCGGTGAGTGAGGGTGGGACCCCCTAGCAGGGCTGCCTTGTACAGGAAGCATTTCATGCGGGCCTCGCCACACAGACCCAACGAAGACCAAGCCCCGCACACCACTCACCCCCCTCCAAGGGTACATCTGTCCGTCGGTCCCCTTCTTCATTCCGTGTCCTTCACCTGCTACACACGGCCTACCAAATGGCTTTCAGAACTTGAAATCTCGGGCAATCCTCACCACGGCCCCCTTATGTCCCACATTTATGTCTGAAGCCTGAACCTTTCCCCTCTTCACTCTGGAAGGGGAGAATCCTAGCTCTGACTTCCTGCAGGGATGGGCTAGGTAAGACTCTAATGACCTGGAGAGTCCGAGGTGGCTCATGCCACAGATATCAGGGTTAAACCATATAGCTAAGCCATCAGAAGCCCAGGGCTTGGTGACACACACCGGTGATAATTAGGGCTACCTCGCTGCTTGTCAGAAGGACCCCACGCTTGATTCAGGGCTCTGCTGTTACCACCTTGAAATTCTTAATGACTTTCTCTGTGAGCTCATGGTTTGTAGGTGGTGTCTGATGGGCTGGTGGAGCACACAGCAGAGTGGGCAGGGTGTGTTCCGACCAGCTGGCCTGGCACACACACACACCTGGGGCTCTCTGGGACATCAAGGAGACTGGAACGGGGACAGTGACCTAGGTCTGGGCTGCTGGTGCTGATGGGGGCAGCAATGGGTGACCCTGGGGGAGGGGAGGGGCCACGGTGGAAAGAGCCTGTCCCTGTGGTACCCGCATATGAGATCTGACAATTAAGTTTGAGAACTTGTCCTAGAAAAAGTGCTACATACTTCATTGCTGAATATCACTATGGTTACCAATTCGCCAAAGGGAGTACTTCAAGGGTGACCGTAGTGATATTCAGCAATTAGATACACAGTGCTTTTTCTAGAGTGAGTTCTCGAACTTTTCATTGTCCGGCCTTGTAAATATGAATTCTCCGGACTAAGCACCAGGACAGGCACTGCCACAGCTCAAGCAATAAACTTGGTCAGTAACTTATTATGTAACAGAAGCGAACCCAAGGACATTGCCATAAAGCAATAAAAAACTCTGCACCAAGTTCAGAACCTTTGGTGTCAAAAGCTATTGCAATATTGTAAAGTAAATATCCAAAATTAGATGTAAAGATGGTCACATTGGGCCAAAAAGAATAATATTTTCATATCAGGCCTTGATGAAACAATGAGGAAGACAATTTTAAAATTAACTTTCCCTTGTAATTCAAGAGCAGTGATAGAATCCACAAATTAGCCAGTGAACCATAGACTATAGAAATCTTGAAGCCACTGTTGGTTTTGTATAACCTCCACAGGTTACAGAAATGTCAGACATTAAACAGTAAAATCCCGCTGTATCTGTTTAAAACTAAAATCAGTAAAATCAGTCTTGCATGAAACTGACTTGTATAAAATAGTTAAATCTTTTTGGAAAAAATAATTCTACCAACATCATTAGCATTAGAGGTAAAAATTTTGAAATTTGTTTTTCAAAATTATGTATCTGAAGTTGATCTCAATGTTATTGTAGCCTGCACGATGCTCTTAACTTTGTCAATAATAATTGTGTCAGCGGAAAGATCCTTGTTAAAATGAAAAATGACCAAAAACAATTTGTGATCTTGAATTCGCCAAGAGCAACTGAGGTCATGGTCATTACAGCTCTTGAAAGTGAAGTTGCTAAAATTATAAACTTTGATGAGTTAATAAAATAATTTGCAGGAAAGTCAGCCAGAAAAATCTTACAATCAAGCTATCGCATAAGTAAAGTTATTGTTTGTTGTGTTGCAGGAAGACAAGGCCCAATGGAGAGAAAGCACCCAAACACGTATTTAAGAGGGAAAGGCTTTTATTTCAGCCGGTGGAACTTATTACAGCATAGAAGAATTCCAAATAGCCCATGCTCCCTGACTGGCTTGGTCTTTCCCTTTTTATCTCCAGTCAAAAAGTTCCAACCCACAGGTACATTTCTCATTGGTCAGTTTGGATCAAGCAGGAAATGCTGTTCCAGCCCCCACAGAACTACTGGATTGCACACAAGTGGAAATTTCCAGGACCCAGGAAGTTAACTCTACAAATTCCTAAGGGCGGAGTCACCATGGAGAGGACCCTGCAGCTGCATATCCTTCTGTCTCCTTGAGAAGCCCTCTGTTCTCCTACACTGCACCCTTCCCAGGTATCCTCTCACGTTTAGTATATAAATTATGACATTCCAAATATTGTTTGTATATTATAGACTTGAAATTGTAAGTTTGTGTTGTTACTCCTATGTCACCATTGCTCTTAGTACATTGTGTGAGTAACATGTTTTTAAAGGGAAAGGCTTTATATTTAATGCCCTTGACTGTACTTTCTCGCGGTTTTTTTGAACAAGGCGCCTGAATTGTTAATGAGGCCCTCGGAGTCTATGTGTTGACCATCTGTGGAAAGTTCTGTGTGCACCTTGGCAGGTGTCCAGGGAATCTTCTCTCAAGATTCTGCCAGTGTGTGACAGTGGATGTTGACTTGGACTCAAAAGGTCCTTGTTGAAAACCCGGCCCCCAACTCCAATGGAATTGTAGAGAAAACGCCAGCACACTGAGTTCAGATTAGCTAAGGGGTCCAATACTGGCCGGATAACTGAGATAGGCTCACACCTGAAAAACTCTCTGCCCTGCATTACAGACGTAGGGGTTTTTTCATACCCTTCTTTCAGTTGGGGAGGGAATTGGAATTTCTAATGCAAAGCAGTGCACAGTAGCAAAAGGCAAGGGTAAATCTAAGGGGTAAGTGGTTACAAACAGAGTCAAATGGTGTTTTACAAAGGTCTGCATCCTGCCCTGTCTCCACAGGGGGGATAGATCAAGGGGTTACAAAGGAAGCCATATGGGATTTTACAAAGGCCCCCATCCTGGGCTAATCTGCCCTCTGTCCACAGGATGTGATTATTTAACACTTGACACTTCTGCAAGGCCTACGTGCTCAGGGAAAGGTCTGCAGAAAGTGTGGCTGCGGGATGAGGGAGTTCAATGTGGGGTCAATCTGGCCTTCTCACCACTGGATGTCCCTGGGGACCTGCCATCAGGTAGTGAAACACCACAAGCGTAGACGGGAAATCAGGTAGTGAGACAGCACCTGTGCAAAAGGGACACCAGGTAGTGAGACGGCTCCCGTGCGGAGGGGACACCGGGTAGTGAGACGGCCCCCGTGCGGAGGGGACACCGGGTAGTGAGACGGCTCCCGTGCGGAGGGGACACCGGGTAGTGAGACGGCCCCCGTGCGGAGGGGACACCGGGTAGTGAGACGGCCCCCGTGCGGAGGGGACATCATGTAGTGAGACGGCTCCCGTGCGGAGGGGACATCATGTAGTGAGACGGCTCCCGTGCGGAGGGGACACCGGGTAGTGAGACGGCCCCCGTGCGGAGGGGACACCGGGTAGTGAGACGGCCCCCGTGCGGCGGGGACACCGGGTAGTGAGACGGCTCCTGTGCGGAGGGGACATCATGTAGTGAGACGGCTCCCGTGCGGAGGGGACACCGGGTAGTGAGACGGCCCCCGTGCGGAGGGGACACCGGGTAGTGAGACGGCCCCCGTGCGGCGGGGACACCGGGTAGTGAGACGGCTCCCGTGCGGAGGGGACATCATGTAGTGAGACGGCTCCCGTGCGGAGGGGACACCAGTTAGAGAGACGGCTCCTGTGCAGAGGGGACATCATGTAGTGAGACGGCACCCATGCGGGGGGGACACCGGGTAGTGAGACGGCTCCTGTGCGGAGGGGACATCATGTAGTGAGACGGCTCCTGTGCGGAGGGGACATCATGTAGTGAGACGGCTCCCGTGCGGAGGGGACACCAGGTAGAGAGACGGCTCCTGTGCGGAGGGGACATCATGTAGTGAGACGGCTCCTGTGCGGAGGGGACATCATGTAGTGAGACGGCACCCGTGCGGAGGGGACACCAGGTAGAGAGACGGCTCCTGTGCGGAGGGGACATCATGTAGTGAGACGGCACCCGTGCGGAGGGGACACCAGGTAGAGAGACGGCACCTGTGCGGAGGGGACTTGGGTGCATTAGTGCAGTTTCTTCACTGCTCAGAAGTGAGCTGCTTGGAGTCCATTCCATGTGGCCAGCACTTGGGAGCTTTTTCGAGTTGCAGATTCTTTGAACCCTGCCCCAGACCCACTGAGCCAGAATTTGCATTGATATTACAGGATGAATCTTCATCCCCGTGATAGGTAAGAAGCACTGGCCCTAGGCCCTAGACAAACAACTTCAGGCTGTCCCATTTCAGTCCTTTGCTCTTTAAATTTACTACTACCCTTTCCTGTTCAAAGTTTGTTCACTAGAGGGCACAAGAGCCAAGCGATTTGTTCTTCCATTTGCCTACCAGGAGCCTAGAAAAGAAAAAATGACAGAACAGCGTTGGGCGTTAGTTACTTGCAGCAGTCAAATCCTCCTCCACCCACCCCCACAGCCACCCCAAATACATGGATTTCTTCCCACCTCCTCAAAAGCACATTTAGTTGGAAATCTGGATTGGCAATGGGTACGCTGGTCTGAAGTCAGCATACTGATTTCCACAGTGAAAACCCTATAGTCGGCCAGCCCAGGGTACAGGAGCCAGGACTGGGGTGCTGAGTGCGTGCCCCACTCCTGCTGCATGGGTTGTCCCTGGAAAACCACTTCTCCCTTGGCCCAAATGTCTTTATCCTTAAAGAGCAGGAAGGTGAACCTGTAGACCCCCAGGCTCAGGGAGAGTGAATCTCTTCTTTTCACAGCCTTCAGAATTTCCCAGGGAAACAGACCAAACTCCAAGCTGCTGTCTCCACAGGGAAGGCACCTCCTCTTCCTGTCACTCATGGCCCTGGGATGTGAGCTGTCTGGCAGGCCTGGAATGTTAAGATGCCCAGTACCCTGGAGGTGATGGCGCGTTCATCTCTGTACCAAGCGAGCTGTGGGCATGGGTGGAGGTGTCCCTAGCCCCTCTCCTGGTGGTGCCTGCTGATCCTTGTGGCAGCAAAGCACCATCTGTGTCCCCATTGTCACAAGGGGCTGTCCCCATGTGTCTCTCTTCTGTGGCATCCACTTCTCCGTGTCTGTGTCTCAATTTCCCTCTTCTTATTAGGACACCAGTCCTTGGATTAGGGTCCACCCTAATGACCTCATCTTAACTGGATTACAACTCCAAAGACTCTATTTCCAAGTAAGGTCACATTCTGAAGTTCCAAGTGGGTACTTAGGGGATGCCATCCAACCCGGTATACCCACTGTTCCTAGCAGCCAGTCCATGGTATTCATTGAATCAATAAATGAATTAATCAGGTAACCACTGTGTCCCAAGGAGAGAGCTCATATGTATTCTGGGCAGCTCCAGAGGGCAGGAGAAAGGGAAGATTTCATCCCCAAATGAGCAAGAAGTAGAGATGACAAAGGGGGCCTGCGCCCCACATTTCCTCAGTCTAGCACACTGGGCTTCCCCATTAGCCTCAGGTCAGCCTGGTGGGCAGAGGTCAGCAGAGTCCTGGAGATGCTGACCCCAGAGCAGCAGCCTCACCAGGGTGATTACAGGTCACCAGCCCACTGCAGCCTCATGTCTAGCAAAAGCCAGGTAACCATCTCGCCAGGGACTTTGCAGAGGGGCTTCAGGTGCCTGAACAGATTATGCTGCTGAGGCCCCCAGAAGGAACCAACCCTCCCCACAGCTTGATTTCTGACTTCTGGAGAACAGACATTTCTGTTGTTTTAGGCTGCCCTTTCCTGGGGCTTTGTTACACCCTCTTGGGGACAGAAACACAGGGAGGGACCGAGACAAGCAGGATTCATACTTTGGAGCTATTTTCAGGCTAGTGAGGAAGAAAGATAAAAAAATACGGAAAGCAAGCAGCTCAAATAAGGGGAACTGAGAAGCTTGCTGGGGGTGGGGGTAGGGTGCTGAGGACTGGAAACGAGGTTCGGCATTCAGGATGGGGAGCGAACAGCCTGGGCAGGGCTCCGTGGGGAGATAGACCTTGGTGTCCTCTCACACAGAAAGGAGTCTCGAGGGGCTAAACAGAGCAGAGTCAGCAGGAGGGCCAGAGGGCAGTGAGGAGACCCTGGCAGGGTGTCACCCAGGCCACTGGGAGGAGTTGGGCATTTTCTTCTAAGTGCAGGAAGCCTTTGATGGGTTTTAAGTAGAAAAGTGGCACAATCGAATTAGTGTCATTTTGACTGCTCTGCGGAGGATTTGAAAACATTTATTCCTTTCCTCCTTCCTTCTTTCATTCATTCAACAAATAGAAATGGGCACAACTCCAGGACCACGTCCGGGCCTGTGGATAGACAGAGATGGCCAAGACAGCATGGCCTTGGGTACCAGGGCTGTCAGAGAACCCCACCGGGAGATGACCTTGGAGCAGGAGACCTGGGAGAGCCACGAGAAGGGCCATCAAGACCGCAAAAGCCCGATGCCAGCTCACCGGTCAGGTCCTCTCTCCCGCAGGCTGGGACAGTGATCCCTGCAGTCACTTCTCATGATGACTTTCCATTTTGTTATAAACTCCTCGTTGTGATACCCTCAGCTTTCCATAAAAGAGCTCACTTGTTCCCCAAGCCTTACGATTTTAACCTTTACAGTCACCAAGTTTTAGGAGCACCTGGTAATTTACAAAGCCCTTCTGCTGTCTAGTCCTACAGCCCTAGGCCCCGAAGTGTGGAGAGAAGGCAAACATGCAAACAGGTCTTATTTCACCTCCAAAGAGGTCTAATTCCATCCTGTCACAGGCAAGAGAACCGCCACGCAAGCTCCAAAGAGAGGCAAACATAAAGACAACCCCCCAGGCACACTGATGGGCTGTTCAGTGCTCATTCACCTGTACCAGCTGGCGGCCCCGGAGGCAGCGCTCTGGAACTGGGCACGTGGAGGAGGCGGTGGGGTGTGGCCTCTGGCACAGAGCCTCCTGTCAGGCAGGCAAAGGCAAGATCGATTTGGTCCCTGGCTCTGTGACCTCAAGCAGAAGTCTTAATCTTTCGGAGCTTCAAAATAGGGAAGTCATTTGATTCTCACAGGAGGCCATGGAAGAGGGATCTGTGCCATCCAGAATAGCAAGGAATCCCACCTCTGCCACCTACCGCCTGTGTGACCCTAGAACAGTCACTTTAGGCCTCTGTTCCCCTAATCACATAACAGGGAGACAAATACTAATCCACTTACAGCTGTCCTTTCCTAGCTCAAATGTCACCCTATCCCCAGCTCTCCGAAGGCCACCTCTGAGCACCACAGTCTTTCATAGAGATGGCTGCTGTTCACCCTCCATCCCAAACCCTGGAAATGACCATGCTTGCTGCCCTGGAGGCTTGCCACGTCCTGGGCCCAGCATCTCTCCAGGCCGGGGTCCCTGAACTGATATCAGGCCAGACTGTTCCCTTTGCTCAGGGATGAAGGGTGGATGAGCCTTTGAGGTGGCAGCCTGTCCTTCAATTATGACAAGGCACAGGCAAACAGCAGTGAGAATAGTCACCAATTTTCTCCAAGAAAACCTTAAAGTTCAACTCATTCATGCGGAATTTCATATCCTACCACAGCCCAAAAGTGAGTGCCGACGGTGATTCTGACACCCAGGTTCCCTCCCCTTCTCTCACCAGAAGCT
Source organism: Nycticebus coucang (assembly GCF_027406575.1). NCBI lineage: Eukaryota > Metazoa > Chordata > Mammalia > Primates > Lorisidae > Nycticebus > Nycticebus coucang. The sequence continues at coordinate 87,863,669 of NC_069796.1, read as the reverse complement.
CTCTGGCATTTACAGGGCAAGTTGCAGCCTGAGCTGACAGCTTCCATCATACTGAAAATTTAAGGAAAACAATGATCTGGGATCACAGCAAGCTTTGGGGTAATTTGTATTTCTGAAGATTGTCACAAGTAATATCTCCTTTGCTAAACTGTCCAAATTGCTCCCAGAACATCTAAAGGGCTCCTCGCACCCGACCTCCTCTGCCATCTCCACGTCAGGGCAGACCTGAGCTATTCACATCGATGAAGTCAAGCAAATGTCCAGAAAGACTTGGGAGGATTCCGAATGGGGAATTTCCAGCTGTTCTTGACATTCCCTAAGTGCCGTGACGCCTGACAATTTGTTCTATTGTTTCCTGCTATATTGAACATGAAGTTTTCTCTCCCACCAGCTCCTGGTTTTATAAAGATGACAGGAGGGCCTCAGGGCCCCCCACACACTCCGGGGGTGTTTGTCTTAAAATGTCCTTTGTGTTATGCACATTATAGTCTTCAGAGCCACCTGAAGCCTCTCAGATGCACTTGATGGGTTTCAGAAAAATGTGGTGTTACAGCTGGGATTGGGGACAGTCAGACCAAAGGGATGTCCCTGAATGGCCTTGGGCACATCCCTCCACCCCTCAGTGCCTCTGGTTCCTGGTCTGTAACCTGCGGGTAGTGCCCCTTCCCAGGGTTGTTGCCTAGATTTGAGGAGCTGACAGGTGTAAAGAGCACTCCGGAAGGCGTAGTGATGGTCTCGACGGGTATGCTGAGCACTCCAAAAGGTGTAGTGATGGTCTCAGCTGAGCACTCCGAAAGGTTTAGTGATGGTCTTCTCTGTGCTCACGGAGGAGTACCAGCCCACCATGCACAGGTGCCTGCTGGGCACTTCCACCCAGATCTTCCCAATAGCCCTGTGGGGCCCACGATATACTGAGCTGACCCTCAGAGAGGTCCAGTGAGTTGCTTGAGGCTGATGACCTCACCAAGGCCAGACTTACTGATTGACTTCCTCTAGGCCTGGCTCTCTGACTTAAAGGCAGCACCTCTGGACAGTGACAAAGACATCACTCAGTAGACAAGTGGATAGACAGGCCACAGTCAGCACGGCTCCACTGAGCCATGGAGCCGTGAAGTGACAGGGAGGAAGTGTCCACTCATGCTGCCAAGTGAAGGGGACCAATCTGAAAGGCTGCACACTGTGTGATTACAACTAGATGACATTCTGGAAAAGGCAAAACTATGGAGACAGCAGACAGGTCAGTACGTGCCGGGCGTGGGTGAGGGTGGGATGCACGCAGGGCAGGGAAACTGTACCCTGTGGTGGGTACATGTCATTGTTCATTTGTCAAAACTGCTATGTGCAATACCAAGGCTGGGCCCTCATATAAACTATGGACTTTAGTGGATAATGTGGTGTGTGGTGTTGTTTGTGCGGGGAGGGGCAGGGGTATGTGACATCTCAGTACTGTCCATGCAGTTTTGCTGTGCATCTAAAACCACTGTAAGGAACACAGTCTGTTTAAAGAAGGAGGGGACAGAGTAAAGCTGGCATGTCCTCCAGGGAGCCTTCCCTGACTGCTGCCACCTGCTATGATTTCTCCCGCTGTTGGAATCTTCTGGCTGGCATTGCTACCACCCTGGCTACTCCCTCCCCAGGCTAACAGTGGCTGGTGTTTCCAACTTCTGGACCCAGTAAACCTGTAGACCCCACCAGGACAGGGCCTGGGGCATGTGCCCCTGCGCCCAGGGAGACCTGAGAGGGACTGTGCTGTAGGTTTTCCGAACGCCCCTTCATGACCCTGGCTGACGGCTGACATTGATAAGATGGATTCTGCATAAAATGATAAGTGCACGGTGCTGGCTTTCTCAGCAGAGAACACTACCTGTGTCCTGTGTCCAGCCCTGAAGTTACAGCCCTGGGACCTGGGCTGGTGACTCCTCCATGAGCTGGGGGACCAGCCCCGCCCTGCTCAGGGGGTTATTTCTGGTGCAGGGAGGCCTCAGGGCAGGGCTTCTTCCCTGCACTTTCCCTGTTTGTCTTTCTTGATCTCAAAGTTAACTTTGCATCCTGGATGCTTTTTTTTTTCCCAAAATGAAACTTCTCAATGCCCTTGGTGACTCATCCACAGGCTATTAAGCAACAGTCACTTTCTGCCTTCACAGAGGAGCACATCAGGAGTCAGACCCAGGGGAGGGCTCAGAGCTACTCAGTGACAATGCAGAGTATGCACATGGGGGTGTGGGCACATGGGCGTGTACATGCCAGCTGGTGTGGAGGTGTTGGCAGGTGTGGGCTCCGAGCTGGCACCAGGCCTGGTGATGCAGAGCAGTGTGACCAGCACCAAGACCTGCCCACGTCCCCTCAGAACTCCTGCCACTTGTGCTGTGATTCCAAGGAGATTGCACAGTGGGCAGGGGCCTCACTTCATAAAGGGATGGGTAGGAGCTGCTGACCCAGGGCAGGGGGAGGGCAGGAAGTCAGGGGGTGAGGGATAGAGGGTCTTGGGATCCCGGTGGCAGCTGGGGGGTGTCTGATCCTGAAGACCCTCCCAGCTCCTTCGGAATGGAGGGAGGCCACCTCTGGGGAGCACTGTGTTGGGAAGATCCCATGACTGCAACAGCACAGAAGCCTTCCTACTCCAGGACTGGTTGCCGCAGGGAGGCTGGGAAGGCGTCCAGCTTCCAGGGAGATTGGATGAGTGAGCCCAATGGTGCCCATGCAGCTCCTCAGCTCCACATCTGTCAAGGACCCCCACAGAGGCCAGACTTCTGGTCCCGCTGGCCTAGGCAGGAGAAGCTCTCTGGGTACCACATGTGCACAGACAGGGATGAGACCCCCCGCCCCAGAGCAGAGCTCACCCAACTTCACTTAGGGTGCCAACCCCAGCAGCATCATGTTAAAATGCAGATCCTGACTCTGGAGGTCTGGGTAGGGCGTAGGATTCTGCAATTTTTTTTTTTTTTTAAACAGGATCTCATTCTATCACCCAGGCTGGAGGGCAGTGGTCTGATCCTGGATCACTGTACCCTCAAACCCTTGGGCTCAAACAGTGCTCCTGCCTGGACTTCCCAAAGTATTGGACTACAGGCGTGAGCCCCCGAGCCCAGCTGGATTCTGTGTTTCTAACATGCGGCTTGGTGCCTGACGGATGCTCATGGATGCTGATGTCCCTCGTGGGGTGAACCGTCACACTGTGAGCTGTCCTGCTCCATTGTTATGGGTTACAAATGTCCCTGTGTATCAAAGTTCCCAGAAACCTGTTAAAATGCAGATCCCTGGGCCTGGTCTTAGAGGCATTCTCCTAGCAGTCCAACACTGTGGCCAACATGTCCACACTGTGCTGTTCCTATATCACTAACCCAGTGGGCTAAAAACTCCCACACTAGCCACCAAGCGCTGCAAGTGCTTGAGAGCCATGGAGTCTCCGGAACATTCAGCCCAGTCATGTGGAGGCTGCTTGTTGATCCTCTGTGGACCACTGAAAGGGTGATCTGACACCTGGATGCCTTGATTTTGTTAAGTATCTGTTTAAATGCCAAGCCTTGTTTACCCCACGCTGCCCATGCCCAGAGCTGCGATTTCCATGACTCACCCAAGCTGGACACCAGACCACAGCAAGGCCATGATGTGCCCACAGTGTCTCTTGACCAATTATGTTAGTTTCCTGTGGCTGCTGTAACACATTGCCACAACTCAGTGGCTTCATCAACAGAAATTGATTCTGTCACAGTCTGGGCCCAAATCAGGGAGACTCTGTTCCTCACCTCCTCCAGCTCCCAGGGGCCGCCAGCATTCCTTGACTTGTGGTCACATCAGTGTCTTTAAATCTCTCTCTGCTCCAACTCATACCGACTTCTCCTCAGTGTATGGTCAAATCTGCTTCTGCCTCTCTCCTACAAGGACATGTATGATTAGATTTAGCGTCCATGGATAATTCAGGCTGACCCCTATCTCGGGGTCCTTAAGTTAATCACATCTGCAAAACTTTTTTTCCAAATGATATAACATTGTCCTAAATGCCTCCTGCTCTCCTTCAGAAGGTAACTCACTCAATCTCTGTCTTCCTTTTCTTTATACATTCGGCATGCAGCCCAGGGCCCGGCACAGGTAGGAAGTCACTGTTTATTGAGTCCGTGGAAGCAGGCTCTCACTAGGAGAGGGAAGGAATCAGGAGAGGAACAGGAGCACAGAATCTGAAAATCATAGGATGAAATCAGAGGACTGAAGTTGTGGGGGATGTAGTTGGATGTCACATTAAGGAGTTTGGACACTGTCCTGCAGGCAAGAAAAGAGTTTGTATAGGGTCCTTGTCCAGGGTGACTCATTCCTTCATTCAACACTTAACAGCAAGGTGCAGGGCTCAGCTCCATAGGAGAAGGAGGACAGCTTTCCTAGAAATGACAGCATTAACAGTGAGTTCTTTCTTCCACCAGAGCTGTTTTAACAGTTCTCCTAGTATTTCTAACAGTTATTGCTACCAGCATTTGGCTTCTAGATTTGCCAGCATGTCCAAATTTATGACAGTTAAATTTTTGTGGGTTGTTCCTGGCACCATCACCCCTTTTATTCCTGTGAATGCTTGCTGCCCTGAATTCTTCTTCATCCCATATAATTTGCCACTTTTTTTTTTTTTTTTTGTAAATTCCACGTTTGAATGTTTAGCTTCTATTTGTCAACATTTTGGGTGTTTTCGTACATTAACTGAATTTTAATTTTTACCTCAATCTTACAGACTTTGGATGGGGGATTCAGTATGTTCACATTTATTGTGAAAGCTCATAGTGTGGTTTTATTTCTTTCATTTTATGTAGACTTTAGTGCTCCTTTAGCTGGAATTTCCCCCTTATTCCCCTTCCAAAATTTTGTTTCCTTACTGAATACCTCCACTCCTCCCCTGACTTCTATCCATTAATTCAAAATTTCTACTCCGCTACGTTTCCACTAGTTGCTGCTTTCCAATTCCTAATAGTCATAGGTAAACCGATATCTCCATGCTAATGTATTGAAAGTAAATTTAACAATTGTCCCCCATGAGGCTTTCTTGGAATTTTTTTAGTTGCAGGCTAATACAAATTTCCCTTGTAGTATGTGGCTTATGTTTGAGGAATACTTACTTAGCAAGTATAGAACAAAATCACAGACATACTTAGATGAAAACATACTATATATTTTGCAAGGTGCATTGTTCAACCACAGTTTCCTTCTGGGCATCTGCTGTAGCTTGAGATCTCTACTGTGACTGAGTGGTCTTGGTGAAACGAGAACTCTGTGGGCATTTTCTTCTGAAAGTGAACATGGTTGTGGCTCTCTGTTTGTCTTGCCATGGTGGAGAAATATCTTTCTTTTGTCCTGGAGGATGAATCCCACTGTCTGGAAAAGAATCCTTGATAATAATCAGAGTCGCTGGACATTGTTCCAAAGTCCTCTCGGAACCTAGTACCACTATGATTCTCCTTCCTCTGTAAATGACCTGCCCCTTTCTTTCTTTTTTTTTTTTGTAGAGACAGAGTCTCACTTTACCACCCTCGGTAGAGTGCCATGATGTCACAGGACTCACAGCAACCTCCAGCTCTTGGGCTTCCGCGATTCTCCTGCCTCAGCCTCCCGAGCAGCTGGGACTACAGGCACCTGCCACAACGCCCAGCTATTTTTTGGTTGCAGTTCAGCCAGGGCTGGGTTTGAAACGGCCACCCTCCGTATATGGGACCGGCGCCCTACTCACTGAGCCACAGGCGCCACCGACCTGCCCTTTCTTGAATGCTGAGAGACTTTGTCTTTATCCCTGGGTTCTGGAGTTCACAGCTTAGCTTTAGCTGGGGACATTTTCTTCCAGTAGCATGTTAATCTCTGCCACACCCACACATCCTTCCCCTCTCCCCCCACACCCAGCTTTTTCTGGAGTTCCTAAATCTTTGCATGATACACCTCTTGGAACTGTCTCTGGGTATCTTTCTTTCTTTCCTGATGATATTCATATGTGTTTCCTATATATTATATGGTATTTATTCCACACTATCTTCTAGTTTGCTCATTTGTCCTCACCTCCACTGTTCTCTTTCTAAACTTGCCTATTGCTTTTTCAGTTTTTTTGTTTTATTTTAAAAAAACAATTTTTGTGGAGCTGAGAGTCTCACTCTGTTGCCCAGGCTGGTCTTGAACTCCTGGCTTCAAGCAATCTTCCCTCACTGGCCTTCCAAACTTCTGGAATTATAGGCATGAGCCAGCGCACCTGGCTGCTCTTTTAGTTTTTAAGCTTCACGGAGGATGTGAAATGTTGCTGTGGTCTGATGGAGGCTCCTTAAGCAGTTTTCTACATTTTTGTTGAATTGTCTCTCTTCTCTTTGACCTTTACAAGAAGAATTGTCCAATCTGTCCTCTTTCTTCTGCTTCCTGAGACCCCTCAAAGGGTTTATGAGCTGTCTTAGCCTCTCTGGGATTCTGTCCTCAGTGTCCTAAGGACCAGGCTGTGTGGAGTCCTGGGCAGTGGCCAACCAGCTGGTGGTGGCTGACCAGCTCATATATGTCCTTGTGGACAAGGAAGAATGAGCTGACAGAGTCTTGGAGTTGCTGGAGGGGGCCAGTTTGAATAGAGCTGCTAGATGCCTAGGTGGACTGAGGGAGCCAGTCCTGAGAGGCCCCAGCCCTCCAGCCAAAGGAGAGGTTGGGGGTGACTACGAGGAGGTTGGAACTATAAGAAACCCATCTAATTGGGTTTTCTTAGAGCTTCTAAGTTTCTCTAGATAAATAAAAGAGAAAATCCTACTTGCGACTAAGAAACATAAACTAGCCAACCTCATTAGTTACCGTGGAAATGCAAATTAACAATTGCAGAGAACATTTTCAGTTTTCCATATCAGGAAGGGGTTAAATAAACAAACAAAAAAAGAATTCCTAAAGCAGGGTGTGCCCTCTCAGAGGTAAATAGGAAACCACTTTGAGAAACTTGTTGTGGTAAAATCTAACTATAGATCTGAAAAAGCCATTAGGATCCAGGGCTTCTGCTTTTGGGTCTCTGAGGAAACAGTCATTCACACATCCATACAGTGAGTGGTGCCCTCATGAACACTTGGGGAAACCCTTTCTTAAATGTGCATGGGCCACGAAATGCGAACAGTGATGATCTTTGAGTGATTTTTTTTTTCTTCTTTACTTTTTGTAATTCTCCTTTTCTTTTACAATAAGTGTAGGGTAAGATAGAAGGAAGTCTTTGTGAGTTTGGCCAAATAACTATGTTTGAGCCTTGATTAGATGAGCCCAGTGCCACCTGCCTCCTTGGATTGCTAGGGTTGCAATGAAAAATCTGAACTATGAAACATGTGGAAGTCCCAGACCAAATCTTGGCAGAGCTGGGACTGCTTGGGGCCAGATTCCTTCCTCCTCTGTGAGCTTCACAGGGTGGAGGCAGCTGAGGCTCAAATGAGGTGACGGACGTGCGTTCAATGGTCTGAATTAGTCTCTAAAAACCTGTTTGTTCCCAACGTTAGTAAATGCTATCTCTGGAAGTCACGTTGAGCCACAGTTTCTGCAATGACAGGTATCTCAGGCTGGCTGTGGGAACCGGAGATAGAGCAGACAGGGCCTCACATACTCGAGGGCCTGTCTCAAGGACAGCCCTGCACCCTCAGTTCCAAAAAGAAGAGGGCTCCAAACTGCCTGAGCCTTGCATCACTCCCTGGGCTAACATCTACTTTTAAATGAATCCCACAAATGCCCTGTAGAAAGCTTGTTACATTGCATTTGATGTTATGCATTCAAAGCAGCACTTGGCTGCATGTACACATTTAAACCGGCCAACTCTTCCATCCCTGCTGCTGTGTCAAGGCCCCTTAGACCTCCAGCAGCGCGGGAATTAAGGTGTCTGGCGCACAATAACCGCTCAAAACGTGTTGTTAATACAACAACAACAACAAAAAAAAGGAATCTGGGGAGCCTGGGGCCACAGTGGCAGGTGTGAAAGGTGGCCGGAGGTTTGCACACAACTTCAAGCACCTGCTACACGCAGAAGCAGAGTCGGTACTCTGAACAGTTGGACGTCCTGGAGGAGGGGCGGGGCTGCGCTGGCGCCCGAGTCCGCTCGGAAACTTTCGCTGTGGGCGGGCTGGCCCGGCCCTCCTGCCGTTCCCCGACACAGCTACGCTGGAGGCCGGCGGGCCGCAGCCCGGCGAGGCGCTCCGTGATTGGCGGAGACGGGCGGTAATTGGCGGGATCGCCGACCGCTGAGCGGATCGAGATGCCGTCGCGTCCACGGGGCCGCGTCGGGAGTGGCAGACAGCCGGAGGCCCCGCCCCCGCGCGCTGGGGGCGGAGCTCCCCGGCTCTCGGGTACCCACCGCGGCTCCGGGCTCGGCATTAGCGTGTTTGGCGCCCCGGAGCGACTCTAGAGCAACTTTGCCGTCGGTCCGGAGGCCCGAGAGCGCCGTTGGGGCGCGCGCGGCCCACTCGCGGGCTGGTGAGTACTTTGCAGTAGGGGGCGGTCGTGCGGCGGCTTGGGCAGCTTGCAGGGGGCTGGGCAGAGAGCTGCCGTCCGCCTCTGGCTTCAGTTTCTCCTTCTGAACTGATGGTGGCTGGTCCTAAAGTCCCTGGCAAGTTCCCCGAAGTTGGGGGCCCACTCGCTCTGTGACGCCCAAGGCGACCTGCCCTGGTTAGGCGGGTGCTCCCGGAGGTGCGCGCCCCTCCGTCTCAGCCCAGCGCCCGGGGTCGTGGGCACCGCGCCCTCAAGAACATCCATGCCCGCGAGCCACGTCTGCAAGCCCCTTGTGGCCAGGAAACAAGCCCTAGAAACAGCGGCGGGTGGGCCGGGGCTGTGGCCGGGCGGGTCAGGGGCGCGGCCCCCTCCTGCGTCCCCCAGTGCTGGACCCGCCCTCCGGTGCCCTGTCATGCCCCTCCCCCATGGCTATCGGGACCCAGGCCTGTCCCTCCCCCGTGCCCGCTGCGGGGCCATTGGAAGTGCCTGGGTCCCTGGGTGGGGCTCCGCAGGGATGGAGGGTCCCGGCTGCCTGAGGGACAGCTTCTGGGTCACGCTGAACTCCCACAGCACACTTAGGAGCCCCATGGCGGTTCCTCTCCCGCTAAGGGCTCCTCCTTGCTATGGGGTCCAGGTACAGTGGCAGCCCTTGGACCCAGCCTGGTGTGAACCCTGCCCTGGTATAAACCTGGCTCTGGGGATCGTTAATTTTTGATTTGATAGATGTAAACTTTCTGGAGAGTCTGACCCAGCGCTTTGGGGCGTGATGGAGCACGTCCTTCCACCCCATTTTTTGTACATGATATTATGAAATTCTAAGGAACTAGCAATTCCATTTGTACAATCTGCTCTCTGTAACCCTCTCAGTAGCCTTAAGGGTAGGAGTTGTAGTCCCCGTTTGACACAAGAGGAAGCTCAGGCTCAGTGGGGTTTGGTGCCTGCCCAGGACCACCCAGCCGGTCAAGGTAAAGCCTGGGCCAGACCTCAGCCTCCCTTCTCCCCAGAGGAGCCCCACCTCCCCTCACCTTGGACAATGACCCCTGGCGTTTAGCCCAGGGCTTTACACTGTAAAGGGCTTTCCCTTCTGCCAGGATCCATCAACCACTCAGAGCTGTGCCCTGGGTACCCTATGTGCTGGCTGCTCCTTTTCTGCAGCCCCATGAGGGACCCCTTGGGAAATCCAGAGCCCACCCTTTCCTCCTGTTTACTTCTGTCCCAAGGGGCAAGCCTCTTTGTGTCTGACCAGGGATTTAGAGCAAAGTTCCTCAATATTCCAGCCCCCTTCTTCCTGTCTGCCCCACCATCCTCCCCCAGACACAGGAAAGGTTGGCTGGGAGACCCATCTCAGCTCCCTCCCCAGGATGGGAGAATGTGTGGGCGCACCCTGACTTGGGTCTCCCTCACCCATCCCAGGCCAGGGCTGGACAGGCCTTGGAAGCTGGTCACAGAGGAGAACCTCAGAAATGCCTGCATTGCAGGATGACCTGAAACACCTGTCCATAATGGTGGCGACATGCACCCGTGATAGGGAGATTCATGCTTCATACAGCACCTTTCCCTCTCACGTCCCCACCTGGGGAAGTGGCACTGCCACAATAGCCCCCAGCCACAAGCCGGGTCATCCCCAGCACCCCTCTTCCTCATATCCACTTGCTGACCTCCTGGCTCTCCCGGCACCTGAGCCTCACTCAGATGCCTGCTCTTGTTGAGGCCCTCACTTTCCCCAGGAGGGCTACTGGCCCTTCCTGATATCCCCAACTCCTTCCTGTCCCCACACAGCCAACTACCCTATATTCTAGAGCAGTGCTTCTCAACCTTCCTAATGCCGCAGCCCTTTAATACAGTTCCTGTGGGTCGTGACCCACAGGTTGAGAACCGCTGTCCTATAGGGTCAAGTCTGCCTCCTAAGCCGGCTCTGCTGCTCACTCAGCCTCATCTTCCTTCCTGTGTCCCCTCCCTAGCAGTCACATCCTGGCCACCTACACTTTCCAGGCCACACTGCTGGCCCATTGTCCCCCCGCTGCCTCTTTTGGGCACATCTCCTACTGGAACACCCAGATACTACCCCCTGGCTTTTGCCTGCTCCTGCCTGCTTGTCCTGGAAGGCTCAGTTAAGGTCCCTGCAGAACTCCTGACCTGACCCTTGCTCAGTGAGTGAAGACCCTCTGTGCTGGCCTTTGTGGGTATCTTCTGGGTATTGTGCCTCCCTCTAAACACAGCTGCTCAAAGACCAGCCCTGGATGAGCCCTCTCAAGGGCAAGATGGCCAGCACAGTGCCTGGCACAAGATAGGCCCACAGTCCATGCCTGCGGGATAGCTGGAGCCAGCCATGGAGCAGATGCCAGGTGTGTGGTGAGGGCTGGCCACTCTGGATATCACTCCTCTGTGTTCCTGTGAACGTGCCACAAGGAACGTGAATGTGAGAGGAGCTGGAATGTTCCTTCATTTGGTTCTTAATACTCTGGGCAAAAATAGGTACCTGGGAGCCACCAAGGGCTCTGTGCCCTTGTCTTGAGGAGCAACCCAGTGCCAGGGGGCTGGGTCAGGCCAGGCCACAGCAGATATCCCGGGCCCAGGACTTTCTGTCACAAATGAGTCTTTAAATAATATTTTGCTTTTAATTCCCAAAACATTGCACACTCATTATAGAAAATTATGAAAATCCATTTAAATAAAGAATAAATAAAACCACTCATAGCCTTTTGTCAGAGATAGGAAATATTTCTTTGTGAGGGGCGTTTTTGCCTATCTTTTTCTGCAGATAAATTTTGTTTTCATCTCAGGATAATATCTTAAGCTGCTTTAAAGCCCGCTTTAACAGTATTATAGATGTACATGTTCTTTGTCTTTAAACATTCATATGCAAAGAACACGTTTAACAGCTGTCTGGTGTCCCACATGGAGGGGTTCAAGTTTATAACCCGTCCCTGTAGGACAGTGCTGAAAAGTGTGCTGTAATGGACTCTGTGTGAGCTCTGAGGGCATCTCTGTAACTCCCTTGGGCTGATACTGGACAAAGGAGGCACTGGTTAGAGCGAGTGTGAATATCTCAGCATCCCTCAGGGGCCTGTTTCAGAGAAGCCACTAGGGAGGTGGGGCTGCCCCCCAGGAGAGCAGAATGGGGTCTGCCAAGAAGAGGGTGGGAGCCCTTTGAACAGAAGGCAACACGTAGTCAGTGTCATTATGCTTTGGTCACAGTGGGTGCCTGGTCTGTGCAGCCTTCTCAAGGGTTCGTAGCCCCTCAACTGAGCGCCTTAGGGCTGACCTTTGTGATTAGATGGGATAAAAATACATCTTGATGCTCATGGGGAAAGAATGCTTGCCACTCTGTGTTTTTGGATCTTATACCATTACAGATTCCAAGTCACTGTTCTAGTCACTGGGGGCAGTCCAGGCTGACTGCCCCACGGAGGAGGGAGCAGCAGGTAGGGGACAGAGTGTGGCTGCAGCTGGGGATGTTGTAATGTCGGGGAGGGACATGCTGAAGGTCACAAAGCAGCATCATTTCCCAGATAGTACTCCTAGGCGGCTGCCTCAGGCTTCTGCCCTGTGAACACCAAGCGCCTGAGTGTGCCCCGCAAGGCAGCAGGCGTTCCCAAATCAGTGACATTCAGGCCTGTCCTCAGGGCTCCATGTCACAGGAAGGACCAGGCACCCTGCAGGCCCTCGCACGGGGAGATCTTTTCTGATCTTTGTTGTCCTGTGACCGACCATGGCCGGGAGTCATTTTGTTCCGAAATAACAAGCCCTTTGATCCAATCCAGGCTTGACTATCTGTCAGGGAGCCTGAAAATTAATCCTCCTATATTCATCTGTTCTTACTAACCAGAGATTTTATTTTAAACAGTTTTTATTTTGACTGTAGGGTGATGGGCATAGTACTTAGCCCGACAGGCCAAATGGAATCTGTTCTCCTGAAATTCCCTTTATGAAGTGTTTTTCAACTGAGCTTGCCTTTATTTAGAACCTGGGAGTATTGACTTAGGGTTTTTTATTTTTAATGCCTTCCAGGTTGCTTTCTCTTCCATTATGTCCTCAACCTCAATATGTGCCCCTTCTCTGGAGGTGCTATCTTCATTGTACAGTTCAGGAAACACACAAGGAGGCCCAGTAAAGGGTATTCCACTCTGCACATCCCTGTTGGCCAGGTCAGGGCCCTGCTCACAGCCCTGTAACAGGGAAGGCTTGGATGGGAGGGGATGGCCTGAGTGCTGAGCATGTGAGGAAGGCAAGGATTCAGAGCAGGCAGCTTGGAAACTCCTGCAAAGGCGGTGTCACTTGAGCTCTTGAGCTAAAGGATGTTTAGGCTCTGGACTGCAGGAGAGGGCTGGGGGAATTCCAGCAGTGGCAAGGTGATGTTGAAGAGTGGCCAGCATTGAAGGGAGATGGGGTGCAGTAGGGGTTCAGATGTTGGAAGCCTCTTCATCAGAAGTGAGGCTTTGTAGTTGGGCAGGTGCGGATTTGGATTGCAACCCGGCATAGTGAGCTATTTGTCCTTAAGCAGGTCTCTCACCTGCCTGGACCCAAGCGTCCTCTGCTGTGAGATGGGGTGAGGCTGAAGGAAGACAACTTTCTTCACCTGTGACCCAGACGATAAGCACCTATCAGACCTGTGTCTGGGCCTAGGGCCCCATGAGGAAGCCATGAGGAGATACTGAGAACAGAGCTGGCTGTTAATGACAGGTGTCCTGGCATACAGGTGAGCTGCCCTCTGCTGTTCTAAGAAGATGAGGTAGGACATGGATGCGTGTGGTTAGAAGGCCCGACTTTGTCACCTCTCAGGTGGCCCCTGTGGCCTGCAGGACAGTGGTTCTGTGTGCCCACCCTCACCTGGGCTCTCTCTGTGGTCCTGTGGCTCGCCTCCTGCCCACTCCCACAGCTGGCTGTTGCCTCTCCACATGCTGTCAAATGGCCAGTTTTGCAGAAGGTGCCAGTTCCTAGGAGCTTGGAGTTTGGGAGCAGCACTGACTGTGCTTTTGGTTTGCATCTGGGGGCTGTTTTACAATAAGGGCTTGGTCCCTCCAAGGGAGGAATGTCCAGGAAGAAATCTGTAAAGTACTTGGGTGGACACAGGTCAGATCTTTAGGACCCATCTAGGATGGAACAGAATTTGTTGTGTAGGGAGCTTGGGGCTACTCCTGATTCTTCCAGTGTTGGTTGTCCCCCAGGCACCTGTTGGGGCCAGACTCAGTGTGCGTTCTGGGGGTTCGTAGGTCACCAAGACCCTGGCCTCTTTGTGTGGCTCATGGTCACTGGTCTCATGGGTTGTCATGGTCGCCCCTGAGAGTGAGTGGTGGTCTGTGTCACACTGAGAGGTAGAGAGTAACGTGGCCTACTCAGGACCACATGGCTGGCGGGCACAGGTGTGAGGCAGCTTGGGGCTGGGAGCAGATTTTTAATTCCCAGCCTCTCTCTGCTCTGCACCCCTAAGGACAGACATAGCCTTGAGTTTGGGGAGGGTCATTTGGGAATCTGAGGAAGAGTTTCCCCACACCCAAACAGCACGTGTGGGTCTGACAGTTTCAGGGGAGTCCTCCAGAGCTGTCAGCTCCTGGTCTGTGGCCTGTGGCCGCCCTCTCCATGTTGCCAAGCAGCACATGACGGCCCTTGTTGAATCAAACAAAGCTCTCTCCCCTGTTGTGACACGTGTCAGGTCTCTGTGCTCTCTGGTCTATTCTAACAACACCCTGTGTGCTTAGTTTGCTTTCTAATATGTGTTGGTGTCTGGGGCATCAAAGTTCTGTGACTTTCGTGCTGCATTTCGGGCCTGCTGTGGAGGGCTCTGGACTAGGCAGACCTGGGTTTCAGTCCCCATCCTCCCTCCCTTCTCTTTCTCACATTTAATTTTTACTCTGTATTTATAATGTATTCATTTCCCAGCACCCCCCATAAGAAATTACTAGACACTTGGTAGCTTAAAACAACAGAAATTTATTTTCTAACCATTCTGGAGGCAGAATTCTAAATCAAAGTGCAGGGTAGGGTTGGTCCCTTCTAGAAGTTCTGAGGGAGGGTTGGTCCCCTCCTCTCTCTGGTGTCTGGTGGTGGCCGGCAGCTCTCTGCTCACACCCAGCTCGCTCCAGCGCTCTCACAGCCCTCTCCCTGCGCTGTGTCCCTCTTCTTTATATAAGGATACCAGTTACTGGATGAGGGTCACCCTAACCCACGATGATGTCATCTTAAGGTCATTAATATATCTTCAAAGACCTACTTCTCAGTAACGGGTCACATTCATAGATATGGGGTGTCACAGTATCTAGGGATTCCATTCAGCCCCCCACAGCCAGGCGCTGTGCTCAGGGCTCTAAGGCTCCACATGCATGACCTGTCAGAGTTGTCATCATCCCTGTTTCTCAGATGGGGATGCCAGAGCAAGGTCGCATGGCTCACGGTGAGGCAGGGACTCCCGGCCTGCAGACGTCATAGCCGCCTCTCTGTGTGTGGAGCCGGCTGCCCTGGAGCGAGTGTCCTCCCTTAGATCCTACAGGCATGTCCCTTCACTTCCTCTCTCTACCAGACACCAGGGGCTGGAGCCGGTTGGGCATTGCTGCCCCTAGTGTGCGTCTGACCATGGCTTTTCTTACAGGATGGACTCCAGCGTCCCTCTGCAGGGCCCTTCCTGCCCACAGCCACCACCAGTGCCACAGGCCCGCTCCCGTCTCAATGCCACTGCCTCAGTGGAGCAGGAGGGCAGTGAAGTGCCCGAAGCGCCAGGGTCCCAGGCTGGCCCTGGCCCAGGTGTGGGAGATGCAGCTGCCCGAGCTGAGCCTTGGGCCCAGCGTGCCAGGAGCAGGGACAGAGTGGCTGGAACCGGTAAGCCACGGGAAGCCCAGAAGGGCTGTGTGGTAAAGCAGTGTGGGTACGGAGTTCCCTCTGCTTGAGTGCACCGTGAGGCCACCCGCTTCCCTCACAGCCTTTCACCTGCACCTGTGCAGCCGGCACAGCTCCTCAGGATGCCAGCACAGCGCCCCCTTAGTCCTACTCCGGCACAGCACTTTGCTCTGTTTGCTACAGATGAGTCCCTTTGGCTCATTGTACCTGGTCAGGGTGACTGGCCATACAGACGATCCTGCACTTTTGGGATAAGACCTGGTTTGGGTGAAGTCCTCAGTGCTGGATGTGTTCTCCCCTGTGCGGGCATGTGTGTGTGTGCATGTGTATGTGTATGCGTGTGTGTGTATGTGTGTGTGCGTGTGTATGTGTGTATGCATGTGTGTGTGCGTGTGTATGTGTGAATGCATGTATGTGTGTGCATGTGTGTGTTTGTGCATGTGTGCATATGTGTATGTATGTATATGTGTGCATGTGTGTATATGTGTGTATGTTTGTACGTGTGTGTGCATGTGCATGTGTGTGTGCGTATGTATGTATGTGTGTGTGCATGTGTGTGCGTGTGTGTATGTATGTATGTGTGTGCGTGTGTATGTGTGAACGCATGTATGTGTGTGTGCGCATGTGTGTATGTATGTATGTGTGTGTGCATGTGTGTGTTTGTGCATGCGTGTATGTATGTGTGTGTATGTGTGTATATGTGTGTATGTTTGTACGTGTGTGTGCGTGTGCATGTGTGTGTGCGTATGTAGGTGTGTGTGTGTAGGTGGCATTCCTTACCCCACCCCCCAGCAGGATGCTGTGACCTTGGTGTTCACAGGCTGAGCTGACATGAGGCTGCATCCTGCGTGTGGTGGGTCTGAGTGAGGGGAGTCCCAACCTGCCTGCCCTGGGCAGCACCTGGGAACCTTCTACAGCTCACTCAGCCTTCAGTCATCCTCTGCCTTCCCCCTAGAGAGGCTGGTGGCCTGAAGGGGGTTACCCCAGCTCAGCAAGGTCACTCCCAGCTTTGCAAGTACCCCAATGTGGTGAGCCCCTGCTGTGTCCACCAGCCCTGCCCGTGTGCCAACTCACGACCCCTCAGAAACTGAGGCACGGAACCTCAGTGACTTGTCCAGGTGACCTTCTGGTGAGTGACCCGTCTCTTTTCATACACTGGCCACCTCACTGGCAGAGCTGGAGGGCCCTCTCAGATCTGGGTGCGGTGGCTGGGGCTCCCTGGTTCAGCTCCTGCTGGGTCAGCCTCACCCACCCTCAGAAACTCGCCCTGTCCTTGGGGTCTTCTGGCCTTTGAAGATCACTAAGTTCCCCTACTTTGTCTCCAAGCCCTCTGGGCAGAGAGGACCTGACCTGGGATCAGGCCCATCCCCAAATACTGCCCCCTCATCCACTGCCTCATGGCCACTGGGATCAGAGACCAGGGCTCTGAACACTTGGTTTTGATGTGGGTACTACAAAGCAGCCTATAGAGGGCAGAGTCCCAGACTGTGAGTTTCAGACAGGAGTCAGCGGGCAGATGTGATTGGTGTGGCCTTTGCCCTGGGGGTGGGAGTGGAGAGCAGCTCCAGTGGGGGACAGCTGGAGGCAGTGGGCCTGGCTTCTGTGGGTCACCGGTCACTGATGTGGGGCAAGCCATCCCTGCATACACTCAAGGGCCACAGGGAGGGTGGGGCCAGACTACCTGCCTGCAGTAGCTGGTTTGATAAGTTCAATTATGTAGCTTTCCTGTCTGCCCCACAGAGGTGTAACGAGCATCAGCTAAAACATAATAGGTAACCAGAGCGTGTGTTGAAATTACACTCTTCCTTGCGGGGTGCCTTTTAGGCCTGGGAGGCAGGCACTGTTGCCACCCTACATTTCAGAGGAGAACACTGAGGAGAAGAGAGCTTGAGTAGAGGGCCCAGTGAGTGCAGCTGCGTGAGGTGGAGATTTGAAGCAGGTACTGTGAGCTTGTGCTCCTGATGAGCCACAGGCAACCAGCAACCTCGGGCATAGCGCTAACTGATTGCCTGGCGCCCTCGGGTCAGCCATGCCCATGAGCCGCGGTCCTGGTCCGGGGGGCTGAGTGCAGCAGAGAGCCCAGTCTTTCCTGGAGAAGGCGCCGTCTGAGCTGCCTCTTGGCCTGTGTACTTGGCAGACGGGGCCAAAGCTGCCCTGGGATCCCCTGTCTCTGGCTGCCTCCCTGAGGACACCCCTTCTCAGCCTCTTCTTAAGCAAAAGGGCACAGCGGCTGCATTGGAAACTTCCCTGGGCTGGAGTCTGGCACTTCCCAGCCTGGCTCTGTGGCCTTGGCAAGTCACCTGCCACACAGAAACAGTGACTCAGGGCTTGGAAGCAGATGCTACTGGGGCCAGACAGGTAAGGAAGCAGTGACCCAGGCTACACAGACCACTGGGAGGTGCTGGGCTCTTGGGCTGGAGTGTCTGTTAATACCTACGTCTGAGTTATGTGGGTTCCAATGGGGGCAAGGCTGAGCTGCCCAAACCACACATCCCTGGGCCAGAGCCAGCTTCCTGGCCAGCTTGCAGCCCCGGCTGATAGTGGGGGGCTGTTTCCTCACCGTGGCTGCGATAGAGTCCTGTGCACCTTCTTCCGCAGCACTGTCTTCAGCCCAAAGGGGCCTGTTCTGCTCAACACAAGAATGAAGCTGAGCTCTTTACACCTGGTCCTAAGTGAGGTGTGGCCTCTGGGAGAGCACTCCCTCAGTTCTGGCGAGCAGGCCAGGGCCAGAAGGCAGCTGTGGGGCATGGGGTATGGGGCGAGGGAACAAGGAAGGGCCTGTGCAGTGAACAGGGTCCTGGATCCGGGGATGGGTGGGGAGGAGTTCAGCCGGGAGCTGCCATGGAGGTCAGCCAGGCCAAGCAGGGCCCTGAGGGTCCAGGAAAGAGAGTGGGAATTCTTGTGAGTGTGATAAGGGAGCTGTTAGAGGGATTTAATTGGGAGATTGTTCTAGGGTAAACAGAAAACCACCTGTGCTCTGTGGAGACAGCTGGGAGGCAGCTGGGAGAGAGGGGCGGCTAGTCCGTGTGGCTGCTGGGGGGGTGGTGCACAGGGAGGGGAGGAGAGAGATGGTGTCCAGGTTTCTGGCTGGAGCCAGCAGGTGGATGGTGGTGGCACAGCCTGAGATGGGGGCTTGGGAGCAATTCCTGAGGGGATTAGAACTCAGTCCTGGGAGGTCAGTGCAAGGGGGCCCAGGAGGGGCTGGGGCTAATGCAGATTTGGGAGTGTGTGCATGCCCGTGCTGAGCTCTGCTGCCCTCGGTCAGGCATGGCAGCAAGCGATGCTTAGTTGTGCTGTCTGTCCAGGGTCCTGGCCACTGATAATTCAGGGACTAGCTTTTTACATCTCTTATTCTACCCTCACATGGTCTGATTGCACCACTTGTGCTGTGACCCCCACACCTTAGGTCAACCTGTGAGGACTTGATGGCAGTTTGGGTGTGGCTCAAACAGTTGGTATCCTGAGTCCTTTGGAAACGTGGCAACGCGCCTGTCATGTGTTACCCTTAACCTCCTGCTTGGGCTCGAGGCCTCAAATGTCACCTCCAGGAAGCTTCCTACTGCCAGATTGATGTCACTTGCACGAGCCCTGACCCTGCATGGGTGAACTGTAGTCATCCTTCCCTGGCACTGGGGCAGGCCTTCTTGGGGTCGGGGGTCCCGCCTTGCTCAACTCGGTGCCCTTGGCTCCTGGACCATTCGTAAGAATGAGCATCAGTCATGAAGAGAAACCCCTAAGGCTCTGATCCCAGCTGCCCCATGTATGGGGTACCCCTTGGTGCAAGGCCGGTGACAGCACATGGCACCCCCTCCTTTTTTTCTGCCTTTTCCTTCAGCACAGCCCCATGTGGCGGCTGTCACCAGAGGAGCAGACCTGGAAGCCATCAAGGGAAGCTGTGAGAGGGGCGGCAGCACCCTTGGAAACAGGAGGATTACATCAAGTTTATTTACTACTTGTTTAAGATTTCACTCATCTAAGAGTTCACATACATCCAAAAATTTTACAACATTATTGAAGCATATCTAGATGGCACTGGTGATGTGAAGATGGAAGCCAGCTGCCTCATACCAGCCCACTGGGCGAGTCTAATGCACAGTTGGAGCCAGGAGTTGGGAAGGAAGCCAGAGGCCTCCCCGCTCCCCTTTCCTGGGGTGGGCCTGACCCTCCCAATGCATGGGAAGATATCCCTCCACTTCTACAGAGTATTTGCTCAAATCGGGGAGTTGAACTTGGCAGTAAGCCCCATACTTGCTGTGTTCTGGGCTATGCTGGAATTTGGGGCGCAGAGAGGAAAGCTGTAGGCCCTGCTCACGGTGCCGCCCTGGTTGGAACCCCGCCTGTCCTTTCCTCCCTTTGCTCTCTGTGCGTTGTCCAGTGTGGTGCAGGGAGCTGGGGCGAGTGGTTGTCTACCCCAGTGGGCCTGGTGGAGCCCATGACAGAGGACGGGCCAGGTTCCAGCAGGAAAGGCAGTGGCCTCTGCCAGGGTGGGGGTGGGGGGTGTCCTGGATCAGCCCTCCTCACCTCGCCGGCTCAGGAGGAAGCGTAGGTCACTTACTAATTCAGTGTGGCATCTGTGAGTCCTTCAGATCCATGGAAGACGAATAATGTAAGAGGATGAGGGGTGTTCTCCATGGAGCCTCTCCGTGTTAAGGAGACCTGTCCGTGGGCATACAGCCTGAATGACGGCTATTTGGGAATTGACAGGAAGACTTTCCAAAGGCAACCAGATTCAGGACCCTTTCAGTTGTGAGGGACAGAAGCCCACTGTACATCCGCACACACTATAAAAAGGGGGCAAAGCAAAGGATATGGATTAGTCCCTGTATCTGGAGAGTCTTGATTGGTTTACTTCCGGCCTGGCTGCATCCAGGGCTCAGGTGACGTCATTAGGAAGTGCTCTCCAGGGCTCCAGGCTGGCATCCATCTGCCAAGACCAGCAAAAGGAGAAAGCCTATTTCTAAGTAGTGCTGGCACAAGCCCCCTTGGCCTGACTTGGGTTTGTGTGTGTCCCTGAACCAGGCACTGTGGTCAGGGAGATGCCATGGAGTGCTCTGATTGGCTAGCGGGGCCTGCCTGCCCTCCCTGCAGCTGTGGGAGAGGGCAGTGCCACCCGAGCCACAAGGACTCGGAGGGTGCCAGGGTGGTTCCCCAGTGGGGGCATCAAGGAATGAAGCGTTTCGTGGACCTTCGTGGTGTACACTGACTCGACCAGCAGGAAGCACATGGGGTTTTGCCTCTGACCCTTGTGAGGACTTGTACTTACATGGAAAAGGCCAGAACCCTCCAACTGGCTTGCAGTAGGAGCCCAGCACTGGGGTTGTTGTGGAAACATTTCCACCACTGCCACAGGGAAGCTAGAATAATAAAGTTGTATGCATCTCAAAAAGATTCTGCATATTGGGGTGACTTCTTGAAATGTCAGGGCTATGAATAACTTCTGTGAAAAATTAATCATGGACTAGAAGAATCTTAGACAACAGATGCAGGCTTCAATCTTCTAGTTCTGTTAAAAAAAAGAAAAAAGTAATGTGACTTATGATTTAATTAATTAATAAAAGAGATTTTTGAGTGATGGCCCCAACCCTGGGTCACCTGAGAGAGGTGGCGAATAGGGAGAGAGAAGACCCCTCACATAACACAGAGCATCTCATTTCTTCATAAATCATATTGCCAGATCAATAGTGACAATCAAATTGAAGACCTGTGCCAGGTCACGCAGCCCCTTACATAGAGAATGGATTTGTGGATTCACGCGTGGGGCAGTATTACTCTGACACAAGCCCTCAGGGAGCCCCGGGAGGGGCCTCTTGCGGCCGGCTTTGTCTGAGCCCTTCCACGGATGCGGCAACCCGGTGCTAAGCTCGTGGCCAGAAGGCACATTGCAGGGGCTGGAAGGGGTGATGGCAGCAGGTGGAGAGAAACAACCTTGATGGATTGGGAAGCATTGGCACCAAGGTCCGAGGCCACCGAGAAGGGGTGGCGTCCCCAGTGCTGCTCTGTGGGCCTGAAGCCATCTCCAAGGAAGCTTAGCCCCAAACTGCTCCCCGTTAGCAAGCTGGCCGCCAAAAGGGCTGGCATACCTGCCCTTACCCTTGAGGTCTGGTGAAGAATCCTTCAAATTCCTCCTTCCCGGAACACACACCTCACCTGTGGGGGCTTCATGTGCTGCCTGCGCCTTTGAGGCACCCCAGCCTCCTGCCTTCCCCACACAGGATGTGACCGCGGAGCCTGGCGAGCTTGTGTTGTCTTAGCCACTCCCCACGCTGCCTCCTGTCAGAGTCCTGCCTCCCACAAAATTGAGTGTCCTGCAGGGCCGGGTGGCGTGGGCTTCAGAGCCTGGCACAGGGTGGTTTGGGGAAAGCTGTGGATTAATTAGACGAGGAGGGCTGTTCCTTGGTGCATTGTCCCTGGGGACTGTACATCCTTTCCTGTTGTCAGTAAGGTGACAGTGAAAGGTGTGGCTGTCTAAAGCTTTTCTAAGTTGGTATAACTTTCTAGAAAGTAAAATACAGCATGAGCCATAATGATGTTTAGGCCCTCAGCTTAGTAATTCAGCTGGAGAACCTATGTTAGGAAAATAACTTCCCAGAAGAAAAGTATACACACAAAATTGTTTGTGGTACCATTTTATAAAATAAGGGATTATTGAGAACAACCTGAAGGACCCAACGGAGGAAATATCCAGTAAATTCAGCACGTCCTGTTGATAGGATTTACAAGCCCTTGAAATAGTGAACTGATTGCAGTGCAGTGTGGGAATCACAGTAATCCGCTGCTGTGGCCTGAGCATTTGCCTCCCGCAGTACGCGTGTTCACCCCCAGTGCAGTGGTGTTAGGAAGTAGGGCCTTGGCAGGCGATGAGGTCGTGAAGGTGGAGCCCTCTTGATGGAAGTGGTGCCTTATAGAAGAGGCCCTGGGGGGGTCCCCCTCCTTCCTCCCTGTGAGGGCACAGCAAGAAAACCGATGAACCACAGTGGGGCCTCGTCAGAGGCTGGATCTGTTGGCCCTTTTCTCTTGGACTTCCCAGCCAGAACCATACAAAGTAAATCTCTCTTTTTATTTGTGGTGTTTTATCATAACAGCCTGAATGGGTAAAGATAATCACTGTTAAGTAAAAACTATTAATATCAAGGTGGATGTATACTGGTTATAAACTCCAAAAAAACATGTATCTGTTGTTGACATGATCCTGGAAATCATGAACTTGATTAGTTGGGGTACTGAGTGTTGAGTGCAGGTTTTCTTTATTCAGTCTGGGATTTCAAACAAGCTCTCTGGTCTTTTTCGATCCCTGGTTAGAGAACTGGTGGGGGGGGGGATGGTGGGACTGGGTCTGTGCCCCTTCCTTCCCTTGCCCCCTTCACAGAGCTCCACGTTGCTGTTGGGATCCCCTCCGCTGGATGGAGTTTGCTCTCACTGCTCTGGTACTGGGTGTGGAATTGGAAGGCAGGCAGCTGCCTCCTGGACATCTCTGTCTCTGTGCCTGTCCTCCTGGCCTGGATTTTAAAGGGAGAAATAGCACTGGGTCTTCTGACCCATCGCCACCACTCCTCTGACCAGTGGCAGCGTCTGGCTTGACCTTCTGTTTGTTTCTTCCATGTTGAAGGGCCTGTGAGGCGAGATGTGGAAATCTCCTTTGAGGAAGTCCTGGAGAAGGCCAAGGCTGGGGACCCTAAGGCGCAGACAGAGGTGAGGATGCAACGTCAGCAGGAGGCTCAGGACAGGCCCCCAGCACAGCAGGCCCGGCTGAGAGTCTACAGCTCAAGGAGGAGTCGGTGCCTGGGAACAGGGATGGGGTCATTGCGGTCCCACACACACACTTGGTTGGTTGAGTTCCCACATTCTGTGTTGATTTCCACCCCCCTGCTGCCCTCTAGAGACTAAGGCTCATCCCCTGTCCACCTCACACCTTACTTGGGCATCACTCCTCAAGGTCATCCTCCCTTCTTTCTGTCCTCCCTGTGCCTGGCTTGCTCAGTGGACACACGACTCCCTGTGTTTCACACCATATATGCCGAATGCTCTCATCTCCCTGGGTGTCCTGGCCACTAGCTGTGCGGCCACAGAGCAGTGACTATTCCCTTGGGCATCTGCCAGGGCCAGGGTTTGTGCCAGGGTTTGTGCCAGGGTTTGTGCCAGGTGAGCCACACAGACATGGGCCACATCCTCACGGGGTGACAGGTCAGTGGAAAAAGCAGACAAAACCAGGTAAATAGACACATAAATGAGATTATTGAGTTATGGGGAGGAGAGAAGCAAACAGCTTCTGAGCCAGGAGCTGAGGGAGTCCTGGTGCCCTCTGGGCAGGGCCGTCTTAGCCAAGGGCTGACCCTGCACACCCGGGGCAGTGCAGACAGGAGTCATGAGCAGAGCCGAGGTGCAAGGAGCTTGGTGGGTTTCAGGAACTCAAGTGCATGGAGAAGAGAGGAAGGAGAGGTGTTAACATCAGCGCAGTGATCACCATCTCACATCACCCTCAGCGTGTCATTGGAGATGGGAATTACCATGTCTGCTTTTGACATACAACTAAGGCAAAGAAAGCTTGAATGATTTGCCCCAGTTTATACAGCTGTCATGGAGGAGCTGGGGTTCAGACCCAGGTCTGTGGGCTCTGGGACCACCTGGCTGCATCAGCACATAGGTCTCTTGCTGCATTTCTCAGCTTAGGGTCTAGGGTACCGGGGGAGGTGGGGAGGACCCCAGAGTCCAGCCCCTGATGTGGCACATGGGGAACCCAAGACCCCAGGAGGAGAAAGGGATGAGCTCCAGGCAGCAGCACTGTGCCCCCTGCCTCTGTGTCTCACCTCCGCTTTCACTGCCAGGCCTCCCTGGGGAGATGACCCACCTTCTCAGAGGTGTCAGGCTTGTGTAAACTGGTCCTGAGCTGCTGTTTCCCTTTGTTCGGCAGGTGACGACAGCCATCTGGAATGATTTCCCACCCTCCCTTTTTCCTTATGGGTATATTGTACTTATGGGTACATTCAGAGGCTGGGGAGCACAGCCCTTATGTAGGCCCTGTCTTTCCTCTGGGCCTCACTCTTTCCATCTGTAAAATGAAAGGACTGGACCATGTCAGCAAGTTTTTTTGCAAAGGGCTGGGTGGTACGTATTTTGGACTCTGTGTGGTCTCTGTTGTAACTACTCAGCTCTGCCACTGAGAGCACACGTACAGCATGGCTGCACTGTGGTCCAGTAAAACTTTACTTACAAAAACAGGCAGTGGGCCAACTGTGGCCCATGGGCCCAGGCCAAACCCAGGCTCTCTGGCCCTCTCCAGCCCTGACTATCTTTGAGGGGTGGTAAGTGGGCCCAGTCATAACTCTTTTGAGTTTCCATCCACCGTTAATGTGCCTTGGTGATGGGTGGGTAGGAGCTACTGAAGGGGAAACTTTGTGAGACCTTGTAGCCCTCCTTCTGAGGAAGGAGGGAGCCACATCTGCCTCCTGGTGTTCCAAGGAGGGATGCCTGCCTCAGTAGAGCCCAGCCTAGTGTAGCTGCCCAGCAGGCCCCCTTCCCGTCCCATTCTTCTTGCCTGTTGACAAAGGGGGATGGCCGGCTGGGATGGAGGGGCAGGAGAGGGTCTGAGAAGCTGGAGGCATAGTGGGGTCTGGTTTGCAGGTGGGAAAACGCTACCTGCAGTTGGCCGACAACGCAGATGAAGAACTCAATAACTGCACCGCTGTGGACTGGCTGGTCATGGCTGCAAAGCAGGGCCGGCGGGAGGCCGTCAAGCTCCTTCGCCGGTGCTTGGCAGACAGAAAAGGTATGTCCACATGAGGCTTAGAACAGCTGCCCGAGGGACAGACTCACCAAACAACAAAAACATTTTTTTTCAGTTTTTTCTTGTTGGGGAATCACTGAGGGCACAAAGAGCCAGGTTACACTGCTTGCATTTTCTGGGTGAATTTCCTCTAATAGTGTCCTGCCCCCAAGAGCAGGTGCGTCACTCACTGTGGCTCCCCACCCTCTCCCCCCTTCCCCCACCCCCCACCATGTACCAGCATCAATTATCCTCACACCAGAATTGCGTACATTGGATTCTTGCTTCTCCATTCTTGTGATGCTTTACTAAGAAGAATGCTCATCACCCCTTATTATCAGAGAAATGCAAATCAAAACCACCCTGAGATATCACCTAGCCCCAGTGGGAATGGCCCACATCACAAAGTCTCAAAGCCGCAGATGCTGGCGTGGTTGTGGAGAGAAGGGAACACTTTTACCCTGCTGGTGGGACTGCAAACTAATATAATCCTTTTGAAAGGAAGTATGGAGAATCCTCAACTCAAACTAGACCTCCCATTTGATTCTGTAATCTCATTACTGGGCATAAGAAGAAAAAAAAATCATTTTATCATAAAGACAAAATTTACAACTGCCAAATTGTAGAAACAACCTAAGTGCCCACTAATCCAGGAATGGATTAATAAATAAACTACGGTGTATATATACCATGGAACACTACTTAGCCACTAAAAAAGATGGTGAATTTACATCTTTCATATTAATTTGGTTGGAGTTGAAATACATCCTTCTTAATAAAACAAGAAAATATTAACAACAGGAAAGCCTGATGCTGGTGATGCCGTTGGGAAATGAGCATAGTTTCTGTTTTGCTAGTGGCTTCATCATTTTCATTAGTTTCTTGAGCCTAACTTGGGATATTTGACAAACCAAGCCTTTGTCATTTTCTTTGGCTTGTGTTGGTGTCTCCAATTGGTAACTAGTTATAACCCTCTTCTCTGCTAGGTTCTGGTCCAACCTGGGCAGTAGATTCTGGGGCCAGCTTCACGTTGGTAAAGCTGGGAACTGTAGCATGGCCTGCAGTCACAGTGGTAGATCCCGTGGAGCCGAGTTCTCCATTCCATCTGGGCAGAGCAGCTGGGGCTGGTGGGCCCATGAAGATGTGTGCAGGCCTGCTCACCATGGGGGAGGTGGACTGACCTTTCAAAACTTGGGGGAGGAGGCTCGGCACCTGTAGCTCAGCAGCTAGGGCACCGACCGTATATACCAGAGCTAGCAGGTTCGAACCTGGCCCAAGTCTGCCAAACAACAATAACAACTGCAACAACAACAACAAAAATAGCTGGGTGTTCTGGCAGGTGCCTGTAGTCCCAGCTCCTTGGGAGGCTGAGGCAAGAGACTCGCTTAAGATTAAGAGTTGGAGGTTGCTATGAGCTGTGATGTCACAGCACTCTACTGAAGGCGACATAGTGAGACTGTGTCTCAAAAAACAAATCAACAAACTGGGAGAAGGTTGAGAGGGAAGTGGGCTACTGAGGGGAAGGAGACCAGGGCTGGGGTGGTGTGGGGGATACAGCCCAGGCCTCCTACAGGTGCCACAGTGCCCCTGGGGGGCTGGGACCTGGGCAGGGAGCTGGGTGGTGATCATTGACAGGCCAGCATCAACCTGGCTAGTCAGTTAGGACATCGTCCTCCCCGAGGGGAGCAGCTGATTCCTGGAGAGCGCTGTGCTTCCTGAGGACAGCCTCAAGGAAAAGTGAAAGTGCATACCACTGAGGTGTTTTTTTAATGGTGTTTTTGTAGAAAAAAGATTATAATAGTCTTTTATGCTTCTTATAGAAAACTTAGAATATATAGAAAACATAAAAATACAAATTACTCATAACTTTGGAACCCAGAGAGAAGCACTCCATATTTTGGTATATGGGGGCTGTCTGGAAAGCATCCAGCCATTGTTGACAAAGTTTTTTGTGTTACGTCGCTGGATACTTTCCAGACAGCCCTTGTATTTCCTTCTGGTTTTGTATCATATTTTAAGAGTTGCATTTATTATATGGCATCGTCTTTCTTTGAAAATTAGACTGATGTTTTTGGACAAAGAGAACGCTGCTAGCCAGAATTTCTCACCAACCCAGCCTCTCCTTTCTGGAGCATGTGGAATGACCTTGAGCTTGCTGGGGCTGGCTAGAGAGGGCGTGTGTGGCCCTTACCACTGGTGTAAGGAGCCAGCAGTTCCTAGAGGGTGCCGGACAGGCAGCCTAAGGGTGCCAGGGGCAGGCAGGGACGGACCTCAATGTTCCTTACAGCCCCACAGCACTTTCCAATTAGAAAAGGAATTTTATCTTCATTTGGAAATTAGGAGAAAATGGTTAAAAGGAGAGAAACATCACGTTTTCCATGCCAAGTCTTACTGCCCTCTGGGGAGAGTTGTGCTGGCCACTGGATGTGAAGGGAAGAAGGCGGCCTCTGACCTGCTATGGACCTTGCTCACCCCCCGCCCCTGTGGCCAGTCTTTGTCTCTCTCAGAAAGGGCTGCTCATGTTCGAGACACGGGGGCCCATGCTCAAGGAGCGCTGTAGACACCAGGACAGCCCCAGCATTGCTCCCAGGCAGGTAACGAGTGAGACTGTGCCAGGTCTCAGGGACAACGCCCTTACCACCTCCCGTCTCTCAGGCATCACGTCTGAGAATGAGCAGGAGGTGAGGCAGCTTTCCTCTGAGACCGACCTGGAGAGGGCTGTGCGCAAGGCCGCCCTGGTCATGTACTGGAAGCTCAACCCCAAGAAGAAGAAGCAGGTGGCCGTGTCAGAGCTGCTGGAGAATGTCGGTCAGGTCAACGAGCATGGTACGCAGCCCTGTCAGGTGCCACACTGCCCCCGGGGGACCGGGCCCTGGGCAGGGAGCTGGGTGGTGGTCATTGACAGGCCAGCATCAACCTGGCTCAGGTGCTCATCTGTGGAACAAATTAAGGGGGGTAGTCCGCCCCATGCTCTGTGACCACCCCCTAACAGGTGGATGGGCTGTGCTCCTCCAGGGGAGGAAGCACCTGGTGGCTGCATCCAGTGTGGTAGCTGGAGGCACAGAGGTGGCCACATGTTGTCCAACAGCTGCACTAGAGACCCCAGGCCTGGAGTCCCCAGAACTCAGGATGCCCTAGGATCCTTTGGGCAGGTTTTGGTGGGCTGCAAGGCACGAGGGGACAGTCAACCTGCCTGATTCTCAGTCTACCCCGTCCCCTACAGATGGAGGGGTGCAGCCAGGCCCCGTCCCGAAGTCCCTGCAGAAGCAAAGGCGGATGCTGGAGCGCCTGGTCAGCAGCGAATGTGAGTTGCCCCTGCCCTGCCCACACCCACCACCCACACAGGGTCCTGTCTTTCCCGTGCAGCCCAGGAAGGGACCCACCAGGATCTCAGTCCGTTAAGTGCCAGTGTTCTGGGTGCTGGGACCTGGGTGCTGCCCACTGTGAGTGCATGTGCTGGAGGGAAGACAGACAGACATGGAGACTGCAGTGTGACAGTTCCTGGGGGACAGAGAATGCTGGGAAGGGGGCTGGAGGGGGGAGCAACAGCAGGAGCACAGCCTGGGGAGACCCACAGGGTGAGGGCTCTGCTCAGTGTGGGCCTTTGTAGAGCATGCGTCGGGGACAGAGGCATGGGGCATGATGAACTGGGGGTGCCTTTGGGACATCTGGGGCCAAAGAGTTCAAGGAGACTTCCACACCCTCCATGTGCAGCCACTGGCCTGACCGTCACATGGCCCACATGGGTGGGCTCTGGTCTGGAGAACTCTGGGCTCTCATCCAAAAGAAAACATACAGGTGTGGGGCCTCATGGGTCACTCAGCATTAACAGGGGAGCTGAGCAAACACCCAGGCCTGCCAAGACTTTTCTTGTGACCTTGGGCAGGTTTCCCTTTTCTCTCTGGGCCTCAGTTTCCTCTTTTGAACAGTGAGCTGGGCAGATCAGAGGACCAAAAGACCCCTCCTGTCCCAGGATCTTCTGCGGTAGTCGGGGGTCTTTGTTCAGGTGGGAACACTGGTGACACCCGGACCCCCACATCTGAGTGGGCAGAGGGGGATGTGTGGGCTGCGGTTTTCTTGCTCCACTTGGGGAAAGCAAAGAAACACATCACACTGAAATGGGAAGGGCTCTTACTGATGGGCCAGAGGGACAGAGAGGCTGAAACAGCCTCTGGCTCTGAGGCGTCAGCACCCAGCTGTGTTGGAGTGAGGCACCTCCCACCGAGGTCGCTTTGCAGGCGGAGTTCTGGTCCCCCTGCTGCCCAACTGCCTTGCTCTAGCTTCCTGGCAGGATCAGCGCCTCCAGCCTGTGGACCTGCCCTCCCCACCTAGCCTTTAATGACATGGGACCTCCCCATTCCCTCTGAACTAGAATGTCCCCGTTATATGTCACACTGTTCCTCTTTCCTGCTTTCCAGCAAACTCCCAGGAAGAGCCATCTGTGTCACCATCTGAAATTCTCTTCTCCAATACTTGCTTGGGCTTCCTCCCCTGCCATCCCACCAAACGGCTTGACCAAACCACCAGGGACCCCTTTGGCTAGGTCACTTCCTGTCCTCATCTGGCCTGATCTGTGGGCAGAGGTGGCCACTGTTCCTCCTTAAAGCCCTTTCCCTGCCTGGCCTGTAGGCTCCCCTGGCCCAGTGCCCTTGCTGCCACACCCTCAGTGTCCTGAGGCCAGTTTGCTCCTGTGGAGGGGTTAGTGGATGTGTAGGAGGACCTCAGTGGAACCTGTTGGAGGGGTTAGTAGGCACATAATAGTCCCTGGCACATCATGTTAGGTGGAGGGGTTAGTAGGTGCATAGTAGGCCCTCAGTGGATCGTGTTGGGTGGAGGGGTTAGCAAGTGGCTGGCCAACAGGGAAGCTTGTCACCAGTGCTGTGAGAAATCCAGTGCTGGCTGGAGTTGCAGGGATGAGGGCTTGGCAATGGCTTGGCAATGGAGCCAGGCTAAGATGCAGGTTGTCTCCAGGTGTCAGTAGCTAGGGCTGGAGGGATGCTGGAGCTGGGGAGCACCCTCCAGGGGGAGGGGGTTGGGGAGGCTGAAGCTCGGCAGACCTGCCCCTTCCCTCTCCACCAGCCTGGTTCCCTCCATTAGACCCCCCCAGGGAAGGGCGTCCATCACCCAAACTCACTCAGCAGCTCCTCCACTCCGTCTCAGGCCACTGCGCATTCCATCCAGCCATGTGAGGATCAGGCAGGGTGGAAGACCGCTGCAACACTGCAGGGGTGGGGTCCATGCTGTTATCTCTTGTGCTTCAGCAAAGAACTACATCGCACTGGATGACTTTGTGGAGATCACCAAGAAGTATGCTAAGGGCATCATCCCCACCAACCTCTTCCTGCAGGACGACGATGAGGATGATGAGCTGGCAGGAAAGAGCCCCGAGGACCTGCCACTGCGCCTGAGGGTGAGTGGCGAGACCCTGGAGAGGCCACTGCTCACCTCCGGGAAGCATATACCTGTCCCTGCCGGGCACCACTGGTGCTTTCCAGGAGGCTGTGAGTGGGAGTGTCCTGCAGCTGTGCCTCTTGTCCCTTGTAAGGATGTGTTCTCAGGAGAGGCCTTTCTTAAGGCCAGGCTCAGAAACAAGGTGCTAAGTGCTAGGGCCCTCTAGTTTGCTTGTGCAGGCGGGATTGGAGGCAGACTTTGATTTGGACTTTGTCACTTAGCAAAATTACCTGTTTATGGCCCAGAACAGAGGTCAGTGCCCTGGAGGTACCTTCCCTCAAAACAAAGTGCTGGGTGGCACCCGTAGCTCAGTGGGTAGTGCGCTAGCCACATACACCCAGGCTGGTGGGTTCGAACCTGGCCCAGGCCAGCTAAACAGCAATGACAACTGCAACAAAAAAAGTAGCTGGGTGTAGTGGCGGGCACCTATAGCCCCAGCTACTTGGGAGGTAGCTGAGAATCGCTTAAGCCCAAGAGTTGGAGGTTGCCGATGAGCTGTGACGCCATGGCACTCTACCCAGGGCAACATAGTGAGACTCTGTCTCAAAAAAAAAAAAAAAACAAAGCAAAACTGGGGAGGTCATGCAGAGGCACCTGCTGCTCTCGGTCTGCAAGGACTCAGGGGAGAGAGGCTGACTGTTGGGGGGAGGGTGGGCAGCACCTGTTGGAGGTGACGACAGGCACATGGGGGGGATGTGAGCAGCCCAGGCGGCAGGGAGTGAACCAGGAGTAGGACGCCCGGAGACGTGGGCCCTGCTCCCTGCTTGCTGGCTTGTTTTAATGGTCAGACAGTTGGGCCACGGTGCACACAACGGGATGTGGCCCAACAGCCTCTTATAAAGTTACCCAAGTTCAGCTCAATTGGTTGAATTACATGTATTCATATCTCACTCTGTGGAGAACACCAGGATTTCCAGAAGTTCGGCCGCCTGACCCAGACAGGTACATCAGCACACTGTGGCCAAGAAGGCCCCGGCCGGCACCAGGGTCCCAAGCAGACGATTGTCGTCTCACCACCGTGGGTGTTAGTTCTGTTGGCGTTCATAGCGTCTGTGTCTTCCTAACTCACTGAGGGCCTGGAAGAGCCACTGTCAGTGTCCAGACAGGGTCAGGGGCAGTTGGCTGAAAGGGTAGCTTGCTGGAGCCAGCAGTGTAGAGAGAGTCAGGGCAGGCCACCCTCTGCAGGGCAGAGCAGGCACTGAAGCTCTTTAGGAAAGGCCATGGCCAGAACATCAGGTGTGATGCCCTGCTCTGGGGACATGGAGCTAGACCGAGGCTGAATGTGAGTCCACATGCAGAAAGCAAAAATCCTTGCCCTTCTCACTGGGGACAGTTGTGTGTCCAGGGTGTAGAGGTTCTGAGACGTAGGCCAGGACAGCCAACATCTGAAGCCAGGTTGCTGTTTACTGACAGCATGCTTAGAGCCAGCCCCAGCCAAGCATAGTATTTGCAGATAGGACACTGTCATTTCCTAACTGACAGGGAAGAAGGGGGCTGGGGCATGTAGCTGGGTCTTCAGCACGGAGGAGGTGCTCCCCCAAATGCCAGTGAGGGTCAGAGGTGAAAGGGTAACTTGGGAGTGGGGCACCGTGGCCTAGGTGTCCCCTTCTATCCCTGGGCATAAGTTTCTTACTGCCTTCTTCCAAATGCATCCTGTTTGGATGGGGAATGATATGTCACCCCACTAACAGGTGACAGGCTCAGTGCTGTGATGTATCTGAACGTCCTGTTTAGAAGGAAAAGATTTAAAGTCTCCTGACAAGAAACAAACAAGGCTCTGCTTCCTTTCAGTTTTTGAACCTGTCAGAGTACTTTGATTCCTTTGCAATTTGTTGTATTAAAAGGGTTTTGCAAAAGGAAGAGGTAATGAATCATCACAAGCTTCTCCCAAAACTAAAAGCTGGACCAGCTTTTAATAGCCTTTTAGAGAACAAAGAACGGGAAACATACTTTGGAGAGGTCTTCTTCACCCAAAGTGAAAAATGACAGACACCTCTTCGTGTGCTAACATTATACCCATAATGAATGTTCCAGACCTGGAAGCAGTTCTCTTCTCAAGCCTGAAAGCGTAAGGTGCCATGACAGATAAAACCCGCTGGGAAGTATGCTTAGTGATATTTTAAAATTTCAACATTTTTTTACATTTAATTATTGGAAAATCCAACCCGTTTTTGTGGGCAGGTTTGAGGAGAGTCTTGTTTGGGTTTGCGTGCCCTGCGATGCGCCCAGGTGGGCTCCTGGCCCACCACCTCCCTGGGAGACTCCGGTTTCTTACATCAGCAGAGGGGCTGATCCCCTCCAGTCTGGGCTTCACTGTTCTTTTTTGTGGAACCAGATTCCTTATTATGTTCTTTTAATTTCATTTTTCTACCATCTCAAGGAAGAGTTTATTTTAATTGTTTGGACATTCTGGGCAGAAAAGGAGACTAAGCTCTTTAGCCCCACAGTTTGGTGGGGCCCAAGAGGAACAGCTTGGGTGGGCTGCAGGGCGCAGAGATTGGGCCCTTAAAAAGGAGACTGTTCCCTGGTCATTGAGCCAGGTGTAGGGCTGCCCCTCATGCTGTCCAAGCAGAGGTCGGATGCCATCGGGCATTATGTTCTAGAATCTTCCTTGTCCTTTAAAGGCTCTTTCAACCAGGTGATTATGTGGCCCTCTGGTAAAAATGATACACAGCTTTGAGTCAGATAGGATTTCAGATTAATTTTAACAACAGGCCAGAGTCACCTCTGGTCATCTTGTTGTTAACAAGGTCCCCTCCACGGGGATTAGCTTAGCAGGCGGCGGCCGACGCAAACGTTGACTCATGCCCTAGCTGTTGATCTTAGCCATCTGG
Source organism: Nycticebus coucang (assembly GCF_027406575.1). NCBI lineage: Eukaryota > Metazoa > Chordata > Mammalia > Primates > Lorisidae > Nycticebus > Nycticebus coucang. Next base: position 87,830,348 of record NC_069796.1, on the reverse strand, counting down.
CCTGGCGTCAGAGTGCAGGGTCTCCTCCCCAAGAAACCCCAGAGGGGGTTCGGTTTTGTAAATGCTGGTTTGCCCTCTGGCAAGTGTCAGACACGCCCCTGTGGCTGATGCCACCCTGCTGGTCTTCCCTCTTCCCCATCTCCTAGCAGGTGTGGGTGTCCCTCTGTTCATGGGAGGCTGGTGGCCCCAGACAGAGCTGGAGGGCCCTAAGCTGGGTTAGTCATTTATTTGCTTGTTATAAAGCAGAGATTAAGTGGCCCGTCTTACAAGAAGCAGTGAAGCTGTTCACCACATGTGTGTGTGGGAGTGTGCACACATACTCTTCTTTAAATGTCCTGGTCCACTATGTGAGCCCTTCCTGCTCATCTCTGGAAGTCAGACCCCAGCTGCTTCCAGGTGTTCTGGCTTGGCGGCCAGGGCTCTGGGCAGATGGGGCTACATTCCAGTGGTGTCATGCAGCTGCCCAGGGCTCCTCCTTGGCTTTCTGGTGGGTCCCAGGAGGCTGGGTGTACCCAGCCCCACAGTGATGGAATATCTGGTTGCTCCCTCCCATGCCTTGGTGCTCAGGCCTGGCCCTGTCATACAGCCCCTCCATGAGCTCCGGGCACAGAGGGGCTCCACTCCTTGGAGTTGCTCCAGACCCTGTGTGCCACACTTCATGATAACTGGCACCTTCCATGGCTGCTTTGTTGCTTCACTCCCTCCAATCTCTCTCCCCATCTCCCCCTAACCTGGCAGGGCCAAGGGCCGTCAGAGTTCCGCACAGACCAGGTGGACGTGGAAACTGCCGTGGGTGCAGAATCGCCTCCACCTCCCTCCTAGGCTGCTCTCCTCCACCTCCGCAGCCCCTCCTTCCTCTTCAGTGTCGTAATGACCTTTGTGTAGGGGGGGTTGTAGGGGACCAACACAGGGAGGGGAGGGCTGACCTTGAATGTGGCTGTGCGGGTTTGTTTGTTAGAAGCAGGACAGAGGACGTGTGCCTGTGTGTGTGCATGCATGTAGGGTGGGTATGCACAGGTGTTAGTACGCAGGGGTGGGTGGGTGTGAGTGCATGTCCTGTGTGTGTAGGGTGGGTGGGTGGTAGCAAGCAGCTGCTTATCGAGGTCTCCAGCAAAAGCTGTCCTCTGGGCTGGATGTGGTGGCTCACACCTATAATCCCAGCACTTTGGGAAGCCGAGGCAGGTGGATTACCTGAACTCAGGTTCAAGACCAGCCTGAGCCAGAGCAAGACCCCATCTCTAAAAATAGCTGGGCATTGTAGTGGCGGGCGCCTTTAGTCCCAGCTACTTGGGAGGCTGAGGCAAGAGAATCGCTTGAGGCCAAGAGTTTGAGGTTGCCACGCACTCTACCGAGGGTGACAAACTGAGAGTCTGTCTCAAAAGAAAAAAAAAAAAGCTGCTGTGGCTGCCCTCTTCACTCTGTCCACGATTGCTCAGAACTCTTCTTTCTCCAATATCTGTGCTGCCTCCTCTCCTAGGCCAGCTGCCTCTCTCTAGACCCCAGCCTAGTCTTGTACAGTAATGTCACCAGAGGGCCAAGGAGGTGATGTCCTTGTTGCAGTGGAGAGATTGGAGGCATAGCAGGGCCCAGACGGGCACTCCAGTCTCTTCAAGCAGGAGGTCCTGAGGGAAGGGAAGCGGCAAGCCGTGTGGGTCCCTCTGGGGCTGGAGGTCTCTCAGGGGAGGCAAGCACCTGTGGGCCTGGTCACCCTGGCAGAAGGTGGGGAGCCAGGCATAGGGAGAGCAGCAGAAACGGTCCCTGATCCAGAAGACAGAGGCTGACCTGCAGGGTAGGGTGAATTGAGGGAAGGACCGCAGAGTGTCCTCTGGAGAGGGGTGTGACAGGTAGGAGGACCACTGGGAGAGGGCCCGGCACCCATGCTGCCCAGAGCCGGGGTGGCTGGAGGGAGGCAGTCAAATGTGGCTGGGTGCAGCAGCTGTGGTCTGATTCCAATGCACATCTGCACCCCCAGGTGGTCAAGTACCCCCTGCATGCCATCATGGAGGTCAAAGAGTACCTGATCGACGTGGCCTCCCGGGCGGGCATGCACTGGCTGTCCACCATCGTCCCCACGCACCACATCAACGCCCTCATCTTCTTCTTCATCATCAGCAACCTGACCATTGAATTCTTCGCCTTCTTCATCCCACTGGTGGTCTTCTACCTGTCCTTCATCTCCATGGTGATCTGCACCCTCAAGGTGTTCCAGGACAGCAAGGCCTGGGAGAACTTCCGCACCCTCACCGACCTCCTGCTGCGCTTTGAGCCCAACCTGGACGTGGAGCAGGCTGAGGTCAACTTCGGCTGGAACCACCTGGAGCCCTACGCCCACTTCCTCCTGTCGGTCTTCTTTGTCATCTTCTCCTTCCCGCTGGCCAGCAGAGACTGGATGCCCTGCTCGGAGCTGGCCGTCATTGCCACTTTCTTCACCGTGACCAGCTACCTGAGCCTGAGCAGCCACGCAGAGCCCTACACGCGCAGAGCCCTGGTCACTGAGGTGGCCGCTGGCCTGCTGTCCCTGCTGCCCTCCATGCCGCTGGACGGGTACTACCTGCAGGTTCTCGGCCAGACCTTCCTCACGGTGCCCATCGGCCACCTGGTCGTCCTAAACCTCAGCGTCCCCTGCCTGCTCTACGTTTACCTGCTGTACCTCTTCTTCCGCATGGCCCAGCTGCGCAACTTCAAGGGCACTTACTGCTACCTGGTGCCCTACCTGGTCTGCTTCATGTGGTGCGAGCTCTCCGTGGTCATCCTGCTAGAGTCCACCGGGCTGGGGCTGGTTCGAGCGTCCATCGGCTACTTCCTCTTCCTCTTTGCCCTGCCCATCTTGGTGGCCGGCCTGACCCTCATGGGCTTGCTGCAGTTTGCCCAGTGGTTCGTGTCCCTGGAGCTCACCAAGATGGCAGTCACTGTGGTGGTCTGCAGCGTCCCCCTGCTGGCCCACTGCTGGACCAAGGCCAGCTTCTCAGTGGTGGGGATGGTGAAGTCCCTGACGCGCAGCTCCGTGGTCAAGCTCATCCTGGTGTGGCTCACAGCCATCGTGCTCTTCTGCTGGTTCTACGCGTACCGCTCGGAGGGCATGAAGGTCTACAACTCCACGCTGACCTGGCCGCAGTACGGTGCCCTGTGCGGGCCGCGGGCCTGGAAGGAGACCAACATGGCGCGTACCCAGATCCTCTGCAGCCACCTGGAGGGCCACAGGGTCACGTGGACAGGCCGCTTCAAGTACGTCCGGGTGACTGAGATTGACAACAGCGCAGAGTCGGCCATCAACATGCTGCCCTTCTTCATCGGCGACTGGATGCGCTGCCTGTACGGCGAGGCCTACCCCTCCTGCAGCGCCGGCGGCACTGCCACGGCCGAGGAGGAGCTCTGCCGCCTCAAGCTCCTGGCCAAGCACCCCTGCCACATCAAGAAGTTTGACCGCTACAAGTTTGAGATCACTGTGGGCATGCCCTACAGCAGCGCCGCCAACAGCAGCCGCAGCCGCGAGGAGGACGACGTCACTAAGGACATCGTGCTGCGGGCCAGCAGCGAGTTCAAGAGCGTGCTGCTCAGCCTGCGCCAGGGCAGCCTCATCGAGTTCAGCACCATCCTCGAGGGCCGCCTGGGAAGCAAGTGGCCTGTCTTCGAGCTCAAGGCCATCAGCTGCCTCAACTGCATGGCGCAGCTGTCACCAGCCAGGCGGCACGTGAAGATGGAACATGACTGGCGCAGCACCGTGCATGGCGCCGTCAAGTTCGCCTTCGACTTCTTCTTCTTCCCATTCCTGTCAGCAGTGTGAGAATGCACCCGCCAGGCGGAGCAGTCCCGGGGCACGCTGCTGTGAGGCTTGAGCGATTGTGGCCAGCCAGACAGGCGCACGCTGATGCCGTGTGTGTGTGCGTGTGTGTGTGTGTGCGTGTGTGCGCGCAGACCCAGGGCTTTGGAGACCTCTGCTCGTGTGTAGACTGCTCAGACTCCAATGAACGGGTGACACTGTTTAACTCTGTCCACTCTGAATGCCAGGTGTTGCTGGGAATTGCATGCAGTCTCCACCCCATCATGATCTTTCTGAGTGAAGCAGTGTGCCAGACTAGATTTAAAAGGTTCTCAAGCCCCGAAAGCACTTTACAGACAAGCTTTTCCCTCCTCCCCTCACCTCCCAGCACCCTCTTGTCCCTATTTACTTCTCTGTTAGATTCGTTTCTTTAAGAACTAAGTATGCGTCCACATAAACTCCAAAGCAGCATTTCTTCTTTGGTCACTGCTAAGGCTCAACACCTGCTGACCACTCTGGGGGATGTGCCGGCTGCCGGAGCCTGTCTTATGGTCAAGGCCTGGCCCCCATCCTGCCGATCAGAGGCTGGGTGAGGGGGCAGCTCTGAGCACTGCAGGCCGCCCTGGGGCCCCCTGTGAGTGGGCAGTGGAGGAGTTGTGAGTGTCTTACCTGAGTCCACCAGGACTCAGGAAACGCAGACCCCGGACTCCTTCCAGTGTGCAGAGGAGCCCGACCATGTTCAGTGCCATGGAGCAGAAAGTTAGGGTCCTAATGTGGTTAAAATAAAAACCTCTGGTGATATCTATAGTTCTTTTCTTTTTTTTCTTTATTTAAAAGAAGTCTTTCTGGGACATGAGGTGGGAGTCAGAGCTGTCTGCCTAAGTATTGAATGGCACCTGGGTATACTTGGAATCACAAAGAGCAGGACTGATGTTCACATAGTGACACATCCTGCCAAGGGCAGACCCCTCCCCCCCATCTCTAGTGCAAGGGCCACTATGGTGTCTGCTCTGACCACTGGGTTGCCTGTGGGGACTGCGTGTGCCCACACACCTGTGCTGCAGGTAACCATGGAGTTTGTGAGCCCTGCAGAGTGGGAAGTGCAGACTCACAGTCAGTTTAGAAACTAATCACTAATGAAATGAAGCGTCTGTAGCGATTCAGTTTGGTGCCTTCGCCCGAGCAGGAATGTACGAAACTGTTCTGTGTTTTAAGAACGTACAGCAATGACCCCGTAGAATTATCATCCCAACTTACTCATTTGGATGAGGTGGGGTGAGCCACAGCTCTCAGGAAGCTCAGGAGCACTGCCCACTTCAGACATTAGTGTCGTCCTGAGGTGAAGATAAGGCTGTCACTCTGCTGCCCCACAGCAGGCCACCCTGGGGCCCTCCATGCAGGGGGGAACCTCGGCGGTCACACGTTCTTACTGTGTCCAGCCGCCTTGCATTGACCATTCAGGGTGTGGCTGCCTGTTTTCCTCAGACCCTGTGGCTGCGCCCCACCTGTTCACTCCTCTGCTTTACCCCTCTGTCCGGGGGGTGGGGGGTGTCTGTGTAAAGCCCCGTGTGCTGGTTGCTTGGTACATGTCATTGCTCTGTACTGTGTGTTTGCTCCTGGGTTTCCCAGGCAGCGAGATGAGGTTAGAGGTCAGCCCTATGCCCTCTGCCCCTCAGACTCCCCACTCATTATCAGGGAGGAGGGTGACAGACATCACCGTTCTCAGCAGAGAAACATGAGCAGCGGAGCCTAAATGGGCCACTCTGTCCTGGGCCCCCGAGCTGCTGCTCCACACACCACCATCCACACTGTGGTCTTCTGGGAGGCCTCTGAGCACAGGCCTAGGTTCCAATTCTTATTCTGCCACACACCCCATGTGACCAGGAGCTCTTCAGCACCTGTTTCCAGGCCCCATTGTCCCCATCTGTAAAGAGGGAAGTCTAGGATGGGTCAGGGGTTCTCAGAACTTCTTTTAAAGAAATGAAATGCACGGAACTCCAGCGCAGCGAGGAGGGTTCTGTGTGAGTACAGCACAAACCCCCTGGCCTGGATTTGAAAGTGCCCGTCTGTGCCTTCCTAGCCCTGTGTCCTGGGGCAGGTTCATACATTCCCTAGCCCTCAGCTTCCTCATCTGTAGAATGGGGGTGCGACAAGAGCAATCTCTATCAGAGTAAACCAGTTAATTCCCTCTCGGCATCTGGCACTAGTACATGCTCAATAAACAGTTGCTAATTTTAAAAAGGCATTTGTAGAACTTAAGCTCCAGCTAAGAACCTTGAGACAGTCCCTCCCCCAGAGGAATTGTACAGTCCTCGCTCGCTATGGAGGCACTTAAACTTTGTGAAGATAACCCCGTCTCGGCTGGAACCAAACGGGGCCAGTGTCTGATGCTGCCGTGTCTGCACAACCCCCTCTGCATCCCAGGATGCAAACAGCCCACCGTTCTGCATCAGGGTTTAGTGGCTGTACATCCAGGAAGGCTCAGCCCAGAGCTGGGCTCACCACAGAGGTTCTCCTTATTCACCTTCACTAGTCAGCCTTGAGTGCAGCCATCACCACCCTTGAACTGAGCCAGACACTAATTCCAGTGCGAGTCAAACCAAGTCCCAGCCTCAGGAAAAGCACAGCCCAAGGAGGTAAGACAGACCCTGGGCCCCAGCCGAGAGGCAGACTGCCCTGCTGGGGCAGCCCAGGGAGGGAGGAGACATCCAGCCTGGTAGAAGAGGAGCCAGTAGGCTACTAGGAGGAAGGGGGCTTTGCCTGTGCTGAAGCCAGACGAGGAGCTGGGCCTGGAAAGGAGATGGAGGATGCCCAGTATTCAAGTCCTCAGGCACGCCCCAGGACAGCTGCCTGCTAGGGAGGCACTTAGGAATTTGGCCTGTGTCCTGCACACTCCAGCCCGGGCCCTGGGAAAGTCAGGGGTGAGTCAGGGAGGAATGCACTGTGAGGCGTGGTTCTGGAGACCCTTGCTGGCTCCAGTAGAGCAGTGAGTATGGACAGTTCCCTGGGTCGCTGTGCTCCTACGATGTCCGCTCCTGTTGACAGCCAGCCCACTGCCTCCCTAGAGTCAGAACCCTTGTGCTTCCAGCAGCTGAGCCCAGCCCCCTCAATCGGGAGGGACTCTGGTTTCTGTGGGCTGTGAGGCTCACGTGGCTCTCACAGCTAGGTCCTGCGCCCTCACCCCTGACATCTCACAAATGAAGATTCTGAGTAACTTGCCCAGAGTCACATGGCCAGGAGGTGGCAGAGCTGGGATGGAGTTAGGATTAGGATTAGGGTTAGAAGATGACAGTGGTGTCATCATAGCTCACTGCAGCCTTGACTTTTGGGCTCCGATCTCAACCTCCTGAGTAGCTGGGACTATAGGTGTGCACCACCACACCCAGCTATTTCAAACTTTTTTTATAGAGATGAGGTCTCACTATATTGCCCAGGCTGGTCTTAAACTCCTGCCTCAGCCAAAGTTTGTTCTTTTCGGTTAAAGTGCACATTTATAGCCTGTCAATGCAGTGAGGAGGGGCGATAAAGGGGAGCGTGGAGCTGGTCTCTTTGCAGGTCTGTCTTGTCAGGGAACAAAAAGGACTGTGAGTCCTGACGCACTCCAGCCCTTCTTGACACTATGGTGGGCTGGTACGTACAAAGAAAAGAAAAAGAAAAAAGAATATACATGTATAAAGATCTTCTTAAATGGACACACAATCATATTTTTTATGATCAAATGTTGAGAAAAGAAGTACGCAATAATCTTTACCTGCTTATATAGCCAAATACCCAATTTTTAAATGTGTCCTTGGGAATTTAAGTCATTGTCTTAAAAATAAAACAGGCCTGAACTCCCCACCATTTGTGTGGTATGAATTTCCAGGTGGATCCTATGTCCCCCTCACTACATCTACAGTTCACAGTAGTCTGCCTGCTCAGCCAATTTCAGTTGCTGGGTCTGTATCCCTTCTAATGCTCTGACCTGAGCCTGGACCAAACCATCCCGGCAGTTCCTATTAAACACCTGAGCAGGTAAGCTGTGAGGCCAGGACTAGGGAAGGTCGACCGGGAATAGCACACAAGCATCCTGAGCCAGCTCGAGGCTCCTGAGCCATGACAGCCTGTCGTGGGCTGGTCAGGCCTCGTTCCACCTTTCCCAGGCTTCACACATGGACCTGTTTGTCTCTGCCCTTCAGGAGCACCTGCCTAAATCCGCTCAGCCCTCGAGGAGGCCACAGGCCCTTTTGCTGTTCTACCTTCTCGTCATCCATCTGCCTGTTAAATTCCCAAGGATACTCGACTGCCCCCCATGCAGCCTAGACTCAGAGGTGCTCTCGTAACCCCTATGTGCGAGCCGGGGTTTGGGGGCGGCTGGCTCTCCAGCCCCCTCCTCCCTGACCTCCAGCATCAACTGACTGTGACCCAGCATGGGCCTCACCCCCGCCCTGCCCCCAGCAGCCAGGTTCTGGAGGTCATTGTTCCGACTCCCCTGTCCAAATCCCCTTCTCATCCCAGGCTCATGTCCTAATCTCTGTTTCCCAGAGGACCTAGGACTCCCTCTACTTTTCACTTCGGGGCTATCCTGGAGACCTCTGTGTCCCTGTTCCCTCCTGCCTCCCCTGCCTTGTTGCTCAGATGAAGACAGGCCCAAGCTCTTTGGTGGTAGCTGATCCCTTCTCCTGGGGATGAACCACAGGGACAGGGTCTTGGCTCCGCATAGACTCCTCACCTCTGGTGTCCTCATACACAGGTCAAACAGCTCTCTGGCAGACACTGGCCAGCTGTCCTGGGCCTTAGCCTCAGCTCCCTCAGGCTGAGGGTCAGTCCCTCGGGACACGTCCACTTCAGGTGCCAGTTGCAGGTCCAGGCATAGCCTGTGCTTCTGACCAGCCTTAAGTGAGAAAGATTAACTTTTCTGGGGCACAAAGAAAATGGCAAGACCAGAAAACAAAGCCAAGAAGTCAAATTCAAGAACTAAACATTCTAGAATGGCTCACAACTTGGGGAAACACTTTACTAAATGGTTACAGAGGACGCAGATGAACATCCAGACAGAGAGATGCCTATGGCCAGGCACATGGGATGGGGTGCAGAGCTCCCACGCTCTCTTTGCATGCACCACCCTCCCAACCACCCAGAAGCTCCCTGAACCCTGTCATTTGGGGGCTTTTATGGAGGCTTCATTATGGCCATTGGTGATCAACTCGATCTTCAGCCCCTTTCCCTTCCCTGGAGCCTGAGGGAAGGGCACTGCAAGTCCCAGCCCTCTAGTCCTGCCTTGGCCTTTCTGGGTGACCAGCCCTCATCTCAAAGCTTTCTAGGGGTCACCAGTCACCAGCAGTCTCATTACCAGACTCTTATCATTAAGATTCCAAGGGTTTTAGGAGCCATATGCCAGGAACCAGGGACAGAGACCAAATTCCTAGTTCTTACCATATAGTATCACAGCCAGAGCAACAGGGTATCAGACTAGGCCAATGCCAGGGCCCAGATTCCCAGGTCCTACATCCACTGCCTTGCTGTGTGGCTCCCAAGGCTCTCTCTGAGGGGTCCCCTGGGAACTCTTGGATTCCTGCTCTCTGCCTGATATCCCTGAAAGGTTTTTTTTCTTTTTTATCAAAATTCAGCACTGCCCCACCTCCAGGGAGGAGCTGGCCCCTTGAAGGCCCTGCCACAGCATGGGGTCTGAAGGGCCCTCTGGGCCTGGTTGTTGATACTCATAGGTCCCAAGCAGTTCAGGTGTGTGGAGCCCTAGACCAACCCGGGTTGATGCCTCAGGCCCCTGCTCCTCCCAGGCAGTTTTCAATTGGAGTTTTAACTGCCCTTGTGGCTGCAACTGCGCCTGCCCTCGGGCTAAGATCTGCAGGGCTCCACTCCTCTCCAGGATCTGCCTGCTCTGTACAGTGTCCAGTGCCTTCAGGACGTCAGGGCTCAGCATTTCGTCCTGAGCATGTGGGTGTCATCTATAGGACTGCCATTTGTCCCCTACAATCCCTTCTATAGCAGTAGAAGCCCTGATTTTGAGCTGGTCCTTTGGCTACTCACAAATAACCACACTTTCCAGCCTCTCCAGCAGCTGCCTATGGCACATGACAGATGTCTGGCCCGTGAGATGGCTGGAAGGAATAGGTTGTACCCTAAACGACAGAGGCACGTCCCATCCCAGCCTTCCTCTGCCATGTGTAACTGTCAGGACGAGGACAGCCCCCAGGCATGCAGAGCAACAGAAAGAAAGAGCCCTGCAGGGGGACCCACCATGCTAGCTTAGACTTTATGTCAGAGCCACTGTTGTTTGGGGTCTCTCACCCAGGGCCAGCGCAGTACCTGCCTCCTGGCATAGGGGCTTCCCCTAACTAGTTTGGAGCCCACTTACTATGGCAGGCAAAATGGTCATGAGAATAAATGTCTGCCACCCTCACACCATCCCTGAGGAATGCCAGGGCCCTAGAGGTGTACATGGACCCCCTAGACCACCCTCAGCTGGGGTACATGGACCCCTAGACTACCCTCAGCTGGGGCACATGGACCCCCTAGACCACCCTCAGCTGGGCATACAGACCTAGACCACCCTCAGCTGGGTATGCAGACCTAGACCTAGACCTAGAGGTGTACATGGACCCCCTAGACCACCCTCAGCTGGGGTACATGGACCCCTAGACTACCCTCAGCTGGGTACATGGACCCCCCCCCAGACCACCCTCAGCTGGGTACAGGGACCCCCAGACCACTCTCAGCTGGGGTATGTGGGTAAAGCATCTACACTGGTGCTGGCTCCAGGCTGCTGCACACCCCTCTCCACAGCTGGCCTCAAAGCTGGAATTTGAATCCAGGTGTGAACCATGCCCAGAATGAGTGCTTGGAACACTTCTGTTGACCAAAGAAATAATTGAGTAACTAGTTTTGCAAAGATAAATGGTGCTTTCTGAGGGGAAGTGGCTCTTATTTGACACCTCCCTTAGCACCTTTCAGAGGCTTTGCAAATGTATTAAATGAATAATTCACTTCTCTAAACAAAATAATTCACATGTCTATTTTGCAAATTTGGATTTGGGGGCACTGATTTACTAATCAGGCCCTTACAATGTTCATTTTTACTTTTCCTTCTTGCTGACGGTGTCTCTTGCAGATTTGCGGTCCTCTCTGAAATTCATCTTGTCATTTGGCTGCGTGGGCCCTGTGCCTAACAGCACCAGGTAAAGAGAAAGACCCTTTGTTTTTTTTTTAAAAAAGGACTGCTGTTTGACTCACTCAGAGCTCAGCAATTATGTACAGCTCTAAAAGCTTCCCAGTTGCTAGGAAACTGTTGCTTGGAGGCTGGCAAACGTTTTCATCAAGCAGTTGAACTTCTGCAGTGTAACTTTTGAGTAGTCTGGGCAAAAAAAAAAAGCCAAACAAAAAAAGACCCTGGCTTCTTCCTTTCCAGAAGTGTTAAAATCAATTGACCAAACTCACCGTTTTAACCTTTCCTCCAACTAACTGGATAATTAGCCTTTTCTGCAAATAGCCAGAAAAGTAACCAGTCCTTTTAGGATAGTGGAGGCCCCTGGGGAGTTTTGAAGCTCCAGAGTTGAACCCCACCTGGCCTGGGCATGGGGCATTTGAAAGCTCCCCAGGTGAGAATAACTGAGAACTAGAAACAGCCCAGCAAGGCCAGCAGCCAGGTGGCCTGTCCACCCCTGGTCTCTGCAGGAACTGGAAGAGGCCTGGGAACATCAACCCCACCACAGCAGGCAGCTAAGGGCCCAGACTCAGGGGGGTCAGGTGACTGCCTCCCTGTAGAGCACCTGCTCCCCTGCTGGTGGCTGCCTTGTGGATGTCTTCACGTGACAACCTCGTGAGGCTGATGTTATACACAGGGACCCTGGGCACAGGGCAGTGCCCCACCTATGATTTCTACAAGTGGCCTCCAAGGTGGCCCCCAGGAGTCCTCACTTCCTCCTGCAGCTCCTTCCTCACCCTAGCAGGATCCGTCTGTGTGACCAACAGAATGTGGCGGAAGCAATTCAATGTCACTTGTGAGGTGTGTTTATAGAGACTGTGGCCTTCAGCTCAGCTTCGCTCTCCTAGAAGAAGCCCCGTTGTGAGTAGCCCCTGGAGAAGCCTCAAGCCAACGGCCACACTGTGAGATGGGTCCTACCTGTCATTTCTCCAGAGATGGTCCCTCATGGCCACAGACCCCCTGCAGCTCATGGGAGACCCCAGCCGGAGCCACCCAGCTGATCTGCTCCTGGGTTCCTGATACCCAGAAGCCACATGAGGTAGTAAATGTTACCATTTTAAGCTGCTGACTTAAGCTGCTTACCAGTCCTAACACTGGTAAGGGAGGAGGTTGGGATTATATCCAGGTCTCCTGCCACTACGTCCCCTCCCCGACGCCCAGCTGGCCAGCAGTCATGGCCTTGGTAGTCTCCTTCCCCAGTGCCTTTAAAAGTCTCCAGGGGCCTTGGAATGTGTTCATGAAGGCTTCTAGGCTGTCAGATTTGTGGGGGACATCTCATCCCCAGCGACAACAGCCTTGTGTGGGTATGTCACTCCCTCGACTGGGCTGGCTTTAAGGAGGCTTCAGGCAGGTGCCATTTTTCTGCCTATGGGGCTGCAACACTTTTCAAAGTCATCCTAGAGCTAAGCCGAGCTGAACAGCCCTTGTGTCATGGTCACCTTGTCGTCCTGCCCTCGTGTGCACTCTTGTCCTCATCTGTCTTCCTGGGCTGAAGCTCCCTGATCCCTGTGGAGGGGGCAGGGGGTGGGAGACAGCAGTCTGGGAGCCATCTAAGCCTTGGTTCCACAGCCATCAGTCCCGGACTTTGGAAGGTCTGTCAGAGTCCCTGGGAGCAAAGCTGAGATGGCAAAAATCCTCCCTCTGAGAACTGGGGGAAGGTTAGACTAGAAAACATGTGCTCAGCCCCCATGACAAGGGATGGCCTTACAGGGGCAGGCCATCCCTGCTCCTGCTGCTGTGCAGCCTTCTCTGGGGGTTTCCAAACCTGGATTTCTGTTCATTTTAAGTCAAGGAGGGGTCACCCCTTTCCCATACCACTTGGATTTTAGCAATAGTGATTTCTCTCAGCAGAAAAGAGGCAGAAGTTACCAAGCAGGAGCATCTCATAGCCGAGTGAAGAATCCTGACAGGTTCCAGTAGAAACCAGAAAACTCTCTGTGGGTTCCTCAGGCTCCCTGGAATCAACCATCACTTGCCTCAAGGGTGACAGTGCAGGAAGAACAAGAGTGCTGGGGTCAGGACAAGGTGGGGTCAGCCCCCAGCTCCAGAACCCACCACCGCACTGGTTTCAGAGACTGGGCTTCTAGTCAGGCCTTTACTGTGTGGCCCTGGGCTTTGAGTTCCTCGCCTCTAGACCAGGGACAGTCTGAGGACCTCCCATGTGGGTTTATCATAGAATGCAAGAGAGTGCAGCATGTGGCACATGATGTTTGGCACACAGTCGGTCTCAGTCCGTGGTCACAGGCCTTGGGGGTGCCTCCTCTCTTTGTGAGATCAGGATCGGAAAGCTCTGCTTTTCAAAGTTGTTATGTGTCCATGAGAAATAAAGTATCCGCCATGCCATCATCCATACAGTCGTCATTTATAGGCTTATTCTTTCAATCATTTATTCATGTGCCCACGGGTTTAGTCAATCACCCACTCATTCTCCAGCCTTAAGTCCTATGTTGGGCTTGGCTGACACAAGCTCCCTGTCCATGGGGGAGGTGAGTCAGGGGGTCCTCAGGAAGTGCAGGGGCTGTCATCAGCAAACTGTGTTCTCTCCCCCAGGGGGGGCCCATGTGAGACCACCCAGGACCCCTTAGTTTCCCTACCAGCCCCTGGGTCCCTCACACTCCCCTGCTCACCCATCAGGAGATGTGAGGCAGCACCACTTTCCAAAACTGAATTCAATGTTTGTTTTCCAAATCCCCTGTCCCCTCACACTCACCCCCAGTTGCCATGCCTCAGAAGCAACTCCTTCCAACTCTTTTAGATATTGTTTTCAATTACCTCCATATTTTGGAATAACACATTCATATGTTGTTTCTGATGTTTCAGTTTGAAATAATATCCATGATCCACAGAAGAAAACTCTTCAGCTCGCAAGCTCCCCTCTAGCCTCCCCCATAAGCTTTAATACACACCCCGTCTGCCCCAGGTGACCATCTCCTAGGCACTGGTTAAGCCAAACTTCCTCTTTGGCTTTTATGCTGTGTAACAGTATTCCCAGCTGGGCTGCCTAAGGCACTACGATTACCTTTTCTTTCTAGTAAAACTTTCTGTTTACTTTGAGTTTAGCAATTAATCTAGTTTGTCTAGTTTAATTTTTCTACATTGATCACTAACTTATTTGCCAAAAGTAGAAAAATCCTCTCAACATGTTGAAATCATGAGATAAGTCCTCAATTTCTGCTTGCCCAGCCCACTGGATTCACTCTCTGGAGCCTTCCCTCTTCCTGCCTCAATCTGGGCTGTTTACACTCTGGCCCACCACACAGCTGTCACCTGGGATCTCCTACACCCCGACCCTGGCATTCCCTTGGCCTCTGTCCTATGCGGGATGCTGTTTCTGGGGGAGTCCTCTATAAGCTAGAAAATAGGTTGCTATAACAAAGAGACCCCCAAATACGGTGGCTTATGCAGAACAGAATTCTGTTTCTCTCTCAGGTCAGCATCTGAAGGGGTGGTCCAAGGCCAGCGTGCTGGCTCAACACTGGTGTTTTTCCATCTTGTTGCTTTTTCTCTTTTGACCTAACCTGCTATCTTGAGAAATAATAATCACTCTGGCTTCCACTCCTGTGTCTGCCGTCTAGCCAGGGCCAGGGTGAAGGGGCAGGGAAAGGCGTGCTGCGTCCTCCCCCAGCAGTGCCTAGGACTCATCACTTCCACTGTCCCTCCACGGCCACACCAGCTGCAGGGAGGCAGGGACGTACAGGCTGGGGGCCAGTTCTGTGCCTAGATGACAACTCTTGCCATGTGAGAAGGGAAGGGCAGGCACTGGGGGAGCTGGGAGTCTCCACCTTGCTCCATTTCCTCCTCTCCTGCTAGAACCTTCAGGTTCATGAGCACACCTTATACCTTTCTGGGAAACTTTCCCGTGGGCAGTCTGCTGTCATGTTGACCTGGGCGTGGTGGTGTCACTTTTTTTTTTTTTCTTTGCAGTTTTTGGCCAGGGGCTGGTTTTGAACCCACCACCTCCGGCATATGGGGCCAGCGCCCTACTCTGTTGAGCCACAGGCACCGCCCAGTGGTGTCTCTTTTTAGGCCAATAGGACAACGGCAAAGACTTGAAAAGTCTGTGCTTGGGGCTTGTATTGCTACTCTTGGGGACCAGTGGGCCATCACAGAGATGGCCTGGGAGAGCCACTGGGTGAGAAGAGAAGGATGCATACTGGAGTCACCCGTGTTGCCCCAGGTGACATCATGTCAACCTCCAGACACAGAAGTGACACTCCTCTAGAACATACTTCTTCAGCACTCCCAGCTAACTCACATAATTGAAAAAAATAGTAAACTTTTTCAAGCCAGTCAACTTTGAGAGGTTTGTGACACAGGTAGAGTCAACTGACACAGACCTTGCGTACGTCAAAGCACCTTATTTCCCCTCACATATGATTAATAGTTTGAAAGGATATCGATTCTAGATTAGAATAGTTTTTCCTTAGAAGTAGAAAGCAGCACCTCTATATCCTAAGGTTCCTGATTTCTTCTGGAAAGCCCAGTCATATCTTGAGTCTTCTGGGTAACCTACAGTATTCTCATCGTCCCAAGGGCTCTGATATCACTGGGATGACCCCGAGTCTTCTGGTTAATCTTCTGCAATATTCTCATCATCCCCAGTGCTCTGATATTTTGTAAGGAAAGCCAACAAGACTCGAGTCTTCCGGGCAATCTTTCACAATATCCTGATGGTCCTCATTGCTCTGATCTTCCATAGAAAGAGCCTTTGAAATGGGTGTTTCATCCACTGTGCTGGGTACACAGTGTGCACACTCACTCAGCTTCTTTTAATCTCGAGATTGTGATGCTCAGATGCAGAACGTCTTTCTTCAACACGTTTCCCTGCTGCCTGCCCTCCATTGCTGCCCCTCCAGCCTCCTATTTGCAGGCTGAGTCCTGCTCGCCTGCCCTCCGTTGCTGCCCCTCCAGCCTCCTATTTGCAGGCTGAGTCCTGCTCGCCTGCCCTCCGTTGCTGCCCCTCCAGCCTCCTATTTGCAGGCTGAGTCCTGCTCGCCTGCCCTCCGTTGCTGCCCCTCCAGCCTCCTATTTGCAGGCTGAGTCCTGCTCGCCTGCCCTCCGTTGCTGCCCCTCCAGCCTCCTATTTGCAGGCTGAGACCTCCTTGCTGGGCTATCTTTTTCTCACCTGTTTTCTCCTAGATCCTCTTTCATTTTTTTTGTTCTACTTCCTAATAAATTTCAACTTTTATCTTTCAATCTTTGCGGAAATCTTCATCTTTACCACCATGCTCCTGGTTTCTTTTTGTTCTATTTTCTAAGTTTCCTACATTCTCTCGTATCTCAGCAGATGTTCATTAAAATATTTTTTTGTCAAACTTTATTCCATTTTTGCACAGCATCTGAAGGTTCTTTTTTTCCTGTTCTGCTTGTTTTTGTCTTGGCTGTCCTCTGATGTCTAGTGGCCCTTGGCTATCTGCTCGCGTCTTGGTACCAAGTGGTGCAAGGCTGCCTGGAAGCTGTGTGGGCAGGTGACCATGCAGCGTGCTTCTCATGCGGTGACCTCCAAATGTCCGTGTATTTTCTCCTGGGCTAGTGAGTTTCCCAGGGAGGGCGACGTCGGTGGTCCACTTGGTGTGGGTGGGCCGCTGTTACCCCTGCACCTTCGGTCGGGATCTTGCCTCCAGCTCTTGTTCTTTGGCACCAGAGTACCAGTGGCTTCTGGTATAATCACTAGTGGATGAACTTGCCCCTTCTGGGGGGAGCAGGGGACCTTTTACCGAGACAGACTTTCTCAAACCACACCTTGCTTCCCCTCTGCACCCCCTCTTCAGAGATCCCTGGTGCCTTCCTGGGTTCTGGGGTACATACCAGTTTCCTTTCAGGCCCACTCCCCCCATGGCTGGCTTGGCTTCTGCTCCTAGTCACTAACCCACTCCCACTCCCTACCTGCTTTCCGGCTTCCAAAAGCTTCCACAGTCCATCTCCTGTTCTCTTTGCCCGGGTGAGTTTGCTTCCACAGTCCATCTCCTGTTCTCTTTGCCCGGGTGAGTTTCTGCGTTTTACCCTTTTAATGACACTTTAGCAGGCTCTTGAGAGTGAAAGTATTCAGCCTGTGTTGCTTAATAGAGTTTTCTAGGCTCCTACACAGAACCCAATATTTAGTACAAATAGGCTTCACTCAGCCAACAGTTCCCAAGGATTAAGTCGGCGCCAGGCATGTGCTGGACCCGGGACACAGCACTGAGTGAATGATGTCCTCTGCTCCTGTCACTGTCAGCACAAGGGCTGAGGCTGATGGCTGGGAGGAGGGGAGGCCCGCACTCTTAGTCAGGAATCTCTTGTGGGGGGGAAAGGGTATGCAGTTCATTCCACACAGGGAAGTGCCTGAGCAGCAGCTGGAAACATCCACCAGAACATTACCTGCACGGACCCGCAGCTGTGCAGGTGGCCAGGGAGTCCAGGACACAGTGGGGTCTGGGACATCCTGCCTGGGCTCAGATCCCAGCTCCAGCACTCAGTTGTGGCCCTGGCTGAGTCACTTCCCTCTTTGTGCCTCAGTTGCCTTATTTATGAAATGGGGGCCCAGTATCCTCTCTGGAGGTGACCACGTGGATGAAGGAGAGGACATTCAGGGCTCAGTGCTTGACGTGGGCCAGGGCTCAGAAGTGTCCCTGTTAATGCTAATGATCATGTGGCATGTGGAGGGACAGGCTGGAGGATCACCAAGGCCTTATGCTGGAACAAAGCCTAGCCATAGCCCAGAGAGTGTCAGAAGCCTCAGAACTCACAGGGCTGGAGAGAGATGAGGTCCTGAGAGGCCCAAGGCAGGAAAAGCCTGAGCACCATCTCATGCAGCACAGCCGGTGCTCCCTCTGGGGCCTGCAATAGCTCTGGGCCCAGAGCCTGGTGTGGAGTGGGGGCCATAGCCACCTGTGGACCTCCTTGGAACAGGCTTGGCCACCCCGTCCCAGAGGCCAGCTTCCACTGCCCCTCAGGCTCTGGTCCACCTGCTTCTGACCCTCTAGGAGCCTCCGCTATACCCTTTGCCAGCATCCAGCAGCTCCTCCATTCCCTGCAGGTCCATTAGGTCTTGCTGGATACTCCCCGGTCAAGGAGACCCCAGCCAGCCTCAAGGAAGGCAGGGGATGATGCCAGGCATTCAGCCCCTACCTGTGTTGCTCACTGACATGCTGTGGGACCCAAGGCAGGTCCTCGTGTATAAACAGTGCAGGGGTCCTCACCTAAGGGGTGACTATGTGACCAGAATGCAAATCCCCAGGGATACTGGGTCCTAGGGCTGCCATGACAAATGGCCACAAACTTAGGGACATAAAGGAGCATGTCTGCCTCTTACAGTCTGTAGGTCAGAAGTCCCAGATGGGTCTCACAGGGATATAACAAAGGCATCAGAGGCTGAGCTCCTTTTGGAGGCTCCTGGGGAGGATCCGTTTCCTCGCTGCCTCCAGCTTTCAGAGGCACCCACACTCCCTGCTCACAGCCTCTCCCTCCATCTTCAAAAGCTAGCAGTGGCCGGTTGGGTCCCCACGTCACATCTCTTTGAGCCTTTTTCCATCATCCCATTTCCATCAAAATACATCCAGGAATGGCTCTCCACTTTCTAGGACTTGTGTGATGAGATGGGTGATCTGTGTCCTCCTCTCATGGTCCACACCCTCAGGCACACGTGCAGAACCCCAGAGCTCATGTTCCATCTACACAGGCTGAAGGTGGACTTAGTGGAGCCAAGGCCACAGTATCAGCCACTGTCCTGAACAGCTGCCAAGTGCCTGGAGCTTTTGCATAAATGACATTAATCTCTGTAAGCCTCAGTTTCTCCAGGTGTGGAATGGGTATAATGATACTACTACCCCATGTCCTGCAGAAGAGATGGCATGAAGCTCAGATGGGACACTTTCCCGGCACATGTGCCAGGTCTTTAATCAAGGAGGTTTCCTGATCTCCCTAACACGCAGCAGTAGTGTGCCCTCTGCTTATACAGGTGGACAGAGGGGTCAGCCAGGAAACAGCCTCCTCCTGCTTGTGCTCTGTCCTGGGGCCCTGTGGTTGATGGAGAACTCAGTCCAAGAGGCCCCAGCTAGCAGACCCACCAGAACAGCTCCTGACATCCCCCTGCTGAGCCTGGAGCCTAAAATAATGTCCTCTTGAAAGGCAGAGGCAGGGCTCAGCTCAGCGCAGGGAGTGGGGACAGCTCCAGCCCACGAAACTCATCCCCATGCTCTCTCTCACTTGTCTCAGCAGCAGCAGCCGGGGCGAGGCCGGGCCTCTCTGACATTCTGGAGAATCCAGGCCCTGTGGCCATTCTGCCCAGAATTCCATTCCCTGGCAAGGCCCGTGTGTGGTGCAGCTGGTGGGGTGGAGTTAGCTGGTTCCAACTTGTCCTCCCTGTGTGATCTTGAGCTGATCCTTTAACCTCTCTGACTGTGGTTTCCTCATTTGGACATTCTCACGGAGAGGTGAGTGTTCGGAGATCATGCTGGACTGTGACACCCACTGCACTCACTCACCTCCCCCTACGTATTTTTAAATTTTAATTAATGTAACTAAAGTTACATTAAGAACCCAGCATCTCTGTCCTCGTCTCAGATAGCCTAAACTGCAAGCTCTTTGGAAACATGGCAAAAAGAGGCTCGGCACCTGTAGCTCAGCAGCTAGGGCACCAGCCACACACACCAGAGCTGGTGGGTTCGAATCCAGCCCAGGCCTGCCAAACAATGACAACTACAACCAAAAAACAGCCAGGTGTTGTGGCGGGCACCTGTAGTTCCAGCTACTTGGGAGGCTAAGGCAAGAGAATTGCTTAAACCCAAGAGTTTGAGGTTGCTGTGAGCTGTGATGCCACGGCACTCTGCCCAGGATGACAACTTGAGAGTGTCTCAAAAAAAAAAAAAAAAAGGAAAAATAAAAAGAAAGAAACATGGCAAAAAGAGACAAAGTGACTGTCACCACAGACTGAGTGCTGTGCACTGGGTGCGCTGGTCAGCACTGCCCACCTACGGCTTGCCCCTCCCCACACCCTGAAGCTAGGGAATATTACTATCAGCTCCACTTCTTCAGGGTGAGTTCAGAGCTCAGAAAGTTTTGTGAATTGCGTTAACTGGGAGATGTAATAGATGTGAACCAAGCTTCCCTATGGCAAAGGCTGCCTGCATGCCAACACATCTTTGCCTCCCAAAGTGCTCCACCTCCCTGCAGCCTCCTGGAAAACAAACAGCATTCTGAGCCTCACTTTACATGTAACATTTGTTATTTTATTGGAAAAAGCTGGTATTAACATATTTATAGTTTTATTCAACAGTTGAATAACTTGTGAGACACCAAAGAAAAAAGAATGCACCGAAGAATTACAGGGTCCAAAGTGACCAACTGGACAACTTTACTACCACACCCTGTACCACCACCACCCCCAGCCTCATCCTCGGGGAAAGTCAGGTTAAAAACAGAATCAAAAAGACCCCAATAACTTCACAATGACCGTGTGAATACCTGGACATTCAAGACCGGAGAATGTAAGCAGAGCAAGGATGTGACGTTTGTGGCTGTTATACTGGGCCTGCCTCCATGTCTAGTTTTGTCCCTCCCCCACGTATATTCTCAGCGCACATTTTATTATTCACAATTTGCTCTGGATGTCGTTATTTTCCAGGAATCCAAACACATACTTTTCTCTGGAGAAGATTTATTCCTTTCTTTCTTTTCTATATATTTTTAATTCCCTTTTTGGGCTGCTACCCAAAGTTTAAAACAGAAGTAAAGAACTAGGAACTCCTTTTAAAGACCATGTAATGTTTGTATTTTGAAGATGATAAATGTTAAATCTAATATTTGACAGTAACCTCTAGCTGTAAATGCAAGTCTCCTCTCTTAACATTGGACTCACAAAGGGAGATGACTATGCCAAATATCCAAGAAATTGTGTAAGGCCCTCTGAGCTGGATTTTGGCTTCAACAAGATTTCTATACAATTTACCACATTCCTGAACCTCTTTACAAGGGGGGAAAAGGTGATCCAATCCTTTGATTGTTAAATTTAGTTAGAATAGATATGTACATATAATACTGTCCAGGTCTTCTGGATTTTACAGTGATATATAAACAAACATTCTTCATTCATGTTGATTAAAACAAAAAAAGAATGGATCCATTTTCCTGTGTAAATAAATGTTCTATGGCCGGAAGTGAGCGCACATGCATGTTGTGCTTTTAAACACATGAAGTATGCCATAATCCACTGAGAAGAGTCTCCGTTAGGTCTATTTCCTGGGTTATGTTTCATCTTATAAACAAAATAAAATAAAAGAAGCTGGGGCTGATCTGCGTTCTGAATCAAAAAGCCGAGCCGCATGGTTCTGCCAGTTCCATGAGCAGAGACGTCTTGGGTGGGTGGGCTGGACGGGAAGATCTACTGTGGAAACAGCACATTCTCTTCGTCCCTCGGCCTCAGAGGGGAAGAGCTTCCAAACGACAGAGTCCTTGGGGTCTACGTGGTCCTTAAAGAAAACATACCCTACCATCATCCTAACATGCGATGTCCTCCTGGAGGCAGTTCAATGCAGACATGGGGTAGAGCCAGAAGTTCCAGAGAGGGCTGAGCTCCTGAAGTCACCAGGCAGAGTGAGGACCCACTTGAGGGTCTTCCCCATCTTCCTGTTCTCTCAGGACCCTTGTATTTCACAAGACAAGGAAGCCTTTCCTGTCCAGAACTCCCTACTAGACTGTGGCTTTAGCATGAGCTGCAACGTGCTGGACTGGAAAGAGTCTTGTGCAGAGACCTTGATGGGACTCCTGACTGCACCGTGCAGCTGTAACCTGCCCTGGGCAACTGGTTTATCTGCTCCGCAAGTGGACAGAGAGGGTAACCATGTTGACCTCTCCCAGAGCCTGGCAGGATCAAGTGGTGTTTATGGAGGAAGTGAGTGGACACCCATCCATGAAGGGACTTCACAAAGGTCATGGTGGGAGCTGGGGTCAGGTCCTGGGAGGTGCCAAGAGAATACTGGAGGACAGAGGGAGAGCCCCAGAGATGGTTGGGGATGAAATGAGCGTGCCTCTGGGCTGGGCTCCACCCCCAGCACCTGGCAGAGGCTCAGCTGGTGGTGGTGGGATGAGGTGAGGACCAGCCACACAGCACCAAACGACCCCTCCCCTTCCTCCCAGGAAGCCCCACCAGACCTGGGCCCCAGGACCCTGAAAGATGTTCAGAAACCTAAAAGAAAAGCTTGAATCCCATCTGCAAATTCTCAGCACGAATTCACCATCCAAAAAGCAAGGGTGAGTGAATGAGCTCTGAAGACAGGGCAAATTTCTCCATTTATAATCCAGGGACTCCCTGGCTGGCTGTTTGAGCTTCCTCGTCTCTCCGCAGCGCCCGTGTCTGGGGCCAGTGAGGCACAGGGGGCATGTGGCGCCAGACTCCCCCCACCCAGAGGACCCACTGGAGTGAAAAATTAACCTGGACACATAAAAATTCCTATTAATGTGCTGAAGGCCGCAGACCGAGATGGGAGGGCACGTGAACGAAGGAGCCCTGAACTGTGAAGGCGACGGTCACGTCCATTTGATGATCCATAGCTGTGAACCTTTCTTTCCCTTTTTGTGAAGCAGACAGTGGCTGCCAGAGGTGATTCCGGCCTGGGGAAGCTGGAGGGGCGGGGGCCCAGGCGTCAGGGTCCACACACCGCCACCCCTGCCCTGGGTGCCGCTGCCTTTCCTCCCCTCCTCCACGCTGTGGCTGTGAAGGTCACGGCGGGGACAACTCCGCGCGGCTGGGTGCAGGGGCAGGCGGGGCCGGGGCCGGGGCCTCCACTCACTCACCTAGTGCATGTCAGAGTTCACCTTGTCCTGGAAGATGTACAGGTTGTTGGTGGCTGCGATGGCGATGATGTTCTCGGCCGGGTGCCAGGCGGTGTGCAAGATCTTCTTGGTGAAGTCCAAGCTGTCGACGCTGATGTCATCGCGCCTGCGCTTGCCGCCCACGCACACGCGCCGCGGCTTGAGCACCGCCCGGGGCTTGCTGCTCTCGCGAGAAGCCTCCAAGGTCACGTCCCGCTTGGTGTTGCGGTCAAACATGCGGAAGAAGTTGTTGTAGGCCCCGGTCATGATGACGCTGGCGGGAGACGGAGAAGCATCAGGTAGGGGGCCAGAAAGCACAGAAACCTGCCTCTTCTCGTGAAATAACCCCCCGAGCCTGCAGGACCTCCCCAGAAAAGGAGCCCCCGCCTGCCTCGAGTCTGCCTACCTCTCAGGGTCGCTTGAACCACTCAATTTTAGCTGCTGTCACCACCCCCTTTGGGGGCAGGAGCTGAGACCCCTTTACTGTTCTGCCCCAAACATAATAAAACTACCCTCCCGTCCTTCCCTGCTAGTCCAGAAGAGATAGCCCTAGGCTTGCTTTCTTTTTCTTTTTTATTAATATTAAATCATAGCTGTGTACATGAATGCGATCATGGGGCACCATACATTGGTTTTATAAACAGTTTGACACATTTTCGTCACACTGGTTAATATAGCCTTCCTGGCATTTTCTTAGTTATTGTGTTAAGACAATTATATTCTACATTTACTAAGTTTCACATGTACCCTTGTAAGATGCACCACAGGTGTAATCCCACCTATCACCCTCCCTCCGTCCATCCTCCCCGCTCCATTCCCTCCCTCTCCCCATTCCCCATATTCTTAGGTTAGAACTGGGTTATAGCTTTCATGTGAAAGCCATAAATTAGTTTCATAGTAGGACTGAATACGTTGGATACTTTTTCTTCCATTCTTGAGATAGTTTACTAAGAAGAATATGTTCCAGCTCCATCCATAAGCCCTAGGCTTTCAAACAGACTCTGCAGCTACAGAGGGAAATAAACACAGAAGGCGGGGGCGTGACTCACTGGCCACACAGGGCAGGCTTCAGAGTCAACCAGACCTGCCCTTCCCTCCAGGGCCAGACTTCTTGTCCCACTGAAGATAATTTTCTCCTTGCCCTCTTCATTTCCCTTCTCCCTGCCTCTCCTAAGGAAAAGGGGTTCCTGTTGGGTGGGAAAGGGTAAGTGAATCTGCATAGCCAGGGGCAGGAGAGAAATTGCAGCCTCTGTGAGTAGCTGTGGGGTGTTAGGTAACTGGCGGGTGGGAAGGAGCAAAAAACGAAGGTGAAGAAGGGATTATGTTTAAGGCTCTTTGGGGAGGTGTGTAGAAAGTGGAAATCCAACCCCCTCAAAAATGGAAATCTCTTTTTTCCTGTTGGAGCTGATCTGAGACAGGACCATGTGAACCCCTGGGTTTACAAGGGTTACACACAGATGAGGGCCGTCGCTGACAAGGCTTCAGCATTGCCCAAGTCACACAGGAGCCCACACTGAGCAGAGGTGCAGGAGGTGAGCGGAGGTCATGGCACGCCTGGATAGGACAGGAGATGGCTTCTTCAAACACTGGGGGCATGAATCAATCAGATTTTCTGGGCCTGGCTGGGGTACAGGCCTCTTGTAACAATGTTTCTTTTTATTATTATTTTTTATTATTAAATCATAACTGTGTGGGCGGCGCCTGTGGCTCAGTAAGTAGGGCGCCGGCCCCATATACCGAGGGTGTCGGGTTCAAACCCCGCCCCGGCTGAACTGCAATCAAAAAATAGCTGGGCGTTGTGGTGGGCGCCTGTAATCCCAGCTACTCGGGAGGCTGAGGCAGGAGAATTGCTTAAGCCCAGGAGTTGGAAGTTGCTGTGAGCTGTGTGAGGCCACGGCACTCTACCGAGGGCAATAAAGTGAAACAATGTCTCTACAAAAAAAAAAAAAAAAAATCATAACTGTGTACATTGATGCATTTATGGGATTCAGTGTACTGATTTTATGTACAATGTGAAATGCTTACATTGAACTGATTAACACATCCATAACAATTATACTATTTTCTTAATAGTTTTAAAATGTACCATTGCATCATACACATTAGGTGAGGTTCCCCCAAATACCCTCCCTCCTCCTTCCTCCCCTCCCCTCTCTCTCCTCTTTCCTTCTACTTTCTGGACTAGAGTTATGTTTTACCATTTGTATAAGTTTATAGGTGATTATATATTGATTTCATAGTAGTATTGAGTACATTGGATACTTTTTTTTCATTCTTGAGATCCTGTACTAAGAAGAATATGTTCCAGCTCCATCCAGGTAAACATAAAAGATGTGAAGTGTCCATCTTTTTTATGACTGCATAGTATTCCATGGTGTACATACACCACAGTTTGTTAATCCATTCATGAGTCAACGGGTACTTGGGCTGTTTCCATGTCTTGGCAATTATGAACTGGGCTGCAATAAACATTCTGGTGCAAATGTCTTTGTTGTAAAATAATTTTTGATCATCTGGGTATATACCTAGTAGAGGAATTGCAGGATCAAACAGTAGGTCTCTACATAGGTCTACTTTTAGTTCATTAAGTATTCTCTAAACATCTTTCCAAAACGTCATGTTAGCTTGCATTCCCACCAGCAGTGAAGAAGTGTTCCCTTCTCTCTGCATACATGCCAACATCTGTAGTTTTGGGATTTTGTGAGGTGGGCTAATTTTACTGGAGTTAGATGATATCTCAAAGTGGTTTTGATTTGCATTTCTCTGATGATTAAAAATGAACATTTTTTCATGAGTTTGTAGGCCATGTGCCTGTCTTCATCAGAGAAGTTTCTGTTCAAGTCTCTTGCCCACATAGAAATGGGGTTATTTGTTCTTTTCTTATTGATTAGAGTTCTCTGTGGATTCTAGTTATTAGATTTTTGTCAGAAGCATAATCTGTAAAAATCTTCTCCCATTCTGAAGGCTGTCTGTTTGCTTTACTTACTGTGCTCTTGACTGTTTAAAAGCTTTTTAGTTTAATCAGATTCCCAGTAATGCATTTTTGGTGTTGTTTCAATTGCCGGGGGGGGGGGGTCCTCCTCATAAAATATTCTCCCAGGCTTATTTTTTTCAAGTGTTTTCCCTACACTCTCTTCTAGTATTTTTATAGTTTCATGTCTTAAGTTTACATCTTTTATTCAGTGAGAATCAATTTTTGTTAATGGTGAAAGATGGGGGTCCAGTTTCAGTCTTCTACAGGTTACCAGCCAGTTCACCCAGCACCATTTGTTAAACAGGGAGTCTTTCTCCCACTGAATATTTTTGATAGGCTTGTTGAAGATCAAATGATGATAAGTAGCTGGGTTCATCTCTTGGTTCTCTATTCTGTTCCATACATCTACCTCTCTATTTTTGCACCATAATCATGCTGTTTTAATCACTATAGATTTATAGTATAGCCTGAAGACTGGTAACATGATACCTCCTGATTTGTTTTTATTTCTGAGTCATATATTGGCTATTTGACTTTTCTCTGATTTCATATGAAGTGAAGAACTATTTTTTCACGCTCTTTAAAGTATGACAATGGTGCTTTAATAGGGATTGCATTAAATCTGTAGATTGCTTTGGGTAGTATGGACCTTTTTAACAATGTTGATTCTTCCCAGCCATGAGCATGGTATGTTTTTCCGTTGCTAACATCTTCAGTTATTTCTTTTCTCAGAGTTTCATAATTCTCTTCATAGAGATCTTTCACGTCCTTTGTTAGGTAAATTTCCAGGTATTTCATTGTCTTTGGCACTACTGTAAAAGGAATAGAGTCCTTGACTATATCTTCAGCTTGACTATTGTTGGCATATATAAAAGCTACTGATTTGTAAGTATTACTTTTGTATCCTGAGATGCTGCTGTATTCCTTGATCACTTCTAAGAGTTTTGTAGTTGAGTCGCTGGGATTTTCCAGGTATAAGATCATATCACCAGCAAAGAGTGAGACTTTGATCTCCTCTGACCCTGTTTGGATACCCTTGATCTCCTTCTCTTGCCAGATTGCGATGGCTAAGACTTAGATTACTGTGTTGAATAGCAGTGGAGACAATGGGCATCCTTGTCTAGCTCGTGATCTGAGTGGAAATGTTTTCAATTTTACTCCATTCAAAATGATATTGGCCATGGGTTTGCTGTAGATGGCCTTGATCACTTTAAGAAATGTCCCTACTATCCCTATTTATTTATTTATTTTTTTTGTAGTTTTTTGCCAGAGCTGGGTTTGAACCTGCCACCTCCGGCATATGGGGCTGGTGCCCTACTCCTTTGAGCCACAGGCCTCACCCTCTGTCCTATTTTTTAAAGTGTTCTGATCATGAAAGAATGGTGGATATTATCAAAAGCTTTTTCTGCATCAACTAAGAGAATCAAATGGTCTTTGTTTTTTATTTTATTTATGTGATGTATCATATTTATAGATTTGCATATGTTGAGCCAACCCTGTAACCCTGGAATAAAACCAACTTGATCATGGTGTACAATTTTTTTGATGTGTTGTTGAATTCTGTTTGCTAAGATCTTATTAGATATTTTTGCATCAATTTTCATTAATGATATTGGTATATAACTTTCCTTCTTTGTTGGATCCTTTCCTGGTTTGGGGATCAGGGTGATATTTGCTTCATAGAATGTGTTGGGAAGTATTCTTTCTTTTTCTATGCTTTGGAAAATGTTGTATAATATAGGTACTAGTTCCTCCTGAAAGGTTTGATAGAATTCGGATGTGAAGCCATCTGGTCCTGGACTTTTCTTTTGAGGGAGATTTTGTATTATTGATGCTATTTCATTGGTTGATATAGGTCTATTCAAGATTTCTTATTCCTGGACTCTGGTTGAGTCCAGGAAGGTGGCGTGCTTCCAGATATTGGTCCATTTCCTTCAAATTTTCATATTTCTGGGAATAGAGGTTTTTTTGTAGTACTCATTGAGGATTTTTTTGATTTCTGAGGTGTCTGTTGTCATTTCTCCTTTATCATTCCTGATAGGTGATACTAAAGACTTTACTTTTATGTTTCTGGTTAGGTTGGCCAAAAATTTATCAATTTTATTAATCTTTAAAAAAAAAAACTTTTTGTTTTGTTGATCTTATGAATGATTCTTTTGTTTTCAATTTCATTTAATTCTGCCCTAATTTTGGTTATTTCTTTTCTTCTGCTGGGTTTGGGGTTGCAATGTTCTTTCTTTTCCAGTTGCTTGATATGACCCATTAAGTTGTGGGCTTCCTCTCTTTCTGTTTTCTTGATGAAGGCTTCCAATGCTGTAAATTTCCCTCTTAGGACTACCTTTGCAGTATCCCACAGGTTTTGATAATGTGTGTCTTCATTATCATTTTGTTCCAAAAATTTGGTGATTTCCTTCTTATTTTTTCTTTCTTTTTTTTTTTTATGTAGAGACAGAGTTTCACTTTATTGCCCTCGGTAGAGTGCCATGGCGTCACACAGCTCACAGCAACCTCCAACTCCTGGGCTTAGGCGATTCTCCTGCCTCAGCCTCCCGAGTAGGTGGGACTACAGGCGCCCGCCACAATGCCCAGCTATTTTTTTTTTTTTTTTTGCAGTTAGGCCAGGGCTGGGTTTGAACCTGCCACCCTCAGTATATGGGGCTGGCGCCCTGCTCACTGAGCCACAGGCACCACCCGGTGATTCCTTCTTAATCTCATCTTTGTCCCAGCTTTCATTCAGCCTAAGATTATTTAGTTTCCATGACTTGAGTATGAAGATTCCTGTTGCTGTTGAGTTCAACTTTTATTCCATGGTTCTTTGAGAAGATACAAGGAATAATTTCTAGTCTTTTAAATTGTGAGGTTAGACTTATGTCCTAAGATATGATCAAGTTTGGAGGATGATCTGTGGGCTGATGAAAAGACTGTATATTCAGTTTTATTAAGATGAAAGGTTCTGTAGAGGTCTGTTAGGTACATTTGTTCTAGGGTCAGGTTTAAGCGTAATATTTCTTTGTTTAGTTTCTGCTTGGAGGATCTATCTAAAAATGTCAAAGGGGTATTAAAATCTCCAACCATTATAGTGCAGGAAGATATCAAGCTGTTCATATCCATTAGGTTTTGCTTTATAAATTGAGGAGCATTCTGGTAAGGTGCATAAATGTTAATTATTGAAATCTCAGCATGTTGGGTGTTTTCCTTGACAAATATGTAGTGACCATCCTTATCTTTATTTTTGTTGGTTTAAAGCTAATTGTATCTGCAAATAAAATTGCAACCCCTGCTTTTTTCTGATTCCCATTTGCCTGTATTATAGATGTCCATCCCTTCACCCTGAGTCTATTTTTATTCTTTAAGGTAAGATGAGATTCGTGTATGCAGCAGATACCTGGTCTGAGTTTATGTATCCAACCTGTGCCTCTTTAGAGGACAATTTAATCCATTCACATCAATTAAGAGAATTGATAAGCCTGGTAGTGTTTTGGGTGTTATGTTTTTGGAATGTCCAGTAGACGTTTTTAATCCTTTCACCACTGTGAACATTGGGTTTTGTTCAAAAATTTCTGGGTAAGTTTACTTTGGGGTAAAGCATTGTGCTGGTCACTGTAGAGGATGGGTCTGAGAATATCCTGGAGAGCTAGTTTAGTTCTGGCAAATTTCTTCAATATGTGTATCATTAAAGTATTTGATTTCTACGTCACAAATGAAACTCAGTTTAGCTGGATTTCAGAATCCTGGGCTGGAAGTTGTTTTGTTTTAGGAGATTGAAGGACGATGACCATCCTCTTCTGGCTTGAAACGTTTTAGCTAAGAAATCTGCAGTCATTTTGATATTTCTCATTTTGTAGGTGATGCTTTTCTTACATCTGACTGCTTGCAGAATTTTTTCCTTCATCTTAACTTTGGCAAAGTTAATCACAATGTGTCTAGGAGATGCTTTATTTGGATTGAGTCTTGCTAGGGTTCTGAAACTGTCTGCTATCTAAAGTTCTGTATCTCTTGCAATGCTTGGGAAATTCTACATAATCTCTTAGAGTAAAGCATTTGTACCTTTAGGACCATCCTCTTCTCCTTCAGGAATTCCTATAAGGCGTATGTTTGATATTTTGGAGTGATCCCACAACTCTCTCAGGGAATGATCAGTTTTTGCTCTCCATTTGTCTGCCTGTTTGAGCATTTGGGAATGTTCAAAAACTTTGTCTTCAATTTCAGAGATCCTTTCTTCTGTGTGGCCAACTCTATAACTGAGAGATTCTACTGTATTTTGGGGCTCCTTGACTAACTTTTTCGTTTCCTTGAACTCTGCTATCTCTTTCCTCGTTACGTCCACATCTTTGGTGACTTTGTCTTTGAATTCATTAATTTCTTGAGACAACTTTAGAACTACTCTTTGGATTTCAATTTCTAACTTTTCTTCCATTCTATTCATCTTATTTGCCATCCATATTCTGAATTCAATTTCTGACATTTCAGCCATTTGTCTACGCAGGGCATCTTCAGTTGTGTCTCCTTTGTCATTTTGGGGGTGGGAGTAATCTACTCTGGTTATTCATGTTGCCAGAGTTCTTCCATTGGTTCTGCACCATGTTCATTTTCCACTGTTTGGTTATCAGAACTGGTAGGGTGAGATTGAAATGGGGTTCCCAGGTAGTAGAGATAGCCCCTTACCAAAGTGCTGGGCTTTGTAATTGTGGCTTATCCTCTACAACCTTACAAAGGCCCCTTTCAGAGGTTTGGCTGAAGACTCTGAGGACCTACTTGGTGAGATAGCAAGCCAGCTCTGTTTTGGTATTAGCCAACCTCTACCCTATCCTAAGAAGCCACAGTAATAGGTTTAAATGTTGGCTGTGGACAGATACAGACAGCTGTGGCACCCCACTCCCACCCTTCAGTTCTTTTCTGCTACAGAACTTCAAAGGTCAACCTCAGAGTGTCCCAGGGTGGACAGCCCCAGACATGAGTTCCAATCAAAGTGTCTCAGGCAGTATAAACCCTGCTCAGCAGAGATGGATCCTAGGATCTCCAACAGCACAAATGGAGTCAGGTGTCCACACCCCCACCCCCCACACTCAGTCCACACTGGTGTTCACTTATCTGCTTGCTGGCCCAGTTGGAGCTGTGAACTACACCTCCATCCACCTTTCTCAGTCTGCCCACCAGCCCAGTTGGAGTCAGGAGACCACACCCTTGCCCGCAGGTCTCAGTCCACACCCAGAGGCTTGCCAGCTGTGTTGGAGTCAGGGGACTACGCCCTTCCCCTCAGGTCTCAGTCCACACCTGGCAAGCCTCTGCTTGCCTGCCAACCTGGAGCTGGGGACCAGCCCCGCCCACTGAACTCAGTCCACACCAGGCAACTGCTCTCCCACTTGAGGGCACTGTTAGAGCAGGGTGGGGTTCTTGCACACACACCCCCCACAGCCCAAACTAAGGGTTAACACCACCATTGGCCAGGGAAAGTCATAACCAGGGAACTGCTCCTCCTCCCGCCCAGTGTCCCTTTCTTTCCATGCCCTCTTTCTACCCCAGTAGTCACAGATTCTGATCTAATGGTCAGCGGTTCACACTATGCCCAGATCTCTCAGGAAAAGACCAAACACTCTGCACACTGCAGGGGGTAGAACTTCAGGCTGTTGAGGATATCTGTCACCTCAAACATTTTTAATTTGTGTTGAGAACATTTCAAATATTGTCTCCTAGCTATTTTGAAATATACAATAAATTATTGTTAACTACAGCCCACTACTGTGCTGCCCCTCTCCCTGCAGGACTCCTGGAGCCAAACAGAGCCACTGGCATGGACAGGATTGCTCCTGGCTCACTTGAGATTGCAATCAGCGGTTCTGAAACAGAATGACCTAAAGGAAGGAACCTTTTGTCACTCAGGGCTGGACTTTCAGGTTCAGAGATGCCTGTGCCCAGCAGGTGCCTACTAGGTGCAGGAGGAATGAATGAGGGGACTGGTGCTGTGGGAGGGTCACAGGCAGCCACACTGATATCTCAGAAGGCATGAAATGACCTTTCAAAGCCACTCCTGTGCATGCTGACATGAGGCAGACCGGGGCAGGAGCCTGGGGACTTCTCTGAAGCCATCCGGGGAGACTGTGGGAACGGCCCACAGTTTTGCCTTCTTAAGAGACTCGTCTAGTCCCTGGAGTGAAGGAAGGGTAGGTGGAAAATTCAAATGTGCTTTCTCACTCTATTCTTTTCTGTTCTAAAATTCTGCCTCTAAACCTTAATTCCTGTGAATAGACCTATTTGCTACAGAGATAGTTAAATGGCATGTGGGGAGGCACCCTGGCCCCAACCCTGGCCTGGAAGGTGCTCAGGAGGTGTGATGGGCCCACAGCTGAGTGGGCGTGGAACCCTCCCCTGTCCTCCGCCATCAGCTGCCCTAGGGTAGGCTGTGTTGGGTCTAGCGCCTGTCTACATTACGTCCTGGGGACTTCACTACAATGTGACCACCCAGAACAGGACTAAGTACTGGCTGAGCCCACAAACATCCCAGAACCTGCAATTTTGCATCTTAAAGTCATTGTGCCAGGGAGGACCCAGGACAAGCCTAACCCCAGGTCTCATAGGCTGGCCCCCAGGGCTGGTGTGCACCCAGTGGCTGCCCATGGGGCTCATGTGACCCTCAGACAGGGAGAACATGTTTCACCTTTATCAACATCTCAGGATGAGGCAAGGCCTCAGAAAGGAAGGAGCCCACAGCAAACACCAAAGAATGAGAGCTGTTCTCACGGAAGAAAGGCAGACCCCAACAGCAGGGTGCCCCAATACTGTTCAGAGTCCATTCGAGACCCAGTGGACTCACCCCTATATGTGGTTTTGTAGAAAGAGAAAGCTGCGGGCTGGTGAAGCTGGTGCTGCCCAGGCCATCTTGGGTCCCACAGTGTCCCAAGGCTGGGCAAGGCAGAGCTGGGGGAAAGGGGACTGCAGGCATGGGGCTCCTCAGGTCAGCCCTGGCAGTCTGGAGTAGACACTGAACATTGTGTGGCCCAGCACTGCGGGTGGTCACATGGATCTGACACACCCGAAGGAGGTGGGCAGAGCAGGGAGCTGAAGCTTGGGGGTTAAATGACGTGCCCCGGGTTAGCACTCAGAGTAGATAAACTCCCCCAAGGAACAACAAAGCAGACACAGCACAAGATCCCATGCATAAAAAAAAAAAATGGCTAAGATGTCAGAAATCGAATTCAGAATATGGATAGCAAATAAGATCAAATTAGAATTCCAAGCAGTAATCCAAAAGATATCTTAAGAATTCAACGAATTCAAAGACAAAAATGACCAAAGATTTTGACACATTGAGACAAGAAGTTGCAGCCCTCAAAGATCTGAGAAACACAGTAGAATCCCTCAGTAAAAGAATGGAGCAAACAGAAGAAAGGATTTCTGACACTGAAGACAAAGCTTTCGAACACTCCCAAACTTTCAAACAGGAAGAGAAATGGAGGGCAAAAACTGATCACTCTCTCAAAGAGCTCTGGGATAATTCAAAGAAAATCAATATTCGCCTTATAGGGATCCCTGAAAGTGACGAAATGGCTTCACAAGGCACAGAGTCTCTTCTTCATGAGATTATGAAAGAGAACTTTCCAGACATGCCAAGAGATTCTGAAATTCAGATAGCAGACAGTTTCAGAACTCCAGCAGGACTCAACCTGAATAAGACATCCCCCAGACACATCATAATCAATTTCACTAAAGTTAATATGAAGGAAAAAATTCTGAAAGCAGCCAGACGTAAGAAAACTATAACCTATAAGGGGAAGAATATTAGAATAACTGAAGATCTCTCTGCTGAAACCTTTCAAGCTAGAAGAGGATGGTCATCAATTTTTAATCTCCTAAAACAAAATAACTTTCAACCCAGGATCCTGTATCCAGCTAAACTGAGTTTCATTTATGATGGAGAAATTAAATACTTCAATGACATTCACATGTTGAAGAAATTTGCCATAACTAAACCAGCACTCCAGGATATTCTCAGACCTATCCTTCATAAAGACCAGAGTAATCCTCCACCATAAAAGTAAACCCACCCAGAAAATTTTGACCAAATTTCAACTTCCACAGTTGTAAAAGGATTAAAAATGTCCACCAGACTTTCGAAAGGCTTATCGATATTCTCAATTAATGTGAATGGTTTAAATTGTCCTCTAAAGAGGCACAGGTTGGCTGACTGGATACAAAAACTCAAGCCAGATATCTGCTGCATACAAGAATCTCATCTTACCTGAAAATATAAATATAGACTCAAGGTGAAGGGATGGTCATCTATATTCCAGCAAATGGAAAGCAGAAAAAAGCAGGTGTTGCAATTGTATTCGAAGACACAATAGGCTTAAAAGCAACCAAAATAAGGAAGGATAGGGATGGACACTTCATATGTCTTAAAGGTAATACTCAATATGATGAGATTTCAATTATTAATATTTTGCACCCATCCAGAATGCACCTGAATTTATAAGAGAAACTCTAACAGACACAAGCAACTTGATTTCCTCCAGTTCCATAGTAGTCGGAGATTTTAACACCCCTTTAGCAGTGATGGATAGATCCTCCAAAAAGAAGCTAAGCAAAGAAATTTTAGATTTAAACTTAACCATTCAACATCTGGACTTAACAGACATCTACAGAACATTTCAACCCAACAAAACTGAATACACACTCTTCTCATCAGCCCACGGAACATACTCCAAAATCGATCACATCCTAGGTCACAAGTCTAACCTCAGCAAATTTTAAAAATAGAAATTATTCCTTGCATCTTCTCAGACCACCATGGAATAAAAGTTGAACTCAATAACAACAGGAATCTGCCTACTCATACAAAAACATGGAAGCTAAATAATCTTGTGCTGAAGGATAGATGGGTCATAGATGAGATTAAGAAGGAAATTACCAAATTTATGGAACAAAACAACAATGAAGACACAAGTTATCAGAACCTCTGAGATACTGCAAAGGCAGTCCTAAGAGGGAAATTTATGGCACTGCAAGCCTTCCTCAAGAAAATGGAAAGAGAGGAAGTTAACAACTTAATGGGACATTTCAAGCAACTGGAGAAGGAAGAACATTCCAACCCCAAACCCAGCAGAAGTAAAGAAATAACCAAAATTAGAGCTTAATTAAATGAAATCGAAAATAAAAGAATCATACAACAGATCAATAAATCAAAAAGTGGGTTTTTCGAAAAGGTCAATAAAATAGATAAACCTTTGGCTAACCTAACCAGGAAAAAAAGAGTAAAATCTCTAATCTCATCAATCAGAAATGGTAAAGACGAAATAACAACAGACCACTCAGAAATTGAAAAAATCCTTAACAAATATTATCAGAAACTTTACTCTCAGAAATATGAAAATCGGAAGGAAATTGACCAATACTTGGAAGCATGCCACCTACCAAGACTTAGCCAGAATGAAGTCGAAATGTTGAACAGGCCTATATCAAGTTCTGAAATAACATCAACTATGCAAAATCTTCCTAAAAAGAAAAGCCCAGGACCAGATGGCTTGACGTCAGAATTCTACCAAACCTTTAAAGAAGAACTAGTACCTATATTACCAACCCTCTTCCAAAATATAGAAAAAGAAGGAATACTACCCAACACATTCTATGAAGCAAACATCACCTTGATCCCTAAACCAGGGAAAGACCCAACAAGAAAAGAAAATTATAGACCAATATCACTAATGAATATAGATGCTAAAATAATAAGATCCTAACAAACAGAATCCAACAACACATCAAAAAAATTATACACCACAACCAAGTGGGATTTATCCCAAGGTCTCAAGGCTGGTTCAATATACGTAAATCTATAAATGTAATTCAGCACATAAACAAACTAAAAATTGAAGACCATATAATTCTCTCAATTAACGCAGAAAAAGCATTTGATAATATCCAGCATCCCTTCATGATCAGAATGCTTAAGAAAATTGGTATAGAAGGGCTATTTCTTAAACTAATGGAGGCCACAGCAAACCCACAGCCAATATCATATTGAATGGAGTTAAATTAAAATCATTTCCACTTAGATCAGGAACCAGGCAAGGCTGCCCATTGTCTCCATTGCTCTTTAACATTGTAATGGAAGTTTTAGCCATTGCAATTAGGGAAGAAAAGGGGATCAAGGGTATCCACATATGGTCAGAAGAGATCAAACTTTCACTCTTCGCAGATGATATGATTATATATCTGGAAAACACCAGGGATTCTACTACAAAACTTTTAGAAGTGATCAAGGAATACAGCAATGTCTCAGGCTACAAAATCAACACCCACAAATCTGTAGCCTTTATGTATACCAACAATAGCCAAGCTGAAAAAACAGTCAAGGACTCTATTCCTTTCACAGTAGTGCCAAAGAAGATGAAATATTTGGAAGTTTACCTAACAAAGGATGTGAAATATCTCTATAAAGAGAACTAGGATACTTTAAGAAAAGAAATAGCTGAAGATGTTAACAAATGGAAAAACATACCATGCTCATGCCTTGGAAGAATCAACATTGTTAAAATGTCTATACTACCCAAAGCAATATGTAATTTTAATGCAATTCCTATTAAAGCTCCATTGTCATATTTTAAAGATCTCAAAAAAATAATACTTCATTTTATATGGAATCAGAAAAAAACCTTGAATAGCCAAGACATTACTCAGAAATAAAAACAAAGCAAGAGGAATCACGCTACCAGACCTGAGACTGTACTATAAATCCATAGTGATCAAAACAGCATGGTACTGGCACAAAAACAGAGAAGTAGATGTCTGGAACAGAATAGAGAACCAAGAGATGGATCCAGCTACTTACTGTTATTTGATCTTTGACAAGCCAATTAAAAACATTCAGCGGGAAAAAGATTCCCTATTTAACAAATGGTGCTGGGTGAACTAGCTGGCAACCTTTAGAAGATTGAAACTGGACCCACACCTTTCACTATTAACTAAGATAGACTCTCACCAGATAAAAAGATTTAAACTTAAGATATGAAACTATAAAAATACTTGAAGAAAGTGCAGGAAAAACTCTTGAAGGAATCGGCCTGGGTGAATATTTTATGAGGAGGACTCCCCAGGCAATTGAAGCAGTATCAAAAATACACTACTGGGACCTGATCAAAAATTAAAAAGCTTCTGCACAGCCAAGAACATAGTAAGTAAAGCAAGCAGACAGCCCTATGAATGGGAGAAAATATTTGCAGACTATACCTCTGACAAAGGTTTAAAAACCAGAATCCACAGAGAATTCAAACGTATTAGCAAGAAAAGAACCAGTGATCCCATCTCAGCGTGGGCAAAGGACTTGAAGAGAAACTTCCCTAAAGAAGACAGGTGCATGGCCTTCGGACACATGAAAAAATGCTCATCATCCTT
Source organism: Nycticebus coucang (assembly GCF_027406575.1). Lineage (NCBI taxonomy): Eukaryota > Metazoa > Chordata > Mammalia > Primates > Lorisidae > Nycticebus > Nycticebus coucang. Next base: position 87,793,238 of record NC_069796.1, on the reverse strand, counting down.
AATCATCAAAGAAAGGCAAATCAAAACTACTTGGAGATATCACCTAACCCCAGTAAGAGTAGCCCACATAACAAAATCCCAAAACCAGAAATGTTGGTGTGGATGTGGAGAAAAGGGCACATTTCTACACTGCTGGTGGGAATGCACACGAATACGTTCCTTCTGGAAGGATGTTTGGAGAATACTCAGAGATCTAAAAATAGACCTGCCATTCGATCCTATAATTCCTTTACTAGGTATATACCCAGAAGACCAAAAATCACAATATAACAAAAACATCTGTAGCAGAATGTTTATTGCAGCCCAATTCATAATTGCTAAGTCATGGAAGAAGCCCAAGTGCCCATAAACCCACGAATGGACTAGCAAATTGTGGTACATGTATACCATGGAATATTATGCAGCCTTAAAGAAATATGGAGACTTTACCTCTTTCATGTTTACATGGATGAAGCTAGAACATATTCTTCTTAGCAAAGTATCTCAAGAATGGAAGAAAAAGTATCCAATGTACTCAGCCATATGAAGCTAATTTATCGCTTTCATATGAAGGTTATAACCCAACTATAACACAAGAATATGGGGAAAGGGCCAAGGGAGAGGAGGGGAGGGGGGAGGTTGGAATGGAGGGAGGGTAATTGGTGGGGCCACACGTAGGGTGCATCTTAGAATGGGTACAGGCGAAACTTACTAAATGCAGAATACAAATGTCTTCATATAATAACTAAGAAAATGCCAAGAAGGCTACGATAAACAGTTTGATGAAAATATTTCCGATTGTATATCAAACCAGCACATTATACCCCTTGACTGAACTAATGTACACAGCTATGATTTTAATAATAATAATAAAAAAAGATGGAGACTTTACCTCTTTTATATTTACCTGGATGGAACTGGAACATATCCTACTTCGTAAAGTATCTCAAGAATGGAAGAGCAAGTATCCAATGTACTCAGTACTATTATGAAATCAATTTACAATTACTCACACTTTCACATGAAAGATAAATCACAATTATGGCCCCGGATGCAGGAGAGAAGAGAAAGGGGATGGGAGGGAGGGGGGAGGTTTGATGCAGGGAGGGTAAATGGCAGGACTACCCCTACGGTTCATATTGCAAGGGTACGTGTCTAATCTATTAAGTATAGAGTATAAATGTCTTAACACAATAAGTAAATGAGGTGAAGGATATATTAACTAGTTTGATATAAGCATTCCAAATTGTATATGAAATCAGCACATTGTACCCCATAAATGCATTAATGTATACATGATCTATGTGTTTATGACTTAATAAAAACAAAATAAATCAATGCGCACACACATGAAAAGGAAGTAGACAGATGATGATGGAGGGAGAATTCCCAGGGAAGTGCCCGGCCTAGGCATGGAGTGTTGGGGTGGGAGAGGGGGTCTGGCTTGGGGAGGCCACTCTCCCTCCCACACCCAACAAAGAGGGAAAGGCCCTCTTTGTTCTTTAGGGAACAGATCACACACAAAAAAAGCCTGAAGCAGGTGATTTCACACAATGTGCTCTTCTCCTGATGCATTCAGTGGAAGGAGAGCGAAATAATTAAAATGGTTCGCAGCCCATGTAGTTACTCATCCTCCTGCCATTCAGGTGCAGATTCAGCTGACAGGCGCGTGCTCTGGGGGCAGGGGAGAGGCCTCACTCATCTTGGAACACCAAGTCCCAGTACTGCACAACCCAATGCTAGGAAAGGATGGCCCATTCCTCAAATTCATAAACGTTCCCTTAAATTCCAGAAGGCTCCCTTAACAGAGAAAAGGCCAGCCCCGCCCTGGCTTGCATCTAGGCAGTTTGCTCCACCTCCCCGAGACTCAGTTTCCTCATCTGCATGCCAGGATCACAATGCCGGCTGCTCTCGTCCCCAGAGCTCTACTCGCTCCCTGGCCTGGCCCACTGTGGCAGGTGATACTCATGTCTATGCTGATTGGTTAACAAGTGAGCAAGTAACCCAAACAAAGCCAATCAAATTCCATGAGAGTTTTATGTAGACTTGAGGGATGAGTTGGGGGCAGTGAGGATAATGGACAGTGGAACTCTCTGGAGTTGTCATCCCAGCAGGGAGGGGGATGCTGTTCTCAGTGGGAGAGGATGAGGTCAGTGTGTAAGGAGAAGCAGGGGAGAAGGGAAAGGATGGAGAGAAGGAGATGGCCCCAAACAGTCCTTGGTGGAGCCTTGCCCAGGACTTCTCAGAACAGACTCAGGCTTGTCTGATTTCTGCAATGGAAGATGCTTGGTTGGCACAAATCCCTTCTACCCAGGCAGAACAGATCAGGGATTGCTTCATGGAGGAGGGGGCATTTGAGCTGGGTGTTGGAGGGTCAGGAGGATAACCAGGCAGGGCCAAGTTGCCGGAGCACCCACTACCAACATGGGCAGAGACCTTGCCAAGGGCTTCACATTCGTGGTCTCCTCTTCAAAACAACAAAGGTCACAGCTGATTAGAATCAGGTGAGCAGACTGAGGCCCAGAGACTTACTCCAGCACACTGTGTGAGAATAGTAGAGTGTGGACTAGGACCAGCCTGCTGTACTCGCCTTGCTGGAGTCAAGTAAAGGCTCTGGCCAGGGCTGTCAGACACCCACTGGTGTGGTGTCAGCAGCTCCCTGCAGGGCCATCTACAAACAGGAACACCGTAAGCTTCCCATCTATGTGAGGACAGCCACCTGGGAGCTGGGCGGGATTCAGAAGGTGGGCTTTGGTCTGCAGGGACTTGGGGTCCTTGCTTCTCCCCTTAGCCTCTAAGCTCCTGGAAGGAGGAACCAGAGTCTGTTTATCTCGGATCCCCGTCCATGGGGCAACCTTGCCTCAGAGGAGGGGGCAGAATGAAGTACAAGGAGGTGGCACCTTCTGGGCCTTCCAAAGATGTCAACAACTCATGACACTTATGAGGCCCCGAGTGAGGGCACCCCACTGGTGGGGGAGGCAAACAAGGACAGAGGCAAGAAGAAATCGTCACCACGAGGCTGGGAGCAGGACGGAGAGGACACACAGACTCCTTGGAGAAGGTGACAGCAGCATCGGGTGCAGGGTGCTCCAAGGCAGTGTGGTGGTGCAGGCATGAGGGAGGAGGGTGGAAGGAAGCTGGGAGGGGCACCAGGACGGTGTGGCTGGGGTGTAAAGGGCACTCCGGAAGTGGCGGGTGAGAGGTAGGACAGGGCGGCTGCAGGTCCCTGGCCACGAGCGCCCCTTGGTGGCAACATGGGGGAAAGACAGGCAGACGGTCACAAGGTGCCCCAGAAACATACACAGTAGCTGGGTTGGCATCACCTTTTTACAGCAAGTCCCTCTCTTGCAGTTCTAATGACACACACCCCCTGCCCCGAAATCCACTGTGACCCTTCACACAGATCCCCCAAATGTGTCAGGACCTGCAGCTCAGGAGTCTGTGGGGAATCCTGTCTCCTTGGGATGTTTGGGGTCAGCCAAATCTCAGGCTGGGGAGCCATCCTGGTTTTCCAAGTGTCATTCAAAGGACCCCCCCCCACACACATACTGGCTACCACCTTGGCCCATGCACGGCTCTGCTGAGAGACCCTGAGGGTCTGGGCAACTCCAGGATGTTGGCAGCTCTAGGGAATCTCTGTCCCTGGACACAATGGCTTTGAGCCACTTAGAGCCAGCCCTGCTTTCAGGATGGTTCCCTCCTGGGGCTGTCCCTCCCCTCCTCACACGCCTACTCTGATATTCCAGCATGCTGCCCAAAGTCACAGGTCACAGCACAGCTGCTCTCACATGACTGACCAGTGCTGGCCACTCTCAAAAGTTCCAGAGAGCCTGTCACATGACCATCCACGTGGTGGACACACAACCCTGGTGACATCTGGGTCAGGGCTGCTGGCTCTCACTCCACTCTCCTTACCCACCACCCTGGGCTACGCTGTGGGGAGGGAGGCAACACCACGTCGGCTCCTTTAATGAAAACGTGATGGGTGATTTTCTGATTTGGCAGCCAGTGTAGCCTGTACCCCTTCCTGTCTTGTCCCCTGGAGACCCTCTTCTGGATCCCAGAAGCGGGGTCAGGGGTGTCCTGTCCTCAAGGAGACAACAGGAGGAGCACAGACAGGCCACAGTGAGTTCCGCAGCTACAGGAGAGTTGGCTTTTCTCTTTCAGGATCTTACACCTGGTGGGACCCCAAGCAGGAAGCCAGGTGACTTGGAAGGTGGGATTTTTCCACCTCCAGGCTAGAGAGAGAATCCCTGGGCCACGAGAATAAGAGACCCAGAGGTGAGGATCCCAAGTGGCCCCTGCCACAGGCCTCCCTGTCCATGTCTGTCCGGGTTGGGTGGCATAAGAACACACATCAGATGCTGCAGGTCACATCCCAGACTGGCAGGGCTGTGAGAGCAGCTGGCCCTGTGGGTCACGGGCCAGCCGTGGAAGGGGTCCCAACCCCCAGTGGGCCTAATTGGGGTCGTCACCAGAAAGAGGTGGACACAGCAGTGATTTCAGGGAGAGGGGCAGGTGGAAACAATGTCCAAGGAGCAAGGGTATCTCAGGGCACACAGGTGGGGACAGATGGCAGTGATAAAGGGCCAAACCCTTTCCTCCCCATGGAGACTGAGGTGCTGGGGTACAGCCTCACCCCTGACAAGCTGGCTAGGGCACATCCTTGGGAACCCTGAACTGACTACATATGTTCCCACTGCCACCCACAGAACATTAGCTTTAGTTACCAGAGATGACAAAAGTTTCACTTCCTGCACCTTGAGTTAGTGCACTGACAGTTTGTACCTGCTAGGGAGAGGGTGCACCCTATTCCGATGCCTGATTCATCAAGGCCTATTACCATGTGATGCATCTGGTCCAGGTCGCCAGCTGAGGCCCCTGTGGGCAGAAGCTGTCCCCACCATGAGGTGGATGAGACACTGAGGAAGCTCTCCCCACTGCAAGGCTGCGGGCCCCGGGCCTGGGGGTTACCTGTCACTCCCGTTCCAGGCGCATTCAAACTTGTCAAAAATGCAGTCATTCTCATACAGAGAGCAGAGCTTGCTCCGAAGGTAGTCGTGGACCTGGTGAGCAGAGGGGATAGCGTGAGTGGATGGGGCACCCCAACTAACCTGGCCCCTTCCACAGGAAGTGTCTTGAAGAGCCAGCAGGGTATGGTAACTGACATGGCCCTGGTCACGGGAAGGTCTCACAACACACGGCTGACCCTGAGCTGTGCGACCAGAGAGAGGACGGCAGCAGGGAGCAGAGTTCCCTGGGACACCCACAGCACAGGGGCCAGGACCTCCTGGGGGCCACATCCTGGTTCTGCCCCTCCCCCGGCTATGTGATCTTGGAAGAATGACTTCACCTCTCTGAGCCTGTTTCCTCATCTTTACGGTGCTAACCTCATGGGCTGCCCTGGGACTAGGTGCGGGACAGGGCTGCTGTGAGTCATGCCCTGGGAGGATGATCTCCATGATGAACCATGAACCGAGGGCCACCCTCATCAAGGAAGGGGACATCCAAAAAGAGGGCCTTGAGTGGCTTCTCACGCATCTCATCTTGGCAGGTGGCACCATCTGTCCACAATGTGAGGCACCGAGGCTCAGAGGGGTTGAGGGACTGTCCCAAGGTCACACAGCTTGTCAGTCGCCGACCAGGACCCTTCCCCATCACCTGGCACCACAGAAGCAGATGGGCGTGCCCCAGGACCCCCATCCCTCTCACTGCAGCCCAATCCTACTGCCGAGAATGGGGCTGCTGCTGGGTCCATAAGCACGGGCTCTGCCCCTTGTGGGGAAAGATAACCCGTGTGGCATGAAGTCTGATCTCCACTCTGGGCTCTGAAGCCTGGGGGGAGAAAGTGAGGGGCCCTGCAATGGTTAATTGCATGTACCAACTTGGCTGTACACGTTTCTGTGTAGGTACTTTTTAGACGAGATTAACATTTAAATCTGTAGACTGAGTAAAACATGTTGCTCTCCATAATGTGAGTAGGCCTCATCCAACCAGCCTGAACAGACAAAAACTCACCTGCCTGGGGAGGAGGGGACGTGGCAGCATGTGGCCCTCCTTGACTGGAGCTGTTAACTCCTCACTGGGTTCCCCAGCCTCCCTGAAGATGTGGACCTGCCACAGCTGCACAGGCACTGGGGAGCCAGCTCCTCAGATTCTCCTCCCTCCCTTCCTCCCTCCATCTCCAGCCTGTTGCTTTTCTTTCTCTGGAGAAGCCTGGCTGGCACGGGCAGGGAGGGTTACAAAGGAAAACAGCAGGCGAGGGGAACAGAACTGGGGGAAGGGCTACTCATGGCACACAGGGAAGCTGGGCAGCTGCTTGGCTCCCCTCTGTGGGGCTCGGCCCTGCTCATCCCTCCAGCCCCAGGGTCCTTCCCATGAGCCTTGCTTACCCCGCACCCCCAACCCCACCCCTGGCTCACAGCCCAACCACGCTGATGTTCACTGGACTCTTGCCTGCCCAGGACCCTTGTGGGCGAGGCCCAGAGTTTAGCTCTGTGTATGTGTAGCAGCTCAACTCAAAGGGGACAAATGGCAACAGACAGAATTTAAAGTGCCACATCTCACTCCTGGCTGCGTTGTTGTCTGTCCACCCGCTTAGTGCAGCAGCCTTAGTGATGCTCTCACGCCTGCGCTGTTCTCTCTCCAGTGCACGGAGCATCTGCTGCCCTCTGCTGGCAGGGTGAGGAAGTGTCAGTTCCACAGACACGTGAACTCTTATCTAAGAGCTCCTTGCTAGTTCTGTCACCACAGGCCACTTAAATCAAATGGGATGGGGGAATACTGACCCCACCTCCAAGGACAGCTGGGAGGCTTAGATAAGGCAAAATAGGCCAAAGATTTAGGTCAATGTGGCTCATTCAACACCCATCCCCAACCCCTTAACCCTACCTTCCTTAACTAGTTGTAAAACTACTAATTTTCCCAGCCCCTGTGGTGCCTTCCAGGGACTCATTCTAGCCAATGAAATGTGTGGAGTCTTCTGAAAAGAATTCTGAGGAACCTTTTTAGATCATGAAACAGACCCCATGGACATGGTCTTTTGCATTTCCCCATTTCCTGCCTGGAATGTAGTCAAAGTGCCTAGAGTTGTGGCAGCTATTTTGCCACCAGAGGTACCCATGCATGACAGTGGAAAATCAGCACCCAGATGCTGGTGGACTGGACCATGGAAGGAACCACTGGGACACTAATGAGGGCATGAAGCCAGATACCCCATGCCTGGCTGCCCTACAGACTTCTCGTGTTGGGAAAAAAATAGCCCCTATTTGTACTGCAAGTCAGACAAACACAATCCAGCTAGACACAATTTCCACCAAATAATAGGACACCAAAAATGTGAGTTGTTGTGTTGCTTTCATGCAATTATTATTTTAGAATCAACAGATTGACCTGGCCAAATGCAAGTGCCTGGCTTTGGGTCTCGTCCTCCAGAGGATTCGTCCTGCTTTGCTGGGGCCTTCATAAGAATCTCCAAAGGATCTCACCTTCTCCCCACAAAATGCCCACAGGAAACGCTACACAGAGTCTCAGGGGTGCATGAGACTTCACTGACTACAGGGCTGTGACGGGCTGAGGGGCCTGAGGGAGGCAGAGTCAGGCACTTCCCTGAGTTGTCTCCTGGCCAGGGGTTGGGTGGGGTGGGGTGGCAGAACAGTTGCTCCTGGGCCTGTCCCATCTTGCTTCTCTGCCATTTCCAGAGGACAGAGGAAGGGCTGACCCTGGCCTGGAGTGTGTGTTATGAGCAGACGGCCAGGGGTAGGGGAAGAGGGGGAGACACAGGGTCTCAAGTGAACATAGGTGGCTAACAAAGGGGCTGGTGCCAGCCGACACCCTGTGGTCATGTGACTCCCGGGAGCACACTTCTGGCCCAGGTCAGACTCAGCACCCCTTCCCAGAGAGGCCTCTGCCTCCTACGACACCTCCATGCCTTGGCAGGGAGGGAGGGACGTCTGAACTCTGAATCTGTCACTGCCCAGCTGTAAGACAGCTCCCTCCTGTCCTGGCCTCTTAGTACCCTGGGCTCTATCCCCACCAAACAGGGCAGCGAGGAATAGAGGTGACAGACATTAAGTATGTGGCACCCCGTGAGCACCTACTACTTGGTGATGCTGTGAGAAATCAGGTGGGCTTTCTAGCGGGAAACACCTGCCCACTTCTGCAGACCCTGTAGATCCTTCCGTGTCCGGCATAAACACCACGTCCTCCAAGAAGCCTTCCCCATCTCTCCAGCTGGACACATAACTGAAACCAGCTTTGAAGCAGTCACACATTTCTTCCAAGTCTACCATTTATTTTAACATCATGTGAATTTCATTTTCTCCCCCCTAACATATCTGGATGAATCGTAACAGAAAAATAATAATACTCTCCAGTAAGGTTCCCCATGTGTGGCCCTGTGCGCCTGGCTCATGAGCCTGTGCTGAGGCTCTAGAAACGTCATGTGCTCCCTGGTTCCCCTCTGCACACACTGTTTAAGGATGCCCCCTGGGAAGGGCAATGCTTACTCTGTCCTCATAGCCTGAATCTCTTCTGTTTCCATGTCCCTCCCCTCCTGCAGCCGTAGGCCAGGACTGCAGGCTTAGTTCACGGGCATTCACGGTTCCCTGGATGCTGGGCTGAGCCTCAATGTCTACAGATGGACATGTGAGAGCCGGCCCTGGCTGGGAAAGCTCCGTCCATGGGGACCTCAGCCCAGGGAAGGGAACCCCAAGGGTAAGCGCTTCCTACCCAGGTGCCCACCTGGTAGGTCTCTATGGGTCTCGCCTCCATGTTCAGGTCCCAGACCTTGACCGTGAGATAGTCCCGAGTGAGCATGTACCGGCCACTGTGGCTGAACTTCACGTCTGACACGGAGGAGATGATTTCTGAGAAGAAGGAACGGTTACTGGGGTCCTCGGGCTCTTCGAAGACTGCAAAGACAGAGAAGCAACTACCATCACCAGCTGCTCCTGCCCGTGGGGCCGGAGTGACAGGCAGCGCTGCCCTGCGCCTGGGTTCACGCTGTTTTACAGACATTTCTTCCTTCATCAGAACTAGAACAAAACATTTCACAGGCAATGGGCCTAAACTGTCTCCCAAGGAGGAAAGAGCTGGCTCTTGGAAGGATTCATCTGTGGGAACAATGTTTACAGGGCACTTACTCCGAGTCGAATTTTGTGCTGAGCCTTCCCTTATATCCTCTCATCTAACCCCCAATAAAATGCCCGGAACTGAGAACCGAGCGCGGATGGCTGCACTCCATGCCCAGGGTGTCAGGGGCTGGAAGAACCCTGCTCTATATTCCGCGTGCTGCCCTCTGTGGGTGATGCTGGATGCCACACGGCAAAAGTGTCCTGACATTCCCGACTGCTAGACAGTATCCTCCACCAAGAGAAAACGCCCCCAGAGAAAGGGAAAAATTAAAAAGTACACCAAGTGAGTTGGAACAAAGGGTAAGTCAGCTAGTTTACCTGTAAACCAGCTGCTGCTAAATTTCTTATCTGAGCAAGTCTCCTGCTTTTCCTAGAACTCTGGCCTATTGGGATACACCTTACTAACAACCCTACTGGGTCCGTAAACACTCTGATGAAAATATTAGCCATAGGAGATGCTGTGGCAAGGCCTGGCAAGATACTTTAACTAGGCTGTTTCCTGCCCAGTTAACAGGCATAGCAAATGCCCATTGTGGAGATTTGTATTTGCCTGGGGCAGAGATCAAGGGAACAGCTGGAGCCCTGAAATACAGGCAGGAGGACTCATATCCCTTATCACAGAGGAAGACCCTCTGTGGTGGTGATGAGAGGACAATTCCTCTCTCCCACTGATTCATCAGAGGAGATGGACACCAGTGGTGCTTTACTTCACAGTGAACTACCGGACATTAACACCTCCCTAGGAATTTGTGTGTGTGACCTCAGATAGGAGGCTGCCCCCACACAAGGCTCGACTTGAGGGATTTCTTAAGACTGCTCAGATCTAGCTTGGTGCCTATTGCTCAGTGGTTAGGGCACCGGCCACATGCATCCAGGCTGGTGGGTTTGAACCTGACCTGAGCCTGCTAAACAACAATGACAACTACAACAATAACAACAACAAAAAAAAATAGCGTTATGGTGGGTGCCTGTAGTCCCAGCAACTTGGAAGGCTGAGGCAAGAGAATCGCTTAAGCCCAAGAGCTTGAGGTTGCTGTGAGCTGTGATACCATTGCACTCTACCCAGGGTGACATAGTGAGACCAACCCCCCCCCCAAAAAAAGACTGCTCAGATTCTTAATGACTATAGAAATAATAGGAACTGATATGCTCACTCAGAGAAACTGCTGGTGTCTTTGTTCCCTTCCTCAGTTTACAGCTCTGGGCTAATATGCAAATAGCCTTCAATAAAAGCTGAGTGGAACAGACTGGGGGGGGGGGCCACCATGGTAACGCCACAAGTGGTAGTGCTCCCCTGAGTTCCCACCTTTAAAAATTCTGTTCTGTGTGTCTTTTGTTCTTGTCATTTCTAACTTTATATTTCTTCAGTCGGTGGCCAGATCCACAGGTCTTAACAGACCCTGCCCCTGGGGCGGGACCCCGGCAGTGGGGAGAGGAGGGAAGCTGCTTACAGGGCAAGAAGAGGCTTCTGCCTGTATCTTCATCCTTTGGTGTCCCCCAAAATCAGAGCAAGAAAGAAGGAAGGGAACGCCCTCTCTGTGAGCATGTCCAAAGGGCTGGGAGATCTATAATCCCCTCTTGGGTCTCCCCATGGCCTTGAACTTGCAGCACTTGTGCCTAAGGGCAGGCTGGCCCTTCTTCCAGGCCTGGGGTGGAGCCCAGCAGAAGGTGCGAGGGAGTGCAGCTCATCTCTCCAAAAGGTCTTGTCAGATTTTGGAGTTAGAATGATCTCAGCCTGGCAGGGGTTTAATTACCAAAAGAAAAACCAACCGTAGACCCCTCCTTGTTCAAAGGAGACTCTGATCCTGCCTCGTGGGCTGGGTCTCCCGGCATCACGCTTTCCTTTTTCCACAGGGCAAGGTGAAGGTGGACCAGAAACAGGTACCACGAGAAGGGAGGGTGAGGCTGGTGGAAGAGGGGTCTGAGTCCCAGAGCCACCAGCTGTGTGGCCTCCCAAGACCTGCAGCTCCCTAATCTTGGCCTTCTCATCTCTACAAAAGGGGCCAGGGATGCTCCCCCCAGGGAGCAGGGGGAGCAGCAGAGCTAGGCACCACCCTGACTCAGGCAGAAGAGATCACATGTGGGGAAAACTTGGTGCATGGTGAATTCACAAAAAGTCTTCCCTCCCTCCTTCTCCCATTGTTCCCTATGACTTAGCCAGAGTGGAGAGGGACATAGGTCGCCATGGGCCAAGGGAAAGATGCTGCCCCATGGGCAATGGGGAGCCACAGAAGGGCTGGCAACGGGGGAGGGCAGGGCTCCATGTGAGTCTCTACAGGACTTGCCCCTGCAGTGGCAGCCAGGAGGCTCTCCTGGGGAGTCACCTTTGGCCTCCAAAACATGTGAATTCTGATTGGTCATATACACTGATGTTTCATGCCCTGATAATAATAGTTAAATTGATATTGTTGTTTCTGCAGGTATTTATATTTGTAATTTTTCTTTGTTAAGTCAAAAAAGTTCAAAGACAATTCTCTTTTCTCTCAAATGCCTGAAATTTAAAAAAAAATCAATATTTAATTTCTTCCTTAAACTAAAAACTGAGATTCTATGTTGTCTTTAAATGAACACAGGGTAGAGACCTACGGTAATATTTGGGAGGAGGCCTTGAGGGAAGAGGGACCCCAGGTGAGGGATAAAATCTCAGCAGGGACTGGGCAGCCCCCACTCATATCTGCCCCCTCCCCCTGGCCTGAGCTGGCATTTCTGTGGCTAGGGAGGAAACAGCTGTGTCATAAAATACTCCTTGGCCTTCCCATTCCATAGCTTGCTCAGGGCAGACTCCCCCTAAAACTTGGGGGCTGGCCCAAGTTCCTAGCTGTCTGTGCCTCGACGGAATGGAGGGGCTGGGGAGTGTGATGGGGACCAGGATCGCAAAAGGACATCCCACACTAGGTATCACAGAGCAGGGCGACTGGTGTTCTCCCACCAGCTTCAAGGAGAAGGAAACTGCAGAGGTCAAAGCCCAGAAGATAATCTAATCCATAGTTGAAAACAGGCCACCGGCCCCTTATAACCCAATTCTGGCTGTCTATGGGCATTTCTGGTGGTTTTTAAGGACAAAAGGACCAGAAGTACAAAAGATAAATGGGAAGAGACATTAATAAGCCTGAAAAAAATTATTCCTAAAAGTTCTCATTTTTATTTTTAAACATGTCTATGAAATTTTTGATATTAATAGATTTTTTTCAAAAGAGAGAAGAATCTAGTATTCTATTAATGCCTGTCCCCACACTGGTCACGCCACCCCCATTAACAAGTGATAGAGGCCTCCCTTCTAAATGACAAACCCTAACGACATTTTTATGGTAATTACTGCTGCCAAGAGTTTAAAGAAACATGACTCTGAGATTGGAGCCCCTGTCACTGGTGATGGGCCCAATCCCATCTCTTTCCCTCTACCCTAATTATTTAAAAGGTGGAGGCTCTGAGTCAGCAGAAATCCCGATCCAGTTTCTCTTTAATGATTTTGCATCATTAAGGCTCTCAAGGCTCAACGTGGTTCCCTGATAACCACATTCTCCTCTTACCTGGGGGTCTCCTAGTGGAGAGGCCTAAGAGCCCAACTGAAGTGTGAGGTGGCTCTGGAGAACTGTGTCATGGGAAACTGAAGGTGAAGCACAAAAGCTGGTGCCCACCTGCTTCTTAGCCTCACACAGTACTGATTGGACCCTGCTTCTGTCTAGAGCCCTCGTGGCTCCCCAGTGCCCACAGGGTCAAGCTTTAAGCTCCTACTTGGAGTTGATCAGCTCTTTCCTAAATGGGTCCCAACCAGCCTGCTGCTACAGCCTCATACACCCACATTCCCCTTGATCTCTGCAAGGGTCCCAGGCCTCCAAAATGGTGAGGCCAGCCAGGCCCCAGGGTGTAGCATTCTTTTTTTTTTTTTTTTTTCCGTAGAGACAGAGTTTCACTTTATTGCCCTCGTAAAGTGCCGTGGCATCACACAGCTCACAGCAACCTCCAACTCCTGGGCTTAGGCAATTCTCCTGCCTCAGCCTCCCGAGTAGCTGGGACTACAGGCACTTGCCACAACACCCGGCTATTTTTTTTTTGTTGCAGTTTGACGGGGGCCGGGTTTGAACCCGCCACCCTCGGCATATGGGGCCGGTGCCCTGCTCAGGCACAGTGAGTACCTCTGTGCTCAGGTACCTCTTTCACCTTCCCTACCTCTGCTTCACCACAGCAGAGCAGAGCAGAACACGCTCTGTGTGACCTCGGGAGAGCTCTGAACCTTTCTGAGCCCAAGTTCCCTCACTTGGAGAATGAAAACGATGGGACCTGAGATGGTAACACCTGCAGACACCAGCCCCCGTGGGGGTCTCAGAGTAGCCGCTTAATTAAACTGTGTAGGCCTTTCTAGTTAATTTTTTTTTAATGTCATTTTCTCTCCCTGAAGTTCCCTTTCCCATTTGTAGCCCATCTTTCCTGCTAACTCCTATATACCCCTCAGAACCCTAACTCACATACCCTGCTCTGTGCGTATTGTTCAGATGCTCTCCGAGTAAATCCAGGGCTCACCATTTGCTGTCCACAAGCCGCTGGACGCCCTCTTCTACAACACTGGCGGGAGGCGGGGCATGGTCACCTGAGGGAGCTGTGAGCTCCCTCAGACAGGCATCCTGCTGTGGTCACTGCCAGCGGGACCTTCTGGTGCCACCTGCTGTCTCTTTCTCTGTCCTTGACTGACACCCTTCTTCCCCAACCTGATGTAATTTCACTTCAGTCTCCAGGCCCAGCAGTGAAGCCTGTACTTGGCTGGAAGTGGTCCCTGAGTCCTCATGGTACTTGCTGTGTGTCCCTCTCTGCAGCCCCTGCCATGCTCTGGGCCTGCTATTGTCACCAAGTGGACCATCTTTCCTCTGGGTGCAAGTGGAGGGGGGGCAGGGGTGAAGGGAGATGAGGGTTAGATGGTAGAAAGTTCATGGGCTTAAGTCGCACATCCAGGGACGAGTGTGCTGGTCAAGGGAGATCCTGGCAGAGAAAAAGACAGTGGGAGACCCACAGGTCCCCGGGACAGAAGACACAGGAGGTGGGGGCCTACTGAGGAGTTCCTGCCTAGTTGCTCCTGGCTGCCCTGGCACTTGGTCCCTCCTCCATTCTGGCATGATACAAGGACTTCCAGGCAGATGGAATGAGCACATGAGCCCAGGAGATCCATTCTTAGAGCTGGGGGTCTGAGTAGAAGGCGATGGGGGACACAGGGTGCCCTGGACACCAGGTCCTTCATCTGCCTCAGGTGATACCACTGCTGGGGGAGGATCACACCTGAGGCTGTGCAGAGTGGGGAGAGGGCTGGGAATTCCTACAAGGCCATCAGTGGCCACAGTCGACGCTTGCTGATAGAGTTGGCAACTGTTACTCCCTGACTGTGGGATGGATCCTACTGGACAAAATAAAACCCAATCCCAGCTGTGGCCTTGAGGCCCAGCATGCACCAGCCACCTCCGTATCTTGGCACCCAAAAGCCTCCCCCACCCCCAGGCCAGCCACATGTTCCTCAAGGCATCCAGGTTCCTCTCACCCCCTGGGACATTCCCCATCCCCCCTTCCCAGGCCCTTTCTCACTCTTCAGAGATCCTTCCTGATCACCTTAAGAGCCAACGGCACTGGAGCACCTAAGCCCCTTTGCTAATGTAACAATTCCTCCCACACCTCCTCCACCATGTCCCCAGCTCTGCCTCTCTGAAGCCATCCCCAGCCTCTCGCCCACACTCTATCCAATTTGGCCAGAAGTCCAGTGGGCTCGACCTTGGAACCGACCACCTTCACCACCTTCACCTCCTACACATGCCCACCCATGGTGAGTGCTGATCCCCCAGTGAGCCCCCACATCCAAAAGGATCCTGTTAAAACATGGCCAGGCCAGTCCCTGCTCAGCGCCTCTGTGGTGCCCAGCACTTTCAAAGTAACCCAAAGCTCCTGCCATGGCCTAGAAAGCCTCTGGTGTGACCCTCCTGTAGCCATGCATGCTTCTGACCTCACCTCCCACCTCTTCCCCCACCTCTCAACCTTGGCTTCCTTCTGCCATATGGACCTGAGGGTCTAGCCACAAGGCCTTTGCACTGGCTGTTCCCACTGTTGGGGAATTTTGCCCTGGCTCTGTCCTTGGATAGCTGCAGGGTGTGGGCTGAGTCTGGTCTTTCTGTTACAGACCCGTTAACCTGGGACTCCAGCCCACTACACAGCCCCTGTGCATGAACTTGGTTCACCCACAATTCCCCTAAGTTTCAGTTCTCAAGGCTTCTGTAAAGATTGAGAAAGCACTCAGGCTGATGGTGTGGGGTTATGAAAGGCTCTGTCCTGGCTCTACCTAGCTGGGTGACCTTGAGCAAATATCTTAACCTCTCTGTGCCTCCACATGGCAGAAATAACGGGAGCCTTAGAGGGTGTTGCCTCACATGGTAAAAAGGACTTTGCAGATGACATTAAGCTAAAGCTCTTGCCACGGGAAAGTGATTACACCACCCGATGTATCATAGGATGGGTCCTTATACAAAGAAAGAAAAAGGGCAAAGGCCGAAGAGGGAGATGAGGGAAGCAGAGGCTGGAGTGGGGCACTTGGAAGGAGCCAGGCCGAGGAGTGCAGGTGCCTCTCACAGACGGAAGCCGTGAGGGAGCAGCCTCCCCAAGGAACTAGCACTGCCGAGATCCTACACCCCTGAGCTCCAGAATCACGCTGTGATTCTTTGTGTTGTTTTAAGCCGCTACACATGCGGCCGTATGTTACAGCAGCAAAAGGAAGTGGCTATAGACTTGACTCAGGAACAGCATGGCTTTGAGCTGTGAGGTCTACTCATATGCAGTATTTTTTCAATCAATGTGTTAGAAAATTTTTTGGAAATTCGCCACAATTTGATAAAACTCTCAGACTAACCACAAAGCCTAGAAACATCAAAAAATTAAGAAAAAGGTATGTTGTGAATGCACACACCATAGACGCAGACACTAGTCTGTTTCATGTGTTAATGGACTGTTTATGTTATGGGTAAGGATTCCGGTCAACAGTAGGCTATCAGTCCTTAAGTTTTGGAAGAGCCAGAGCGCCATGTGTGATTCATGCCTGTAATTACTAGTACTTTAGAAGGCTGAAGCTGCTTGGGGCCAGGAGTTCAAGACATGCCTGGGAATAGCAAGACCTCATCTCTACAAAAAAGAAAAGGAAAAGGAAAGGAAAATAAAATGAAACAAAAGAAAAGAAAAAGGTCATAAATGGATTTTCAGCAGTATTGGAGTGGGTGGGTCAAAGCCCCTGAGCCCTGCACTGATCCAGGGTCAACTGTCCCCAGTTTCCTCGTCTGCACAATGACCAACGCAGCATTTCCACTGCAGAGTGGCTCAGGGTTTAATGAGGTGAGCATTTACCATGGCTTGTGAACTCAGTGCTGGGGAGTGAGCTGTGGTTACCTGGCTCAGCACATAGTGGGGTCCCACACAGGGTCTCTGCCGTCATTAGCCCCTGCTCTAAGAAATCTCTGTGCTCTGGGTACAACCCTTCCTTTCAGCAGACTGTGCTGTCAAAAGCAGAAATAACTGTCTATTTTGAGAACTCGTGTATGGTTGTTTCCATGGTTACCCTGTCACAATGCCAAGCAGACAAAAGACCTGTATTTCCAGTATTTCCGGGAGTGGTGAGAAGCTGTGGCAGGAACAGAGTGGTCCGTGTACCTCCAGCTCTGCACCCCCTGGAGGGGTGGGGGTAGCCCAGGAAGCCACCTCACTCCAAAGACCCTCCGTTTCCTCAGCTGTCCAATGGCAGAAATGACATTCACCTGTGAGGGGGATGCTCTTCATGCAGCAAACAGAAAACCACGGTTTTATTCTGTTAGGAAAATGACGCCATGAACATTCGTCTCTTGGGTGTCACTATCAGCCATTCCCGGAGTTCTGAGCAGTAAACTGGACAAAATGATTCAAGTGGGAGGTAAAGAACTAATCCTAATCTCCAAGTCTCTTTAAAGAAATTTATTTTAAATAACAACCATGTGTGTTGGATTAAAAACAACCACTGCCACCTGCTAACTGGGGTGATTCCTCCTGAGAAGCAAGGGCAGACATGGTCCGGACGGAGCACACACACGGACGCTTCAACTACTCATTACTTACTTGTGGCAAATTAAAATGAGAAAAAACAGATGCTATAAAGGCATAGTCAAAGCCAGGTGAAAAATTCTTTTAGTGGCATTAAAGAGAAAGTTTCTATACAGTATATTGAGTTTGAGAATGAAAAAATCCTAGAAAAATTTAAAACACAAAATTAATTCCCACAGAAATCCTGTATAAACCATTACTCAAAAAAGAAATTAAACTGGTTGGTTTCTTTGGTTTTTTGTGTTTTTTTTTTTTTGAGACAGAGTCTCACTTTGTTACCCTTGGTAGAGTGCAGTGGCATCACAACTCATAGCAACCTCAAACTCTTAGGCTCAAGTGATTCTCTTGCCTGAGCCTCCCAAGTAGCTGGGACTACAGGTGCCCACAACAATGCTCAGCTATTTTTAGAGACAGGGTCTCTCTCTAGCTCAGGCTGGTCTCTAGCTTGTGAGCTCAGGCCATCTGCCTGCCTCAGCCTCCCAGCACTCCCAGAGTGCTGGAATTAAGGCATGAGCCACTGTGTCTGGCCTAAACTGTGTGTTAAAAAAGTTTTTCGCTAAATGGATTTACACGAGTTTTATAACACCTCAAGAAGCAGATATATTGTACTAACTATTCCAGAAAGAGAAAGAAATCTGCCCAGCTCATTTTAGGAGAGTTGAATAATCTTTTTTTTTTTTTTTTGAGACAGAGTGTCACTGTGTCACCTTTGGTGGAGCGCTATGGTGTCACAGCTCACAGCAACCTCCAACTCTTGGACTTAAGCAATTCTCTTGCCTCTGCCTCT
The DNA here is from genome assembly GCF_027406575.1 of Nycticebus coucang. Classification (NCBI taxonomy): domain Eukaryota; kingdom Metazoa; phylum Chordata; class Mammalia; order Primates; family Lorisidae; genus Nycticebus; species Nycticebus coucang. Next base: position 87,775,247 of record NC_069796.1, on the reverse strand, counting down.
CAAGTATCTGGGACTACAGGCACCCACCACAACACCTGGCTATTTTTTTGTTGTTGCAGTTGTTATTGTTTAGCAAGCCTGAGCCGGGTTTGAACCCACCAGCCCCAGTGCATGTGGCTGGCGCCCTAACGGCTGAGCTACGGGTGCCAAGCCAAGAGAGTTGAATAATCTTAAAATTGGGCAAAGAGAATACAGGGAAAGAAAATTGAAGGCCAGTCTCACCCATGAGCATGTGTGTAAAGAGCTTACATAAAACTTTACTGAATCACAGGCAGCCTCAGCCCTGTCTGCAGATTTGGGACTGCTGACCTGGGAAGGGGCCCAGACCACAGCAGGTGGTCAAAGCCCCCTGGTGAGTCACTAGGCAGCCAGTGAATAGGCCCTTAGGAATTTTTCAGCAAGACACCAGACCCCAATGTCACTCAGTCACCATCTAAGCCCCTGATGTCCTAAAGACCCCATATCACTTTTTCCATACCCAGGGCCTGCCAGGAGCCTTCTGGAAGCTCAATGCAATCTGGGGAGAGGTGGAGCCCACCAAGGCCCTAAAGTTGGGGGCATGGAAAGAAAATTGAGCAGAGTCATCGAAAATAACGTTTCTTACACCTGTAAGTTTGTGCGCTGATGCACTTGCGGCTCATACAGCCCCAGGAGTGTGGAATTAGCTGGCCTTGATCTGTGCCTGGACTGAGAAGATGAACAAGGCGCATAGGATGGCTCCAGTGGGTGGCGGCTCTCAACCCTGGAGAGCCGGATGATGCCCTGCAGGAGCCCGGGGGGCGCTAACTTAACCCTCAGCCCACCAGGAACACCGTTCACCATGGGGTACATGAAAGAGTTTGTCCTGGGCCAAGTCCCGGCACTCACTAAATACCACCCTTCCCGTGCACACGTGTTTTCTGACTCAATGTTTAAATCCGTTATTAAAATACAAATACACAGAAAGAACATGAAGAAAATACCCATCATTTTCTCACAGTTCACCACGCAGGGACAACATCTTGGCATGTATCTTTCCAGAGTTTTTTTTCTCTGCTTCCATATTTTGGCAGTCATTGCTTTAGATCCTTGTTTTTATTTTATTTTATTTTACTTATATTACATTATATTATACTATATTGTAAGTTCTGAGACTCTGTTGTCTAGACCAGAGTATCATGGCGTCAGCCTAGCTCACAGAACCTCAGACACCTGGGCTCAAACAATCCTCCTGCCTCAGCCTTCCAAGTAGCTGGCTCCTTGTCTGATTTTTTTTGTAGAGATGGGGGGTCTCACTATTGGCCAGGCTGGTATTGAACTCCTAGCCTCTCCTGCCTGAAGTGCTAGGATTACAGCTGTGAGCCACCCCTCCTGGCCTCCAGATGTTAATAAATTCCCTTCAAGGGCCAGCTGGATCACTTACTTGCTGGTTCATTTCCAGACGCTATTGTAGGCACTAGAGATAGACAGAAAGGGGACCCAGGCCATGTCCCTGCCCGCTGGCTGGGGGACACTTCAACCGGTCTATGCCCCGTCAGATCTTGTGCCTTCAGGGGCCTCTGGGGACCATGGTGGCAGTGTGTCACTGGCAGCCACCAACCGAGCAGCTCAGCCTTGCCACTATCCGGTTGAGGTGACTTTGGGCCAATCCCTGGAGCCGCAGTTTCCTCTTCCCTACAGCACCCCCTCAGAGCACATGTAAAGCTTAGATGAGAAAATGCAGGTAAGGCGCTTAGCTGGGGGCCGGGCTCAGCTCAAGTGCACCGTTGTGCTGGTGCTATTGTGTTAAAATGTGTCCCCGGCCCTCCCCATCCTGGGGGAGGTGACACCTAAGTATGGTGCCTCCTTACCTTCAGGGTCCCCAACCCTCATCCTAGTGGCCTGACTCTTGGAAGCTGGGTCGTTCCTGGCTATGTAGGGACTCTAGGGGTCAGCAGGTGGCAAGACCAGGCTCCCCTAACAGCCAGTGCTAAAAAAGCATGGTGACCACTGCCCCGGGCAGTCCAAGGCACACGGGCCCACACCTGCCACCTCTGCTGCTCCAGTGCAGGATGGGGCACCTCCTCACCCAGCCGCCTGTCACAGGGTCCCAGGGCAGGGTGTGGGCACTTACGCTTGGAGTGCTTGTCGCACAGGGCAGCCGCCCGCATGTCACAGAGCCGCAGGGAGCCCTTGCTGCTGCTGTAGACGAAGAGGTTGCAGTGGTGTGGGTGGAACTCCGACGCTGTGATCACCTCCGTGAGGTCTTCCATGTTGGCTGGCTTGATGTCCACGATGTCTGGAAGCGGTGCAGTCAAGGAAGGGGCAGGAAGGGCGCCCTCCGTGCTCTGCCTCCTCTGGGGCTCCCCAACACTTTTCCCAGGCAAAGCCATCTTCCCCCCCGTGTCAGAGCTGTCTCTTAGCTCCCAGGACCCCTGGACAAACACGAAAACCCAGAGAGTTTGGGCAAAGGTTTTCTGGGCCAGCCCACCTCAGCCCTGATCTGTGCTTTCCCAGGACTCGGAATGCTGGGAAGCCTGGGATGTGGCTCCCTCATCCCTGCTGGCTGGGTGGTGTAGGGAGAAGGGGCTTCTATGGCTGTGACAAGGGACACCTGGAGCCTGAGGATGGGGCAGACAGCACAGAAGACAAGAGTCGTAAGATCTGGTGATGGCTTTTGAATCTGGGATCAAGCTCAGCCTGGAGCCACTACCTTAGACGATTAAATATGGGAGCTAATAAATGTCCAGTTTTTGTTTAAAGTCAAGAATTTTACTACCCGCAAAGAAAACTTCCCTGACAGATGCACTGGATCAAGGGTAAGCAGCTTGTCCAGGGGAACCCAGGAGTGGGTGGTAAGGATGGATTCAGCTTCACAAACGGCTGGGTTCCAAAACCTGCCCCTTCCCTGCTGCCCAGCAGCAAATCAGAGCCCGTTGGTGCATGCAAGGCCTGCAGACCCTGGACTCTGTCCAGCTGTCCAGTTTCACATCCTACTTAACAGTCACCCCACCTAAAAAGCTCTCACCACAGCAGCCTTGATTTTTGGTCTCCCGTCTCCTCAGCCCTGGGTGGGGCTTTGAACGGCCTATTTTCCGACTCTTCCTGTGCATGTGAGCCCTAGACTCAGGGCCTGGGGTTTGAATCCCCAGCACTGCTACCTCCTGGCTGTGTGATTCTGAATGAGCTCCCCAGCACTCCAGGACTCAGTTTTCTCATCTGCAAAATGGATTAACAGTTCTAACTTCATAGTTACGTTGTGGAGATTAACAGAGGCAAAGCACTTCACCCATGTCCTGACTCACTGCAAAGTGTAATGAATGTTAGTTGCCACTATTACTGTTTTTTATTATCTGGAAAATACTGGCTGAAACTGTCCTCCCTCCTCCTGTAGCCATCCTGCTTCCTCTCGCCATAAGAACGCAGTGCTATCTGGCCTGTAAACACAAGAGTTTATGAAACACCAGAAAAGATGGTTGACTCTGTACAATCAGAAGGCACCAGAGGTCTCTGCACCCACACTCAAGTCTCGCTTCCTGGAAGCACATCATTGACCAGAAATGGAGAGTCACATAATACAAAGGGGGGAAATGAGCTAAATCATCCACGGCTGGTTGGTTTCTCAGGACACTATAGTTTTTTTGGTATGAAAAGAAGCAAAGATTAAATAATGAAAAATGATACTAAATATTAAGTTTTAAAAATTGGCAGACTCCTGCTAATTTCATCCACACCCACCCAGTGACCTATTCATCTCATCCTTCATGGGCTCATGTGCCACAAGATGACTTTCCATGACACTCCACCTGCTCAGAAACGGCTTTCAATTCCTGGCTGAACGTCACCAAAGTGGTATCTGGAGGGAAAGGGCAGCTGTTTATGAGATGTTGTGCACATTAGCACAGTGGCACCTGTTTCATGTTCTACACCAAAGGGTCAGGCAGACAGGGACTAAATTCTTTCTGCAGAGAGACACAAACAAAAGCCAAAAAGGCTTGGTGAAAACAGAAGTGGCTGGGGAATGCAGTCTCCTGGGAATCCTGCTTGTGTTGCTGTCAGGACCCTTATTCCTGCTGTTTCATAGGATCGTAACTCATGGGGTGGGGTGGGATGGGGGGGCAGGGCTCACACTGGACAAAAGCAGAAACCGCTGGCTCGTGGGTGGTTCTCTGAACACCGCTCCTCAGGACTCCGGGCAGCCAGAGGGCTTGTTGTTTTTGCCAGCAAATGGACAAGTGACATATATCAGCTCCAGGATGATACTTTGAGAGCGAGCACATGGCTGGCCATGATGCTTTTTCCTCTGCGGTGAGATTACACCAGTGTTTTTCAACCTTTTTTATCTCACAGCACACTTGAACCTATAGTTAAACTTGTAGCACACTTAAATTATGTTGATCAAAAAAAGTTAGAAAAACAGAATATACTTACTGTGCTCTGAACTTCTTTTTGAAAATAAATTTTTTTTGAGACAGAGTCTCACTGTACCGCCCTGGGTAGAGTGCCATGACGTCACACAGCTCACAGCAACCTCTAACTCTTGGGCTTACGTGATTCTCCTGCCTCAGCCTCTGGAGCAGCTGGGACTACAGGCACCCGCCATAACGCCCAGCTATTTTTTGGTTGCAGTTTGGCCGGGGCCGAGTTTGAACCCGCCACCCTCAGCATATGGGGCCAGTGCCCTACTGACTGAGCCACAGGCGCAGCCATGAAAATAATTTAATCAATAATTTTTAAAAATTTTTGTGGCACACCTAAGGTTCTCACTTGAAAATCACTGGACTACACCACTGGACCAACCTGTGGTGGATACCGGTGTGCAGACTGCCCGCTGGGCCCTACGCAGTGGGGACACTGAGGAGTTGGCCACGACCCTATCTTCTGCTACCTGGGTATTGTAGGTACAAAGCCTCTGTGTTTGACGTTATTGTTTTCACATCAGCAAATGTATCCAGAATCCTTTGTTTGAAACAGCAAGAGAAGGCTGTCGCAGTGGCTCACACCTGTCACCCCAGCACTCTGGGAGGCTGAGGGGGTGGATTACCTGAGCTCACAAGTTGAGACCAACCTGAACCAGAGCAAGACTCCCTCTCTAAAAAATAGCTGGGCATTGTGGCAGGTGCCTATAGTCCAGGATACTTGGGAGGCTGAAGCAAGAGGACCTCTTGAGCCCAAGAGTTTGGGGTGAGCTATGTAGGCAGGGCACTCTACTGAGGGTGACAAAATGAGACTTTGTCTCAAAAAAAAAGAAACAAAGAAACAAACAGTAAAAGGGATTCCCTGAGGGTCCCTGAGGCTGTAAGAACTATGGTCTTGGGCTGCAGGTGGGACCCCAAGACATGACAGGCACTTCTGGGCAGCACCATGTACCTCAGGGTGTGGGAATGTGACAGGGTCTATGGTCCCTTGGTCCCTGGGATGGCCACTCCAAGATCTCTGGCTCAACTGGGCACAGGACCACCTGGGACCCCCAGCTCTTTGCTAACGCCATCGGGTGTGCTAAAGGAATTAATTAACAAGGGAGGCTGTCCCTGGGGAATTTCCCTCAATCCATAATAAAATAGGGACCTGAAGATGGATTCCTGATGAGGGAAGTAGCTGTGAAGAAACCCTCCCTAGCCTGACCATTAGGACCCAAACTCAGATCCTGCAAACTCCCTGACTCATGCCACATGGCCACACACGTGCACATTGAGACTTTGGGTCTGACAGTGACCACACACAGGGGCTTCAGCTTTGGCACCAGGGCAGAAGCTGGGGCCCTGAGCTGGGCTGGGGCATAGCTCTCAGAGTGTGCTGGGCCACATGTGACCATCGTTTCCCTTCTTTGGGCCTTGGTTTCCCCACTTGCGAAACAAGGCAATAGCCTCAAATAATCGCCACATAAATCCCTCTCGTAAAACTGCGCTTTACAAGGTTCATTCCAGGACCAGCCTCCCTTGGGAATGAGCATAATTAGACTCATTTAAGAGTCCCCTGCCCTGGCAAAGCTGGCTGAATTATTCATATTCTATTTTTCGTTCTAATTCTATTCTCAACGACTGATGGGCTTTTGTTCAACTTTCAATCGTACTTTGGCAGCTAAGAATCATTTTCCCTGCAAGAAAAGTTTGTCAGACCCAGGTAGGGCTTCTGGAGCCAGGTCAAACAAGAGGACAAGAGGGTAGATGCCAGATGCCTTCACTGAGCACAGGTTATTTTTCTCTCATGTAGGGGGTTGAATGGGACCCCGAAAGACAGGTTCGTGATATCCTCATCCCAGACAATGTGACTGATCTTGGCTGGGAAAAGAGCCTCTCCAGATCTAGTTAAGGACACCAAGATGGCCCTGAATCCAGCACCACGTGTCCTTGTAAAAGACAAAAGAGGAGCACAGACCCCAGAGGAGGCCGTGCACACAGGGGCAGAGGTCGGGGTGCTGTGGCTGTAAGTCCAGGAGCTCCTCGAGTGACCAGGACAGACGGTCCCCCCACCCCATCAGAGACAGCACGGCCCTGCTGACATTTTGATTTTGAATGTCTGCCCTCCAGAGCTATGACAGAATACATCTGTGGTGTTTGGAGCCACAGTTTGTGGTGATTTGTTACGCCCACCACAGGACACCAGTACACCTAGGTTGCTCCCGGGGAATGACAAATTGACAACAGGGACATGATGCAAGTGCCAAGATGTTTTCTATATACCCAGACCGCTCCTTTCCTTATGACAAACTGTTGTGGGAGCCCCAGGCCTGGGCACCAGGAATCAGAGAGCTTCTTGGACCTTCTCTCTAGCTCCTTCTGGACCTAAGCAGCCTGCAAGTCCTGGGCCTAATGATCCTTCTACCAGGCCAGCCTAGCCCAAGCCATCATCATCTCTGTCCCTTGGTATATCTGTGTCCAAGCTCGGCTAGAGTGAATGTCTCCATAGCTGCTGGACTTCCCACTGCCCTGTGGTGGCCTCCCCTGGCCACAGAGAAGACCAGACACTGTGTGGCATGGCCGCCCTGCCTGTCTTCCCCAGTCTCACCCCGGGCCACGTGTCTCCAGAACACCCCAAGATCACAGTCTCCACCTAAACACCAAAGTGAGCTTAACCCCTCGGCTCACCCTGGTGGACCTCACCTCCTGTGATTGCCACGCTGTGTATGCACCGACTCTCCTTGGTGGGCACCAGGCAGGGACACCAGGGAATTCGTCTCTGTGCTCCCCACACACACGGCTGATGCTTGAAGCATGTGTGCAGGGAGACTGGCGTGCCGATGAAAATCAGATGAGGCGGTGACTCCTTCTGCCCTCAGGAACAGGCCTTCCAATTCAGGAGCCCTGTTCACAGCACTTCTGCCACCCTAAGCCCCCTAACTAACTGAAGGCAGATGATGCAACTCTTAGCTTTATTTAGGTGAGGACACAGGCTCTGGGGTTCCCACAGCCAGAGAGCTCCAGCCTGACTCGATGTGCATGGCTGCAAGTCTAGCTCAGGCTCCTCCTCTCACCGTCCTGTGGCAGCTCCCCCTTCCACTGGAGGAAGCTGCAGGCGAGCGCCCTGAGGCCCTGTCCCATCAACCCAGGGGTGATGCTACTGCAGGGCTCTTGCACTTATGTCCTTCAGATCTCTGTCCAAACAGTCTTTAATAAAATAACCTTCTCCTGTAACCTCCCCCTGCCTCCCAAATAAACCTATTTCTTTTACCTTGCTTAGCAGACACAAGCACGTATTTTTGGCTTTGTACTTTTTTGAGCATTAATCACGGCTTACCACATTGCTGGCTTATCTGCTCCTGCCCACCTCCCAGGGAGGGCAGGGACCTGTCTGTTTTGATCCCTGCTGCACCTTCAGTGCCTGGCACATAGTAGGTGCTTAGTAAAGAGTTGTTGGCTGAATGAATGGATCAGCTGCGGGCCCACTGAGGGCCCCTCCATTCAGGGCCCAGGTCATGGAGTTTCCAAACCCATCTCAAGGGGTGGGAGGCCTTAGAGTGGAGAAGCAGGGTTGAGGTCAGGGCATGAAGGGGGTTCCCTTTAAGAGTGGCCTGTCACTGACAAGGGCCATTGGCAGGGGCTGTCCCCAGCAGCGTGTCATAATTATTACTGCAGCCAGACAAATGCAGATCAGTGGGAACTGGGAAGCACATGGCTCATCCAGATTCTGCCTGGTTCATCAAGAAGGACCAATTTCCGCATCCTTTTCTCTGGTTCCCCTGTGCTCTGCTCCCAAGCCTGTCAGCACCAACTTCTTAGGCTGCACGGGGTGGCTGGCTGGCTGGGTCATGCATGTGACTCCAGGCAAGGTCATGTTCCTGTTTACATCCCCAAAGCCCAGCCAAACGCCCAGTCCCACCTGCAGCTAACACACCCCGCAGGCAGGCTGCGCATGGCTGCTTCCCACCTGTGGCTTCGCCCCATGGAGCAAAGTGCTTCCTTCTGACCCCTCTGCAGATGAGGAAATAGAAGCACTTGCTCAGCCCTGAGCAGAGAAGGGGCTGGACCGGGACCGGAAGTCAGCTGGGGTCCAGAGTGCACCAGCTCGGTCCCTAGCCACTGATGACCTGGGGCCAGGCTTTGCTACTTGTTAGTTATGCGTCCTTGGGCAACTTTCTGAATGTCTCTGGGCCTTAGTTCCCCCAATTTCAGGACGGCAATTGTACTCCCCACCTCCTAGTGTTGGCGTGAGGTTTAAGGTAGTTCATGTGGCATCCTGGGAACGGGGCCTGAAATGCAGCAGGTGCTTTGGAAGTAAACTTTGTAAGCTGCCTAACACAGGCATGTGCTCACTACCTCCGCCTGTCTCCAGCCTCAAATCTGCCTTTGATCTGCTGCAGAGACTCGGGTCAGTGACTCAGCCTCTCTGAACCTAAGGCTCAGGAGCAGGAGAGGAAAGCCATGGTTGGCATGAGGGAGGAGAGCAGAGCGGTGGGCAGGAAAGGGCTTCCAGCTTGCTGGGAGCCCCGGGGGACAGCTCTGGCTCCCCCTTTTTCCTCCCAGTAGCTCACTGTGCACATTCACCAGTGCAGCCTCCTAACCAGTGGATGGCAAATGCTTCTACAGAGGGCCAGGGAGTAAATACTTCAAGCTTGGCCAGACACAAGACTCTATCATAACTACAACTACCCAGCTCTGCTTATAGCACAACACCAGCCACAGGCAATACGTAAACAGAGAACGTAGCAGTGAGCCAGGAAAACCCATAAACAGGCACTTTGCTCCACTCCCGCACTGGACTGTACCCTGATTCCCCCAAAATAAGACATCCTCCGAAAATAAGACCTACTTACAGGAAAGATAAGACATCCCCTGAAAATAAGACCTAGCGCATCTTTGGGAGCACACCTTAAAATAAGACACTGTCTTATTTTCGGGGAAACAGGGTACTTTGCAACCCAAGTCTTAGAGCAGAGACTGCAATCCTGCCTCGGTAATGGCAGCCTCCCTCCTCCACTGGGAGCAGGCACAGTGTTAGGGTCAGATGGGGCTCCCCACACCACGCCCCTGTATGAGGACCCCTTGCCCTGTCAGGTCAGGGCTGGGGTGCTGGGTGCCCCCCACTGTTCAGACCAGCACTTGGGGGAATCAAGGTTCAGAAATGAAGCCTGTCATTAAGAATGAAGCCTGTGGATCCCTCTGCTAAGGACACAGGAAACACAACCCACACGGGCCTTCTGCATAGTCATCAGGTTTGCAGAGGTTTTTATAGAAAGTCCTTCATCTCCCACTGCTAAGGGCATGATCTGGTCTCCTGAAGCTGAGCCAAGGTCATGCCAGCACCACCTGCCACTGCTGAGGGCTGGTGAAGCGTCAGGGAGGAGGTCATGCCAGGTTTTAGCAGAGACGCTGTTAGTCTGGAAGGACACAGCTGGAGAAACAGTAATAACCGCAGAGAGCTGTGGTAGCCAGGCACAGAACCGGCTGGCAGCGGGGCCATACACCCAGGGCCACGCAGGCACCATGGCAGAGTGAAGCCTGCAATCTTGGCTTTCTAACTTCCAGTGTTCATCCCACTCCTCTAGAGAAAATGTATTTCCATTACAATCTACAGCTCTTCCTGTGGGGTCAGCACCCTTAAGGCTCCAAGGCCAGGGCTGGTTGGACAGGTTTGTGTTCTTGGTAAGGCAGGTGTTGGGTGCAGACAGGGTGCCATGAAGGCGACGCCTTTAAATTTGGACCCTGTTGATTTAACCAAGCAAAGCATGGTTCATCCAGAGGTCTTGGCAGGAGCCTGCTCTCAGGATGGAGGAGGCTGTTACCATGACAACCAAGCAGCCTCGGGCGTTAGGGATGGAGGCAGCCCTGACAGTGGCCATGCCACAAAAGGCCTTGAGCGCAGGCTTACCATGGATGCTGGACATGGAGGTGCCTTGGAAGGCCTCCTGTACACAGCCAGTCCTTAAAAAACTGCTTTTCCCCCCCCACCCCGTAAAGCAGATTTTCTCCAAAAGATGCTCTGGCTGCAAACATTCAGGCCAAGGAATGTCAGATGCTACAGTGGGGCTCCTAGCTGCCACAGCAACATGCTAAAGGCTGAATGGACTTGAACGATGTTTATGCCTCACTGTTTTGAAGACCAGAAGTCTAAGGTCAAGGGGTTGGCAGGGCTGCTGCTGTCTAGGGCCGGTCTCCGTACTTTGAAGTGGCTGATCCCTCATCATGCCCTCACATGGTCTTTCCTCTGTACACACATCCTCGGTGTCTCTCTGTGTCCTTATAAAAACACCACTCAGATGGGGTAGGGCCTCTGACAGGCTGTAGTTTAATCATCTCTTTCAAAGCCCCTGTCTCCAAATACAGTCACATTCTGAGGTGCTGGGGTTCAGAGCTTCAGTATATAAATGTAGGGGGGACATAGTTTAGCCTATACGCAGCTTCCTTCCCTTCTCTGCTCAGAGCATCTTACTGATGATGGTACGATCCTTCTTGGGGAACGGAACCCAGATTGCTGGGGCCACAGGAGAGGCAGTTATGAAGCCCTGCTGTCTGTGAGACAAGTAGTCTACACAGCTCTACCACAGTCAGCTCATGTGCTTAGAAGGAATTGGCCAAGCTACACAATGGCAAGAAAACACTGGCTTCTGAGTTCCACAGACCAGGGCATGAAAATCCAACTCCGCCACCTACCATCTGCAAGACCTCTCAGACTCAGCCCTCCTGAGCAGCTTTTCTCCTCTGTAGAATGGGTTGATAACTTCTGCTTTGCAGGGCTCTAACGAGGATTTAAAGAGATGACATATGTCCAAAGACCTACCACATGGTTAAGGTAAAGGTAATTAAATTAGAATCAAGAATCAAAGTCTTCCTCTCCCTCCCTCTGGAAAAAACATTAAAACTAAGCAGGTTGTAAAAGGTGCTCTGCTTTTTAGCCCCTGGATGGACAAGGAAGGTCTGTGCTGAGTTGTAGGCCTTGGTTTCCAAGACCTGGGATGGGAACCCAAGGTGGGACAGAGCTGGGACTCATACCAGGTGGCTTTATACCCACGGCAAGGGGCAAGCCAGGCCTGTCCTGACCTCCGGGGCTCCCAGCCCAGAAGGGGAGCCTGATTTAGCTCCATGATCCATGTGCCAGAAGAGACGCACAGGTGCATGTGATGAAGCTTTCTAACGAGCCGCCTGGGAGTCAGGTGAGGGTCCCCTGAGGCCTGAGGCAAGTGGAGCCACCCAGGCAGAGTCAGCGTGGGGAGGTGTGTGCTGTGGGTGCTGGGGAGGACGTATCTGTGGGGAAAGACTCTGAGGAGATGGAAGAGGGGGGGCTGGAGAGGATGTGGGGCCAGCGGGCCCCTGAAGGCACTGGACTCTGTCCAAGAGAGATGAGGACAGAAGGGGAGGGAAGGGCTTGTGTGAGCCATGAGGGTGGCGCTTTGTGAAGAGAGGCTGTGGGTGGCAGGACCCATCAGGAAAAGAGAAGCAGGCCAAGGGTTTGGGGCTCCAGCCTGGGGCTGAGAGGGTTAAACTGGGAGTGAGTTCTAGAAATTCTTCAGAGGCCTGTGGAGGAGGAGCAGGAAGCAAGTGAGGGCTGTGTGAGCCCCACTGTAGTACCTGCTAGGGCCAGTGTCGGGAATGGAACATCATGTGGCTGCTGATGTGCCTTCGGCCACACATGTCTCAAAGCAACCTCTGCTCTTGTCCTGCAATAGAAGACACCTCCTTTCTTTAGGATCTAAAACAAGACTAAAGAAACGTGACGGGTTTCTGGAGCTGGATGGACCTCAGAGGGACCCAGGGCTGGGAGGGGCCTTGGACGAGAGAACCCACCTCTCAGGGCCCATCTCTGTGTTGTCAAAGGGGCGTGACAGTTCCACCTGGGCGAGTCACCTGGGAGTGGAACGTTACTGGCTGCTCTGTGCACTCATAATGTGCAGACCATAATGTGCACTAAAGAGTGCTGTCCCGGGGGCTGCTAGTGTGACCCAGGGGCAGGTCAGGGAGACAGGCAAGTGTGCAGGTTCTGTGCCCAGATGGTCCAAGTGTGAGTCTCAGCCCTGCCACCCGTCAGCTGTGTGATGTTGGGTAGATCACCTGGCCTTTTCGTGGCTCAGTTGCTCATCTGTCCAAGGGCGGTGTTAACAATGCCTACTGCAAGGTCTTCTCCTTCCTGGCACCCTGTCTGCATCCGGCACAGCAGGAGGGTGCAGTAAGTGTGTGTGTGCCCCCGGCACGGACCCAGTGCTCCACAAGTGGTGACAATGGCAGCACAGGCAGGCAAAAGGCAGTGCCGACAGGAAGCCTCCAGCCACAGCGGACGCTGACCTACCGTCCACCTGGCCTAGTAAAGGCCCCAGTGCAGGCCTGTGCTGGTAACTCAAACTACCACCTCTCTAGAGGAAGAAGGAGAAACCGATCTTGAAGCGCTTACAGAAAGCTGTGGAAATGCCACCACCATGACCAAACTCAGGCTACCACAGCAATGTCCATCAACGTGGGTGTGGGAAGAGGCAAGCACAGTCAGCTCTGGTGCAGCCAGCTGTAGCAGGCTGCTGGCATGACATGAGGTCACCTGTGGCCAGACCAAGAGAGACTTGGTGACGACAGCTCCAGTCCGAGATGAAAGAGAGCCTCCAGGCGCCAGTCTCACCACTCCCCATCCAGGAGGAGAAACTGGGGGGCAGGAAAGTGAAGCAGCCAACCAGGGGACCAAGTAGCAGATCCAGGACAGACATCTCAGCACCAAGGCCTTTATGTCAAGGACCTTCTGACAGTCTTGTGCTGAGTGCTGGGAAGGCTGAGCCCGGGAAGCAAGCGGAGGAAGGAGAAGTGAGCCAGTGAGCAGAAGTGAGTGGTTCTAGCAGGGCCTCAAAGGCCAAGGAAAGGGGCAGGGGTTTACTCCAAGTCAGCAAAAGTTGGTGTGGAGTTTTGAACAGACAGTGATATAATCTGGTTCACAGTTTTAAAAAACTTGCCATTGTTACTGGAAAACAGACTGTAAGGAGACATGGGGGGAGGGAGACATGGCTGATGACACCAGTAAGAATGGGGGTGGATTAAACGCCAGGCTGGGTCTAAAGGCCTGACAGGTGTTCTCGCACCCAGTCCTCCAGCATCCTGGGGTGTGCACAGGGCTCCTCCTTTAGAGGTGAGGAACTGAGGCACAGAGAGCCCAAGTAAGCTGACCAAGGCACAGCCTTACCACGTCATGGGCCTAAGGCTTAACCACTGGCAGTCTAAGTTCCTAGACTTAAGAAGGGAGGCCAGTTAGGTCACTGCCATCATCAGGGTGAGAATGATGGTGGCCTGGACACATGCCAGTGCAGAGAGGCCACTGGGCTCTGGACACATTTGGAAGGTGGGACTGCAGGGCCCACCAAGGCTTGCTTTGTTTGGCACCTATCTTCTGGCTCCATTAGAAACCCCACAAGGGAAGTACTGGGACACCCCCCCCCAAGATGTCTGGCTTGGATCTCTGCCCCACCCCCTTGCCATCTCTTTCATGCAGCAGATGACCTATACATCCTTGCTTACAGGCCTGGCAGAGACCTGTACTCCCAGCACCTGGTCAAATGCTCAAAAGAAGGGAGACTCAGTCAGTGCTGCTGAATGGGCACAGGGACACACAGAGCCACGGGCTGGTGGCAGCAGGGCTGGAACCAGAACCCAGGAGTCCAGACTCAGCCGCTACTTCTCACCACCATTCTTCTTACCCAGTAAGCTACAGACGGAGCATTTCTGAGCAGGTGCAACCCTTCTCCACGGACTGGTGCTGTAGATGGGACAAGGAAGCTGCCGGTCACATGTCAACACTATATCAGGGCCCTTGATGCCGTTCAGCCCTCACAACTCCCACTGCAAGATGTACTATCCCATTGTGTGGATGAGAAAAGTGAGGCTCAAGATGCCTGAGTGCCTGGCCAGGACCAGTGGCAGAGGCAGGGGTTGCTTCTGGGCTCTGGGCTCTTTGGTCCACCACAAGCCTAGCAGGTGGAGGGGCCCTGCTGGATTCCTCCTTTGTTCCCAGCACAGAGATCAAGAAAGACCCTCAGGCAGGCATGTGCTGACCCAGGTTCTGAGCCTCCTGCAGCCAATCCCCGCATCCCCTCCAGCCCACCTGGCGGTGGGCCCTGCCCCAAAGATAGGAATTAGAAATTTGCTCTAGACTGAAGCTTGGTGTAATGCCAGCTTCCACCATGAGAAATAACTCAAGGGTGAGAAAAATCAATTGAACCATCTCTAAAATTCTCCGGTGCTAAAAATAAAGCACAAGTCCATCAGCTAAGGCCTCCTGTGCAATTTGTTACCTTTAAGACACATCAAACTCAAGAAAAATCACTCAGCACTGTGTAACCATCTCCAAATATTGGTAGTAGTTGTTTAGACAGATGTTGAAACAGCACTGGGGAAGAAAGAGCTCTGGCCATCAGACCAGAGATGCAAGGATTTTATGAGAAACGACCTCAAGTATCCGATGGGCCGGCTATTTAAGAGAAAATAACACCATCCTTTTGCTGGGCCCTGATCAGCACCAGGCCCTTCACCTGAGAGACTTCTAAATCCTTAAAAACATCCTACGATGAGGAATTCTGCCCAGTTCATACTCACAGAAGCTGACGGCCCGGGAGCTTGAGTAGCGGTGCTGGGCTCGGCCCACCTTGCTTACTAGTGTCTGGGGTCTCTGGGTCTCTTAGCCACCTGAGGCCAGAATGCCAAGGGGAGGTCTGGATCCTAAGACCTG
Source organism: Nycticebus coucang (assembly GCF_027406575.1). Classification (NCBI taxonomy): domain Eukaryota; kingdom Metazoa; phylum Chordata; class Mammalia; order Primates; family Lorisidae; genus Nycticebus; species Nycticebus coucang. Next base: position 87,760,157 of record NC_069796.1, on the reverse strand, counting down.
CTCCCGGGACAACCATTCACAAGCTTCCACCAAGCATCAGGTCCAGTAGGAAGGGCAGGGGACACCGAGAGGCCTTTTCCATGTCCCTAATCCCAGAAAACGGAGGAGGGCTTTCTAGTAACAAAAACTCGTGTGACCAGAAGGAGGCCAAGGAGCCACTGGGCCAGAGAGGCTCTGACCAGCCTGGGAGGGCCGTGGAGAGGATAAGTCAGCAATGGGCTGGGAGATGCTACAGGTGAGAAAAGGGTTGAGGTGGGGGGGAGCCGGGCCCCCACCCACACCATGACGGGAACCCAGCAGCTGACAGAGTGAGCAAGTATGACACTTAGGACCTAAGATGTGGGCAGGGGCCTGTCACCAAGGGGCAGAGGGAGCCTCTGAGAGCTTCAGCAGGGGCTGACATGCTTAGGCCTGAGGTCTGGCAGCTCTGCAGAGGCCTGGTTGGCCAGACAAGATAGGCTGGGGGGCCGTAGAGGAGCTTGGTGCCTCTTTCCATCGTGGGGATGAGGTTGAGGAAGGAGGCGGGGAGGGCTTGGGATGTTTGCGCCTTGGTGACCAGAGCAAGATACTGCACCATGAATGTGCAGACCGGCCACAGAAGAGAGCTAACAAATACCAGGTGCCCCTCAGTTGATTCAAAATAGCCAGTTACAGAATTACAGCAGGGACGTATGGTGGGTCATCTTTCTTATGGCCAAATAGTCAGAGAAGGCCCTCTTTTCCCCTTTACTAAAAGTTTTCCTTTCTCTTGATGCAGTTACTAAAAATCAATTCTGCTGAGATGAGAAGGGTTACTGATTGGAACGAGGAGTTAGTTATACAGCAAGAAACTGCCCGTGGACTCTGAGGCTGGAGCCGCTTCAGAGCAAGGCAGGACACAGCGGAACAAAAGCTAAAGGGACGCGGAGCTCCAAGTCCAGACCAGCAGGCCTTCCAACTCGGGGTTCCCTAACAGGTCCAACCAGAACTGTCACCATCTGACAGCCAGAATCCTCCAGTGGTATTTACTCAAAAGGTGGCTAAAACATTCAGCCAGAGCCATTCCCCAGCTCCGCGTGAAGCACAGCTCCCTGCTCGCCTCCGCCCACGTCACAATGAAACGCCTTTTCTAATTACTCAGCTGCTGTCAGCCCCGCCCTGGCACCTGCAACCTGCAGTCCTGACACCTTCCCTGACGAAGGGGCCTGCAGCCACCATGGCGTGTGCTGAGTGTCTCTGCTCCAGGCCTGTGTCTCATCCCCCTGTGGCCATGCAGCAGCCGGCCCTGGGCAGAGCCAGGTGCAGTGTGGCTCCTGAAGGATTATTCTAATCGGGAGATGTTTCCACAGCCACAGACCCCTGGAGGCTCCACTCAGCTTCTTCCCAAAACCTGAGTTTTGCTGCCTGGGGCTGTCTGGAGCCCAGCTCTGAACCCTTAGCTTTGTACATGCATTTTGGTCAACTAACAATTCATTTTCAGGAAATTAGAAGTTCACAAGGAGATCTGACACAAAGTTACACAGCAGGATCTGTAGCTGGGGAAGTCCCCTGGGCCCTCCAGTGACCCCCAATCCATGGACAGTTCCCTTGTCACTATCTCTCACCTGGCTCAGAGTCTTTGGTCAATAATCACCATTTTTATTCCTTCCTTTGCATAAACCATGAGCTCCACATTTACATGCTCCCTGGGCAACACCAACACCCCAGCTCACTCTCTACCTACCTGGTGTCTCCAGCCTGCAGCAGACGTGGCTGCAGAGAAACGCATTTGGCCACACCAGCTAGGTCCACTGATCCCCACAGCCCCTGCCCCAGTACATAGTTTATTGTCTGTCCATCCCCAGAGGGCAGGATCCAGATCTATCTAGTTCCAGCACCAAACACAAGGCCTGGCACATGGCAGGCGCTCAGTTAAGTGTTGCAGGTGAATGGCACGCTCCCGACTCACTGACAGGTTGACAATGTTAATCTAACCACAGTTCAGGCACTCAGCAGTACATGTGGACATAGTTACCATCTGTGTGCTCAGAGTGGGATGAGAAGCCAGGCTGACAGTACCGACTAGGAAGGATTGTAATACTAGGATGGATTAGCCCCTTTTCTTGTCCACAATTAACCTGTTCAAATGTCCAAAGATAGTTTATGGTATAGCCCAAATCTACGAAGTTGCTGTCCTCACAACTTCACTCCTCTAGTGCCTCCTGAGCACGGCCACCCTCCCCTCCAGCCTAGCCCCTAATTCTCTTTCCCTGAACCTCCTTGTTGGTCCCTGGCTACAAACTTGTCTGCTGGAATCCAGCCCCCCAGAGCTGGCTGGTGATGCCCCCCTGTTTGCAATGTGCTGATGGCTTCCTGTTCCAAGGAAGCAGTTAGGCGGCAGCTAGGCACAGCCTTCAGTAGCAAACCCCAGACACACACACCAAGAAAGGAGTCAACCCTTTTGGTGAAGGAGGGAGCAAGTCACGGTTCTGTGCTCTCCCCCTCACAGTCCAACAGGTGTTTGCTCCACCTCTGCAGAAAGCACCTGACCCAGATCTAGCAGGCAACACGCCAAGTCTGAACTGTCCAGGTCTGCAGCCACTAGCCCCACGTGGCTATTTAATTAACGTCTAGTCTGGATTGGTTAAAACTAAATTAGATTAACAATGTTAATCTAGCCATACTTTAGGCACTCAGCAGGCACCTATGGCTGCAGTTACCACTTTGTGCGGTGGAAAGAGGACGGTCCTACGGGACAGGGCTGAGGATGGATCTTATTACCATTGATTAGACTCCCTCCTATTTATGGTAGGTGACAGGTTTGACTTTAGCTTATAGTACTGAAATTAAACTCCCTCTCCAAAAACAGTTATTTAGTCAAAAATAAAGAATTTAATTTAAAGAAAATGAATAAAAACTAGAAAAAATAGGAAAAGTAAGTTAAAGAACACATGCCATGCAGAAGCAGTGACAGCTGTGAGGAATCGTGGGAATGACGGGAGCCCAGGAGAGTCCACCAGGCACACCACTGGCCAGGTGGCCTCATCCTCCTGCCCATCCACGATCTTGGGCAGCCTCCTCAAGCCCACAGAGGTTCCTACCCCCATCTCGTTCTCTCTCCTCCTCTGAAGCCCACAGCAGCTTGTAGGGATCTCTGATTACATCCCTTAGCAGCCCACATCAGGCTGTGTTCCCAGTGGCCCATGAGACCCTCTAGGGAAAGACTGACTTTCTTTCATTCATCCCCACGGGGCCTGGGGCAAGAGAGGTGCCAAGGAATTAATGAAGGATGCACCCTCCCTTATAAATTTCTAGGGCTCTACAGTTCTAAAGGGTCTCAGAATCCCTGGTATCGTCACAGCAGTGCAGAGAGAGAAATGGGGTGGGTATGAGGAAGTCAAGTCTCCAGGAGGGTGGTTGCCACTGTCCCAGTGTTCAGTGGGCAGCACTGGGCAGGGCAAAAGCACTGGACCAGGGCAAGGAAGCCTGAGCACAGGTCCCACCTCTATCCCAACAGCTGGAAACTTTGGGCCAGCCTCCTGCTCTCCTGAGCCTCCATTTATCCATCTGTAAAATGGGCTATAACACTATCCGATTTGTAGACTACAGAATACTGTCCGGGAAGCCCTGTGAGGCCCACGCTCTCCCCCATGTGTAGACCTGGAGCTCCTGCCTTTTATTCTGTTGGGAAACCAGTCAACAGCCTCAGGTTTAGTAGTGGGTGTCTGTTTGCACAGCCCATCATACCAGCCCCCAACACCCTCCCTCACACACAGACCCCATGCTGGGGGCAGAACTACCCCCTCTGTGCCAGAGAGGAGCCCCTGAGTCCAGCCTGGCCACTCAGAGTACTCCATCTCCCTCCACCAAACACACATACATAGAGGACGCCTAAGGCCCAATCAGAGCCAATGGGTGCCATCTAGGGTCTTGGTAGGACACCAGAGAGACCTGGCCTCTTTTCTCCTGGACTTTATTCTGAGACCAGGCCCAAGCTGCTGGTGGCCACTGACCACCACATGAAGCCTGTGTCTGCAGCCAGAGCAAAGACCAGAAGCAAACAGCGGAGAGAGCTGTCTGCCCCTGGATCCACCTGTGCCTGAAGCTCTCTGACATGCCGAGTCAGTGCTCGGAGCACTGAGAACACGTGAGCTCACGGGACTGCCCATCTGAATGGAGGGTCAGCTCACTGACAGTGCACACTATAGCACCATGGGGATGCTAAAAAGACCAAGGCTTGGTGAAGGGAGAAAACTCACCCAAGGTCACAGAAGGTGGCAGTGGTCACACAGAGACTTCCTGACTCTGAAGCCCATACATCTGCCCCCAGGTCCTCTGGCTAGGCTCAGGGAACACTGGATGCTTTGCTCCGAGCCTTTCTCAGCTCCCTTCCCCCTGGTTCCCGAGGGTCTCCCTGGCCATTCTCAGCCCCCCCAAGCCATATGTTACCCTCTTTTCCTCCTTCCCACATTGTTTCCTTCTGCTCCCTCACTCCCTCAACAAGTCCTGGCTTCTGCTGGGAGGGCACAGCCTGAACCAGTGACACACTGCAGTCGCAGACACTGGCATCTGCTGTCAGGAGCTGCTGGTGGCAACGGCTGAGTCAGGGTCCCCAGGGCTGCCGGCACTGGAGCTCAGCTGAGTTCACAAAGGCTCCCACCCCTCATCACACACCAGAGGCACCTTTCACAAAGAGCAGCTGATGCAGAGGGTAGAAGTAGTGACCCCGGGGCAGAAGGCCTGGGTTTGCGCGCCAACTCGACACCTGCTGGCTGTGAGCTTTGAGCGGGTCCCCTTGGGCACTTAGTTTCCTCATCTATACAGGGAGATCATGACAGTGCCTGCTTCATAAGATGCTGTGAAGAGGAAATGAATTAAAATTAACGCATGTTGATATAAGGCACAGAATCGGCACACCGAGCCATGCTGTGTACTATTATTATTGTTCTGCAGAATGGTGACATCTTAACAACTTGCCTGCCTATCCACAGCAACCCCTAGTGGGCTGAGCCTCACACATCCCCAGGCCACCACTAGTGTATCACCAGTTCTTTCCTTACTGCTCGGGGGGGCCTGCTTAGTGCTATTGCCCCTGCCCTGTCTTGACACAGAGCCAATTAGAGCCAATGGGTGCCATCTAGGGTCTCCCAACAGGAGGCCCTGATCCAGCTGGGCTCCTGACACCCTGCTGTCACCCTAAGCCCCAGGCAGGACCCCAGTGCTGTTCACCAACACTGATGCAGCCTGGATTGGGCCCCAAAGAGCCTTCAGCTGACCATCTAGTGTGGGCCAGCAATTCCACCTCCAGGGCGGTTGAACCCTGGACTCTCCATCTCCTTCCTAGTCTCTGGTGGGGCCCCAGTATGACAGGGATCCAGGCTACTCTGGACCAAATGCAGGACTCAGCCACCCAGATTTTAAAGTTTTCAGAAATAGATGCAATGTATGATTCCATATCTGGACCTCTTTAGCTCACTTAAGAAGCTAAACAGAACAGAAGTCCCCAAACCAGCCCCCTTACAACAAAACCAGCCCGCCCACCCAGGGCCTACAAGCCCTGCCCCCATGGGAGACGGCAGTGGGGGCTGCAGGACAGGATACTGAAGCTCCTGTCGGTGATGGCCAGGTGCCACAGGTTGATGCGCAGGTCGTCTGCGGACATGTAGGTCTCACAGTCGCTGTTGACAGAGATGGAGTTGATGTGGTAGGTGTGGCCGTTGGCAAAGATTCTCCGAGGGCTCACCTCCACCATCAGGTCCATGGGCTTCAACACAGGCACCTGAAGAGGAGGAGGGCCATCAGAGGAGAGGCCATGTGGGGACGGCTGGGGCCAGGCATCAGCATCTAAACTGGAGGTGGAACACTGGAGTGGGCATCCATCCTGACTGCATGGCCTGAAATAGGTGGTGGCAGCTGGCAGTCATCCACTGACCACTCGGCCCTTCAGGAAGGCTGCCGACGTCCCCCAAACCTTATGCTTCCCTTCCATTGTATAGTGCTGCCACTGGGAAGTGGCTATCCAGATGACAACCACATTTCCCAGCTGCCATTGCACCTGGGTGTGGCCATGTACCTAGTTATGACCAATAGGATGTGAGGAAAGAATGGGCAGGTAAGTAGTGAGTGTGCCTTCTCCTAGAAAGTGAAGACCCAAGCCTCAGGGATGGAGGCACAGGGATGTGGATGGAAGGCACCTGCAAGAGAACCATGGGCAATCTGAAGCACCCACAATGGGCTTGTCCACAGTGATAAAAACATCCCTGTGTTCAGCCCTGGAAGCAGGGGTTTTTTGTTACAGCTGCTGAGTTGGCCTGACTCATAAAAAATCATTTCAAAGGGTTGGTGACAGGGTCCCTGTGATGGCGTCAGACATTGGGCCTTTCTTCCTCCCATGCCCTCTGCGTGGAACACTCAACCTCTTTCACTCATATTGAACTCTGATTCCTCCTTCAAGATCCAAAGGCAACAGCAGGGGTGTCTTGTGCTCTGCTCACCCCAGCACGTTGCACTGTCCCTACTGGGTTCTCATCACACACTGCAGTGTGCCTCGGGCCCCATTCACTGCAGTGATGTGAGGTCTTTAGAGGCGCAGAGACAGCCAGACAGACACAGCCTCCGAACTCTCCTAGGGCCTGGCTTGGGTGCTGGAGAAATGGAGACTGGCTCTGCCATCCCCTCATCACCGAAGACAAGACTGGATGCCACAGGGAACCAGACTCCAGTGTGGAATCTCAGAGTTAGGAAGTGACAGAGCCAAGGCTGCGGCCAGGTATGACCCCTCCTGAGGGGGTTGTGGTAGGAAGCGGTGGGCTCTTGCCAGCTGTCACCATCACTGGGGCGTCACCTCTCTGGGCCTCAGTTTCCTCTTCTGTAAAAGGGGGTAACAGTGGTGCCTGTTCAGGGGCTTCCCGAGGATTCCATGAGTTGATGCAGCGCAAGGGCTTAGAATACGGCTGGGCACTGTGATGTCTCAGCCGTGCGAGGGGCCTCCTCCACCTCCTGATACGGTGGCTAGGGGTGGTCAGGCCTCTGACACCTGGGGTGTCTGCAGACGTCTGAGAGTGAGCCCCAGGCAGAGGTGCTACAAAGGCAACAGGATCAGTGCCCGAGAGAGGCAGCAAGGGCAGCAGTGCGGTGGAGGTGGAGGTTGTTCTGGGGATGGGCTCTATAGACCTTCATCAGTTAAGTGCAGGGTGGAGGAACAGGGCCACAGTCACCGCATGGGATCAGGAGAATCCAGCCGCACTAGGCGAGGGCAAGCTGTGGCAAACTGCTTGGACTCAAGGACAAAGAAACTAGGTGCACGAATATGCCAGATAGATTTCAGGTAGCCATAGTCGTGTGAAGACAAAATAGATGAGAGGCCTAGGTTCAGGCAGCACGCTGGTGCCAGGCCAGAGGGGCACCCAGGAGGAGACGTGAGAAGGGGCCTGAAATGGGCTTTGTGGTGGGACTCGGGTGATGTGGGACCTCTCCTGACACCAACCCAAGCTCAGGCTGGGCCAGCCCTCTGGACCCCCACTGCCCTGTCACAGTCCTGGGCTGTCATTTGCTCCTGTTTCTCCACTGGGCTGGGGACCAGTCCGGGCATGATGCGTCTTCTCTGGTCTCTCTCTCTCTCTCTGGTTCTTGGCCCAGGGCCAGCTCATAGAGGCCCTTCAATGAATGAGTGAATGGGCAAGTGAATGAATGTGCTGAGTCCCTGAACTCACAGGGGACAGCCGAGATGGCAGGTGGCAGCTTCCGGACCAGTAAGCACTGAGCTCCTTTGCTGCAGGTACAGCTCTGAAGCCCACATGAGATTCGCTCATGCATGAGGGCATCAGTGTGCGTGTGTATGTGAGTATACATGAGTGCATGCATGTGTGTGTCAGTGTACATGAGGGCATGCATGTGTATGAGTATATATGAGTGCATGCATGTGAATATACATGAGTGCATGCATGTGTGTGTCAGTGTACATGAGGGCATGCATGTGTATGAGTATATATGAGTGCATGCATGTGAGTATACATGAGTGCATGCATGTGTGTGTCAGTGTACATGAGGGCATGCATGTGTATGAGTATATATGAGTGCATGCATGTGAGTATACATGAGTGCATGCATGTGTGTGCATGAGTGTACATGAGTGCATGCATGTGTGTGTCAGTGTACATGAGGGCATGCATGTGTATGAGTATATATGAGTGCATGCATGTGAGTGTGTGTACATGAGTGCGTGCATGTGTGAGTGTACATGAGTATATGTGTGTGTGAGTGTATATTAGTGCATGGATGTGTGAATGTACATGAGTATATGCATGTGTGTGAGTGTACATGAGTGCGTGTGTGCATGAGTGTACATGAGTGAATGCATGTGTGTGAGTGTACATGAGTGAATGCATGTATGTGTACATGAGTACATGCATGTGTGAGTGTACATGTGTATGTGTGTGCGTGAGCGTACATGAGTCCATGCATGTGTGTGTGTGTACATGAGTACATGCATGTGTGAGTGTACATGAGTGCATGTGTGTACATGAGTGCATGCATGTGGGTGTATGAGTACATGCATGTGTGTGAGTGTACATGAGTGCATGTGTGTGTGCGTACATGAGTTAATACGTATGTGTGTGTGTGAGTGTACATGAGTACATGCATGTGGGTGTGGGTGTACGAGTACATGCATGTGTGTGAGTGTACATGAGTGCATGCGTGTGGGTGTACGAGTACATGCATGTGTGTGAGTGTACATAAGTGCATGCATGTGTGCGTACATGAGTTAACACGTATGTATGTGCATGAGTGCATGCATGTGTCTGCGTGAATGTACATGAGTGTATGCATGTATGTGAGTGTACGAGTGCATGCATGTGTGTGCATGAGTGTACATGGGTGCATGCCTGTGAGTGAGCATACATGAGTGAATGCGTGTGTGTGTGAGGGTACATGAGTGCATGCATGTGTGCACAGCACCTGTGTGTGGGCCTGCTGGCTCTGGTTCTTGCCTTGCTGTCTCTGTGTGCTTCTAGGCTGTAGGCCCGGGAGTTGGAGGGGTCCTCCCTATGCACGTTGCGGTACCTGCCCTTCCTTCAGAGAGCAGCCACTGCTCCCCTGGGGATCCCTGGACTCTCCAGAGACAGAGGGGCCCAGCTGCCCTGGAGGGGCTCAGAATGTCACTGACAAAGTCTTGACATCTCAGCCTATCCCTTCTCTCTTTCCAGCAACACTAGTTTCTCCCAGAAGCCTTGGGACAGTTCACCAGTGTTGCAGCCACTTACCGTCATCCCCCAAACTAGATTTCAAAGACATTTAAAAAAAAAAGAGTGAAAAGAACTCTGCCCTAAAGGTTTGGTGGTTTCAGAATTAAACAGGCACTGCCTCCCCGTTCCAGAAGACACCGTCTTAAGTTAGGGAAAGGGCAGGAAGACAGATACATAAACCCTGAGGACAGAACAGTGTTGTACACAAAAGGCCAGAGTGGACTGGGCAAGTACAACTTTCTCCTGGCCTGTGTAGAAAGGCTTTAAAGAGGTAAAGACTAGTAGGGTTTTAAAGGATGAATAGGAGTTCACAAAAAAAAGATAAGGTAGAAAAAGGCCTCTTGGGGAATCTCATAGCACTGACCACCAGTGTGATGGTGATTCTGTGTCTGTTTCTTTAGGGTCTGGGAACCCTTGTGGGGTCAGGGACTGAATTTTGCCTTGCTCACTTCTAGGACACCAAGGACCAGCTGCCTCCACTGTTAACTGTGCAAATTGGGCAAAAATCTGCATGGGGCTGGGGTGGCTCAGGTAAAATGCAACACAAACAAGGGACAAGCAAGAGGAGGACAGACCAGGGCACTGCAGCTCCTCCCCGTGCCTCCTTCAGCGCAGTACACAGCTAAGTGTCTTGGGATCTGTTTGACAGAGAAAAATCCCCAGTGTTGGGAGGTAAATAAACAGGATTCCCCGGAGCTGCCACTTCAAACACCAGGTGTTTGAAGGTGATCAGGATGTGATCATCACAGCCCTTCTTCCAGCTGAAACCTTCATGCACTGTCTGGGGGCTGGGCCATCAGTCCCTTCATTACTCAACACGGAAGCTAATTGTCTTCCCTGCTTCCTCAGAATTTATTTGAGCAATTTGCCATTTAGAGGCCGGCATGTTTACATCTTTATTTCTCCTTCTTGAGAACAGCATTGATTACCAGTTTATATTCCTAACGACGGCTGGGAGCTTAGCATGCGGTCTGCTGTGTCTCTCCAGGGAAAGGCGCTTGTGGCTGGGTAATGTGAGCCTGCTAAGTTGTTTCAGTGAAACGAGTTATCATCTCCATTCTACTAGTGAGGAAGCTGAGGCATGGAACAGAGAAATGGCCACTGCCATGGACCAGCAGCAAGTGGAGTTTGTGTGTGAGCCTGGAGAGGAGCTAAGCTACCTGTCCCGTCAGCCGCCACCACTTCTCGATGGGAGCAGTACACTCCTAGTGAAGGCACCAACCAAGAGAGGCAGGAAGCTTGCAGGATCTGAGCCCGGCCTTCTCAAATCAGCCCTGAACATGGGAAGCAGACGGCCTCCCGACACTGATCCTAGCTCCTTCATCAGCACTCTGAGCAGCCCCACCCAAGTGCTCCGGAAACCAAGACTTGGACCATCACCGGCCACCAGAGTCCTTGTTCACTGTGGCCTCTCAGTGCCTACAGCAGAGTAGGGTACACAGGTGCTCAAGTCAGAATAATTTGGAATTAGCCGGGCACCAGCATCCCCCTCAACAAACACGTGCAAAACACATGTTCCAGGCACAGTGCTGGAAGCTGGGGATGAACAAGGTGGCTTCAGGTGCCTCCTGCCCTGCTGGAGAAGGAAAGAGAGTGACGTTGCAGAGTCCGGGTGGCATGACGCCATCCCCCATCCCACGCTCGCCTGTGAGGCCTCTTCCCACTTCATGAGGGGACTAGGACGCCAGCTCTGCAGCCAGGCTCTCCTGGTTTGGGGCCCCAGCTCTCAGGCTCCTCACCTGCAAAATTCAGATGGTAATACCAGTGCCCACTTCACAGGGTTCGGGAGGATTAAATGAGGCACTCAGGTGAGCATGCTGGGAAGACACTGCTCCCTCCTCAAGTGTCCATTCTTGATCCAAGTGCCTCGCCCAAGGCCAGGAAGTGGCAGATGTGGGATTTGAAGCCAGGTCTCGTGACTCCAGAACTCTTTCTTCCGTCTCAGCCTCTCTGCTAGAGTGCTTTTGCCTTTTAATCTCAGCAGGGACAAGAGTTTGCCTCAGCAAGCTTTGTAACTTAACCTTCCCAGGTCTTTTATGGCCACTGCGATCTTCTGGGCTGGACCCTTGCAAATGCTCCAAGCCTCAAGACTTGCAGGCTTTCTCTTGCCCCTAAGGAAAGGGCTCAGGAGCCACAAAGCCCCGCTGACTGATTTTCCTTCTGGCTCTGCCCCTCACTTAGCAGAGTGGCTTTATGGGTGAGTTTCTGCCCTCCATAGGCCTTGGTTTCCCCTTTCATATAATAAGGGATTATCTGACCTGCTTCCCACCCTCAGCTGCAGGGGAAAGCCCTTTACAGACACACACACCACACCTCATGCTCACAAGATGCCCAGAAGAAACATGATCTCCTCCACTGGAAACGATGAGGGGGAAAGGTGAGGAAACCAAGGCGTGGAGCAGGGAAACACCAGTGGACACCCAAGGAGCAAGCAGCCTGGCCAGGACATGAACCTGACTCTGGCTCTCAAAGGCCCTTCAAGTCCTAAAATCCTCATCGTTTATTTAAAAAGCACAAGCTTGCTTCCCCCTTGCCAGTGTCTTCTGTGTTCCGTGTCTCACCTGCAGTGACGTCACTGTGGAGAGGTCCTTCAGTTTCCCTTCCTCGTCCTTTAGGTTATATCCCTCGGGCCTCTTATCTCGCTCGGTAATCTTCCATAATTTGATTGTTTTATCTTTAAAAACAGAACAAAGTAAAGCAAGACACATAATGAACCAACAGAACAGAGAACAGAATATCCACTCAGTCCTTCAGACAGTGACGCACCTCCCCAGGAAATGGGGATTCTACCGACAGGTGGCCTTTGGACTCAAACTGTGACCCCCCCACCCCCTGGTCTGCACCCTGCAGACTTTGGACTTGCTAAGCCTCCACACTCACGAGCCCTCTCTCTGGCCCTGTTGGTTCTGCCTATCTGGAGAACCCTTCCTGCTGCACTAGCCAAAACAAACACCCCCACCGCCAAGACAATTGGTACCAAAGGCATCAGGAAAGGCTGCCTCTGGGACTCAAAACCAGGGGGGGAAGCTCTGGCGGGAGGGCAGCTTGGAAAGATGACCTTTCCTCCAGAGAGGCAGGAATGTCCCTCTTACATGATTGTTTAAAAGGTGTTTGAGGTTTAGAACTCACCGGAGGCTCCCCAGACAGCCTGTCCTCAGAGAGGACGTCGTGTCACTGACTCTGCTCCTGTGCAGGGGAAGGGTCCCATGGGCTCTGGGCTGAGCCTGACCCTGTGCCAGGTACCCCTTAGGGAACACATACCCTGCCCTTAGGGAGCCTGGCATGGGGGGCAAGCCTGGTGCCTGGAGGATGTCCTAGCAGGGATACATCGCTTAGCAGAGAGGTCAGAGAATGTGTGTCCAGCCCTAGCTCAGGCTCCTCTGACCCATGAGGGGGAAGGAAGGTGAGCAGAGTGAGGGACTGTGGAGACCCACTGTCCACTGGCCAGGAGCAGGATGACCCCAGGCATCTGCCTCACAGCAGACTGTGGGAAGCTAGGGATCTGGGGGCACATGTCCCACCCTGAGGCAGAGTGATCGGGAGGCCATATCACTGTATTTGCTGACCTTGCCCCTGGTCAGAAACCTCAAGCTGGTGAGGAAGCCCTGGCATATTCACTTGATGAAAGATATGTGTCACGCAAACAGTATTTTTTGGCATTCTAAAGACCTAGCAAAATCCTCATGAGATAAATGATGTAAAAAATAAGGATTTGTCTGTAACCCTAGCACTGTGGGAGGCTGAGGTAGGAGGATCACTTGAGGCTAGGAGTTCAGGACAAGCCTGAGCAACAGAGAGAGAGTCTCTAATGGCAAGGGGAGCGAGGGAACGGGGAGAGAGGGAAGGAAGGGGAGGGAAGAGAAAGGGGAGGGAGAGAAGAGGGGAGGGGACAAGAGGGGAAAAGGAGGGGAAAGGAAAGGGAAAGGAGAAGAAAGGAAAGGAAAGAGAAAGAAAAAAAGAAAAAAATACCCAAACAAGCGTCTGCTAACAAGCGGTTACAACCTGCCCCCAGCATGCAGCGGCAGCGGCCTCACCATTGGTGGACAGGAGCGAGTGGGCGGCATTCTGCTGCGGGAGCCATTTGATCTTGTTGATTTTCTCCTCTATCTCCAGGCTCTTGAGATAGTCGAACTCCGGCTCGTGGCTCTGGAAAGTGCTGTAGACGTCATACTCGCCCTGGCTGTGAGGTGCATTTTTACTCTGCAAGGAAACCCCGGAGAAGGGGCCTGAGCACCACGACGGGTAAAGGCAATGCCCAAAACCTTGGAGGGCCTGACACAGCCGTGGGCACCAGGCGCCAGCAGTGCCAGCAGATCCAATTCAAGGATCAAGGGAAACTCTGCACTTTAAATGGCCCATAAGGACGCGCTGTGCGGCTATGGCCACGCTCTGCCTTGTGATTAGTTCAATACGCAAGAACACCTGAGCCGGCTCGGACCTACTGAGCTCGGTGCCTCCTGGGCCTCAGCGCATTCTGTCCTCCAGGCCTCCTCTGTGGTGGGTACCACGACTCACCCCATATTACAGATAAGCAAGCAAAGGCTCAGAGAGGAAGCAACCTCCAGAAAGTAAATGTGTACAACTCAGACCTGACTTGAGGAATAAGTGAGCAGACTTCCCACCAGAGCACAGCAAGCTGCAATGTCAGGCCCAGATCACCTCCTGACTCCCCTCACAAGGTGCGAGGTGCCCTCGCACTTACAATGTGCCCAGCTCCTTATAATAAAGACCCTGGCATGAAGCACTGGGTCCACTGCAGGCACCAGAGACCATTTTCCCAGGAGACAATTCAAGTTTACACAACATGAAACCACAACCAGGAACCAGTGAAGACTTTCAACCAAGCAGAATTTCTAGTTTTTCTCTTAATTTCCAAAAGTAGCTATTTTTATATCTTTGTCTTGCCTTTGAAAAGCTTTAAAGTTTTTCAATATTTTTGCCTGTGAGTCACGTCATCTAACAGGAGCACTCGCTAAGCCCAAGGTCAGTGGAACCAGAATAAAGAAAAAAAAAAGAAAAATTCAAAATCAAGAAACTTGCATCTACCAATTTAATTTCTTCCTTCAGTTTGGCAAAAGGAAGGTTTGACTTCCTACAATAGGAGTGGGGAACCTATGGCCTCAAAGCTATGTGTGGCCTCTCAACTGAATCCAAATTTTATAGAAAAAATCCTTTCATTTTTTATTTATTATTTCATTTATTTATTATCATTATTTTTTGAAACAGAGTTTCACCTCGCCGCCCTTGGTAGAGTGCCGTGACATCATAACTCACAGCAACCTCAAACTCCTGTGCTCAAGTGATATCTTGTTCTTGCTCAGGCTGGTCTCAAAATCCTGAGCTCAAGCAATCCTCCCACCTCAGCCTTCTAGAGTGTAAGGACAAAACAAATCCTTTCAATAAAGGGATTTGTTCTGTGAAGCCAGGATTCAGTCAAAAGGCCCCATTCAAGGATCCAGAGGGCCGAAAGCCACAGGTTCCCGGCCCCTGTGTGACACCACCTGTGCCCACCACAGTGTGGTGCTGGGTAACTGATCAGCAGCTGTTTGCTAGCAGGTGTCCTCCTAAACTGTGTGGAACCCTCCAGGCTCTGTCTCCTCACCTGTAAAATGCAGGGATAATAGCACCTAACTGCACCATAGGCTTGTTGTGAGAGAGGGCTGTGAGTGACCAAGGTAAAGTCAGGGTCCAGGACGGTCAGCTGTGGGGCCCCAGCTCAGGAGTGAATGAAGGACTGACAGGATTACAACTACTCTTCTTCCCCACTTCCGGCAGTCGCACCCCCCACCTTCTCCCTCCTTCCTGGTTCCTGGTTCCTGGTTCCAGAGATACCATCTGTATCTGATGCCCCGTGACTTGTTTGCTGAGGGAGATGACCCTCCGGGGTCAACTGATGCGTACGTTACAGACCTTGGTCTTGGAGTCAGTCAGGCCCAGGTTAGATCCCTGGTGTGCTATTGCTAGCTGGGGGGCTTCTCTGAGTTCCTGCATTTGTAAAACAGGCATGGACCCTTACCCCCAAGTGAGCAAAGAGGAGTCCAGGGAGAATACTTAGCAAGGCGTCTGAATGTGGTAGGTTTTCATCCCGAGGTTCTTTTAGTGGTCCAGAGATGTGCCCTGGGCAGGCTGTCCCAGGCCACTGCGTCTTGCTCCTTATTCTGTTGGGCAATGAACCCCCCTGGGGGTGGGGCTGGAGGTGCAGAGTAGGGGCAGGGGCCCAGGGCAAGAGCCAGCTGGACGAAAGTGGATCCCCTCCCCTCCCCACTCTGGCCAGGACAATGCCAGGTCACCCAGGCAGAGGAAGGCTTAATTGGAGGCAGAAGCCAGGACAGCAGCTGACTCCCCTGGGCCCGACCATAGGGGTCTAGGAGAGAATGAGGTGCAGGGAGCAATCCACAAACATCAAGGCTTTGGAGCCCATCCAAAGGACTCTCACCCCTGGCCCACCAGAGAACCACCCCTGCATCCCAGGGCACCCCTTTCCCTCCCCCCCTGGGATGCTCTGGTAGAGGGAGGGCGGTTTTCCCTAAGAGCTGTGATCCTGGTATCTGTGGGTTCAGGGGCCCTGCAGGTTGGACTGTAGTCCCACCACCCACCTCCCACCATACCCCCCTCCACCTGACTCCTCTTTCCTCTAGACCCCGTCCTGCCACAACCCCCACACCCAGCTCTGCCTCCCACTGGCTCTTCCCCAAGACCCTGCACATCACATCACACCTCTGGTTCCCGCTGGAAAATGACAACTCGGCCGCCCTTGTCACCTGTGGCCAGCAGCTCTCCAGTGTGGTTGAACTCAACGGTAGAGATGATATCAGCTGGGGAGACAGGACAGGCAGCTTATCAGAAGCAGGTGCCGGGCGGTCAGCAGCTCCATGCCAGCCCCTCCCAAGGCCTGCTGGGCCCTCCAGCCCCTCCTGCCCCCTCCAGGCTATAGGACACCCTCCCCCTCCCCTTTCTTCTACCCTCTGGCCCTTCCTCCAAGAAGCAGTCTGGAGGCTTCCTCAGGCACTGAGCAAGTGACCAAACCTGAGACTCACTGAGCCCTCCCCCTTCCCCCCCAGCCCACAGCCCTGTGACAGACAGGTGGTCATGTTCCAGGCCTGGGGTCCACATGGGGAGCCTGGCGTGGGAGACCAGGCAGGGAAGGGGCACCCCCGCAGGACGGCAGTAGGGAATGCTTCTGAGGAGGCACATGGCAGAGACTGGGAAATTAGATGGGGGCTGGGGAGGTTGCTTTGGGGGGCAGCCTGGGCAGCCTGGACCACTTGGTGGACCTAGGGGAAGCCACTCTGAGAGGAAGAGGGGTGGGTGGGAGCGGGTGCAGGGCTGGGCAGCCCAAGACTGAGAGCTTGGCTGAGGGCAGGGAAGTCACAGACTCTACACACTGTGGGGACTTGGCACAGGCTCAGAGCAACCACAGTGGCCAGGTGCTCCACAGGGACTGAAGGAGCCACCTAAAGCCACCTGGACTTGGCCTCTCCCT
The DNA here is from genome assembly GCF_027406575.1 of Nycticebus coucang. Lineage (NCBI taxonomy): Eukaryota > Metazoa > Chordata > Mammalia > Primates > Lorisidae > Nycticebus > Nycticebus coucang. The sequence goes on along the minus strand of NC_069796.1, from coordinate 87,743,471 downwards.
CCTGTCTCAAACCCCCAACAGGTTCCTGTGCTCCAACAACCTCAGACAGGCCAGGCCTCCCCAGAATCCCTTAACAAATGAGACGGTCCTCTGCCAGAGGCTTTCTCAAGGCTTCACGGTAAGGCTGGAGTGAATTATCCACTCCCCTTTGGAGCTCAGCTTGGGCTCCCGCCTCCAGACAGGCCTCCGGGATCTTGTCCTAGCCTGTGCTCCTAGAGGCCGAGCTCAGTTCTGCACATACCTGGCATCTGACTCCTCCCCAGTCCCTCATCCCAACTGTGTTTCCTCAAGGTTCTCAGGGACTTTTCCTTCTGGGGTCACCCCAATACCTAGAGTCTTTGGCACCCCGGGCTGGCTCTCCTTCATGGGCAAGGGTTTGGAGAGAAACAATAGCCCCATCTCCAGGCCCCAGTTTTTGCATCTGGAAACAAAGGGAACACCCTTTCCAGCACTGACATTCTCAGGTTCTACAAGTCACAGAGATGACTGACCGGTACATTCCAGGGGTCACCCCTAGGGGTAAGGGAGAACAGAGGCAAGACAGGATTCTGCCCTGGAAGAAGCAAACTTGCCCTTTCTAGGGACTGAGCCTGCTCTAGACAGCTCACTAACCTGAGGCTGAGGGCTGCTTCCACAAACAAGTTTCAAGAAAGGATCTTTATTTTTAATTTGAATTCATTCTTAATATTTGAAAAGTGAAAGATTCCCTATATTAAAAAATTTGCATGTCCAGTATATCTTGAAACATGAAAGGTTCTAGAACACTGTCCCCATATACCCAAGCAGCAGCAGTGGACAGGAGCCGAGCAGGGCCCAGTCCTGTGAACAGAACATCTGTCCTCCTTCAAATTCTTGGCCTGGACTCTATAGCCTCCAAATTCTCTGACCCAGCTATAGCCAAATGTACCTATTTTCAAACAAACCACAGATCTGTTCACTCCCCCTTCAGTCCCAGGAAGGATGCTTAGGTGACCTTACTTCCTCCTAGTCTACTCTACTTTTTTTTTGAGACAGAGTCTCACTTTGTCGCTCTTGGTAGAGTGCCGTGGCATCATAACTTATAGCAACCTCAAACTCTTGGGCTCAGTGATCCTCCTGCCTCAGCCTCCCGAGTTGCTGGGACTACAGGTGCCTGCCACAATGCCTGGCTAGATTTTTATTTTTGGTACAGACTGGGTCACACTCTTACTCAGGCTGGTCCCAAACTCCTGAGTTCAAGCAATCCACCCACCTGGGCCTCCCATACTCTACTCCGACAGTGGTGGCTTAAGTCCTGAGTCCCAGTGTCTCTCTGCTCAAAACTCCCCACTAGTCCCTAAAACTGGATTCTGGTCCCTTCTCAAACCCCCTCCTCTGCTGCTTCTCCGGTCTCTGGCGATGGGGGCTCCATTGTTCACTTGCTGTCAACTAATAAGAAATAAAAACTAGACTTCAGAGCAAGAAAAAAAGGAAAAGATGTTTTAATTGGGGTCTTAGGAACTGCAGGGCGGAAAGCATGTATCTGTCAAGCAGCTGCAATCCCCATCCCAGAAACTGGGTACGGGCTGCCGAAGTTTGCAGTAAGTGTTGACACCCCATGACTGACAATGGCTCGTTAACAGTTTAGGACATCTCTGACCATCAACCCATTTTGTCTCCCCATGTTGGGGATCAGGCCCAGTGCAAACAGTCAATATCAAATGTAGGTGGTTTTACGATTTGGCCCAGTTCAACATGTCAGATTCCATGTGGGTGTGGGTGTGACTGGTCCAATGCCTTGTGCCCTCCTGACTCCTTTTTAAGTACCTCCCACATAACAGCTCCATTTTGGATTTTCTTTTCACAGGCTGTACCCCTGGAGTGACCCTGAATCCTCCCTCTATCTCTCTTCACAGCAGGCCCAGAGACCAGCTGCTTCTTCCCTCTCACCTGGAAGACTGACAGCTTCCTAAGAGCTTTGGCTTTCTCTCTGGGATAGCCGAATCTCAAGCAGCAGCAGTGGAGAGCTGCTGACGCCCAGGACTGACCACTCAGTCTCCTGCTCAAAGCCCTCTGTGGCTCCCCATTTCATACCCACAAAGGTCTCAGAGTAGCGGAACAGCCCCTGGAGGCCAAGTGCGTCCAGAGACAAACCCTCACCCCTCCTACGTCCTTCTCCATGAAGCTCGGCAGGGCCTCCCACCTTGAGCAGGGTAACCTGCCAACCAACCTTGACTATGTGCTTGTCCCTGTGATGTGGTGTAGCCTACAGGATGGCAATTAGACAAGCTGCAAGCAGAGGCTGGAAGGAGCTGATGCCCTGGGATTTATCATCTTGTGCCTCTGCCATTGCCAGGAGAAGGACCTGCCCAGGCTAGTCCATGGGTCCCCAGGGAGGAGGAGGAGTGAGAACAGCAGAATTGCCCTGGCCAAGTCCAGCCTCCACCAGGGCTCCACAGAGCTGGGCAAGTGCAGCCAAGCCTAGATCACAGAATCTACAGATGCAGGATCAAAGGATGTTTATTGTTGAATGCATAAGCTCTTGTGTTTCTAATTCAGCAAGAGGAAGTTCATACACTCCTGCTCCCCCCAGCAGCCTCACCTACTGCCCTGCCCCTTGTGCATCCCCTCCAAACTCCAGGCTCCTTGCTTTCTCAAAAGCCCTGGCTTCTTTCTGTCTCAATACTTATTCTCTTGGCCTGGAATGACTTTGCCTGGATAGCAGCACAGCAACTTCCTGTTCTTTCAGTATTGTTCAACTGCTGTTTTCTGACCTTGGACCACCTTGTTAAAATTGCTCTCCGCACCCCCACATCCCCATCCAGAACGCCCTGATCTCCCGGGAGCCTGCTCCGAAGTTTTCTGTAAGGCTAATATTGCCAGTTGGCTGTCTCCCCTGGCCAGAAGTTAGCCCCACAAGGGCAGGGGGCTTGACCTATGGACTCACGGCTGCACCTTCAAGGCCCAAAGGGTGCTGCACACAGCAGGCACACCACAGATGCTTATCCAACAAATGCCTTTTATTTTTCCACTCCAGGCCAGTTGAGGCCAATCCTAAATGCGCTGGCCTTCTGAGCCATGGGCAAACGCCAGCTTTGATGGCAATAGGGAGGAGAGACAGAAAGTGGCTAGGGGCAGGATGATGGGCCAGACATATTCAACCCCTAAGATGGCTGCACACGTCATTAAACTTAAAAGGGCAGGACAAGCCACTCTATGGGAACATACAAATACCTACTGGATACAGACTCAGAAATGGGGCCATGTCTCAGCTTTCCCAATGCTGTCCGTTCACAGGGCAGCCAGTCCTGGCCCAAAGACACGCAAATACCTCTGGGCTGAAGCTAGAGCCACAACCCAGCCAAGCAGGGGCCTCAGATGTGACTCCAATTCTTCTTATTCCATATTAAAACCTCCAAGGAAGAAAGACCAGGATATAAAACTGTACCCAAAATGTTTTTGATTATATAGACCAGTGATAATAACCATAAGCAAACAAACTGGGCAGAGGGGAAAACACAGCTGGAAAGAATTCTCCAAAATGTTAATAGAGATTGCTTTAGGGTAATTGAAATAATTTTTCCTCCTCTTTCTACTTTTCTATGTTTTCTGAATTTTCTGTAATGAAGTCTATTATTTTTAATAGCTTTATGGGGGTACAATCTCTATACAAAAAACCCCACAGACATTTAATGTATACAATTTGATGGGTTTGGACATATGCAGAATGTATATTACTTTTATGGTGGGAAAACAAGAATGCTATTAAATTAAAATGCCACGTAACTATTGCTATCCAGAGCAATTGTAGTCCACAAACGCCGGGTGGTTACCACAGTAACAGACACTAATGTCTGTGGGAAATTGACGATTTATATGCCATTTTCGTATCCACTGCTGCCTTTGAACCTCACGCTAGCCCCTGTGGGAGATATTACTATTATTGCCAGCTAAGAAGCCAGAGGCTTTCTCCACGGAAGATGAACTTAGGAGCTCTGTGCAGACCAGCCAGAAGTCCTAGTCGGTCTCTTGGCTCAGCGCCTCGGCTGTGCGGCCTTGGGAAAACCGTGCGACTCTTCTAACTTTGATTTTGCCATCTGTAGGATGCTCATGGTGGGGCTTCCTCAGGATTAGAACTTAAGTGAAACATGGAGGTGAGAGGGGTTGAGAGGAAGGCCAGGAGGACCAGGAATCTGAGGAAGGATGAAATACCAACATTTACTGGACAGAAAGCTAAAGCCCTTTATCCTCTTTGCTTCTACTTTAGCAGAATTGGCAGCGAGCTCAGAAGTATGCGGGATGGATCTGTGGGTGAGGGATTAGGGTTAGGGTTACCCAGCCTCACCAGGTACTGTGCTGGCCACCAGACCCTCCAGTCCTGATGTGCAAACATTTATAGAACAATTCTTAAAATAATTTTTTAATTTAATTCTTGTTAGAGACAAGGTCTCACCCTGTCACCCAGGCTGAAATGTGGTGGTGCGCTCAGACCTCACTGCAGCCTCGAACTCCTGGGCTCAACCAAATGCTCCAATCTCAGTCTCCAAGTAGCTGGACTTACAGGCTCAAGCCTCTACACCTGGAGCTAATAGATGTTTAATATCTACTCACTTTTGTAGTGTTTTCAGGGTTTGCCTTAGGAAAACTTGCCTCCCCTCAGAAGCAGAAGTTCCCATTAGTCAAGCCATAAAACTGGGTGTTTGGGCAGTCACTTCTGTAGATAAAGTCCAGTCCATAAGGCCCGATACCACCTTCTCCAGGAAGCCTTCCTGGACTACCCCTTTCTCCTCACCCCCACTGCAGTGGTCTCTCCTACAACTACAGTCTTAAGGCCATTGTATCCCCTTCACATGGTACTGAGCACTTGTACATAGCTCTGTCTGTGTCTGCGTGGCCTTGACAGAGAAGCCAGGATGGCAGCGTGGTCAGGCACCCTCAGCCCCATCTCTGCAGCACTTGCCATCTGCCAGGCACTGCTCTGAATGCTCCTGATCCTGGGCTAGGAGCTCCCACTGGAACAATCCTCTCACCAATAACCCCAACAGACCATAATCCCCTGACAACACAGCAACCCAACAACAACAAACAAAACTCTCTGAAGGCACTGAGAGTGAGGAAACACAGGCAGACACCACGGGGCTTGGCAGGTGGGTCTCCAGGTTTCATGGCTTTTAGCCCGAGGACAAGACCCACCTGTGTCACGTGGCTGCTGCAGACAGCCAGCCAGAGTCTTACAGGCTCGATAAATTACAGAGAATCTGTGTAAATCTCGGCAGCTGGAAAAGGGAGAGTAAAAGTCCTGGGAGGAAGAGAGTCAAAGAGAGGGATGCCCGAATGTGGCACAGAAACCCCAAACCACACACGCAAGGGACAGACCCAGCAGCTGCAGCTGCACGGAGGCTTCTGCTGCTGCTTTAGGCTGCGCACAGAGTCTATAGCTGAGTTCAGACAACATGAAACAGAACAAAAATGCTCTCTGGAGGAAAGTCTGAAAAATCTAGACTCCCTGTCATGTTGTCATTCACAACACTCAGGATATGATTTATGAAGATGAAGAAATGAGAAAACACCACAAATACTTAATATAAAAGATAATCAATGAAAACTGACCCTGAAATGTCCCGGCTACTGGAATTAGCACATAGAGGTTTTTAAAGTAGCTGTTATAACAACGTTAAGAGATGTAAATAAAATTTGCTCATATTAATGAAAGGGAAACTCAACTGAGGAATAAACTGTCAAAAGAAGAACTAAATGGAAATTCCATAACTGAAAAACAAAATACCCGACACAGAAAAATCAATGAATTTCTTAATAGAAAACTTGAGATACAACAGATGAATGAGTGAACTTGAAGATAACTTCAATAGAAATTATCTGAAGAATGGATAGACTTTTTCTTTTAAACAAACAAACACAAAAAAACAGATTTCAAGGGCATGTGGGATCATATAATAATAGGGTCCAACACAGTGGTCCCCAATCTTTTTATCACCAGAGACTGGTTTCATGGAAGGCAATTTTTCCAGAGACTGGGGTAGGGATGGATGGTTTGGGGATGGTGCATGCACATTACCTCTCTACCTGAGATCACTGGGCATTAGGTTCACATAAGGAGTATGCGACCTAGGTCCCTACCTGCACAAGTCCACAGTAGGGTTCACCCTCCTATGAGAATCTAATGCAACCACTGATCTAACAGGTGGAGGGCTCGGGCGGTGAGGTGAGTGATGAGGCAGCAGCTGTAAATACAGATGAAGCATGGCTGGATCATCCGCTTGCTCGCTGTCACCTCCTGCTTTGTGGCCCAGTTCCTAGCAAGCCACAGACTGGTACCAGCACACAGCCTAAGGGGTTGAGGACCACAGGTCTACACACATGCAAATTGGAGATGCAGAGAGAGGGGAGAGAGAGACTAGAAAGAAGAACGTGAAGAAATAGTGACTGAAAAATATCCCAATTTGGGAAAAGACATCAATTTATAAACTTAAGCAGCTTCCCTAACTTCAAGCAAAACAGATACAAAGCATATTCTTCTTAGTAAAGTATCCCAAGAATGGAAGAAAAAGTATCCAATGTACTCAGCCCTACTATGAAACTAATTTATGGCTTTCACATGAAAGCTATAACCCAGTTATAACCTAAGAATAGGGGGAACGGGGAAGGGAGGGGAGGGAGGGGGGAGGATGGGCGGAGGGAGGGTGATTGGTGGGATTACACCTGCGGTGCATCTTACAAGAGTATATGTGAAACTTAGTAAATGTGGAATGTAAATGTCTTAGCACAATAACTAAGAAAATGCCAGGAAGGCTATGTTAACCAGTGAGATGAAAATGTGTCAAACAGTCTATGAAACTCGTGTATGGTGCCCCATGATCGCATTAATGTACACAGCTATGATTTAATAAAAAAAAAAATTACACCTAGGTATATCATGGTATATCACGGCAGAAAACGGAAATAATGAGAAAATTCTCTAAGCAGCCAGAATAAAACCAACCTATGACATTCAGAGACACCAGAACTCCATGAGTACTGATTTCTCAGCAGAAATAATAGAGTCCAGAAGACTCTTAAAGTGTGAAAAAAAAATTGTAAAGCCTGCAAACCCAGAATTCTAAATACAGTGGAAATTTTTTTTTTTTGCAGTTTTTGGCCAGGTCCAGATTTGAACCCACCACCTCTGGTATATGGGGCTGGCACCCTATTCCTTGAGCCACAGGGGCCGCCTGAAATATTTTTTAAGAATAAAGGGAAAATGGGGCAGTGTCTGTGCCGGCCCCATATGCCGGAGGTGGTGGGTTCAAACCCAGCCCTGGCCAAAAAAAAAAAAAAAAAGACAGAGAATGAAGGGCAAATAAAGACATTTCAGATAAAGCTCTCCCATGGGCCAGCCCTTTAATCTTGGCACAATGCTTCTGTCTGATTACCACTCTGTTTACAGATGAGGAGACCTGGTCAAGCTTGCTCAAAGTCTGTGGCAGAGCCTTTGCAATGAGCTCCCTTGGCATGCATGCCCCTGACCTCGTACTGCAGCGCCGTGAGGGGCCACTGGCCAAAGACTTGGGCCCAGGTACCAGCACATTTACTAGGTCCCATGGGTGACAAGAGAGTCCTTGAGAATCCATGTGTCCTTCCCCCAGGGGGCTCCTCCTTCCTTTGTGTGTGTGTTAATAGCATTTTTTTTTTATTAAATCATAGCTGTGTACATTAATGCGATCATGGGGCACCATACACGAGTTTCATAGACCGTTTGACACATTTTCATCACACTGGTTAACATAGCCTTCCCGGCATTTTCTTAGTTATTGTGTTAAGACCCTTACATTCCACATTTACCAAGTTTCACATGTACCCTTGTAAGATGCACCGCAGGTGTAATCCCACCAATCACCCTCCCTCCGCCCATCCTCTCCCCTCCCTCCTCTCCCTCCCCTCCCCCTTCCCCATATTCTTAGGTTAGAACTGGGTTATAGCTTTCATATGAAAGCCATAAATTAGTTTCATAGTAGGGCTGAGTACATTGGATACTTTTTCTTCCATTCTTGAGATACTTTACTAAGAAGAATATGTTCCAGCTCCATCCATGTAAACATGGAAGAGGTAAAGTCTCCATCTTTCTTTAAGCCTGCATAATATTCCATGGTGTACATATACCACAATTTATTAATCCATTTGTGGATCGATGGGCACTTGGGCTTTTTCCATGACTTAGCAACTATGAATTGGGCTGCAATAAACATTCTGGTACAAATATCTTTGTTCTAATGTGATTTTTGGTCTTCTGGGTATATACCTAGTAGAGGAATTATAGGATTGAATGGTAGATCTATTTTTAGATCTCTAAGTGTTCTCCAAACATCTTTCCAAAAGGAATGTATTAATTTGCATTCCCACCAGCAGTGTAGAAGTGTTCCCTTTTCTCCACATCCCCCCAACATCTCTGGTCTTGGGATTTTGTGATATGGGCTAATCTTACTGGAGTTAGATGATATCTCAAAGTAGTTTTGATTTGCATTTCTCTGATGATTAAGGATGAGCATTTTTTTATATGTCTGTAGGCCGTGCGCCTGTCTTCTTCAGAGAAGTTTCTCTTCAAGTCCCTTGCCCAGCCTGCGATGGGATCACTTGTTATTTTCTTGCTTATAAGTTTGAGTTCTCTGTGAATTCTGGTTATTAAACCTTTGTCGGAGACATAACCTGCAAATATCTTCTCCCATTCTGAGGGCTGTCTGCTTCCTTTATTTACTGTGTTCTTGGCTGTGCAGAAGCTTTTTAGTTGATCGGGTCCCAGTAGTGTATTTTTGAAGCTGCTTCAGTTGCCTGGAGGGGGGGTGGGGTCCTCCTCATAAAATACTCGCCCAGACCGATTTCTTCAAGTGTTTTCCCTGCACTCTCTTCTAGTATTTTTATAGTTTCATGTCTTAAGTTTAAATCTTTAATCCAGTGAGAGTCTATCTTAGTTAATGGTGAAAGATGTGGGCCCAGTTTCAGTCTTCTACAGGTTGCCAGCCAGTTCACCCAGCACCATTTATTAATAGGGAATCTTTTCCCACTGAATGTTTTTAATTGGCTTGTCAAAGATCAAATGACGGTAAGTAGCTGGATTCATCTCTTAGTTCTCTATTCTGATCCATACATCTACCTCTCTGTTTTTGTGCCAGTACCATGCTGCTTTGATCACTATTGATTTATAGTATAGTCTGAGGTCTGGTAGCATGATTCCTCCTGCTTTGCTTTTATTTCTGAGTAATGTCTTGGCTATTCGAGGTTTTTTCTGATTCCATATAAAACGAAGTATTATTTTTTCAAGATCTTCAAAGTATGACAGTGGAGCTTTAATAGGGATTGCATTAAAATTGTATATTGGTTTCAGTAGTATGGACATTTTAACAATGTTGATTTTTCCCAGCCATAAGCATGGTATGTTTTTCCATTTGTTAACATTTTCAGCTATTTCTTTTCTTAGAGTTTCATAGTTCTCTTTATAGAGATCTTTCACGTCCTTTGTTAGATAAACTCCCAAATATTTCATCTTCTTTGGCACTACTGTGAATGGAATAGAGTCCTTAACTGTTTTTCCAGCTTGACTATTGTTGGTATATATAAACTCTACAGATTTATGAATGTTGATTTTGTAACCTGAGACGCTGCTGTATTCCTTGATCACTTCTAAGAGTTTTGGAGTAGAATCCCTGGTGTTTTCCAGATATACAATCATATCATCTGCGAAGAGCAAACATTTGATCTCTTCTGACCCTTCATAGATGCTCTTGATCGCCGTTTCTTCCCTAATTGCAGTGGCTAAAACTTCCATTACAATGTTAAAGAGCAGTGGAGACAATGGGCAGCCTTGTCTTGTTCCCAGTCTGAGTGGAAATGATTTCAATTTAACTCCATTCAATACGATATTGGCTGTGGGTTTGCTGTAGATGGCCTCAATCAGTTTCAGAAATGTCCCTTCTATACCAATTTTCTTAAGTGTTCTGATCATGAAGGATGCTGGATATTATCAAAAGCTTTTTCTGCATCAATTAAGAGAATCATATGGTCTTTGTTTTTTAATGTGTTTATGTGCTGAATTATATTTATAGATTTACGTATATTGAACCAGCCTTGAGACCCTGGCATAAAACTGACCTGGTCATGATGTATAATTTGTTTGATGTGTTGCTGGATTCTGTTTGTTAGGATCTTGTTGAATATTTTTGCATCTATTTTCATTAGTGATATTGGTCTATAATTTTCTTTTCTTGTTGGGTCTTTTCCTGGTTTGGGATCAGGGTGTTGTTTGCTTCATAGAACGTGTTGGGTGGTCTTCCTTCTTTTTCTATATTTTGGAACAGGTTGAGTAATATAGGTACTAGTTCCTCTTTAAAGGTTTGGTAGAATTCTGACGTGAAGCCATCTGGTCCCAAGCTTTTCTTTTTAGGGAGATTTTGTATGGTTGATGCTATTTCAGAACTTGATATTGGCCTGTTCAACATTTCCACTTGATTCTGGCTAAGTCTTGGAAGGTGATGTGCTTCCAAGTATTGGTCAATTTCCTTCATATTTTCACATTTCTGAGAATGAAGTTTCTTGTAATATTCATTAAGGATTTTTGAATTTCTGAGGAGTCTGTTGCTATTTAATCTTTGTCATTTCTGATTGATGAAATTAGAGATTTTACACTTTTTTTCCCTAGGTAGGTTAGCCAAAGGTTTATCTATTTTATTGAACTTTTCAAAAAACCAACTTTTTGATTTGTTGATCTGTTGTATAATTCTTTTGTTTTCAATTTCATTTAATTCTGCTCTGATTTTGGTTATTTCTTTTCTTCTGCTGGGTTTGGGGTTGGAATGTTCTTCCTTCTCCAGTTGCTTGAGATGTCCCATTAAGTTATTAACTTCCTCTCTTTCCGTTCTCTTGAGGAAGGCTTGCAGTGCTATAAATTTCCCTCTTAGGACTGCCTTTGCAGTATCCCAGACGATCTGATAATTCCTGTCTTCATTGCTGTTTTGTTCCAAAAATTTGGCAATTTCCTTCTTAATCTCATCTATGACTCAGCTATCATTCAGCATAAGGTTATTTAACTTCCATGTTTTTGTATGAGTATGCAGATTCCTGTTGTTACTGAGTTCAACTTTTATTCCATGGTGGTCCAAGAAGATGCAAGGAATAATTTCTATTCCTTTAAATTTACTGAGGTTAGACGTGTGACCTAAGATGTGATTGACTTTGGAGTATGTTCCGTGGGCTGATGAGAAATATGTGTATTCAGTTTTGTTGGGATTAAATGCTCTGTAGATGTCTGCTAAATCCAAATGTTGGATGGTTAGGTTTAAATCTAAAATTTCTTTGCTCAGCTTCTTATTGGAGGATCTAACATTGCCAAAGGAGTGTTAAAATCTCTGACTGTTATGGAGCTGGAGGAAATCAAGTTGCTCATGTCTGTTAGAGTTTCTCTTATAAATTGAGGTGCATTCTGGTTGGGTGCATAAATATTAATAATTGAAATCGCATCATATTGAGTATTACCCTTAACGAATATGAAGTGACCATTCTTATCCTTCCTTACTTTCGTTGGTTTAAAGCCTATTGTGTCTGCAAATAGAATTGCAACACCTGCTTTTTTCTGGTTACCATTTGCCTGAAATATGGAGGACCATCCTTTCACCCTGAGTCTATATTTATCTTTTAAGGTAAGATGTGACTCTTGTATGCAGCAAATATCTGGCCTGAGTTTTTGTATCCAGTCAGCTAACCTGTGCCTCTTTAGAGGACAGTTTAAGCCGTTCACATTAATGGAGAATATTGATAAGTCTGGTAAAATTTTGGGTATCGAGTTTTTCGAAAGTCCAGTGTACATTTTTAATCCTTTCACCACTGTGGAAGTTGGAGTTTGATCAAAAGTTTACGAGTGACTTTGCTTTTGTGATAGAGGATTGGGCTGGTCATTATGGAGGATAGGTCTGAGAATATCCTGAAGAGCTGGTTTGGTTATGGCAAATTTCTTCAACATATGAATGTCATTAAAGTATTTAATTTCTCCATCATAAATGAAACTCAGTTAGTTGGATACAGGATCCGGGGTTGAAAGTTATTTTGTTTTAGGAGATTAAAAGTCTACGACCACCCTCTTCTGGCTTGAAAAGTTTCAGCAAAGAGATCTGCAGGCATTCTAATATTCTTCCCTTTGTAGGTAATGGATTTCTTACGTCTGGCTGCTTTCAGAATTTTCTCCTTCATATTAACTTTAGTGAAGTTAATTATGATATGCCTGGGGGATGTCTTATTTGGACTGAGTCGTGCTGGAGTTCTGAAACTGTCTGCTATCTGAATTTCAGAATCTCTTGGCATGTCTGGAAAATTCTCTTTCACAATTTCATGAAGAAGGGCCTCTGTGCCTTGCGAGCCCACTTCATCACTTTCAGGGATTCTAATGAGATGGGGCCTTCTTCGAATTATCCCAGAGCTCTCTGAGAGAATGATCCGTTTTTGCTTTCCATTTCTCTTCCTATTTGAGAGTTTGGGATCGTTCAAAGGCTTCATCTTCAATGTCAGAAATCCTTTCTTCTGCTTGCTCCACTCGGTTACTGAGGAATTCTATTGTATTTTTCAGATCTTTGAGGGCTGCAAATTCTTGCTTCAGTGCATCAAAATCTTTGGTGGTTTTGTCTTTAAATTCGTTAAATTCTTGAGACAACTTTTGAATTTCTCCTCGAATTTCTAATTCTGACTTTTGAATTGCTCCTCGAATTTCTAATTCCAAATTTTCCTCCATTCTATTAATCTTGTTTGCAATCCAAATTCTGAATTCAATTTCTGACATCTCGGCCAGCTGTTTATGAATGGGATCTTCAGTTATATCTGCCATATCTTTCCTTGGGGGGGTTGATCTATTCTGGTTATTCATGTTACCAGAGTTTTTCTGCTTATTCCACCCCATGATTATTTTACACTATTTGACTTTTCCCCCTGGAGCTTTGTCGAGGACCCGTATAGTGCTATGGCCTGAGAAACTGGGGACCTGTTTGGTGTGGTGGGGCTAAGTGGTTATGTCTTGTTTTCAGCTGGTCTCTGTCCGACCCTAGTGAAACAGTTACTCTGGGTTGAATTCTCAGCTGTGGAGGAATACCAGAAATTAAGTCACCTCGCCCCCCACAGGTAACAATTGGAAAAGGAAAATCAAACCTTCCTACAACCACACACCCAGGGCACCACTTGGATAGTCCTCAGGTGATTGGCTCAGTTCAAAAGGTCCAAATCAATTGTCTCAGTCAGCACCCGTCTCAGGTGGGAGAGTTTAGAAGGTCTCTGGCAACTAGATCACAGGGGTCTGCTGACAACTCAAATATGACTTGCTCAGGTGCTCCGTGAAGTCAGGAGGACCCACCCAGCAAATAGATTAGTCTGGGAAGGTTGATGCCTCCTTCCCCACCTTGCACCTCTGTCACACCCAGTCACTGATCGCCCCGCAGGGCTGTGACCCAGTTGTCTCCAATGAGCAGATACTCCAAGGGTTTGCACCTGCCTGAATCACAAGGAAATCTATATCTGCTCAGCCAGGCCGCCGCTCTCTGCCTCTATCCAGCAGGGGGAGGTGAGGCCTGACAACCTCAGGCACTTGATGGAGGCTGGGGAGTGTTCACACAGTTCCAGCCCCGCCCCTGATTTTTTTTTTTTTTTACTTTTTTTTTTTTTATTAAATCATAACTGTATACAATGATATGATTATGGGGCATCATACACTCACTTCATAAACCATTTGACACATTTTTATCACAGTGGTTAACATAGCCTTTCCGGCGTTATCTCAGTTACTGTGCCAAAACATTTACATTCTACATTTACCAAGTTTCGCAAATACCCCTGTAATATGCACCACAGGTGTGATCCCACCGATTCCCCTCCCTCTACCCACCCCCCCCTTTCCCACTTCCCCCTATTGTTAAGTTGTAGCTGGGTTATAGCTTTCATGTGAGAGTCCCAAATTAGTTTCATAGTAGGGCTGTGTACATTGGGTATTTTTTCTTCCATTCTTGGGATACTTTACTAAGAAGAATATGTTCCAGCTCCATCCATGTAAACATGAAAGAGGTAAAGTCTCCATCTTTCTTTAAGGCTGCATAGTATTCCATGGTATACATATACCACAATTTATTAATCCATTCGTGGATCGATGGGCACTTGGGCTTTTTCCATGACTTAGCTATTATGAATTGGGCTGCAATAAACATTCTGGTACAAATATCTTTGTTATGTTGTGATTTTTGGTCTTCTGGGTATATGCCCAGCAGAGGGATTACAGGATTGAATGGCAGATCTATTTTTAGATCTCTGAGTGTTCTCCATATATCTTTCCAAAAGGAATGTATTAATTTGCATTCCCACCAGCAGTGCAGAAGTGTTCCCTTTTCTCCGCATCCACGCCAACATCTCTGGTCTTGAGATTTTGTGATATAGGCTAGTCTCATTGGAGTTAGATGATATCTCAAAGTAGTTTTGATTTGCATTTCTCTGATGATTAAAGATGATGAGCATTTTTTCATATGTCTGAAGGCCGTGCGCCTGTCTTCTTTAGAGAAGTTTCTCTTCAAATCCCTTGCCCAGCCTGCGATGGGATCCCTTGTTTTTTTCTTGCTGATGCGTTTGAGTTCTCTGTGGATTCTGGTTATTAAACCTTTGTCAGAGATATACCCTGCAAATATCTTCTCCCATTCTGAGGGCTGTCTGCTTACTCTGCTTACTGTGTTCTTAGCTGTGCAGAAGCTTTTTAGTTTGATCAAGTCCCAGTAGTGTATTTTTGAAGCTGCTTCAATTGCCCGGGGGGTTCTCCTCATGAAATACTCACCCAGACCAATTTCTTCAAGGGTTTTCCCTGCATTCTCCTCTAGTATTTTTATAGTTTCATGTCTTAAGTTTAAATCTTTAATCCAATGAGAGTCTATCTTAGTTAATGGTGAAAGGTGTGGGTCCAATTTCAGTCTTCTTCAGGTTGCCAGCCAGTTCACCCAGCACCATTTGTTAAATAGGGAATCTTTTCCCCACTGAATGTTTTTAATTGGCTTGTCAAAAATCAAATAGCGGTAAGTAGCTGGATTCATCTCTTGGTTCTCTATTCTATTCCAGATATCTACTTCTCTGTTTTTGTGCCAATACCATGCTGTTTTGATCACTATCGATTTGTAGTAAAGTCTGAGGTCTGGTAGTGTGATTCCTCCTGTTTTGTTTTTATTTCTGAGTAATGTCTTGGCTATTCGAGGTTTTTTCTGATTCCATATAAAACGAAGTAATGTTTTTTCAAGATCTTTAAAATATGACAGTGGAGCTTTAATAGGGAGTGCGTTGAAATTATATATTGCTTTGGGTAGTATGGACATTTTAATAATGTTGATTCTTCCTAGCCATGAGCATGGTATGTTTTTCCATTTGTTAACATTTTCAGCTATTTCTTTTCTTAGAGTTTCATAGTTCTCTTTATAGAGATCTTTCACGTCTTTTGTTAGGTAAATTCCCAAATATTTCATCTTCTTTGGCACTACTGTGAATGGGATAGAGTCCTTAACTGCTTTTTCAATTTGACTGTTGTTGGTGTATATAAAGGCTACCGACTTATGAATGTTGATTTTGTAACCTGAGACGCTGCTGTATTCCTTTATCACTTCTAGGAGTTTTGTAGTAGAGTCCCTAGTGTTTTCCAGATCCACAATCCCCGCCCCTGATTGATGTTACTGACTGAACAGAACAACTTTGCGGAATTTGTTTCTGTCCCAGCTAAATTCCCCTGCAGAAGAGAAGCTGTTTTGAGTTCACAGAACCTGCGCCCCAGGCCCTGTCTTTGCTGCTGCAAAGGTTTGTATTCGCAGCTCAGTCAGGTGTCAGTTCTAGCCTCCTGCACTCCTTTGTCTATAGGCTGACAATCCCCTGAGGGCCGGGTGTGTCTTAAGCTAAATAAAGCAGTCCTCTGGGTCAGCCCCACCCTGGGAGTCAGCCAGCACTGCACATACGTTTTCTAGTCCCCGCACTCCACCCAGGCCAGTACCGCCTCAGGCAAACTCTTTACTCACGGGGCCTGTGTTTCCATCCCAGATCTGTTCTGTGGTGGTTGCCACCTGAGATGACGCCCAGCCTCCTCTGGTTGCCCAGAGAGACAGGGGGTGACCCCTATTGTTGCCAAAAACAGCTGCTGCTCTGTGCCTCAGGGCACCACCACTCCAGTGTGGTTCCCTCTCAGCTGACCATCCTCTCCTCACTCCCATGCCGCAGAATCAGTACTGACCAGCTGCAGTCCAGGTCTTGTCCACACCCCTTGAGAAATAACCCAATAATCTGGACTCCTGGGGAACAGGCCTCCAGACCTCAGAGTGAGAGTGGAGGGGAGTGCTGGGAGCTCAGAATTGCAGGTAGAGAATATATGCAGTTTTATACAGTTTTATGCCTGACAGGAGAACGCCGTGGCATCCTCGTAGGGGAGGTAGGTCCAGTTTTTAGAGGGTCTCTCCTGGGGAGTATAGTGGGAGGACTTTTGAACTCTGCTCGTTTGTTTGTGGGGCACTCCAAGCCGTTCCCATGAGGGAGGGGACTCCCATCTGCTTGGCGATGGATTTTGTACCTTTTATTTGTATCCTTGGGGTCGAAGCTCGCCTCAGCGGGGTTGATGTGCATTCTTCAACCTTCTCTCTTGGTGCAGCTCTAATCCACCAGGTTACTTGCTAAATTTCTGTCCTTTAACTCTCCTTCTGGATGGGAGCCTCTGTCGAAAGCTGGCTTCTGTCTACCGTCTTGTCTCCACCGGCCCTCCTCCTTCCTTCTTGTGCAGCTCTGAGGCAGCCCCCAAATGGAGAGGCAGCGTCAGAAGAGGCACCTTGAAGGCATGCAGGGACCTCCAGACAAAGAGGCATCAGCCACCACCCTGGTGCCAGGCACAGCACAGACCTAGCAGTGGCCACTTGGAAGAGTGAGAGAGAGGTGGTGTCCAAAGTAACCAGCCCAGTGACAGGTCCCTGTGTGCCTGAGCCAGAGATGAGCAGTCAAAGATGGTGATGTAGGTTGAGTTGTGTCCCCCCAAAAGATATTTTGAAGTCTAATGCCTAGTACCTATGAATGAACTTATTTGGAAACAAAGTCTTTGCAGATGACCGAGTTAAGATGCAGCCACCCTGGATCATGGTATGCCCTGAGTCCTCTGACGGGTGTCCTGACCAGAAGGCCATATGAAGACACAGGGATGGCCAGATACAATGGAGAAGGCCATAGGATGATGAAGGCAAAGGGTGGAGTGATGCATTTGCATCCCAAGGAATGCTAAGGATTCCAGCACCCCCAGGAGCCAGGAAGAGGTCTGAATGGAGAGTGGCCCTACCAGCACCTTGATTTCAGGTTTCTAGCCTGCAGAACTGTGTGAGAATACCTTTTGGTGTTTTAAGCCACCCAGTTTGTGATACCTTGTCAGAGCTGCCCCAGGAAACTAACAGAGAAGTAAAATAAGAAGCCTGCAGGGAGCTGTCCTGGAGAACGCAGGCTACACCCTGGCCTGTGGGCTCCTGCCAGTTTTCTTACCCATTGTGCCACATGGGGGAGGCTCTGCCTTTGGGTCTTAAAGATGTCCCCTGTGTCTCTTAAGGTGATTGTTTTCCAGTCCCAGCCCTGTTACCGACCAGCTGTGTGATCTGCTCTGAGGAACTGTCATCCCTGCCTGGCCACACTGGGTGTATGCAAAATTCAAATGATTCCATGGACCAGAATGTGCCCTGAAAACCCTGGAAAATAGGAGCAGGAGATTAAGAAGCTCATCCAGGAAATTCCTCCCCAGCGGGCAGGGGGACTTCCCTCCTCATTCATCTCCATAAAG
The DNA here is from genome assembly GCF_027406575.1 of Nycticebus coucang. NCBI lineage: Eukaryota > Metazoa > Chordata > Mammalia > Primates > Lorisidae > Nycticebus > Nycticebus coucang. The sequence goes on along the minus strand of NC_069796.1, from coordinate 87,725,677 downwards.
TGCCACTGACATCACAAATGATCCATCAGATGTCAAAGCTCAGGGCGTTGCGGGCGGGGGGTGTGGGGCTGTGGGGAAGACCAGACTGGTCTTTCTGATGAGACTGTTGCATGGAATCAGTGTTGTCAGAGGTCTCAGGCTGGTAAGGACAGAGGTGGAGAGGAGAGTGGGGGGCTACCAGCTGCTGAATGGGGAAGAGGGAGGGGCTCTACAGGCACCTGTGACTGGAAGCACAGAAGTGGGTCCAGCCTGCGCCCAGGTACGCTCCAGCACCAGGAGACACAGAGTAGTGGTGTCTGTAGTGGCCTGGCAGGGATGGGTGGGACCTGAGAGGGCCTCCCAGAAGCAATATCAGAGTAGAACACAGAGGAACAGGGGCAGGTGGAGATTAGGAATCAAGACACAGAAAGGAAGTCCTCAGACTTGGATGCCTCAGACCAGAGCCAGCTGTCACAGTTTGCCCTCCTGGGAACTGGGCCCTGTTCTAGCACTTTATACCTGTTCTCTAATCCAACTCCAAGAAGTCATTGTACTGTTTCTTCTATCCCAATTGTACAGATGAAGAATTGGGGCACAGAGAGAATAATTAACTGACCCAGCTAGTGAGAGCAGAGTGGAGGTTTAATCTCAGGCAGGCCGGTTCCTGTAGCCTCGAACTTGGCCCCCAGGCCTGGTTCTTCTCCAGACATTGAAAGGGATTGGAGATGGAGGGAGGGTTGGAAGTTGGCAAAGAAGGAGGTGCTGAGCTGAGAGCTCCCAGTCACCTCTTTTGAGGAATGCCCTCAAGTTAGGAAGAGTGCCAAATTGATGCGGGGCATGGTGGCTCATGCCTGCAATCCCAGCACTCTGGGAGGCTGAGTTAGGTGAATTGCCTGAGCTCACAGGTTCAAGACAAGCCTGATCCAGAGCAAGACCTCATCTCTAAAAATAGCCAGGCATTGTGGCAGGCATCTGTAGTCCTAGCTACTCAGGAGGCTGAGGCAAGAGAATCACTTGACCCCAAGAGTTTGAGGTTGCTGTGAGCTAAGATGCCACAGCACTCTACCAAGGGCAACAAAGTGAGATTCTGTCTCAACAAAAAGAAAAAAAAGAGTTCCAAATTGCTTCCTGAAGATGGGAGAGCTGGGTCTGAGATTCAGAGCAGAGGGGCTGGGGCCTGGGCCTGAGCCTGAGGTCTGACTATGCTAGGACTGAAGCTTTTCCTTCCCTGTGTTTCCAGGAGACAGGAGAGAGCTGGCCTGGGGTCCTCTCAGGTCTGTGTACTGCCCAGAGGGGCAAGGAAGACACCGCAGAGGAAGGCTGGGTGGGCACTGTGCCTGGGGGTCAAGCAAAGCCACAGTGGCATCTGGCCACTGGCTACACAGCTGGGCCTCCACGGGTAAGGGCTCTGCCAGAGATGGCTCTGTAGGAACCCCCAAATCACCCTGTGAAGGGCCCAGGACAGGTATGGGCAGATGTATCCACCCGCCCAGCCCACCCAGAGCAGGCAAAGCCACCAGTGAGTGGGAGGCGCCCCTGGTGCCCCTCCCAGGGTGAGAGCGCTTAGGAAGAAACTGCCTGGAGGGGCTGCGGCTGGCACCTTTCCCACAGCATGGAGCAAGCCCTATGGCGTGGGCCCAGGAGGCAAATGGCAAGTCTGGTCAGATGCTGACTGTCACCGTGTCACATGTCATTACCGAGCACGTGAAGAGAGGCTGCTGAGCTCTCCAAGCATAATCAGAAAGGTGAGGACCCCACCCAGGGCAGGAAAAGAGGACCTCCCCACTGAGAGGCTCATGAAAGGCAGAGTCAAACACAGGTGTGCTGAGGTCACAGGACCCCCATGCTCCCCTGGGAGTACCTGTCTCATTGTGGTTTCTGGCACCACCTGGGGAGGATGATCACATTATCACTGACTCTAACCTTTGCTGCAAGAATCCCCACATTTCATTAATACTACACCCCCCACCCCCAGGAGGCGGGGAGAAGTTCCCTCCTGCAGCCTGAACTTGGTGATGGGCAGCTCCCAGGCTTGTGGGTCTGTGTAGAGCGGCCAGCTGCTACCTGCCCCACCTTGCAGCATGGAAGACATCACCAGGGCTCTGAGAGGGCAGCAGGGTATGTCCAGGCATAGTCACCCACAGGCAGATGATGCTGCCCTAGTATCAGGCCAGAGCCTGAGTCCCACATGTGGGATATGGTCCCTGCTGCACAGCCTTGTGGTTGGTGACCCTGGGCAAGGTACCTGCAGCAAGGGGACCCAAGAACACGTCAGGAAGACCTTCTGTCCTTGCCTGGTCACTGCATCCCCGCTCTCCCCACCCTGCCTCTGGCCACAGGCCTGGGTCCTGCCCCATCACCAAGTTCAGCTGCAAGAGGGAACTTCCCTCTGGGTCTCGCCCTCCTCACCCTGAGAAAGGAGGAACACAATCTCACCTCCCCCTGCTGTTCAGGGAACAAGAGGAGCCTGGGGGCCCACGGAAGCCCGAGGGCTGGCAGTGTGCGAGGGACCTGCCCACACTGCCTCTCAGAATCTCTCCATAGCTGGCCAAGCAGGCGAGTGCCAAACTTTATACCACCTCCCAAGCTAGGTTTATAAAAAGAAGACCAAACCCACACGGGAGAGCTGGCAGGCAAAAGTTATGCAAACATTTAGACTGGGCCTAGTATTGATTCCTTTTAAAGGCCGAGGAAAAAGAATTCCAGTACAGAATTCTGTTATCCTGGCTTCTGTCCTCAAGCTGCAGGGGAAAGGGACTGCTGACGCCTCAGAGCGTGGTCCCAACATGCGTGACCAGCCAGAGCTGAGGACACTGGGAACGTCTGGCTGACACAATGACCTGCAGAGACAGGGACAGCACAGGATATCTGAGGGTGAGGCTGGAGGCCTGGGGCTGCCAGAGGTCCTGCCCTCCCCCTGCAGTTACTCCACTGAATTGTCACTTGCTGGAAAGGGGGCAAGACTGCATCTGAGTCCCACCTCACAGCTGTGTGGCCCTGGACAAAGCACGTCACCTTCCTGAGTTGATTTATTTATCTGTGAGACAGAAATAACAGCATGCACCTTCCTGGGGCTAGAGGGTTTATGGGCACATCACATCACCTAGCACGCAGGAAGAGCCCTATAAATCCACTTCGTCTTCCATTTATTCATTCAAAAGAACATCGGTGAATGGGCAGATCTTGTTTAATGGGTATAGAGTTTACATTTGGGACTATGAGGAAGTTCTGGAAATGGCTATTGGTGATGGTGGCCCAGCAGTGTGAAGGTATTCTTAAAAATGGTTCAGATAGTAAATTTTATATTCTACCACAATAAAAAAATTAATTGAGATGGAACATTGAGTGCCTACTGTATCCTGAGCACTGTTGCATACACTGGAATTTACATTAGAGAGGCTCACTCTCTAATGGAACAGAAAGATAGTAAGTGAATTTTCATTGAAATATTTTTTTGAGGAGGACAAGGGAGAAGATGGAAAATGTAGTATAAAAATGCAGATGGGAGGGTGGGAGGGGCTGTTTTAGTGAAGAGGTCAGGAAGGACTCCTGGAGGAAGCATATTTGAGCAGCCCGAGGTGAAGGTGCACGGTTTTCTGCACCCCAGAAAAGTGGCTTTGTCTCATATGTGCTCCTTGAGGTACGAGGTCCTGGGACGGGAAAATTCCATTCTCGGCTATAAGCGAGACTCAGGGGTTAATTCCTCCCTGGTTGCTAAAACAGCAGAGATGCAGGGGTTAATTCTTCCCTGCTTGCTGAAAAGGCCTTGAGAAATGATTCCCTGAGGTCCTCGCCAAGTCTTGGCTGGAGATTTAGCGCCTGTCTGGAGCTAAACTGTTGCTCTTCATTCCCTAACTTCAAATTTCACAAAAGTTTCATTTCACCTGTTAGGGAGGTGGGCGAACAGAAACAGACAGCCTGGTGTCCTTGTAGTTTATCTTTAAGTTCTATGCTCCAGAATTAGAAATGACATGTACGTGCTTTGCAACATTTATGATGAGAAGAAATTTTTTACAGCAGTCTCGATTAATGCTTTTGTTCTTTATTCTTACTTATTCTTATCTGATGAGTTTGGATATATAATACAGTGAATAAAGATGTACAATCACTGTAGGCCTGCGCAAGCCTCAGTCTTCCCTTAATAAATCATTCCGTCTGCAGCGATATCTCTGTGTCGTTGATTGGGCTGGTGGACAGCAACACTGAGGGATGTTTGAGAGGAGGCCATGCAGACAGCCCGGAGAACAGCCTACAAACCCCAGCGTGGGGTGAGCATGATCTGTTGGAGGCTGGCAAGGAGGCCAGTGTGTGCATGAAGGGGATGGGACAGGACATGAGCCCAGAGAGGCAGGCAGGGCCATGTCCCTGCATCTGACTTTGATTCTGAGTGAGCTGGAAACCCTGCTCACAAACCCTGCTGACTGCTCCTACTCTATGATGTGTTCTTCAAGCACAGACGAGCTCTCTCAGGGGTCGGCACACAGACCCCTCTGGGTCCAGCCCAGAACCTCGCCTGTGAGTGGCTCTCAGGACAGATTTGTTACATAAACGCTGGAGGAAGCAGAGGCTGGCTGGGTAGGCAGTGGGGTGGTGCAGAAACCTATCTCCTCCCCGCCACTCACTGGCTTTGCCTGGTTTAACCCTTTGGGCTTTACCCTTGCTCCTTCTCTATTAGAAGTGTTAGCATCATGATGATTTTGTTGTTTCCATTTTAGCATTTTTTAAGTTGAAGTATAACACACATAACATAAGATTCACCACTTCAAAGTGTACACTTTGGTGCTTTTAGTCTTCACTACACTGCGAAACCATCACTTCTATTTAATCCAGGACATTCCCATCACCCCCAAAGAAATTCCATACCGATTGGCAGCCATTCCCTATTTCCTCCTCTGCCCTGCCCTTGGAAACCACTAATCTACTTTCTGTCTCTGAGGACTCGGCCTGCTCCGGACATTTTATATAAATAGAATCCTATGGTATGTGGCCTGTTCTGTCTAGCTTCTTTCCTTAGCATAACATTTCAAGGTTCATTTCACCCATATTGTAGTACGTATCAGTACTTCCTGCTTTTAATGGCTGAAATAATATCCCATGTTTTTTAAGAGGGGTCCCATTCTCATTAAGCAGAAACCCAGCCCCCAGAAGAGAGCTAGAGGAGAGGCGTGAGCCTGTGGTGTCCTCTGGCCCTCCTAAGCTCGGCTGCTGGGAACAGCAGCCCTGTTCATGGCACTCCACAAAGGACAGGGTATGGGGGCCAGAGACCAGGACTGCCAGCTCCTCCCTACCCAGAAGGACAAGGCCTGCCTGGCAGAGTGTCTGTCAGCCTGCCCAGCACAGAGGCAGATGGGCTTGGGGGAGGGTAGATGGGGCAGCTGTGGACCTGCCTGTGGTCAACAGAATCCAGTCAAGCTATGGGTTTGATTCTATGCCAGGCTGGATTGCACCCAGACCAGGGATGACACCCAGGTCTAGCTTTGGCTCAGCCCTCAGGACGCAAATCCTGAACTGGACCCCAGTGGGCCTTCAAAGGTGGCCAGGAGGCTGAGGCCAGCTGCTGTCCTCAGAACAGGGTCAAGGTGAAGATGATAGAGAGAAGACTGCCTGCTCCCTGCCTGCCCTCTTGCAACACAGGCTTTGTAAAGCACCACCTACCACCACCAATGACCTGGGATCTGCTCCCAAAAATGAAATTTCCAGGGCCCTGCCCAGACTGACTGGACCAGAATCTCAAGGGCCTGGAACCTGCATTTTAGCAGGTTCTCCCTTGGTGTGCTAAGGTTTGAGAACCACTAGCAAAGCACGGACAGGTTTGGGAGTGAGAGAGTGGGGCCTCCTGATTCTCAGTCAGTACAAACAATCTCTGTGCCCCAGTTTCCCAGTCTCTCTGAGGGTTTATTACACTTGGTGTTGGTGGTGAGGATTAAAGGAGGCAACAAAGATATAAGTGTCTGGAACCAGAGAACTGCTAAAAATTGTTGGCTGCACATTGTAATGTGTACACATATACAACCAAATCACAAAACCATCTGAATACTGACAGGGAAATTAATAAAAGAGATAAAGAGTAAGAGAGAATGGGTTTGAGATATGGTGAACTTGCTGCTAGAGGGACCCGGCTTCGAATGTCACCCATCTTGGCAAGCCGTTTTATCCCTGAGTCTCAGTCTTCCCGTTTGCAAAATGGCAACAAGAGCTGCCTGTGAAGGGCTCTGCAAACTGTGACTTACAGCTCCCACGCCAGTTGAGGAGCACGCCCACCTGACGCTGATGGATCCTGGAAGCCTCTCTGTCCCACTCGCCGCCGGATCCAGCCCAGAGCACTCCCACTGCTTCCCCAGCTGTTCCTCCCCCTGCACCCTGAGCTCAGTCCCCTTCCCTCTGAACGCCAACTCTGGGTCCCGAGGTTACCGTGGCCAGGGTCCTTCCAAAGCCCTGTCTGTGCACCGGGTCCTCTGCCCTACACCCAGCAAGTCAATCACTGCTGCTGCGGGCCCTCCTCTCCACCCCAACCCCAGGACTGTCCCGCTCACAACCCCCAGGCCATGTCTCAATCCCTGCCCTTTTGCTCTCCCATCTTCCAAGAGGTGCTGTGCCATCCTGGCCAGGGACTAGGGTGGGCTGGGCCAGCTGGCCTGGCTGACTTCTGTCCTCCCAGACCCTGGGGTCCCAGGAGCCTGGTCCCACCTGCTCAAGCTGCAGCCAGTTTTGTAGACTCCAGCCGGCAGGCGGGCAAGTGGGGGCCAAACAGGCCTAGAGACAGGAAGACCTCTCAGGTCCCATCACATCAACATGTCCATCAGGCCCTCCCCAGGCCTGCTGCTCCAGGCAGGGGTCAGGCTCCCAGCTTCCTGGTGGCTGGCCTTATTTCTCTCTGCTAGGGTGCGGAGGTCACAGTCGGCAGAGGAAGCCCAGCCCTTCTACCCGCTTTCCTGCCTTGGCCCTGCCCTGGGCATGGTCCCTTTTCACCTAAAGACTGTGGCTGCCTCCTCTCTGGATAGGCCCTGCTCACCTGGCAGTGAGAGGGACTTTTCTGAAAGTAAAACCTCATCATACAACCATCCCCTAAAGCCTTCTGTGGCTCCCCTTGGTCCTTCAAATAAAGGCATTGCCAGCCTGTCTCACCCTCGTGCTCACCATCCCTGATGCTCCCTTTCCTGTGGTCAGACTGGACATTTTTCATTTCCCCAGAAGAGGACATTTACTTATTCAAGAAGCCCAGATGGGTCTGACCAGTAAGGAGTGTGTCCTCAAATAAACAAAGCAAGACCTGCATGTTGTACAGGATACACCCAGTGTCCATTCCTTTTTCCTCTTTCCTTGTTGACAGGCCCTCATGTCTCAGCCTCTGGGTGACAGCTTGGTGGAGCACAACAGTCCATTCCTGTGAAGATGTGTCTGTGTGTGTGGGGGGGGGGGGAGGACCGAGGCCTGAGAGTAGGCTGGACACTCAGACAGTGGGGGCAACTCTAGCTCTGCGCTGACTGTGTGGCCTTTGGTAGCTCAGACTCCCTCCAGATACTCAGTTTTGCTCATCTGCAAAATGGGCAGGCCTTTTTGATTTTGATGCTGTTGTTCTTGAGAGGACCTTCTTTGCTGGGCCCTGTATCTTTGTGACCCTGGGGCTCCCTGCCTTGCTCCCAGGCCAGAATGAGTCCCAGCCTCCTCTGAGGCTCCCTTTCCTGGCCTCAAGGCTGAATCAGCCCCCCTGAAGGCACAGACATCCTGCTTGGGTCACCAGCCAGTAAACAAGGAGGTAGCTTTGGAGATGTCCCCATCCTGGCTACCCACCCACCACCCCGGTGGTCACCAGACAAGTGCATACACGGAAGCCTCACAAACCATGTGTATTAACCCTCGCTGTAGCCCTGGGCGGTGTGTGGCATTTTGCCATTTTCCATGTGTAGAATCCACGGCTCCTGGGGGTTGAACTCGTACAACCCAGGGGTGGGTGGCTTCTCCACACCTGTTGGATTCCAAGGCCTGTGCTCCCAATTCTGTGAAGTGTGGGTCAGGCCAGCCCTAGTCCCTTTACCTCAGGACAGCTGCGCACCCAAGCCGTGGAGCCTGGCAGTGCTGTAGTCCCCTCAGACCACACCTTGTACCTCGTGGCTGGCACCTCTGACCACGTCATACCCCCTTCCTACCTGGGGACCACTGCACCCAGGATTAAGATGAGCAAACTGAGGCATGCTCAGGCAGGGCCGGCAGCTACGGCCGGTACAGAGCCCTTCCTGCCCCAACTGCTGCCTGCAGATTCTCAGGCTCTCCCGGCTTCTCCTGGAGATGCAACTGTGCAACCCCAGCAGGTTATCCAGGCCCCTTGAGGGGGATGACCAGTGCTGGGCAGTGTGGTGAGCATCCTCATATCTGGTGCTGTGCTCAAGCCACTTACAAGCATTTCACACCTATGACCTCATTAAGGGTGGTGACAGAGGGCAGAGCAGCCTTTGTGCTGATGAGCAGGTGCTGAAGCCAGACCTGTCAGCTGGACACTCACTTCCTTCTCTTGCTCACCGAGGAAAGTTATTTATCCCCTTCTGAACCTCACTTTACTTATGTAGAATGGGCTTAATACCCACACTTGCCTCCAAGGATTGTAAGGATTAAGTGAGTGAATATGTGTTCCCGCTAAAACAGGACCTAGAATAGCCAAATGAGGGCGGCGCCTGTGGCTCAGTCGGTAAGGCGCCAGCCCCATATACCGAGGGTGGCGGGTTCAAACCCAGCCCCGGCCAAACTGCAACCAAAATATAGCCGGGCGTTGTGGCGGGCGCCTGTAGTCCCAGCTGCTCGGGAGGCTGAGGCAAGAGAATCGCTTAAGCCTAGGAGTTGGAGGTTGCTGTGAGCTGTGTGAGGCCACGGCACTCTACCGAGGGCCATAAAGTGAGACTCTGTCTCTACAAAAAAAAAAAAAAAGAATAGCCAAATGAGCTTTACCAGAAAAAAAAAAAAAAACAAGAACGCAGTGGAAAGACTTACCCCACTTGATTTTAAGACTTACTATACAGGTACAATAACGAAGACAGCGTGGTATTACTCGGAAGACAGACCAGAGAATCCAGAACCAGACCCACAAATCTATGATGTCAAAGGCAGTAGGGAATCCAATGAGTAAAAGATCATCTTCTCAGTAATTGAACATCCATATGGGAAAAAATGAATATCAATTTTTACCTTATACTGTATGTCAAATTTTGTCAAAATGAGCCATCTACCTAAACATAAAAGCTAAAATTCTAAAACTTCCAAAGAAAATGTAGGAGAAAATCTTTACAACTTTGATCTCTTAGCTAAGACACCAAAAGCGTAAACGACCAAAGAAAAAAATGGACAAACTGGGCTTTATAAAAATTTAAAACCTTTTCTCTTTGAATTAAACTGTTATGAAAATAAAAAGGTAAGGCATGGCATGAGGGGAAAATTCCCCATACATGTACCTAACAAACCACTTGTATCCAAAATGTATAAAGACCTCTTATAGCTCAAAAATAAGAACACAAACAACCTGATTCATAATGGGCAAAAGATGTGGACACCTCCCAAACCAAAATATAGGAATGGTGAGTAAACACATGAAAGACGCCCAAGATCAGGGGAATGCAAATTATAACCACAATGAGATGCCAGTGTATACCCATCAGAATGGCTAAAATAATGATGGCAACGGCGAGCAAATAGAGCTTTCACTGCCTGTGGGAGTGCTCAACGCACAAGGCCCTCTGGGAAACGGCTTGGCAGTTTCTTAAGGAGCTAAAATAAGCACATGCCTACCCAGAGACCCAACCATTCCTCTTCACCAAGAGTAATGAACGCTCATAACACACAAAGACTAGAACATACATGTTCATGGCAGCTCTGCCCACAATAGCTCAGAACTGGAAACAATCCAAATACCCATCAACAAGTGAAAGCGAATTGTGACATATCCATGTAAGGGATATGACTCAGCAGCGCAAAGGAACCACCACAGGTGCACAGACAATGGGGATGAAGCTCCAGATAATTATGCTGAGTGCAGGAAGCCAGACCAAAAACATATGCCTAGAACATAAGAGGTTCTAGAAAGTACCACCTACCATATGGTGTTAGAAGGCAAATCAGTGGTTGCTTGGAAGAAGGGCAGAGACAGGAACGGACCACACAAGGAACAAGGAAACTCTTGGTGGGGGGACTTACAATGCCCTGATAATGGTGGTGATTTCATAAATGCATACGGCTGTCAAGACTGTGGAACTCTCTGCTTGAAGTGGATGCAGTTTATTGTACTTAATAAAGTTTTTTTTTTAAAAAAGTCTTTGTTTGCAGTAAAGGGAGAAAAAAAGAAGCAGTAGCTGTAGCCACCTGCCTCATTTGAAACCTCCAGCAAGCTGCCGATTTAATCTTCTAAATGTAATCGAGTCAACCACCCAAGCAATCACATTAAGGGAAAAAATTATTGGGTGCATTTTTCATCAACTAAGATCATTTATCAAGATGCAAATTCATCCAGATTTGTCCAAAGCAGCCTGATCAACCCCAGCCTTGTCACAAGAAAGGCATGGCAGACGTCATTAACTGCAGGTTGAACAAATGAACAATCACCTTGTTGTCCCAGGTACACTCAGCTTCCAGGGGCTGACAGGCAGCCAGAAGTCAGCCTGGGCAGCCCACGTTGACCCTGGGAGAGGCTGAGGCTGCCCCCTCCATAGACAAAGCCCTGTACAGGACATTCTTGGAAGCTGAGAAAAGTCAGAGTGAAGACTGTTAGATGTGGTATTAGCAATCAAGGTGGGGAGAGTAAGGGTAATTCAGCAGTGAAGCTTGAAAATGAAACGCAGCCTTCTGCAGAACGTCCAGACCAGCAGGCCCTTGATGGGAGCCTACAGTCAAGCCTGCCATGGGTGGTGATTCTGTCTCCATGCTGGACGTGGCTGGCTGGGGTTCCGAAGGCCCTTAGCTTCCCTGTCACTGCACAAAGTTTCTGAGGATTGACGTGATTTCTCTTTTGTCTTCATGTTGAGTTTCATAAATCACGTAAATCAGATCTCAGGCCATGGGGTCCCTGAGACCTTTCTAGGGGTTACGGGGCTCTCCCTTTTCTAACTGCATATCTGTGTGAGGCTGAACGTTTCATAATACTTCAACCAAATGACGTATCACAAGTTACTGGATACAGATTCTGACATGGGGATCCGGCTGTCTGCTATTAAGCCAGACATTAAAGAGATTTGCAATAATGCCACTCTTCTCACTAATTTTTCTTTAGGAGACCATAGTTATTTTTCAGAAAACAACATTATTTATGTTAAGAGGTAATGGGCTTGTTTTTATTTAAAATTAATTCATACATCAATCTCTTTAACTGGCTCAGTTTTAATTTCTAACATGGAAAATACCAAAAGATACACCCCATATACACAAAGCTCTTTGGGAGCCATAATAATTTCTATTTTATTGATTTTTTTGAGACAGAGTCTCACTCTGTCACCCTGGGTAGAGTGTCATGGCCTCATCATAGCTCACAGCAACCTCAAACTCTTGGGCTCAACGATTATCTTGCCTCAGCCTCCCGAGTAGCTTGGATGCCCACCACAAGGCACAGCTAGTTTTTCTGTTTTTAGTAGAGATGGTGTTTCACTCTTGCTCAAGCTGATCTGGAACTCCTGAGCTCAAGGGATCCTCCCGCCTCAGCGTGCTGGAGTGCTAGGATTACAGGCGTGAGCCACCACACCCAACCTAAAAATTATTTTTAAAAGTATAAAAAGGGGGTCTGAGACCAAGAAGTTCAGCAACTACTTTCCTAAATGCATGCTGGGCAATTTGGGCATTTGGGCACTTGACTGATCTAGCAGAGCGTATACTGACCCTTAGTGCTCAAGAGCTCACCCATCAAGGATGCACCTGTGCTCTGAGCAGCCTCAGCCATTTGTCACAACATGCCCAGAGTCCAAAGGAGGAGTTAAGGTTGGCCAAGGGGAGCCTCAGTGCACAAGTCTCAGAACTGGACTGTGGCCTGCTCCTCCCGCCTCTTGCCTCTGCTCAGGGAGTGGATATAAACAAGGGGGTGCAAAAAGAGACTGAGCTGGGAGTGAGGCTCAGCCCACACAGGTGCCCCAAGAGTAGAGGTGTGTCCGACACACATTGTGGCCAAACAGCATATGGCAGGATGCTGACATTGATATTTAGTCAAAGGCCAAATAAAATGTCTAGGAGACCATCATAGAAAGAACTCTTAGACTAAGAAAAATGAACATGAAAACAAGTCTGAAATTTTATCCAACGTTTTAGTCATTAGTCTTATTAAAAATTCCAGTACTCAAGGGCGGCGCCTGTGGCTCAGTCGGTAAGGCGCCGGCCCCATATACCGAGGGTGGCGGGTTCAAACCCGGCGCCGGCTGAACTGCAACCAAAAAATAGCCGGGCGTTCTGGCGGGCGCCTGTAGTCCCAGCTGCTCGGGAGGCTGAGGCAAGAGAATCGCTTAAGCCCAGGAGTTGGAGGTTGCTGTGAGCTGTGTGAGGCCACGACACTCTACCGAGGGCCATAAAGTGAGACTCTGTCTCTACAAAAAAAAAAAAAAAAAATTCCAGTACTCAAATTATACAGCTCACTCGCCCTTCTAAGAAAAATGTGTCAGGGTGAAGATTTTTCTGCTCATCCCCTGCACGCAGTTATTAATAAGGATAAGGATGCAATTTCACCAAAGCAACTTCACAAATGGAAGCTCTGGCCAATACTTAATGAAGGTGTTTCTGAGTGTTTTCAGGAGCAATCTTCAGATGGCCATCCTTGTTTATATATTTGTTTTTAATATGATTGCGTACACTTGCCCAGGAAGCTGTTCTGCACATTGGCTCGGATGGTGACATCTGTAGCTCCAGAGTCACTGATCCAGACAGCTCGCGGATGAAGAAGATGCAGATATTCAGCCTTCCAGAGAACAAAGGCAAAGCCAGGGCCTGAAACAGCAGCTGGGGGCTGGACACAATGTCAAGCCCCACCAGGGGTGCCCAGCCTTTTTTTCTTTCTTGTCACACATTTGAAAAAGGGGAGTTGTCTCAGCCATAAATACACAAACACTAAAAACAGCTGATGAGCAAAGAAAAGGTCCAGTGAGAGGTGACAGCAGTAAGGACACCTATCTGCTTTGTGATATCTGACACCACAGATAAGCAAAAGAATCCTCAACCAATCTGCACGTGGCCCTCTGGCTGCAGGTTGGACACCCCTGTGGGCATCAGGTCTGAGACACCCGCTTCTCCTCTTGTGATCCTGTGAGCCTAATAGCAGTTCTGTCGTTGTGACTTTATTCAAGTGATTCCAGGGGCCACAGCCAGTGAGTGGTGACTACAGATCAGCTTTGAAGCACCCTGGTAGTGAAGGTAAGAGGAAAGTCACAGATGAAACAGGAGAACCACAGAATCCATGGAAGCACCTGCCGCCTAGACTGGCTCAGTGGGGGAGACAGTGGATGGAGGGTCCCGGGGAGGATGGTGACAGACACTGTAGTGGGTGCTCTCACACTGACGGCAGAGCCGAGGACGCAGGTTCAATCCTGGCTCTGCCACGCACCAGCTGTGTGACTCTGGGCCGGTTATTAAACTTCTCTGTGTGTCAGCATCCTCATTTGAAACCAGGGTTGATGACAGGCTGAGTATCGATCAGGTCCTGGGGCTGCTGGACTTGCTATTGCAAGGTTCAAAGGCTGAAGTGTCCTGCCCAAGCTCGTAGGTAAGCAGGGCCCCAGGTAAGTGGGTAGGCTTTGCACCCACACCTGCCTGACTTCCAGCCCTCGGAAGTTTCTGCTTGGCCTACAGCCCTTACCAGGTGCCCCATCTCACCACATTGAATAGACGCTTCTCTTGGCTGTTTTGGATGGGATGTCCAATGAGCCAGCAGGGGCGTGCTCGGCTCGGTCACATCCAGGTTATGTGTCCTCACTGCTCTCACCTGCAAAGTGGGCATAGTGCTACCTCCCCTCCTTTCTTTTTCTCCTTTCCCCTTTTCCTTCCTCTTTCCTTCTTGCCTTCTTTCCTGTGCTCCACCCTTGCTCCTTCCACTTCAGCAGCACTGACCCCTAGGGACCCCCAGGCTCATGAGGAGTCAGTGATGTAAACAAGCACCACGTGGTCGGTGCTGAGTGAGGAGACACAGGGGCTCCACGGGCCCTGGCTGTCAATCAGGGATGGCTTCCTGGAGGAGGCAGTGCTGCACCTTGAAAGGTCAGCAGAAGTAGCTACTGCTGGTTGGAGGCATTCAGTGGGGAAGGGGTAAACCTGTGCACAGCTGGAGCACCCACTCCCATGGAGGGCGGCAGCAGGGCAGAGGGAGGCGGGATCTTGAAGGCAGACAGGGGCCTAGAAGGCCAGCCCTTGGCAAGGTCCGGAAAACCCACCCAGACAGACCAACTCAGCCAAGGGAAGGCTGGGTTGTCTCACTTGTCTCCTAACTCATTCATACCTTCAAGGACCAGCTGGCAAGACCAGGAGGCAGAGGGGGCTGGAAATTTTGCCCAGGCCAGAAGGAGCCACTCTGGGCTAATGAGCACCAGCAAGCAGTTTGAGGCCTTCAATTACACACACAGCAGGACGGTGCCTCCCCACGGCGGTCAGATGATTAGATTACAGCCTCTGAGATGTGGGTCCTAAGCAAAATATTAAGAAAAGGTGGGACCCAGAGCAATTCTCGTCGGGCTGAGATGGGCAGGTTGCTCATCTGCAGGTAGGAGCCTAAAAGCCCACTCTGAGACTGGTTTAGCAACAAGAATAGACAGTAAGAATTTCTCCCCCACTCTTTCCTGGCTCCTCCCTCCCCACTTCCCAAGTGTTTCATTTGATTAGAGAAAAAGAAAAAAATCGAGATCGCGTTTACATCCCAGCTGTGTTTCTAAGTGTGCGAAGTTGATGAGAAATGGTAAAGGTGGTGAGGCTGTGCTGGGGGGCGAGCCCCACCAGGCCTCACCAGGCAGCTTGCTGTGCTCTCTTGCACTGACAGGAGTGTTTAGTCGGGGAGGGGTGCCCTCTGCCATCCCCCACTGTCTTCGGGGAAGGAGCACTGCGTGGGAGTCCGGTTGTTCCTAGCTGTGCCATCTTGGCTCTGGTACCTGACCTCTCAGGCCTCCAAGTGGTCATCTGCCAAGTGGGTGGTGGTGGCTGGATCGAGAAAGCAGAAATTCTGCAATTCCGTGATTTCCCGATGCACCCGGGGACTAAGACTCACAGATGAAAGACACAGCACCCAGTAAAATTTTAATTTCGCGTAAACAACCAATAATTTATTAGTATAAGCACATCTCAAATACTACACAGGACATATTTACCCTAAAACAATTTTGTTTTTTGAAATCTAATTTAAATAGGCATCTTGTATTTTTATTTTCTAAATCTGGCAGCCCTACTGGAAACAAAACCTACTCTGAACAGATGGGGCAGTGGTTCTGACAAGAGTGGGAGGAGGGAGGGCAGAAGAGGTGGGGAACGTGGACTGCTGATGGAACCCATCACAATCTCTCCAGACCTGGCCCCTCTACCTGGGAATCACTAAGCAGGCAGAAGCAAACGCCACGATTACCAAGCAGTGACTGCTGCCCTTGGAGGTGCAGCATTACTCCTGACAGTCAGGTATATCCCCACCACGTGCTCTTCACAATGGCCTAGGAGGCCAGCATTGTGTTCCCAGTGTAGAGATGATGAAAATAAGACCCAGATGTGTTGGGGGACCTGCCTGGGCTCACACAGCTGGTCCAAGGCCAGAGCCCCCTGTGCCCCAACAGCTGGGCACCACAGTGACCTTAAGGACTCCCAGATGCACACATCTGACCCAGCCCACTGGTCTGAGTTCCAGCCCCTGCAGCCGCCCCCACCCTCTGTCCTCAAGGGCCCCTCCTCATTTCATCTCAACTCGATGCTGGTCAGCTGACAGCTACTGACCACCTGCTGTATGCCAGGAACAAGGACAGGCCTGCCACTGCCTTCCCTGCAGTTAGTCTTGCCCCAACCCCCAGAATGTTTATTCTATCTGGTTAACCCAGTTATGGAGGTTTATTTGGCGCTTACCAGTTGCCAGACATTGTGTTAGAATCTTCCGGTAAGTATATTATTATACCAGTTTTTCAGACAGAGAAGCTCACTCTCCAAGGGTTAAGTAACTCCACCAAGTAGGCAGAGCTGGAACTGGAACCTGCTCTGGGGGTGGGGGGTGTCCCAGGTCCCTGACTATACCCATCAACCTCCTGGGGTTCTCAACATTTGTCTCCACCAGGTGAACTGATGTCCCCAGAAAAAGACTTGCGATGACTCCCTACCTTTTTTTTTTTTTTTTGTAGAGACAGAGTCTCACTTTATGGCCCTCGGTAGAGTGCCGTGGCCTCACACAGCTCACAGCAACCTCTAACTCCTGGGCTTAAGCGATTCTCTTGCCTCAGCCTCCCGAGTAGCTGGGACTACAGGTGCCCGCCACAACACCCGGCTAGACTCCCTACCTTTAACCATGAGGCTGAGTTGTTGGTGAGAGAGTGCTGGGTGCTGCAACAAGCTTCTGGGGGAGCTCTTTGGGAAAGCGAAGGTCCTTGGGGGCCCCATCCACAAGTTCCCCAAGGCCTGGCTGAAGGTGCCTTGATCTCCCTGCAGTGCAAGCGCCTGAGAGCAGCAAGGGGTAGGCACACGGGAGCCACCTGCCACTGCATGCTAAACTTGCCCTTCCTTCCACGGCCAGATCAGCAGCTGTGTGCGGACACTTTTTCTCACCAGAGGCCACCAGGACCCCACCCATCTGCACAGAACTTCACAGGAACAAGGTGCGCCTATTTCGTGCACTTGGCTGAAAGTTCATGACATCAACTGTGAAGTCCCCAGGGAGCACATTCGTCATCCTACCGACTTAGAGGGACAACCTTAAGCTACCTACTGAGAAAGCAATTGCCGAAGGCAGTGGTTCTCAACCTTCCTGATGCCTCAGATGTATTTTCACTGTTACAAGGGGGTCTAGACCCACAGGTTGAGAACCGCTGGCCTAAGGGCTTGTTAGGAAAAGATGGGCCCTGGAAATTCTGAGTTGGGGATCTGAGGTGGGGCCCAGTATTTAACAGGTGCCAAGAGAAGGTTCTAAGGAGGTAGGTGCGTATGCAGGGGTCTCCAGCAGGCACAGAGGTGGGAGGCATGGCAGAGCTGGGTAGATTCAGGGCACCAGCCAACTGCCATTCGGGTCCCATGCAGGCTGAAAAGCAGAAAGAGGAGGGCCAGCTCTGGGGTCATATCTGCCCAGGCTGAGCACCTTTCTGTCTGTGCTATCTGAAGCAAGTCATTGCACCTCAACTACCTCATTGACAAAATGAGAACCATGAACTCCTGCACAGAGCTATTGGGAGAATTAAGTGCATTAACAGAGAAGAGCCTCTGGCACAAGATAACTGTGACCGAAGAGTTAGGGCTCCATTACTGCTGTCACTTCCCTGGCCAGGCAGTGTGTGGGAGCTGCCCCAGACGGCAGAGCTGGCTAACAGCCCTTCTCTGCTCTTCAGGCTGCAGCCACTACCTCCAACCTCTGCCAGCCAGGGACAGAAGCTGCTCTAAACTGGTGCTCAGCAGGCGGTCAACTGTGGTTTGATAAACAGATAACTGGATGAATAAGTGAGTGAACAAATGAATGGGGGGGATGAATGAACCACAGGAAGGATAAAGCTCTTCCAGTTCAAAGGCAGAAGAAGGATTCCCAATTTATTTTTATTTATTTATTTTTTTGAGACAGAGTCTCCAACTGTTGCCCTGGGTAGAGTGTCATGGCATCATAGCTCACAGCAACCTCCAACTCAGGCTCAAGCGATCCTCTTGCCTTAGTGTTTCTATTTTTAGTAGAGACAGGGTCTCGCTTTTGCTCAGGCTGGTCTCGAACTGGTGAGCTCAAGCAATCCACCCGCCTCGGCCTCCCAGAATGCTGGGAGTACAGGCGTGAGCTACTGCAGCTTGGTCAGGGTTCCCAATTTAATTATGAGGAAGGAACCCCAAGGGCAACCCCCTGCCAGGCAGTAACACAGCACTTTCATTACTGTTTATGGCTGCCCGGGCCCATGAGCACATCCTCAGGTTGTGGTGGGGAGGAAGAGATTAGCTCAGGGGAGGGGCTGGGCCTGCTCCCCGCCACAAGGGAGGGTCAGGTCTGGGAAGCAGCTCCTCTTGAATCCAGGCGCTGACTTGACAACATCACGAAAGCCTAATTTGCATCCCAAATTAGTGCCAGCCTGATGATCATATAAAAGAAGGATGGGCATATAAAGAGGCTCATGAACAAGCATGATCTTGGTAACGACATCACAGAGGCGCGGGAGAGCACATAAAGACATGGTTTTGTCACCGAAACCTATGTGATGACTCAGGGATTCGGCTCAGTTCTTTGTTTAATATCCTGGCAGGGGTCTCTTTTTCCCCTTAGTTTAACTAGTATTGTCCTCATTAATAATACAGAGGTCCATGCTGTGGCTACACATATATAAAAAATGATATTCACAATTATCATGATGAAATTTAGCACTTATGACACACTTGCGCTGAGCCTGGTGGTATTCCAAGCGTGTTACAAACATTAACACATTTACTTTTGAACAATTTAAGACATTCTTGCTTTTCTGCTATCTTTCAGCTTGCCTTCCCGAATGCACCTGAGGAGCTCATTGGTCAAATGAACTCCCATCCAGGGCTGGTCAAACTTTCCCCTGGGAATGTGGCCTTTCATGATCCACTATCATTTTATGCATTGCGTAGCTAGAAATAGAACATTGTGAATCATCCTCTTTGCCTCTCCTGTTAAAATACTAATAACTCACTGTAGTGAGCTGAATGGTGCCTTCCAAAAGATGTGTCCACATTCTAATTACTGGAACTTATAGATTTGACCTTATTCGGAAAAAAGATTTTTGAAGATGTAATTAAGTTAAGAATCTTGAGATGAGATCATCCCGGATTATCCGAGTAGGCCCTCAATCCTGTGACAAGTATCCTTGAAAGACACCCACAAAGAAGACACGGAGGAGTCAGAGGTGATGTGAAAACCAAGACAAAAATTAAGTAATGTGGTCATAAAGCCATGGGATGCAGGCAGCCTCCAGACAAGGAAGGATTCTTCCCGCTGGCTATGGAGGGAACACAGCCCTACCAACACCATGATTCTGGACTTCTGACTGCACAACTGTGAGAGAATGAATTTCTGATTTTTAACATGTTACGGGAGCCACAGGAAACTAACATGCTCATTAATCAGACATGAATGCTGGTGATGTGCTACCTGGCCTTAAAAGTGTGTATGTGTGTGGGAGCTGGAGATTCAACGATGACCGAACAAAAAACAGGATGCAGTGAGTCAGGAGAAATGCACTTAACCCTCCTAAACTCCTGCACCATTTCATGAGCATTTATTGGTAAAAACTCAACATTTAGAAGTCAAAGACCCTTAGACAAATGGACAGAAAAGCTCTTAAACTATTTAAAAGTGGATAAAATATATTAAAAAGTATCTCCCCAAGGATATATACCAAAGTCATCATTTAGAACTGCCCAGTTCAGTATGGTGGCCCATGAACCCTTCAAGTGTGCTTAGTCTGAGCTGAGATGTCCTGTAAGCATTAAAAACACACCAGATCTCAAAGATCTAATATGAAAAAAAGAATGTAAAATATCTCAGTAAATTTTATATTGACTATCTGTTGATAGTATTTTGGAGCTACGTGTATAAACGATTACGATTCATTTCACCTATTTCTTCTTACTTGTGTGACATGGCTCCTAGAGGATTTAAAATAACCCCTGTGGCACCCATTACATTTCCATTGCCCAGCTCTGATTTACAGGATGCTGAAATGTGGTAATTACTGGGGATTTAAAAACCAAGGTTGGTTAATAAGAAATTAAAATGCCACAAAATGTCAGAAGAGCTCGGGACCCCTAAAAGACACAAAAATACCTAGAAGGGGCCCAACGTTAGATTAACTCATACTAGTTGCAGCAGAGACTTCTCTGCCCTGCCCCACACCAGCAACTCCTTAGACGCCTCCTGACCACACCCCCTACTCTGCACGCTGCTGATTGGATCAAGTGGTAGCCACCCCCTTCTGGAGGCAGCCAATCACCAGGCCACCTGGAGAGGCGAGCCAATCACATTTCTCTCCCAGGAATCTGTGAGGTGGGACCGTGGGCAGCCGAGCACACTAAAGATTTGTAGGATGGAGTGAACTGTCCGTGGGCCCCCTGAGAAACCCCAAGGCTGGAGGATGCAGAGGCCAGCTGGTAGAGAACTTGGATCCTGTCAGGAGTGTCCCTGTCTCCAGACCTCTACAGGAACCTGAGGCTTCCCTTCCTTCCCTCTTCTCCCCTCCCCTCCCCTCTTCTTTCTTTCTCTCTCTCTTCTTTTCCTTTCTTTTCTTTCTTTTTTCAGATTACAAATATTCATATTATGAATAAAATATTTGTTGGGGTTTTTTTTACATAAAAAATGCCAACGATTGCATTTTACTCACCATCTTGGAGAGTGAGACTGTCTAGATTCAGGCAAACAGCTGGAGAGCACATAGGGAAGGCCACAGTTGGGATTAAAAGAGAACATGCCAGAGAAGGTATTAGTCTACCTTCCCCACAGCACCCAGCATTCTGGAGCAGCCACTGGTCCATTTTATTACATAAAACACAGATAACTGGAACTCTACAATAAAATAATGGCTATAATGCAGAAGTGCAATCAAGGCATCATTTTATAAAGAACTTTTTATTTTTAATAAAATTCTGCTTAAAAATATACCACGTGGAGGGGGAAAATCAAACCAAACCAAAAAATCTCACCTTGGCCCATGACTTGCTGGAGTGCAGCTGACTCAGGCTCAATGGAAAAGGCCTGTCCAGTGTGGTATATGAGCTTCCTGGGAGACTGAGAAGTGGTGCCAGGCACCAGGACCCCCAGCTTGCAGCAGAGGGACTGAGAGCCCCATCCTCCTGGTAACTGCTTAGCCCACCTCCCTGGACTGCCCTGAGATGTGCCAGGAGCAGCCAGCCCACAAGAAGGGGACATGAGCTGCAAAGTGACATTGTCACTGACAGTGTAGCAAGAGGAAGGAGCAGGGCCATGAGAGCCAAGACTCTGTGGCCACAGAGCAGAGGCTGCACCCGACATCCTAGCCATGGGGACTAGCCTGAGGGAGGGTGAGGAACCAGGACTACCCAACTCATGTGTGGAGCTAGGGTTAGAGCCAGGAGAAGAACCAGGTCTCTGGCCTCTGCAAACACCTGTTCCCCAAATGTGCCATGCCCCTTTACCCTCCAAACCTTCACCCGTACTGTTCCTCTGCCTGGAACACCCTTTCTGTCTTTTATCTGGCATCTGTTTGATGAAAGTTCCATTTTCACCTCCACTTGAGGCTTTCTTTACTTTTGGGGCTTAGGGAAATCTCTTAAGAAGCAGAGTTTAAAGCAACGAGCCAGTCTGCTGTCACCAGCTACATGACGTGTGTTCCTCGGCAGGCTTTACCTAAACAGAAGACTCCAGCCCCACGCCACCAGCAAGCTGGCATGAGATGAAGGCACCTGCTTAGTAGCAGGCTTGGGCGCCTGAGGCCCACTCAGGAGCTCAAAGGCAGAGCCCTCCTGGCAGCCTCGCCGAGCTAATGAAGCTGAGTGTGAGCTGTAATTACACCAGCGTGCAAGCCTGCTCAGGGCACTGGGACCAGGCTGGGTGTGCTGGTTCACGCAGGGCCTAATGAAGCGTCCCGTGTTCTACAAACCTCACCATGTGAGTTAATTAACCCTCCACCATGGATATGCCCTAGCAACCCATCACTGATGGAGGAGACAACCAAACTCTTGACTGGGGAGCAACAGCAGTGGGCGAAGAGCCGGCAGAATGCACAAGAAAAGGGTCTGGGATGGGCACAGCCCTCACGTCCCACCAGCTGGTGTGGTCCGGGATTTGAGTTTGGTTCTAGATGGAAGGTACAGTGTCAGAACGAGAGTGGGATGGGCGGCAGAGAGGCATGGTGGGTGGCAGGTACCGTGGACAGGTTTAGGAGCAGGAATGTGCTGGGCGCCAGGGAAGAGCTGTTCGGGCTGGTCTGCGGGTATGTGGACAGGGGTGTGACTGGACATGAGGCAGCATGGTGTAGTAGAGGGAGTCACACGGACACGGGGAACCCCCACTCTGCCAGTTCACTCTGCTCACGTTGAGTCTGGACAAATTGACCTTTGCTACATTTTTACAGCGAGTCCTTCACATAGGTGGATCTCACTTGATCCTGACAGCAGCCCTACAGGATCAGAGGGCCAGAGAGGGTAAGTAAGATGCCCACAGTCACACAGCCAGAAGTTAAGGTTTGAACCACGATCTGAGAGCTGCAAAAGGCCCCCAACCCAGTGCTTATGCTCCCTGGAACTTACAGTTAGTCTTCTCTCAGGAACCTGGCAGCAACCTCATCTACAGCCCGCACTGGGAAAGCTGGTTAAACAGGGTTACAGGCTGAACAGTTGTGTCCCCCCCACCAACCCATGTTGAAACCCTGACCCCCAAGGTGATGGTGTTAGGAGGTGGGGCCAGTGGGATGTGACTAGTTTGTGAGGGAGGAGCCCTCACTAAAGGGATTAGCGCCTTGTAAAATGTGAGGACACACTGAGGGGACAGCTCTCTATACAACTGGACGTGAGCCCTCACCAGACACAGAATCTGCTGACACCTTGGTCTTGGACTTCCCAGCCTCCAGAAATGAATGTTTGCTGTTTATGAACCACCCAGCCTGTGGGGTTTTTGTTATGAGAGCACCAATGGACCAGGACAAATATGAAAGACAGTTCTAACAGTACCACAGCCCCCACCCCACCCCCGCACCCCAATCAAACTTCTAACAGTCATTTTCTAAGACACTTCCTGCTATTTCCCCCAGGATAAACAAGGTGACTACACACAGTCACACATACACACATGCAGCCGTGTAGTCAAACACGCTTATAGACACGTGCACACACACACATAGGGATCACGAACACATGTGGGTGCACACACACTCATATACCCACACAAGACACACACACACACACCTATGTGCACGGACACACTCACACATCCCACAAGCTGAAGCTGAACTGCCTGTTTCTTCAGCTGCTTCAGGTCAAAGCCAGAGCCTCCAGGGGTGAGGACCTGGCCAGACCCATCACTCAGGGAGCACAACTGGTGACCCTGACACAACCTATCTCAGCTGGTCGTTAAATCCACCAGGCAGATGGATGCTGGTGAGTGTTCTCGCAGGCTGGGGACGTTTGTCTTCGTGCAGTCATCAGAGCAAGATCTGACCCTGCTGGGAGGGAAGACTCCCACTGCCTCTTAGTCTCAGGGGTGTGCACCATGTTCCATTAATGATGACAACAAAAGCTCACGTCTCCCCTGTGGGCTGGGGGTGACTTGTGTTTTTGTATTTGGACACTCCAGCAATCCTCTGTTGGCAGGTGCAGACACTGAGGCTAGTGAGCCTTGCACAGTGAGCAAGGCGCAGATGCAGGGTCCCCACTCAGGGCTGGCCAGCTCCAAGGCGGTGACCCCACCCAACCCACCAGGGTTCTCCAGAACCCCCCAGCCTCCTACAAGCATCTTGGTTACACTCAATCAGGATGAGACTGCTCCCTGGTGGCTCTGCAGTTGGCCAATACCATGTTGCTAGTCAATGGATCAATAGCCAAATGCAGACTGATGTGGCCCAAATCTATAGAATTACGCACTGGACGTGTGTGTGTGTGTGTGTGTGCTCACACGCACATCTACATGCATGCCTGTGCAGAAACAAAATACTGCCCAGTGTGCCTTTCTCCTCCCCCTCCTCCTCCCGGCTGAAGCTAGAACTGGCTTGAGCTGGTCAGCAGGGACCAGGCCGGCTGGATTCGCCAGCACTCTGCAATTATCTCCTACATGCGTGAAAAGAACTGGTCCCACAGACCTGAGCTAAACATGTGAACGCTCTGCTCATGTGCACAGTGGGCGTTCCAAACTAACAGAAGAGCTCTCCCGTTTGCAGGCAGCTCTGGGGTTCATTGCTGGGGGCAAGGCCAGGCCAGTCAGAAAGCAGGAGACTGGCAGGGGAGTGAGCAACAGGAAAGAGCAGCAGTCGTCCCCTTTACCCTCAAGTATGTCTATAGGCACTAACGTGGACCCCTCACTTGGGACAGCACTTTACAGTTTACACAGAGAGCCAGTATCCAGATCTCATTTCACCATTTCAAAGAACCCTGTAAGGTGGGCAAGCCATGCCTCCAGTCATACGGATAGAGAAACTGAGGCTCGGAGAAGGAAGGCAGAAGGGAAAGAAAATCCTGTTGCGCTCCTATAGTAGTCACGAGGCCCCGTGCAGGATGGGGGAAGAAACAGGGTACGGGAGACCCCAGCGGAACTGCTGACCCATTACTCCTTCCTGGCTGTGCAACCTCAGGCCATTGCCTAACTTCTCTGAGCCACGTGGGCTCATCTGAACACCCAAATGAAAACCCGCCCTTCTCTGTGCTGCTTGCAGGTTCTCGGCACACTCTCACTCTCCCTGGACGGCTGCTCCCCTTCCTCTGTGAGCTCAGGGTCGCCCTCCCTGTGGCCATGGGAGCCAACAGGAGGGCTCTCAAGCTCACAGCAGGAAGGGATGATGTTGGGATGGATGCAAGGGGTATCTGGGGAGGACAAAACCACAGAATGCCAGGACAATGGACAAAGTGAGGCCCTGCCCTGTCGCAGAGTTGCTGAATCCTGGCTACACTCCCTTCCTCTGCATGTTGGAGGGCCTGTCCTGCTCCCTGCTTGGACGCCCAGGGGGCTTCCCAACAGGATCAAACAAGCCACTTGCAGCACGTCCACTATTACAGCCAACCTGGGGGCTCAAAGCCCCTCTGAGACTACCCAGGGCACATCCAAGGTCAGCCCACCAACTGTTCAAATCCATTTGCAGTTGGCAGACTCTCAGCATCTTATTTTAAAGGCAAATCTATACTTGTTTTACTGCTGCTGCTTTTCAAAGCAAAAAAGCGTTTGCCCAGCATGAGGCCGAAGCATGTCTGGATCTCGGTGGCATTTACACTTGGAGACCTGTGCGGGGCGGGGTAGCAGTGAGGGGCTTGAAGAGCTGTGGTCACTCAGGAGAGACCTTAGGGTTACGCAGTTCAAACGGCTCTGTGCTTGAATCCTACCACAGCTTCCCAAGTAGTCCTCCAGCCAAGTCTCACAAACTTGACGGGGAGCAACACTCCTACATTACACAGCTCACCCAACTGCAGACAGCACTGATGGTGAAAACACTTGCTTCCTCCAAATCTTCCTCCTGCCACTTTCCCCTAGTGGACCCAGTTCTGCCAGCTGAGCCCAGAGAGTCCCAATTTCTTTATCCACATAATCAGTGATGGAGACCCTAGGACCAATTTTTTGTTCCAAATTCCTAACAATCCCTGCTTGTCCCACTGGGTTTTACTATTTGGATTTCTCATTAGCACTTTAAACACAACACACCTAGGATTGAGCCCCCAGTTTTCCAAAAGCAACCCAGGCCTTCCACACCTCTGCCCATCAGCCCAGGCAGGAAGCTGGAGTTGGGTCCACACCGCCCCCTACCCCCATGAACAACAGCGATGCCAGAATCATCAGGCTACCCATGTGCCTATCCCTGCAGACGATAACCCCACAATGGACCGTTTTCCCTCTTTCACAGATGAGGAAACTGAGCTTCAGAGAGGTCATATAACTTAACAAAGTTACACACAGTTTCTACCAAGAATGGGAGGTAAGATTAGAACTCAAGTCTGATTCCAAAGCCTCTTCCCACAGCTCGCAGCCAATCCATCAGCGTGGCTTGTCTCCATGGATACCCTCCTGGACTCCCACCTCTACCCCAGCTCAGCACTCACCACTTGGCTCCCCTGTGGCCATACCACTCCCTCCAGCCAGAATTTTCCAATCAGAAACCAACTGTCATCACCAGGGTGACATGGGAACCCTGGATGCACCCAGCACCGCCTCACTTGCCATCCCCACTTCCCTCCCACGCCTCTGTTCCTGCCAGCCTGACCTGCTAGCCAGACATGGGCTGCCAACACACCCTGCGGCCCAGGACAACACAGACGCCAAGCAGCAGAGCTGGGCTCCGAGTCCAGACCCTTTGGCTCTTACCCCTGGGCCTCACTGTCACCACCCAGAAGGACAGCTAGGACCACCTGGCAAGAACACACCAATCCTAGTGAAGGAGGGAGATACCATTCCTAGACACCTGCTCTGCACGTGTGTACCCCAGAGAGGGTGACTTCCTCTGGAGTACCTGAAAGCCTGAGCTGGGCTACAGCCCACCTGCCTCCTCCTGCTCAAGGGGAGCCACTCTGCCCTCCTCCCTCCTGTCAGAGTCCAACACTGAGGCTCGGTATTAGGAAGCCCATTTGACCACCACACTAAGCCAGGTCCTGCAATATCAGTCATGAATGACAGAAGAGGTGCTCAGTGTCCCTTGGCTTATTTTCCCTGGGTTTAGCCCATGTGCCAGACCCTCTTGCAGGGCCTGTGGGGGGGGGGGGACCCCAGGGGGGAAATAAGAGAAGAGCAGGTGAGCCTGGGAGGGAGACAGGTGTGATGCTGCTGCTGCCAAAAGAACAAACATGAGGTCCCATGAACTGGATTTGCACAGGACCTCACTCTGGGTCACCCCATTCCTTGGGCCTTGGGAACCTCCCAGTGAGAAGAGCCCCTGTCCTGGGGTCCTGCTGACCCTCCCTCTCCATGATGTCACTTTGGCCCTCCAGGGTGGTATCACCCAGCCCCACCCCCACACACCCCCATCCCAC
Source organism: Nycticebus coucang (assembly GCF_027406575.1). Taxonomy (NCBI): domain Eukaryota; kingdom Metazoa; phylum Chordata; class Mammalia; order Primates; family Lorisidae; genus Nycticebus; species Nycticebus coucang. The sequence continues at coordinate 87,698,902 of NC_069796.1, read as the reverse complement.
CTTAGGCTCCAGGGTCTTAAAGGCAATGCCTTGGGGCACATTCCCAGGCTCAGCTGCCCAGCACTCTTGGGTATGGCTCCAGCTCCTGGGTAAACACATCTTCCTGCTGAGGGTTCCAGCCTGGGGCCAGAAACTCAAAGATGCCTCAGCTCAGCGCCTGTGGCTCAAGAGGCTGAGGCGCCAGCTACATACACCTGAGTTGGCGGGTTCAAATCCAGCCTGGGCCCGCCAAACAACAATGGTAGCTGCAACAAACAATAGCTGGGTGTTGTGGCAGGTGCCTGTAGTCCCAGCTACTTGGGAGGCAGAGGCAGGAGAATCACTTGAGCCCAGAAGTTGGAGGTTGCTGTGAGCTGTGATGCCACAGCACTGTACCCAGAGCAACAGCTTGAGGCTCTGTCTCAAAAAAAAAAAAAAAAAAAAATGCCTCCTAGCCCCGGGCACTCACACAGGCCCTCTCAGAGCCAAAGCCAATCAAGACCAAGGTTGTCTAATGAGGGATGCGATCAGTCACATCTGCAGGTGTGGGGAAGGCAGCAGGAGGACCGTGGGTGCACACGACAAGGCCCTCGCCCACAGTTCATTGCGGGCTTCCGGAGCAACTGCCAGAAAAGGCTCAGTGCAGTCACTGCACCGCAAATAGCAGTGTTTCCAGCAGATTTCTGACATTTGATCCAGTGATTTGAGATGACAGAGGGTGCCCTTACCCCTGGCCCATGTGGCCTGATGATCTGCAGCAGGACGATGCCTCCAGCAGGCAGTGACTGGGAGGGGGAGGAGGGCCAGGAGGATAAGGCTGGGGTCCCTGTTCCTTGCTTTGTAGCCCTGGAAATAACCTGCCTTTGTGGGCCTCTGTTTCTTCATCTGTAAAATAGAGTGATCACAGCAACCCACACTGGGATGTGCTGGGATGGGAAGGATCCCAGGGGCAGGAGACATGATCTGCTCCGGAAGGGGAGTGGGCTCCATTAAAATAAGCTCCTAATGACATGGTGGTTACTAGGGGCGGCCCCAATCTGGGCCAGCTTGCTTTATGCATTGCTTATCCCATTCTCAGGACGGACCCAACAGGTTTGTTTGCTATGCCCTCCTGGACAAGACGCTGAAGCCCAGCAAGGTTAAGGCACTCGCCCAAGGTCACACAGCTGCCAAGCAGCAGAGCCAGAATTGAAATCTGGATCTAACTCCAAACTCCAAGCTCCTGTCTCCAGCTCAAGCTATTTTAAAGATCCCTTCCCTCTTCTCTAAACTGCCACATCTCAGATGAGCCATGGGGCCAGCATTACGACTGTGCTAGATCACCCATGGGCCTGCACACCCTCAGACACTCGGCCTGTACTTGGGCTCTTCTTCCTTCTGTCACCAACCCTGTGCTGGGCTCACATCACTCAGAGATGACTCATCCAGAATCCTGCTCTTCCAAAGGGACAATGGCACATGGACATCACTGCTAAAACAGAGAGGCAGAGGGGACTCTAGGTTCTCAGAAGAACACCTGTCCTAAACTGCTGGGTGGTCAGAGAGGTTCTAGAAAGACTCCTCATTCTTTGAGCACATTTGTGCTAAATTCTCTGCCTGACCTGGGGAGCAAAGTGTGGACCAAACAGACAGGTCTGCATGTGGACATGGGAAGGCAAACGGTCAGGAAAACCATCATCATTCCCACTGACAGCGGAGAAAACCCTGCCCATAGGGCCTGATGGTAGGCTGTAGAAATGATCAGAGCTTCCGAAAGCCAAAATCAATAACTTCAGTCCAGGGTGGCAAACTGTGGCCCTCTGGCCAGATCCAGCCCAAAAGCTATAGAATGATTTCTGCATTTTGAGAGGGTTATAAAAGAAACAACAAGCAAATGACAACAAAACAAAGAAAAACATGCCACAGAAACTGTATGCAGCCTGCAAAACCTAAAATATTTACTACCTGACCCTACACAGAAAACGTTTGCCAGGTCTGCTTTGGTCCAACACCTCGTTTTGCAGATGAGAAAATTAGGGTCAGAAAGTTAGGGACTGGGCAGCTGGGTACTCTGTCCCGAGGCTGCCATGACAAATTACTACGCACAGAGTGGCTCAAAACATCCGAAATCCTGTCACAGTTATGGAGGCTGGAAGTCCAAAATCAAGGTGTCAGCAGGCTTAGTTCCCCCTAGAACAGCGGCTCTTAACCTGTGGGTTGTGACCCACAGGAACTATATTAAAGGGTTGAGGCATTAGGAAGGTTGCGAACCACTGCTCTAGAAGCTCTGAGGCAGGATCTGTTCCACGCCATCCCTTCTTGATCTGTAGGCACATCACTGCAATCCCTGCCTCTGTCGTTATGAGGCCACCTTCTCCCTGTGTGGGTCTGTGTCCTCTCCTTAGGAGGACACCAGTCATTGAAATAGGAGCCCACTCTAATCCAGCATGACCTGACCTTAGCTGGTTATCTATACAAAAACTCTACTCCAAAATACGGTCAAGCTTCTGGGTGGACATGAATTGGAGGGAACACTACTCAACCCACTATAGTCTGGACCCCCGATTTCTGCCTCCTTTGGGGAACTGTATTATCAGAGGTGCATATACTTCAGTCTCGCTCTCCCTCTCTCTCTCTCTCTCACACACACACACACACACATTCTCTCTCTCTCCCTCTCTCTCTATTCAACATGGCAGGTGAGCAAGACTTCCCAAGGACAGACTTTGCAATGACATGTAGGCTGGCATACTGCCATGATAAATGACTTGTTTCTTGCCAAGTTCCACCGCCAATGTCTCCTTCCACCAGAAGGTGCCACCAGCAAAAAGGTGGGAATAAGATCATTCTTTGTACATGAATCGTAACCTGCTTCCCCCACCAACAGGCCCAGCCTGAGATTTGGAGCTGCATATGCTTTCTCTGCAGTGACAGCCATACCCCTATTTTGGAGCCCAGGGACAGACCCCTCTCTGTTTTCCTATGCCCACCTCTGGCTCCTGTCTGCTGAGATCTGGAAAGGGGACCACGCCAGTGGATCTTCTGCTATCTGCAGGGGACGCTGCCATCCAGGAGTTCATTCAACATGCCCGTTAGCCTACTTCAGGGTACGCTGATGGAAACGATGAATTCAAAGTCGTTTACATGGTATTACCAGAATAAAAATGGGGCACCTGATGCCAGCAGAAGAGGATGGGTGAAACATAAGCTGGCGCAGCCACACAGGGTAAAATCAGAGCTTAACAACGACGGCACAGTTGAGTATGTAACCCGGAATGATGGTCATGACCCATCTGGGTCTAAGCACACAGCAGATACTCACTACCTACCTGCTGAATGTTACAGACGGAATGACTTAGCTGAGCAGAACTTCACCTGTTTAGCAAGCTCCCCCTACCCAGCCCACCCACCCACTGCACTCAGAAGAGAGGCTATGACTGCTCTTGCCAACAGGGTGGGCAACTGGTTCTCCTTGGTGGGCTTGGGGAGGGCTTCATGGAGAAGAGGTTGCTCCGCATGCTCCCTCCTTCCTACTTCCAGTAAACCCCCCACTGGGAGCGCTCGGCAGAGGCAGAAGGTGAAGTTCTTCTCTCTGCTCCCTGGAACCATACACAGTCACGGGGCTTAGGCTCAGCCAATCATATGCCACTTCCTGGTTAACACATGACCTGGAGAGAACCAATCAGATGCTCCCACTGGACTCCTGACCCAATCCCACCAGAGAAAGGGCTGTGAGTTCGGTCGTGGCGGCTGTGGTGGGTCCGGGAGGCGTGGAGTGAGGCAGCTGGTCTGTCCCACTGAGAGACAATCGCATGCTGCCTGCTTCTTGGGTTTCTCAGGCTGCCAAAAAATATGGTTCTCAGATGAGTCTCTCTTTTTATTGTTCAAAAGCTGTATATTTGTGTAAGTATAAATTTTTATTATGGAAAAGAATAAAAATATGGTTCTTCTGCTCTTGTGAGCCTGCCCCAGATGGAGCTGGGGTTTGTTCCCATTTGGGGCCGATCAGAGCACCCCCGTTGATACCTATGTGTTTAGCAGTGTGGTGACCTTGATGAACAGCCCCAGGTATCCTTCTGGGAGAGCTCACAGGCAGATGGGCCACAAGGTGGTTCCAGAACGTGAGAGAACTAAGAGAGAAAAGGAAAGGGTGCAATGCAGAGGACTTCCAAGGGGGGACCACCCGCCCTGGGTGCTGCGGCCGGGAGGGCTGAGACCTAGAGGATGGGTCGTTACTGCTTCTGCCACACCCGTCACAGACATATTTATGGTGAGCATCGGGTTCTGTGAATAAGCTCAGCCCACGTACATTCAGTGGATGGGTCACTGTCGTACTTTACTAGAGTCTGGAGTAGTAAGCCCTCTGTTTCTCACAAGTACTCCACAACCCTAAAGAGGCACATACCAGAAGGGGGAACCTGACACCCAGGACTGGGGGGCTGGTGAGGCTCCATAAACACTCATGTCATCAGGGCTGTCTGCCCAGCCAACAAGACACTGAGACTTAACAGCTACCTCTGGGCCTAGCAGCCACTTGTGTGAGACCAAATCAGCAAGGCCTGTGACCCTGGGCAAAGGAGCTCCCCTCGGCAGGGCTCAGCATATTCACTTTTTAAATGAGGAAAATACTTCCCTCATAGTGCTTGGAGAATTAAATTAGGTAGTTGTATTAGTTTGCTAGGGTTGCCATACAAAGTCCCACAGACTAGGTGGCTTAAACAACAGAAATTTGTTTTCTCACAGTCCTGGAGACTGTAAATCTGAGATCAAGGAGTCGGCAGGGCTGGTTCTTCTGAAGGCCTCTCTCCTTGCCTTGTAGACAATCATCTTCTCCCCACGTCCTCACACGGTGATTCCTCTGTGGGTGTCTGTGTCCTAATCTGCTCTTTTTTTTTTTTTGTAGAGACAGAGTCTCACTTTACCACCCTGGGTAGAGTGCCATTGATGTCACAGGACTCACAGCAACCTCCAGCTCTTGGGCTTCTGTGATTCTCCTGCCTCAGCCTCCTGAACAGCTGGGACTACAGTCACCCACCACAACGCCCGGCTATTTTTTTGTTGCAGTTTGGCCGGGGCTGGGTTTGAACCCGCCACCCTTGGTATATGGGGCCAGCGCCCTATTCACTGAGCCACAATCTGCTCTTCTTATAAGGCCATCAGTCACATTGGATTAGTGCCTAATGACCTCATTTTACCATAATTACTGCTTTAAAGGCCCTACCTCCAAAGACAGTGACATACTGAGATATTGGGGTATTAGGACTTCAACATAAGAATTTTGGGGGGTGGACACACTTCAGCCCATAACAGGAGCATGTGTAAAGGCTCGAGCACACAGTAGGACCTCAATAAATGTCATGCTCACTTGACTAGAGTTTTAAAAATAATAACAACTAGCATTGACTGAGCACCTGCAATGTGCTGGCAACACGCTGTGCATTTTACAAGCATCAGTAGGGTATAACCCAGTGAGACGGATTCATCTCATCATCCCATCCCAAGACTACTAGACACTTCTGCCAAGCTGGCTCCCAGTTGGCCGTACCCTCCATGGGGGTGGGGGGTTGTGGTGATTCACCCCAGCACCGGCCTATTCCTTCAGCAAGTGTTCATGGAACACTACTGGGAGTTTTTTGGTAAGCAGGAAACACACCCTCCCTGCTCTTAAAAAATCGTATATTCTGGGAGGGAGGGAGAAGCCCAGGACTTAGAGGGTGGAGGGTGAAGTGAGCTGTGATGATGCCACTGTACAGGTAAATAGACCAATAGAATAAATTAACTATAATCTAGTATTTTAGAAGTAAACAACAAGAGGCTGAAACAGAGAAAATAGAGAAAATCTTTTCTGAATGTGGGGGAAGAGGTCAGGTTGATGGACCTAGAGGGCAGGGATGAGCTTGGTGTGTGTGGGGGAAATGAAGAGTCAAGGAAAGAGTGGGATGAGCAGAGGTCAGTAAGGCAGGCGGGGCCAGATCTCACAGGGTCGCGGGACAGAGCTCCCGGACGTGTTTCATGTTTATTTCAAACACTCTGAGGGCGCATTTTGATTTAGATGTTTCCCTGCTACACACACTGACTCTGTTCATTCACTGACCACCTGTGGGGCAAAGGACGTTCCTCTGACCCATTCCTTCTGCAGGGCACCGACAGGCAGAATTTGCCAAGGGCATGACTTCAGCTAGGACTTCAGGCCTTCCTCATGGGGACACTGTCTTAGGAGGAAGGGGCTACTCAGGGAGGGGGACGTCAGAGCAGCAGGCTGCCAAGCTCCCTGAGCAGGCTAGAGGATGTACAGTGCGTATATGGTATAGATATTGTCTTATTGTTCTCATGCAAGGATGCAACTGAGGCCTCGCAGGGAACCCCTACAAGCATTTGCCATCCTGAGTTGATGGTCCCTTCATCCTGAAGCAGAGTGGTGGTGGATTCTTACAGGCAGCAGAAATTCAGCCGATACAGTCCAGGGACATCAGAAGAGGGGCCACCCTTTGTGATCCTCATTCAAACCAGCAGACACTGCTGAGCCATGTCTGGGTACTAATGGGTGACCACAGGATGATTGACCTGACCCTGCCCTGCAGTGGCCTGCACAGCTGGGAAGCCTCACGAGTACTCGGAGCCAGGCAGAGCAGTGCGGGTGCAATTCACCCAAGTGAAGCCAGGAGAGGCGGTCAGGAGAGGCCTCCTCCTGTGGGTCTTGAATAGCTGATGGGGCTTGACAATGTGAGGGAAAGCCATGTTGGGCAGAACTGTATGTGCAAAGGTTTAGGGCTAGGGACTTGTGCAGTGGCTCACACCTGTAATCCTAACACTTTGGGAGCCAAGGTGGGAGGATCACTCAAGAACAAGAGTTCAAGACCAGCCTAAGCAACATAGCAAGACCCCATCTCTACAAAAATAACAAAAATTATCCAGGTGTGGTAGCACACGCCTGTAATCCCAGCTACTCAGGAGGCTGAGATGGGAGGATCACTTGAGACCAGGACTTGGAGGGTGCAGTGAGCTGTGATGATGCCACTGTACTCCAGCCTGGATGACAAAGCAAGACCTAGTCTCTTGGATGGTATCAACATACTGGGAACCATGCAGGGGACATGGGGGATGGGGGCAGATCACCTTTTCTGGCTCCTGCACCTCCCACAAGACCTGGGACCTACCCCCCCTCCCCATACCCTGAGAGTCTATTTCTCAGAGGTAAGAAATGGCCAGTGCTGATATCACAGAGCCAGACTTCCTCAGTTCAAATCCTGACCCCAGCACTACCAAGCTGCCAGGGAGGGTCAGGTGCCTCTCTGAGCCACCTGTAAGGTGTAGATACAAGAGTCTCTGCCTGTAGAATCGTCACAGGAAATATCTGAGGTAACACAGGCAAAGGACTTGGCAGGTGCCTGGTCCCCAGAAGGTCCCAAGGAAGCACTAGTTTTGTGTTCTCATCCAGATGGGGTCACTGTGACGATGAGGGGAAGTGGTGATGCTGTGTGCCCTGTGGTAGGGGAGCCCCTGTGTCCCCACTCCCATGATTCTCTGGGAGGCTGGGCCCCCCCTGGGGCAGGTGCACAGCCTCTCTCATCTGAACGGCCTCACCATGCCGTCATCATCTGGAACACGCCAGTCCCTCCTCATACATCATATAGGATCCCAGGACAGCTGGATGTGAAGTCCAGGGGGGATCCCACCACCTCTCCACCCAGCAGCCCCTTCCTCAGTGCTCAAAGCGTGAGCTCAGAATCAGACTGAGCACAAAGCTCACAAAGCACGGTTCCCCTGGGCCACTCCCCAAAATGTGCAAGTGTGTGTGGGGGCTGAGGGGTGGGCTGTGGCTCCAGGTCCATTGGGACCGGGTCAGGGGCAGGTGGGCCATTTCTCAGAGACAAGCCTGCCTGCCTTGTGGCTCCCATTTCCTCATCTGATCCAAGGAGCCAGTCAGCTGCCCAGAACCGCCATGGCACCTGCAGGACAGCAGCCTCTTGCCTCCTTTCTGGACTGCCTCTGTCCTGTGGACCTAACTTGTTGTCTCTCCTCAGCCCTGGAGAGTCAGGAAGTAGCTACTTGGAAGAGACGAAAGCCCTCAAAGCACATGCTGGGGTGGAGGAGAGGAGGGGCCTCACAGTCCAGCTCCTTCCATGATCTGCTGCAGAAAATCTCAAGGATGGGAATTCTTCCACTCCCACATGCCTTCATTCCACAAGCACTTCCTGTGCCTACTGTGTGCCCAGCTCCAGGGAGGACTAGGGCTGGAATTAATGAGCTGGACCCTGCTCTCGAGGTCTCGCAGCCTCAGGCTGAACAGACTGACTTAAGGAATGGGGACTTCAGATGAAGGAGGTTTGCTACTCAGGGACTGTATATTTGCTGGAGCCATTTACACCTGTGTGACAAGCGTGGTCCTTGTATTTCAGACATAAGGGCAAACATCATAAGCCACATCTCATCATCTGGGAAGCATCAATCCATCCATTGATCCCTCACCCCCTGCAGCATTTGGACGCTGTCAAGGGCAGGACCAGGAAACAGCAGTCTGGGAAGCACTGGAGAGACAGACCCTGGAGAAGGCAAGTTCAGCCCCTTATTTACATAAACAGAGAACAAGGGCCAAGTGGTGGCTCATTTGCACAAGATCATCCAGCAGTCACAGGGCGCTCTTCCCACCGCCACTGTAGGCCACTCTGCCCTTTTCTTGGGCCTAGGACCCTGCTCTTTGCTAATGAGACCCACACAGCTGGGTTCAGCCCACTTCAGACACAAGCTCTGGACCACAGGGGTGGGGCGGGGCTTGGCCAGGCCCAATAATCAAGCAAGTCCTGGCCCCCTTTCTGCACACGGGGCTTCAGGAGGCTGGCTGTCCTGCCCAGGGTCCTGAGCTCTGACATGGGAAGGAGCAAGTTCCAAAGGTTAACAGGACCAGGATGAAGCTACAACCAGCCACATCCTGCAGAGGGTGCATCTGAGGGGAGTGCTGGTGAACCCCAAGAGGAGAAAATCTGACCTGGAAACACCATGAGTCAGGGTATGCCAAAGGAGGCTGGATGCCCAGGGCCTGGAACAGTGTCTTGCACACGTGAGTACCCAACAACGTTTGCTGTGTGAATAAAAGAACTGAGCTGGAGAAGAAGGGACAGTTTGATGTCCAGCACCTCAATGCTTGAACAAAACCCTGGGAAATCCTGGCACGACATTTCCTGACAACCACTTTCTTGGTCCCACCATTTGCAGCCAGGCTGGGGGCTCCCATGCTGGGGGCTCCCACACCAGGGCCTTCCTGGGCAGCCGTGCCTGCCCACGTCCCAGTCTCATCTCCCACGCCACACTCTCAGCTCCAGTCAGACCAAGATTTGCACAGGGTCCCTGCCATGCCTCTGGGCTTCACACAGGCAGCCCCTTCCAGGAAGGCCTCACCTACCTGGCCCTCCTCTCACCTGCTTCAGTGGCTTCCTCCTTTATGAGCCATTTCCAGACACTCAGTGACAACAGAGACCCCATGCTTGGCCACACTCACCCGTAAGCCGGCACTCACCAGCACACTGGGTGGCATACTTATTTGCAGTTTCCTGCTAGACACCGAACCCCTGAGGAGTGACCCCGGCTTCAAACTTTTAGCTACAAGTAACAGACGTCCCAATCAAAGCAGCCGAAACCAGAGGAAGATTCTCTCACACACGAGGTCTAGAGCAGCAGTTCTCAACCTGTGGGTCGCGACCCACAGGAACTGTATTAAAGGGTCGCAGCATTAGGAAAGACTAGACGCCCAAACCTACAGGGGCACTGGGCAGTCAGGACTTGGGGCTCCCTCTCTCAGATCACTTATGACCTCAGCTGATCCCCTAACAGATCCAGGAGGTACGCACTGTTATTCCTGTTCTGCATATAAGGGAATGAGCTGGAGAGTAGGCCAGCTGAGAGCCCAGATTTGGAAGAACAGCACCGACCCAGCACCTGTCTCTCCCGGGCCACCCAGCTCTGCAGAAGGGACGTGCCTGAGAGACACTGTCATGCTGTCCTCTTTAAATGCCTGCTACTAGCTCATCCAATCTCTTCGTGCAGTGTTTTAAGGGCAAGGCTGTTTGCGGGTATCCCAAAAGAAGGCTAGGAGGGTTTCAGGAGGAGACTCACAGCCTCTATTTGCCTCTAGGTTCCCATTGGTATGGCTGTGTTTGGCTCCTCTAGCCACTGCTTGGGTGGGCAGGCTAGGCAGAGACAGGGCAGGCCTGAAGTTTCCAACCTCTAAGTTTACGGAAGCTGATTTCAAGTGACTGTGCCCTAGTCCACCAGCCCCTGAGTCTGGGTGATAGCACAGTCCAGGAACCTGTTTGGTTCTTTTCAGAGAGGTGGTCTCGAGACAGAGAAGAGACCAATGTCACAAAGCCACCTGTAACTGTACCATCAAGGGCTGGGGCCTCCTCCATTTTTCTGATTCAGAAATCACATCGTGTCAGAGAAACAGAAGTTGAACAGGCCTGGAGGGCTAAACTCATCTGGACCAAACTCTCCAGAAACTGATGAATGAGCCAGACAATTCATTTATGCTACAAATTCCGACAAGCACAGTGCTGGGCACTCAGCCAGATGCTGAGACCCTTGTTAAGTGTCTTGGCCTAGAATAACACCTCAGCAGGTTGGGCCATCGTTGGCCCCATTTTATAGATTCAGAAACAAAGCCCTTAGAGGAAGATGGGGCTTGAGGTCATGACCAGGAACTGGCAGAGCTGGGATTTGAACTCACTTTCTCAATTCTGCTATTGTAAAGAAAAAGCAGCCATAGACAATATGCAAATGAATGGGCATGACTGTGTTCCAATAAACTTTATTTACAAAGGCTGTGGGCAGATTTTGCCTGTGACAGGGCAGAAGCAGCTTTAATTTCTGACTGTGATGTTGCCTTTTAATAACTTAGCCCCCACACTTTTGTTTTCACTTCAAGGCTTATTTTTCACATTCCCTTAAATAAATATATGGTTCAAATCAGATAATCAATATCAAGTCAAGTAAAATAAACGTTGGCATTGTCCATTCAGAACTACCCCAAGAAGCAGTGACAGGCAGCATGAGACACCCAGTGCTCCAATAAGGAGATTCTCAAATAAGGAGAATCTACCATACTGCTCTGTCTTGCTCTTCATTTTCTGTAAGAAGAAAGTGCTGGCAGGAATGAAACGCCAAATTTATAACCTGTTTCATACTGTTTAACCCGCTCCTAGAAGCTTCAGTGTATGCTAGCACTGCAATCATCAATTCTTGGTCCAAAGGAGACAGACGAGTGCCCAGATCCATCCAGGAAGACAGGGTCTCAGAGAGCAGGCCAGTTCCTGTGGGGCAGGGTGTGGAATGAGGCCCAGCTGCACCCCCCAGTAGCAGACAGGGCCTGACAGGGAGGCCTGCTGGGAGCCAGCCTGCTCCAACTGGACACTGAGGCCCAGAGAAGCCCAACACCTTGCCCAAGGTCACACAGAAGTCTGACCCCCTCCAGTTTCATAATCTTAGGGTGCTACCCAGAGCCCAAATGGTCATGCCCCACTGTACCTGGGCCGTGATCAAACTTGGGGGTGTGAATTCCCATTGTAAAAGTGGCCACACAGATCCATTTCCTTCTTGAAAACGAGCAGCCTTTTCCCAGGGCTGAGATCAATGAACGCAGCTATGGTACTCCTATCTGCCACCTGAACTCCTCACCCGACCCCCAAAGCCCTGGGCACAAGCACTGCGATTTTCCAGAAGGAAGCTGAGGCCCAGAGAAGTTTAAGCACAGAGCCTGCACCAGATGACTGGCTCCAAATTCTGTTTCCTCTGTTCTACTTTACTGCCTGTATCACTGTCCAAGGGGAACCAAGGGTCCAGGATGAGAACCCCCCGACCCCGTCCCAGAGTGCTAAGGAGAACTGCTTTGCAGAGTCTCAGTGTGAGGAAAGACCCGGAGCCAAAGGTTTGGAATGGTCCACTGACTCTCAGAGGAGAGTGAATGGCTACCCAAGATGGGGCTGGGCCATAGTGATGGCTGATCAGTTCATCTAGAGGTAGTGTACTGATAAAGTCATGTAGAAGAATTGGGACAATTTTGTAATCTATTTGCTCATTCTTCCAACAAATAACAATGGTAGAGATACCTAATCCTGTATGTTTTAGCATAAAAATCAGAAGAGGAGGATGCTTCTCAAAGGACTCCACTCCAGTGTCTAGAATTTCTAAGCATATTCTGGATGTCAGGAGGGGTTCTGTTTGCAAGCCCAAAGATCAGTATAACCTAGTGAGGTGGAAAAGAGGCCTGAGGAGGGAAAGTTTGAAAAGCTGTGAGTATTTTTCTGCAGCTAGAGGGAGGGAGGAGGGCTCTGAATTGTAGCACCTGCCAATTTCCTACACTGGCCAATTTCAAATTACCAACAAGATATCCATCAGCTCACAAAACTAAGCAATTGACCTCATGTGTAGCAGCCCGTATAGCCTATGGCTAGGAGGACTGAGAGTTATAAGAAATACCTGTATAGCTCAATAATGGAACACCTTGGTGGAAAGGGCATGGAGAGGGATTTAGCTCTCCTAACAAGCATGAGAGCTCACGAGATGAGAGTAGTGGTGAATTGGCAGTCTCTACACCTGTGGTGTTGAGAGGCATGAAATCAGCCTTATATTAGGCTGGAGGAGCAGGCAGTCGGGAGCGTGTACATTCTATCACGGACCCACTTACTCTGACTCTGTTTCCTCTCCTGCCTGCAGAACGCCAGCATGGCGTCTCTCTGCTGAAGATTACCAAGCTCTACTAAAGACTAAGGTCTATTTATTCTAAAACTGCTTTACACTAAGACTCTCTCTCTCTCCTGCTGAAGTAGATAGCCCTCAGGCACCTAGGAGAAATTGTTCCTGAGCAAGGTAGCTTAGTGGTCCTCGTCCGGAACCTAGTTAAGCCAGGCCCTGACAAGTGGTGGCAGCGGTGGGATGTGACACTCACGAGCAAGTATGAGCCAGCTCCAGAAGGCTATTGGATGAGCCTTACCTCCCAGGACAGTCAGAGGCAGCGTCTCAGGCATCTAGGGCCCTCCTGAGAGAGGAGAACTCAGGCTGAAACCATGACCCCTATGACTCTGGAGAGCCTAGAGGTTAAGCCACCTTATTACTTTGTAATCCCCAGCCCCAGCCCAGTCTGTGTCCTTGAGGGGCTGAACTGGAAGCCTGTGGAGGGGACACCGCTCTGCGTGGTGCCCCTTCTCTCAGCTCCTCCTACCTCACCAGAACTCTTCCCAGCCTCCCTGAGCGCCTCCTTAATAACCCCCCTGTGGTCTAGTCCTCACCTTAGCACCTGCTTGCTTCATGAGAGCCTCATGGGCTCAGAGAGCCTGGTCCCCAAGATCTCAAAGCCACCCTGATATACTTCCCAGCTGTGTGACTTTGGGGGCAGAGACTGGGCCAGGAACTCACTCTTTCCAGCTGCTCTGATGGAACACCACAGCCTCAGTGGCTTATAAACAACAGGCATTTATTTCCCATAGTTCTGGAGGCTGGCAGTCCATGAGCAAGGCCAGGCAGATCCAGTGATGCCATGTCCATAGATGGCACCTTCTCGCTGTGACCTCATGTGGCAGGAAGAGAGGGGGCTCTCTGGGTTCTCTGTTATAAGGACACAAATCCCATCCACGAGGCTCCTCCCTCCCATAGAACCCACCTACTAATACATCACTTTGGGGATTAAGGTGCAGCATTTGGGGGAACACAAACATCAGACCACCGGAGCCAGCTTTGGTGACCACCTGCCCAGCCACCTGTCCCTCCCCATCTGGTTGCTCTGTCTTCACCCAGTAAATGGCTCCAGCCTCCTCCCTGGTCCCTGTGCCCACCATTCTGGCCCCCTCCGGGCCATGCTCACCAGCTACTGAGTGATCTTTCCGAGAACAAGTCAGACAAGGTCACAGCCACTTTCCGCGGCTCACAGTAGACTGAAGGCTACTCAACTAACTCAGCAGACATTGCTGAGGCACCCACAGTCCTCAGCAGGGAGTCTGAGGACTGCTAAGTTCAGCCCTGCAGTCTCACTTCCCCATCTCTCCTCTTCTGCAATGCTACCAGGGTCCTGAAATTGCCTGGACACACACTGGGTCTCAAATCATTACCTAAAACCCTGGGCCTGGGTCCAGTATTTTGGGACAGAGGACTTTTACACAGTAGGACAGTAATACAGTGTACAGGCCACACAGCACACCTGTCATCCCAGTAGAATCCGGGGCAGGATGCAAATACATGTACATTTCTGTAGCAAAACATAAAGTTCGCACTATGGTGACAAATAAAGACCATCAGCAGCTTCACAGCAATTTATTTAGATCAGGTTTCACTGACAAACAAGTCAGGAAAATTTTTCTGGCTTTCAGAACCTTTTGGATTTTAGAATATTATTAAATGGATTTCCTGTGCAGAGCTGCAAAGTTTGTGGAAAAGGACTCTGAGGAAAATCTGGCCTGCTGAATCAGAACATCTGGAGGGCCCATAAGAATGTAGGTATGACGTAACCTAGGTAACCAATGACCAGTAGAAAGAGATAATTAATGACCAATAGCAAGAGGCAATAATGCCTGGAGGTTCAGAGACGCCCATGAAAGACTTGCAACCAATTTCAAACAGAATAATTATACTGCTGCAGACCTGTGCTCTCCATCTGTCTCACCTCTGCTCCTTCCTGAGAGCCACCCACTTCAAACTCTCTTTGGAGAGACTTTCTTTCTCTTAGTCAAGAGACTAAACTTTCTCTTGTCCTTCCTAAATACAATCTCTCCTTGTTACACTGAAACTTGTGTAGGTTACTTTGCTCTCTATCCACACTGCCTGTGCCGCTCGTTTTATTTTCTGTTTCCATTCATTTTTGCTATCAATTACTGCAGTGAGTATTTAAACCTGGTCAACTTGGCTCAGGGAAATGGGACTGCTGACCCCCGACAGTTTTCTGCTTGAAATACCTATGGGGAATGTAAAGGGCTGTAGGCCTTGAGCAAGTGTTAACAGTTCCAGATAATTGGCAAATGCCATCACAAATGGTTTGCTCTTCTGCCCACTTCCAGCGGTGGTGTCTATAAGCCTCCATTTCCCCAGCCCCACCCTACACTTGGCATCATGAGACATCAAGAGTTTTGCACATCTGAGGGGTATGACTGGTGCCATTTAGGTGTCCCTCCATTCTTGAAGACACGTAAGCATCCCCTCCCTGGGCCACTTCCCCGATGCCCCAGGTTGAGTTGGCAGCCCCTCTTCAGCCCCTCCCTGTATCCCTTACTGCCCGGCCATGGCTGTTCTGTTGCCAGGACTGCTGCCTCCCCCAACAGGCCAAGAGGTATATGGGCTTCAAGTCCAGACCCTGGGTTCAACTATACCCATGGTAATTATGACAGCTAATTTGACTGTACTTATTTTGTGCCAAGTTCTGTCCTCACCATTTCCGTTGAACTAACTCAGTTAATCCTGAACAATTCATGAGGCAGATGCTATTGTTACATCCGTTCATACCTCTGAGACTCACGGGGGTGAAGTAACTAGCCCAAGGTCACACAGCTCATAGGCAGCCCAGGCAGGATGTGGACTCATACAGCTGACTCCAGAGCTCATGGTCATCACTTCTCTAAGTCTTGCAAAGCAAAGGGCTGAGCAAAAGGTACAAAAGCTAACGGTAAAAAAAGCCCTTTCTTGCATGTTCCCCACTCTCCTGTCTATTGGAAGACACTGTGACTGGTTTCAAGTGCATCATCCTAGCAGAAGTATTCTCCACACAAGCAACATAAGATATCGAATCATAAAAATGGTGTGGCAGATCACCCACTATTGTGCACCTTGCTCCTTTCACCTACAGAATCTCGGACGTCATTCTAGATCAGCGTGCACGGAACTGGCACATTCTTTTCATCACTATCCACTATCACACTCCGGGTAATTTACTTAAACCGTCTCCCGTTGATGGCTGTTATGGGGTCTTCTAGTCTTTTACATTACCAATAATGGTATGATGAATTTCTTGGACAAATGTCATTTCTCACTTGTGTGAGCATTTCTATCACATAATGATTAGAAGTGAAATCCGTAGTCAAGAGTTCCTCAGAGTTCCATCATCACGGTAATATTATCAGATATTTTTGGTCCTTGTCTATATGACAGATGAAAATGGTATCTCATTTCAACTTGCAATTTTCTCATGATGGGTGAGGTTGAGTATCTTTTCATGTAGTTAAAAGACATCTGTATTTCCTTTTATGCAAACTGTCTCCCCATAGCCTTAATTTTTCTATTGAATTTGGAGGAGGAGAGTTCTTAATTTATAAGGAAATTAGGCCTTTGTTGTATGTCTTTGTGTTGACTTCACTATACTGGTATTTTCTGTCACTCACTGTATTCCCTTTCGATCTATAAAGAACTTTAGAAAGTTCTTTAATCGTATCTTGAAACTTTTCATTATTCCTATTCTCATCCATTGAGGCAACAATTATGTGTATGTTGGATTCCATTGCCTGTTCCGGTATCACCTTCTTTTCTGATCTTTTTATCTCTTTATATTAATCTGTTTTGATTTTCCAAATCTCATCTTCCATATGTCTTACTTTTTTTTCTGTATTCCCTGTTGTGATAATCCCATTGCAGACTTCACTTTTTAGATTTTTTTTTTTAACCCACCTATTTTACAGAGCTCGGTCCTACCAGGTTTTATCCCCTGCTATTATTTGCCACATCTCCTGAGTTCTTGTACCTCAACTTTATACTCTTGTTTTATAAGTTAGATTGTCTCAAGCTGTTTTCCCTAATTCAAGACATTATGTACAGTTGACATTTTCTTCTGATTTAGGGCATATTTCTTTCTTGTGCATATTTCTCATCTGTTACTTTTTCCATTTTTGGAGTATCTTGCTATAGAGTTTGTGCTGGTCCTTAGTGATTATTAGTCATCTTTGGATGTGGTGAGTTCTTTCTGAACCATCTATTTACATAAGATTCATGTGCAAGAAAGTCCAAAAGAGTGACACCGTGCTTATGATACAGGCTTGTGAGAGAGGATTGGTTCTTCTGACCTTTACTTTTTTCTTGGCCAAAAATCAGATGCCACAGGCCTACATCTAACACAACCTCTTTTCTCCTTCTTCCCTCACTTATAGATTATTTTCTGAAAATGTGGCTTGTCCATGTGAGACCTTGTTCAGCCAGACTTCTCTGCTTTTACTTTGTGTAAAACTAGATTCAAGAAAGCTCCCATACCAGCTGTTATGGTCTGAATGTGTGTCACCCTCCAAAAAATTTTCATATTTTGAAATCCTAGTCTCCAGCGTGATAGCATTAGGAAGTAAGGCCTTGTGGAGGTGATTAGGTCATAGGGCCCTCATGAATGGGGTTAGTGCCCTTATAGAAGAGACCCCCTCAAGAATTCTTTAGCCCCTTCTGCCATGTCATCTATGAACTAGAAAGCATGCCTTCCACAGACACTAAACCTGACAGCACTTTAATCTTGGACTTCTCAGCCGCTAGGACTGTGAGAAATAAAAGTCTATTGTTTATAAGCTGCCTGGTCTATAGTATTCTGTTATAGCAGCCTGATCAAACCAAGACATCAGCCATGTCCTTGTTCCTGCTACTACATGAAAAGGACTCTAGGTCCTACTTTCTGAACGGACCACACCAGATGTAGAGGGCTCTCTGCAGCCCTGGACATTGTCTTTCCCTTTGGACACTTCCTGCCCCCACTTTGGCCTTTACTTCCTCACAGATGCAGTTTCAAATGCTATGGTTTCATCAAAGATGGCATCTGCCTTTCCATTTGTTCTATTTGTTGCTTCAGGATAATTTCTAAAAGGAAAAAAGAGAAACACTGTCTTAACTCTTGTTACTAGGATTCTCTAAGCCAGGCTTTGAACTCAGGTCATTCTGGCTCCAAATTCAGAATGTTTCCTGCTGTTCCACATGACTCACTGACGTAGACCAGGTGTCAAGCAAACTTTTTCCAGAGAGGGCCAGAGAGTAAATATTTAAGGCTTTGCAAGCCAGGCAGTCTCTGCCACACTAGTCCTGCTATTTGTAGTGTGAAAGCAGTGTAGACAAGGCCTAACCAAATAGGAGTGGCTGCATCTTCCATTTAAACGTTATTTGCAAAAATAAGAGGTAGGAGGTGGTCTACACTTGGCTCAGGGGCTGTAGGTTCCAACCCCCTAAAATGGACTATAAAGCAGAGGTCACAACGTCCAAGTTGTCTTTGGCTGGCTTAGCCCATGGATGTGCTTTGTTACAAATGATGTTTAAACATCTCCAGGTGAACATCTTAATACTGCAAGCTTTAATACACAAACCTGAATGTCTTATTTCTTTTTGGATATTTAAATGCCAACCAGTCTAGAATCCCACAAGGCTACACTCGCCAGCACAGTGAAGTCCCCACCTCCCCTGACGCCTGGGTGGAAGGTCCCTTTGCCACTCTTAGCATCACACTCCGATGTATCCTGCTCATACATTTTGTACTTTGCTAACTGACATGACCTTCCGGGTTTCTTTGGGCATCCAAGTTTAAAAAGTCACCAAAGCCAACGAGAAGCATTTTCTCCATTTCCTGAAAAAAGTTTACTTGAACATGGCTATCAAGAAATACAACTGCAATTGCTCAGAAGGAACCGTACCTCTGATCTCAGCCATCCCTCATCCTGCTGGCAATGCAGGATCTGTGATCTAAGGCCTTAGAAGTACTTTTGCAGCCATCCAATTCAATCCCTTCATCTTAAACATAGGGAAACCAGCGGCACAGAGGAGGAATGGTTGGACCAGAGGACGTTAGGGATAGAGCTCTTGTCAAATGTTACCCAGTGCAAGAAGGTGTCATTTCTAAATCATCTGGGGCTCCCTTCTTCAAAATTGAGCTCAATCTAGATAAAGAGTCATGTCTCCTGCCATCTGTCTTCTATGTTGACTAAAATGTTCTTTTAAAGACATACGTACGTCAAGGAACTTAGCGCACAAGGAGAGGTAGAGCCGGCCAATGGTATGCACTTAACTTTCTCTCGACTTCCTACAGAAAGGACGGGTATCATTCAAATTGTGGGAGAAAATCATCCCCACCATGATGACACCACGCCTGCACTGTCTGCCGTTTCCCACTCCTTCAATCCCCAACCCTTGGGTATGGATATAGGGCCTTTGTTTTTATGTGAGGGAACTGGTGTCTCACCATAACAGGACGAGAAGCCCTTGGAAGGGAGAGGGTGGACATACGTTAGCTCATCTTTCTTCTTCCACTCTGCGGGACCAATCCCAAGCCGGTGCTACTGCCGGCTCGGCTACAGCTTTACCAGGTTTTCTGGAGGGCAAAGAACGGATTTCATGGGCCTTTGCCAGAGTTCTCATAAAACCCTCTCCTTCCTGTCCGTTTTCATACCAAGCAACTGGAATAATAGTCCTGAGTCACGGTGCTCCTACAACAGTAGCTAGCCTGCATTTAATGATGCTGCTCGCTATTATAAATCATGGCTTCTGCAAAGCAGAGTAGGCAACATGCTATGTGTAAATAGGAGAATGATGTCAGTATAACGTGAAAGCTGGGCTGGTTCAAACACAGTTTTCCTCAGTGTGTTAATGGGAGAAACTAAACACAAAATACACTAATAGCTAAACATGGCAAGCTGCAAGGGAACACAGTCCAGGGGGACAGGCCCGTTCCCCTCACCTCTTCCTCTCGGCTTAGTTGGAAGGGTTTGGTGGGAGGTCTCCCTTTGCACTTGGGCCCTGTCTCCAACCACAGTTCAGTTATCTTCTATCGAATGGTCTTCACCTTTTCTTTTAAGATAGTTGTGTAATTCCTGGAGTATTTTTCAGGAATTTAACTTTTTTTTTTTTTTTTTTTTTATGCAGTTTTTGGCCAGGGCCAGGTTTGAACCCGCCACCTCCAGCATATGGGGCAGGCACCCTACTCCTCTGAGCCACAGGCACCGCCCGAGGAATTTAACATTTTTCTTAAAAAAAGACTGTGCCTAACTATAAACACTGTTATTATTTTTGTTACTATCTGATGACACACTGCATAGGTTTCCAGAAGTCTGTCCCCACCACCTTCTGTCCATCAGCCCTGATGTCATTAGTGTGAGATTTTTTTTCAAACTAAGAAGTTTCTTGGGAGGCGGAGCAAGATGGCAGCCGAGTAACAGCTTCCTTGCATCTGGGCACCGTGAGTCTGGGGAGATAGGACTCCAGGCATCTCTGGCTGGTGGGATCTGCCTATTATCACCCCTGAGAAGATACAGGGAGTCAGCGAGAGACTTCTGGACCCCAAGAGGAGGACTAAAACAGTGGAAAACCGGCAAGTGGTCACGTGTGTTCAATCCATCTAAACCCACCGCAACTGTAAGTTCAGTAGCAGCGAGACTGCAAACCAGAAAGGCCTTACCTGTGAACTGTTTTGGTGTCTTTGGACTTGGCACTCAGCTGAACTGCCTTGGGGAGAGCCTGAGCGGGAGTGTGGAGAACTTTGGCCGTTGTCTAGGGCCCAAGTCTGAGCCACTGAGCCAGACGGAGCTAATAGTGTTTGGCTCTGGGTCACAGGCAGCCATTGTGAGCAATCTGCCCCCGGCAAGCTCCGCCCTCAGGGTTGCAGAGCTAGAATTGGGTGGGAGCTGGTAACCCAGCGACCAAGTAGCCTAAGGGCGGGGTCTGAGCCACCTTGCAGCCCTAACCCTCGGGGGCAGAGGGAGACCAGTTTTGGCACACAGGGTAAGTGGATAGCCACTTCAGCAGTGATTCCAGCGACAAGCACTTCCCTGGGAAAGTTTTGCTCAGCCAGTGAACAAGTTCAAAGTGCCTTTTAAGTGGGCTGAAGAGAGATTTAGGGTGTCTACCTGCTGCGGTTTGAGAAACTAGCAGCCTCCAGTCGTATCAGAACTGTGATTAACATCTCATACCCCAGAAGACCACGTGTTGCCCAGACAATACTCAATAACATATACATACTGCTTTGTTTTTGGTTGTGTTTTTTTTTTTGGTTTGGTTGTTTTTTTTTTAAGTTCAACCTTTCCCATACAGACCGTTTTTCTTTCTCAATTTTTCTAGTTTAATTATAATTTCCCATTGCTGCCTATTTCAATAATTAGAACTTCATTTTTGTTAGTGTTCCTACCGCTATTATTTGGTTTTCCACCCAATTTTATCCCGTAAAGTTTTCTGTTTGCTTGTTTTGGTTTGATTTATAGCATTTTTGTCTTTCCTCTCTACTTGGTGGAGGTGGGGTACTGTGTCTGATCAGGTTAGCAAAGAGCTGCTGACCTCAAGGGAACCACCCAACTGGGCACCCCCAGAAGGTGGTTTTTTTTTTAAGGTTGTGTCAAAGTACCCTACTGTACACCTATATTGCTCTGTCTCCCTCGTTCTGTGCCTCTCTTCTTTTTGTCAATATTCCTTTTACCCACCCCCTCTCCTTTCTCTATTTTTCTTTTTTTTTTTCTTATCACTCAGTCCTCCTTTCTTTCATCCCTTTTTTGCTCTTCAACCTTCTCACCCTTCTGGTCCTGTAACCCTTAGTCCACAGGCACGAGAACTTAAAGAGCAAGAGGAAGTGAAAGGGAAATTAGGGCAAGGAAACAGATAAAAGAAATCACTCATGAGGAAGAATCAGCAGAAAACTCCAGGCAACATGAAGAACCAGTCCAGAACAACCCCGCCAAGGGACCATGAGGTAGCTACTGCAGAGGATTCCACCAGTATAGAAATGTTAGGAATGACAGAAAGGGAATTTAGACTACACATGTTGAAAACAATGAAAGAAATGATGGAAACAATGAAGGAAACTGCTAATAAAGTGGAAAATAACCAAAAGGAAATTCAAAAACAGAATCAAATAAGAGATGAACGATATGAAGAATATAAAAAGGATATAGCAGAGCTGAAGGAACTGAAACAGTCAATTAGGGAACTTAAAGATGCAATGGAAAGTATCAGCAACAGGTTAGACCATGCAGAAGAAAGAATTTCAGAGGTAGAAGACAAAGTTTTTGAGATAACTCAGATAGTAAAAGAGGCAGAAAAGAAGAGAGAGAAAGCAGAATGTTCACTGTCAGAATTATGGGACTTTATGAAGCGTTCTAACATACGAGTTATAGGAATTCCAGAAGGGGAAGAAGAATGCCCCAGAGGAATGGAAGCCATACTAGAGAATATTATAAAAGAAATTTCCCAAATATCACCAAAGATTCTGACACACTGCTTTCAGAGGGATATTGGACCCCAGGTCGCCTCAACTCTAACTGAGCTTTTCCAAGACACATTGTGATGAACCTGTCCAAAGTCAAGACAAGAAAAGATTCTGCAAGCTGCCAGAGTAAGCGCCAGTTGACCTACAGGGGCAAATCCATCAGAGTGACTGCAGACTTCTCTAATGAAACTTTCCTAGCAAGAAGACAATGGTCATCTACCTTTAATCTACTTAAACAGAACAATTTCCAGCCCAGAATTCTGTACCCTGCTAAGCTAAGCTTCAAAATTGACGGAGAAATCAAATCATTTACGGATATACAAACATTGAGGAAATTCACCACAACAAGACCAGCTCTACGGGAAATACTTCAACCTGTTCTGCACACTGACCACCACAATGGATCAGCAGCAAAGTAAGAACTCAGAAATTAAAGGACAGAACCTAACCTCCACACTGATGCAAAAGATAAAACTAAGCAATGGACTCTCACCAAATAAGACGAATAGAATACTACCACACTTATCAATTATTTCAATAAATGTTAATGGCTTGAATTCCCCACTGAAGAGACAAAGATTGGTTGACTGGATTAAAAAACACAAGCCATCCATTTGCTGTCTGCAAGAAACACACCTGGCTTCAAAAGACAAATTAAGGCTCCGAGTCAAGGGTTGGAAGACAATTTTTCAGGCAAATGGACTTCAGAAGAAAAGAGGAGTTGCAATCTTATTTTCAGATACATGTGGATTTAAAGCAACTAAAGTCAAAAAAGACAAAGATGGTCACTTTATATTGGTCAAGGGAAAAATACAACAAGAAGACATTTCAATTCTAAATATTTATGCACCCAATTTAAATGCTCCCAGATTCTTGAAACAGACCTTGCTCAGTCTGAGCAATATGATATCTGATAATACCATAGTAACAGGGGACCTTAACACTCCTCTTACAGAGCTGGACAGATCCTCTAAACAGAAATTAAACAAGGATATAAGAGATTTAACTGAGACCCTAGAACAACTGTGCTTGATAGACGCATATAGAACACTCCATCCCAAAGATAAAGAATATACATTCTTCTCATCACCCCATGGAACATTCTCCAAAATTGATCATATCCTGGGACACAAAACAAATATCAACAGAATCAAAAGAATTGAAATTTTACCTTGTATCTTCTCAGACCATAAGGCACTAAAGGTGGAACTCAACTCTAACAAAAATTCTCGACCCCACACAAAGGCATGGAAATTAAACAATCTTCTGTTGAATAACAGATGGGTGCAGGAAGAAATAAAACAGGAAATCATTAACTTCCTTGAGCATAACAACAATGAAGACACAAGCTACCAAAACCTGTGGGATACTGCAAAAGCAGTTTTGAGAGGAAAATTCATCGCTTTAGATGCCTACATTCGAAAAACAGAAAGAGAGCACATCAGCAATCTCACAAGAGAACTTATGGAATTGGAAAAAGAAGAACAATCTAAGCCTAAACTCAGTAGAAGAAAAGAAATATCCAAAATCAAATCAGAGATCAATGAAATTGAAAACAAAAGAATCATTCAGAAAATTAATGAAACAAGGAGTTGGTTTTTTGAAAAAATAAATAAAATAGATAAACCATTGGCCAGACTAACGAGGAATAGAAAAGTAAAATCTCTAGTAACCTCAATCAGAAATGATAAAGGGGAAATAACAACTGATCCCACAGAGATACAAGAGATCATCTCTGAATACTACCAGAAACTCTATGCCCAGAAATTTGACAATGTGAAGGAAATGGATCAATATTTGGAATCACACCCTCTCCCTAGACTCAGCCAGGAAGAAATAGAGCTCCTGAACAGACCAATTTCAAGCACTGAGATCAAAGAAACAATAAAAAATCTTCCAACCAAAAAATGCCCTGGTCCAGATGGCTTCACTCCAGAATTCTATCAAACCTTCAAGGAAGAGCTGATTCCTGTACTGCAGAAATTATTCCAAAAAATTGAGGAAGAAGGAATCTTCCCCAACACATTCTATGAAGCAAACATCACCCTGATACCAAAACCAGGAAAAGACCCAAACAAAAAGGAGAATTTCAGACCAATCTCACTCATGAATATAGATGGAAAAATTCTCAACAAAATCCTAGCCAATAGATTACAGCTTATCATCAAAAAAGTCATTCATCATGATCAAGTAGGCTTCATCCCAGGGATGCAAGGCTGGTTTAACATACGCAAGTCTATAAATGTTATCCACCATATTAACAGAGGCAAAAATAAAGATCACATGATCCTCTCAATAGATGCAGAAAAAGCATTTGATAAAATCCAGCATCCTTTTCTAATTAGAACACTGAAGAGTATAGGCATAGGTGGCACATTTCTAAAACTGATTGAAGCTATCTCTGACAAACCCACAGCCAATATTTTACTGAATGGAGTAAAACTGAAAGCTTTTCCTCTTAGAACTAGAACCAGACAAGGTTGTCCTCTGTAACCTTTACTGTTCAACGTAGTGCTGGAAGTTCTAGCCAATACAATTAGGCAAGACAAGGAAATAAAGGGAATCCAAATGGGAGCAGAGGAGGTCAAACTCTCCCTCTTTGCTGACGACATGATCTTATACTTAGAGAACCCCAAAGACTCAACCACAAGACTCCTAGAAGTCATCAAAAAATACAGTAATGTTTCAGGATATAAAATCAATGTCCACAAGTCAGTAGCCTTTGTGTACACCAATAACAGTCAAGATGAGAAGCTAATTAAGGACACAACTCCCTTCACCATAGTCTCAAAGAAAATCAAATACCTAGGAATATACCTAACGAAGGAGGTGAAGGACCTCTATAAAGAAAACTATGAACTCCTCAGAAAGGAAATAGCAGAGGATATTAACAAATGGAAGAACATACCATGCTCATGGATGGGAAGAATCAACATTGTTAAAATGTCTGTACTTCCCAAAGCAATCTACCTATTCAATGCCATTCCTATCAAAATACCAACATCGTACTTTCAAGATTTGGAAAAAATGATTCTGCATTTTGTATGGAACCAGAAAAAACCCCGTATAGCTAAGGCAGTTCTCTGTAACAAAAATAAAGCTGGGGGCATCAGCATACCAGATTTTAGTCTGTACTACAAAGCCATAGTGCTCAAGACAGCATGGTACTGGCACAAAAACAGAGACATAGACACTTGGAATCGAATTGAAAACCAAGACATGAAACTAACATTTTACAACCACCTAATCTTTGATAAACCAAACAAACCCCTTTACCTTGGGGGAAAGACTCCCTATTCAATAAATGGTGTTGGGAGAACTGGATGTCTACATGTAAAAGACTGAAACTGGACCCTCACCTTTCCCCACTCACAAAAATTGATTCAAGATGGATAAAGGACTTAAATTTAAGGCATGAAACAATAAAAATCCTCAAAGAAAGCATAGGAAAAACACTGGAAGATACTGGCCTGGGGAAAGACTTCATGAAGAAGACTGCCATGGCAATTGCAACAACAACAAAAATAAACAAATGGGACTTCATTAAACTGAAAAGCTTCTGTACAGCTAAGGAGACAATAACCAAAGCAAAGAGACAACCTACACAATGGGAAAGGATATTTGCATATTTTGAATCAGACAAAAGCTTGATAACTAGGATCTATAGAGAACTCAAATTAATCCACATGAGAAAAGCCAACAATCCCATATATCAATGGGCAAGAGACATAAATAGAACTTTCTCTAAAGACGACAGACGAATGGCTAACAAACACATGAAAAAATGTTCATCATCTCCATATATTAGAGAAATGCAAATCAAAACAACCCTGAGATATCATTTAACCCCAGTGAGAATGGCCCACATCACAAAAATCTCAAAACTACAGATGCTGGCGTGGATGTGGAGAGAAGGGAACACTTTTACACTACTGGTGGGACTGCAAACTAGTACAACCTTTCTGGAAGGAAGTATGGAGAAACCTCAAAGCACTCAAGCTAGACCTCCCATTTGATCCTGCCATCCCATTACTGGGCATCTACCCAGAAGGAAAAAAGTCCTTTTATCATAAGGACACTTGTACTAGACTGTTTATTGCAGCTCAATTTACAATCGCCAAAATGTGGAAACAGCCTAAATGCCCACCAACCCAGGAATGGATTAACAAGCTGTGGTATATGTATACCATGGAATACTATTCAGCCATTAAAAAAAATGGAGACTTTACATCCTTCGTATTCACCTAGATGGACGTGGAAGACATTATTCTTAGTAAAGCATCACAAGAATGGAGAAGCATGAATCCTATGTACTCAATTTTGATATGAGGACAATTAATGACAATTATGGTTATGGGGGGGAAAGCAGAAAGAGGGAAGGAGGGAGGGGGGTGGGGCCTTGGTGTGTGTCACACTTTATGGGGGCAAGACATGATTGCAAGAGGGACTTTACCTAACAATTGCAATCAGTGTAACCTGGCTTATTGTACCCTCAATGAATCCCCAACAATAAAAAAAAAAAAGAAGTTTCTCAAGAATCTTTTTATCTCATTATAACAGCAACAACTGAACTTATCTTTGGTTACCTCTATTTTTGGCCTGATTTAGTGGTTTTCCATTTATAGCCATTTTTTAAAGAAACCTCATGGTAAATAATACAGGAATGGTGAGCAGGTGGCCCCTGACTGTCAAGACTTTAGGAGGCAGAAACCTGAGGCACTGTGGGCACAGGGCAGAAGACAGAACATGATCAGATCAATCAAAGGACTCGCCGCACACAGGGCAGGTCCACCTGGACAAAGGGCGTGTCTTATTGAATCCCTGAACGGTGCCAGGGATGCGGTGAGGACCCAGTAAATGCGAATTGTTACTCTTATTACCACCCCTATTTCTAGAAAAGTCAAGAATGAAATAAATATGCTGTCTCCCCTCTAGAAATAGAGCAAGGCTCATAAGCACCACAGAAGCCGTTCAAATACATTCGCTTTCCATTAACCCTGCACAAGTGTCGGTTTGCCAGTATCAGCAAAAATGACTAATTAGTCTGAAGCCTAAAAAGATAAAGAATCAGATTTATGATAAATGCAAGGCTGTGTGCTCTTGTAGAAATAACACATCCTGCCTCCTGTGTCGTGCACTAATTTATGGGCACTACATTCACTCAGGGATGCGTTTCCAGTCTTGAATGCTCCCAATGAAAAGGAACATCAGAACTCTAACTTTAGCATGGTTCCCAATAGCTCATTTCCACCCCAGAAGAGGCAGAGTTGAAAAGGACCTTTCCCCTCATTTTCTTCTAAATTAGGGAGACGGGATCTGGGATGATGGACGGCTCTGGTAACAAGTTCCTGCAGCCAGGCCCTGAAACCACGCCCCACCACCCCTTGTCTCCTGGAAGGTCCACAAATGTCCCCTGCCCTCCAGCTTCCAGGCCCCCCTCCCCCAATCTCATCCACTCCCCTACAATGTCCAGAGAGAGCTTCCTATGGTAAAGATCTGACCGCAGCAGACAATGACTTAAAAACCTCTGCTGGACGCTGCACTGTCAGGACCAAGTCCAAGTGCCTGGGCAGGACTCCAGAACTTCCAGGCACTTGGACTTGGAGTCCAACTGAATCCAGACTTCCAGCCCCATCTCAGCAGGCTCAAGCCAACAGCACCCCTTGCTGGCCACTTCTCCTGTGCACCCTGCCTCCTCTACATCCCACTTTGCCACGTGGAAAACTTATAATCTCTAAGACCAGCTCAAGCAGCGGCTCCCTGGGAAGCTGCCCTGACACATCTACCATTCCTTGTCCCTCACCACTACACAGAAGTCATGGTCCCTGTAGCCGACTCTTTTCCAGAAGGGGTCAAAATGACAGACTCTCCCTCTACATGAGACAACCGTGAGGACCCAGCACCAGGCCATGAGATAATGAGAGAGCAATACACGCTGGCTGGGTGGACAGATGGACAGGTGAACACATGTTCCATGAATTTGTTTTCTGGGAACTACTCAGAAAAAGTCGTCTATTTCTAGATCTTTGTGCCTGAACAGTCAGTGCTGTCCTGGCAAAGGGGAGCAGGAATTCCAACCCCATGAAAGGACTCAGAAATGCTCTAAGGGAGGCCCAATCCCCTCTCGGGCACAGTAGCGTCAACCAGAGCTTTCATCCATGGGGAAACAGGTGGATGGTGTATGCCTTGTTCTTCAAACCCAGTAGGGTGCCCTGGGCCCATTACATGAGAGACACAAGGTAATGAACGTCTAGTGGCCCTTGGTGCTGTCCGAGGTGCTGACTCTCAGACTTGGGCTTAGCCTGTGGCCTCTGTGCTTCCCTCCCCACCTGGCGTGCCTCAAAGCTGCCCACTGTCCTCCACAGCCACCTCCTGGATCTGCGTCTCGCACTACTTTCCCTACAGCCTCGGCATCCTTGCTGCCCTCAGTTACAGTAGGTTCTCCAGAAGCAGACCTTGAGGCCAGGGTTTATGTGGAAGTGTTAGGAAGTATTGTCAGGAAACCCAGGAAGAGTGTGGGCCAGGATGGGAAGGAGGCTGAGTGGGGTGTGATACCGAGAAAAGTCCCAAGAAGGGTGACTTGAGCTCAAGCCCATGGAGAGCTCTGAGGACAATAGGGGGTCACACCTCAGAGCACCCCAGTCAGAGGGAGGAGCTGGGGAATTTATGTCACCACACCTGTCAGCCTTGGGTGAGGGTTGTCCTGACAAAGGACAAGGTTCCCAGGAACTGCCAGGTCTCTGGGTGCACAGGCAAATGGGTCCCCTGGCCTGAAGACAGCTGCCCACAGGGAGCCAGCTGCAGGGTCCGGAAGAGAAAGCACTTCAGGGTCCTTGTGCATGAAAACAGTAAAGGTCCGAAGGGGCACAAGCTGAGTCCTGACAATACTGGCTGCACTCCCTACCTCCAACCTCCTACCCCTTAAGCCTCCCTCCACCCTGACACCACAGTGACCCTTCTAAACCCACCCTGCTCTCTCCCCCATGGTCACAGCCTTCCTGGCCCCTCCAGCTGTAGGGAAGAGCCAAGCTCCTCAGCTCACCCCTCAAGACCTCCATGACCTGCAGCTGCTGACCCTCAGCCTGCACCATGTTACAACCATCCCCGCCTTCCCAAACACATGCTTTTTCTCCATCCTGCCTTTGTTCAGGCTGCACCCTCTTCCTGGAGAACCTTTCCTGTGCTTGGCCACCCAGCTGCATCTTCTGCTCTGCATCTGTGCACGTCACAGGTCTCCGCCTTCACCCACGCTACAGCCCAGGCCTCTGATCCTCTCTACACTGTCCAGTGAGGAGCAAAGGGACCTCAGAGGTGAACTTGATAAGAAATAAAGAGAGGGGATGGGGGCCTGCCCACACCCAGGGGAGACGATGGTCCCCGCTCCAGACAGCAGGTCTGAGTCTCACGGGCCCCTCCTAGCACTACTACCAGAACTAAATGCCTACCGCATGGCAGCTCTGGGCCCCTGGTAGCCCCCTTCCTTCTCCACACTACTCCCCTCTGCACATCCCTCCGGGCATGGTGGGAGCCACCTGACTACCTGGGCCAGACCCAAGACACAGCCCAGTTGGTGCCAAACACTGCCTAGGGGAGGGAGAAGGCAGTGGCCAAGACAACCATCTCACTGTTAGACTCACTCTGCTCCTTGAGCTGCTGGGCTCCGGCTGTCACACTCTGATGCGATTTGGAAACTGCCTGCAGCTTGGGTGGCCCCAAAGTGAGGACTGTGTGGCCTGAGCTCCGAGGAGGCCACCAGTCTGTGTCTGATGTGCCATCTTCACACTGGTTTCCAGGCCCTGGCCCGCTGCTCCAACCATCTGTGCCCTCAGCAGCAGGCCTGGCCCACCCCAGCTGTGGGCTTCAGATGATCCTTCCACCTGGAGAGGGACGCCGGCTCCTGCCCAATCTCAGCAGGAAGGCAGGCAAGTGGGCAGAGGCACAGACTCAGGACCAACCTGCAGGGACACAAGGACCCCACACAGGGGAGAGAAACTGCCCTGGCCACCTGCTCAGCCCCTGTGGCCTCTGACTCACAGCCACAGTAGCCTACTGACCACTCAGTTCCATTTGCTTCGGCAGTTTCAGGCCCTGTCACGTGCCACAAACGCCATGGCCCCAGTGGGCTGGGGTGCGGTGACAATGATGATCAAGTTCCCAGTAATCACGGGTGCCGAAATAAACTGAGTACTCTCCACGTACCACATGCTCCCTGAGTGTTTTATAGGAATCAACTCGTTTCAGCTCCCAGCAACCCTAGGGTATGAGGTTCAGTTTTACCCAATATCTATCTATCTATCCATCTTCATTTTACAGAGGAAGAAACTGACACTCAGAGAGGTTAAGCAACTCACCCCAGGCCACACAGCTAACACAATGAGGAGGCGGCTTTGAGTGCTTGTGTTCTGACTCCAGTTTATGCTCACACCTCTGCCCCAGCAGAGAGCAGCTGCTGGCTAGAGGCAACCTAGTGCCCTGTGTAATGAATTCTGGGTCCCAAGAGTTACCCAAGGGAGGCACCAGGGACCTCAGAGGTGAGGAGACCGAGGCTCAGAGAGCTTGCATGACTCACCCAGCCAGGCTTCACAACTCTGTCCTCAGTCACTAGATTTTCTTGCCTCCTTGCTCCACGACCACCATCCATCTCTGACTTTCACACACTGTGGGAAACCCTACTTTCCACCCCAGGCATCCTGGAGAACAGAGCCCTACAATGGCGCCCACTTTTCAAACTCCCATAGGAAATGAGGCTCCTCCTCGCAGTGCCACTCTTGTGAGGACCACACCAGCCTCCCCGGCAGATGCCTGGCAGCCACCTGGCAGAACTCATTCCACACATGCTCTGGCCCTACCAACTTTAATAGGATTACTGTCATCTCTGAAAACTGAATTTGGTTTCTCCATCTTCCACCAATTTTAATAGAAAGGTTTTACAGACACAGGGTACCATGCGATACACACAGGGCACTCCCCAGGCCCAGCCCTCCACTGTCCAGACTGCTAGGCAAAACCCAGAGGGTTCAGAGGGCCCTGGGGGCCATGAGCACCAGGCTCCAGAGCCAGCTCCCTCCTGCCTGAGTCACCCTCCATTCATGATTTCTCAGAAGTCACTCGGGAACAGCTTTCAGTGCAAACTCAGCTGCTGCAAAGAATACAAGCCTGGGAATTAGGAAGCCCTGGGTTCAAACCCCACCTCTGCTGCCTCCCAGCTGTGTGACCTTCCCCAGTGAAGCAGCCACTCTGGGCCTCTTGTTCCTGGTCTATAAAACGTGGATGGCAGCACCTAGCTGGTAGGGCTGTAACGAGGCTCTGGAAGAGTCTGGGTGCTCGGCAAATGTATTCCCTCCCAGGCCCACCCCCGGGAGTCCCGCAGACCATCTGGTCTGAGGGCTGCAAACAGATGGCTCCCAGTGCATCTTATCTGGCTGTCTCGGCCCACACAGCCTTGCAGGCGGACTGACAGGCAAGTGCTGAGCTGGTCCAACATGACAGCAGCACCCACCCCTGGGCCTAGATTTAGCCTGCCTGAAGCCTTTGCCTGTGAGAGAATATGGGACCCAATCAGGTAAAACAGCTGATTCGGAAAGAGTGGACAGACATGGACTGATGGTAGAGATGCCTGCTGTTTGCCCATCACAGGCTACAGGCAGCGTCCCCGTGAGTAAAAATCAGACTGATACACAGAACAAGCAGACCCCGAGACCTGTCCAGAGTGGCTGGACCACACAGGTAGCCCTAGGGGAGACAGAGGGAGGGAGGGAGGACTAGCCCTGTGACAGCTACTGCCACATCCATCAGTCTTCCTGATGACACCAGAGCCTAATTGTGACTCCTCCCATTTTACACACAGGAAGACCAAAGCTTAGAGTAGTCACCTAAGTTGCCCCAGGTCCCCTGAATATGAAGGAGGGAAGCCAGGACTACTGGAAATCCCAAATCCACTCTGCACTTTCAGGGGTCCTCACGCAGCCCAGTCCTGAATCTCCTCAAGGTTTCTCAAAATTATCAGACCCTGACTCATAATTATTAGACCCCCACTCAGACGGCCTATAGCTCAGTGGTTAGGATGCCGGCCACATGCACCAGGGCTGGTGGGTTAGAACTCAGGCAGGGTCTGCTAAACAAACAACAACAAAAAAAAAAAAAAAAAAACAGCGGGGCATTGTGGCAGGTGTCTGTAGTCCCAGCTACTAGGAGGCTGAGGCAAGAGAATCACTTGAGCCTAAGAGTTAGAGGTTGCTGTGAGCTATGATGCCACACACTCTACCCAGGGCAACATAGTAAGACTCTGTCTCAAAAACAAAAAAAAAATTATCAGACCCCATCTTTTTTCCTTTTCCACATTCCCCTGCTTCAAAGACAGCAATTCTGCCCTTCAGAGGATATAAAGGGGGGCTGGAGGGGCTAGTTTCCGAATTTCTTTTAAATCAAGGAAGCCGCACATGGAGAGAGAATCACAGTGCAAAAAGCCAAATATCTCCATGTGATGACTAGCCAGGGAGATGGTCCTGCCCTCAGCAACTTTTACTCTGACGTAGTGTAACAATAACAATCCTGGATTGTTAGAGCCTGTTAGATCAGAGCCTCGTCCGCTGGACAGATCAGCAGATTGCACAGACCGTTTCTGGGCCCGCACCATTGCATCCACTGCCTGGGGCACCAAAACCCTTCCTCAAACCTTTTCAGAACGATTCCTGGTGATCTCTCTGCAACAGCTAAGAATGGTTATATCAGCAACCATGTATTTAATTAATCTAAGCAGAACCAATTTCAAGGAATTTAACTGAGTTTGCAAAAGAACACACCGTCAAAGTTGTTTCAGGCTGTTTATCTGTTAATCAAATACTCAAAGAGCAGGTGACATGATGGCTCTCCTCTCCCACAAAGGCACCACTTCACAAATCTGATGATGAAATCACCACGTTAAAGTTTTTCAAAAAGGGAGCTTTAAACATATAACTCTCACTACTTCACATGACTCAAGAGATGTTTTCTAAGCACAGAGGCCTCACCTTCCCACCTCTAAGCACGGAGGCCTCACCTTCCCACCTCTAAGCACGGAGGCCTCATCTTCCCATCTCTAAGCATGGAGGTCTCACCTTCCCACCTCCAAGCACGGAGGCCTCACCTTCCCACCTCTAAACATGGAGTCCTCACTTTCCTGAACATTCTCACTGCAGCAGGATGTTCCGAGCGGATATGCGGCCTCTCTGCCCCCAGTACCTGTGTCTCAGCACCTGATGGCAGGTGGACTCCTGCCGAGAGCCCGTGTGCCTCCCAGCTCAAGCAACTGCCCTGGCGTCTCTCTGAGGATCCTGAGAACTAGAGTTTCCCGGTGCTCACAAGGGTGTGCTCTGCAAATTACCCAACCTCTCTGTGTCTCAGATTCCTCATCTGTAAAAACCTAGTAACAGTGTGCCTATCCTTAGGGTCATGTGATTAAAGTGCTGAGAACAGTGCCTGACCCACAGGAACTGCTTAGAAATAGCAGTTCCGACCCTGAAAAGATTAAAATGCTGAGAACAGTGCCTGACCCACAGGAACTGCTTAGAAATATCAGTTCCGACCCTGAAAAACTAGAACTCAGAGGTATCCCTATGGCATCTTCAAAACCCCACCACCCCCTGAAAGGACTGTTTCCCTCACCTCCTAGCCCCCACCCACGTGTTCCAAGCACGCCTTGACTTGGGGGAACACCAGGTGTTACTTGTCCACCCCCAGCCCCATCGAGACTCATTTTTCTCCCTGTGTGGTTCTAAGCCCACCTCTGCTGCCAGGCCAGACTGCCAGGCCATGGGTCAGGGGCTGCGGGGCTGGGAGGAACGGTCCAGATCCCTGCAAAGAACACTGGAGTTGCAGCCAGACCCAGGCTTGAACGGGCTCTGCCTCTTTCCAGGCATGGACAAACATCACGTCGTCCCCCAGCCTCAGTTTCCTCATCTGTACAGTGGAGATTAACATCATTCCCCTCAAGGGCCCAGCATGAGGATCCAATAAAACCTCACTCAGGGAGCCCAGCACACACTGAGCACACCAGGCACGGCTCTGTCGGGCCTGCTGCCTCCCGCCGTCCTGAGGGCCGGCACGTTGCCAGGTCTCTGCAGTCCTGCCTTGCCTCCCTGTCTCTGACAGCGTGTCCATCAGCCCCTGCCCCAGTGGCCACAGACACACCCCTGAGTCCGCGCAGCATTCCCTGCCTGTGCCCCTCCCCTCTCGTTCTTAGTCAGATCCGCACCAGCCCGGCAGGGCAGGCATCACTGTTCCCATTACCCAGATGAGAAACGTGAAGCCCAGAGACTCTTTCATTGAGCAAAGGGTTCTACTTGTAAAAAAACAAAAATACCTACTGGATAAAGGAGTGATGGGGTGAATGAGAGTGTTGAAACAGCGAGTTGGACATATTCAGGCCACGGCTGGGGAAAAGGTCCTGGCAGAGAAATAATGGCTGAAAGCATCGAGTTCTCTCCAGACCCTGGGAAAATGCAGCTGGCGACTGCCCAAGACCTTCTGGAGAAAAGAGACCCTGGCCTAGGGGATCCTGGAGAGCTGGCCTGGATCCCACACCAAGGAGCCCTGGGGCTCAAGCTGAGCAGTGGGGTTGGGGCATGGGTGGGCAGTGACTTCCGACTCTGAGGCCCCCTGCGGTGCAGAAAAGGTCCCTGGCACCCCTCCATCAGGACACGCTGCCCCCTCGGCCCACTCCCATCACACAAGTGCTGAGAGGAACCTCCCACTCTCTGGTTTCCATGGGAATCCCCTTGAAATAACCCCATTGCAGGCTGTTGTTCTTCCCTGCGGAGGAAGAGCTGGATGAAGAGCTGGATAAATGTGAGGGAGGCAGGCTCACTGGCACCCAGGATGCCACAGAAATTTGGAGATGTCAAGGCCTGAGGCCCAGTCTCAGGTCCCCTCCAACACCGCGCAGACACACCAGCAGAGACAAGACCTCCACCCTCCTCCTGTCTGCTTTAGTGAGACCACCTCCTTGGCAATTTAATGACAAGAAGGAAACCGGCAATCACATTTGCGACCACACCCATCTGCCTCCTTGGAGAAGGCTCCAAGCCTTGCAGGGACACAGCTCCGGATCAGATCTGGGGTCTACCTCACGGGAACAGAGTGACCTGCACAGCCTCTGAGGCTCCCCCATTTTCTCCTGTGCTCCAGCTACAGGCCAAATAACACCGAAGGGCCTGGCACATCCCTGTAGCACATTGGTTCTCAACCTTCCTGATGCCCCAACCCATCGGTGGATAACTGTTGCTAGCAGGTCCCTGCAGCCCCACAATTGGTGGCTTCTTCACTATAGCAGGAATCGGTATTCCTTTGCCTAATCACCTTAAACATTATGGAAAAGTTCCCAGTTTACTTAAGTATTCATGCTGCAAATATTTTCTGAGTCCCTCTTTGGAATGGGCAGGAGGAGTGGAGGTTCCTGGTCACACCCATGTGGGAATCTAACCACCACCTGGGAGATGTGGAGGGTCCCCACACACGAATGAGGAGACCACAGGTCAGAGAGGTTTTCAAAGGCTTCTGGGATGGTGGGAAGGAGGATGACCATGATAGCAAACATCTACTGGGCACATTGCCTGTGGCAGACATGATCAAAGCCCATCCTACCCACTTCCTTGTGGCTCTCACGACTGCCCCAGGGTCTGATAACTATCATTATCCTTACTTCACTGCTGGGAACACAGAGGCAATGAGGGGTCACAGAGGGGCTGGCAGGTCCGGGATCCAGACCCAGGCCTCCTGACATCTATCTACCAGAGGTCCACCCGACAGGCTGCCCTGGCACCTGCCTGCCCTCGCCTGGGCTGGCCCCACCCCACTGAGCTCCACGTTTGGCACTCCCAGAGTGCTCAGGCCCAGTTCCCAAGTGGACCCTCATGTCAGGCCTCCAAGCCACAGCTCTGTGTCATAGGCCTGGGGGAGACAAGGTCACTGGCATCTGGATCACCCTACCCTCCCTCCAGTCCCAGAACCCAGTCCTCTCTCCTGCTGCCACCACCTAAAGTCACATGCCAATGGCCACCACCCAAAAGGGACATGCTGCAAGAAGGCAGCCGTGCAAAGAAGAAGGTCCTTCCCTGAAGTTCTGGTGAATTCTGGAGGAGCAGGGCCACAGGTGTCAGGGGCCAATGGCACTCCACCCAGAGCCCTTTATTGGAACTTGGGAACCAGCCAACCTCAGTGCCCTGGAGCATGTTCTTTGGGACCCTGGCCAGGTTCAGATAAGCCTCTTGTCTCTGAACCCCCACTTTCTCAGACACATCTGCGGGACCCCCAAATCACTGGCTCTACCCCCAACAGTGGCAATCGCTGATTCCTCAAATGCACCTGAAGACGACAACTATATCAAACCTTACTCAGGGACTCCACACCTGGTGGGCACTGAGGGGTTTCTAGAACATTCCAAGAGGGAAAGCTCTGTAAAGCACAGAAGCACAAAGCCCTGCCTGGGCACGGCACATCCCACCACAGCAAGCACAAGCAAAGAACATGCACCGCGACTCTCCAGCACACACCTGTGGAAGGCTACCGCAGGGAGACAAGCCCAGGTGTCATCATGAGAAACAGGGGCCCCCACACTGGACACAGTCTAACGTCGACCCACGGGTGACTGACTTCCCCAGATCTGCCCCTCCCTGCTGCTGCGCCCATTCAGAAAGAACCGTTCTTTCACATTACGCCTCTGCCATGCACTAAGTAATTTTTACCATGTGAATACATGGCTTTAATTTTTAATAATAAAATAAGTTCGTTTCCACTAAATATTACTTGAGTGGAATGAAAACAAAGAGCTGTGCTGATGAGAGAACCTCAGAGCCCACAGCTCAGGCCGTCCAACCAGCCTCTACGTAGAGGGTCCTTCATGGTGTCTGAAATAGCCTCGTCCCCACATCTCCACACAGCAAGGGGCATTGCACAGAGCAGGCTTGAGAGAGCAATACACTCAGTGGGGAGAGAAATCTAAGTCCCCGCTGCCAGGTCACCAGGCAGCACGTGGGCCGCTACCTGCTACCTCTGTCCCCTGTCCTAGCAGTTTGAGAAAATGGGCTACGTTCCCCCAGAGGCATCTGCTCTAGGTGGGCAAATCTTTTTTTCTCCTTTGCCAAAGGCCAAATGCAAACGGGATATGATCGCCAGAGAAACAGCCAGTCCTGGATGGGGGGGTGGGGCCCCAGGGAAGCCGCAAAATGCCAGGACCATGAGGACTATAGAGCGCGACCCCAGTGGGCTGGCAGAGGCGTCTGCACTACCTCCCCTCCAGATTTCCCCGAAGGCACCCGAGCCCCACTTCTCCAGGATTCCCTCCTGATCGTCTCTCGTTGGGTTGCCTGTCCTAGATAGCTCTGGGAGCTGGAGTCCCAGCAGCAAAATTAGCTCTGGGAGAGACTGGCTGTGGCAGAAATAGCATTTGCTTCGGAGTCAGACAAAGCTAGGGTCAAAGCCCAAATGAGGCAGCCTTGCTGGCTGTGCAAGCCTGGGCAAGCAGCCTGACCTCTCCGATCTTCCATTTCCTCATCTGTGGGGTGAGGTGGGGGCACCGGCACTGGCCGCAGATGGCTGTGGAGATAGGGACTGTAGTGCATCTGGCCAGCGGCCAGCAACTATTCCACATCCCTGCCAGCCTTCAACACCCCCATTTTTGACCTGGACATGGAATCTCTCATCCTATCGAGCAAACAGTTACCCAGTTCTTCATCTGGGTCAGAGAAAAATCAAGCAACCGTTCAGCCTCACTCTCCAAGCTCGCCAAGCACTGGAAGGAAGGCACAGATGATGGCACAGTGGGTCAGCTCAGGGGATTCTGGCCCTTTGGGGGCTCAGCCATAAGGTATCCAGGAAACAGGGAGGGAGGATGAAGGAGGAGGGGCCAAGGAACACCAGGAAGTATGGTAAGGTCTGGAAGTCAAGGGTGGATCTGGGTCTGCAAGCCTGGGTTTGAATCCCGGCCCAATCGATTCCAAGATGTGAATCCCCTACCTCAATTTCTTCTTCTGCCGCTAGGAGATAACAATTCCACACCTGGAGGACAGGGGTAAGAGTCTCAAGCCCAGCAAAGAAAAACGCTTCAGCCGAGCCAGCCCCCCATGCCCACAACCACGCCCCTCTCCTGGCTCATCCCCAAACTGTGTGGTGGCTCCATCCTGTCCTCCATCAGGGAGATGTGACCCTGAAGCCTGGTGCTCACTCAGGGCCCCGTCTTCCCCATTCTCTCCTGTATCCCCCATAGCAATCCCAGCCCTAAGCCTCTCAGGCCCTCATGCATGTGTGCTGAAGGGACCTTTCTCTCAGAAAGCCCTCCTGACTGCACCACCCAGGCTGGTCCCTTCTAACAAGCTAGCCATGGGCTCCTCCCCCACTGTCCCAGCGACTGACCAGTTGTCCATCTGGTCTGCTGTAGGACACAGCCCCACTCTCAGCAAAGCGTCTGACACAGCCTGTGCTCGACAGACTGGCTGCCCCAGAGGACCGACACACAGCTCCTGCCAACGCCGCGGTCCCCTCCCCTTCCGCCCTGCCAGGTTTCTTGCCACAGTCAACTCTGTGGCTCTTTTCCTGAACACTCTGTGATTCCCTCATTTCGCCTTCTTATTGTGACAAACTCCATCCCAAACATATCACAACTGCAGGCTTTCTGCTGGCATTTCTTGCATTTTCTGTGTTTCCTGCCTCGGTGAGCAGTGGGGTGTGGGCAAGGAGGGGGAAGCCCAGCAGCCAGAGCTGGGGGCCTGCCTTGCTGGCTTCCCTTTGAGCAGCCCTAGAGAAGGGCCCTGGGGTTATAAATCCAACCTAGCCTGTTTTATGGAAAAGGTGCTGCACTGCTGATAGGTTTTTATAGCTGCCCTTTACAAAGGCAAAGCATAATTAACTCTCAGCCACCCCAGATTTGGGGGTGGCTGGGGAGGGAGGTGGACAAAGGGACCATCCTCATTAAGCTCCTTTGTACTCTGAGTAGAGTAACACCTCTCATCTTCTGCCTTCCCCCTCCAAGCCTCAGTCCTCTGAGAGACTTGCTCAGGTTGTGAGGGGCCTAATGAACATGATACTCCGTTACTGTTCGAGTTTGAACCCTGGAGGGAGAAAGGAGAGAGTCAGCTTTGCAGTCAGGAGGATGGAGGGTTCAGTGGAACCCTTGGTCCTGACACAGCTACTGCAAGGCAGGTGCAGGCACACTCACCAACCACTAGCCCAACGGTGACTTTGTCCACCCCAGACCCTCACCCCGCAGGGCTGCCCATTGTGTTCACAACTTCTCCAAGACCCACAAATCAAAGCTCCCTCCTCTGTCCCTGGAGCAGCCTATGCAAATGTGGGACGTGTCAGGAGGAAACGGCTGGGGGGCACACAGGGGGAGCCAGATGCTTTCTGGTGTCAAGTATTGCTACAAAATGACACTGCTACCTCTTGCTGGCCTAGGGGCCATTTGTCCACTCAGAGTGACCGTGCAGATCCCCACTCACTTCTACAGTGTGCAAACACTGGAGTCCGACTCTCAGGGCGCAGCTGAGTTTTCCTCCCTTCCCAGCCCCCAAGGCCACCCCCATCTCACAGCATCCCATCTACATCTTTCTGGATTGGTTTTCTAGGTCTTCATGGGATCCCACTTACGACCTGGGCCCTCACACCGAGTGCCACCTGTTGGGCAGATGCCATTTCTTCCAGAGAATGCAGTGGTGTTGGTGGCCCTCATGACAGAGTTCTCATTTCACAAAAGAGGAAACTGAGGCCCAGTGCGGTCTGCACCATGTACCCCTTAGAAGTGTGACACCACTACAGCAACCCCACTCCCAGGTTTTCAGTAACTGACCTGATTTATGACATGTCACCCCACTGTCCCCAAGTGGACCTGCCTATGTAGCCAGACAGACACCCCAGGGGGAGTTGTAAAACGTGGTCATCTGCCAGGAAGGTGCCACCAATGAGGCATGTCTAGGGCTCACAGGGTTACCAGCTCTGTCCAGCAGGGATTCCCGGCCAAGTGCTCTCCTGCAGATACACCCACCACTCTGGTCCCTCCTCAGGACACCAGGGGCACCACAGGAGACAAAACGGCTGAGCTGGGGGTGCTCTGCCATCTTGCAGGCTTGCTCCTGACCCACCAGCTGGGTGGGTGACCCCACCCGGGCTCCAGTTCCTCCCGGCTGCCCTGAAAAACACCCCCTGGCTGGCTAAAGGGTGAGGCTGGGATGGGGCAGTTCAGAGCATCATTGCACCAATGATGAAAAGGCTCAGATGAATGTGTGTGTCTCCCTCCATTCAAGGTACACTGCTCAGCACAAAGATGACCACGTCCCAGGCCCTCTTACCTCTGCCTACCCTTGAAGAGACCCCTAGAGGATATCCTTGTGTCAAGTTTAGAGCCAGAGATCTGGATCTGCAGGAGGGGCTGTGGCCATTCACTTGCACACCAGCAGTGATGCAGAGGAAGGCCTCGAGGCAGTTGAGGCCCTCTCTACTCTGCACCCTCCATTCTGCAGATATGAAAGCTGCAGGGAGGAAACATGAGGGACAGTCCCCAAAGAGGAAGGAGTAGTGTCAGAGGTCACAGCCCCAGTTCCACCCCAGTTGTGCCTACCCAGCTGGGGGGAGGCCCAGGTCAGGGGCATCCCAGAGGCAATGCCTGGAAATTGCCACCCTGCCCGGGACAGGCACATGGTGAGCTCACACTAAAGGGGAGGGCAGCTTCCTTCCTCGTCCATCAGAGGCATACAAAGCATGGTCCTCACTCCCCAGTGGTGGGTACACAATGTGCACTGTCTCTGGGCTCTGACCACCAAGGCTATAATCATTGCCAACAAAACTGCTTCTGCAAGTCTGAACAAATAGGATGATCAGAGAGGTCGGCATGCCCTTCTCAGAGTCACTGAATTAGCCAAGCAGAAAAGCCAGCCCAGCTCACCTGTTTCCCTTCTGTAGTCTCTCCACCACAGCAGCCTGGCAAGCACAACTCCACCCAGGGCCACATAACCTGACATGGTGCCTCCAAACCCACCTGCAGAGCGGGATGGTCAGAGGGGTGACCGCAGGCTGCATCCCACTCTGATCCCACTGTACTAATAATAATTCCCACCTGGGGACACACAGGGCACAGGTCTGCCTCTAGTCTAACCTGCCCCTTAAAGAAACTGTCAGTCGCTTTCTTTTTTCTGTATTTAAATGAGCAAAAATGATATGGTTTTACTATTTCTGAACAGGGGTATGGTATGGACAGAGAGCCACACTTCCTCTGACTGTCCAGGATAATAAGAGCCCTAGCTCAGGAAAGGGCAGCAGCTCCAAGGTCAGGCAGAGCCCAGTGTGAGTCCTGGCTCTGCCCAGGCCATCTGCACCAGATTGTATTTTCCAGGGAGGGCCCTGGACCATCTCCTATCCCGGCTGATCTACTTCAATGTGACCAGCCCCTTCCTATGTCCAAACATCGAGTCTAACTCCCTTTCAACCAAGGCCAGCCTGTGACTCACTTGCACTAAGTGATGGAGACACGACCGACACTGTGGGACATCTGAGGAAGTCAGGAAAGGCCAATCGTCTTGGGACACTTGATCCGGGAAAGCCAGAGGCCTCCAGAGTCCAACTGCTCTGAGGCTACCTCGCTAGAGAGGGGTCCTGCCCTGTAGGAAACATGTGAGCAAAATGGTCTCCACTCCTCCAAGCAGAGCCCTGCCCAAATACCTGACCGACAGAATCCAGGAGATAGAAAAGAATGATTGTCATTTACACCACCAAGATTTAGAGTTGTTCATTGTGTAGTAATAGTAATTCCAACACTCACGTGACCTATGCCACAGGACCCAACCTCTCCAAGGCTCCATGTCCTGATGTGCAAATGAGGGACCACCTATCAGAGCAGGATAAAGTCCTAATGTGATCCCAAACACGTCATTACACATAGCAGGTAAGAAACAGCGGCTTCCCTCCTCATCATCATCACTATCTTTTCACCACAAAGACACAACGGTTACACCTGAGACATGGGAGGTTCACAGCACGATTCCTGCCTGGTGCAGCCAAAGCCCCATCGCCCATCAGACACCCTTCAGGAGGCAATAGCTGCAACAGGTACCCATGTGCTAGAGCTGAAATGGATCCTCTTTTTAAAGCAAGAGAGACAGGAGAACAATCCAAGATGGCAGCCAAGTAACAGCTGCCCTGCAACACGACATGGTGAGTTTGGGGAGATAAGACTCCAGGCATCTCTGGCTAGTGGGATCTACCTATAATCATCCCTTTGAGGGTACAGGGAGTCAGCAAGGGACATCTGGACCCCAAGAGGAGGACAAAAACAGTGGAAAACTGACAAGCGGCTGCATGTGTTCAATCAACCTAATCCCGCTGGCAGCCATAAGTACAAGCAGCAGTGAGACTGCAAACCGGAAAGGCCTTACCTGTGAACTGTTTCCATGTTTCTGGACTTGGCGCTCAGTTGAACTGCCTTGGGGAGAGCTTGAGCAAGAGCACGGAGAACTTTGGGCATTGTCTAGGGCCCCAGACTGAGCCGCTGAGCCTCATGGAGCTAATAGTGTTTGGCTATGGGCCACAGGGAGCCATTGTGAGAGAACTGAGCTGGCAAGCTCCGCCCTCAGGGTCGCAGAGCAAGGATCAGGTGGTAGCTAGTAACCTAGTGACTGAGCAGCCTACAGGTAGGGACTGAGCTGCCTTACAGCCTTAACCCTCAGGGGCAGAGTGAGACCAGTTTTGGCACACTGGAGCCTTGGGCTGTTGCCCTGGGTAGAGTGCTGTGGCATCACAGCTCATAGCAACCTCAAACTCCTGTGCTTGGCACCACCAGACCTCCACAAGAGCTGCACTGCGACCCCCGACCCGTGACCTGTGCCTGCTGGGCCTCCACATGCCCTGACCAGGAACTGCAGGAGCTGTGCAACCCTGAGTCCTCCCAATCTAACCTGCCTCCACACCAGCCTGCTTGTCTGGCCAGGGACTCTGGTAGCTGTGTGCCCTCCAGAGCCATCCCTGCCTCTGCACAGAGCTCTTCTCCTAGCCAGAGACTCCTGGAGCCTTGGGCTCTCTGTGCCAAAGT
Source organism: Nycticebus coucang (assembly GCF_027406575.1). Lineage (NCBI taxonomy): Eukaryota > Metazoa > Chordata > Mammalia > Primates > Lorisidae > Nycticebus > Nycticebus coucang. The sequence continues at coordinate 87,655,727 of NC_069796.1, read as the reverse complement.
CACTGGGTGCCAGGCACTCCCAGGACCGTGCGCACCACCTCCTGCCCTGTTGCTGGATCCGGGTGTGTCACACTCTGGAGCTGCTTCCACAACCAGAACTCCCAGGATGGGGCAGCCCCACGTGAACTACACAGGGCCACTCCCTACAAAGACCCAGCAATAATAGAGTAATCCCGCTGGGATCTAATCTGGGAGATACACCTCCCCAAATCTGAGGACGGCTAGAGGCAATGGTGAAAAACAATCATGAGGCGAAATCAACAGAAAAACTCTGGAAATATGAATAGTCAGAGTAGATCAACTCCCCCAAGGATCAATGGGGCAGACACAGCACAAGATCCCATGCACAAACAAATAGCTGAGATGTCAGAAATCAAGTTCAGAATCTGGATAGCAAATAAGATTGAATTAGAATTCTAAGCAGTAACCCAGAAGGTATCTCAAGAATTCAATGAATTCAAAGACCAAATGACCAAAGATTTTGATACATTGAGACAAGAAGTTGCAGCCCTCAAAGATCTGAGAAACACAGTAGAATCCCTCAGTAACAGAATGGAACAAGCAGAAGAAAGGATTTCCAACATTGAAGACAAAGCTTTCAAAGGCTCCCAAACTCTCAAAGAGGAAGAGAAATGGAGGGAAAAACAGATCACTATTTCAGAGAGCTCTGGGATAATTCGAAGAAAACCAATATTCGTCTTATAGGGATCCCCGAAAGCAACAAAGTGGCTTCATAAGGCACAGAGTCTCTTCTCCATGAGATTATGAAGGAGAACTTTCCAGACATGCCAAGAGATTCTGAAACTCAGATAGCAGACAATTTCAGAACTCTAGCAAAATTCAACCCAAATAAGACATCCCCCAGACACATGATAATCAATTTCACTAAAGTTAATATGAAGGAGAAAATTCTGAAAGAAGCTAGATGAAAGAAAACCATCACCTACAAGGGCAAGAATATTAGAATAACTGCAGATCTCTCTGTTGAAATCTTTCAAGCTAGAAGAGGATGGTCATCGACTTTTAATCTCCTAACACAAAATAATTTTCAACCGAGGATCCTATACACAGCTAAACTGAGTTTCATTTATGACGGAGAAATTAAATACTTTAACGACATTCACATGTTGAAGAAATTTGCTATAACTAAACCAGCTCTCCAGGATATTCTCAGGCCTATCCTCCATAAAGCCCAGCATAATCCTCCACCACAAAAGTAAACCCACCCAGAAAATTTTGATCAAATTCCAACTTCCACAGTCACAAAAGGATTAAAAATGTCCACCGGACTCTCGAAAGGCTTATCAATATTCTCAATTAATGTGAATGGTTTAAATTGTCCTCTAAAGAGGCACAGGCTGGCTGACTGGATACAAAAACTCAAGCCAGATATCTGCTGCATACAAGAATCGCATCTTACATTAAAAGACAAATATAGACTCAAGGTCAAGGGATGGTCATCTATATTCCAGGCAAATGGAAAGCAGAAAAAAGCAGGCATTGCAATCCTATTCACAGATGCAATAGGCTTTAAACCAACTGAAATAAGGAAGGATAAGGATGGACATTTCATATTTCTTAAAGGTAATATTCAATATGATGAAATTTCAATTATTAATATTTATGCACCCAACCAGAACGCACCTCAATGTATAAAAGAAACTCTAACAGACATGAGCAACTTGATTTCCTCCAGTTCCATAGTACTTGAAGATTTTAACATCCCTTTAGCAGTACTGGATAGATCCTCCAAAAAGAAGCTAAGCACTCAAAGAAAGATGGAGACTTTACCTCTTTCATGTTTACATGGATGGAGCCGGAACACATTCCTCTTAGCAAAGTATCTCAGGAATGGAAGAAAAAGTATCCAATGTACTCAGCCCTACTATGAAGCTAAATTATAGCTTTCACATGAAGACTATAACCCAACTATAGCACAAGACTATGGGGAAAGGGCCAAGGAAGGGGAAGGGAGGGGGGAGGTTTTGGTGGAAGGAGGGTAATGGGTGGGGCCACATCTATGGTGCATCTTAGAATGGGTACAGGCAATTGCACTAATGTACACAGTTATGATTTAACAATAAAAAACAGGAAAAAAAAGAAGCTAAGCAAAGAAATTTTAGATTTAAACTTAACCATTCAACATCTGGACTTAACAGACATCTACAGAACATTTCATCCCAACAAAACTGAATACACATTCTTCTCATCAGCCCACGGAACATACTCCAAAATCGACCACAACCTAGGCCATAAATCTAACCTCAGAAAATTTTAAAAAATAGAAATTATTCCTTGCACCTTCTCAGACCATCATGGAATAAAAGTTGAACTCAAAACAACAGGAACCTGCATACTCATACAAAAACATGAAAGCTAAACAATCTTATGCTGAAGGATAGATGGGTTATAGACGAGATTAAGAAGGAAATCACCAAATTTGGGGAACAAAACAAAAATCAAGACACGAACTACCAGAACCTCTGGGATATTGCAAAGGGAGTCCTAAGAGGGAAATTTATAGCACTGCAAGCCTTCCTCAAGAAAACGGAAAGAGAAGAACTTAATAACTTAATGGGACATCTCAAGCAACTGGAGAAGGAAGAACACCCCAACCCCAAACCCAGCAGAAGAAATAAAATAACCAAAATCAGAGCAGCATTCAATGAAATTGAAAACAAAAGAATTATACAACAGATCAATAAATCCAAAAGTTGGTTTTTTGAAAAGATCAATAAAACAGATAAACCTTTAGCCAACCTAACCAGGAAAAAAAAGAGTAAAATCTCTAATTTCATCAATCAGAAATGCTAGCAATGAAATAACAACAGACCCCTCAGAAATCCAAAAAATCCTTAATGAATACTACAGGAAACTCTACTCTCAGAAATATGAAAATCTGAAAGAAATCGACCAATACCTGGAAGGACGCCACCTACCAAGTCTTAGCCAGAACAAAGTGGAAATGTTGAACAGGCTTATATCAAGTTCTGAAATAGCATCAACTATACAAAATCTCCCTAAAAAGAAAAGCCCAGGACCAGATGGCTTTACGTCAGAATTCTACCAAACCTTTAAAGAAGAACTAGTACCTATACTACTAAACCTCTTCCAAAATATAGAAAAGAAGGAATATTACCCAACACATTCTACGAAGCAAACATCACCTTAATCCCAAAACCAGGGAAAGACCCAACAAGAAAAGAAAATTATAGACCAATGTCACTAATGAATATTGATGCTAAAATACTCAATAAGATCCTAACAAACAGAATCCAACAACACATCAAAAAAATTATACACCATGACCAAGTGGGATTTATCCCAGGGTCTCAAGGCTGGTTCAATATACATGAATCTATAAATGTAATTCAGCACATTAAAACAAACTAAAATCTATAAATGTAATTCAGCACATTAAAACAAACTAAAAAATAAAGACCATATGATTCTCTCAATTGACACAGAAATAGCTTTTGATAATATCCAGCATCCCTTCATGATCAGAACACTTAAGAAAATTGGTAGAGAAGGGACATTTCTTAAACTAATAGAGGCCATCTACAGCAAACCCACAGCCAATATCGTATTGAATGGAGTGAAATTGAAATCATTTCCACTTAGATCAGGAACCAAGAAAGGTTGCCCATTGTCTCCATTGCTCTTTAACATTGTAATGGAAGTTTTAGCCATTGCAATTAGGGAAGAAAAGGCGATCAAGGGTATCCACATAGGGTCAGAAGAGATCAAACTGTCACTCTTCGCAGATGATGTGATCGATAATCTGGAAAACACTAGGGATTCTACTACAAAACATTCAGAAGTGATCAAGAAATACAGCAATGTCTCAGGCTACAAAATCAACACCCATAAATCTGTAGCCTGAGACAACACCCATAATCTTTATATATACCAACAATAACCAAGCCAAAAAAACAGTCAAGGACTCTATTCCTTTCACAGTAGTGCCAAAGAAGATGAAATATTTGGGAGTATACCTAGCAAAGGATGTGAAAGATCTCTACAAAGAGAACTATGAAACTTGAAGAAAAGAAATAGCTGAAGATGTTAACAAATGGAAAAACATACCATGCTCATGGCTGGAAAGAATCAACATTGTTAAAATGTCTATACTACCCAAAGCAATATATAATTTTAATGCAATTCCTATTAAAGCTCCATTGTCATATTTTAAAGATCTTGAAAAAGTAATACTTTGTTTTATATGGAATCAGAAAAAACCTCGAATAGCCAAAACAATACTCAGCAATAAAAACAAAGCAGGAGGAATCATGCTACCAGACCTGAGACTGTACTATAAATCTATAGTGATCAAAACAGCATGGTATTGGCACAAAAACAGAGAAGTCGATGTCTGGAACACAATAGAGAACCAAGCGATGAATCCAGCTACTTACTGTTATTTGATCTTTGACAAGCCAATTAAAAACATCCAGTGGGGAAAAGATTCTTTATTTAACAAATGATGCTGGGTGAACTGGCTGGCAACCTGTAGAAGATTGAAACTGGACCCACACCTTTCACCATTAACTAAGATAGACTCTCACCAGATAAAAGATTTAAACTTAAGACATAAAAATACTTGAAGAAAGTGTAGGGAAAACTCTTGAAGGAATCAGCCTGGGTGAACATTTTATGAGGAGGACTCCCCAGGCAATTGAAGCAGTATCAAAAATGCACTACTGGGACCTGATCAAACTCAAAAGCTTCCTCACAGCCAAGAACATAGTAAGTAAAGCAAGCAGACAGCCCTCAGAGTGGGAGAAAATATTTGCGGGTTATACCTCCGATAAAGGTCTAATAACCAGAATCCACAGAGAACTCAAACGCATTAGCAAGAAAAGAACACGTGACCCCATCTCAGGGTGGGCAAGGGACTTGAAGAGAAACTTCTCTAAAGAAGACCAACGAACGATCTATAAACACATGAAAAAAAGCTCATCATCCTTAATCATCATAGAAATGCAAATCAAAACTACTTTGAGATATCACCTAACCCCAGTAAGAGTAGCCCACATAACAAAATCCCAAAACCAGAGATGTTGGCGTGGATGTGGAGAAAAGGGCACACTTCTACACTGCTGGTGGGAATGCCCACTAATACTTTTCTTCTGGAAGGATGTTGGGAGAATACTTAGAGACCTAAAAATAGACCTGCCCTTCGATCCTATAATTCCTTTACTAGGTTTATACCCAGAAGACCAAAAATCACAATATAACAAAGACATCTGTACCAGAATGTTTACTGCAGCCCAATTCACAATTGCTAAGTCATGGAAGAAGCCCAAGTGCCCATCGACCCACGAATGGACTAGCAAATTGTGGTACATGTATACCATGGAATATTATGCAGCCTTAAAGAAAGATGGAGACTTTACCTCTTTCATGTTTACATGGATGGAGCTGGAACATATTCTTCTTAGCAAGGTATCTCAGGAATGGAAGAAAAGGTATCCAATGTACTCAGCCCTACTATGAAGCTAAATTATAACTTTCACATGAAGGCTATAACCCAACTATAGCACAAGACTATGAGGAAAGGGCCAAGGAAGGGGAAGGGAGTGGGGAGGTTAGGGTGGAGGGAGGGTAATGGGTGGGGCCACACCTATGGTGCATCTTAGAATGGGTACAGGTGAAACCTACTAAAGGCAGAATACAAACATATACATACAATAACTAAGAAAATGCCATGAAGGCTACATTGAACAGTTTGATGAGAATATTTCAGATTGTGTATGAAACCAGCATATTGATTTGGTATACTGACTTCTCCCTTGATTGCACAGCTATGATTTAACAATAAAAAAAAAATAAAAATAAGAATAAAAATAAAGCAAGAGAGACAGAGACCAATGGGTTCACTGTAGTCCACAGATGACCCTAGCACTGCACTGTACAGGTGGACCTGCTCTTAACATTCACTCAAAAACTTTTTGGTGAAATTGTTTAGTACACAATACCATATTCAAATCTTTATTCAACCCCTTAAAAATATTCCCACCCTTACCCAAAAAATTGCATTCCTGACCCAAGAATAATCTGAAATGCAGGATAAAACGCTCATCGTAGATGTTCATCCCATCTTAATCTGAAACACTGAAAGCCAGGACAGTCAGAGTCCATCAGTGGGGGAGAAGGTCAGTTCAACTTCCACCCAGCACTGCCTCTGCCTCTCAGCCTTCTGGCCACTCTCCTGTGGTCCTGCATTTACCAAAGATCATGAGAGGAGACCCAGCCTTCCCCCAGCACACTGGGTGGTTCCAAACCTGCCCCAACACTCTCTCTACCCTACAACCTTCATCTCCACTTCTGGGCATCTCCCTGGGAGCTTTCTCATTTCTGTTAGCAGTGCCTACACTCCCTATTTTAGACCCCCACTCTCCCCTCCAAACTCCTGGAGACCTCTGGCCACATGCAGTAGTCTCTCTCCTTCCCCTGCCTGGAAAAACCACCTTGCCTGCCAACATCTGCAAGACCTGCCAGTTGAACCCTGCAACCATGAACACACCATGCTGCTTCTTACACCCACGCCTTGTCCATAATTTCCCTCCTGCCTATAATGTTCCCGCTCCTACTCTCCACCACGGTGGACCACCCACTGCCCCTCCACTTCAGCCTCTGCCTCCCTGGCCACCTGCTCCCAGGCTGGCAGGGCCCACTGCATCCCTGCCCCTCATATGCCCATCTGTCATGTCTCTTTGGTTCCAGAAATTCTTTGGAGGGGGGCCGTACCCTATTCCTCCTTCCTGGATCCCACTACCCCACCCACAGAGCTACCATAGGCAAATAACACTAACAGGATGAATGAATCCATACACAGTCACTGAATGAGTAATTCTATTACATGGTGGAATATCACGCAACCAATAGAAACTGTTTTATTCAGAGCGTGTGATAATATGGGAAAATGTTTTCAGTGTATTTAATATTTTAAGACATGAAACGATTTACATGACAATTTACAGTGGGCAAGTTTAAAAGAAGAAAATATAACAAAACGTGAACAATGTTTCTGGAGTACAGGCAGTCCCGAGGTTATGAACAAGATAGGTTCTGTAGGTTTGTTCTTCAGTTGAATTTACACGTTGGAACAGACACATTTACCTATTACCTGTAATAGTCTCCATTTATAAGTGTGAGCTGTATGTCAGTCAGATGTTTGTAACTTGGGGGCTTATTGTAATAGCCTCCATTCATAAGTCTGAATTATACGTAAGTCAGATGTTTGTAACTTGGGGACTGCCTATAGTGAAATCAAGGATGATATTTCTCCCCTCTTTACTGTACTTTCTTACTTTCTAACATCTCTGTCATGAGATAAAATAGAGAAATAACATTCAAATCTTCTCGCAAGGAGCGCCTTAACATACACGTGACTTCACTCCCACAGGGTAAAACATGGGCCGTATGATGATGATGGATTGCATTTTCACAGCTTCAGTAAAAAGCTTTACCTCTCTCCTTGGGACTATAAAATATTCAAGGCTATTTTTATCACCTTACACATTGAAAGCTGGTGTAGGAACCATTACCATTCAGCTCCTGACTCCTTAAGCCAGTTCGTTCCATGATGGCTTGTTCCCAAAGCAGCTGGAGGTCCGCATGTGGTACACGGCGGAGTGGGAGTGCTGAGCTGGGCTCACAGCAAGCCACGGGCTGCCCAACCACTTCCATGTGGAACCTAAGTTGCTTAATACTCTTGAGGTGCCACCTTCAATAAGGAGGAAATTGGCCACAACCCCAGCCCAGGTTTGAAACATCATTGTGGCCTCACCATGAGGAAGGCCACGCAGTGTCCACACTGCCCATTCAGAATGAGTGCAGGCAGGTCTTGCTTTGCACATAAAAATGACCAAGCAGGCTAAAACAGTTTAAAGCCATCTTAATAATCAATGAGGAAATTACAATTGTAATTTCAAGACATTGAAAACTGTAGGGAAATTTAAAAATAGTAAAATGAATATTTATTTAATACACCATAATTTAAAAAATTAGAAACACTGAACATTCAAGGGTTTTATTTCTTCATAAAAGACATAGCAAGAGTAGTTTGAACACTGCCTTCTTCTGCTTACCATATACCTTACGAGACTGGAAAAGCATCTTTTCTAAGCTTTGTAGAATTACCTTTCTGAGTTTAGATCAGCTTCCAAGACTTTATATCCTTTGTGCATTCAACATTGTGAAATAGCTTTAGGAGTTCCTATAACATGAAATGTTTTCTCAGTGTCACCTCTGGGACATCTCCGTCCTCTGGGGCACGGCTCCTTTCCTGTCTATATCCGTAAGTTCACCTCTGCTCCTCTGGCTGCAGGTGACTATAGCAGGGAAACAAGGAGGCAACTCAACTCTGTTTTTTGCTGCCCAGGTGTGAACTAACAGATGTGCCTAACCAATTAGCAGTAGCTTCTGGAAGGCCCCAGCTGCTGAGCTGAGTGCAGTTGTGGTAGGCAGGACCAAGTAGACATGATGTCTGTTGACATGGTGGGACACGGCCCTGGGCTGTGTTTCAGAAAGGCCTGGATTCCAGTCCGGTCCTATGAGCTGAGCTTGGTCACCTCTTAATGCTGAGCCTGGCACCCTATGTCTATCAAGTAGGGTTCTTCAGTAATAAACAACAGAAATTGACCTAGGTTAATATACACAAAGAAGGAGGTTCTGGGGAACCCCCCATAACAAGGAGGGTCACAACACCTGGACAAGTGGCCTGAGAATCAGCAGGAGCCCAGCAAGGCTGGGAATTGAATTTGAGGAACCCGTAACTATTCCACTGATCTACTGCTATGTAACAAAGCATCTCAAAACTCAATGGCTTCAAACAGAAATCATTTGTTTTGCTCATGAATACGCAGTTTCCACAGGTCCTGGTGGGGATGGCTCACCTCTCTGGAGGTTCAACCTTTCAATGGCTCACACACCTGCTGTGCGTGGCTGGGGGCCTTGGTTCCTCGCTACATGTGTCTCTCCACAGACTGCTTGGGCTTCCTCACAACATGGCGGCGGGCTTCCAAGTATCCCAAGAAAAACAAGGCATGGCCTGTTTGGGCCCACCCTCCAAAGCCAGGGAGTGTCACCTCTCCCATATACTACTGATTCTTCTCACATTGGTGGATTGGGAAATCCATGTTCAACAGACCAAGAGGGCAAAACCTGACCTCTAACCACATGAAATGAACACTACCAGGAGTGAACAACAAACCAAGCAAAAGGTAGTATTTGCAATAGAGGTGGCAATAATGGCAGAAATATGGCAAAGAATGTGCATGAGAAACTCACGACTGAATAAATACGATGGCCAATAAATATAAGAAAGGAAGCTTAAGCTTACTGAAAATGACTTCCAAAAGACACAACATTTTTTTCCATGCTATTGGCAAATATCAGATATATTGAATTTAGTCGATGCTCAAAGAGGAAAGGAAGCCTTTGACAGTGCCAAGTTTGGTCACCAAGAAAAGTTGGCATTAGATGAAAATGCTCTGGAAGGAATAAGCTTACAAACAAGCCTTCCTGCTCTGGAAGGAAAGCCTTTGGCTTTTTTCCTTCCCAGGGAAATAGCCAAATACACACGCAAAGAAGTGTAAAGATGTCCTTTCACAACGTCGTTTGTGATCCTGAACAGATGGAAATTTCCTTGATACCCTCCAGCATAGAACCACCTAAAATACACATAAGGAGCATGAGACAGATATTACCAGCTACTAGAGACTGAATTGCCTCCTCCCAAAACTCATTTGCTGAAGTTGTAACCTCCAGAACCTTGAAACTCAAATGTATTTGGAGACAGGGTCTTTAAAAAGGCAATTAAGATAAAATGCGGTCACATGGGCCAGCCCTAACCCATGTGACCCACAGCAAAGACCGCATGAAGACACAGGAGGAGGTAGCTGTCTGCAAGCTGGATAGAGGCCTCAGAGAAAACCAGCCCTGCCAACATTTATCAAGGTGGCCTCCAGCACTGGAAGGTAAGAAATTTCTGCTGTTCAAGCCCCTGGTCCATGGACCGTGGAGGCTGGAAGACTGACCCAACAAGCTCTGTATTTTCTACCTAGGGAGCTATCCACATACACTGTTAAGGGAAGTTTTGCAAGATGACAAAATAGGGAAGTACACAGTACAGTTTTTCCGTGGATGAAAAATTATTTAGGACTATGTATATATCTGGACAGAAGGCATACACAAAGAAGAAAGAAAAATATAGCAAAATATTTTCAGTGGTAGGATTTTTCTTTTTCTCCTTTTCTCCTTTATTTTTTAAACTTTTTGCAATGAATGCAATTTTTTTTGTAATGAGACAATAAGCAAATAGAAATCAAAATGCGTTCAAACAAAGGAGGTGAAAACCCCATTCCTACATGGTTCCTCTGTCAATGGGATAGAATCCAAACTCCTTAATCAGTATTCAAAGCCCTTCACAAATGGTCCTACCTCTCTCCTTCCCACCCGCCTTCTGCTCTGGCCCTGTTCCTGCCCCATACACATCCTCTGAGCCTCACTGGCCCACAGGCCACCCCCTACAAAGGATGTCCTCTACCAAGACCAGCCTGTACTCCGGCTCAGGCCGGTGCCCAGAATGCCTTTCCTACCTGGTCTACCCGTGTACACCCTCTTTGGCTTCTGGACACAGCTCAGACATCACCTCTCACGGGAAGGCATCGCTGACCTCCCTAGCTGCATCCAACAGCACCAAGGTCCATGCTATCTCTTCCACACTGTACTGTCCAGTGCTTAGCCAGGGGCTGTTCCCAATCCCCTCACATCTGGGGGGGGCTGGAGAATGAAACCAGCTCTAGCCAATGGAACACAAGGGGAGTGGTATCTGTCACTTCTGTACCTATGCGTTCAAATTCAAAGCAAGTGTGGGGAAGTGTGAGGAAGCAAGCAGGTGAGAAGGGTATGGATCCCTGCGTTACCCAGTGGAAGACACGGACGGCCACCTGGAAGCATCCACGGTGAACTGTTATAGGATAAATATCTATGGTATTAAATCACTGGAATTTGGAGGGTTCTTTGTAACTTGTATTAATTAGACCAGCAGGGGTGTCCAACATTTTTTCTTTTCTGCCGCTCATTGTCTTGGACCACACATTAAATACACACCTGCTAATGACAGCTGATGAGCAAAAGTAAAGGTCTGTGCATACTTTTCATGATATCTGACACCACAGATAAGCAAAACAGGCCTCAACTAGTCTACACATAGCTGGTGAGCTGCAGCTTAGACACCATGAGAACATTGCCAGCAGCTGTAACAATCTTTTCTCAGCATCCAAATCACCACCCAAGAGAACATCCTCCTCCGTCAGAAAGTGCTCACCTACCGTGTGCAATGGCTAGTCTAGGGGTGTCTCCCCAGCAGAACACAGACACAGCGTAGGCAGGCAGAGGCTCTCACTCCACCGCCACGCCCACTTCATGGAAGTGAGACAAGAACTCGAGCTCTGCACCAGGCCCACAGAGCACGTGACACACATTAATTATTTTATTTAACACTCACTGCAGCCCTGAGGAGATGGCGCTGCCATGCTCACCCCCATCTCAGACATAGTCACCTGGATGTGGCCTGGTTGGACAACCTTCCTGAGATCACTCAGCTGGGAAGAGGTGAAGCTGGCATGTGGAAGGGAGCTGGAAGGACAAGAGGGCAGCCCAGGACTGAGTCCTAGGACCGAGGGACCCACCTGTCAGCCTTCCAGACCCATCGAGTGACTGGGTTCCAGGCACAGGTTAGGGACAGTGAGGACGACCCTGCAATCCCTATAAAATAATCATGAATGTCTTCAGCAAGTCAGTAGTCTGAAAATGGGATGGAGGACAAGTCTAGATCAGAAAAGACTTAAGAGTGGTGCATCTTACAAGGGTATATGTGAAACTTGGTAAACGGTCTGTGAAGCTAGTGAATGATGCCCCATAATCATATCAATGTACACAGCTATGATTTAATAAAAAAAAAAAAAAAGAAAAGAAAAGACTTAAGAGGCAGAAGAGCCAAACACAGGCACAGGATTCCAAATCCCGGGTCAAACCAACCTTTATGGTTATAAAGACTTTTCCAAGATGACTGGGGACATTGATACAATAGACCAGCACTTAGACAACAAGGACCAGGACTCACTTGGTTAGGTGGGATAAGAAGTGCCCTTAACGTTCAGAGATACCTGCTGATGTGACAGTAAAGTGACAGGAGTCTCGGATTTGCCTTAAAATTCTTCAGCCAAAAGCAGGGGAGAATAAATGAAGTACCTCAACGTCTCGAGAGCAGCTGAAGCCAGAGGATAGGTTAGGAGCAACTCAGTATACTATTTTCTCTACTTCTGTACATATTTTACAGTATCAAACCTTTTCTGAAATTGTAAAAAAAAAAAAAAAAAAAAGCTAATAATAAAAGTTCCTCCTTTTTATTGGGATCGACGTATTCTGTCTTCATTATTTCATTTAAAACTACCTAAAACCTAGGTGGTTTGTAGTTCTCTCTCTGCTTCATAGGCTAAAGAAGCTGCCAAGAACAGCCAAGCCAGAACTGGATCTCAGGCCCCCCAGCAGCAGCCCTGGATCTCAGGAGGGCTGGAGGAGGAGGGCACAGGAGGCCCCACAGCCCCACAGGAGGCCCTCGGCCTGCAGTAGGAGATCCCATCCCTGCTTGGGGCTGTACACACCCCCAGCTGAGAACTTCTGTGCAGCCTTTGTTCTGCCTCAATGGGCCATTCAGCCCTAGGTTCTGTAGGACAATGGCCTGGCTGTAGGAGGAAGACAGCACAAAGCTCCCAGGTGTGTCCTTACCCCAGGCCAGCCAGCAACTAACTGCTTCCTGGGACCAGGAAGAGGGGACTATGGACACTGCTTGGGGACAGGCGTTATGTCACTCGACACATGTTGTTCCTTTTGCCCCAAACACACTAGACTGCCATAGCCAAACACGCCACCCCTCCACCGCCTGGGAATTCCACTCCACCTTCCAGGCTGAACCACCTGTCATCTGCAGACCACCACCGATGGCCACTGCCACCCACACACACCCGTGCAGCAGAGGGGATCTTTCCTCCTACTGACCCCTCTTAATTGCCTGAGCACCAAGCTGGGTTCAAACCCTAAAACAGTCCTAAGCTCAGCACATAGAATTGATTGGGCCATTTGTCCCTGCCCTGTGGGCCCCCATCAATCAAAGGGGTGGTCAGGACTGTGGTTCTGTGGTCAGATGGCCTGCATTCAAAGCCCTGACAAATTCTGTCCCTTACAAACCATGTGATGTTTGGCAAGTAGACAAGCCTCAGTTTTCTTCTCTGTAAAATAGGGAGAGAATACACATATCGGGTCTTGTGAGTATCCAATAAGGTGCGTGCAGACTCACTTCCTACGTACAGTTTTATAGTATGTGCTCAAGGAACTGTATCAGAATGTTGTCCACTGTGTTTGTTTTATAAGGATTTAATACTGAAGTCTTCATTTTGCCCAAGAAGTGTCTATCTTTGCAGGGACTGATTTAATGACCAGGGCTCTATGGGGCTTGCAGATTCCCCAGCAACTCCAGACCCTCTCCAGGGGCAGTCTGGTCTCTCAACCAAGACCCTGGGACAGGAGGATCCTCATTTCAAGATGAACACACCCTAGCTGGTGTCCACAATGTCTGAGGCAAGGAGATTGGGGAGCAAACTATAAAGAGCGATCTGGGCTCAGGGAAAAGATCACATCACCAAAGCAGAGCCCAGGGGGCCTGGGCACCAGTGAGTGTATAAACACCTGAAACAGAGATGCTTCCAGAAGAGCCTGGGAGGTACATTTTGGGTGTTGTTGTACCCGGCAGTTGACAGCCTTTAATGCTGCTGAACCAACCTCTCTCCTCTCTTCCTGGGATTCTCTTGGGTCTGTGACTCCACAGCCCTTATGTTTTCCTCCTACTTTGGTGACCACCCAATTCTTGTCACTGTTCCAGATTTGTTTCTTGTCTTTCCCCCAAGTGCTAGTGAACCCTGGGCTCCAGCCTCAGCTCTTGCCCCCACCCTCACTTTCCCAGCTCGAGCGATGTGGGCTTCTTCTATGCCTAGCACATAATGGGAGGCCTAGAAATATTTGTTGAATGAATGAGAGAAGGTCATGGCCTTGCTCTTCCACTTTATATTCCCAGCACCTAACATCCCCCTGCTACATAAGGGGGATCAGTAAATGTCTTTTGAACAAAAGAAAAAATGTCCAACCTCATTAGTATTCAGACATGAATTAAAACAAATATTTTTCAGCTATGATTTTGCAAAGGTCAAACAAATTAGTCAACCTAATGTTGATCAGCATGTAGTAAACAGAGACACTTCTGAAGAATAATTTAGTGATATGTGACAAGAACACTAAAAATGTTCACAATCATTACATAAATCCCAAGTATAAGAATTCTCTCTTAAAAGTATTATTCCAAAGCTGGGGGAAAGAAGGGGATGAAAAGACAGTCACACGCAAAACATCAGTGTTCGTGAGAAAAGCAAAAAAGAAACTAAAGGGTGGCAACCTAAATTTCCAGCAATATGAAAGTGATTAATTCAACTACTGGATTATGACACATCTATCACAGGAATAAAATGCAGCCAAAAAAAAAAAAGGATGGCTTGGGGGAGGGGCTGAGGTAACCAGTTACCCTTCTCCCTTCTAGGATTCCAGAACACACAGGAAAGATGGGCAAGATAGAAGTCAAAAAAATGTGCTCTATTAACAGTATCCTGGAGGGGAAATTGAGTTAGGGACCCCTACTCCGCCTCCCCTATCCTTGGAAGAGGTAGGCCTGAAGTCTAGCAGACTCTAAAATAAGGTCCTAGGGCCAGAGGCTCAGCCTCTTGGACAGGAACCTTTAAATACCATAGTCCCACCCCTAGGAAAAAGTTACCCAATGGATGGCGGCCCTCACTATTTCCACCAATCGCGAGAGCCGAAGGGTTTGGAGGCGGGGCCAAAGTGCCAGCCCACCCAGAATTACCCAGCAAAGGACCATACCAACTGTGTCCTGTGAGCAGCCTAGGGCAAAAATGAAAACCCAAAGCCCCTTGCTCAAACACCAGGGGAAAAAGCCATGAACGATTTATTGAAATATTAAGCTCTTTCCTGTCTTCCACATCTTGTCATGGTGTCATCCTCCAATTAGGCAAGTCCAATTTGAAACGTAAATATGATCCATTTCACTGGAACGTGGATGCACAACTCACAGTTGCATATGCGGTGTTCTTACCACTGCAGCGGAAACCTTAGGAAACTAACGCAACTGTTTTTATTTCACTTCTGCTAATGTGCCTGTTCGCCAACACGCTCTGCCCTTGGTTTGATGATCAAAAATGACAGAAAGGAAAAGGCCCTCTGAGTGCCCTATATTCCCTCTCCTCCGATGTCATCATTTTCAGCATCAGTGATTGGCCCGTAACAGGACAGAATGAGGGGAAGAGAGGATACCACAGCGTTCTTGGGTCTGGGTAGCTCATATTTCTTAGAGGTCAGCGCCCTGGGTCAGCAGTGCCCCGGAACATCAGTGGAGAGCATGGCCCCTGCTCGTGCAGGCCAGACCTGGAGCTCAGGGACATACAAATGAATGAGGTAAGTGTGCTGCAGAGCTGCTGCTAGCCTTCTCCCCAGCCCTGCTACCCACTGAAGACTCTGCTGACAAAACATGAGCTGCAAGATGAAATGCTTGCAATTTTCAAGATGGCATCAGCAAAAGCATAAACCCAAACATGGGGTCTGTCTGAGCGTAAGGTCCTGCATGACTACACAGGTGTACCTCCACAAAGCCCTAGGAAATTCCAATACTTTCATACTAAACTAGAAAAGCAATATTTAACACATAGAGACTATAGCTTTTATTAAAAACAGACGTGGAAGGAAATCTCACAAGAGTGGGTCTCTGTCTGTCTAGTGGTCCTGGCTTTCTCGTCTTCATTGCTCTCCTGTGGTTCTCTCTGCTAAGCACCAGCACATCACACAGCAGGTTTCCAGTCCTCAAGGCCTAAAACGCCTCTGACAAAAACATCCCTTAGCGCTAAGAGCTTTAAGGATAAAAACCAAAAGCTGTAGCAAGTAACAACAACAAGGAGATGAAGTGGAAACATTTTATTAGAATTTGATTTCCATCCTCCAGAAAGAAAATGAGAAAAACCCTACTCCGTGACTGCACCAAGCTTTAAGACAGAGTTGATTAAAAATAAACAAGCTCCCCACTTACAGCAGGGGTGTGGGGGCTGGCCTTCACGAAGGTTTGGGGAAATGGAATAACAATAACCTCTTATATGTATGCAACTTTTCAGTTAGAGCCTCATAGCAACCCAGGCCACTAAGCTGTACGGGGAAACTGAGGCACAGAGAGGTGGTATGATCAGATGGAGGATGCCCAACAGGCCCAGCCTCAGCTACCTTCTCCCACGACCGCTGAAATGGAGCCACACACGCTTGTAAAGCCCAAGGGAAGCTTATGTAAGTGGTATCCCACATAGAAGCAAAAGGAACAAAGAATCTGAGTGGTCCACATCTGGGTTTTTTAAATGCAAAGGCTAGCTCTCCTATTTTTCCCTTGGGACTATAGTTCAGCACTAGCAACTAATTTCCCCCTTCTTAGCCTCAGTTTCCCTGGGGGAGAGGGGTGAGAGCTGGGCTATCCAGTCTGATGGTAGTTCTCAGGGTTAGTCTAACTCTGGCTCCTGAAGAACACTCATCATCATTTATTGATAATATTTACTGAGTGCTGCCTGTACTCCAGGCCTCGGGTTGGGCATGTGTAGACACAGAAAGTCACTTAATGTCTTGAGTTTTGTAAGAATATTCCTTCCAACTAGCAGGGTGGAGAGTTCACAGACTAAATAAAACATCACACAACTGCACATCCCTTGTGTCAGGTGATCTAAGCAACAAGCAGAGAATAAACTGAGGCTCAGAGAGACTTTGGAGCCTGCTCAAGATTATGGACCCAAAGTCAGACCCTGTCAGGAACCCAAACATGAGATCTTATGGTCTCTCATCCGGCCAAAAATTCCTCCTTAATTGGGCCAAGGAGGAAAAACTGGAACTTGGCAACCTTCACTTGGGTGAAATAAGAGATAAAAGAGGATTCCTGCAGCAGAAAGCAAACAAATAAAAGTTCCTCTTGGTTTTATGTATCAGGAGTCTGAGCTGTGAGTTGAAAACCGTAACAGCCTTCTGGTTTTCTTTTCTTTTTTTTTCTTGAGACAGAGTCTCACTATGTCACCCTCGGTAGAGTGCCCTGGCGTCACAGCTCACAGCAACCTCCAACTCTTGGGTGATTCTCTTGCCTCAGCCTCCCAAGTAGCTGGGACTACAGCCACGACGTCTGGCTATTTTTTTTTTTTTTTTTTTTTGTGGTTTTTTGGCCGGAACTGGGTTTGAACCTGCCACCTCCAGCATATGGGACCGGTGCCCTACTCCTTGAGCCACAGGCACCGCCCGACATCTGGCTATTTTTTGGTTACAGTTGTCATTGTTGTTTAGTAGACCTAGGCTGGGCTCGAACCCACCAGCTTTGGTGTATGTGGCCAGCGCCCTGCTCACTGAGCAACAGGCACTAAGCCTGGCCTCCTGGTTTTCTGAACGAGCACTTGAGGCAGTGTAATTTGCGGTGCTCATGGCTGCAAGGAACAGAGAGACTTTACTTTAAGTGTGAAACAGTAAGAACATGTACCAGCTCTTATAACTGGAAGCCCAGAGATGGGGTGGACATCAGGCCTGAAAGTCACCATGGTCAACAGTTGTCACTCACTCTCTGCCTTCCCCTTGATGATGTTGGCCTAACACTCCCTCATGGTGCCAGAATGGCTGCCAGCAACCATACAACTCCTGTGTTCCCATCACAACAGAGAAAACTTCCCCAAAGCTCTCTCTCGCCTTTCCATTCCTTCTCCAGAAATTGAATTGATACTCAGTTAAGGGAGATACGATTACCCTTGTATCTGTCAGCTCTTTCCAGGAACCACATATGTTCTCCGTGGAGACTGGGAGGCTGAGTGTTGGGGATATCAGCTGTAACATCCAACTTAGGGTACAAATCTCATTACATGCTGAGTCTCATACAGCACCCCCTCTCCAGAGTGGAAAACTGATGGTATTCAGGGCACAAGTAATTTAAAAGCTTAAGACCACCGCATGTGGTAGAAACTACCCACACACTGCATTCCACACTGGCCCTGGAGCTCCTGCCGACCTTACCAATTTCTAAGCAAATCATTTTGCTCCTCTGAGATCCCCTTCATTCCCTCAATCATAAAATCAGCATAACTCTATGGGGATAAAGAGACTACTATGAAATCATATGGGATACACACAGGTGGGGCTTAGGGAATCCCCCTAATTTCCATGGGTGCAAGAAGCACATGTGTCTGACAGAAGCTGCGAGCTGAGAGAATTTGGGATTTTACAAGTGTCTTGGGGACTCAAGTAGGGCTCCCACTGACAAAAATGACATTGACTTGGGACCCAAAGAATGAGGAGTCAGTCACGAGAAGGACAGGAAGTAGGTGTTCCATAGAGGAAACAGTACAAATGTCCCAATGTAAGAAAGAAAACAGCCCACTCCGAAACAGCAAACGGACTGGATTATAAATTATAAGTGTCATTAATGAAATGCCTCTAATAAGTCAAGCACTGTGCTGGGCAACTCTCCATATTAGCATAATCACTGATCATCCCAGCGACCCTGTATGAGCAGCCATTATTATCTCTTCTTTTATGAAGGAAGAACGTGAAGTTCAGGAAGGTTTAGTAACTTGTCCAAGGTCACACCGCACGTGAGGAATCAGAAGCAAGATTTTAACACAAGTCTGACATTCAAGTTTGTGATCTTCTCTATGGCTCTGAGCATAAAATACATACAAGGTGCCAAAGTGTGAAAGTCTCTTTTTATTCGGGGAGGCCAGAATTGTCATATATTCCAATTATAATAATTATTGTTATTGTTTCCCCTGTCTGATCTTGTTCCTCTCTGCGTTCCTGGGATCTGAGCCCCATGCTCTATACTCACGGCCATTCATCTGGGCCGTGGGCAAAGCCAAGCCTTGGTTTCTTTACCTAAAAAGTGGGAAGTACAGGAGATCTTCTGTGAGGTTCCAGCAGGTAGGACACCCTTTGGCTGCCCATGAACAATTCATAGTTTCCATTTATCATCACCTTCGTCACCCTCACACCTGATCCCCACAGGACCCTATACAAGGTTGGAGTCACTCCCATTTTACAGATGGGGAAACTGAGACATGGTGAGAGGACAGACTCCCCTCAAGGTCTCGGCTCCCCACAGAATACCGGCTACTCAAGGGCAGGGAATCTCTGCGTCCCCGTGGATAGAACGGGAATGGCTGCAGTAGGTGCTCAGTAAATATTTGGTGAATGGAGATTGAAAAGCATTTCTCTGACTGTGCACCTGCCCCCTGTTGAGAGCTGGGGGATATATGAAAGAAAGGGTGGGGGTGAAGAGTGAGGAAGGCATTAATGTTTGAAAATGTCCACTTTAGGCTTCTTACTCTCGGTCACGAAATGAGCCCAGAGACCTAACCCGTCATCCTCGGTGCAGAAATGACAAAACAGGCTTCCTCCAGGAAGCTGAGCAGAGCCAGCCAAGCAGCAGCGGAGCGACCTGCCAAGATCTGCCCGTGGCCAGAGCCAGGCCACTGGGGCACCTGCCAGCAAACCAGAGGCCTCTTTCAACCGTGCCGCTCAGCAGGCTGCCAGCAGAAAGAACACCCCCAACACAGGCTGATCCCTCCTGGTCCTCACCAAGGCGGGCGACAAAGGGCTGCTTCAGCTCTCGGGCCTCCTGCTTCCCCAGCGGGGCACAGCGTCGCCCAGGCCCTGCCCAGCTCTGCCCACCGCACCCCGCACCAACCCAGCGACGGAGCATGACTCAGCGGTTCTCCTGCGGTTGCCGGAGCAAGAGCGGGAGCGGGGGACGGGGCCCCGGGCCTCCATCCATCCGCCTGGGTCACACGCCCAGCTTCGGCCTCCGCGGGCTCCCACACTCTCGGCGGAGCCCGGCCTCACCACCGCTAGGCCCACGCGGCTTCCCCGGCACCCGCACCCACGCGCGCACTAGCCTGGCGGGACCCGGTGCCCGGGGCTCCTCCCATGGGGCCACCCACCAGAGCAACCTCCCCTTGCTAAAAAGCCACAAACACTTCTGCAGCCAGGCCAGCAGCCCCTAGGAAGGAGCTACTGGTCCCTACCCCCGGGCAGGGCTCAGCACCAGGGGCTCCTGCACCTCAGCTCGCTGACACTCGGTGGCCAGGTCCCCCTGTTCCCTCCTTCTACTGGAGGCTCACTCGGGGAGCCCCGCCTGCGCGCGGGAGCTGTCCCCACTGCTCCCTGGGCAATGCCCAGCAGAGGGACCCCAGAAGTTCTGGCCTGTTACAAAAGGGCGCTGGCCCTGTGGATTCCACCAGCCTCGGGTGAGGGTGGGGGTTGGCCAGGGTGGGCCTGTAGGGCCAACTTGGGGGATTTTAAACGGGGCCTGTTGGGGGTGGCACGTCCCACTTTTGAGGGGAAATCCTGAGAGTTACCCAGCTACCATTGCCTCTGTATAACTCACCAGGAATAAGAGACCAGACCAAATTAGTCGCCCTTTCCCTCCCACCAGAAGACCCTGCTTCTTGGGGGAAGCAGGGGTTGGGTTTTTTTCCTGGGTTTCCCTTCTTCAGGAAATGGGCAGCCTAGAAAATTCTGTGGGCTTTGGGCCGGGCAGAAATGGCAAATCCAGGATTTCTTCCTCAGATTATCCACAGGCATGGCTTTTTAAAAAACGATGGCCAGGGCTGAATCAGATTGCCACCTGGCCAAGGAGCGGACAGCCGCCTCCAGGAGCGTGGCGCCCAGGAGGGCGCTGCCCTGGCCAGGAGCTGGGCAGCTAGCTGGGTCTGTTGCCCTCGGGCTCCCTCCCTCCGAGGCCCAGAACGGTTAGGGGTGGGTGGGGGAGGGTGGGGGGACACGACACACATCGCGCGGTCCAAACCTTCAGAGGGCATTCGGTGCGACGGCATCCCCACGCCGCGGCGGGCCGGAGGGGGTCTCAGACAACACGTACGTTACCTTCAGTCACATAGCTGTGGTCCCGCAGGAAGCTGTGGTTAATTTTCCGCGTGTCCGTGTCCTCGCCCATTGAAGGCCGTGCCCGGTGCCCTGGGCATGCCCCGCCGCCACACACCGATGCAATCCGCAGAGGTCGCGCCGGGCGCGCGGGCCATGCCTCCGCAGCCTAGCAGGGGCTCGGGCCGCCGGGGCCCCGGGGGGCGGGCATCGCGACCGGAGCGGGCGGGGGTGGCTGGGGGCTGGCGCCCCGCTTAGGGGAGCGCGCGGCGGGCGGGCGGCGGCCGCGGGTTGGGGCGGGCCGGGGCCCGGGCGCGCATCCCGGCCGGTCCGTGCGCGCTGCGTCCGGCGGCTGGTGCCGGTGCGCCTGGCTGCGGCGGCGGCGGCGGCGGCTGCGAGGGGACGCGCGCGGCGCTGCGCTGCGCTGCGCCGACCGAGCCGGGCTGCGCGGGCTGGGGCGGCCGCCGCCGCGGCTGCCTCTGTCGCAGGCCCCTCCCTCGCGCCGCCCGCTCCTCCGCCCCCGCGGCCCGCGGCCGCCTCGGAGCCACCCTGCAGGTGGAGCCGGAGCCGCCGCGGTGCTCAGGGCCTCACGGTGGGCACCTTCGGTGCCTGGGCGCGCCTTAGGGGAGGGGTACTCAACTAAGCTTCAGGGGGAGGGTACTTTGGGTGCCTAGGTGATCCAATTGTGGAAGAGATGGGCAATGGGGGTCAGGGGTGCAAGAAATGGGGGAGGAGACAGACCAAAGGCAGCGACCAAAAGGGACTGGGAGGGGTGGGAGTGCAGCCGACTGGGGCACGCCTGGAGAATGGGAGACTTGGGGGCGGGGGAGAGGAGGAGGGACAGTAGACCTCTTCATTAGTAGAAGAGGGTGGGCTGAGCGGGTCTTGGAGCTCTCCGGAGTGCAAAGCTGAGTCCCGGTGTAGAAGCTGAGGGGTGGGCTGTGGCGGTCAGCACCCTAAAGGCAGAACTGGATGAAATGGCTGCAGGTGAGGTGGCCTCCCCCAGGCGCAGTCCAGGATCTCTCCTCATGCCCACCACTTACAGGTGACACAAAGTTATAGGAACACAGTGCTGGGTACATCCAAAGCCAAGCTAGAAGTGACCTCCTTTCCCTCAGCCCAGGGCTGCTTCTGCTCTGCAGGAACTAGCCTTCTTCCAAACCCTCCCTTCTCCCCCCCTCCCTTCTCATCAGCATGCCCCAAATCATACACAAGTACTTGGCACATAGTGGGCCCTCAAAATACATTTGCTGCCACTTTGGTCAAGCTGTCACCTCCTCTAAGACAAGCCCTTGCCTGGTGAATCTTCTGTCCCAAGCATGGAACAAGGCCCCAGGAGATGCTTCAGAGGCATTGATGAAGGACCATCAGGCCTTCCCAGGGGCTCAGCCAAACCTCCTTGGGAGGGGAGTGGAGGAAAGCTGGAATTTGCCTTGGGAGGGTTGGGGGGTATCACTGAGGCTGCAGGGGTCTTTGGGTCCAGAATGTTAAAGGGGCTCATCAGTTCTGCAATTCTGTAGTGCTCTCCACTTCCCTCAGCTGGTTTCTGGGGAACTCCAGGCAGGCCCACACTGCAGTGGAAGCAGGAGAGTCCAGATGGTGCTGGGGCAGGGAAGATGGGGTTGTGGGAAGGACTGGGGAAGGGAGACGTGGATGCTCCCTGAGGTGTGTTGCTGGGGAGGAGGGAGTTTTTGTGGTTAGAGCTGGATTTCATTCCATAGAAATGCCCAGAATGGATGTATACGGAGGGGAAAGCTTACCCCCACCAGCACTCTGCAGGATGTAATAGAAAGAGCTGGATCTGGGAGGCTTGGGGCTCTGCAAGCACCTGCTTGCTCAGTAGCCCAGGACAAGTGCCAACAATGCACAGGTGTGCATATCCCATTCCAAGGTAAATGCAGGGGCCCTCGGGATGTGCTTGTGGGGTGTCACTCACTTTCTACCTCATAGGAAGATGACTGACACCCACATCGGCCCTCCCCCCACCCCCGCAATCTTCCTGGCTTGGTTTCCTCTCTTTCTCACTTGGTCTGCTCACATGCCTCACACCTCACGTCCTAAACCCAACAGTTCACTCTGTCCATACCCTCCTCACCTCTCTAGCTCAGGAGAGAAAAATAGCTCAGCCTCAGACACTAGAAGACAGGCTGGGTCCAAGTCCTGACCCAGGGCAGGGCAGGCACAGCCTCATCTGTAAGATGGACACAATGGCAGGAGTGGCCTCACAGGCTTGGTAGGAGCATGGCCCCTTTGAAGCTATATTGGCATCACCGCACAGCGCCTCACCCTCCTGCATGCCCCTCACCCTTCCTCTTGGATCTTGGGGCATCCCCTCACCCATCCTCTCCATCTGTTAGTTCTGCCAAAACACCCACACCATGCTGGCATCAACTCATCTGCCAGACGCCCTGGGCCACAGCGAAAATGGCCCCATCCTGGTGCAGCACAGCCATCTATACTTTCACTAGCTTCTGAGCCAGGCTGGGGACCCCAGAGAAGTGTCCTCCAACTCTTCTGGACTATATCCTCCATTCTCCTCAATACTTCCACCCCCATCAGAGCCAAGGCCCCTCCCTCAACCTCCTGCCCACGGCCATTTGGTCACACAATCACTGCTTCATCCTTTACACAGGACCTCTGCGTGCATCCCTGCACCCACCGGTGGATGCCTGAGCTCTGGATCCCATCGCCTCCACCACCCTCTCTGTACAGACTCCTCCCAGCCTTCCGTTCATTCGCAGAAATGTTTATTAGGCACCTACTGCATGCAGGCATATACCCAGAACTAGACTACAGCAGAAACCAAATGCCCCTGTGCCCATGGCATTGACCTCCTAGTCGGGCAAGATAGGCAATAAGAAGTGAGCATGTGTATGTGGGTCATGGCGGGTGAAGAAGACCAAGTGGGGTGCAAGAACGGAGAGGCCTAGTAGTGGTGTCTATTTCATAAAGGTGAGGGGGGAGGACCTCTTTGGTGAGGTGAAGTTTAATTGGCATCCATCCATATGCACCCCACAGCATAAGCCTACTCAGGTCTCTCTCACATTAAAAATTGTCCCCACTCCATGTCCCTCTGGCTGCCAGGACCTTGGTCTTCTCTGCTTCAGAACCAAACTATCAAAAGGGCATGTCTCATACGCTGTCTCCTCTGCCTCTTCTCCTAGCTCCCTTATGGAGGTTTCAACTTAGCATCTCATCACCATCCCCCACCCCTCCAACAAAAATAGGAAACTCTGGTCTCTCCAGGGGGTAGAATGATTTTTTGAGACAGAGTCTCACTCTGGCATCCATGGTGGAGTTTCGTGGCATCACAGCTCACAGCAACCTCAAACTTTTGGGCTCAAGCGATCCTCTTGCCTCAGCCTCCCCAAGTAGCTGGGGCTACAGGCCCACCACAACATCCAGCTATTTTTTAGAGTCAGGGTCTCATTCTTGCTCAGGCTGGTCTTGAACTCATGAACTCAAGTGATCCATCTTGCCTCGGCTCCCAGAGTGCTGGAATTACAAGCGTGAGCCACTGCACCTGGCCGTAGAATGACTTTCACGTTTCCTCTCTTTGCTAACCTCTCGGCAGCTTCCACCCTCAGGACTGCCTCTCACCTCTGTGCCCACTTCTCAGCTGCTGTAAAGGTTCCACTCATTCCAGTGGCCCCAGCAACAGCACAGCTCACTGCACATCTGTCCCCCCTGCACCCTCCCGTTCACACCTGGAAGGCTCAGCCCCCAGTGTGATCAAATTTGGATGCAGGGCCTTTGGGAGGTGATTAGGGTTAGATGACGTAATGAGGGTGCGGTCTCCATGGTGGTGTTATGTTTCTCATAAGAAGAGACCAGAATGCCCTGAGGTCACATGAGCACATGGTGGTGGCCCCTACAAACCAGGAAGAGGACCCTCAGCAGGACCCCAGTTGGCCTTATCTTGGACCTTTCAGGCTCCAAAACTGTGAGAAAGTAGGTTTCTGTTGTTTAAGCCACCTGGTCCCTAGTATTTTGCTATGGTAGCCCAAGCAGGCTAATAATACCTGCACTAAAGTTTATTGTTGAATCCACAGAACTATCACAGAATAACACTTATAAAACTGCCACTTAAGTAGGGAAGAGGGCACTGCCAACCTCTCGAGCCCTCACTTCCCACTTTGTCCATGTATTGTGGACTGAATTGATCCCTGGAATTCACGTGCTGAAGCCTCACCCCCAGCATGACGGTTTTAGGAGGTGGGGTCCTTGGGAGATGAGTAGGTCATGAGGGTGGAACCCTGTAATGGGGACTAGTGCCCTTATAGAAAGAGACTCCAAGAACTCGTTTCCTTCCCCTGACCCCTGTAATGTGAGGACAAGGAGACAGCTGACTGCAAATCAAGACGTGGGCCCTCACCAGGCATCAGGTGTGCTGGCACTGTGAACTTGGACATCACAGCCTCCAGGATGGTGAGGAATAAGTGACTGTGCCTTATGACATCCAGAGTAAAGTGTTTTTTTTTTTTTGTTTGTTTGTTTTTTTTTTTTATTGTTGGGGATTCATTGAGGGTACAATAAGCCAGGTTACACTGATTGCAATTGTTAGGTAAAGTCCCTCTTGCAATCATGTCTTGCCCCCATAAAGTGTGACACACACCAAGGCCCCACCCACCTCCCTCCTTCCCTCTTTCTGTTTCCCCCCCCATAACCATAATTGTCATTAATTGTCCTCATATCAAAATTGAGTACATAGGATTCATGCTTCTCCATTCTTGTGATGCTTTACTAAGAATAATATCTTCCACGTCCATCCAGGTTAATACGAAGGATGTAAAGTCTCCATTTTTTTTAATGGCTGAATAGTATTCCATGGTATACATATACCACAGCTTGTTAATCCATTCCTGGGTTGGTGGGCATTTAGGCTGTTTCCACATTTTGGCGACTGTAAATTGAGCTGCAATAAACAGTCTAGTACAAGTGTCCTTATGATAAAAGGATTTCTTTCCTTCTGGGTAGATGCCCAGTAATGGGATTGCAGGATCAAATGGGAGGTCTAGCTTGAGTGCTTTGAGGATTCTCCATACTTCCTTCCAGAAAGGTTGTACTAGTTTGCAGTCCCACCAGCAGTGTAAAAGTGTTCCCTTCTCTCCACATCCACGCCAGCATCTGCAGTTTTGAGATTTTGTGATGTGGGCCATTCTCACTGGGGTTAGATGATATCTCAGGGTTGTTTTGATTTGCATTTCTCTAATATATAGAGATGATGAACATTTTTTCATGTGTTTGTTAGCCATTCGTCTGTCGTCTTTAGAGAAAGTTCTATTCATGTCTCTTGCCCATTGATATAAGGGATTGTTGGCTTTTTTCATGTGGATTAATTTGAGTTCTCTATAGATCCTAGTTATCAAGCTTTTGTCTGATTCAAAATATGCAAATATCCTTTCCCATTGTGTAGGTTGTCTCTTTGCTTTGGTTATTGTCTCCTTAGCTGTACAGAAGCTTTTCAGTTTAATGAAGTCCCATTTGTTTATTTTTGTTGTTGTTGCAATTGCCATGGCAGTCTTCTTCATGAAGTCTTTCCCCAGGCCAATATCTTCCAGTGTTTTTCCTATGCTTTCTTGGAGGGTTTTTATTGTTTCATGCCTTAAGTTTAAGTCCTTTATCCATCTTGAATCAATTTTTGTGAGTGGGGAAAGGTGTGGGTCCAGTTTCAGTCTTTTACATGTAGACATCCAGTTCTCCCAACACCATTTATTGAATAGGGAGTCTTTCCCCCAAGGTATGTTCTTGTTTGGTTTATCAAAGATTAGGTGGTTGTAAGATGTTAGTTTCATTTCTTGGTTTTCCATTCGATTCCAAGTGTCTATGTCTCTGTTTTTGTGCCAGTACCATGCTGTCTTGAGCACTATGGCTTTGTAGTACAGACTAAAATCTGGTATGCTGATGCCCCCAGCTTTATTTTTATTACAGAGAACTTCCTTAGCTATACGGGGTTTTTTCCAGTTCCATACAAAACGCAGAATCATTTTTTCCAAATCTTGAAAGTATGATGTTGGTATTTTGATAGGAATGGCATTGAATAGGTAGATTGCTTTGGGAAGTATGGACATTTTAACAATGTTGATTCTTCCCATCCATGAGCATGGTATGTTCTTCCATTTGTTAATATCCTCTGCTATTTCCTTTCTGAGGATTTCATAGTTTTCTTTATACAGGTCCTTCACCTCCTTCGTTAGGTATATTCCTAGGTATTTGATTTTCTTTGAGACTATGGTGAAGGGAGTTGTGTCCTTAATTAGCTTCTCATCTTGACTGTTATTGGTGTACACAAAGGCTACTGACTTGTGGACATTGATTTTATATCCTGAAACATTACTGTATTTTTTGATGACTTCTAGGAGTCTTGTGGTTGAGTCTTTGGGGTTCTCTAAGTATAAGATCATGTCGTCAGCAAAGAGGGAGAGTTTGACCTCCTCTGCTCCCATTTGGATTCCCTTTATTTCCTTGTCTTGCCTAATTGTATTGGCTAGAACTTCCAGCACTATGTTGAATAGTAAAGGTGACAGAGGACAACCTTGTCTGGTTCCAGTTCTAAGAGGAAAAGCTTTCAGTTTTACTCCATTCAGTAAAATATTGGCTGTGGGTTTGTCATAGATAGCTTCAATCAGTTTTAGAAATGTGCCACCTATGCCTATACTCTTCAGTGTTCTAATTAGAAAAGGATGCTGGATTTTATCAAATGCTTTTTCTGCATCTATTGAGAGGATCATGTGATCTTTATTTTTGCCTCTGTTAATATGGTGGATAATGTTTATAGACTTGCGTATGTTAAACCAGCCTTGCATCCCTGGGATGAAGCCTACTTGATCATGATGAATGACTTTTTTGATGATAAGCTGTAATCTATTGGCTAGGATTTTGTTGAGAATTTTTGCGTCTATGTTCATGAGTGAGATTGGTCTGAAATTCTCCTTTTTGTTTGGGTCTTTTCCTGGTTTTGGTATCAGGGTGATGTTTGCTTCATAGAATGTGTTGGGGAAGATTCCTTCTTCCTCAATTTTCTGGAATAATTTCTGCAGTACAGGAATAAGCTCTTCCTTGAAGGTTTGATAGAATTCTGGAGTGAAGCCATCTGGACCAGGGCATTTTTTGGTTGGAAGCTTTTTTATTGTTTCTTTGATCTCAGTGCTTGAAATTGGTCTGTTCAGGAGCTCTATTTCTTCCTGGCTGAGTCTAGGGAGAGGGTGTGATTCCAAATATTGATCCATTTCTTTCACATTGTCAAATTTCTGGGCATAGAGTTTCTGGTAGTATTCAGAGATGATCTCTTGTATCTCTGTGGGATCAGTTGTTATTTCCCCTTTATCATTTCTGATTGAGGTTACTAGAGATTTTACTTTTCTATTCCTCATTAGTCTGGCCAATGGTTTATCTATTTTATTTATTTTTTCAAAAAACCAACTCCTTGTTTCATTAATTTTCTGAATGATTCTTTTGTTTTCAATTTCATTGATCTCTGATTTGATTTTGGATATTTCTTTTCTTCTACTGAGTTTAGGCTTAGATTGTTCTTCTTTTTCCAATTCCATAAGATCTCTTGTGAGATTGTTGATGTGCTCTCTTTCTGTTTTTCGAATGTAGGCATCTAAAGCGATGAATTTTCCTCTCAAACTGCTTTTGCAGTATCCCACAGGTTTTGGTAGCTTGTGTCTTCATTGTTGTTATGCTCAAGGAAGTTAATGATTTCCTGTTTTATTTCTTCCTGCACCCATCTGTTATTCAACAGAAGATTGTTTAGTTTCCATGCCTTTGTGTGGGGTCGAGCATTTTTGTTAGAGTTGAGTTCCACCTTTAGTGCCTTATGGTCTGAGAAGATACAAGGTAAAATTTCAATTCTTTTGATTCTGTTGATATTTGTTTTGTGTCCCAGGATATGATCAATTTTGGAGAATGTTCCATGGGGTGATGAGAAGAATGTATATTCTTTATCTTTGGGGTGGAGTGTTCTATATGCGTCTATCAAGCACAGTTGTTCTAGAGTCTCATTTAAGTC
The DNA here is from genome assembly GCF_027406575.1 of Nycticebus coucang. Taxonomy (NCBI): domain Eukaryota; kingdom Metazoa; phylum Chordata; class Mammalia; order Primates; family Lorisidae; genus Nycticebus; species Nycticebus coucang. The sequence continues at coordinate 87,626,647 of NC_069796.1, read as the reverse complement.
TCTTATATCCTTGTTTAATTTCTGTTTAGAGGATCTGTCCAGCTCTGTAAGAGGAGTGTTAAAGTCCCCTGTTATGATGGTATTATCAGATATCATATTGCTCAGACTGAGTAAGGTCTGCTTCAAGAATCTGGGAGCATTTAAATTGGGTGCATAAATATTTAGAATTGAAATGTCTTCTTGTTGTATTTTTCCCTTGACCAATATAAAGTGACCATCTTTGTCTTTTTTGACTTTAGTTGCTTTAAATCCACATGTGTCTGAAAATAAGATTGCAACTCCTCTTTTCTTCTGAATTCCATTTGCCTGAAAAATTGTCTTCCAACCCTTGACTCGGAGCTTTAATTTGTCTTTTGAAGCCAGGTGTGTTTCTTGCAGACAGCAAATGGATGGCTTGTGTTTTTTAATCCAGTCAACCAATCTATGTCTCTTCAGTGGGGAATTCAAGCCATTAACATTTATTGAGATAATTGATAAGTGTGGTAGTATTCTATTCGTCTTATTTTGTGAGAGTCCATTGCTTAGTTTTATCTTTTGCATCAGTGTGGAGGTTAGGTTCTGTCCTTTAATTTCTGAGTTCTTACTTTGCTGCTGATCCATTGTGGTGGTCAGTGTGCAGAACAGGTTGAAGTATTTCCTGTAGAGCTGGTCTTGTTGTGGCGAATTTCCTCAATGTTTGTATATCCGTAAATGATTTGATTTCTCCGTCAATTTTGAAGCTTAGCTTAGCAGGGTACAGAATTCTGGGCTGAAAATTGTTCTGTTTAAGTAGATTAAAGGTAGATGACCATTGTCTTCTTGCTTGGAAAGTTTCATTAGAGAAGTCTGCGGTCAATCTGATGGATTTGCCCCTGTAGGTCAACTGGCGCTTACTCCTGGCAGCTTGCAGAATCTTTTCTTTGGTCTTGACTTTGGACAGGTTCATCACAATGTGTCTTGGAGAAGCTCGGTTAGAGTTGAGGCGACCTGGGGTCCGATATCCCTCTGAAAGCAGTGTGTCAGAATCTTTGGTGATATTTGGGAAATTTTCTTTTATAATATTCTCTAGTATGGCTTCCATTCCTCTGGGGCATTCTTCTTCCCCTTCTGGAATTCCTATAACTCGTATGTTGGAACGCTTCATAAAGTCCCATAATTCTGACAGTGAACGTTCTGCTTTCTCTCTCTTCTTTTCTGCCTCTTTTACTATCTGAGTTATCTCAAAAACTTTGTCTTCTACCTCTGAAATTCTTTCTTCTGCATGGTCTAACCTGTTGCTGATACTTTCCATTGCATCTTTAAGTTCCCTGATTGACTGTTTCAGTTCCTTCAGCTCTGCTATATCCTTTTTATATTCTTCATATCGTTCATCTCTTATTTGATTCTGTTTTTGAATTTCCTTTTGGTTATTTTCCACTTTATTAACAGTTTCCTTCATTGTTTCCATCATTTCCTTCATTGTTTTCAACATGTGTATTCTAAATTCCCTTTCTGTCATTCCTAACATTTCTGTATAGGTGGAATCCTCTGCAGTAGCTACCTCATGGTCCCTTGGCGGGGTAGTTCTGGACTGGTTCTTCATGTTGCCTGGAGTTTTCTGCTGATTCTTCCTCATGGGTGATTTCTTTTATCTGTTTACTTGCCCTAATTTTCCTTTCAATTCCTCTTGCTCTTTAAGTTCTTGTGCCTGTGGAAGTTGCGGGCGGGTTTAGGCGGATTGAACACACGCGACCACTTGCCGGTTTTCCACTGTTTTAGTCCTCCTCTTGGGGTCCAGAAGTCTCTCGCTGACTCCCTGTATCCTCTCAGGGGTGATGATAGGCAGATCCCACCAGCCAGAGATGCCTGGAGTCCTATATCCCCAGACTCATGGTGCCCAGATGCAAGGAAGCTGTTACTCGGCTGCCATCTTGCTCCACCCTCCTCCAGAGTAAAGTGTTTTTGTTAAGACATCACCCCAAAGCAAGCCCCTTCTTGACTTCTAACACTGCAGTTTTACTAACTTCGAGACTTTCTGTATAGAATCACAACGTAGGAATGTTTTTATATCTGCTTTCTTTTGCTCATCATTACATTTCTGATAGTTACTCATTATTATTTACATATATACACACATATCTATGTAGCTATAATTTATCCATTTTTTGTTGTTGTATACCCTATCGTGGGATGCACTGCAGCTCACCTTACCTCCTAGGGCAGCGGTTCTCAACCAGTGGGTCACAACCCACAGAAACTGTATTAAAGGCTCGAGGCTTTCGGAAGGTTGAGAATCACTGGTTTATAGGCTTAGCTTGTTTTTTCCGTTTGGAGCCTGTTGCAAGGCTCCTCGGCCTTAGCATCCAGGTGGCAGTGGTTCCAGGAATTGCTAAGTGACCCGTCTGTGCATGTTTAGCTTTAGTGATAGATGTCAGTTTACTGAAGGGGTAATAGAAGAGGGTTCCTGTTGCTACAGAACCTCCTTCAATGAGGTACAGTCACTGTCTGTGATTTTAGTGATTCACACCTCTGGCACTGAGCTCTGCATCTGCCCAGAAACTGGGCCTGGCCATCCTCGACAGCACTCAGGTTAGACAGGCACCGTCCCGGCTCCCTTGCCCTCACACATCACAGCCTGTCCCCCTGCCAGTCCTGTTGACCCTCGCTCACAGAACGCTGTCTAACCCTTCCATCCTTGAGCCGACCTCCTCATCCTCACCCCTCCTTCATGTGGCCTATGCTCCCTTTCCTGTTTCAAGGTTCTCAATCCAAAGGTCTTCACAATGTGGCCCCAACTGTGTCACCAGCCAGTTCCCTGTGTGCCTGACGGGTTCCTCTTTGAACATCTGCACTTTCTGAGCAGAACAGACACTTCCAGACTCCATGCATCTGCAGACACTGTCCCCCCACCTCAACACCGTCCCTGTGTCTTGCCTCTTCTTCATTTGGAAATAGCCTAAATGTCGAGATTAACGGTGACTCTGGTGGCAGCCAGCATTCATTGAATGGCCAGAGGGGAGGTCACCAGTGCTGACCACACACAGTCTGCATGTTGCCTCCTCCTGTGCCCAGGGGACATTTGCACTTCCTCATCCCTTTTAACTTTAGCCATCGTCTTGAGACATGGTTTGCATAGTATTGGGTGAGGGAAGTGCTGGTATCTGCTCTTTGTGTGGCTTGCCAGATTCTTTTATTTTTTCTGACTCAGGATCCTGAAAAAGCACTCATCAAGACAGATCCTCTGTCAGATCCTTGAATGACTACAGACTACTAATCAGATGAGTAAGAAACAAACATGTTATCTGCCTAGTCACTGACATTTGTGGGTCATTTACCCTCACCTATCCCCCCCCCCAAGGCAGATGGTGGCTAAACACTTCACTTATATGGTCTCATTTTGTCCTCAAAACGTGAGAAACCCCCCTCAGCCAGAATGAACCAGGGTCCATTGCAGCCATGCCCAGCCCTCCAGGGTGGGCTTAGACAGCCCGTTTCTCACTCATGCTGGACGCCCATCACATTTTGGCTGCAGCTCCGACCTCTGTCATTTGCACTCCAGGATCCTGGCTGATGGAGCAGCCCCAAATAAGTAATTGAATATCACTGGCCCAAGTAAGTCACACAAGTTCAACAAGGGCAGGGAAGAACACTCTAGGTCACATGGCCACATGACCTCAATAAAGCAGAGAAGTGCAGTCTTCCTCCAGGGCAAATATTTTTCACAATTACACAGTCCACCACAGTACCCACTGTATAAATGAAAACACAAGTGCTGAGTCATTGTCCCAAGTCACCCAGCTCTTACGTGGAATGCTAAGATTTACCCAGGTCTGTGGGAATCAGCCACACTAGCTGGTGCAAACGCCACTATTTCTCTGCCACTGTTTCTCTCTGTGATGACCCAGGTCCCAGAGCCGAGCTTCCAGATAGGTTTCTTGGCTCAGTTCATTCCACCACTTTGAACCATCTGTCTTACCTGATAGAGGCTGGCAGTTAACAATGCCAGGATGGACCTTTTCTCCAATAAAATGATAAGACAAAAATCCACTTACCCCTCCCCCAGTATAGGTCACCATGCTCCTGGATGAAGAATGTCTTGGAATTCTGAAATAGGCCCAAACCCATCAAATGATGAGGTCTGTGTGGCATGGCCCAGAGCCATGGTCTGGCCCAACACTCACAAGGTTAGTGATTTTCTGCCACTGTACAAGTAATACTTACTCATGATAGAAAATTCAGAAATAAAGGAAAATAGGAAAGTTATGGTCCTGAATCCAAACATAATAGCTAAAAGCCTTTTAAAGTATGTCGAATTCTAGGGCCTTTTCAAGGGAGAGTTCAGTTTTTACATCATCAAGTTCATATCATTTATTTTTTGTATTTTATTTGACGAAATAACATGTCAGATGAAGACTAGAATATGTTATAATCTGCTACCTTTTGAATATCAATTCCTTTATTAACTCTTTTTTCTTTTAATTTTTTTTTTTTTTTTTTTTGAGACGAGGGTCTCATTATATTGTCCAGGCTAGCCTTGAACTCAAGCAATCCTCCCATCTCAGCCTCTCAAGTAGCTGGGACTACAACTACTGCCCTACCACGTCTTCCTCTGCTTCGGGAAGCTTTATTTAAGAAACGAGACCACGTACATTCAGCTAAATTTCCTTTACATCCTTTCCTCATCTTAATCTTCCCTTTCTCTTCCCCAAAGCAAACGTTACCCCCCAATTGCTATTTTTTTCCCATTCATGTTGTATTCTTTGATGCATGATGTAATTTAATGTAATGTTGAAATGTATATAAACATGACCATATTGATCACATCATATTTCAATTTTTTTTTCCTAAGCATTATTTTCTTTTTTTTTTTTTTTTTGGTCATTTCGCTTTCTTTAATTCTTAAATTTGGAGTTCTGATTAAGCCTTCTTTTTTTTTTTATTGTTGGGGATTCATTGAGGGTACAATAAGCCAGGTTACACTGATTGCATTTGTTTGGTAAAGTCCCTCTTGCAATCATGTCTTGCCCCCAGAAGGTGTGGCACGCACCAAGGCCCTACCCCTCTCCCTCCTTCCCTCTCTCTGCTTTTCCTTCCCCCCCATGACCTTAATTGTCATTAATTGTCCTCATATCAAAATTGAGTACATAGGATTCATGCTTTTTGTACCCTGCTAAGCTAAGCTTTAAAATGGACGGAGAAATCAAATCATTTACGGATATACAAACGTTGAGGAAATTCGCCACAAGACCAGCTCTACAGGAAATACTTCAACCTGTTCTACACACTGACCATCACAATGGATCAGCAGCAAAGTAAAAACTCAGAAATTAAAGGACAGAACCTAACCTCCACTCTAAGCATTATTTTCTAAGCTCTATCCTAGTTTCTTCATTTATCTTGAATGCCGAAGGAAAACGATCAATGTGAGGCTGGAGCCTGCTCCAAGTACCTTCTCGCAAGAGCAGATTATTCTCATCTTTTCCCCACTCTGTGTTCAGTGGTATCACGGAGGCAGCTAGAAATCAGCCGCGGTGGAGTATTTTACATCCCAGAAATCAGAAAATGCTACAAATGAACGCTTTTAGTCCCCTAGACAGCAGGTGGTAAAACACGCACCTGCAAAGCATTGAGTACAACTAATTTATTATTTCTCCCACCCTGTCCCCACCCACCTGGAAGGATATTTAGGTTGATTCCAACCTTTGGGAAATTCAAACAACACTGTGGTGACACCCTTGAACCTAGTTCCCTAGACCTAAGTGTAAGGGTTTCCTAGAATGCACAGGTGGTGGGGAGCGCCTGCGTCACGCGGACATTCCTTCTGGGGCATATGTACTTGTTGCTAAACAATTTCCACTCCTGCAGCAGTGTATCACGTCCTCAGTGACACTTGGAGTAGATTTGAATTCATGTGGAGTAGATGTGCTAGCTGATATGTGACAATTGCTTAATTGGTACATCCTGATTCCCAGCGTGGACTCCTTCCACCTGGCTATTTGAATTTCCTCTTCCATGAATTGCCTGTTGTTTTCCCATTGCCGCCATGAGGTGGTTTGATCTTCTGACTGGTTTTGGAGAGCGTTTATATAATGGCTCATCCTCTGCTATGTGCATAGCAAACATTCTCTTCTAATCTGTTGCTTTTCTCTTAACTTGGTGGTACTTTTGTCCTAGAAAAGTTGATAATTTTGATGTAGGAAGTGTATCAATATTTCCCTTTTCAGTATTTTGCCTTTTACCCATACCTCTTGTTTGATCAACACTTCTCTCCCCTCTGCATTATAAAGGTCATCTATAGAATGCTCTTCCTTTACGTTTACGTTTTAAGACACAGGTTCAGAGCTTTAGCTCATTGAAGGATGCTGTTCTGTTGAGGTAAGGTAGGGATCTCGTTATACATTTTTTTTAGATCAGTGGTTCTCAACCTTCCTGACGCCACGGCCCTTTAATACAGTTCCTGGGGGTCGCGACCTACAGGTGGAGAACTGCTGTTCTATATGCAGGACCCAATATCCAAATCACTAATTGAATAATCTGTCCTTTAACCACTAATTTGTAACATAATACCGCTTCTCATCCATACCAACTTCCCGTATATGCGTGAGTCTATTTCCAGACTCTGTTCTGTTTCATTGGTCTTTCTGTATCAAGTAGATTAAATGACGTGGTCTTTGCTTGTCTTCAAAATTGTCTTGGCTATGCTTGGACCTTTGTTTTTCAGTATGAATTTTCAGTTTTTCAGATCCCATTAAAAAGCCTATTGGGATTTTCATTGGAAGTGCAATGAGCATGTAATTGACCAGGAGAAAATTAACATCTTTCTGATATTGAATCATCCCTTCCATGGAGATGGTCTATTCCTATTTTTATTCAGATCTTGTTTCTTGTCTTTCAACTGAATTTCTTAATTTTTGTCATAATAAATAATAGCAACCATTTATACAGAAGTTATTATGTGCCAGCTACATTGTAAACATTTTATATTTAACTTAATGAATCTTTGTTAACTTCCCTGTGAGGTCGATATTATTATTATCTCCTCTTTACAAATGAGGAAACTGAGGCACTGAATGATCAAGTAATTTAACTAAGTCAAAGGCCAGGCACAGCAGCTCACACCTGGTAATCCTAGCACTCTAGGAGGCCAAGGCAGGAGGATCACTTGAGCTCTGGAGTTTGAGACCAGCTGCAGCAAAGTGAGACCCCCATCTCTATTAAAAATAGAAAAATTCGCTGGGCATGGTGGTGCACATCTGTGGTCTCAGCTACTTGGGAGGCTGATGCAGAGGATAGCTTGAGCCCAGGAGTTGGAGGTTGCTGGGAGCTAGGCTGAGGCCATGGCACTTTAGGCTCAACAACAGAGTAAGACTGTGTCTCAAAAAAAAAAAAATACTCAAGTCAAGAAGCAATAGGGCAGTTTTTTTGTTTTTTGGCTGGGGCCAGGTTTGAACCCACCACCTGCAGTATATGGGGCCAGCACCCTACTCCTTGAGCCACAGGCACCGCCCAATAGCAGGGCTATAATCTGAAACCAGGCAGTCTTCTCTGAACCACCAAGCCATTCTCCTGTACCTCCTTCATAAAGTGCTGGTGCATCTTTTGTTACATTTAATCTTAAATACCTTATAGATTTTACTGCTATTGCAAATGGTATCTATCCCTTCTTACAGGCTCTAGTTGGTACAGCTGTTCAGCAAGAAGGCCATTGATTTTGCCATGTTTTCTTGTGTCCAGCAATTTTGTTGAATTGTCATACGCTTCTAATGGTTCAAGAGCAGACTTTCTTGCATTTCCCATAGAGAAAATCACATCATCTGCGATTAAAGACAATTTTGACTTTTCCTTGTCATTCTTCACCTACTTGCTCCCTGGGCCAGCCGGTTTTAATACAAGGGAGTATTAAACAGCAGTAGAAATAAAAGGCGTCTTTGTCTTAGGCCTAACAATGCTTTCAAAGTTTTACTGTGAAAAATGTTTGCTGTCATGTTTTGATAGATGCTCTTTCTTGGGGTGAGAAAATTCCCTTCCTAGTTTTCTGAGTTTCCCAAGAATGAGTATTGAAATTTATCTAATGTAAATGCTTTCTGTTGGACTGGTTGCTTTGTTTTGCTGTATCAATTAATAAGAGGATATGACATTTTGCCTTTAATCTACCAAAGGAGTAAATTAAATTAACAGTTGTGTCTTTACACCACTGGCATTCCTGGGGTGGACCCTACATGGTCAAATAGGCCCAGCATGGTGGTTCATACTTATAATGTCAGTACTTCCAAGACCAAAGCAGGAGACCCACTCGAGGACAGAAGATCAGCCTGAGCAACATGGGGAGATCCCCATGTCTACAAAAAATTTTTTTAAAAATTAGCTGCCCATGACAGCATGTGCCTGTAGTCCTAGTTACTTGGGAGGCTACAGCAGGAGGACTTGAGCCCAGGAGTTAGAGGTCACAGGGAGCTCTGATGGTGCCTATACACTCACTCTAGACTGGGCAACAAAGGGAAAGTCCGTCTCTTAAAAAAAAAAAAAAGTAATAGCCGGGCGTTGTGGCGGGCGCCTATAGTCCCACCTACTCAGGAGGCTGAAGCAAGAGAATCGCCTAAGCCCAAGAGCTGTAGATTGCTGTGAGCTGTGACCCCATGGCACTCTACTGAGGGTGACAAAGTGAGACTCTGTCTCAAAAAAAAAAAAATAGAGTGAGCCATATTTGTTTTGCCCATATTTTTAACTGAGTTTTCACACCTATATTTAGAAGTTACATTGGTAAATAATTTTCTTTTGTTGCACTTTTCTAACAAGTTTACACTAATATATAAAACGAGTTGAAAAAACTTTCTTCTGATGATTTTATGAAATAGTTTGTATATAATAGGGAACATCTTTCAAACTGTTTCCAAAGTGGTTATACCATTTCAAATTCCCATCTACAGTGAATAAGAGTTCTAATTTCTTCACAACCTTTTCAAAATTTGGTATAGTCAGTTTTCTTAATGTTAGTCACTCTACTCAGTGAATAATAGTACCTCACTGTGGTTTTAACTTGCACTAGCCTAGTGGCCAGTGAAGTTGCTCATTTTTCCTGGGCTTTTTGCTACCTTTTTTTTTTTCTGAGACAGTCTCACTTTGTTGCCTTTGGTAGAATGCCGTGGCATCACAGCTCACAGCAACCTCAAACTCTTGGGCTTAAGAAATTCTCTTGCCTCCCAAGAAGCTGGGACTATAGGCACCTGCCACATAACTCCCAGCAATTTTTTTTATTTTTTTAGGAGACAGGTCTCGCTGTGGCTCAGGTTTGTCTCAGACAATCCACCCACCTTGGCCTCCCAGAGTGGTAGGATACAAGCATGAGCCCCTGCGCTGGGTTCTGCTTTTTGCTATCTTTATATCATCTTTGGTGAAATATCTATTCAGACATTTTGTCCACTTATTAATTGGGTTGTTTCTTATTGAGTTTTGTCTTTTTTTTTTTCTTTTAGCTCAACCACCATAGATGACCTGAGGAATTATTATTGAATTCTGAGAATTTTTCGCATATTCTTGATTCAAGAATATGTATCTCAAATACATGCTTTGCAAAGATTTTATCCAAATGTAGTCATCTTGCTTTGGGGGTCATATCTAAGAAATCTACACTTGATTTTAGCCAAAAAGCTGAGACCTGATTCTAAGAAATCTTTGAGTCTCTCAAGGTCACAAAAGATTTTTACCCTCTTTTCTTCAACAACAGAGATCAGCAGACTATGGCCTGGAGACCGGTTTCCTAGGGGTTTTTTTTAATTTTTTAAAATTTTTTTGCAGTTTTTGGCCGGGGCCAGGTTTTGAATCCACTATATGTGGCCGGCACCTGCTCCTTTAAGCCCCAGGAGCCGCCCCAGTTGCCTGTTTTTATATATGAAGTTTTATTGGAGTATAGCCATATCTATTTATTTCTTATGGCCCCCCTTTTTTTAATTTTTTTTTTTATTGCTTGTTCATTCTTCTTCGTTTGAAATACTCTTTTTTGTTGTTCATTTTCTTTTTCCTCTGGCAATGCTCTGTCCCGCTGTTTTTGATGTTAGTGGAGACGGGGTCTTACTCTGGCTCACTGCTGCTCCTACTGGTCTTGAACCTCTGAGCTCAGGCAACCCACCCGCCTCGGCCTCCCACAGCGCTGGGACTACAGGTGTGAGCCACCATGCCGGGCCCCTAGGGCCCCTTTTGCACTAGAATGGCAGAATTGTACAGTTGCAACACAGACCATATGGTCCAAAAGCCTAAGATACTATCTAATTCTTTAAGAAAATGTTCAGTACCTCCTCTTCTAGAAGTTTCTAGAAGTTTCATATATTTAAGTTATGCATTTAGATCTATGATCCATTTTAAATTATTTTTTGTATATGGTGAAAGATATTGACTGGCGTTCATTTTTTACACATATACAAATGTTTTAGCACCCATTATCTAAATATGCTCCACTGAGACCTTTTATCAAAATCAGCTGTGGCAGCTGCCATGTATGTGTGGGTCTATATCTGGACTCTGTATGCTGTTCCATTGATCTGTTAACAATGCTACCTGTATCACGGACCGAAGCCTTCTGACAAATCTTGAAATTGGATTGTGTTAGCCCTCCAACTTTGTTCCTTTCGCTTTCTTTAAAAAACAAAAAAAGTCTGTTCAAATATCACTTGTACTGTGTTGAATTATAGATCAATTTGGGGGAGAATTGACAACTCAACATGTTGAGTCTTCCAATCACTAAAATGATCTTCTTTAATTTCTATCATCAATTTTTGTAATTTTCAATGCATTAGTCTTTCACATCTTTTGTCAGATTTATGCCTCCCTATCTCGGGTGTAAAATGGTAGTTTTTAAATTTCAGTTCTGATTGACCTTGCAAACTTGTTAAACGTGTTTATGAATTCCGGTAGCTTTTTTGCAGATCCTCCTGGATTTTCTACATAGTCGCGTCATCAGTGAATAAACACAGTTTTGTTTCCTCCCTTCCAATCAAACATCTTCTCTTTTTCTTTCTCGCTTTAGTGCACCAGCTATAACTTCCAGTACAATGTGGAAGAGGAACAGTCTGCCTCGTCCCTCATCATAGGAGAAAGGATTCAGTCTTTCACCATTCAGCTGCATATTTTCTCATAGATACTCTTTACCAAGTTGAGAAAATTCACTTCCATTCCTAGTTTCTGGAGGGATTTTATCACAAATAGAGGCTCTCCTTTGTCAAATGCTTTTTGTATCTATTGAGATGATAGTATAGTGTTTCATTAGTTAATTTGGTGAATTACATTGATCACCTTTTTTTCACATATAGTTTAATATACTTATTTACAATCGTATATTTCCATTCTCCCCTCCCAGCCTTTTTGCTACTGTTATCATACATTTTACTTTTATATATGTTACAAGCCTCACACTACATGGTTATTATTTTTGTTTCAAGAGCCAGCTATACTCTAAAGAAATTAAAATTATAAGAAAAAAATCATATATTTGCCTATGTAGTTACCATGACTGATGTTCTTTATTCCTTTGCACAGTCCCATATTTCCATTTGATATCACTTTCATTCTGTTTAAAATACATCCTTAAACATTTATTGTACTGAAGGCCTGATAATGGTAAATTCCTTCAGCTTGTATATGCTGAGAATTTTTTATTTTGCTTTTATTCCTGAATGATGTTTTTCTGACTATGAATTCTAGGTTTACTATTTTTTTTTTAATTCAGAACTTTATTTTTTCATTAAGTAGTAAACACACAGATCATGTATACATTGATGCCTTTGTGGGGTACAATGTGCTGATTTTATACACAATTAGTAATGCTTACATCAAACTAGTTAATATAGCCTCACCTCATTTACTTAATTATTGTGTTAAGACATTTATACTCTATACTTAATAGATTTGACATGTACCCTTGCAATATGGACCACAGGAATGGTCCCACCATTTACCCTCCTTCCATAGAATCTCCCCCCACCCCTCCCATCACCCTCCTCTGCCCTCCATCATCTTGGGCTATAGCTATGGTTTATCTTTCTTGTAAAAGTGTGAGTGATTATAAATTGGTTTCATAATAGTACTGAATACATTGGATACTTTTTATTACATTCTTGACATACTTTACTAAGAAGAATATGTTCCAGCTCCATCCATGTAAACATCAAAGAGGCAAACTCTCCATCTTTTTGTAAGGCTGCATAATATTCCATGGTATACATATATTACAACTTGTTAATCCACTCATGGGTGATTGGGCACTTGGGCTTCTTCCATGACTTGGCAATTATGAATTGAGCTGCAGTGAACAATCTGGTGCAAATATCTTTGTTGCAAAATGATTTATGGTCTTTGGATATACACCGAGAAGAGGAACTGCAGGATCAAATGGCAGGTCTACTTTTAGATTCCTGAGTGTTTTCCAAACTACTTTCCAAAAGGGACATATTAGCTTGCATTCCCACCAGCAGTGCAGAAGTGTTCCCTTTTCTCCACATCCACACTGACATCTGTAGTTTGGGGATTTTGTTATGTGGGCTACTCTTCCTGGAGTTAGATGATAGCTCAAAGTGGTTTTGATTTGCATTTCCCTGATGATTAAAGATGATGAGCATTTTTTCATGTGTCTGTAGGCCATGTGCCTATTTTCTTCAGAGAAACTTCTGTTCGAGTCTCTTGCCCACAATGAAATGAGATCACTTGTTCTTTCCTTATTACTAAGTTTGAGTTCTCTGTGGATTCTGGTTATCAAACCTTTGTCAGAAACACAAAGTGTAAATATCTTCTCCCATTCTGAGGGCTGTCTGCTTGCTTTACTTACTATGCTCTTGGCTGTGCAGAAGTTTTTAAGTTGATCAGATCCCAGTAATGTGTTTTTGGTGTTGCTTCAACTGCCTGGTGGAGTCCTCCTCATAAAGTATTCTCCCAGGCCAATTTCTTCAAGAGTTTCCCCTGCATTCTCTCCAAGAATCTTTATAGTTTCATGTCTTTAAATCTTTTATCCAGTGAGGGTCAATTTTTGTTAATGGTGAAAAGTGTGGTTGCAGCTTCGGTCTTCTACAAGTCGCCAGCTAGTTCTCCCAGCACCATTTGTTAATTAGGGAATCTTTCCCCCAATTTTTATTTTTTATAGGCTTGTTTAAAGACATTGTTCCACTGCCTTCTCATTTGCATCATTTTCTATAAGAAATCTGCTGTAATGCTTATCTTTGTTCCTCTGTATATAACATGTCCTTTCTTGCTCTCCCACCTTTTCTGGATACTTTAAATTTTTCTCTGTATTATTTATTTTGAGTAATTGAATTATAATGTGCCTGAGTGTGGTTTCTTCATTTTTATTGCGATCGGGGTTCATTGAAATTCTTGCATCTGTGCGTGTATAGTATTCATCAGATGTGGAAATTTGTCAGCCATTATTTCTTCAGTTTATTTTTCTGTTCCTTTCCCTTTTCCCTTCAAGTAACCCCCATTACACATGCGTTATTATCTATTGAAGTTGTCCCGAAACTCTCTGAGAAAGTCTCCAGGTCTTTTTCTCCCCCTGGGGTCTTTTTTAAAAATTCTTCCTTTTTTGCCTTTTTACTCTGTATGTTTCCTTTTGAATAGTTTCTATTTCTGGCTTCAAGTTAACTAATCTTTGTTCTTGTTATGCCCTCTGCTGTTAATCTATCTGATATGTTTTTCATCTTGCCCATTGTAATTTTCACTCGCAGCAGTTTGAGTTAGTTCTTTTTTATTTCCTGTATGTTCACTGCATGTTCAATCTTTTAGTGCATTTGGAATATGGTTATAACTTTTTTCATGTCTGTGTCTACTAATTCTAACATCTGTGTCAATTCTGGGTCAGTCTCAGTTGTTTGGCTTTTCTCCTCGTTGTGGGTTGTATTTTCTTCTTTACACGGCTGGTAATTTTTTATTGGATACCAAATGCTGTGACTTTTACCTTATTTATTCTTGAGCTTTGTTCTGAGATACAGTCAAGTACGTCTCAGTTTGATCCTTCCAAATCTTGCTCTGATGATTTACCTGGCATGTTTGGAGGAGTTCTCAAGGTAGGACTAATTATTCAAGACTTTCCTGAGCAGTCTTCCCACTCCCTGTGAACTATAAGTTTTTCCAGAATGAGTGGTGAGAGCAGGCACAACTTCTGACTGTGTTCTAAACACTGTGCTCTAAACATTGCTTTCTTGGGTCCTTCGAGGGGGGTCCTTCCCTCACTCTGGGTAATTTTCTCACATGCAAGTGCTGATCAGTACTCAAGTCGGACCTCTGCATATCTCTAGAGCTCTCTTTCTTTGCAGCTCTCTCCTCTCCATTAGTCTTTCCTGTAAATTCCAGCCACCCTGTTCTCCATAGACTTTCTGCTCAATCTGCTCAACTCCAGGGTTCCAGCAAACTCTGGCGGGTGGCGTCGGCCTGCGATGTGACCTCCCCCTTGTTTGTTTCTCGTCTCTCAGTGATCACGCTCCTTCACCGATGCCCAGTTGCTTGGAAACTACTGTTGCATATGTTTTGTCTCCTTTTTTAGTTGTTGCAGGTGGGAAAGGAAGCCTGGTCCCTATTACTCCACCTTGGCCAGAAACCTGGCAGCTGCAGTTGAAGCTTTGAGTTATCCTTTCACACTGGGCTTCAGGGAAGGTGCAGGGGAAGCACTTCCCACTCCTCCTGCTCAGCAGAGATGGAATTCCCAACAAAACACTCCCCAGAACAGGACGTCCCACACACCTTCTTCCGCTCCCCTCCCCTACCTTACCCACCCTGCTGCCTGTAGGGGTGGAAGAATCCTTGGGACAAGCTTTGACAATTTTATTTGAAAATCTGTTTCTTCATCTGGTTAATCATTTTAGTGTGTCATATTTATTTTATCTGGGTGTCTCAGTGAGAATTAAAGGAGATCATAAACCCAGCACCTTGCACATTGCAGGTGCTAGGACAGTATATACTGCCCTGATTTCTTCAGATTCGCCAGCCCCCCACCCAGATAAGTGAGTCAGGTCTTGACAGATTGGGGCGCACGGTGCAGCACCCTTCTGTCAGGTCGTGTTAGACACAAACCCCCCAGTAGCACATGATTTAATCCATCCACTGTTTCAAACTTAACACCAATGAGAACTGGATGGTGTCCCTTCTATCCCATTTATTGGATTCAAGCAAAATAAATGGGCACAGAGCTAATCCCTTCCTGAAGCCAGCCCTGGGGAAATTTGGAAAACAGGCAATTAAGCGTGATCGAGCAGTTTGGCCCAGGAGGGAAATGACCTCGGCCTCCACATTGCTCTCTGGTGATCAATAATTCACAGCACTTGCTAGCCGAGTGTGCAGCCTCCACTCCCACCCCTCTGACCACTCCTTTCTTCTGGCTGGGGCCCAGCATGTCAGGAAGACAAGACTCCACGCCTCCTGAAGGCAGGTTTCAGGGGGCTCAGTGCGACAGCACACAGCCAGAACACATGTTCTTCATGCACAAGGGGAGGACTGCAGCAGATGGGACCCTACACAGCCAACGTCAGGGAGGTACCACTCTCCTTTCCCACTGGCCTTTCCCAGCCCTCCTCTCGTGACACTTGCCCCATGGAGCGTTCCTTGATTACTTACTTCAGTGCTTGAAGTCATTACTAAGTCTTTACTGCATTTATTTACCCTTCATTCATTTTTAACATGATTCATTTAGTAAATTTCACATGAATCGTTTTTACAAATGTCTTAACGCAATAACTAAGAAAATGCCATGAAGGCTATGTTAACCTGTTTGATGAAAATATTTCAAATTGTATATAAAACCAGCACATGGCACCCCATAATTGTATTAATGTACACAGCTATGATTTAATAATAAGAAAGAGAGAGAGAGAAAAAAAGTCTATTAAGTATAGAGTATAAATGTCTTAACACAATAATTAAGTAAATGAGATGAGGTATATATTAACCATTGTGATTAAGTGTTCCTAATTCTACATGAAATCAGCACATGGTACCCCATAAATGCATTAATATATACATGATCTATGTGTTTATTATTTAACTAAAAAAATAATAATTTGGGAATTTCCACTGCAAAAATAAATAAATAAACAAATAAAATAAAAAATGATTCATCACCAACTAAGCATCAGAGACATTGGGTCAGAAACCAATGGGTAGCACCCAGTCTTGCCCTCAAGGTCTCAAGGAAACCAGGGTCCTGAGGGACAGATGGACAGGCAGCCAGATGTTACAGACAGATGGGAAAGCATGGTCATAAACCACGCAGGCCACATCCCCAAGGATGAGGTCTGCCATCCCTATTCCCGCTTGCCAGCTATGCGTTCCAGGGAGAGGGAGAGAGTCAGGACACAACATCAGAGCATCCACACATCCCTGAGGCCCAAGAAGGAACAGTAGTCCCAGGAGCAATCAGGTGAGAGCATCACTCACACCCAGGCACTGTGCAAATGCCCCTGATGCATCACCCTCCTCCAAACCCCACTGGTAGGAACTCTAAGAATTTCCTTTTCATAGATGGAAAAACAGAGCTTTAAAGAGGTTCAGGAGCCCCTTCTGGGTCACACAGGAACAATAGATAAGACCTGCACCTAAGCAGCTGGGCCCCAACCCTTGCCCGGTGCTGAGTGTGGGGCTCTGCCCTGCCTAAACCTCCAGTTCTAGCCCCACATCCCCAGCCCCTGCCCAGCTTAATTTCCTTAGCACCTATCACTGACATGTATATTATACTGACTTACCTTGGTTCACGTTTGTTTCCCCCACTGTAAATTCAGCTCCATGAGGGCAGGGGTTTTACCTGTTGTGTTCACTGCTGTGTGGACCCTCAGGGCCCAACATGTAGCAGGAGCCCGTGCATATTTGTGGGATGACTTGGTGGATGAACGGATGATGGAGGAGGCCAAAAAGTGACTCAGTGGACATCCCTTGGACCCACCCCTCTCTCCAACATGGCAGCGCCCCACAGGATGGTGGCACAAGCTGGCCACTGAGCTTCAGCTATAGGGAGATGAGCAGGCTGGCTGGAGCCAGGGCCATCAAGGCAGTGGACCAGGCCAGGCATCCCTTGGGGAACCAGAGAGTCCATTTCAATAGGGCTGTCAGAACTCAGAGGGCCTTGGTAGCCAGGGAGGTGGTGACAGTTCTAACAGGTGGGCATTGGAAGGTAGCCAAAGCTGGGGCTGGGCTCTACCCACTGGCCTTGCTACAGGGCCTAAGTGAACTCATGTCCTCCAGGGATTGGGGGCACAGGGACAATGAGGAGGCCTATCAGGGTTCTCTGAATGCAAGGGACAAAAAGCCAATCTGAACTAGCTTGGCTACAAAGTGGGGGCACAACCTAGGCCTTGGGAAGCAGGAGACAGTGGGCCCTGGGACTAGGACTCATCTCTCTGGGTGGGCATGGCCAGCTCCAAGTCCAGTGCTCACAGCAACTCAGCAGGCACAGGAAACTGCTCTCCACTGGAGCAGCCTCTGCCCACCTCTGGCCAACTCCTGCAGCAGGAAGGTCCAGTCTTTGACCTTGTCCAGTGTCATGATGCCAAAAATGGGGTAGGTGGGGATGAGACACCACAAGAGCACCTCGGCCCACTTCTGGTTCCAGCTGCAGCTACAGGGGACTGTCCACCAGGCTCCAGATCGCCTGGTGCCAAGCCTGACCTCAGGTGCTCTGACATTCTTCTGCGTTCTTCTCTGAGGACTTGCCCGTGCCACTGGGGCTTGAGCGCATCGTGTGTGTGTGAAAGCCATTACCCCTGAGACCCTCAACCAATCTGATCTTAGAATTCCTGGAGAATTGCCACTTCCTCCCTGTCTTTCAGGGGTCAGTTCTGGAGCCTTCTGTGTACTACTGGATGGACTGGAGTCCCCATTCCCCATAGCAGGGACCCAAATAATGTCCCCTAGGACCTCATCCCAAATAAACTGCCTGCACCCCCTACTTGTCTCAATTTCTGCTTTCAGGGAATCCAAACTAAGAGGTGCCATGGAGGGGGACCCTTGGGCTTTAGGGTAAAGGCAACAGGAGACAGGTGCAAGCCGTTCAGAAAGGAGCAAGCCGGCCTCTGGCAGGCGGGGGCCTGTCTGCAGGCCATGGGCCCCAAGTGTGCGGCTGGGCTTTGGAGTTAGGATTCTGACCTGCTGTAATAATGATGTTCTCCCAGTGGCTCAAGGACCCTGTAAGATCTGCATCTCTCCACACTGGCCCCTGCCCCAGGGCCTTTGCACCTGCTGTTCCCTCCCCCTGAACTATTCCTCCCTCAGACGCCTGCCAGGCTCAGTCCCTTGCTTCCTTCAAGATTTTGTTCACTTTGTTCAAATATGACCTTCATGAGGAGGCCAACCAGGTTCCCCCTGCCCACAATTGCATCCCCTCGTGCCCCAACTCCTGCTCCCACTCACGGACTGTGCTTTATGTTTTCTCACAGCATTCATCTCTTTTTTAACAACATAAGACATAATCTGCTCATTTATCACCCGTTTATTGTCTGTCTCCCTCAGTCAGAACGTTGGCTTCCTGGGGCAGGGGAAGGGGCTGGGGGCTTCTGTCTCCTTCGGGATCGCTTCCCAAGCAGGGTATACAGTGGCATCAATACATGTTCAGCAGGTGCCTCGTGCCAGGGAGAGGCTGGCACTGTGAGTAACATAAGACAGGCATCATGAATCCCGACCATGAAGATGACACGGGCGTGCGTGTGGTATACGAGCGTGAAACCCGACACGCACCAAATCCATTTACTGCAAAATAAAAGACAAATTCATGCTGCTGCCTTCTGGAAACACAAGCCCATGTCAGCAGCCAGCTCTGCACACTGCTGTCGAGCACACCCTTGAAGGACAGTGACCACGAAGCGGTTGGATGCCCCCGGCTTCACTCTGATTGCTTCCAACAGTCCCTGGTCCTCTGGGGTGCATTTCCACCCTCCCCAGCCCCCACCCAGAGTAATGGTTTTCTCTTTCTGCCGACTCGTTGGTTAGGGAGCAGCAGCTTTAAAATCACACCAGCCTTGGTTACTCTGTTACCTAGCAACAGCCATAAATCAACAGAACATGCTGGAATGTGAAGGCAAACCTCCCAGCCATTAGGGGCGTTGGCCTTTTTTAATCCACACATGTTCCTCGGCTGCACCCAGCTTCCAGCCTCCTGACTTCACAGCGTACCTGGCTTTGTACATTTTTAAACCACTTCATGTGGTTCAGCATGAGTCTTTTATGCTTTCTTGGCACCGTGGCCAGTGCCCAGGGCCAGGGCCAGGTGGGCTCATCTGATGTGGCCACAGCAAGACCCTGTCCATCCAGCCTGGACATCTCCTCCCAGCCCTAAAGCCAGGGGCCCAGGGGGGTCCTGCAGAGGGTTTGGACACAGGGGACCTCAGTTTCTTACCTCAGCTTTCGTGCTAGACCTTATAATACATTCACTCCCTCACTCATTCTGCAAATGAGAACAGAGCCCTGGACCAGGCCCTAGCAGGGCCCTGGCTTCCAAGAAGGAGGGGCGCCAATATGGTGTAACACAGCCGCACAAGAGCAACACTGACTGCCCTCACCCCACCACCAAAAAAGTAGGGCTGCCTGGGGCCAGGCTCGGTGCCAGATAATCAAGCCACGGGAGGGACTGAGACAAACTACGTTTCTAACTCAGGGCGCTCAAGTGGAGGCCAGCAAATACACATCCAGGTGAGTATGGGGTACCTGGGGAAGCAGGGCCATGTGATCCAGCAGGAGCAGGAAGGGTCAGCTGAGACCAGGGCAGATGGGCATCTGGCTAGAGAAAGGCTCCAGGAGCAGGGACGCGGCAGAGCACCCAGCCCCTTCCCGGAACCTGTCTGGAAACAGGAGTCACTGCACAGTGCAGACTCAAGCCCTGGACAGGAAGGTTGTACTCAGAGACTCGCAGCAGCTGTGTGTGGGGCTGTTAGGGCTAGGTGGGGCAGGAGGGGACTGAGGAGGCTGCAGCCCTGGCCAAGGTAGTGGTGGCCCGGCCTGGGGAGCCTCTGCAGGAAGGAGGCAGAAAGGACCCTGCTGTCCCAAGGAGAAGAGGAGGATAAGTTGGTGGGTATGGCACCCTGACCCCCACCCCACCCAGCTGCGGGCCCTGACTCCCCTGCCTGTACAGTCCTATCTGACATAGGACTGCATGGCCCCCAGAGGCAGCACCAAGTCCTCGAGATGACAGTGGGTGCTGGGACGAGTGTCAGGTGAAAGCCCCCAGGCTCTGGGTGGGCCATTCCACGGCCCAACCAGTCTGCCACACCTAAGCCCACCCAACGGACAAGTGTCAGTGCAGCAAATGCCACGAACCAGCCAGGAGACCAGGGGTTGGGCCCCAGAATGCAGCTGCCGAGGCCAAGACTAGAGGCTCTACCAAGCAGCTCCCTGGAAAGCAGGGACAGCCTCCAGGTACTCCTGGGTTACCAGTCCCCAGCACAGTGCCGGGCACTCAGAGGGGCTCAGGACCTGGTGCTGAGTGTGATGGCTGCCGGACAGCACCTGGGATGAACCACGTCCCTCTCGGCGAGGGGACAGGCCCGGGTTCAGATCCCAGTTCATCAGGCTCTGGCAGTGAGTAGCAGGAAATGCCAAGTCACGGTGAGAGAATAGAGATCACAGGTCCCTGCGCCTTGCCCAGCTTGAAGACATCAAGGCGCTTGGAAACAGCCCCTGGCTGGGAGGGAAGGAAGGGTCTGAGCCCTTCCCAGCTTCTCCCACTGGGTCAGCTTCACGGGGTAGATTAGTTCCCGGGGCTGCCACAACAAATGGCCAAAAACCTGGTGGCTTAAAATTACAGAAATTTGTTGCTTTGCCGTTCTGGAGCCAGATGTTGGAAACGGGTCTTACAGGGCTAAAATCCAAGCACTGGCTGGGCTGACGCCTTCTGGGGGCTTCGGGGGAATCCATTCCAGGCCTCCCTCCCAGCTCCAGTGACCGTAACTCTTGGGACCCACTGACGTGTAAACACATCACTGCAGTTTCTGTGTCTCTCTAATCTCCTTCTCTTTTTTCTTGTAAGAACACCAGTCATTGTGTTTAGGGCAGTGGTTCTCAACCTTCCTAAAGCCACGACCCTTTAATACAGTTCCTCATGTTGTGGTGACCCCCACACATGAGGAGCGGCATCTCGGTTCCTGAGACTATAGGAAATATGTGTTTTCCGATGGTCATAGGCGACTCCTGTGAAAGAGAAAAGGGTCGTTCGACCCCCAAAGTGGACGTGACTTACAGGTTGAGAACCACTGATTTAGGGCCAGATACCAGACAGCACCACCAGGATGATCTCATTGAGAGATCTTTAAGTATTACTACTGCAGAGACTCTCATTTCCAAATAAGATCACAGTCATAGTTACCAGAAATTAGGTCTGGGACATACTTGGGGTGGGTGGAGCAAAATGTAACCCTTTATGTAGGAAAAGAAAATTTCAACTTTGCAAGGAAAACATTTGTAACATTAAAAAGAATAATCCCAGGTGAACCCCACCCAGCCCAGGCCTCTGAGAATGGGGTGCTCTGAGAGCCAATCAGTGAAATGGGTACAACAGAGTTTTGAATAGCCTCACTTTCATTTTTAGCGAACACTCACAAGTAACAAATAGGTGATGAAGGAAGCTGGGAAGGAGACTATCAGGGGAAGATGAGGGAAGTCGAGGCAGAAGTCTGTCTGGGCCGATGGGTATTTACTGAGCACCTGCCCTGCAGTAGACCCCATGGTGGGCGCTATGAGTATATAGGTGGGTCAGGTCAGAACAAGTCCAGCAGTGTGGCAACTACAACAGCACTACAGGGACCACAGCCTGCTGGAATGGAGGGATGGATCCTGAGTCCACACCTGAGCCCAGAGGAAGGAGGAGACCCATGAGCTAGGCAGGCTGGGGGACAGCTGCATACGCCCAGGGACGTAGGAACAGGGATAGAGTAGCTAGTTACTTATTCTTAGAAGACAAATGGGTGGGGGTGGGTGGAGAGTGATAGGGAACTTGCCTTCATGGCGAGACTTATCACAAAACTATAACACTTAAGGCCATAGGGTATTGGAGCAAGACAGACAAATAAGAACAGACATAAGGAAACTTGATATAATGTGGAGAGGATGTTCCAGGCCTGTGGAAAAGGGTAAACCATGTGTTAGGTGGTGCTGGAAGATGGTTTCCCTTTTGGAAAAAACAAACAAACAAACATTGGATCCCTACCTCAAACCCCATATAAAAATTAATTCTAAGTCAATTAGAAAAAAGCAAGAATTGGAAACTTTGGCAAGACATAAGAGAAGTCTCTTGGTAGGACCCTCGGGTAGAATAGCACTTCTCAGAGCAAGGCATTCTACTGTATTAAAAGCACCTTTGGCTCTGCGCCTGTGGCTCAAATGGCTAAGGTGCCAGCCACATACACCTGAGCTGGCGTATTCTAATCCAGCCCGGGCCCGCCAAACAACAATGACGGCTGCAACCAAAAAATAGCCAGGCATTGTGGTGGGCGCCTGTCGTCCCAGCTACTTGGGAGGCTGAGGCAAGAGAATCGCTTAAGCCCAGGAGTTGGAGGTTGCTGTGAGCTGTGTGAGGCCACAGCACTCTACCCAGGGCGACAGCTTGAGGCTCTGTCTCAAAATAAATAAAATATAATAAAAATAAGATAAATAAATAAAATCACCATAAAGCGAAAAGGCAAGAGGCATGCAGGTGGAATGTATTTGCCCCATATGAAATGAACCGCTTAACAGAGAAAGTACACAAATAACTTTTATATATCAACAAGAAATCACAGAATGCAATAAAAATGTTGGTACAAATTAGAGTACAGTGTTTCCTAGAAACGGTCATGAGAAGTGCCTACAAACAATATGAAACGATCTCTAGGGAAATGGAAATTAAAATCTCATAAGCAACCATTAACACCCACCAGATTGGCAAAATCCAAACAGCCTGCCAATGTGCAGAGCTGGCAAGGTCTCGCAATGCACTTATACATTGTTAGCCGTCCTGGTACAACAGATTCAGAACGTCAACCTGCAGTGAGGCTGATGTGCACCCCACTCCCAACAATTTCTCTCTAGGAAATACCCTTGAGAAACCCTTAGACAGAGCCCACATCTCAGGAGATAAAAACAGTAATGGCCACAGCACATCATCATAAAACAAAGTTCGGGCAACAACCCAAATGCCCTTTCCCAAGAGGATGGCTCCATCCCAGGCATTCAGACAAGGGACACGGCAGTGGAAATGAACCAGCAGCAACACGCGAGTCTGAGTGAGGGAAGCCAAGCTCTTGAACACACACAGAACGTTCCATCTACAAAATAAAGTCCAAAAGCCATCTCAACGAACCATTAGATGGATTAGGGCTATATGTTTGTCATACAACTTAAAACCAGGCGATGACAGCATTAATATTCAGGACAAGGCTGACTTTTGGGGGGAGGAAGAGGCACACAGACAGCAGGCTGTATGCTGAGCAGAGCCACAATCTACACACACGCCACAGTATGTTCTTTTGTTTGTATCAAATATTTCATAGTTTTAAGCACATAAAAAAGTAGTATTGAGGATTCAAAATATAGCAGGGAGGTGGAGATAATTCACTGGATGAGCTGTGAGTATTAGTGAAAGACAGCAGTTTGCAAAGGAGCCCATTGGAGGTAACACCCTGCAGTTCCAGCTGGATGGAGGGGCCTCCCAAGCACACGCTGCGTCTCGTATGTGACAAACATCCCTGTTGAGCCCAGTGAGCTCCCAGGCCGTGCCTGGACCTGCATGGGTTCACAGGTGGCTCCAACAGTGACCGACAGGCACAAGGACTCTTCCTGAGCCTTCCCTGGATCCCCCTCAGCTCTTCTCTCCAGCCTAGGAGGGACATCACCATCTTTCTTCATGAGGCTGGTGTTGGAACAGGTGTCCTGAAATCTACGCCCCTCGTATTTGGGGTGATAGAAAAAGCAACTAGACCACATCATACTCTCTTCCTCTGGATATCTCTCTCTCTCTCTCTCTCTCCAGAATTTCATCTAACGTGAGAAACACAAGCAAATTGGACAGCTCAGAGCAAAGGGGACCAGGCAGAGTGGCCTGGCAGTGAGGGGAAGCAGGATAAGGTGACCAAAGGGGAAGACAGACCAGGTGGCTACTCCCATCCTCAGGCACCCCCACTAGACTGGGAACCCGCCTGAGCTGTGAATTCTGCAAGGTTTCAGCCCAGGGCTCAGGCTCCGTGACATTCACTGAGTGGCTGAACAAGAAAACCAACCAGGAGCTGCCAGGAGAAAGGACTAACTCATCCATCTCCAGATCCTCCAAAAGGTCTGGCTCAGGAAATACCCGAAGGAATGAAACAGGTTCAAAGTACTCCTGGGATAGCTCCCCTGCCTTCCTGCGGGCTGTGCCCGCCTCGCGTTCTCAGCCTTGGGCTCCCCCATCCATCCTTCTCTGTTTCGACTGCATCAGTCTCCTCACGGCTCCTCCAACGCAGCCTCACGCGCCCTTCCATCTGCCTGGGAGCCCCTCCCTTGCTTCTTCAGGTGTCTGATCCTGAGGTCACTTTCTCCCTGATTGTGGCACAGAAGAGCAAGCCCCTGGCCACCGAGCCGTGCTCCTTCCTCTGTCAGGCTTCCCTCTTCTTCGACTTCAAAGCCCTGGGCGCCACCATCACTCAACACAGGAATTATGTCAGTTCATGTGTTCTCTGTCCTCCTGGGTGTGAGCTGCAAGAGGAAGGAACTCCTGGTGTTTGTCACTACTGTGTCCCCAGGCTAGAACTATACGTAGCCACGCTGGGTCCTCGACAATCGTTAGATGTATTAAGGCTGCAGTAACAAAGAGTATTCTATGATTCTTCTTTAGCATGAGAGTGAGTCACCTCAGCCTCATCTGACCCATCCAGGCAGGGCCCCCACCCTGGCCCCAGCCGTCCCTGGAGGGACTCAGAATCACCGAAGAAGCTGCTCTCACAGTTGTGTGTGACCAGGAAGGAAAGGAGAGGTGTGTTTGAATTGAGTCCGAGGGTGCATCTGGCTCCCAGTGACAAATTGCCCAAAGACCCTGCATGGTGCACATTCTCTAGGCACCCTGGAGTTACAGTTCAAACGCCCTGACACAGGGACAAATTGCTTTATTTCAAGGCATTGTCTGAAATCCTGCAGGGCCCTGGGGGAGTTGGGTGTTAATGGTAATAAAAGTTGACACAGGAAGAATGGTCACATTAACCAGGCATCTTCGAAGCCATCACACACGGCACACATCCGAGCGGGAGCGGCGGGGATCAGGAAGTGCCGGTGGGCAAGACAGCAGCGTGCCCACCTGCCGCAGCTGGGAGCTGCTGAAACGGAGCCCACAGCTCTGGGGGGAGAAGTAATCGTTGTGATCCAAGGCTTTTTAAAGCTGGAATAATTAACTATAAATTATTCAGTGATCTGGGATACTATTTTCTGACAAATTTAAGCCCAAACTCTGTATTTCCCTTGCACCATGCCTGGGATGCCATTCTCAGACTGCCACACATCTAACCCAGCTGCTGCCATAAAATGTAATTGGACATTGCAGGGAACAGATGGAGCAATTTCCAATCAAGCCCCAGAGCTGCTCTGTACTGGCACTGACAGGCTGGGATGGGTTGTACCCCAAGTCTAAACAGGCCTTGTCTTCATCAGGGTGGGGCAGATCCCCAAAACATCAGCCCCAATAATCCACGAATAAGGGCTTGAATCTGGCTCCCTCCTGAGGCTAGAGGAGTAGAGTCTTCCTGAAAGCCCCCATGGAGGAGAATATCATGGCATGCTCAAGGTGTTAATGATGCCCTTAAAGCTCATGACACTTCCATTCACTCATTCATTCCATAGATTGCTCTGGGCTGGCCACTGAAGAAGGAAGCAGTGGGGCAAAGTAGATGGGACTGTTGTCCACAGAGGAAGCTGGGATTGTAGGCCCATTTTAGAGATGAGGAAGTTGAGGCTTAGGATGGCCTGGGGAGACTCACTCTCTGTTCTACTCTGTGGGTCCTTGGCTGCAGACGAGAGACGGTGTGTCTGGTCTAGGTCTTCCTGCCAAACAATGGCTCTGTATCTTTTTGGATCAGAGCTCAGCACCAGGCCTGGCACATAGAGGGTGCTCAGGAATCATTTGCTGAATGAACAGATGAGGACTCAGGAGTTAAGGAGGATTTGGTCTGGGAGGAGAACCCTCAGATACATGTCTCTGTCCTCAGGCATCTGAAGAGCCCCGCAGAGCAGCAGGTGTGGGGTCTGAAGTGGGGGTGGGGAATGGATTACTAGGGGACAAGGAAAGATGGATACAACAATGTTTCTTTGGATTAGACAATGGACACAGCCAACATTCCTTTCCACCTAAGAATAAGCATTCCTGCTTCTCAGCATGGGAACCGTTCAGTCACCAGGGACTGTCAAGCCAGGGGCAAGCCTGAACCCAAAATCTAAAGTGCACAGGGTCTTCCTGAATGACAAGGAAACCATTTGGGACTTTGCTTTAAAAGAAACAGCGAATCCCCCCTCTGGTTTGTGATGTACGATGTCCAAGCAGACACTGGCTGAGTGTCTGAAAGCCAAGACGGTGGTGTGGCCTTGGCCTCGAGCAAGTACCTGCTTCCTGCCCTCCTTTTCTCTCCCTCCCTCCCTCCCTTCTTCTCTGCCTGATTCCTTCCACTCTTCCATCCTTCCTTCTTTTTGTTTTGTATATATTGAGTTCCTACACATGCCTGAACCCTGGACTTTCTTCCAGTAGGATAGAAAGGCCATACATAAGCAAATAAAAAAATCACATCATTCCCAGATGCTCTGGAGAATACTAGACAGGGCAATAGGCTAGAGTGACTTCACGCCCTTCCTGACCCCATCCTCCCCAAAAAGGGCCCATTATCATTTTATTAGATCAATACTCAGCATTCCCGCTACTCGACATTACTCAATGCCTCTTACCACCAGGGCCAAAAGACCTGGGAGATGTCCTGGATGCCTCTTTTTCTACTACCCACATATAATCTGTCTGCAAATCCCAGGGCTTTGCAGTCAAGCCAAGTCCCAGACCCAGAGCTGCAGTTTCTACTAAGCCGCTGCCCTGGGATGCAGATCCCAGACATCCCCTCCCTGGTTTCCATGTCCCAAGCTTTCCTAAGGTGTCCGTCTTCAACACCTGGCCAGAGCAGCTCTCCTGAGACTTATGTCCAAACCTCCCAAATCCACCACGGCTCCAAACCTTCGAGCTCCAAATGAGAACCTCCAAATGGCTCTCCATCCTGCTTGGAGTAAACCCCAGTTCCACACAGAGGCCCAGGAACCCCAGGCCACCCCCCCCACGATCTCCTAGCACCCCTCAGCCTTCACAGACTCCTCCCTCCCTCAGCCCACCCTCAGGGCTAGCTGGCACCTCAGGGCTTCTGTAGCCACTGTTCCCTTGACGTATAACGTTCCTCCTCAGACACACACGTGCTCACTCAGCCATGGTCTTAGCGCCTTGGTCTGGATAGTCCTTGTGCGCAAAGCCTTCCTGGACCAGCCAGTTCTAAATAGAAACCCATCTCCCAGCTCTCTCCCCTCCCCGTTATCTTTCTCTGCTTAGGCTTCTCCACAGCACTTACCATCTGCTAATATAGTGGGGGAGGCACTCAGGTACTCACCAAAACTGTTTTTATTTATTTTGTGTATTTTTTTCACAGCTATCTCCTCTATGCTGAAACAGTGTGAGGCTCACAGGATACTCTGTGAATAAGCAATTTGACTATTTGTGTAACGTTAAACATACACCTGCCCTATGATTAGGCTGTTCCAGGCCCAGGCATCGACCAAAGAGAAAAGAAAATGCATGTCTAGGACAGTGCCCGTGACTCAAAGGAGTAGGATGCCGGCCCCATATGCCGGAGGTGGCTGGTTCAAACCCAACCCCAGACAGAAAAGAAAAGAAAGTTCACATCTACACTAAGATTTATACATGAACACTCCTGATAGCTTGATTCCTAATAGCCAAACACCTATTGTAAGCAACCTAAACATCCATCAACAAAAGGATGCATGAGGCGGTACCTGTGGCTCAAAGGAGTAGGGTGCCAGCTCAAGATACATGAACACACTGTAATGTATCTGTGCAGAGGAATACTACTCAGCTATTAAAAAAAAAGTACTGAGAATCCTACTTCTGGAAATGTAAAGTAGTTTTTATCAAACCAATCCGCCCACAAAAAACAATCATTAACTCTGGAAAAAATATAAAAATAAGGCACTAAAGGACAATCAAAGCATATAGGAACTCAAGGGGATCAATTTATATAAGACGGTATCAAATGGATTTCATATTTTATGCCATTTAGCCTGGGGTCATACTCCTGTACCATTCAGAACAGCTACATCTGTGATGTAAACCTGCTCTCTTAGTGGCTTTAAGAATCGGTAGATAGAGTGTAGGGAAATCTCAGCTGCTGGAGACTGGCAGAGGCATTAGGAGAAAGCAGAGATGAGGAATAGCAAGTCCGGTGTAGGAACACTACCCAAATGTCTGTCTTCCTGGGCAGACACAAAGCAGTCTATCAAAGGCTAAAAGAATTAAACAGAGTGACAATCTAAGATGGTGGCCGAGTAACAGCCTCCCTGCAACAGGGCACGGTGAGTCGGGGGAGATAAGACTCCAGGCATCTCTGGCTGGAGTTATTTGCCTATAATCATCCCTTTGAGGACACAGGGAGTCAGCAAGGGACTTCTGGACCCCAAGAGGAGGACAAAAACAGTGGTAAACTGGCAAGTGGTTGCGTGTGTCCGATCGACCTAATCCCACTGGCAGCCATAAGTACAAGCAGCAGTGAGACTGCAAACTGGAAAGGCCTTACCTATGAACTGTTTCAGTGTTTTTAGACTTGGCACTCAGTTGAACTGCCTTTGGGAGAGCTTGAGCAGGAGTGTGGGGAACTTTGGGCATTGTCTAGGGCCCCAGACTGAGCCGCTGAGCCTGATGGAGCTAACAGTGTTCAGCTGTGCGCCACAGGCAGCCATTGTGAGAGACAGCCCTGGCAAGCTCCGAACTCAGGGTCGCAGAGCAAGGATCGGGCGGGAGCTAGTAACCTAGTGATGGAGCAGCCTAAAGGCGGGGACTGAGCTGCCTTACAGCCTTAACCCTCAGGGGCAGAGTGAGACCGGTTTTGCCACACTGGAGCCTCGGGCTATTGCCCTGGGTAGAGTGCCGCGGTGTCACAGGTCATAGCAACCTCAAACTCCTGGCCTTGGAGCTGCCTGGACATCCATAAGAGCTGCACCGCGACCCCTGACCCACAACCTGTGCCTGGCGGACCTCTGCATGCCCTGACCAGGAACTGTGGGAGCCCCACAACCCTGCGTCCTCCCTCCTGTACTCTCCCTGCCTCCACACTGGCCCACTTGTCTGGCCAGGGACTCTGGTAGCCACGTGCCCTCCAGAGCCCTCTCTGCCTCTGTGCAGAGCCCTTCTCCTAGCCAAAGACTGCTGGAGCCTTGGGCTCTCTGTGCCAAAGTCACTTGGTGGCAGGCACTCCCAGAACTGTGTGTACCACCTCCCACCATGTTGCTAGATCCGGGTGTGTCATACTCCAGAGCTGCTTCCACAACCAGAATTCCCTGGCTGGGGCAGCCCCAGAGGAACTACACAGGGTCACTCCCTACAAATATTCAGCAATAACAGAGTGATTGCGCTGGGGTCTAATCTTGAAGACACACCTCCCCAACTCTGAAGACGGCCAGAGGCAACAGTGAAAAACAATCATGAGGCGAAATCAACAGAAAAACTCTGGAAATATGAATAGTCAGAGTAGACCAACTCCCCCAAGGATAAATGGGGCAGACACAGCACAAGATCCCATGCACAAACAAATAGCTGAGATGTCAGAAATCAAATTCAGAATCTGGATAGCAAATAAGATTGAATTAGAATTCTAAGCAGTAACCCAAAAGATATCTCAAGAATTCAACGAATTCAAAGACCAAATGACCAAAGATTTTGACACATTGAGACAAGAAGTTGCAGCCCTCAAAGATCTGAGAAACACAGTAGAATCCCTCAGTAACAAAATGAAGCAAGCAGAAGAAAGGATTTCTGACACTGAAGACAAAGCTTTCGAACGCTCCCAAACACTCGAAGAGGAAGAGAAATGGAGGGCAAAAGCAGATCACTCTCTCAGAGAGCTCTGGGATAATTCGAAGAAAACCAATATTCGTCTTATAGGGATCCCCGAAAGCAACGAAGTGGCTTCACAAGGCACAGAGTCTCTTCTCCGTGAGATTATGAAGGAGAACTTTCCAGAAATGCCAAGAGATTATGAAATTCAGATAGCAGACAGTTTCTGAACTCCAGCATGACTCAACCCAAATAAGACATCCCCCAGATACATCATAATCAACTTCACTAAATATGAAGGAGAAAATTCTGAAAGCAGCCAGATGAAAGAAAACCATCACCTACAAGGGCAAAAATATTAGAATAACTGCAGATCTCTCTGCTGAAACCTTTCAAGCTAGAAGAGGATGTTCATTGACTTTTAATCTCCTAAAACAAAATAACTTTCAACCCAGGATCCTGTACCCAGCTAAACTGAGTTTCATTTATCATGGAGAAAATAATATTTTGTGACATTCACATGTTGAAGAAATTTGCCATAAATAAACCAGCTCTCCAGGATATTCTCAGACGTATCCTCCATAAAGACCAGCGTAATCCTTCACCACAAAAGTAAACCCACCCAGAAAATTTTGATCAAATTCCAACTCCCACGGTCACAAAAGGATTAAAAATATCCACCAGACTCTTGAAATGCTTATCAATATTCTCAATTAATGTGAATGGTTTAAATTGTCCTCTAAAGATCTACAGGTTGGCTGACTGGATATAAAAACTCAAGCCAAATATGTGCTGCATACAAGAATCGCATCTTACATTAAAAGACAAATATAGACTCAAGGTGAAGGGATGGTCATCTATACTCCAGACAAATGGAAAGAAGAAAAAAGCAGGCATTGCAATCCTATTTGCAGATGCAATAGGCTTTAAACCAACTGAAATAAGGAAGGATAAGGATGGACACTTCATATTTGTTAAAGGTAATACTCAATATGATGAGATTTCAATTATTAATATTTATGCACCCAACCAGAACGCACCTCAATTTATAAGAGAAACTCTCACAGACATGAGCAACTTGATTTCCTC
Organism: Nycticebus coucang; assembly: GCF_027406575.1. Taxonomy (NCBI): domain Eukaryota; kingdom Metazoa; phylum Chordata; class Mammalia; order Primates; family Lorisidae; genus Nycticebus; species Nycticebus coucang. Next base: position 87,595,563 of record NC_069796.1, on the reverse strand, counting down.
CAGTTCCATAGTAGGAGATTTTAACACCCCTTTAGCAGTGCTGGATAGATCCTCCAAAAAAAAAGCTAAGCAAAGACATTTTATATTTAAACTTAACCATTCAACATCTGGACTTAACAGACATCTACAGAACATTTCATCCCAAAAAAACTGAATACACATTCTTCTCATCAGCCCATGGAACATACTCCAAAATCGATCACATCCTAGGTCACAAGTCTAACCTCAGCAAATTTCAAAAAATAGAAATTATTCCCGCATCTTCTCAGACCATCGTGGAATAAAAGTTGAACTCAATAACAACAGGAACCTGCATACCCATACAAAAACATGGAAGCGAAAAAACCTTATGCTGAAGGATAGATGGCTTATAGACAAGATTAAGAAGGAAATCACCAAATTTGGGGAACAAAACAACAATCAAGATATGAACTACCAGAACCTCTGGGATATTGCAAAGGCAGTCCTAAGAGGGAAATTTATAGCACTGCAAGCCTTCCTCAAGAAAACAAAGAGAGGAAGTCAATAACTTAAGGGGACATCTCAAGCAACTGGAGAAGGAAGAACACTCCAACCCCAAATCCAGCAGAAGAAAAGAAATAACCAAAATCAGAGCAGAATTCAATGAAATTGAAAACAAAAGAATTATACAACAGATCAATAAATCCAAAAGTTGGTTTTTTGAAAAGATCAATAAAGCAGACAAACCTTTGGCCAACCTAACCAGGAAAAAAAGAATAAAATCTCTAATTTCATCAATCAGAAATGGTAACGATGAAATAACAACAGACCCCTCAGAAATCAAAAAAATCCTTAACAAATACCACAGGAAATTCTACTCTTACAAACATGAAAATCTGAAAGAAATCGACCAATACCTGGAAGTACGCCACCTACCAAGACTTAGCCAGAATGAAGTGGAAATGTTGAACAGGCCTATATCAAGTTCTGAAATAGCATCAACTATACAAAATCTCCCTAAAAGGAAAAGCCCACGACCAGATGGCTTGACGTCAGAATTCTACCAAACGTTTAAAGAAGAACTAGTACCTATATTACTAAACCTCTTCCAAAATATAGAAAAAGAAGGAATATTACCCAACACATTCTACGAAGCAAACATCACCTTGATCCCCAAACGAGAGAAAGACCCAACAAGAAAAGAAAATTACAGACCAACATCACTAATGAATATTGATGCTGAAATACTCAATAAGATCCTAACAAGCAGAATCCAACAACACATCAAAAAAAGTTATACACCATGACCAAGTGGGATTTATCCCAGGGTCTCAAGGCTGGTTCAATATACGTAAATCTATAAATGTAATTCAGCACATAAACAAACTAAAAAATAAGGACCATATGATTCTTTCATTTGATGCAGAAAAAGCTTTTGATAATATCCAGCATCCCTTCATGATCAGAACACTTAAGAAAATTGGTAGAGAAGGGACACTACGGCAAACCCACAGCCAATATCGTATTGAATGGAGTTAAATTGAAATCATTTCCACTTAGATCAGGAACCAGGCAAGGTTGCCCATTGTCCCCATTGCTCTTTAACATTGTAATGGAAGTTTTAGCCATTGCAATTAGGGAAGAAAAGGCCATCAAGGGTATCCCCATAGGGTCAGAAGAGATCAAACTTTCACTCTTCGCAGATGATATGATCATATATCTGGAAAACACAAGGGATTCTACTACAAAACTTTTAGAAGTGATCAAGGAATACAGCAATATCTCAGGCAACAAAATCAACGCCCATAAATCTGTAGCCTTTGTATATACCAACAATAACCAAGCTGAAAAAACAGTCAAGGACTCTTCCTTTCACAGTAGTGCCAAAGAAGATGAAATATTTAGGAGTATACCTAACAAAGGACGTGAAAGATCTCTACAAAGAGAACTATGAAACTTGAAGAAAAGAAATAGCTGAAGATGTTAACAAATGGAAAAACATACCATGCTCATGGCTGGGAAGAATTAACACTGTTAAAATGTCTATACTACCCAAAGCAATATATAATTTTAATGCAATTCCTATTAAAGCTCCATTGTCATATTTTAAAGATCTTGAAAAAATAATAACTTCGTTTTATATGGAATCAGAAAAAACCTCGAATAGCCAAAACTTTATTCAGCAATAAAAACACAGCAGGAGGAATCACGCTACCAGACCTGAAACTGCACTATAAATCGATAGTGATCAAAACAGCATGGTATTGGCACAAAAACAGAGAAGTAGACGTCTGGAACAGAATAGAGAACCAAGAGATGGATCCAGCTACTTACCGTTATTTGATCTTTGACAAGCCAATTAAAAACATCCAGTGGGGAAAAGATTCCCTATTTAACAAATGGTGCTGGGTGAACTGGCTGGCAACCTGTTGAAGATTGAAACTGGACCCACACCTTTCACCATTAACTAAGATAGACTCTCATCAGATAAAAGATTTAAACTTAAGACATGAAACTATAAAAATACTAGAAGAAAGTGCAGGGAAAACTCTTGAAGGAATCGGCCTGGGTGAATATTTTATAAGGAGGACTCCCCAGGCAATTGAAGCAGTATCAAAAATACACTACTGGGACCTGATCAAACTAAAAAGCTTCTGCACAGCCAAGAACATAGTGAGTAAAGCAAGCAGACAGCCCTCAGAATAGAAGAAAATATTTGCAGGTTATACCGCCGATATATAGGTCTAATAACCAGGTAATATAAAGGTCTAATAACCAGAATCCACAGAGAACTCAAGAAAAGAACACGTGATCCCATCTCAGGGTGGGCAAGAGACTTGAAGAGAAGCTTCTCTAAAGAAGACCAACGCACGATCTACAAACACATGAAAAAAAGCTCATCATCCTTAATCATCAGAGAAATGCAAATCAAAACTACTTTGAGATATCACCTAACCCCAGTAAGAGTAGCCCACATAACAAAATCCCAAAACCAGAAGAGATGTTGCTGTGGATGTGGAGAAAAGGGCACACTTCTACACTGCTGGTGGGAATGCCCACTAATACTTTTCTTCTGGAAGGATGTTTGGAGAATACTTAGAGACCTAAAAATAGACCTGCCCTTCAATCCTATAATTCCTTTACTAGGTTTATATCCAGAAGACCAAAAATCACAGCATAACAAAGACATCTGTATCAGAATGTTGATTGCAGCCCAATTCATAATTGCTAAGTCATGGAAGAAGCCCAAGTGTCCATCAACCCATGAATGGACTAGCAAATTGTGTTACATGTACACCATGGAATATTATGCAGCCTTAAAGAAAGATGGAGACTTTACCTCTTTCATGTTTACATGGATGGAGCCGGAACATATTCTTCTTAGCAAAGTATCTCAGGAATGGAAGAAAAAGTATCCAATGTACTCAGCCCTACTATGAAGCTAAATTATAGCTTTCACATGAAGGCTATAACCCAACTATAGCACAAGACTATGAGGAAAGGGCCAAGGAAGGGGAAGGGAATGGGGAGGTTAGGGTGGAGGGAAGGTAATGGGTGGGGCCACACCTATGGCGCATCTTAGAATGGGTACAGGCGAAACCTACTAAATGCAGAATACGAATGTCTACATACAATAACTAAGAAAATGCCATGAAGGCTACGTTGAACAGTTTGATGAGAGTATTTCAGATTGTATATGAAACCAGCACATTGTACCCCTGGATTGCACAGCTATGATTTAACAATAAAAATAAATAAATTAAAAAATAAATAAATAAAAAAGAATTAAACAGAGATTTTATCTGCTACCCTGTGCAAGGGAGACATTTTTAGTCTGAGCTCAGCCAAGTGCATTGCCTGAACAACAAGAAAAACACCAACAATATTCTTAAGAGTAACAGAATCCAGAGTGTTTACAATATACTACTCACACAATTCGAGATACAAATCAAAATTACTTGATTACTGGATCAATTCATATGTGAAGATACAAACTCAAGAAAAAAATCAACTGAGACTGACCCCAAATGTTGGAATTAGCAGACAAGAATTTAAAGGCAGCTATTTTTACTATGCTCAAGAATAAAGGAAAATGCATTCATAATAAATTAAAAATTATGTCAGCAGAGAAATAGAAACTACTAAATAAACTACATGGAAAATCTAAAACTTAAAAATGCAATATCTAAAATAAAAATTCTAAAAAACGTAATGCAGAGGCAGTGATTAAAAAGCTCTTAGAAGGGCAGCACCTGTGGCTCAGTGAGTACAGTGCCGGCCCCAAGGGCGGCAGGTTCAAACCCAACCTGGCCAAACTGCGACAAAAAAATAGGCAGGTGTTGTGGCGGGTGCTGTAGTCCCAGCTACTTGAGAGGCTGAGGCAAGAGAATCACCTAAGCTCAAGAGCTGGAGGTTGCTGTGAGCTGTGACGCAACAGCACTCTACTGAGGGCGATAAAGTGAAACTGTCTCTAAAAAAATAAATAAAAAATAAAATAAACCACTATTCATTAAAAGAAAAGCTCATAGATAAATTAATATGAAATTTTTAAAAATCTGAGAATGAAATACTGATTCGTGGATCAATGCCACAGATATGCTGAGCAAACAAAGGCAAACTCAGGAGTGCACAAAGAAAGGCTTCCTGGGAAACGAGAGGCTTGATGGATACTGAGCGTTCGGGGCAATGCCAACCAGCCGGAGAAGACAGTGAAGGCCCTGTTGGGCTGGAGGAGTTTCCAGAGAGCAGGTGGGCATGAAAGGTCAGGCGTGAAAGTGCACAAGGTAGGACCTGTTCTGGAAGGCATCAGACCAAGCCAAGGGGCTTCCACTTTCTTTCCAAGGCAATGCAGACCCCAGGAAAGGGTGTGTGCAGGGCCACACCCTGGAGGGGCGGGCAAGCCAGGAGGTGCCCCCCAAATCTCCTCTCCCGCTGCTTGGCTCAGTTTCTACATAAGGAGCACTCATTCTGAAGACACCACCCATTTTCTCCTTGAATGAATCACCTCCGGTTCAGAATAACTTAGGGAAATATTTTGCAAATCTCTGGTGAAATAAATTAAATCAACACTAATTTTGAGGCATGCTAAAAATGTTCAGATACAGCTGGGGTGCATATAATTGGACCTCTTATATTTAGGAGGCTGAAGAAACAAAAGCAGAGCCATGCTAATGAGCACTAAATTCATCTTATGTAAGGAAAAAATAATTTACCTCCCTTTGACTATTTTTCTTTTCAGAAAGTACAAAACCTAGTATAATTCAGTTATGTTTTTCCTGTGTATCTAAAGAGTGGGTGAAAATATTGTGCAATTAATCTTTTTAATTTTATGAATCTAGGAGACTGACAGAAATTTAATTTCATTTATTGAATGAACCCAGTCGAGGATTTGTTATTCTTTTAGTTCAGTTCAAGTGGGATTTATCGAAGACCAGTTAGGATCAGTTCGTCGATACTTGATCTTACCTGCCCAAGTATTTTCACACCTGTTCCCATTTAACCTTCATATCTCTCGAGGAAGTATTTTTATGGCTATTTCTATGGAAGAGGTAATTGAAATCAAAGATGACACCTGGATGGCCAAGGTCTCAGTGATGGTAAGTGATGAAGCATTTGCCCATGAATAGCTGCCCCAGAGCCCTCCTTCTTACAGGGCTCACCCCTCCCCTGCACTAAAGGGCACATTGTTCCACTGGTCTGAACTAGTGTGCTGGGGGAGGTCAGATAACCTGGGTTCCAGAATATGCCCAAAGAATGCAGATGGAGGTTAGAAGAGGAAGGGCACAGGTCAGCTGGGCAAAGCTTAGGGTGTATATTCAATTTCTAGGACTGCCATTAAAAAATACCACAAACTGGATGACAAAAAGCTATAGAAGGTAAATGGTCTGTAAAGCTAGTGAATGATGCCCCATGATCATATCAATGTACACAGCTATGATTTAATAAAAATAAATAAATAAATTAATTAATTAAAAAAAAAAGCTATAGAAGGTTCTTTTCTCTCAGTTCTGGAGTGAGAGATCTGAAATCATGTGTCAGCCCTCCCTCCCTGGAGGGTCTCGAGAGGATCCTGCTCCAGCCTATTGCGTGGATAGACTTAGGGGCCACCTGCCGTCCTTGGCTGTGGATACACGACTACAGTCTCTGCCATTGTCACACGGCCTCTCCTTATGTGACCGTACCTCTTCTTTTAAGGGCCCCCGTCATGGGTTAGGGCCCAGCCTGATCTAGTATGACCTTACCTTATTTAACTTGAGTACATGCACAAAGACCCTACTTCTGTCTATGGTCACATTCATAGATAATGGAGTTTAGGACCTCAATATATCATGTTGGGGACAGGTGCTAATCCAACAGGTGCTAATTTAGGCAGGGAATGGTCAGGGAAGGTCTCCTGTAGGAAGTGACCCTTTTAAAGGTAGAATCAAATCGGCCCTTTTTGGTACATCTTAACCAGCAAACCAGAGGCTCTGGCAGACTGGAGATGGAGAGCAGTATATTTGACAACTGAATCCCAGAAACTTCTTGGTACAGCTGGGAAGAGCATTCAATAAGTGTTGGGCAGTGAGCATTTACTGAGCACCTAGTGTGTGCTAGGCAGCAGGCCAGGAGGCAATACTGCAGTGCTGACCAGCAAGACCTCTGAAGTTAACACTATCTGGGTTGGAATCTCTGCTTAGCTGCTTACATGACCTTGGACAAGTGACTCATCTCTTTGTGTCTGGGTTTTCTCACGCACAAAATGAAAACTATAGTACTCACCTCGGAGGACTGTCGTGCAGATTCAATGAGTGAATACTTCTAATGTGTTTACAGGAATTCTTCACATGCAGTAAATACATGATCGAGTTTATCATCAAATCCTTAGTTTAGCCCATTCTTTGGTATATGGTAAGCACACAATAAACTTCATGCATTCAGCAAACATTTATCAAGCACTGACTATGTGCCAGCACAAAGCTAGGCACTTATCTTAGTTTGCTAGGGCTGCTGTTAACAAAGTTCTAGAGACTAACTCCTCCCCAGATGTGAGCAATCACTTGGGACAAAAGTAAGTCTTTCCCTGGGCCAAGTAACAGCTTCCCTGCAACTGAGCACCGTGAGTCTGGGGAGATAAGACTCCAGGCATCTCTGGCTGGTGGGATCTGCCTATAATAATCCCTTTGAGGATACAGGGAGTCAGCGAGAGACTTCTGGACCCCAAGAGGAGGACAAAAACAGTGGAAAACTGGCAAGTGGTTGCGTGTGTTCGATCGGTCTAATCCCACCGGCAGCTGTAAGTACAGCAGCAGCAAGACTACAAACCGGAAAGACCTGTGTGTCTCTCCGCCTCTTCTTCTGAGGACCCCAGTCTTACGGGATGAGGGACCCACCCCACTCCAGCATGACCTCATTTCAACTAATGACATCAGCAAAGACCTTATTTCCAAGGCAAGTCACATTTTGAGGTACTGGGATTAGGACACAATTCAACTTATATCAACATACGAAGTATTTTCTCCTGGCAGGTGTCCTTAGGGTGCTCTTGACTGTTTTCTGTCCCCACCACATTGCCAGACCTGCCCCCAGTGGCTCCAGGACCACCTTGAAGGGGTTTCCTGACTCTACAGCCTTCAGAGCGGATGATGCGTCATCCTTTTATACACAGCAGAGCCACACAGCAAATGCCTTTCCATTTCCTGCAGGGTGGCTTTGCATGATGGGGTCCACAATCCCATCTGCAGGGGAGCTCACTGCATCTCAGAGAGCAGATACTCATCCTTCTAGTTCCCTATCTGCAGGACCTGGCACAATGCCCACCCACCCATCTGTCCAGCCTTCCCCTTAGGTGGGCAGCACCCCTGGCCACGGGGCCCCTCATTGCCATTCCTATAGGCATGTGCCAGACATTGCTGCTTTGATAAAATTGTGGAAGACATATTTTTGAAGGACCCCACAGTGAGTTTTTCATGTAAAAACAAAATTATTCAATCTATTGGCCCTGCCCTTTATTCTGAGATGATATCCTTTCTGTGTGTTTTGGCATTGGTACAGCATTTCTTTTTGACATGATGATAATAAGTGATTCTGTTTTTAGTCCTCACCTGGCAAAATAAATAGCTGGCAGAGTGCTGGTACCTCTGAGTATCTTTGGAAGATGCCAGTGGTTCATGAAACCCTGCACTAGAGCTGACCTCAAACTCACGCCCACTATAAAATCACTCAACAGCCTCAGTGAGCAGAGTGTAGGCGGGGTGCTACCTCACTGTCCCAGAAGCATCAGAAACTCAGAACACGTCAGGGGGGATATTTATAGACAAGTCAGCGTTTTCCTTAAAAAGCCCTGCTGCAGAGGGCTCCTCCCAACATCCCACACTTCCAGAAATAACCACACGTGGCTGTCCCCTTCACCCACAAGAGGGAGACAGAGCCTGCTGCCTAAACACAACCTGCTCCCCAGCAAGCCTGCTGGGCTGCTCACCTGGCAGAAGGTAGTTGGGAGCCTCTGAATCAGGGGCAGGACTAACTTTTCCCAATGGAGCTGCCTCCCAGGAACCACTTGCCTGGCACCTGCCCTGCATGAAAGGCACCATAGTAGGCACACGGGACCCCCAATCTCAACCCGACAGGTCACCCTGGAGTCAGTCTACCCAACTGAGTGGCTGTGTGAGTCCAGGCAGCTTACTTAGGCTCTCTGACCCTTATCCCCTCCTCCCTGAAATAGTGACAATGAGAATGACCACTTTCTGGAGTACTAGGAAGACGACATTGATGGTGGAAATTGGCACATGGAAAACACACCTTAGGTGCTGTTATTATATCCTCTAAATATATATTCTCCCTATATTGTAAATGAGGGAATTGTGGTTCTGAGAGGTCATGTGGCTGGCCTGCATAACTAGTAATAGAAGAGAGATGAAAGTACCCTGCTGGCTATTTAGGAAGTCCTCCTGCAGAGATACACCCCCTCCCTGGGGCACCTCCTTCCCTTCATTTATCAGGTCAACAGACATCTGTCAGGAGGGTCCATTTTGCTGGGTCTGGGGGCACACCTTGGTACTCAGGGAGGGAAGGAGGGCAAATCTGGGGCCTGGAAGCCAGGCAGGCGGTGGTCCCATTCCCAGCTTCCCCACTCACAAGTCCTCCAGATACATATTACCTGGGTGGTTGATACTATGCTCTCTGCTCTGCAAATGAGGAAACTGAGGCTCAGCTAAATGGCTTGTGCACAGTCCTGAGTAAAGCCAGCAAATCTGACTCCAGAGAGAAGGGAGCCTATTGTGCAGAACATAAAGAGAAGCAAAGATCCCACCTTATAGCATTGTTATGGAGAGGATTCAAACTTCCCAGATAACGCATAAGTCAAAGAAGAAATCCCAAGAGAAATTTTAAAATATTTCAAAATAACTGAAAATGAAAACACAACTTATCAAAATCTGTGGGAGCAGCAAAAGCAGTGCTTTGAGGAAAATGTATAGCATGGAATGCATATGTTAGAAAAGAAAAAAAGAACTACAATCAATCATCTAAGCTTCCACCTCAGGAAACTATGAAAAGAAGAGCAAATTAAGTCCAAAGTAAGCAAAGAGAAAAAAAGAAAGAATAAAAAATTAAGGGATAAATTAGTAAAATTAAAACAAAAAAATCAATGGAGAAAATTAATGAAATCAACAGCTGGTTCTCTGAAAAGACTGATGCAATTGATAAGCCCATAGCCAGGCTAATGAAGAAAAAAGAGAGAGAGAACACAAATTGCTATTACAAGAAATGAAAATGAAAAGGAGACATCACTACAGATCCCACAGATATTAAAAGGACAATCAAGGAATATCGTGAATAACAAATTTGATAACCCATATTAACTGGACCTTAATGACATAATCTTCAAAACTCCCACAAGAAGAAATAGTTTTAACAGTGCTGTATCTATTTTTAAAAAGAAAACAACAATTAATAACCTTCCAAAACAAAAAGCACCGGGCCCAGATGGGTTCACTGATGAATTCTAGCAAACATTTAAGGAAGAAATTATAGCAATTATTCATGCTATCTCTTTCAGGAGGCCTACTAGGGAGAATTACAAGCAGACCCTTGGGGGGAACATTTTGCCACCGTCCACCCTTCTGACTTCCCTGGGACACCATGGCCATCAGGTATTTTGGAAGGAAAAGAAGTTTCTAGGGGCCTTCGGTCCCAGGGCACATCTGGGGCTGAGGTCATAGGACAGCCCCCACAGCATCTAGTAAGGAAGGTAAGCATGAAAAGACAAGGGAGGAATGAGTCACAATGCAGGGTGAAATAGTCCTTGTGGAGTAAGGAAAAAGAACAGAGTTGGCTCCATGCTTTGGAGAGCCACTGACAAACACAGGTCCTTAAAAGGCAACCCAGGCCCCACAGGACAGGCCGTGACTTTGTCCCAGTCCCAGCTTCCCACATGTGCCTTCCTCTCTACCCCAGCCATTCAGGCCTCTGGGCCATGCTGTCTTCTGCCACAGGGCCTTTGCTTCTGGTGCTTACTGGCTCGTTTGATAATTCTGCACCTCATCTACTAGGTTGTGAGTCCTGTACATTCAACTCCACTCTGTATCCTCAACACCTACCAACATACCAGACACATACGAAGAGCTTAACAAATAGTCATTAAATGAGCAACAGAGGAGCCAACAGGGGAGGCTGGGAGGTCCTGCCAAGTTCAGGGTGCTATTTACATACATGCTATGTGCAAGCAGCCAAGCTGCACATAGGACAAGGGAGAGCAATTAGGACCCAGAAGTGAGCCTTAAAGACCAGCAGTTCAGAAAAAGGAAGAGGGAAGAGGCAGCCCAAGAGAGGGCAGGTCTTGCAGTGAGCTCAGCTCTTATTGTTTGGCCATGGCTGTGAGCAAGTTGCTTTGCTCCTGAGACTCCACTTGGTCATTTGAAATGTGGGTTTGATGCCTTGGAGGGGAAAGAGGATTGAAGACACGGATGGTGTTACTCCAGGTGAGCCAGAGGCAGAAGGGCAGAATCAAGGCCCGCAGCTCTGGCTGCAGGGGTGAGGTAGGGGAAGAGGGACTCTGGGGATAAGAGTAGGGGAGGGCAACGGTGCCTGTCCCCCATGGTGGGCACAGAGTAGACACTCGCCAAGCTGTGCAAATACACCCCCGACACCCCAAGCTGGGCACCTGATTAGATGCCACCCTGGCCTTTCTTGCCTGGAGTGGAGGAAAAACTCCCTCTGACTCCAACTCTCCCTCTGCCCTGAGGTCTGGGGCACCTTGGGCACACGGCCCACTGCTAGCTCTCTGGCACTTTGGTCTCCTTCTGACTCTCTCCTGTCTTGTTCCTTAACTGGCTCCTGAGAGAAATCCCTCCATGGCCTCTCATATTCTAATCCTGCCCAACCAAAACCACACCCAACAGGGTCCAATAAGCACCCAGACCTACTTGCTCCAGAGTGACCCCCCAGCCTGCTCATTTCACAAGAGGCTCCCCCGTCCCCCCAGCTGCCTTTCTCACTCCTTCCCCAGTCCTGTCTCACAGAGGACACAGGTGACCATCCCACTTGGGCTCTAAGGTCCCTGGTGGCTCCCCTGGCTCTCTCCCCATCCTCTTCCATCTCCCCAGGAAGTGACTCCATCCTACATTGAACTTGGATGGGAAGGATGGTAGAGGATAGTGAGGTGACCAGGCCCTTCCCATCCTCAGGCCCCCACTCCCCTGTTCTCTGGGCTCTGCCACACCTGACTCTCCAGGCCTGGCCCTCCCTCTGGGCGTTCCCATCACTTTTTTCTTTTTTTTTGAGACAGAGTCTTATTATGTCATCCTCAGTAGAGTGCCATGGCGTCCACAGCTCAGAGCAACCTCAAACTCTTGGGTTTAAGCAATTCTCTTGCCTCGGCTTCCCAAGTAGTCCTGGCACCCACCACAACACCCGGCTATTTTATTGTTATTTTGTCATTGTTGTTTAGCAGGCCCTGGCCAGGTTCGAACCCACCAGCCCTGATGCATGTGGCCAGCACCCTAACCTCTGAGCACGGACGCTGAGTCTTGTATCGCACCTTGGCTCTGACTCCAGTCCAGAGGCCCCGCAGACCCCCTACCACCACCTTTTCCTAAAGCAATGAGGGCAGGGACTAAGGCCCTGGGTACTGGGGCAAAGGGCATCCCAAATCCTCCCTGGCTCAGCTCCCAGCCCTGGGCTAGCATCAACCTTTAAACTGAATCTAACTGCAGAGTCGGGCAGCTCATGGTCAGAACTGTCAGTGACTCTCTGAAAAGATATTCACAACCTCACCCCAAAAACCTTATTTGGAATCTGACCTTATTTGGATATAGGCTCTTTCAGATGGGAATTGATCACCTCAGGAGGAAGGAGAGGAAGATTTGGCAGAGACTAGAGTGATGAATCTACAAGGAACTCCAGGGATGGCCAAAGCCACCAGCAGCCAGGACAGAGGCAGGAGACGACACTCCTTCAGCCGGCCCCAGACATCTGGCAACCACAGCCACGAGGGGACATGCTTCTGTGTTCACCTCCTTACTTCACCTTCACAGGACCCTCCCAAGGAGGCCTGTGCACCCTTTCTACAGACGGGAATACTAGGAGGTCAAATGGCTCACTCAGGACCACACAGCTAGGATGTGACAACAGCTGCCCCAGGGATTCAGCCTCAACCCTGCCGCATGCCTGCCAGTGCAAGCACTGGAAGAAGTTGTGTTCCAGGGTAACTTCACCATGTTCCCAGGGGTGAAGGCAGTGTGCAGGCTCATGCCTATGTTCCCAAGCACTTTACTGATGCTTTCAGAGAGGGATGCCCTGTGGGTTAGAACACAGGGTAAGACAACTCCTGGGCCTCCCCTCCCCCAGCATGAATGAGCTTAGGGTGGGCAGCCCTCTCAGTCCCCTCAGAGCAGTCTGCTGTCAAAGGCCAGCAAAGGGCAGTAGTCACTGTCTCCACCCTAAGAAAAAAGCCACTCTTCCTTAAACTTCCCACCGTCCTCACATCCCCTGACAGGCTGTCGCGGGTGCTGCCGTGAGTGGTGTGGATTTCACCCCACACCGGCAGGAGCCCTGTCAACACTGTCAGGGTGACAAATGACCTGTGTCACATAGGCGAGGGGCTGCCTGAAACAGAACACAGCGGAGTGTCCCCAGGGTGCCACACAGAACCCACCACAAATAAAAAGTGGCAGCACTATGTTACTTGGGTCTGTGGGGCATTTGACAGGAGCTGCTGCTGCCCTCCCCTGGTGATGGCTTCCTCACCCCACTTCGGGGACAGGATGCGGAGGGGTGGGCACAGGAGATCTCCAACGTGGAGCCTGAGGACCCAGGCTGCAGCTGTCATCTCTGGAAGGGCCAGGATGTGCCCAGGTGTGATGGGATCATCCTCTGCACTGGGTCACATGTTCCTACCAGCAACCCTCAGGGCTGGTGTTGTTAGCTGTATTTTACACACCTGGAAACCGAGGCACAAGAGGCCATTCTGGGAGGTGTCAGAATGGGAAGTGAAGCCGAGGTGTGCCCAGTTACCATATTCTTTGTGCAATACTCCATTGTTTACTATCCTTATTATCACAGCGGGGACCTCTTGGGAAAGGGGTTCAGAAAGCTTAAGTAACTAGCCTGAGGCCACACAGCATCAGAGGCAGAGCTGCAGTTGGCTCCAAGCCCAGCGCCCCATGTTGTCTGAGGGGTAGAGTGTCCTGGAGTGCTAATGGGGTGCCCAGTTCCAAACCTCTGCCTACAACCATTTTGCTGTTCAGGGTCTGAGGGAGTGTGTGACACACCGTATGTCCAGCTAATCATAAACTACTATTCATATTAGCTGCTATCACTAAGTGCCTGCTCTGCACCAAGCAGCTCCAAGATTTTCTAATTCACTGGGGTTCCCCTTTCCTGTCATCCAGTCAGAAAGCTGGGGCTTCAGTGTGGCGTGATCACTCAGTGCTGTAGAAGCTGGTGCCACTCATCAAGACCCTTCAAGGTCCCCAAAAGGGTTTCAGAGGCTATCCTCTCTACTTCTTGTTTGCCCTCCCTGATCTTTATTTTCCTTAGGGACAAAAACAACAAAAAGACAGATGAAACCAGCACAGTGGGTCACACCTGTAATCCCAGCACTTTGGCAGGCCAAGGTGGGAGGGTGGCTTCAGACCAGCACGGCGGCTCACACCTGTAATCCCAGCACTTTGGCAGGTCAAGGCGGGAGGGTGGCTTGAGGCCAGGAGTTTATGAGAACAGCCTGAACTATAAAGCAAGACCATGTCTCTACTGAAAGAAGAAAAAGTAGCTGGGCATGGTGGCATGCACCTATAGTCCCAGCTACTCTGGAGGCTGAGCCAGGAGGACCGCTTGAGCCTGGGAGTTTGGGGCTACAGCAAGCTATGATGCCATCACTGCACTCCAGGCTGGGTGATAGAACAAGACCCTGTCTCCAAAACAAAAACAAAAAAGACAAACAAACCAGTTTTCAATGGGGCAAAGGAATGGAATATAGACATTTCTCCAAATGGTCAACAAGCACATGGAAAGTTGCTCAACACGATCAATCATAAGGGCAATACAAATAAAAATCACAATGAGATGCCTCACACTCACTAAGACATCTAGAACTAAAATATGAAAATAATAAGTGTGTGTGAAGCTATGGAGAAAATGAGCCTCCACACACTGCAGTGGGAAGGGAGGGAGCACTGCCGTTGCCAGACAGCTTGGTGGCGTCGCAAGTTAAACCTAGAATTATCCTATGACCCCTCAATTCCACTGCTAGGTATCTACCCAAGAGAACTGAAAACGCACATCCATATGAAAATAGGTCCACAAATGTTCATAGCAACATTTTTCACAATTGCCAAAAAAGTAGAAACCACCCAAACATCCATTCACTGATGAACGGATAAATAAAAGTGGTCTATCCGTGCAATGGAATGTTACTCTGAAATGGCAAGAACGGAAGCCTGATACATGCTCCAGCCTAGAAAAATCTCCAAAACATTAAGCCGAGTAAAGAAAGCCGGACACGATGCACCAGGTATTGCCGGATTCCAGACACACGGAACGTCCAGAACAGGCGAATCCACCAGACAAAGGGAGACCAGCGTTGGTCCTCGGCTGGGGAGGGGGAACGGGAAGCGACTGCTTAACGGATACAGAGTTTTGTAAAAAGAAAAATCTTAGACTAGTTCAATTTGAGAGTTCAACTGAGCAGAGAATGATTTGAGAATAGGGTGGTTCTCAGAACCAAGACAAGTTCTAAGAATTTCAGCGTGCAGTGCAGCCCGTGGCATGTACCAACCAAAGGCGGAGTGAGGCCCAGAGGCAGCTCTCCCGGCTACCTACTGCCTGGCCGCTGGTACACTTGAACGTGGACTGGTTGGTGGAGCACCTTACAGCGTACCAAAGCGGTTGCCTGGCCTCAGCCATTTGTCAAGGAGCCTTCTCCCAAGCCAGGCTCTCCATGCTAAATTAGGGTGCAGTTAGTTACAAAGGGACTCAAGTATGAGGCATCTCAGGCCAAATTTAGTTTATTTTAACAGTTTCTTCTTGGGATGATGAAAATGTTCTGGACCACATAGCGGTGGTGGTTGTATAACACATGAATGTACTAAATGCCAGGGCATGCTTCAAAATGGTTAAGTTGAGGTGTTTTCTGTTTTGTGGATTTTATAGAAAAGGAGGCCTGAGCACAGCCCGCCCAGGAGGGCCCGAGAGAGCCTCTGTCCTCCCCGTGGCCTGCTATTTGAAGCTAGAACAACAGGAAAGGAGGGAGGGAATCCAGGGTGGCTCTTCAGGCTCCAATATCAGAAGAGGGAATCTGAGGCAGAGGCAGCAAATCAAGGCTGGTTTGCATAAATGAATGTGCATCACAACCACCTCCCACTGCGCAGGAAAAATGCAAACTCAACACCACCACCACCCAGCCTCATCAGGTATAATCACGGCCTGATTCCTCCAGGGGCCGAGGACCAGGCAGGCAGCCAGGAGTGGGCTTGGTTACAGCCCCACCACCCACCCACCTGCACCCTGGTCCTCACTAGCTTACTCCACGTTCACAGAGCTGGGCAGACACCAGCCACCTCTCCACCGCAGGGATAGAAGAGCCTGGGCCAATATTAGGAGCTGCAGGTTCATGTCTCAGGACCCTCATTAATGCCTGATCCCAAGCAGCCTTGGACACTCTCAGCTTCTCAGCTTCAGTTTCTCCATCTGTGCTATTTCTATTTCCACCTAGAAATCCAAACAAGCTGGTTTAATAACCACTGTTCGCTACCAGCTCCCTGAGGGACCTTACCTTGGTGGTAGAGGCTGCCATCTCTCAGAGACTCAGTTTCTCCTGTGGACAAGTAACTCCAGTCCCACCCAATCCCTGTGTGTGATAAACCTGGGCTGTGCTGAGCTCCTGGGGTGCCGGGTGGAACGTCCTCTCTTTCTCCCAATGCCCATGATAGTCACGGTCACCTTCCTGCCCTGTTGCCCCTCAGTCAAGACGCAGAGACTGGGTAAGTGCCCCGATAGGTCTGATGAGAAGCCGTCCCTACCCCTCAGCAGCCTACCTTGTACTTGCCGGGACAGCTCAGCCAGATTTGTGTCCTAGTGAATCAGTAATGGGTGTTAGGAACACAGACACACAAAGGATGTGCCAAACTCCTGGAACCCCCAGGAAACAACAACGGTGGGCAGCATTTTCTCAAGAGTTTACTCTGGGCCAGGCTCTGTCCTTGGCACTTGCCATGGGAAGCGTATGACAGCAGAGTGTGACCCTAGAGCCACACGTCTGGGCTGGAGTCCTGCCCCGCCCAACCGGCTGCATGTTTTGGGGGAACGTGACTTCTCCCAGCCTGATGCTCCTCACCTGCCAGGTGAGCACTGCACCATAACTCACCTCCCAATTGGCTGTGAGAACTGCACTCATAGACACACGAAGCCCCAGCACAGCGCCTGCACCTGCCACAAGGTACTGTCTCAGTTAAACCTCAAGTCAAGATGAAAGGCAGCTCCCACTGGCAGGCCCTTTGTACAGGTTGGTGGGCAGCTCCCAACCAGGGTGCCACTGCATGCTGACCAACAGGGGCAGGCATTCCTGCCTCAAGTGCAGCTGCAGCCATCACTGAGCACTGGAGTCATGAGATGGGGCCACGGAGAGGCAGCCTGCTCTGAGAGGGGAACACAAACGCCCCTCCCTGGTGCCAGGAGCTGCACCTCACACAATCAGAAGCTTCCTGCCCTGAGGGACAGCTGGTGCTGCCCACTGGGACAGTGCCCTTTGGGGTCTCTCATTCCCCTCAGGGAAACCTGAACAAGTCTTATGTCCTGACGATGCAGGAGAGGCTGCCAGCAGATGGCAGAGAAGAGGGGCTGAGGCAGACTAGGGGCCTGTGGGGGTCTCTGCAACCTCACAAAGGAGAGGACATCAGGGCCAAGCCCATGGCAGCAGGTCACAATGTAGGGAGACCATCAGGGTGTCCGCACCAAGAGGAAGGGCATCTGGGAGGTGGGCTAACCCACATCTATGACCACCAGGTAACAGATGGTCCCTGGTCACTGGAGCACTCCCTCTCAGAGGGGTGAGGAGGAGCAGGTGGGAGTGTGAGGAGTCATGTCCCTCACATCCACATTCCACAACTTCCCCCCAAACTCCTGCACACTGTTCACCTGAATGGGCACATGCCTGGCCAGGGCAGGTGCTCTGGGACACCAGCTTGTCTCAGGTCATTGTCATTATTACTGGGGGTGAAGCCAGGGTTCCCATGACATCCACTTGAGAGCCCATCCCAGGGTCTCCCCATCTCATCACTCAGCTCCCAACATTTTCCCAAGAAAGCTAAGAGATAGGGTACGGTTAAAATTGGGCAAGTGAGGCTACTTAGAACAGCAGAGCTGGTGACCCTGGATCAGGAGCAACTGGCAGCTGGTGGACACAGGGTGCCCTACCCAGGGCTTATTCACGGGGGGTTCCTCATCCTTTTCCCTGTGGGGCGGTGTCTGATAGAATGCAGTCAGTATATACCCTATTTTCTAGGGTGCAAATTATCCTTTGAGGATCCAGTGCTTTGCAAAGGGCTAGGGACTAGTCCCATGCTGTCATTGGGGGTTAGCCAGAGAGGGCTATGTCACTCGAGTCAGCCTCTGTCCCCTCACCATGTGCTTCCTCCAAACAGCAACTCAGCTTCCCTGGCACCAGCACAGCCCTTTAAAGATGGCATGGCCATGACAAGTAGTATCTTTGGTCCTTACAACCACCATGGTTATCACCACACCCAATCTATAGAGAAGGATATGGAGGCTCAGAGAGGGTAAGTGCTTTGTCCAGCACAGCACAGCCTGGCCCAGCCAAGTCAGAGCTGGAGAGTGAAAGCTATTTCCTGATGCTCACAGTCTCACAAACTTGCTGAGAAAGAATTCCTGCCCTAGGCCAGACATGTCGAGGGCGCCCTCCAGCCCCCACCCTGGGCCAGGCCTTCCAGACACAGACACAAGGGGCAGAAGTTGTGGGCAGCAGCAACCCCAGTACCAGCAGTGTGGGAACTTTCAGGCCTCATTTCCACTATAAAAGATGGGTTTTCCTTCTCTTAAATGGACGTTCCACTGTCTGGTTTGGGGGGGATTTGGCAGGGGTTGAGGCAGAGTGTAACTCCGTCGCCCTAGGTAGAATGCTGTGGCATCATGATAGCTCACAGCAACCTCAAACTCTTGGGGTCAAGAGGCCCTCCTTCTTCAGCCTCCCCAAATAGCTGGGACCACAGATGCTGGCCATAGTAGAGACAGGGTCCCACTCTTATTCAGGCTGGTCTTGAACTCCTGAGCTCAAATGATCCACTCCCCTCAGTTAGGATCACAGACGTGAGCCACCATGCCCCAATGCACGCTCAGTTTTTAAAAGACAGAATAAAGACATTTCCCAAAAGCATTAGAACAAGAAACAAAAATGCCCGTGGGCTGCAGTTGGCCACGCACTGGCTCAAAGGTGAAGCAGCATCCCTGAACTCTCTGCGTCCATCCAGCAGCCTCCACCTGGATCACTGCGGCTGCCTCGTCTGCTGCCACCACCATCCCAACATGGATCCTGGTCTCTGGTTCTCTGTGTCCCCTGACCTCTGAGCCAAAGTCCAAGGCAGGAGCATAGGGCGGTCAGGTGTCTGCACCCTGGCTGCAAGGGAGGCTGGGAGTGTGCACCCACAGCCCCTCCTCCTCCAGCTGTACCGCGGGAGGCAGCTCAGGACAGTCGCAGAGCTCCCGGGCTCCACTCCTCAGCACACCCACCAAGGCAGGGACGAGCGGGAGGCTGAGAGACAGCATCGGGGTATGAGTCAAGGACACAATTCAGAAAGGCCGTGCTATAAACGCAATTTTAGAATCTACCCCATATCTAAAAGGTGGACACTATTGAAGAATTCAGGAGCAGCCTACTCTAAATAAAGGAGATTAGAACACACTCCCTGACCTAGAAGAGAACATGATGGGATTAAAACAAACAGTGGACATCGGCCAAGTTGGTCACAGCCAAGTCCTCTCAGGTCCATGAACATAAGCTTTGAACATGATTCTGAACTATAGGGCCTCCTAGCTTCCCTCAAAAATACAAGAAAACGAAGCAGAAAAGCTCTCTCCCCCGTGGAGAAGGGGGTCACCTTTGTAGCTCCTCACAGAGACCTGTTCTCCTGCTCAAAACAGAAGGTGCCTGGCACAGGCAGAAGCACTTAGGGAGCCGGGCTTGATGCTCCCAGCTCTGCCCCAGCCATCCAGGCCTGGTCCTGGGCCTACAGGAACGCGTCATCAAGTTTATGTCATTAGTGCCTGAGGCTCTCGGCTGGGGAAGGCTGCCCAGGGACCATAAATCTGTGGCTGACACTGCTATCCAATTCAAGACTGAAGATTTTAAGATGTTGTTTGAGCCTTAAATAACAGATATAAAATGGCTGCACATTATTATAGCCGAGAAAAACTGGAAACACTCTGAATGGCCAACAATAGGGAACAGGTTCAGTAAATGGAGATCTGTCCACATGATGGCGTATGGGGGCTGCCACGGGTCACACTTCTCAGTGAGAAAAGCAGAGCCTCCAGGGCTGTGCATTCACTGTTACCCACCTTGAGAACTTAAAGATTAAAACCTTTCCACAAATATTAGTCAGGATTAAAAAGGAAGGAGATTCTGACACGTGCTACAACATGGATAAAGCCTGAAGACACTCGGCTAAAGGACATTACCTATCACAAAAGATAAACGCTGTGTGGTTCCGCCTCTGCGAGGTCCCAGCATCGTCCAATCCATGGAGACATTGAGCGTGACAGAAGTCACCAGGAGTTAGTGCTAATGGGGACAGAGCTTCTGTTTGGGATGAAGGAAACATTCTGGAAACGAACAGTGGTGTGTGACAATGTCCTAAATGCCAATGAATTATGTACTTAAACTGGTTAAAATTATCAACTTTATGTTCTATATATTTTACTACAACACATAAAGTTTTCAAAAGAGCCCTTTTCTACATCAATCACCGGATGTTATCTTACCAAGAACGCCATGAGGGCAGCTGTGACCATACTGTACAGATG
This sequence comes from Nycticebus coucang, assembly GCF_027406575.1. Lineage (NCBI taxonomy): Eukaryota > Metazoa > Chordata > Mammalia > Primates > Lorisidae > Nycticebus > Nycticebus coucang. The sequence goes on along the minus strand of NC_069796.1, from coordinate 87,575,088 downwards.
AGGAAACTGAGGCTGACAGGAGTTGACTGACTTGTTCCAGGTGGGGCTGAAAGATTTGAGAATCAAACTCCTATTTCCCTCTTCCTAGCTCTTTGCCCCACACCACGGCCCCTTCCTCCAGGGCAGGGATGTCAGCACAGAGAGGTTCCCGTTGCTCATCTGCTGCCTTCAACTGCCACAGCACATTAAGCCAAGTTAGCCATCCCCAGTGACCTCAGTGACTCCAGCGTTTCAGAGCAAAATAGAAACACTCAGTAATTTAAACAATTCATATTATAATGTGCTGAGCACAGCTGATGGCAGGGAGGGAAAGGGAAACACCACTGCTCTTCTCATTATGCAAAAAAAAAAAAAAATGAGATAGGTCATGTCTTCCAAACTCCAATAACATGGCAAAGGAAATTTTAAATTACAATCTTAACTCATTCACCACATAAGCGGACGCCTCCTTGGCCAAACATTCTCTGAGTTCAGCCCCTAGTGGTTGTGCAAACCAAGCCATGTGCTGCTTTCCTAAAAGAGCCAGTTGCCTGTGGCTCAGTCGGTAGGGCGCTGGCCCCATATACCGAGGGTGGCGGCTTCAAACCCAGCCCCGGCCAAACTGCAACCAAAAAATAGCCGGGCGTTGTGGCGGGCGCCTGTAGTCCCAGCTACTCGGGAGGCTGAGGCAAGAGAATCGCTTAAGCCCAGGAATTGGAGGTTGCTGTGAGCTGTGTGAGGCCACGGCACTCTACCGAGGGCCATAAAGTGAGACTCTGTCTCTACAAAAAAAAAGAGCCAGTTGTGGATACATTCTTCCCCTTTTACTTGTTCTGGCGATGACGGTAACAGATGCCAGGAGCTGGCCCCTCGTCCAGCACCACCGTGACATGCCCTCCTTGCCCTGCTGCCTGAGCTACCAGGTGCGGCCGGGACTGTGCTAGTTTCTGACTGCTGTTTCCCCGGTACCAGGACTGAACCAAGCACTTTACAAAGTGAGTTATTATGTATCTAAAACCCACCCCCGACTTTCCATAAGGCTACGGGCTGGATTGCTTCCCCCCAAATTCATATGTTGAAGGATGTGACTTTATCTGGCAACAGGGTTGTTGCAGATAGAATCAATGAAAGTGAAGTCACCAACCTAAGTTCCTAGCAGTATGATTGCTATCTTTAGGAAAAAAGGGGAATTTGGACACACAGACACATACATCGTGAGAAGATGCAGGCAGAGGTCCGGCTGATGCTTCCACAAGGCCAAGGACACGGAAGACGGCAAGCAGAGCACCAATAGCGGGGCGGGTGCAGGCCCAGAGCCTCTTCTCAGCCTCAGAGGGAATCAGCCCTGCTGACACCTTGATCCTGGACTTCCGGCCTCCAAAACCATTTAACAATAATACATTTGTGTTCATTTCAGCCGGGCAGCCTGTGAACTTGGTTACAGTGTCCACAGGGAACTCTCTGGGCACGTGCTCTGTGTTGTGTTTCCTGGTCTCTCCTGAGCCTAGTGGGACCTCCAGCTTTAGTCAGTGACTAAAGCTTTATAATATGCGGTGACATCATGGAGAGCTATTCCTGCCACCGCCCTCTCCCTCTACTTCCCCCACAAAATTCTAGCTATTCTGAAAGTTCTCCTCCAGCCCAGTATGGAGAAGCTCACGCTGATCACAGAAACTATCAGAGGCAGTCAATGTGCGGAGGAAAAGGATAATTAAAGCCAGTGTGTGTTGAGCATCCCTGTGGGCCAGACACTGTGCTGGGTGCCCATGACCATCTCACTTAACCCTTCACCACAGCATTTCAAGAGAACAGGAGGCTGTCCATTTGACAAGTGAGGCCCGGGACACAGGTGAGGCCACCCCAAGGTCGCACAGCTGTAGGGGTGGACAAGGCCGGGTCCTAACCACCAAACCACCCTGCTCTTCTGAGGAAGACAAAAGCATATCTGTGGCCTCCTACCCCAGGCCTGAGGAGGCACTGTAGATAGTTTCACCATACTCTGTCTCCTCTGCACAGCTACCTGCCTCAGATCACTGCCAGCTTCTTGCTTTAAAGCACACATGCTCTGGCTCAGTGCCTGTGGCTCAAATAGCTAAGGCAGCAGCCACATACACCTGAGCTGGCGGATTCAAATCCAGCCCGGGCTCGCCAAACAACAATGACGGCAGCAACCAAAAAATAGCCGGGCATTGTGGCAGGTGCCTATAGCCCCAGCTACTTGGGAGGCTGAGGCAGGAGAATCGCTTGAGACCAGGAGTTGGAGGTTGCTGTGAGCTGTGATGTCATGGCACGCTACCCAGGGCAACAGCTTGAGGCTCTGTCTCAAAAAAAAAAAAAAAAAAAAGGCACACACATTCTTTAGTTAATAACAGCTTCATCGAGATAAAACCTAAATGCCACACAATTCATTCTTTTAAAGTATGCATTTGGCCAGGTGCAATGGCTCAGGCCTGTAATCCTAGCACTCTGGGAGGCTGAGGCAGGAGAATCCCTTGAGCTCAGGAGTTCAAGACCAGCCTGAGCAAGAGCATGACCCTATCTCTGAAAATAGCTGGACATTGTGGGAGGCATGTATAGTCCCAACTACTCAGGAGGCTGAGGCAAGAGATTCACTAGAGCCCAAGAGTTTGCGGTTACTGTGAGCTGTGACATCACAGCACTCTAGGTAACAAAGTGAGACTCTGTCTCCAAAAAAATAAATAAATAAATAAAGTGGGCAGTTCAATAATTTTCAGTATATTCACAGAGTTGCACAACCGTCATCATGATCTAATTTTAAGACATTTCATCACCCAAAAAGAAACGGCACATTCACTAGTGTGCAGTTACCCAACCCCCTATCCTCTGGTAACCACTGATATACCTTCTGTCTCTGTGAATTTCCTGATTCTGAATATTTCATATAAATGGAATCATATGATATTTAGCCTTTTGTGTTTGGCTTCTTCCATTTAGTACAATGTTTCTTTTTTTTTGTTTTTTTTTTTTGTTTGTTTTATTGTTAATCATAGCTGTGTACATTTGTGCAATCAAGGGGTACAATGTGCTGGTTTCATATACAATCTGAAATATTCTCATCAAACTGTTCAACGTAGCCTTCATGGCATTTTCTTAGTTACTGTATGTAGACATTTGTATTCTGCATCTAGTAGGTTTCGCCTGTACCCATTTAGTACAACGTTTTTGAGGTTCCCGATATGGTAGAAAAATCAGTACTTTCTTCCTTTTTATGACTATATAATACTCCACTGTACAGTTAGATAACATTTTCTTGATCCATTCATCAGTGGATGGATATTTGAGAGAATATTGTGAAAATTTAGTTTTCACTTTTTGACTTTCATGAATAGTGTTGTGATAAGCATCCGCATGCGATTTTTTGTGTGAATGTATGTTTTCACTTCTCTTGGGTAGATAGCTAGGAGCGGAATTGCTGGCTCATATGACAAAGCTAGTTTAACCTGTCAAACTGTTTTCCAAGGCTACTTGGCCATTTTACCCTCCCACCCCAGTGTATGAGGGGGCTCCAAGTACGTGGCATTTGCATGAAAATCTGTGTGCTCAGATAGGCCTTTCCTTGTATGCCAGGATGAAACTGACTGGGGAAGGAGCAAAAATCCCCATTTGGGCTTCCTAGCCAGTGTCAGTTAAGAACTATGTTAAGAAGATAGGAATAATTTCAGGGTTTATTTTTCTAGCTTCGTAAAATAAAACTAGAGGTAGGTCATCTGGGACTGGAGCGGAGCCTCTTTCTGCCTGTCTGCTTCCCCATCCTGAGCGTGGGGCTTCGTCAGGTCACTCTGTGATTACAAAAGGGCTGCCATAGCTCCAGGCAAGAAGAAGAAAAAAAGGGGGGAACTAGCAGGTGCCAGCTGAGTCATCCTTTGTGGAGGAGCTATCCTAAAAGCCCTGCCCAGTGAGCTCAGCTTACATCCCATTGGCCATACCTGGGTCACACAGCTACCTCTGCTGAATCGGTGACCTGGGAATATAAATTTCAGCTGGGCACATAGTTTTCCGACTAAGCCAGGGTCATACCAGCCAAGTCTCAGGGAAGAATGAACACTGAGAAGGCAACCAGCAGTGTTCTAGGCTCTGTTCTCCAAAACATCATCTACCTAAGGTATGCAGTCCTTGGCGGTTCCTGGCCAAGATTAAGTGCGTCATTTCTCTTTGCCAATCATTCACTGTGCAGGTTCCCTCTTACACAAAGAGTTGGGGTCGATAGGGTAGAGGATCCAGTCAAAACCCCACCCTGACCAAACACTTACCATGGGGGTGTGAGTTATTTTCTATTGTTAAAAAAAGGGAGAGAGAGAGGGAGCAAGGGGAGCCCTTGAAAAGGCCTGAAACAGCTGACTGAGAGCTCAAACCCCTTCACCTCATAGAGTCAGTTGTCCAACAAATATTTCTTGAATATGTGCTAGGTTGCCAGGGGCAAGGGGTCCATGACAAATTGCTTATACCCCTTGCCTTTGACCTGGGAGGTAAGACAAATGCATTCCTGATGACAAAAGACCATGGTGCCCTCCAAAAGAGATAGGGACATTCTCCACGGCATAGGACAGGTGCATTCACTCCAGGGAGCATATAAGCAAACTGAAACCCAAAAAGGCAATGTTACTGCCCAAAGTCACCCAGAAATACCTCCTGGAGATCTGCGTTACACAAGGCATGCCGCAAACAAAGAGACGTGCCTCACCAGAGACAGAACCTGGTCTCAGGCATAGTGGATGGCGCCCTAAGCCTCGCATCCGTCTTTGAAAAGATTAATAAAGTAGATAAACCTCTAGCAATATTAATTAAGGAAAAATACATTTTGCAGAAACAGACACAGACATGTTACAGGGCTTTAAAGATTAATGAAAGAATACGATGAAAGTTTAGAAGGAACAGATAATTCCCAAATACAGCTCACTAAAACTGACGCAAGAAGACAGAGGAAACCTGACTTTGTGCCTCCACTCTACGGTGAGTAGAAAGACACCGTCTTGGGTAAAATATCTGCAACCCATATAAATTAAGGATTACTGTCCAGAATACATTCAAACAAAAACTTTTTTGTAAAACAAACCTATAGGAAAAAAAAGCAAGGAAGGGCTGCATTTTAAAGAACAGAAACACATTTAGCCAACAGAGTAGACCCAAAGATGGGCCAACTGGATACCCCAGAAGGCAGGTGAGTATGCTGTCAGCAGCCACCTCCCGGGGTGGCCCGCCTCCTGTGACTGGGCAAGAACCAGCCATGGGGCCCAATGCAGGCAGCTTGGACAGGCCAACTCAGCCCCTGAGTTCCCCATGGGGTCGACCACAGCGTGCTTGACTGCCACTCAGCTCAGCTCTCCCTCTGCTCAATCATGGTGCGTCTCCCATCTCAACCAGTTGTGGATCCAAAGAGGGTCTCCTAATACCCCAAACCCTGATCTCAGCATCTTTCTACAAAGCCAATGTGGGAAGCCAGTAAACATGGTAACCGGAGCAATGGTGACAACTAAACAGCTAAAAAATATATTGGCAAAGGCATCGGCCCGTGGAGCTACTTTGCAAAAGAGTTTGAAACTTTAAGGAAAAGTTGAGCATGCATGGACTCTGGGGGTCAGCAAGTCTGCTCCTAAGCACGTGCTGTATGGAAATTCCTGGCATAAGCACCGGGAGACAGACCCCAAAACGCTAACACCAGAAATAGGGAACAACCCGAATATCCGTCAACAGTAAAACATATAAGCAGACGGTGTATGTACAAAATGAAAAGGCCACATAGCAGGAAAAATGAGCAACTTTCTGCAGTGCACGGCATCCTGTAAAAATTCTTCAAAACCTTAGTATTAGGTGGCCAAAAGCAAGGCCTATCCATGATTTCATTTAAATTACAAAACCAAGTAACGAGGACCCATATGCTGTTTGGAGACACCAATAATAAGGTTAAGCCAGAGAAAATCCTTGACATAGTTGCCTTAAATGGTGGGGTGGGTGAGACCCCAGCAGGGCATCGCAAGGGAGCTGCTAATGAGCTAACATGGGTGGTGAGTGCAGAGATAGTCAGCTCACCGTTTGTCCTGGGCTACACCTCAGGATTGTGTACGGCACGAATACAAGGGTGAGGAGGTCTACAACAGACCCCGGGCCAAAGCAGGAAGTTGTCATCATGCAGAGAAAACACCAGATGATCATTCCTGTCATCTTTATTTTAGGTCTGGCTAGAAAAAAACAGAACTAAAGTCAGATGCTACAAGGCGGGGTCACTGGTGCCAAGGTCACCTGAGGTCTGAGATAGCAGAGACACTGTGAGAGACCAAGCCATAGGCCGAACAGGACATTCTGCTAAACTATTGAAGAAAAGGTTGGGGGTATTTACATACCCAGGACCATCTTGTTGACATTAAATCTAAGCTGGATTCTCTATCTCATCATAAAGGCAAGTTTCCCTCTAGCACTGTTTGCTAAAACAGGCAAACAATTCCCAAAGATGGAAGAATAATAATAATCCCAAGGACTGTTGAATTTGAGACTAGATTATCTGTTAAAGTACACTACAGTTATTAAAACATTTGTCTTAGAAAACGTTTGCAGATTTACAGGTAAACTCTCTGTCCAATCGGGTGGATTTGACCCCTACCGGGAATTAACCCTGTGAGACTTTGCAGATATAGCTCCACTTAACCAGGCAGAGCTCTTAACACAGCCAAAGACTATTTCATCCTTATAAAACATCTCCTAGCAGATGGAGAAACCAAGCAGAAGCTCAGTAGGTTTGGGCAGAGCTGACGCAGCTCACAAGCCTGCAGAGGGTAAACAGAGAAGGCAGGGCTGTGGGGCCGGACAGCTACTACCTGTGGGGACATCCCCGAAGTGGGTGGAGGCCCAGAGGAGATAATGTCCTTGAAACTGAAGAGGGCAAGACTGGCAGGAAGGCTATTTTTCTTCCTCTTTTCAATTGGAGACTAGGAAGGCATCTCTGCCTTCCAATTTGCTTCCCCACCTGAGCACCAGGAGAGTCTTTTCCTGAAGACCAAATTCTCCCTCTAGTGATACAGGTTTTCCCCACTGAGGAGAAGCCAAAGAACTGGCCACAGGCTCACAAACCCTCCCAAAGTGCCGTCCAGCATCACTGCCCTGCAGCAGGCTCGCTGCAGGAAATTGGCCCAGGGACCTCTGAGAACAGTGGCTTAACCTCATGGCCATTATAGAAACTGGGCAGCAGCTAGGGGCAGCCCAGCTTGTCACATGAAGTATGAAGATGTCCCCAGGTAGACAGGCAGGGCCTTCCATCCTTCCCCTCTGCCTGGCCACTACTCAAAACCTCACACACCCCGTGCAGCCACTTCATGACCGTGAGCCCCAAGACTCTGGGGAGATAAAACTGACTGTTTTCACATGGCCCCGTTCTCCAGAATGCCCCTAAGGCTCATGGAATTGCTCATCTCCAACTTCCTCAGGCCCCCAGGCTGAGCTGTCAGATGCAGCATCCTTCACCGGTAGGGAGGGATCTCCTGTCAACGGAAAACCCCCACGTCCGCAGAATGGATTGCCATGAAGAAGGGGGAAAAAGCCCAGTGTCCCCACTCCCCGGTCATCCTCAACCCAACCTCGTTAGTTCTAAAGGCCAAGAACTGGACTCAGAGGAAAGCCTCCAGTCCAGGGCCAAGTGTGCCGAGGAGGAAGAACCAGGAGCCTGGTTCCTGATGGTGTCACCAAGCCACACCCCGAGCTCTGGCTGGCTCCTAACATCTGTGGTCAACATGTTTTTACAGCCCTGTCTCCTCAAGCTCCAGCTATCAGAAGTCCCTTTTGTCAATTTTCCTCTTGCAGCCAAATGCTTCCTAAACGTATGGGTTTATTTGCATACAGATGTCCCAGGCAAACGAGAAGGAGCGTGCACAGGAGTCTTCCTTTGGAAATAAGAACCACTGGCCAGCTAACAGCTGACCCTTTGGCATGCAAGCATGGAGACTCAAAGAAATAAGTTAACACAAACTCCCAGAAGCAAATAAATGCTACAATTAAAAAGCTATGTCCCTATCATTGTACATTTGGGCTGATGCCAGATGTATTTTGTGTTGTTTCTACTGTCAGATAATTTGGCAAAGAATACATTTAAGTGCAGCGGTTCTCAACCTGTGGGTCGCGACCTCTTTCCCTTTCCCCTTTCACAGGGGTCACCTAAGACCATCAGAAAATACATATGAACCAAGACACCACTCCTCATGTGTGGGGGTCACCACAACGTGAGGAACTGTATTAAAGGGTCGCAGTATTAGGAAGGTTGAGAACCACGGGAAGGATGTTTTTAATATTTTTGAAAAATTTCCTCAGGCTTAATCCCCAAAATATAAATACAGTGCCGGGGAGAATGAAGATCTCTGCAATTCCCACTGCCTGATGCCACATGGGCTTCCAAAGATGCAGAACCCACAGCACGGGGCTCTCCCAGGCTCAGCCTCACCAGCCCAGCCCCAGGAGATACATTTACTAATCAAAGAACTATATCTTAGAAATTCAGACCTATGGCTTCCTCTGGTGTATTTAGGGAAATCCCAGGTATTTTTAAAGAATTGGCTGGAAATTCACTTCAGAACGCTCTACCAATGCACCAAAGTGTCTCAACCAATATCTGAGTAACAACAAAATGACTGAAATCATGTTATGATTCATCATAATGGCAGTGTAGCTCAAAATAAACAATTTAATTTACCTCCACTAACAAGGTGCTTTAAAGGTGTAAGTGTATATAAAAGCAAATGCTTAAAATGTACAGTCCAAGCGAGTGTAAACACGCTGGGAAGCTAATCTCTGAAATTATTGTCTCAAGCCTTAGAGAAAATGAAACCGGATGTGCTTCCCTTACATGGGTCTGTTTTCCATAAAATCCACAAGGCTCATGGCAGATACCTGGGCTGCTAGGAAGAAGCTCAGGGCCAGGGTCAGGTGGCCTAGTCCTCAACCCAGCTCAGACCTGAGCTCATTCAGCAATTTGGGGCCAGCTGCAACACCTCCAGTTTCTGCAGCTTCAGTTTCTCTTATGTAAACTCTCAGCAACCCTTTTCTAAGAATCCCCAATTCGCTGTCTCTGAAGCCAAGTCAAGAGCACAGAGCACTCAATCACTTTCAGACACGAGCTAGCTGGGGCACCTCTGGCAGGAAATTTCATTCTTTGGGGGGGCCTCAGTTTCTTCATCTGTAAGCTGGGCACAAAAATCCAAGGTTTGCCTCCCTCTTAGGATCACAAGGTAGATTCAAACAAGGTCCTGGTAACATGATCAGTATCTTGCTGGCAACATCCACCACTGGTTTAGCTTTAAACTTAGGGCTTCAGTGAGTAGAGGCAGAAAGTAATGAAGGGCAACGGCCCCAGCACCCTAGTTCCTAAACGGGGAGTTTCCACAGAAGCTTGGAGAGGTGAAGCTATGGAGACTCACAAGGCAAAGAATAAACTTGTGGCTAAAGGAGAAGGCCCCTGAGAATTGCAACAGCAGCTGTCACTGACTTGCATTGACTGTGCGCCAGCCACAGTATCCAGAACTTTGGAGACATATCCATGGAAACTCCACAAGGTTTGGTTTATGGTAAGAATTCTGCGGAAGAAGAATATGTAAGACGTTGAAAGGTGTAAGGTTCAGTACAGCTAGAGTCAAACCTTTGGTCGTAGTTGAGTCCAGGATAGGCTGCACATCACATCTCCTTTCTCACACCTGGGAGGGGCCTTGGACCTTGGGACATGCTCAGTAAGTATTGGTAGTGATCGTGCTAATAAATGTGATAGTATCTTGAGGTCACCAAAATCTATACCATCTCATTAATGCTCACAATAACTCCTTAAAGGAGCTGTGACAACAATCCTCATTTGACAGATGAGAAAATCAAGGCTCAGAGAGGTCAACTGACTGGCCCAGGGCCAAACAGCTGGTGAGAGGCCGATCCTGACCAAGCCTTCCATAGTGCCTGCCCCCTTCACTAAGCACCTCACTGGTCCCTTCCCTTTCCAAATTCAGGGGTGAAAATTTGGGGGAACCATAGTTTAGGAAGCTAAAGTACCATGTTTCATGGACTAAAGATGTGTTCAGAATGGAACAGAAGACAGGGACGAAGCCCCCAAGAGCTCAGGGCCGACAGTGCGATCCACCTGCTGTCGGAATTTCAGCACCAAGAACAGCGGCTGACTTAGCTCGGAGTGCCCTCTGGTGGTCTTTCTGAGAATGGGCTGACATGAAGCTGGGGCCCCCCAGAGCCCATTCTTCCTGGGAAAGCACCGGTAGGAAGTAAGAAAGGGAGAGGGGAGTGGGGAGTAAGAGAGATAGGAAGAGGGGTAACGGCAAACAGTCCCAACTTCAGGCAGCAGGCCCTCTCTAAATGCTTCCCCCGCTCATACTCCCCTGGAACCTGGGGGTGGCGGGCTGTACAACCCAGCCCTCGGTTTATGCAAGTTCTGCCTCATCCCCCAAAGGCAGAATCACACAGATTTGACAATTATCAAGATTTTCCTACACTTGCTTCATCCTCCCATTTTCTTCTTGCCTATTTTTCTTTGCTGCTGATTTTAAAGTCAAATCACGCCCTTACACTTCAGTGTGCGTCTCTAAAAATATGGACACTTTCTTACATAACCAGCATGTATTATCACACCTAGCAAAGCAACACCAGGTCCTCAGAATCCTCTAGGAGAGTCCCTAATCTAATTTTCCTGCATATCTCCGTGAAACCATGAGAAAGGCTGACAAGGAACTTGACCATGGAAAGATTATACTCTTTCTCTGACTCCACTGGTCACTCTGCAGTCCAGTACCTGCAGGGCCACTGGACACAGTCAGTGACCCCTCACCCCCCTCACCAATACGAGTATTCTTTTTCTTTTCTTTTCTTTTTTCATGAGACAGAATCTCAAGCTGTCACCCTGGGTAGAGTGCCGTGGTGTCATAACTCACAGCAACCTCCAACTCTTGGGCTCAAGAGATCCTCTTGTCCCCGTCTTTCTATTTTTAGTAGAGATGGAGTCTCGCTTTTTGCTCAGACTGGTCTCAAATTCATGATCTCAAGCTATCCACCTGCCTCAGCCTCCCAGAGTACTGGGATTACAGGTGTGAGCCACTGCACCTGGCCCTAATCCCGAGTATTCTTGTCAAGAAAAACAGGTTGAGTCTCAATCTAATAAAGCCTCTACAGATTGCAGATACAGAAAATAGACGAGCTGAGGGGAGGTGCCATGGACACCACAGGGAAGCAGGCAGACCCATCCAGCAGGTGGACCTTCTGCAAGATAAATGACTCAGATTCTGCAATGGACTCATGGTGCATTAACAACCACTGCTGCCGAAACAATTGAACATCCATAAGCCCAAACAAAGAGAACAGAACATATATCTCACACCACAGAAAAATTGGTTCAAGATACATTACAGACTTGAATGTAAAAACCGTGAGACTTTTTAAAGCCTCAAATAAGCACATAAAAAGATGCCTAACACTTTTAACCATTAAGAAAATGCAAATTAAAATCATGATGGATACCACCACACCTATTATCAAAATTAAAACAGTGACAAAACAGAGCACTGGGGAGGATGTGGAGCCCGGGACCTTCATGCGCCACAAATGAGGATGCAAAAACGGTGTGTCCTTGGCTTGCGGGTTCTTATAAATTTAAACATGCCATTACCCTGCATTTGAACTTGGAGTCAGACTTAAGAGTGCAAGAGTGTACTGGGAGGTAATACTTACTAAAAACAAAACTTGGAGAAGCCTGGGCAGATAGAGCCTCAGCCCACCATGCGTATTTGACAGTCTCAGCAGACCCATGGCAAGCGCTGGCTGTTGCAGGCCCCTCTGGGGTGCAGACTGTGGCCTCTGCTCAGTAGCAGAGACAGATCCTGTAGACAACGGTATCTGGAGGCTGCCAAGCAACTGCATGCTGAGTCTGAACAGCAAAGTCTTTCTTAAAGGGAGACCTGAGTAGCGCACCTCCCTGCTGCCCACCTTCCCCAAAATAAGCAGTGCCTGGCGCTCAGCAGCCCCCTCCCCTGCTTTGCCTCTTGGCAGTACAATCATTCAACATCGTCTCACACAGTTCTGTGTTTTCTGTTCCCTGACAGAGTTCCCTTCAGCTCAGTTCCTGCCACGTGCAAGGTGCTCAGTAAATATCTGTTGAAAGAATGAGTTAATCCTCCTTCTGATCGCTGGAGCTCTTCCTTGGGCTAAGTCACCATCATCGCTCACCCCCATAATGTAGGCTAGTGGGTGTAATTAGTTATGATGAGGTCAGACTTGGATAGGTTGAGTTCCTAATCCAATCTGACTAGTGTCCTTATACAAAGGGAAAATCTGGATTCAGAGACAAGCATGCAGGGAGGACAGCATGTAACAAAAAAAGGCAGAGATCCAAGTGACATGTCTATAAGCCAAGGAATACTAAAGACTGCCAGAAAATCACAAGAAGCTGGGAAAGACAGATTCCCCCTCTCATTCCTCAGAAGAAACCCAGCCAGCTGACACCTTGATCTCAGCTTCTGACCTCCAGAGCTGGATGACAATGAATTTCTACTATTTAAGCCACTCTGTTTGTAGTACTTTGCTAAGACAGCCTGTCTTAGTGTATCTGGACTGCTACAACAAAATACCTTACTCTGGGTGATTTATAAACAGCAGAATTGATTGGTTTCTGGAAGCCAGGAAGTCCAGGGTCAAGGTGCCAGCAGATCTGGTGTCTGATGAGGGTGTCCGCTTTAGCGATGGTGCCTTCTCCCTGTGTCTTCACGGGCTAGAAGTAAACAGGCTCCCTTAGGCCTCTTTTTTTTTTGGCCGGGGCTGGGTTTGAACCCGCCACCTCTGGCGTATGGGACCGGCACCCTACCCGCTGAGCCACAGGCACCGCCCTCCCTTAGGCCTCTTTTATAATGGCACTAATCCCATTTGGGAGGGCTCCACCCTTATGACATAATAACTTCCTCAAAGCCAACCTGTTACTATTACCACATTGGAGGTTAGATTTCAACACATAGATTCTGGGGGAGACACCAAATTTAGACCACAACAAACCAATAGTGACATATGTCTTGGATGTCCCATGTGGATGATAAATTATGTGGCACCCTGTTAGAATACACCAGGGAGACTCCTCAAACCTGCACACATGGCTGCAAGGGAGATGACATGGCCCTGTCAGTGCTGGCTTAAGGCACATGTTTCTGGCTGCAGGGCCATGTGCCCCCCTTGCTGGGCAATGTCTTGAGTGTGCACAGTGGCCTTCGGCAGGCTCTTCCCTTTCTATTAAACCAGCTGCTTCTGGGTGATGACAAGTGAATCCCACAGGTGACAGTCCTTTGCTGCACTTCTGCACCACAGCATGAATCACTCAAATGGTGTGACATTTCTGGGCTATGGTGATTGTGAATAAGAAATCCCAAAACGTTATTGCTGACAGAAGTGTGTGTGGGGGGGAAGCAATTCTGTGTCTGTATCCGTCACCCTGAGAGCAAGGAGACCAACCTGCATGAGGTGCTAGCCTGGAAAATGTCACCATACCCCAGGGCACTGTGGTCCCCTGATGCTGGAGACGGGACCCTCAAGAGCAGCAGTGACCTGCTCAACCCTGGGGAGCTGGGAGTCCCTATTTTACAGCTGTGTGTATCTCTGTCTTTGTGCTTTTCTGTGCATGAGCCCGTGAGCAAGCCCTGGGGTGGCCGATCATAGGCTGCCCAGCGTCTGCAGGCAGGTTACCGTAACCTCTGACGATGGAGAACTTCCTGCAAACAGATGCCCCTGGAGCATGGGCTTGTGATGGTTAACGCAGCATATCAACTTGATGGGGACCCTGGGATGCCCAGCCAGCTGGTTAAATGTTATTTCTGGATGCTTCTGTGAGTGTGTTTCCAGAGGAGATTAGCATTTGAGTCAGGGCACTGGTTGAAGCAGACAGCACACCCCAGTGTGGGTGGCCTCAGCCCATCCCCTGAGGACCTGAACAGAACAAAAGTCCAAGGTTCAAGAAATAATTTGCTCTCACTGCCTGACTACTGAGCTTGGACAGCAGTCTTCTGCCCTGGGGCTCACTCCTCACCACATCAGCCCTCCTGGTGCCCAGGCCCTCAGACTAGAACTATACCCCAGCTTTCCTATGTCTCCAGCTTACAGATGGAGATTGTGGGACTTCTCAGCGTTTGTGATTGAGTGTGCCAATTCCTCATGCACGTGTGTGTGCACACAAATGTGCATGTCTGTGTGTGTGTGCCTCCCATTGGTTCCCTCTCTGTGAGGAACCATGACCACTATGGGGCACCCTGTCCTTGTTCTGAGAGGTCCATCCACACACCTCTTCATCCCCCTCCGAGCTTGCTCTTTCCAAGCCCCTACCCAGCACGCATTAGTGTCAATCTCAGGCCATCGTTCCTCCAGCAAAACTGAAAATCAGATGAACTATCCAAAATTTTACCTACTGGGAAGATTCACAACAGTCTTGCCAGGCTACCCCAAAGTGGCCAGGGTACAGCTACCACACCCTGCCTCAAAGGAGGAAGTGAATGAGGAGGCATCTGGCCAGCCTCACCCTCTCACCCTTCATCTGCCCTCCCAGGCCCCGGCAATGCCTCCTATTGGCAAGGCCCACCCCAAGATCTCCAGAGCAGAGAGAGGAGCGGGGGGCAGGGGAGCATTTGACAGGACAGCCTAACAGAGCGGGGACCAGGGAGAGAGCAGTGTGGATGGAGGCAGCACAGGCTCCTGGGTGGATACCCCAAGGTGCCGGCCCTCAAGGAGATCATGGTTAATTACACTGTATTGGAAAACAGACTGGCATTAAGAATCTAGGGAGACGATCTGCCCCATTCATTGGTGTCACCCACGTACCTGAGACACTGGGACCACAGCGTCCATTAGCCAGCAACTATGAGTCAGGCTCTGAGGACACAGGAGACTAAGTCAGGTGGGCTCTCAGGGGCCTTACAGCTGGGAGCTGTTAGGTGCAAGGTCAGTAGCAAACAGCTGCTCTGACCGACTCACTGGGTGTGGCAGATTTTGATGGGCAGCCAGGAAGGCCTCTGTGGAGAGAGGACAGGAACGCCAAGCCCTGAAAGATGGGGAAGAGAAAGCATCACACCAGCTCTGGGAGCCAAGAGTGTGGCAGGGGTCAGAGGCCGGGTAGGAGTGAGTCCCTGTGCCCGGGGGGTGGGGATGGCTGATGTGTGGTTGAGCACCGGGGAGATGGGAACAGCAGAGGTCTGAGCAGGTATTTTAGGGAGTCATGGGGAGGATCTGGATGAGGAGGCCCTCAAATTGTCCAGGAAAGAGGACACAAGGCCTGACCCAGTGCGGAAGAGGTAAGGAAGAGAGGAGACCAAGCTGCGGCAGGGGCTGCAGCAGAAGGTTCCCCCACCTGGCTACTGAAGACCAGGTGATATGGCCGGGAGGAAAGGCCCCTGGCCTGAAGTGGGTGCATCCTAGACGGTCCCAGCTCTGCCCTGACCTGCTGTGTGATTCTAGGTGAACCCTTCCTGCCTGGGCCTCTCTGCCTCCCCTGTCAACCAGACGCTGACACCTGCTGGACAGGCAGGAGGACAAAGGTGGCCTGCTGCTTCTGAGCAGCCTCCCAGCAGCCCCTGTCCAACACCTGACCCCGCTGGACAGCCCTTGGCTGTGGAACTTAGGGCAGGTGGCTTCACTAAACCTTGCCACAGCTCACAGCATCATCTACAAGGTGGTTATAATAATTCCTGTCACCAAAAGAGCATCTAATATACCCAAGGTGTGCAGCCTGTGCTGGTATGCAGTCAGTGCTCAGTAAATGCTAGCTAATTGAATTAATACTACCCTTAGCCACCATCTGTTATGTAGGGGTCCAGTGGGGCTGTCACTCAAGAGGCACCATCCCCTGCCACAGGATGGCCCATCCACAGGGACAGAGAGATTGGCCCACCAGTGGGAAGACAACCCCAGCAATGCCAAGGAGAGCCCCTCCCAAGTTTAGAAAGCTCTTCTCTCCTCCTGGGACCCAGAGGTCTGTGAACCTTTACTTGCTGGTTGTGCCTCCTGACAAGAAGAAGGCAACTGTGTCCAGCCTCCCCCCAAACCAGGGCATCCCCTGAATTTCCCAACAAGCAGCCTGGTCAGCTCTGTGTGCTTGGGTCAGACCTGGCTGAGTTTTGGATCCCTGCTTCAGAAAGACAGTTGGACAGTGACTACACAGGTGATAAGGCTCTGATGGGGACTCTCTGGCCAGGGGTAGACAATTGAACGTGTCCTCCCAGCACAAAGCCACACCCATCTCAACAAGGAACCCTATGCTGGGCCAGGCTTGGGACGAAGACCTGTATAACTGGTCCCTTCAGACCTAGGCAGGAAAAGTCTCCACACTGTCTCCCACCCTTGCCACCACCTGGCCTGCATCTTGCTGCTCAGCCTGTGGCTCTGGCTCCCATCCCTGTGCTCTGCGATGCCAGGGAAATGCTGTGTGCTGAGACTGGGGCTCTGGTGAGCAGGCGCAGCCCTGACAATAGCTCATTTCTGGACCAGGAAGCACAGACCAGAACCTAAATTTAGACACTAGGAGAGCAGCTCGCAGTCCAGCCAAGGCAGGAGGAATAGGGTCAGATCTTGGCTCTACCGTTTGCTGCTGAGGGGTCTGGAGTACAGTGTGCCTCGCTGTCCCCTCTCTGTAAGATGGGAAAAGGGGATACAGGCACACCTCACAGGCTGACGTGGGAATAAGTGAGGTATGGTGTTGGGGCAGTGCCAGCTCACACATAAGGACTCAATAGATGGCAGCTCTGCGGAAATACGCTGGCACACACAGAATGGAGACAAAGACTAAACCTCACCCAGGGCTGCAAATTTACAACACGCACTATCTGTGAGCTCTGCGCCAACTACACATTCCTCACACTCAGCCCTGCCCTTGACCCTAGGCACAATCCCTCAGAAATCCCCCCTGCTATGGACCGAATGTTGGTGTCCCCCCAAAAGCCGTATGTTGAAACTCTAACCCCCAATGTGATAGTGTTAAGAGGTGGGGCCTGTGAGAGATAGTTAGGAGGAAATTAGAGCCCTTATAAAATAGGATCGAGGGAGCTAGTTTGCCCCCGCCACCATATGAGGGCACAGTGAGAAGGCGGTATCTGTGATCCAGGAACTGGGTCCTCACCAGATGCTCAGTCCAAGGTGCCTTGATCTTGCACTTCCCAGCCTCCAGAACTATGAGATCAAGTCTGTTGCTTAAAGCCACCTAGCCAATGGAATTTCGTTATAGCAGTCCAACTGAGCTAAGACCCTCCCTTCCCGAATGGTTTTCCACCAGGATGTGCTAATGAGACCTCAGATAATCTAATCCATTCACTTGGCAAACACTCAGTGTGTCACCCCAAGGAGCAAGTTAGAGGCCGAGTATTTGATGTTGAAATTGACCCTTGCAGAGGTCCTCAAACTTTTTAAACAGGGGGCCAGTTCACTGTTCTCAGACCGTTGGAGGGCTGGAATATAGTTTAAAAAAAAATATATGAACAAATTCCTATGCACACTGCACATAACTTATTTTGAAGTAAAAAAACAAAATGGGAACAAACACAATCACACTGCCTCAGGTGGCCTGCGGGCCGCAGTTTGAGGACCCTGTCTTTAGGAGTTAGGAGTAATACAGGGGAAGCCCACAGAAAGAGGTATCTCAGGGGCCTCGAAAGGTATTAGCAAAGGGGTGAACGGGGTCACCCCAGAGCAGGAGTGCAGATTGTGCAATTTATGGGGACACTCGGGGGAACTGTCCCAGGGCCAGGGAAACAGGAGATACTGCAGATCCCAATGGGGCGGTGTACTCAGGTTCTTAACAGCCAGACTAAGGATCGAAACTTTTATGTTTTTCTGGAAGCAACTACAAGCCAGTGGTGTATCCATATAGACAAATGAAGAAACAATATTTGGCTTTTTCTGACAGCAGTAGTGAGCTCCAGCCCTTGTTGAAAGGTGGCAGAGTGACTCAGTAGAATTGTCCCTGCCACTTGCTAGCTGTTGGACCCGAGGCAAGTCACTTTACCTCTCTATGCCTCAGTAAAGCAGAGCCAACAAGAGCACCCATTATCAGAATGAAAGAAAGCAGTTGGCAGAGGAGATGCACTTGCAGACTTCCCGGCTCCTACACGGCACCGCCCAGTACTGGCTGCTGTTATCAGAGCTCTAACCCCATCAGCCATCACCCATGGGGAGGGAAACCCAGCAGGAGCCAGGCTGGCCTCACAGGGTGCATCCAGTGCAGTCACGCCAGGCCCAGGCACAGAAGAAGCCCATCTGTGGGATTTAATGTTCTGAAGCCACAGGCTTGAAATTCCTAATAATTTTCTCTTTGAACTTGTGTTTCTGAAGTGAAGTCTAATGATAGAGAGCTGGGCTGGGAGTGTGGTCCTCCTTCTGGCCACCTCCCTGACTGGCTGTCAGCTGCCTGGCCGCTGGCCCCTGGTACCCTGGACCCTGTCCTTCCTCCCCTTTGCCCCTTAGGGTCAATGCCACCATCAAGCCCTGGTGAGGACCTGGGTACGGGGATGTGAGCACCCCAGCCCATCTTGGGGTGGGTCATGGCAGAGGCCACCCTTCTCTGGGCTGGTAGCACCACACATGTTCAGTGGGCACCAAGTATGTCTTGGCACAGAAGCTGCAATACGCCGTGGGCCACATGTGTGCCATGGGTTGGGCCAGCCTGGGAGGGGTTAGATGCCTAATTCCATTTCCCTGACTGCAGCCAGAGGACAGGCATCAGTAAGATTCAGTACTCACCCTGAGAGGACCCCTGTGCCCAAGGGAACATGACTTAAATAGCCGTAAAAGCACCACACCAGCACGGAAGTGAGAGAGCAAGAGAAAGTGAGCGCTTTCCCAGCATTTCCCCCTCCTTTTTGAACAAAGAGTCCTGCATTTTCCATTTGCAATGAGTTCCACAAATGATAGAGCTGGTCCTGGAGAGAAGCAGCAACCATTTCCATATTGGTCAGTGTTTTTCTAAGGTGCATGTGATCATGGGTCATTTGTAATTTTTTCAGTTCCAAAAGGAGTTTTGATTTTTTTTTTATTCCAAAAAGAGTTTTGTGCCACACACAAGAGACAAACTCATACACAGACACATCCATACAGACACACACACACACACACACGCTGGGGTTTGGAACCCATGGTCTGACTTCCAGGCCAGAGATCTTCCATGACCTATTGCTCCGAGCAAGCTCCAGGGAGCCCTGAGAGTGTGGCAGAGAAGGCTTTAACGCTAGCTTGCCTGGCTCTTCAATGGAAACCAGAGAAAGGCCATGCGGCATTCATTTATTCATTCCTTGACTCATGCATTTATCAGGATTCAGTCAACAATTCCATACTGAGAAGTTACTGCAGACATGAGTGCTGCAGTCCCTGCCCCCAAGGGTAAGGTCAAAGTGGAGTCCCAGGGGTGAGGACACCCCATACAGAGAAAGTGTCCCAGATGGGAGGAAATCACAAGCCACAGCAGAGAGATGGTAAACAGACACACTCATGAAGCTGCAGGGCTTTCAGTAACCAGAACGTGGCGCATCTTGGGGGGATGACGGGGCTGGGGCGGGGGCCAATCATGAGCCCAGCCTGTGGGCAATGGGAACCCCACCCCTGCCACAGCCTCTCCCTTCTGGTTTGCTAGCAGGGCAGCACAGGCAAGGGGAGCTGCCCTGAGAGGAGAACAGACTCCAGAGCTCTGCTACTTACAGCTGTAAGGCCTTGGGCAGGTTTCTTCTCAGTGCCTCAGTTTCCTTATCCATATAATGGGGATAAGGTGGTGAAGCTACAAGGAGTGGGTATTTGAAAGCACTTTTTAAACACAGCATGTTTGTCAGATAAAGTGACAGAGGCCACTATTCTTCTAACTTTAGATCACCTACCTCACTTGACCCTCTGAAAGGACAAAGAAGGAAAAGTAAAAACTAAGATTCTAGGCACTTACCTTGTGCCTGGCAGGTGTCTACTCCCATCTCTGCCACAACATTGCCAGCCCAGCAGAAGCTCCCTTCTCACTTTACAGAAGAGAAACCGAGGCCCCGAGAGAGTAAATGACTTGCTTAAGGCCAACTGCCAGTCAGTGTGAAGCCAGGAGTCACTGCAGGCAGGGTCCTGCCCAGGCCACTTGCTGCAGCCATTTCAGCCAGAAAGAAACCCCTCAGCCTCTCAGGTGGCAGAGTGGCGGCTACTCAGGGAAGCTCAGCAGGAAAACCAGTCCTGAGCCGCCTGCCCTGATCACCTGCCAGGAAGTGCAAGTCCAGTTGTCCACCCACCATCCCACCGACGCCCGTCCAGGCCCGTCTGGGCACAGCACTGGCATGAGGCTGTCACTTGACAGCAAAAGCTTCTCCACACTGTAGCAGCAACGCAGGCTCTGAGCGTGGCGGCAGCGCTGTAAGCCCAGCTGGAAGGGTAGCCCGCGGGACGAATTGAACTCCTAGGCACCCTGGTCTTACCCCTGACTCCGTGCCAGACCCGCGCCCGCATTTCCAGCCTCGCAGCCAGGTGGACTCAATCGCGTCCGTTCTCCGGAGACGCTGCGGCTTACAAAACTGGAGGGAATCTGCCCAGGCGCGCACAGCGGGCGCAGGCTGGAGACGGGGTTCCAATCCGGTCCTGTCGGGTTCCCTCACGACCTCGAGAGCGCGGGCTCTGGAGAGGCTCAGACGCTTCTGACCCCAGCAGAGCCGGCCCTACCCCATGACTGCGCCTGGATCAGTGTCCGGGCTCCCAGAGTCCAGCTCTGGCTGGAGTCCAGCTCTGGCACAGACGCGCTCTCTCCCTATCTCGGGATTCCTACTCCGAGGACTGTGTCCCGTCCCGGGGCAGGGAGGGGGCGGGCCAGGACTGCCCGGAGGGCGGCTGGACAGCGGGCAGGGCGGCAGGCGGGGCGGGGCTGGCGGTGGTTCTGGGGCGGCCGGGGCGGGCGCACCCCCAAGCCGCGCGCTTACCTTCAGAGACGTCGGGGTCGGTGGCCCCATTGAGCTGACACAGGCACCAGGAGCCCTGGGCGGCGGTGGGCGCGGCGGGGGCGCAGCCAGCTGGCAAAACAGCAAGGGCGCGGGTGAGCGCGGGCCGGACCCGGGGGCGGGGGACGGGGGCGTGCGGCGAGGCTAACCCGGCTGCTGCGACATCGGGAGGCGGCTCCGTAGGCTGCGACCGCTCCGGCGTCCTCAGGGACTGCGGGGGACCGGGCGTGGCAGCCGCTCCTCCTCCGCCTCCTCCGGGCTCGGCTCCCTGCGCCGGCGGGAGGGCGGGATGCGAGCCGGGGAGGCTCCGCCCGAGCGCGGGGTGCGGAGCTCCGGGCTCAGGGTGCGGGCGCAGGTGCGGGGCTCTGGGCGCGGGCGCCACGTGTGGGCGCAGGGTGTATGCGGGGAGAAGATTCCGGGACGCGGGGCCGAGGCACCGGGGGAGAGGGCTGGGTGAGCCGCGGGATGAGCCCGGCGCTGGGCAGTCGCTGGCCGCAGCTCCCTTCCTGCCCCGCCCACCGGCCCTGTGGCGAACGCCCCTGTGAGCCGTCATGGCGCTAGGGAGCCTGCTTTATGGAGATGCTCATTTGACCAAGGAGAAACTGAGGCAGGTAGAGGGGAAGGGATTCAGCCAGAGTGAGTGGCTGTGGCAGGACATTGTGAGCTGAGACCCCTGTGCGTCCTGCCGTTCCCCAAGCGGACTCTGCTAGAGACCAGGTCGCCGCTCACCCTGCCCAGCCCCTGCCCCAGTCCACAAGGAGTCTGGATGTCCCATGGGGACGTGGCCGGGCGCAGAGAAGCCAGTCCTGAGGAGGCAGGACAGTGTGCTCCCCGGGGATCCTGAGGCTGCCCCTCTGGGCGCCCCAGCAGCAGCGAATAAACATCCATTACCGCCAATATGCACACGCTCCTCCCTCTCCTTACCCCCAGGAAGGGAGAGGAGCGGGGACAGCCAGGGGATGGCTGGCCAGGGGGTATGGGAAGCAGGGAAGGGGCAGGAGAAGGAAAGAGGCTCCAGGCCCCCCACTTTGCCTGGCTCTCCTTTCAAACCCATGCCCCCAGCTCTGGGCCCCACACGCACCCTGAGCTGCACCCTGGCCCCTTCACACACCACCTAGCAACCTGGATCATTCTGTTGTGTTTACCCTCTCAGCCCCTGACCCCCTCCCTCTTCCTTCCTGACCTTGGAGGCCTAGCTTCTTTGCCCCCTCTTCTAGGAAGTCCTCCCAGGTCCTCCAGGAAGTCCTCCCAGGTCCTCCAGGGTCCTCCCAGGAGCCTTCAAAGCACCAGAACATGTGTCCGCTGGGCACGGCCTGTCTTCCACCATGACGCCATCCTGGAGGCAGCAACACCTCCTGTTTTCTCAGCTCCCACCACTGAGCTTTTCACACTGCACCAGGGGTACGTAGAGGGGAAGACAGGCAAGTACATAACAATTATGTTATTATTTATTCCTTTATTTTTAGAGACAGAGTCCCATTCTGTTACCCAGGCTGGAGTGCAGTCGCATGATCATAGCTCACCACAACCTTGACTTCCTGGGCTCAAGTGATGCTCCTACCTCAGCCTCTCCAGTAATTGGGACTGTAGCCATGAGCCACCATACCTAGCTAATTCGTTTTTTTAGTAGAGACAGTCCTCCCCCAGGCTGGTCTTGAACTCCTGAGCTCAAGAAATGCTCTTCCCTTGGCCTTCCAAAGCTCTGGAATTACAGGTGTGACTCACTGCGTCAGGACTGTCTGTAAAAATTAAATTCATGGATTCTTTCAACAATTAACAGTTCTCTGTCCCCGGTGCTGAATTCAGTGGTGAGCAAAACAAAGGCTCGGGGAATATATAGGTCTGGTGGGTGCGGAAGATATTAACCAAACACACAAACAATAGTATAGAATTCTATACAGTAGCAAAGGCTAAGGAGGAGAGGGTGAGAAGTTCATGGGTGATCTTCCTGACCTTCCAAGGGCAAGACATGAAGGAGGAAAAGCAATAAACCACACAAAG
This sequence comes from Nycticebus coucang, assembly GCF_027406575.1. Taxonomy (NCBI): domain Eukaryota; kingdom Metazoa; phylum Chordata; class Mammalia; order Primates; family Lorisidae; genus Nycticebus; species Nycticebus coucang. Next base: position 87,552,160 of record NC_069796.1, on the reverse strand, counting down.
GAGGAGGAAGATGGTTCCAGACAGAAGGATCTGCATGTGCAAAAAGCCTGAGGTGGAAAAGTCATGGCTACGCAGGGGTTGTGGGAGGAGGAGGCTCACCTGAGCAGAGGGGATGTTGTAGCTGAGGGAAAGCATTGGGAGGATGGCAAGCAGTGGGGCCGGGCTGCAGCTACTAGAAGGAATGTGGTAGAATAAAAAGGATATGAGAGTTGAGTCCAGGAAGGCAGGTTGGGGCCAAAGCCTGAATTGGCTGAAATGCAGGCTGAGAATTAGACTTCTTGAGAGGACACACTGGGTACCTCTAGAAGGTTTGAAGGCAGGAACATGCTGGGGTCCATGTTCCTGGAGAGACCATTCAACACCAGGCATGGTGCCAGGTGGGGTGCCCATCCAGGCAGGAGTGAGCCTCCCACACCTGTCTCACCTGCTCAAGGGGCGAGAGGATACTGATGTCAGGAGGAACCAGATAAATGGGAGATGATGCTGGTGGGCCCAGACTGCAAACGCACCTGCCTGCAAAGAGAGGTCAGGCTGGTGCTCCTCCAGATCCCCGAGAACAAGTCTGCTGAGTAAGGCGGAGAATGTGCTTTGCACTTTCGTGTGAGTCCGTGGCCCACTTCCAGGAGAGGTCACAGACCAGAGTACCCATGGCTCCAGGGACACCGGCATTCTGCATTTTTCATGCAGTACTTTGATTCAGGCCTTTATGGTGCACCTCACGGAAGGGGAGAACACATTTGGCACCAGCTTTTTTTGTGACAATTTGCTACTAGTAACCAAAGTAACAGAACCCAAAACCTAAAATAGCCTCTTCAGGCTCAGCATACCAGAGCCTGTTCTTAGAAAGAAATGTTTCTAGGCTGTGGTCCCTGGAGTGAAATGCCACCATCCCAGTGAAGAAAGGGTGAACTTTATCTGAGGTTGTCACAGAAGCTGCCCAGATGCTACTTCCCTACCTGGGGAACTCCCTCAGCCCCATCTGAACAAGGACGTCTCCTCCCATCCTCATCCGCAGAAGGGTGTGTCCAGAGCCCCAGATGGACACTCTCTCCCTGCTGGTACAGCCTAGGAAACAGCTGAGGAGGGGGAAAACCTTAAACCAGCCATTAAAAGATGACAAAGGGCAAAAGAAACAAACACTTTACATCACCTCTGAACTGTTCTTACGCTGTGTAGACCACACTGCCATGCCCACCTCTCTTATCCCAAATAGCACACCACATTCACAAGTGGATTCTGCCAGCTCTCCCCTTAAAATAGTCAAGTCTGACCATCTGTCACCACATCCGCTGCTGGTCCCCAGGTCCAAGCTACCGTCATGTCTTACCTGGACTATTGCAGGAGCCTCCCTCCGGTGTCCTGCTTCCATCTGGCCCTCTTTGATGTGTTCTCCACATGGCAACACCATAGTCACAGTGGTTCTGTTGACATGTCAGGTCATATCATTTTTTTCTCAAAATTCTGCAATGGCTCCCATTTCATTCAGAGTAAAAGCCAAAGTCCAAAGCCCCGTGCCCCACTTCCATCCAACTTCATCTCTTATCTATTGCTCTTCCCCCGGTTCCCGCCGTTCTAGCCACAAGGAGGCGCTCTAGCTTGCCAGGCACAGTCCTGCCTCAGGGCCTTTGCACTGCTTTGGGGAAAGCTCTTTCTCTAGATATCAATGTGGATCTCTCCAGCAGCTCAGATGTCACTTTCTCAGTGAGGCTTTCTCTATTTGAAATTGCACCCAATTGTTTTTGTTTATTTACTTATTTTTTTATTTATAGAGACAGAGTCTCTCTCTCTTGCCAGCCTGGAGTGCCGTGGCATCCACTGCCCAACATAGTATATATTTTGCTTATTTGTGTTGCTTATTGCCTGTCTCCCCCTACCTGCATGAAGAGAGAGACTTTTCTCTGGTCCCTCGAACCTAGTTTAGGGCATAGTAGATGCTTAGTAAATATTTCTTCTTTTTTATCTGACAAATCAAAGCAGACAACTCTGGAATGCTGGGATGACTTTCCCTAAAAGAAATAGTCCACATCCTAACCCCAGACATCACTGCCTTAGCATTCTAGAACTCACCAAAATTATCAGATTTTTGTATAGTTTATTATTCTTTGCTATTTTAATGTTATAGTGGACATTTCTTATTTTTCTTTACCAGAAAAGCATCTCTACCTTAGGGGGAAGCTTCCCCTTCTCCACATTAACTTTGGGAGTGTCACCAACCTAAATAACCCCCTCCCTCCATAGTATATCCGTGAGAATCACAAGACTGAAGCCCTCGTCCCCAGTGTCTGGGAGGTGTGGCACCTGATGGTGGTCAGCTGAGCCCCTCTGCAGGCCCTTGTCCTCCACCACAGAGCTCCCTCACCCAGAGTCACACCTGTACTTAGAAGAAAAGTTTCCCTGGGACAGCCCACATCCAATGACTGGTCTTTGCAGAGAAGTAAAGGCCAGGCTTGATTGTGATTAGGACAGTTCAGAAGAGCCAATTTCAGAGATATTGGCTGAGATATTGGTAGAGATATTGCAGATACCAACCTCCTAATCTGTTTCCCGAAGAGTCAACACTCATAACTATTGACCCTTGGAGTGCTCTGGAAGGGTTGACTCTGAAACAGGTTTTCGAGTTGGATTAACTGCTGACCAACTGGCCTCAGGTTCCCTCAGAGGTGGACAGAGGAGCACAGATATTCCAGAAGACTGTAGTGGTACAATTGTGAAATTCTCACTGTCCGCGAACTGGGATGTTATGCTGGTGGAAGGAAATTAGCTGCAGAAGCACCGCGTCTTTCTGGCTTTTGAGACAGAGGCAGAAACAGGGACTTCAGAAGTTTATCGCTCTTGCTTAGGGCAGTCACGGCTTTGGAGACAGGGAAAAGCTGAGGGTGAATAATCATTAGCCGAATGAAGGTCAAATGTGGGAGGCAGAATAAAGGATTCTTTATATTCCTGGCAGTGCATAAACTCTCATCTTCTGCAGCTGGAGAGAGAAAAATGTGAGAAGCAGCCCAGGATTGAGTTATGAGGAGCAGAGCTGCAGAGCAGGTGTGTCCCTAGCCCAGGCGGGTCTGGGGCCAAGCTTGGGGCCCTGAGAAGACAGAGGTGGGATGCCTGGGTTGATGCACAATCACAAAATTGTGGTTCCCCAGGTGTGCCTGAACCCCCTGGGTCTGCAGATGTCCCCGACTCCTCTCTTAACGAACAGTGTACCCTTCTTGCCTAAAGATTATGCCATGGCCTTCAGCCTGGGAGACTATACAAGCTGTACTCTGAATCCACCGCACAATTCATGCTGGCCACCAGATTAATCACTGGGGTTCAGTCGCAAAAAATGCCAGCTGGGGACATGCTAGGTCAGCAAAGGAGGATCAGGATTGTACTCCAAAGGGGCTGCAGGCTGAGCCAGCACATCGCAGCAGGAGGCAGGCACTCTTTCCACCAGACCTGTGAGGCAGGAATATCAGATTTGATCACCAATGGTTTACTCAAATGGAGGCCTCTTCAGTTGTTATGGACTGAATTTTATCCCCCTAAAATTTATATATGGAAGTTTTAAACCCCAACGTGACCATATTTGGAGATAAGGACTGTAAGGAGGTAATAGAAGTCAGATGAGGCCAGGAGTGGTGACACCTGCTATAATCCCAGCACTTTGGGAGAAGAGGTTAGAGGATCACGTGAGGCCAGGAGTTGGAGGCTGCAGTGAACTACGATGACACCACCACACTCCAGCCTGGGTGACAGAGCCGGATCTTGTCTCTAAAAAAAAATAATTAATTTTTTTAAAAAGCTTAAATGAAGTCATAAGGGTAGGACCCTAATCCAATAGGACCAAAGTCCTTAGTAGAAGAGGAAGCGACATCAGATATCTCTCTCTCCATGCACAGAGGAAAAGCCATGTGATATGTGAGGACAAAGGGAGAAGACGGCCATCTATGAGCCAAGGAGAGGGCCTCACCAAAAACCAATCTTGTTGATACCTACATCTTGTACTTCCCAGGCTCCAGAAGTGTGGGAAAATAAATGTCTGTTGTTGAAGCCACTCAGCCTATGGCTTCTTAATACGGCAGCCCAAGATAACACATCATTCATGCAGGACTTAACACCAGGAGACAGTGCTAACACACTGCTGAGATGGCTCTTGAAGCATGGACAAACTATTTACACATGCCAAGCAAAGAAGGGGTGCCAGAAACCATGGCAGATGGTAGAAGGGATCAAAAGATTCAGAGAGGCCTGATGTAGTGGCTCACACCAGTAATCCTAATACTTTGGGAGGCCAAGGCAGGAGGATTGCTTGAGGCCAGGAGTTTGAGATGAGCCTAAGCAAGAGCAAGACCCAGTCTCTACAAAAAAAATTAGCTGAATGTGGTGGGCACCTGTAGTCCCTGTAGCTGTTTGGGAGGCTGAGGCAGGGGGATCACTTGATCCCAGGGGTTTGAGGTTGCAGTGAGCTATGATGATACCAAGCACTCTAGCCCAGGAAACAGTGAGACGTTGTCTTAAAAAATTTTTTTTTCGAGAAGTGGCTGCGGGTTAGGGTGGCCAGAAAACTCAACTGCATGACAATGTTCCACAGGGGAGCTCAGAGGACCCTCCACTGATCAAGCAGCAGCATTACCACATAGCTCAGAGATGGAGCTGTGCCTGGTAGCCCAGCTCAGGTGATAGAAGGGACCATCACAGAACCAGACGTCGTCCCAACACTAGGAAGAAGAGGACACGGGGTTAAGAGGCTGGGAGCCTGCACTTAACCATCAGATGTGAGGTCAATGCGTCATAATGAGCTTCTAGGTCAGAAGGGCAGGAGGATTCATGATCCATGGGGAGGCATAGAGGGTGTGAGGTTACCCCCAGGGGCAAAATAGATGGATGCTGATAGGATGCTACTCAAAACAAACCAAGGCTGGATGGGTTAGGACGCTAAGGCAGCCATCCAATCCCTTGCCCAGTGCCCAGACCTGAGGCAGTTTTCAAATCTAAACCCCATCAACTGAAGGAGAGACCATGCTCCTGAGAAGAAGGCCACTGCAACACCGGGGCAAGGGCACCTAGCCAGTCCCCCAGTGCTTCCCCAGTGTTATGAATGGTTCTTTACTCAGGTCACCAGACACAGGGAAAAGAATTCCCAAATATAATGGGTGGTGCCTGTGGCTCAGTGGGTAGGGTGCCAGCCCCATATACCGAGGGTGATGGGTTTGAAACTGGCCCCATCCAGCTAAAAAAGCAGTGGCAACTGCAACAAAAATAGCCAGGCATTGTGGCGGGCGCCTGTAGTCCCAGGTACTCGGGAGGCTGAGGCAAGAGAATCACCCTAGCCCAAGAGCTGGAGGTTGTTGTGAGCTGTGACACCACAGCACTCTACTGAGGGCAACAGAAAAAAAAAAAAAAAAGAATTCCCAGATATTTTGAGGATGTGGCTTAAAACAACAATCAACATTTACTATCCTCATAGTGTCTGTAGATGAAGAATTCACGAGTGGCTCGGCTGTGCCTTTCTGGCTCATGGTCTTTCATGAGATTGAAGTCAAGATGTCTACTAGGACAGCTGGGCTGGGCCGGGGGGGTCTGTTTCCAAGCACTCACTCCTGTGGCTGGCAAGGCAGTGCCGGCTATGGGCTGAAGGACTCGATTCTTCTCTGTGTGGGCCTCTCCGTGGACTGCTTGAGCATTTCTGTGACACAGCCGCTGGCTTTCTCTGACGGAAAGCCCAAGAGAGTATGTAACACCACATCTAGCCAAGGGATCCCCTTCACAGCAAGGAAGTCACAGGGCCATGGTGTCTACTGGTCCCATTATGTGTTACGCCACTCAGAAGCTGCTGGCCTGAGGGTGAATGGGATGAAATCTCAGCTACAACACCAGCCTGGAGGTGCCACCTGTGAAGCTGGGGCAACATCCTCCAAGGTGCATTGACCCCCAAGTCAATGACCAGCAGATGGTGTCCCCAGTGGATAAAACACATAGGTCTAAGGACTAAGAAAGGGAAGCAGGAATAGCCTAATTTAGTATCGCTTCCAATGACCTAATTGGGGAATGTGTGCTGCTTGTACACACAACTGGGGACTCTGTGGGTTCAGAGGTTCAGGTTTCCAAAGGGTAAGTGTGCCCCCAAGCAGGTCAAGACACCAGCAGGCAAGAAGATTCGCCAATCTAGCAGGGGTAATTGGCCTGGACCATCAGAGGAGGTAGGGTTGCTGTTGTTAGGCCTAGGCTAAAGTAGAAAAATACCAGTTAACTCCTGACAAATTCCTGGGCTGCAACAAAATGGAGTAAGTCTGGTGCACTCCCAAGATAGGTGGAAAAGTACTCACTAACTTCTTGCTTGACTAACTCCTGAACCTGGGAAATGAACTGACTATCCCCAGACTAACCTTTAAACAATGCCGGGTGGAGGGAATACTGAGACAAAGATGTTCGAAAAAAAAGTACTGGAACTAAGATGTATGGGAAAACATTAAAACAAAGATGTATGACATATAGCTAACTAACGCGAAATTCTGCTTCTGTGCAATACTGGCTTGCTACCCACCCCGCCAAATGCACCTGGACAGCCTACCTGCCAACCAGGATGCAGACCAAGCCTTAAAAACCTGACTCCTTAAGCACTCCAGGCTGCTCTCAGAAACCCCATGTTGGGGCGCTGAGGCAGGCGCCAGCTGGCTCTTCAATAAAAAGGACTCTGCTGTAAATTTGGCTTGTTTGGCAGTGCAGTCTTTGTGGAACTCCTGGGCGCAAAACTGTCACACAATGGAACCAGGAATGACTGGGAGGCATGCGGGTTCAGGGTTTAAAAAACGCACCCGGCAGCCGGTAGACCAGAGCTGGGGGCGGAGCGCGGAGCCAGAGCCTAAGCCGCTCCTCCCGCCTCCCAGCGCTCGCCCCGCCCCTAGCCCCGCCCCAGCCCCCGCCCCAGCCCCCGCCCTCCTCCCGAGACCCGGAAGTCGGCTGCCGGGCGCTCCTCTACGCGGAACGCAGACCCAGCCACCCGCGGGAATGGAGCTGGTGCCCTGGCTCCTGCTGCTCCTGCATCTTCTTGGGCTGCGACAGCCCGGTGCCCGGGCCGCGGGCCCCATTCGAGCCTTCGTGGTGCCTCACAGCCACATGGACGTGGGCTGGGTCTACACGGTCCAGGTAGGTGGCCGGCGACGCTCCACGCGCGCCCACTAAAACCGCAGCTTCTTTCTCTCCCTGGCATCCGAGGGTGGGTTTGTTTCCCTGGCCGGATGCCGGTGCAAAAGAAGGAGGTTCAGCCTGGGTTCAAGACCGGACTCTGCTGTGGACTGGTTGAGGCGCAGACTTTGGGCTGCTCATTTCCTGACTCTGAACCTCAGTTTCCCCTTCTGTAGCGACTCACCGTTTGGATGGGTCCCTGCATTCCTGGCTAGGAAGAGTAGGGGCTCCAGTGTGGGGCTTGGCATTGCCCAGGTAAGCCCGAGCAGGAGAGGTGGGGCTGGCTGCAGAGCAAGAGGACAGGTGCCGTCTGGGAAGCAGGCTAGGCTGGGCCGGGTTCCCTACAGGGCAGGATATTGGAGCCCAGTTCAGAGTCCTTCATACCCCTGAGGCAGGCTTTGGGGTTGGGCCTGTGATCACCTCATGGGTCTGCTCAGAACCTTGGGCAAGGGGCTTCACCTCCTGAGCCTCAGTTTCCTCTTTTGTAAAGGGAGAAAGTAATCCCTACTGTATATGCAGGATGCCTGAACACTCCAGGAGTGGTAGATGTCAGATTCCCAGCTCAGCCTGGAGCTGCTGGGGTCCGGAGAAGTCTGATCTGAGATGCCAGGCTGGGCCTCAGGAAAGCCCTGTAGTTTCCCAGGAAGCCAGACATTCCCATCCCTCTTCTGCCCCTCGAACATGAGGAAGAACTCAAATTATGATCATGTCTTTAAATGCTCAGTCACCATTGGGCATGTGCCCTGCCCTGGCCGAGGCAAGCGGTGGTCAGATGCCTACAGTTCAGAAGGGTGCAGAGTGGCCCCCACCTGTCCACACTCCTCCCAGCCACACTGGTCTCCCTGCTTTTCCCAACATCAACATCTCCAAGAGCACTCCTGCCTCAGGGTCTTTGCACTGACTGTGCCCTGCCCCAGATGCACAGTTCTTTCTCTCCTTCAGGTTGTTAGTTCAAAGTCCCTTTCCTGGTGAGGCCTTTCTGACCACCCCCATGTACGCTCCTATTCTCTCCCGCTCCTTTTAGGTTTTTGTCCATAGCACTTGTCACCATCCAAGGGTCCCTATATTTTACCTATTGGCTTGTTGATCATCTGTCTCCCCCCCCCTAGAATGAGAGCTCCACAGGGCAGGGGATTTTTCGTTCACTGACATCCTCACCATGCCCAAAAGAATAGGTGCTCCCTGGATATTTGTTGAATAAATGATAAGAATGGAAAAAGAAAATGAGGGAAAAGCCTCAATTTCCTTTGGTTTCCAGGGTGGGCGATTGGGTATTACCAAATGGGCCTCCTCAAACTCTTTTTTTGGAATGAGGAAGGAAATATCTAAACAAATGAACCAAAGTCCTTCTGTGAGTATGGATGTAGTAACTTTACAAAGGACATTACTAAATGAGTAGTGACATTTTAAAGAAGAGAGAGGAGTAGGAAAAGGATTTGATGCGGAGTGTTAATCCATTCCTGGGGTGCGTCTGGCAGCCTTGGGGGAGTGGGAATCACTCAAGATGGAGACAGTGTAAGGGTAGAGGGAAGCGTGCCAAAGAGGAAACTGAGACACAGAAAGGGTCAGCCTTGCCCAGGGTCACTCGGGAGTAACCCCCACACCTCCTGACTCCCAGCTCTTAACCATACATTTAACAAGCACTCTCTGGGCATTGCTGTGTGCCGAACCCTGGAGGCTCTGATGGGAGCCACTGCACCCCAGCGTGTACAGCTCCTGGCCTGCAGACCCCAGGGACCTCTTCTCAGGGTCTGCTGTCCACATTTATTTCAGCTCAAGCAGGCCCTTCTGGGATCCCTGGAACACACCCCTCCCTTCCCTAGGGCTTTCCTATGCTGCCCCACAGAGCCCCCTCAGAGCCAGCCTGTGTGCCCTCTCTGGGAAGCTCTCCCTGACTCCTGACCTGGGCTGGCATATCCCTCTGCCTACGCAGGGTGTCATGATATGAAAGCACGATCTCATCCAAGCAGGGAGAGCCCACGCTGTCCTCTTAGTCCTAGCCCTCACTGTACATCTAGCACAGAGGGGGCACTCCATAGCCATTTGGTGGTTGAACAGTGGGGATGCAAAAAGAAGGGCTCCTCCCACCCTGTGCAATGCACTGAATGAGTGGCAGGGGCTCCAGGGCCACCTGGTCTCCCAAGCTTCTTGGAGCTTGCACTGGGGCTAGTGTGACAGTGTCCCCCTCCCCAGGAAAGCATGCGGGCATATGCTGCCAATGTCTACACCTCCGTGGTAGAGGAGCTGACCCGTGGGCAGCAGCGCCGGTTCATCTCTGTGGAACAGGAATTTTTTCGACTGTGGTGGGATGGTGTCGCATCGGACCAGCAGAAACACCAGGTAACATAGTCACCGGGTGGTGACACAGTTGACCAGGGTGGCCCAGTGAAGACCCAGCAAGAAACTCAGTTGGGCATTCTGGCCATGGCCAGGGCTGTGCCAGCAAATACCATGAGGCCAAAGTCCACTGGGCTCTTCACAGGACTTGTTTAGAGCAGTCTGTGGTCAGTCCAGCTCCCTGGACGCAAGGATTTTTGTCTTTGTTCACTGCTGAGTCCCCGGATAGTGCCTGATAGGTGCTCATTTAATGAGTGAATTGCCTACAGATACTGTACCTTTAGAAAGTAAATCAAAAGTAGTCTATACACAGCTGTGTGTATACACTACTGAAAATTTAGAGTCACAGGTATGCTATTGCTAATTTACTTTAAGTGGTTTAGAAAAAACACAGTAAGTGCATAGAGAGAGGAGGAATGTTAAGCCAAATAGGTAAGAAACATTAACGATAAGTAAATCTGGGGAAAAGATAACAGGAGCTCTTTGTGCTATATGTATTTCTTTCAACGTTTGTAATTACTTCAAAAGCAAATATATATACATATTTCAAATGTCAGCCATGGGCCACGTGTCTTCTAGGAGGTGGGGACACAAAATGGACCAGAACAAACAGTGTCCTGCCTTTGCAAATTAAGCGAGGGTGAGGAGTTTAACACTAGGCACTATGGGCACATCCCCGAGGACTCAGCCGTGAGCAGGAGTCGTGACCTGGCTTTTCTCTCTCTGCCCACCTGCACCAAGGTCCGCCAGCTCCTGGATGCAGGACAGTTGGAGTTCGTCATCGGGGGTCAGGTCATGCATGATGAAGCTGTTACCCATTTTGATGACCAGATCCTGCAGCTCACAGGTTTGGCCCCCCTGCCTTGCATCCAGAGTCCCTCGGGACCTCCAGTGGGGCTGGGCCTGGGTATCTGAGCCCTCTGGGTCTGAGCTCTGGCTTCCCTCTTAGCAGATCTGTCAAGTCTGTTTTGTGTTGCCATAAAGGAACACCTGAGACTGGGTGATTATAAAGAAAAGCATATGTGGCTCACGGTTCTGCAGGCTGGGTAAGAAGCAAGGCACCAATGTCTGCTTCTGGCGAGGGCTTCAGGGAGCTTCCAATCTAGGCTGAAGGGGAAGGGGAACAGGACTGCCACGTGGCAAGGAGCGAGAGCGGGAGGAGGCGGTGCCAGCCTTTTTTTTTAATTATTAAATCATAGCTGTGTATGGGGTCATGGGGCACCATACACTAGTTTCATAGACCGTTTGACACATTTTGATCACACTGGTTAACATAGCCTTCCTGGCATTTTCTTAGTTATTGTGTTAAGACATTTATATTCTACATTTACTAAGTTTCACATGTACCCTTGTAAGATGCACCGCAGGTGTAATCCCACCAATCACCCTCCCTCTGCCCATCCTCCCCCCTCCCTCTCAACTTCCCCATATTCTTAGGTTGTAACTGGGTTATAGCTTTCATATGAAAGCCATAAATTAGTTTCATAGTAGGGCTGAGTACATTGGATACTTTTTCTTCCATTCTTGAGATACTTTACTAAGCAGAATATGTTCCAACTCCATCCATGTAAACATGAAAGAGGTAAAGTCTCCATCTTTCTTTAAGGCTGCATAATATTCCATGGTATACATATACCACAATTTATTAATCCATTCGTGGATCAATGGGCACTTGGGCTTTTTCCGTGAATTAGCAATTATGAATTGGGCTGCAATAAACATTCTGCTACAAATATCTTTGTTATAACGTGATTTTTGGTCTTCTGGGTATATACTTAGTAGAGGAATTATAGGATTGAATGGTAGATCTATTTTTAGATCTCTAAGTGTTCTCCAAACATCTTTCCAAAAGGAATGTATTAATTCGCATTCCCACCAGCAGTGTAGAAAAGTGTTCCCTTTTCTCCACATCCACGCCAACATCTCTGGTCTTGGGATTTTGTGATATGGGCTGATCTTACTGGAGTTAGATGATATCTCAAGGTAGTTTTGATTTGCATTTCTCTGATGATTAAAGATGATGAGCATTTTTTCATATGTCTGTAGGCCGTGCACCTGTCTTCTTCAGAGAAGTTTCTCTTCAAGTCCCTTGCCCAGCCTGCAGTGGGATCACTTGTTCTTTTCTTGCTTATACGTTTGAGTTCTCTGTGGATTCTGGTTATTAAACCTTTGTCGGAGACATAACCTGCAAATATCTTCTCCCATTCTGAGGGCTGTCTGCTTGCTTTACTTACTGTGTTCTTGGCTGTGCAGAAGCTTTTTAGTTTGATCAGGTCCCAGTAGTGTATGTTTGAAGCTGCTTCAATTGCCCGGGGGATCCTCCTCTTAAAATACTCACCCAGACCGATTTCTTCAAGGGTTTTCCCTGCACTCTCTTCTAGTATTTTTATAGTTTCATGTCTTAAGTTTAAATCTTTAATCCAGTGAGAGTCTATCGTAGTTAATGGTGAAAGGTGTGGGTCCAGTTTCAATCTTCTACAGGTTGCCAGCCAGTTCACCCAGGTGCCAGGCTCTTTTAAACAACCAGCTCTGTGTGAACTAATAAAGTGAGAGGGAGGGCACCGAGCCATACATAGGGGATCCACATCCATGGCCCAGACACCCCCAACAGGCCCCCCTCCAACTCTGAGACCCCCCCTCCAAATTTCAACATGAGATTTGAAGGGGACAAGTATCCACACTATATGAGCAGGGGACCTGGGCCAGTGCAAACACTGATTTGCAAGCACCATAGTCATGCCTGGCCAAGGGAGTTGGATGTGAGGGTTGAGAGCAGGGATTCTAGAGTCAGATGGTCCAGTCGTCCGGCTGTGCCAGTTCCCACCTTGTGACCCTGAGCAAGGAAGGGTAACCTCAGTTTCCTCATCAGTAAAATTAGTTTGATGGTAATGTCTACCTCAGAGAATTGTTGTTAGGCTTAAATTGGGATGATTTGAATAAAACGCTTCAGTTGAGTTCTCAGTAAATGTTAAATGTCTTCACCACCATGTCACCATAGTGACCATCGTCATTATCACCACTGCCATCAGTACCATCACCACCACCACCCCTGTTAGCACCTTCATTCCTACCGTCACCATAGTCACTGCCCTCACCCTCACCCTCACCACCACCATTGCCACCACAGTCGTCACCCACACCATGACCATCGTCACCACACCACATCACCACCATTGCCACCACTGCCATCATCATCATCACCACAGTCGTCACCCACACCATGACCATCATCACCACCATCACCTCCACCGTCATCGCTGTGACGACCGTGACCGTCTCCGCCACCCTCACCACCACCCCCACAGTTGCAGTGGGAGGACACGCTGTCTACCAAATACTTTTCATAGACAGCATCCAGCCCCATCCTATGGCTTAATGAGGAGGCGCTAGGATTCCCAGTCCCATTTTGCAGATGTAGAAATAGACCCAAAGAAATGAAGTGACTCTCAAGAGCAAATAACCAGAACTTGAATCCAGGCCTGGCGACGGACACTTTAAGTTCCATGGTCACTTCACTAAGGCGTGGGCTCCAATTTCCCTATCTGTAAATATTGAGATAGAGTGTGATGCTGGATGTTTTCAGCACTCTCTCCTTTTCTCCTATGTGACCCGGAGTCGGCCCATGTCTCACTTGCTTACTGCTGTCAGTCCTAAACCTATAGCCATCTGACCTATCGTGTGGCAAGTGTCAGCCCCCAGAAGCTGGGGTTGTGTTGCTTTGGGGCAGGAGGAGCCCCTGGGGACACTGTAGAGAGACTGTACTAGCCTCAGTCACTCAGTCCCTACGCTTTGCCCTGCCAGCGCAAAGGCATATTATAGACACACCCCTTTCGTCTCAGGCCCTCACATCCCTTTCTTTCGTAGCTTCTACACAGAGCTCCAGCTGTGTGCCAGGAGCTCATCCTGCATGTCCTCCCTGTATCCCCACATCCCTGGAGGAGGGCCCGTTGCCCCAGGTGACTGGTAGAGGAAGCAGAACTCAGAGAGTGAGCCAGCTTGCCCGCAGCAATCCCTGACTCCAAAGCCCATGCTCTTCTCATCTCATTTCAAATCCAAGTGCGGTATTTCCACAGGCCTCTGTCCTGGATGCCCTTGGGTCCCACCGTCTTGCAACAACAGCTCCTTTGCTATGTCTCACTTCTGTGCCTTGGTTCATGGTGTTTCCTCAAGATATAGCTGAGGAGTCCTCCTCCAGGAAATCTCCTTTGGGGTCCCCACAGTTCCTTACAGCCTCCCTGTCTTACCTCAAAAGTACAAGTTGCCCCTGGCAGGGACCCTTGTCTGACGCCTCTTGAGGTCCCCAGGGCTCAGTATACGGTCTGGCCAGACAAGGGCTTGGTGCAAGGTATGGTGGGGACAGGAGCTGAACAGCCCTGCCTCGGGGTGCCCACAGCTAGGGCACCCTCTCCTCTGCTCTCAGCCACTGTGCCCACTGCCCTGAATGCCCAGTTGCTGCCCCTGCAGACCTGACCTATATTGCTGCAACTGGCAGCCCCAGGAAGCTGGAGTTGTGTTGCTTTGGGGCAGGAGGAGCCCCTGCGGACACTGTAGAGTGAGTGTATGCTTTGAGCCTCCAGTTGCAAAACCGCCTCGACTCATGGGGCCGTCACGGGACAGACTTTTGTGATAACCGTCTTGTTCTAGGTATGAGACAGGCACTTACTTTGTTTAGTTGTCAGGGCAATCCTGTAAATGGATAATCTTACAAATACCTACTTGCAGAGGATAGATTTGAGGTTCAGATGCTGTCGCGATGTGGTTGAGTTGCACTGCCAGCTACAGGGTGCATCCCAGATCTCATTCGAGCCCAGCTGACTCAGTGAGCTCCTTGTTAGCTGAGCCCTTTTTTCCCTTGTGTTATCTCCTGATTGCTTCGGGACAGCCTGGTAGCAGGTGGTCCTGTTAATAGCCCTGTTGTACAGGTGAGGAAACTGAGGCATAAAGAGATGCAAGTATTTGTATGCAATAAGTGGTTCAAACCCAGGTCTGTGTGGCCTTTGCTCTTTCTCTGATTTGAAGTCCTTCATGGACGGCTGGGAGACAGAGGTACGTGTCAGGCTCTCTGGGTGGCCATTTCAAACCACACATCCCAAGTGTCCCCATGGATGCTGGCTGTGAATTGTGCCCAGGGGCAGGGGTTTCTTGGTGTCAGGGTGAGAGATACTATCCCCCTCACTGTGCCCAGGTCCCCTGGTCCTTCATCTTGCCTCTGGAGCCGCTGCTGGAAGGCAGGCCCTGGACAGCAATGAAGAAAGCCCACAGGCCAGCACAGCCTCTGGGGGCAGCCTAGGGTGGCTTCCCAGGCAGAACTCAGGGTAGTGGGGCGGGGGGTGGATTTGGGGGTCAGGAGCAGCTAGGCCTTCGACCTTCTGGAGTAGCTGGGGTTCTGAAGCATCTCCCCCAGCAAGACCCCACTTGAGCACTGAACCTGTCAGGGAGGTCATGGTTTTTGCCTTTCCCTCCTCCATCTCATTCCTGGCAGTCATGCCAACACCCACCTTAAAAAAAATTTTTTTAGACGTGACATTTCCAATTCCCAGCACCTCAGTGATTGGGAAAAGCTGAATGTGGGCAGCAGCCCCAGGGGGGACAACTTCCCCACCGGTTTCTCTGAAAGAATGGCAGGTGCTGGAGGAAAAGACCCTCTCCCTTGCATCCTGAGGAGGAGGGAGTCCGGTTTGGGCTTCACAGGCGCTGGGACTCTACCGGCCAGAGTGAAGGAAGGGAAGGGTCCAGGCAGAGACAAGGAGGCACTTTGACTTGCCCCAGGTGGCCACACCTGTCGTGGTTCTTCAAACCTGAACTAGAGACTGTGCCCCCAAGCCTCTCCCCTCTCACTCTACCAGTGACCCCACCTTCTCCTGTGTTGTCGGAGTATCTTTGACCTTCTCTGTCTCTCTGACCCCTCCCCAGCAGTATTTGAAACCCGCCTAACATTATCTTGAAAGAGGAAAGCAAGTCTCTCCAACCTGAGTGGTAGCCACAGTTCGTATCTTAGTTGTCCTCGGCTTCCCCGTCAGCCCCTGCAGTCTGGCCTCTGCCCTGCATGTGCGGCCAAGCTACGGCTTGGCCTGGTCATCGTACTGGTTAGGATGTTGGCTTAGTGACTGTAACAGAGACCACATGACAGTGGCTCCCACAAGACAGGTTTTTTTTCTCTCTTGTGGAAGAGTCTGCAGTTGCAGCCACTCTGGCAACTAGGTGGTTCTCCACCAGGTGATTCAGGGATCCAAATTGCCTCTGTCCTGATCTCTGCCATCCCCCTCAGAGTTGCCTGCCCTTGTTACTGGCTCAGACCGCAGAGTTGTCATTCCAGCAGGGTGGGGGGAAAGTGGACAAGCAGCTTCCTTGCAAAGGGTGACCCTGCACCTGCCCACATCACTTCTGCTAACATTCCCATTGGCCAGAATTCAGTCACATGGTTCTCTCTAACTTCAGGGAGGCTGGGGATACAAGCCATTACTTTACTCATAGACCAGCGATTAAAATGGATTCTGCAGAAGGGCCAGAAAACATGAATAAAATGACTCGAGTCTTAGGACAGTTACTGTTTATGTACCAAAATGGGGATAGTTGGGGACCGATTTGGCAGCATGTTGACGTCTGTGATTCTCATGTCCTTACCCTCGTGGTCACAATGTGCTGCCGTAGTCCCAGGTGTACACAGCCACACTTCACAGCAGGGAAAAGGGGGAAGGGAGCTTTCTTTCTATTTCTCTGTTTAATTAAGGTGGAAAATCTTCCCCTGAATCTGGCAGCCTTAACCCACACTTGTTATTGACTATAATCCATTCTGTTAACAAATAAACTTAGGCACCCTAAAATTTTAAAGGGTTTGCGTGGACAAATAGTGATTCAAGAATTGGAAGCATGAGAGGCCTGAGGGGAAAACTTAGAAGGTGCTCACAGAAGCAAGATTAAGAAAATACTGGGTTGGCCACAGAAAAAAGTCCCCAGAGTCCGGTTGGCACTCTCAGATCAGTAACACTTACATTCGTCTTCCCCGTTTACTGAGTTGGGTTTCAGTTTGTTGTCTGAGCCTACTGGCCTCCCTGCTAATTATGTAGCAATGCCTGCCTCTGGTTGCCAGGCAGACTGAGAGAGCAAACATCTAACAGAAGGAAGTGAGCCTGCTGGGTCTGGCTTAGATCAACTGTGAGTCTTCCCTCAAGGCTGTGCATCGCACCCCTTGAACAAAGTAGGGAGTCTGCGCGTGAAGAAGGGTGCTGTGTGCGAGGCTGAGTCAGTATGGGCTGCCCCCTTGGCTGCCCCATCAGGGGAGAGGAGGTGCCCTCAGAGTTCACCTGCCCCTCTCAGCGTGATGCTGTTGACCCCCTGCAGCCTGGACCCTGCACAACCCCATGCTCCTCCCAGCCTCTGGCTGTTCCTTCACCTTCTCTGCCAGCCAGGCCAGGGTCCTGAGGACTCAGGCACCACTCCTAGCTCAGGCTCCCTGACTGATGGGCAGTCACCACCTCTGCATCTGACCCCAGATCTTCCTCAGCCCTGCCTCCACCTCCCAGCAGCATCTCCTCCCTGTCGCTTTGGGGCCTGATGGCTGCTCTGTCCCAGAATCCCAGATACTGTCGGAGCCTCAGCCAGGATCTGCAGGGTGGGGGAGTTCATCAGCAAAGGCAGCTTGACTCCAGACCAGTCACTGGAGCTCCCCGAGTCTTACTGTCTATCCTTAAAATGCAGATGGTAGCACCAGTCTCTCAGGATGTTAAGAAGGTGATTTTTGGGAAAAGAGCCTGGGGAGTGTATACTTGTAAATCTGAGATTTCATTTCTGCCTGTAGCACTGAACCCTGGGTCTGGTTCGTTGTGGTGGCTCTTAAATAATTCCTGGTTGGGCAATTCTGGCACAGAACCCTTTGTATTGGTTATCTATTGCCGGATCACCCCCAAACATAGTGGCTTCAAACAAACAGTCAACATCTCCAGTGTCTGTGGGTGAGGAGTTCGGAGGGGCTCAGCAGGTGGCTGTAGCACAGGTGTCTCAGGAAGTTGGATGGGGCTGCGCCATTTGAAGGCTAGACGGGGCTGGAGGCCCTGCTTCCACACTAAGCATGCAGCTGTGAGCTTGGTCCTTCACTGCGTGGCTGCTCGTGATGTGATGTCCAGCCTCCCTGAAGGAGCAGTTGTGGGCAGAAAGTGAAAGTGCCCACTGTGCAAGCTGTGACGCCCTTTACTGTCTCATCCCAGAGGCACAAACTAGAACTTCTGTCTTGCCATGCTTGTTCAAAGTGGGTCCCTGAGTCTAGCCACCCTCTGGGCCCTAAGCCTCCACCTCTTGAAGAAGCAGCAGTAGTTTATGGATATATTTGTGAACCACCACACCCTCAAATTTGAAGTTCACACTTAGCTTTTTACCGTTGTGATGCCTGAGAGCTCTGCAGCAGTCATCAGAGTCAGGCCGCAAGGTGGAGGGACCTTGAGGGTCTTATGCTCAGTGAAATAAGCCAGACACAAAAGGACATGTGATTCCACTTGTCTGAGCTCCCTAGGGCAGTCAAGTTCATAGACACAGAGAGCAGAGTAGTGGGTGCCAAGGGATAGGAAGTTAGTGTTTAATGGGGACAGAGCTTCAGTTTGGGAAGATGAGAAAGTTCCAGAGATGAATGGTAAATTGTATATTATGTGTACTTTTCCATAATTAAGCATTAAAAATTGAAACTGTCACCTCTGCCAACCCACTTGGCCCTGCTCAGCCCAGCAGCTGGCATGGCAGGGCACCTGGGTGAGCCTGAGCAGGGAGGCCCAGGCCCACCTGACCAGGCACCAGTGAGGCAATGCTGTCTTTGCAGAAGGACACGGGTTTCTCTATGAAACGTTTGGGATCCGGCCTCAGTTCTCCTGGCACGTCGACCCGTTTGGTGCATCTGCCACGACCCCCACCCTCTTTGCGCTAGCGGGCTTCAATGCCCACCTCATCTCCCGGATTGACTACGACCTAAAGGAAGCCAGGCAGGAGGCCCGGGTGAGTCGTCCTCCACATCTCCACTCTCGCTTCTGCCTGCCTCCTGGTGTCAGAGCATCGTAGCAAGCTATTGCTTTGTGCCAAGGCATTCAGGAGTCCTTGGCAGCTCCCTAGACCGTGGAGCTGTACCCCCAGCCTTGGTTCTTGTTATTTCCTCCACCAGGAATGCCCTCTCCCTATACCATGGAGCTGCAGACCCAGTGTGGATGTCTCCAGCTTCGAGGCCCCTTTACCCCTTCCACTGGGCTGGGGCTGCGCTGGGAGGGTCCACAGGGACTAAACTCAGCTGCACTCAGTAGACAGTGGCTGGCTGACAGGGAAACAGCAGGGCCTATGCGCTAGGAGACTGGTTAGCAGAGACATAATGCCTCTTCAGATGTGTGGGCAGCTATTCCGAGATCTAAATAGTAACAATAAACAAGCACAGTAGACACCTTGTGTGCCTGTGCCCTTGGGAAGGCCAGGCTGCATGTGTCCCTCCCTGTCACCTGCAGATGACCGTGTGAGCCAGGCGAGGCCGTCCACAATTTTCATGAAGAAACCAAGTCACGGAGGCATTAGTGCATGGTCCTGGAGCCAGCACTTAGTGAACTAGGATTTTGTCTCTGCTTTGTAAGCCTGAGCACTTTCCAAACATCACAATAATTTAAAAGAAAATAAACTGCTTACTTGGTGGAAGGTAATGAGTTCCCTGTGTCTGAGGGCATTCAAGCAGAGTCAGAATGAGCTTCTCTTAGAGGCCTGCAGAGAGAATCCTGCGCTGAGAAACAGGTAGGGTGAATCCACAGCTCCTTCTGGAGGGCAGGTCCCACCACATGTGGCTTTGAGAACATAAGAATATTAATGGAGGAAGCAGCAGGGGGAAACTTTGCCCTTGAATCACTGAGAGAGGGCCAGGTCTGGCTGGGGGAGGCAGAGCCCGCATGGCCCTCACTCTGCTACTTCTGGGTTTGTAGGATCTGCAGTTTGTGTGGCGGGGGTCCCCGTCCCTACGGGCACAGCAGGAGATCTTCACACACATCATGGACCAGTACAGCTACTGCACCCCATCCCACATCCCTTTCTCCAACAGGTACGTCTCCTCTGCAGCTGCCTGCCACCTGCTCAGGGCCTTTGCACCCCGCTGGGGCTCCACAGACCCCAGTGTTTGCCCAGCCATTGCAGCATGTATTATGCAGTTTTATGAGAATAGCTCATTAAGAATTTACACATGTGGTTTCACGTTTTTAATAGAGTGGGTGAGGTTATTAACCCTATTTTATAGATGAAGAAACTGAGGCTCAGAGAGGGTAAGTGACCAGCTTAAGGTCACCCAGGTGGTAGGTAGGGAGGCGGAATTTGACCTCAGGTCTGTGTGACTCCAAACTGCTTCCTGTGGTGAGTTCCTGTCCTGATGCAGGATTACTTAAAGGACGAAGTCTTCACATCAGCATTGCTAAGAACCTCGCAGGCTGGCTCTGTCAGGCCCCTTTCTGCTATGGCCTCTGCCGCCTCTACCTACAAGGCGAGAAAAGTGACCAGCTGATTGCTAGGTGCCCCGCCCACCATAGTCCACCCCCCCTGTTGGGGACATGGCATCCCCGGGCACTGTTGAGTTTCTCTCTAACACCTTCTGACTCTACTGCGATTTTCTCTCAGCCACAGTAGCCACCTGGCTCCCCGCCTCTGTCCCTTCCACCAGCTACTGGACTTGGAGAGGGTGCTGGGTTGCAGGCAGAGGGTGCCAGGCCTGAGATGCTGGATGTAGGGGAGGCTGCTGACACAAATACGTACCCCGCCTGCTCCTGGTGTGGCCTGGGGCATAGCACTAGGGTGTGAGGGACTTTCCCCACCCTCCCTGGCCCTTCTGAGTCCTTGTCCCTGCAGGGATCACAGTGAAGAAGGCAGGAAGAAGGGGGGGTGGTGTTACAGAGTGAATCTCTGCATGTTGTCATCATGAGGAATCACTGCCTGTCCTCACCACCTCCTGCTCAGTGAGGAGGGGAGATAGGGGTCCTGGCCCTAAATAGTGCAAGGTGGGCAAACACACACCACCTGACGCAGGACAGGTGAAATGACCAAAGTCTGTGCCTTACACGCCTCCCCCACTTCGCACGCACCCATGGGGGCTACCCTGTGATCAGGGAAGGGCAGGTTACAGAGTGACAGAGGGGACATGATTGGCCTGTTGGAGTAATTTCACCAGCTTGCAGGGAGGTGTAGACCGTCAGGCTGACGACCAGGTGAGGTGTGGACAGTCCAGCTGAGCGGGGACCCAGCTGAGCAATCAGTCTTTCTACTGCTGGGGGCACTTAGCCTTATAACACACCTTCTTCCCCGGAGGGTTTGAGTGAAGACACAGTGGGGACCAAGAGAACCCCGCGGACAGGGGATGAGCATCCAGCCCAAATGTACATTCCCAGCTTGATTTTCAGAGCATAAGCAGCCGGGCAGTCTCAGAAACCCTCATAGTAGCCCTGTGAGGGAGACACTCTTGAGTGTCCCATCTTACAGAAGGAGAAACTGAGGCATAGCAACCCACCCCTCTCCCATGGCTGGCAAACATGGCAGAGCCAGCGTTTGATTCAGGCCTCTGGCTTCAAAGCTTCAATGTCATGGCAACAGCCTGCCTTCAGTCTCTCTGCAGCCAGACGGCTCTGGGTTCAAATCCCAGCTCTGCCCTCTGCACCTGTGAGGACTCGGACCAGGAACTCTGCCCTGTGTGAGTAGGAGAGAAAGCGTGATGGAGGGGGAGGCAGGAGAAGACCCCCAGATGGCTTCATTGACAGTGCCCTCAGTCAGGCCCTGCCCAGTGCCAGGCAAGGTGTCCAGCCTCTTCTCAGAAACTGTTTTCGTTCAATCCTGACACCTGGCCTCACACTGTCCCAGTGAGGAGGCTGAGGCCAGGTGGGTCAGCAGTGGCAGAGCCCAGAGGCTACCTAGGATTGTGGGCAGCTGACAACACCCCACACACACACACCCCCATCCCCGGGTGTCACCCAAGGGTACACAGTGTTGCAGGGGGGTGGGGGGACAGCATTTCCCTAGGGGTTCTCTAGGCCCCTGAAGCTCATCCCTGGTGTCGTTGCCACACCAGGCCGCTCTGGAGGCCAAAGCCGAAGGGGAAGTCCATGAGGATTGATCCCGTCTTTACAGAGCTGACATTGTGCTCATGGGTTTTTTTGTGTTAACTTTGATTTTTTAAGTATCGCACTAAAATATCATTTATTTACTGAGATTTGGGTCACCCCCTTAAATTCTGTAAGGGCCCCACATGCCTCACGCTATCCTCAGCCTGCCGGGGTCCTGAGACCCCAGACCTGATGGACGAGGAGAGGGCCTGCACCAACGAGCAAATGAGTCTCATCTGATGCACCGGGGGGTTGTAGATGTGGGAGAACTCAGGCTAGGGGTGAGATGGTGCCGGAGGTGCCAGGGCTGGTAAACGGTGGTGCCCGGGTCTGACCTGTCTGTCTGCAAAGCTCTTGTCTCCTCCCCTTAACCTTCTGCTGTCCCTCAGGTCAGGGTTTTACTGGAATGGTGTGGCTGTCTTCCCAGAGCCACCTCCAGATGGAGTGTACCCCAACATGAGTGAGCCAGTCACCCCAACCAACATTGAGCTCTATGCCGAGGCTCTGGCGGCAAACGTGAAGCAGCGGGCAGCCTGGTTCCAGACACCTCACGTCCTCTGGCCCTGGGTAAGGCAGGGTCCCAGGCCCCAGAGCCCTCAACATACCCCAGGGTCTGCTGGTGGATCTGGCCAGGCCAGGCAGCCATCCTCGGCTCCTCCCCACGGCTGTCCTCCTTCCCCGCAGAGCCCTGGCCTTTGCCTGCCTGACAGCACCCCCCACCACACCGGCCTCTGCAGCTCCACCTGCTCCCCTTACTCTTCCTGTGACAGTGTTTGAGGCCACAGCCTGGCTCCTGGCTTGGTTGCTGTGTACCTTAGAAACCCGCTGAGTTTCATTTTCCTTGGCTGTTCAGTGCGGACAATGACAGCATCTGTAGCACAGGCTAATAAGTGAGGGGAGGTGTCCCCAAGGGCCAGTGCCAGACACGACATCATCACAGCTGACCTTTGGGGAGCACCTGCTGCGTGCCGGGTACCATGTATGGGGTATATTTGTTTCATCCGTCTGATTTGCACCCCTGGGCCTAGAAGACAGCCACTGCTGGTGTTCCATTTTGCAGTTGAGGAAACTAAGGGCCAAAAAGGTTAAGGGATTTTCCTGAGACCACATAGCTACTAAGCAGGGTAGCTGGGAAGGGGCGGAATTTGTGTTCAGCCAGTCTGGGGGCCCCGCCGCCTGCCTTCTAAGCCTATAACTGCTGCTTTTGAAGGTAAGCTTGAGGTCGGTTAAATGTGAGTCATGGCTATTACCATTGTTATTAATATTAAATTATAATTATCATGGTTTGGGTAAGTAGTAATATGGTGGGCTTTGAGAGATCTGCAGGGGCTTCAGCTATAGGAGCCAGTTTGAGGCCCTTGTTGGCCTGGAGAATGGGAGGGTGGCTGATGGGAGGCCAGGGTGCTGCCCCCAGAAGTACAGGGCATGCTCCGTATCCGACCCGCAGGGGTGTGACAAGCAGTTCTTCAACGCTTCGGTGCAGTTCAGCAACATGGACCGGTTGCTGGACCACATCAACCGCCATGCTGACAAGCTCGGCGTCTCTGTGCAGTACGCGACACTGGGTGACTACTTCCGCGTCCTGCATGCTCTCAATGTCACCTGGCGCATTCATGACCACCAGGACTTCCTGCCCTATTCCACAGGTACAGACCCCTCCTGCCCACCTTAGCATCGGCTCAGTGCTGCTCTCCGAGCCCAACAGGGCTTCCAGGCTTGCTCCATCAAGATGTCCTGGCTGCCAAGCCCAGCCTGGATCCCAGGGGTTCAGCCTCTCCCCAGGGCCCCCACAGGCCCCCACACAGCAGCTTCCTGTCTCGCCTTTCCGTGCACAGAGCCCCCTTCCAGGAGGGCCCTCCCCCCACCCGACCCCATCCCACCACTCCCGTGTCAGTCACACGTACACCTCCTCCAGGATCCTTTCCTGAGCCTGAGGCTGGGGCAGGTGCCTCCTTGGCTTCCTCCTGCTGCTTGCACAATCATCGTTAAGGCACCCGGGTGCTTTGTGCTGCATCCTCAGGCCGGGGCTGGGCTGGCTGCACTCCAGCTGTGGAGTGAGCCTGTACTCCCTGGCAGCGTGAAAGTCATACAACTGCCCTGCCTCAAAATGGGGACGTGAAGGGTACTTTATCCATAGGTTTATTGTAAAAATTAAGCAAGACAGGAAAAGCTCTTAGCTTGTCTTCATCCTTCTTGTGTTGCTACAACAGAACATCACAGACTGGGTTATTTATAAGGAAAAGAAGTATATTCGGCTCCAGTGGTGGAGGCTGGGAAGTCCGAGGTAGCAGGCCTACCTCTGGTGAGGGCTTTCTGCTGCATCAGTCCACCGCTGAGGGCGAAAGGGTGAAAAAATAAGCGAATTTGCTTTAATAACAGGCCCCTCTCAGGGTAACCTGCTCCCGCAATGACATTAATCTATCTGTGAGATTAGAGTCCTCATGTGCTGACCACCTCTGATGCAGCCCACCTCTTCATACAATCACAGTGTCAATTAAATTGCAACAGGAGTTTGGAGAGGACATTTAAACCCCTGCACTTCCTCCCAGAGAGACAGCGCACAGACTCCAGCAGCAGGGCTCTGGAGTGCAGCCCAGGCTTAATCCTGCCTCTCTGGGCCTCCATATCTCTGTCTACACGATGACGAGTGGGGCTGTCGTTCTCAGGAACCCACCCTTCTGTGTAGGATGTAGATCAATGTGAGCTTGGCTGTGGCTAAGGTGGGGGATACACCTGGGTGGGCGTGGCTGCTTCTAGTGGGAGGAGCACAAGAAGTTGAGGTGGGTGTGCTATGATTACAGCTCAGGCTGTGGGGTTCCCCTGCCTGGCCACTTTACTTGGCCATGCAGCCGTGGAGGACCCTGTCACTCTGACCCCACAGCCTATGGCCTTTCCCCGGGGCCACATGACCATCCCTCCTGGCCTGACCCAGGTCCTCAAGGCACAGCCCAAACCCAGGAGGAGCAAGGAACCTCTGAGACCCAGTTGGCCACTCCCTGGGGGGCATTCGCCCTCCTTGCTCTTAGCTCTGGTCCCATCCTCATTCTCTGGGCCTTGGGTGAGGACAGGAGCCACCTGGGGTCTCAGCACCTGCCACCTCCCCCAGCCATCCTCCTTGGGCTTCCAGAGAGACCTGCTAAAGCATTTGCATGTCCGAGCCTCCGCAACTGCCTCCTGCTGTGGGGCCTCTATCTAACTCACTCCCCTCCAGGGTCTCCCAGGCCCTTTGCTTATCCGGCCGTGCCAAGTTTCCTAGGCGTATGCTGGGCTGGTTCCTGACCATAGTCTGTCAGCTCCCCACCCCACCGCACCTGCCCCAGGCCTTGTTCAAGGCTTTCTGGGTAGTTTCCAGCCCAGCCGCTGCCTCCCTCAGTGGCCCAGGCAGATGAGACCTCTGTGGCCTCAGCGTCTCTGCTCTTCCAGGCCTGGGGCTTAGTAGACTCCCTGGGGAGGATGTCTTGAGCTCACCATCTGCCCTTGTTTCTCCCAGAACCCTTCCAGGCCTGGACAGGCTTCTACACATCCCGCAGTGCTCTCAAAGGCCTGGCACGGCGAGCCAATGCCTTGTTGTATGCTGGGGAGTCCATGTTCACACGCTACATTTGGCCAGCCCCCCTTGGGCCTCTGGACTTGATCTGGGCCCTGCAGCAGCTCCAGCAGCTCCGCTGGGCAGTGTCTGAGGTAATGCCACACTTCTCAGCCACAGCATAGGTTTGGAGCCTCAAGCTGGGCACTTCCCCACACATATCCCAGCAGGTCCTTCTGGCCCTGGGGCGCCAGAAGCCCCACTTTACAGAGGGGAAAACTGATGTCCTTTTTGGTCACAAGGCCCATGCTTGGTGAAGCTGGGCCAAGGCCAAGGCCTGCTGGCCTCTAGCTATGGCCTCATTAAACTCTGTAACAGCAGATTTTACTGAGAGGGATAAGGAGGCAGTGGAGTGGTGTTCACATCTGACAGGTCTGTCGTGTAACCCGAGGCACATGACCTTCCCTGTCTGAACCCTAGCTTCCTCCCCAGGCAGTGACAATGACACCCTTCCCAGGAGGACAGTGGGCAGCTGAATGTAATGACTGCTGCTTGGCATGGCAGCTGCCACACAGCAAGTGAAGTTTCCCTCCGTACTCGTCCCCACTGCACAGATGTGGAAACCGAGACCCAGGAAGTCCTGTAACTTGTCTTCAGTCACCCATCCAAAAAAGGGCCAGTGGGACATCTTTATGGTCACCTTAAGAGAATCACTGGCAGAACATGTCACTGTGTTAGAGGAGGAATGCGTGACTTTAAAGTCCTTGAGAGCAGCTCAGGCCAAGCGTCTTTACCTGTGGAGCCTCCGTGTCCCCTTCTGTGGAGAGGAGATGAGCCCGCCTCTGGCTCTGTGCAGATGAGCATGCGTGTCATACACAGAGGACACGGGGCACTGGAAAGTCAGGTCCCAGAGGTGACGCGAGGTCCTTCCCACAAGTCTGTTCACTGTCTGAGATGGAGGACAATGGCCTGGGTTTCCACAAGGGACTCCCGCCTCCTCCACTGGTGCTGGTGCACAGTAGGTGCAGGCGCCTCACAGCTGCCTCTTGGGATCAGGTCCTGATCGCCTTTTTCCTCAATCCGGGGGTCCTGCAGGTCCAGCATCACGACGCCATCACTGGGACTGAGTCCCCCAAGGTGACAGAAATGTACCTGGAACACCTGGCCTTCGGCATGCAGGGGGTAGGCAAGCTCATGGCCACCATCGTCCTGGACGGGCCCCAGCCAGGGGCAGGGCGGGGAGCACCCTCCGCTGACTCAGGTAAGCCAGGCCCCTGGGTGGAGGCTGTGGGGCCCGTTCTGAGACAAGGGTCAGGGGAGAGGCTCAACAACCTGAGTCTCAGGGGTATGACAAGCATCTATCCTCTGAGCCTCCGTCTCCTCATCTGTGAAATGTGCAAGGTCCAGTGTTACTTGGAACCAGAAATCACTGCTGAATCTAATCCCTATGAGGTTGGAACTGTTGCTGTCCCATTTTACGGCTGACGAGACAGACTGAGAGGTTGTATACTAACCCAGGTCATACGGGTAGGAAGACAGTGGAGATTAAACCTGAACCCTGCGCTGAGGGGGTGCAGGTATCCTCAACGGCCTGGCCTCACCCCAGCTTCCTCACTCCCTCCCCAGCTTCCCTTGGTCATAGTTCACCTCGGGCAGCTGTCGGACCAGCCTCTGATGTAGGTTTCACACATATACAGTGACCCATCATACCAGTGTGACCAAGGGGTTTCAAATCCAGGAAAACCGTGGAATGGGTTTCCAATGGGGAAAGTTTGTTCTCTCTACATATCCATGAGATTGTCCTGTGCACAGGCGCCCGCCCTCAACCTGCACTCTGATCACCATGCACTTCCTGATGTCCCCTCTGGCCTGCCCACTACCCTATCACCTGTGCCTTTCGCCTTACCTACCCTCTCCTCCCGTCCCTGTGTTTAATTCCATTTGACCTGAAGATTTTGGAAGGCCCCTGGGGACCTGCCCTTGGGGACACCAGTCTGGTGGGAAAGATGGTTTCAGAAAGAATGCTGCAGCCTGGGCTTCAACTTCACTGCCAAGTGGGGCAGTTAAAGAGCTGCCATTCTAATGAGACACTCACCTCATTCTGGTGAACACAAGGGAGGGCTCCCTGAGCAAGGACTAGCTGGAGAAGACCAGGAAGGGTGTCCCAAGCAGAGGAAAGAACCTCTCCCAGGCAGAGGCAGGGAGACTGGAAGTGTGTGCTGTGTTCAGGGACGCAGGAGTTGTCAGACATGGCCAGGTCCACATTGAATGTGCGGCTAGGCAGTAGGACTTGACCCTCCAGGCTCCAGAGAATTCCCTGGTGGCTCACAGTGCCAAGCTCTCAAAACTTTGGAGCCAGGCCTTAGGAGCTGGATCACCTTGGGCAGGTGACTCCACTTCTCTGGACCTCAGCTTCCTCATCAGTAAAGTGGGCTGCTGGGGAGAGATGTATAAAGAAACAAAGGAACCTGCCTGGGAACGTACACTGCAGTTCTGAGCAGAATGTGGGCCATGCTGCCCATCTGAGGCCCACCTGCCTGCCCAGCTCCTCTGGGAGCTCTGGAGGGCTGGGTCTTGCCTGCCTCAGTTTCCCTTGTACTGAGAGGCACCCAGGGATGTCAACCAGCAAAGCCTGTTCTCTCTGCAGGTGCGAGGCCTGCAGGACACTCTGTGGTGGTCTACAACCCACTGGCCTGGACGATCACCACCATCGTCACCCTGACCATTGGCTTCCCCAGAGTCAGCGTCACAGACGAGTTGGGCCATCCAGTTCCTGCACAGGTATGGATGCAGAGTCCAGCCAGAGGGGCATTTGCTGTCTGCTGATACCTGCTCTGGGCTGGGCACTGTACGCATATGGTCCCTCTCGGCCCTGCAAGGGGAGCTTTGTCACCCCTGTACTACAAGTGAGAAAACTGAGGATCAGGGAGGCAAAGTATTTGTTTTGTTTTGTTTTTTTTTCCTAACACTAACCAATTCTCTACTTTTCTGGCATGAACTAGGATTCCTAAAATCCAATTCAATTCTGTACTAACTCCCTGGAGTAAGGACAGACCCCACAAGTCAGTGGTTTAGTCCCAGAAGACCCCCCACTTCAGGTGCCAGCTATAAATGGGGCTACAGGCTGTCAAACTTCTGTTCAGGTGACTCCAAATTCAGGGGTTTCCACAACCCCTCCAAATTTGATAATTCACTAGAGCACTCATGGAACTCAGGGAAATGCTGTGCTTACAATGACAGTTTTCTTGCAAAGGGCATAACTTAAGAACAGTTATGCACGGAAGCATCCCGAACCCTAGACCCTCGTTGGTTCCTCTGGAGACCAGCCCCACCCTGGAAGCTCTCTAAGGCCCCATCAGGAGTCACCTTGTTATAACTCAGGGGAGCTTGAAAGGGACTCCCTGTGAACAACAGGAGACTCTCCTATCTTTCAGGAAATCCCCATGGTTTTAGGAGCCCTGAGCCAGCAACTAGAGACAAAGACCAAATATGGTACCATACCAAATCCCTGAGGTTACACAGCCGGGCGGCGGCAAGTTCCCACCTTCCAAGCCACCACTGATCTGTCAAAACTGTAGTTAGAATGAAAGTGTGACAACTCTGCCCTCAGTAGGAAGACATTAGAGAGGACTCATGTCTACTGAGGGTCAGTCAGATCCACCAGGGTACTGACAGTGGGCTTGGGGCATCCAGTGTGGCCAGAAGTGAAAGGGCATCTGTGTCATTATGCCTGCCCTCATCTGGGGGACTCAGAGGCCTGCTGAAACTAAGTCACCAGAGAGTGAGAGTCCCCACTGACCACAAGCCCAGCCCTTCCCCTCTGCACCCAGACCAGGTGCCTTTCTGGTGGGAACTTGGTCCTCATCTGTCTTCCCCATCCCGGCTGCTGGAACAAAGCACCGGGTCGGATGGCTGAAACAATAGACATGGACTTCTCCCAGTTCTGGAAGCTAGAAGTCCAAGATCCAGGTGCCAGCGTGGTCAGGATCTGGCCAGGGCTCTGCCTTTCTGTCGTGTCCTCATGTGGTGGGAACAGGTGCGAGAGCTCGCTGGGGTCCCTGTCAGAGGGTCCTAATCCCATTCCTGAGGGCTCCACTCTTGGGACTTAATCACCTCCCAAAGCCCCCACCTCCTAAGTGATGACATGTAAGGTTAAGATTTCAGCATTTTGAGGGGGACATAGACGTTCAGTCCACTTCATCACTCAAGCCAAATGGGAATAGGAAGGTGGCAACACACCCCCTTTTCTGCTCCTGGGGCCTCCTCCTGCTGTCACATCCTTGCAAGGGCTCTCGCAAAGGTGAGGGCTTTCCCTCACGCTTCCTTCAGGAATGTTTATAATCTAATACAAATCTCCACTTTTGCATGTGGCAAGGCCTTTAAGAGTCTTAAAGGGGTGCTGATGTCAGACGGTGGCTGGCGCCCAGCTGGCCCTCTCTGCACCACCCAGAAATCCCTGGAGCAGCACTGGCTCCAGAAGGCACCCTGCATGTCACCCAGCTGACCCTTCCTTGGGGCAGTAGAGGAAGCATTGACATCACTCAGTCATCCAGCACACACTCCCAGATACCCATTTTGGCCCAACCCCAGGCTGGGTGCTGGGTCCTTGGACATGAGAGGCCCAGGCCTCATCCCAGGACACAGGTATAAGCAGTTAGATATACTAATGACTAGGGATCCAGGGCGGGGTGACTTCGCATAGGCTCAGAATGAGGAGGAGCTTGTCTGGTGAGGGTTAGGGTGGACTTGGGCAGACCCGGCACAGAGCCCCCTGCCCACTTAGGTGCAGAGTGAATTCCCTCAACACCTGCTTCTAGAGCTCCCATTGTGTGTCAGACCCTGTGCTAGGCACTGGGGACACGGTACCAACCCAGCAGTTGAAAGTCCCTGCCATCAGGGGGTTTGTAGTCTAGTGGGGGAGACAGGCCATAGCAAAATAAGGAAAGCATAGACTGTGGAGGATGACGACTGTGATGGGGGCATCCTTAGAGCATGTTATGGGGGCTAGGACACACTTTAAAATAGGTGGGCAAGTCACATCAGTGCAGGGCTGGGCGGACGAGAAAAAGTGTCTGCTGTATGTCAGGGAAGGCCTAGGTGTGCAGGCATCACGGGCCAGCTGCCAATAGAGCTTCCCACCAAGCACAGAAGACCTATGCTTTGGCTGGGGGGCACACCTCGTGACCACTCCCAACTTCTGCTTTCCAATCAGGTGCCGAGGAGGGAGGCAGAGGCCAGGAGGGCTAACCTGAGACAGAGCAGATTAAGGGATTGCCCCTCCCAGGAGAAGGGGAGGGGACAGCTGAGCAAAGGGCGCAGGAAGGCAGGAGTGCTGGGAAGGAAGGGTTGTGGTAACACTGGAGCCCAAGCTGCCCAAGGAGCAGTGAGGGGAGGGGAGGTTAGTTCCCCACAGGCCCAAGGGCCCAGATCCCGGGTTGCAGCAGATGAGGGTCTCAGAAATCTCGCTCTCGTTTCTGAAGTGGGTGGATTGGTGGAGACAAGAATGGACACAGGGATACCAGTGAGGAGCTGGGCAGTCGTGCAGGGTGGGGCCCCCACAGGAGGACACAGGGAGGTGGGAATGAGAAGCTCTGAGAGTCCTGGAGATGCCCATGGATGGCGTTGGTGGGGGTGGGGGACAGCTGAGTGGCAGGGGGCAGATGGTGTGGGGCTGGGGTCAGCTGTGGCTGTCCAGGTGGAGGTGTCAGGCAGGGAGCAGTATCCGTGGGTCTCAGATTCCAGAGGTCAGAGGACTGGGAATTTGTACTTGGGAGGCATCACTTCTGGCTGGGGAAGAATGATTAAAGGGGCTGGGGTTTTCATCTTGAGTAAGAGACACTTGGAGCCCCCCAAAGCCAGCTTTCCTTGGGTCACCAAAGTGTTCTCCCAAGGTCAGTGTATTTTGTGGGGGCCCCGAAGGGTACAGGATATAGGGAACAGAATGTGGCAGAGTCCAAGAGAAAGAAAGACACTGCTGCCCCTGGGGCTGTGAGCACCTGTCCAGGAGGTGTGTGAGCCAGGGATACTGAGGAGACTGAGGGGTCGTCCAGCCCTGAAATCCACCATTTGCTCCCACCGTGCTGGCCTTGCAGGTCCAGAACTCGACGAAGACCCCATCGGCATACACCCTGCATATCTTGACCACCATCCCAGGCCTCAGTTACCGGTACTACAGCGTCAAGCCTTCAGCAGGGGCCCAGGACCCAGTCGCCACTGTGGCCAGTACCCTGCAGTTTGGCCGCAGGCCGAGGAGACAAGACAGTGGTGGGGGCAGGCGCCTGGTACCCGTGGAGAATGACTGCTACACCGTGCTGCTTGACCAGGACACCAACCTGATGCACAGTGTCCAGGAGAGGTGAGCGCAGCCGCCTCACCAGCCCCACCCGGTTCTCCACTCGCTCCCCTGCCCCAGGCAGACAAGATGGTGTGAAGCCCCTTCCTGCGTTGTGATCTTCAGTCCAGGAGTATGAGTCTAGGCCATGCAGGGAAGACTTTCTAGTGCTTTGATTCCAAGGCTATTGATCTGCAGAAAAGAGGGAAGAAATTTATTCATTGTTACCCACCACTTTTTAATTGAAAGAAATATAAGCTCTCTATTCAGTAAATAGTCATACTATCTTTAGAATAGGAAGGGACCCTCAAAATCATCTAGGCTCACACACCCACTCAGCGGTTCAGCCATCCTCCCCCACTTATTCACCCATTCAGCAATCTATTCATTCAATCACTCACTCAGCAGCTACTTGTGCAGAGAAGGCAAATGACCACCCAGGAAAGTCCTCCCACCTGGTATGGGGCCAACCCTGTCCTTCCTCAGGCCATGACCAATTCACCTGTCATCAACTCCAGCTGCCTCTGCCATTGTACCCACTTGGAGCAGGTGGCGGGAAGTAAGGGGACAGGAAACAGAAGAGGGCCGGGGAGGGGGAGGCTGATGGGCATTGGTGGGGAGACAAGTGTCAGCAGTGCTCAGCCTGAGGTCACACTCAGCAGCTGTCCACCACAGAGCCCCAGGACTTCGCTGAGAGAATGGGCAGGCGAGGGAAATGGTAGCAGAGGCATGAATGACCTCATTCCTTTTTAAGGCTAAATAATATTCCCTTGCTTGGGTGTCCCACTGCTTCCCCTGCCAAGGGGAGACCCGAGCAGGGTAGCAGCAGAAAGGGGCAAGGCCCCCAACATGGCCCATGTGCACAACCCCAATCCCAACCAGGGCGGGTTGGGCGGAGGGGAGTTTGTTTTTCCTGGTAGAACAGCTTTACCGAGATAGAACTCACATACCGCACAGTCACCCACTTACGCTGTACAGTTCAGTGGTTTTTAGTGTAGTCACAACGTCATATAACCATCACCTTGATCGGTGTCGAATCATATTCACTACTCAAAAAAGAAACTTTATTTTCTCCTCCCCCACAGCCCCTGACAATTCTAATCTGTTTCCATCTCTATGGATTTGCATAGAAATGTCCATCTCTGGACATTTCATATAAACAAAATCATACATTGTGTGGTCCTTTGGTGACTCACTTCTCTCACTTAGCATAATATTTGCAATATAGCCTTCTTAATTATAGCAGGTGTCGATACCTCATTCCCTTTTAAGGCTAAATAATATTCCCTTGCCTGGGCATCCCACACTCTGTTTATAGGTCCTTCCGTTGATGGATATTTGGGTGTTTTCCATTTTGGAGCTACTATCAATAATGCTGCTGTAGACTCGGCACCTGTGGCTCAAGTGGCTAAGGCGCCAGCCACATACACCTAAGCTGGCGGCTTTGAATCCAGCCTGGGATTCAATGATGGCTGCAACCAAAAAATAGCCGGGCGTTGTGGCAGGCGCCTGTAGTCCCAGCTACTTAGGAGGCAGAGGCAGGAGAATCGCTTGAGCCCAGGAGTTGGAGGTTGCTGTGAGCTGTGATGCCACGGCACTCTACCCAGGGTGACAGCTTGAGGCTCGGTCTCATAAAAATAATAATAAGAGTAGGGCTCCGGCCCCATATGCCGGAGGTGGCGGATTCAAACTGGCCAGAAACTGCAAAAAAATAATAATAAAAAAATAATGCTGCTGTAAACATATAGGTACAAGTTTTTGTGTGGACATACATTGTTATTTTCTTGGGTATATAGCTAGGAGTAGAATTCAACTAAATTTAACTCTTTGAGGAACTGGCTGCTCTATTTTATATACCCACAAGCAGTTTATGAGATTTCTGATTTCACATTCTCGCCAGCACTAGTTATTTTCTGTCTTTTCAGTTATAACCATTCTTAGGGGTGTGAAGTTCATCATTAGTTCTCTGGAAACTAATGATGTTAAGTGTCTCTTCATGTAATTATTGGCCATTTGCATATATGTGGCTTCTTTTTTTTTTTTTTGAGAGAGTCTCACTCCGTTGCACAGGCTGGAGTGCCATGGCATCAGCCTAGCTCACAGCAACCTCAAACTCCTGGGCTCAAGCGATCCCCTTGCCTCAGCCTCCTGAGTAGCTGGGACTACAGGAGCCCACCAGTAATTTTAAAATGTTCTGTGGAGATAGAGTCTCACTGTGCTGCTCAAGTTGAGGGGTCAGAGAATTTAATGGTGCACAGGGTCAGGAAGTGTTGGTTCCTGGCAGACCACTGCTGGCCCCTGGATGAGCCAAGCATCATCTCTTGGTGGCACCCTCTCCTGACGGCTGCAGGTGCCTGACACAGTCTATGTCCCCCACCCCACCCCCGTTTGTCAGCACTCTGGGGCCGGATGGAACCTGAGCCATGCTGGCTCTGGGTTGGGTCTCGAACTTGTCAGTGAGCCTGATTGAGGGGACTCGTGATGCTGCTTGGGCTCCTCAGAGTTTGCCAGCCTGGTTCTAAATCACGAGACATGGTCACTGATGATAACGACGTGTTCTCTTTCTTACCTCTGCAGACAGAGTAACCGAAGCGTGCAGGTGACCCAGGAGTTCCTGGAGTACCACGTCAATGGTGACCTGAAACAGGGCCCCATTTCTGACAACTACATGTTCACAGCCAAGGAGCCCGCAGAGCCCGCGTGGGAGGCGGTGGGAATGGAGATTGTGGTGGGAACTCTGGTGACTGAGATCCGGCAATACTTCTACAGGTACCTCCCCGTAGGGTGATCCTAACACCTGGCGCACGGCCGCACAGGAAGGACGGGTCCATCTTTGCTCCTGGGCTGTGCTTGGCTCATGCTAGTTGCTCCATGAGAGTCTGAGGAAAGGACAAGTTGCTCCTGTGTGTGCCTGTGCTGGCTGTGTTGCCTGTGTCGGGTGGTGTTGGCCAAGAACTGTGTTCAGAGCTGGGACAGAGCCCGAGCGTGTAACTCACACAAGGGGAGTTCCTGGTCTTCCTTTATCAGAGCAGACAAGCCACGCGGGCCTGGGGCGGCAGCTCTCATTGTCTCACTTAGTGTCGAGGGGAGCATTGTCCACATGGCCCAAGAAGGCTTCCTGCCTGTCCACCCTGTTGGAGGAAGAAGGAAAGAGGGAAGGAAGCATCTAGAAGGCTCTCAGAGCTTTACTTATTACCAAAAACCATTTTTCCTCCAGGAATGTGACTGCCCAGGATTACACATACATGATTTACTCTCGGCTTGCCCACGTGCCACAGGGCCAGGATGGGGAGCTGCTCTGCCACCGGATAGAACAGGAGTACCAAGTGGGCCCCTTGGAGCTGAACAGAGAGGCCATCCTGAGGACCAGCACTGATCTAGACACCCAGCAGGTCCTCTACACAGACAATAATGGCTACCAGATGCAGCGGAGGCCCTACCGAGCCTACGCGAACAACAGCATTGCACGGGTATGCCCTGGGCACCCACAGGCACGCCTTGGCGGTGCTCTTTCCTAGCAGTGGGAAAGGATTATTTTGAAGCCCCTTACCCATGTGTCTACCCTTGCAGGGTTGAGAGGTCAGGCTCTGGGTCTGCAGGTATCTGAACATAAGAGAGACTTTGATTTGTACCTCAGTTTACACGTCTGTAAGATGACTGTTTCATCAAAGAGTCAGACTGAGATGGTGTATGTCAAGGGCTTAGCTGGGGCCCGTGGAACCTGGGTCATGCCACTAGGAAGCACCAAAGCTGGGATCTGAGCCCCCGCCTGCCAGTCCCCAAAGTCTAGGTTCCCACCCCATGCTGCCTCTGTGCCTATAGAGAGGGAGAGGGGGGCTGCCTCACCCCTCACCCCAACCACAAGCTTGGTGATGTTTACATCTGCAGAATTACTATCCCATGGTTCAATCGGCCTTCATGGAGGACAGCAGAAGCAGGCTGGTGCTCTTGTCAGAGCGGGCCCACGGCATCTCCAGCCAGGGGAACGGCCAGGTGGAGGTAGGGGAAGGCTCAGTCGTCCTGCTGCAGCCCATCGTGGCCCTTCATGGGCATGCTCCCCGTGCGAGGCGGGGCCTCTAGGGATCTCCTTCCCATAGGTCATGCTGCACCGGCGGCTGTGGAACAACCTGGACTGGGACCTGGCCTATAACCTCACGCTGAACGACACTTCAGTCGTCCACCCGATACTCTGGCTTCTGTTGGGACCCTGGTCAGTCACCACTGCCCTGCACAAGAGGAGTGGGCTGGCCCTGCAGCACAGGCCCATAGTGCTGTTTGGAGAGCTGGCAGGTAAAGGGATGCCTCTCCGAGTGTACGTGATCACTCCCTGGAGCCAGCCAGCAGGGTCAGGGCAGGGCTGTGGAGGGGCTTATGCTCTCGGGAATCTGGGCAGCTCTGGGGCAGGAAGGGATCTCAGAGAGCTCTGGTCCAAGGCCCTCACTTAATAGAAGGGAATATT
This sequence comes from Nycticebus coucang, assembly GCF_027406575.1. Taxonomy (NCBI): domain Eukaryota; kingdom Metazoa; phylum Chordata; class Mammalia; order Primates; family Lorisidae; genus Nycticebus; species Nycticebus coucang. The sequence continues at coordinate 87,516,254 of NC_069796.1, read as the reverse complement.
GAGGGAAAACAGTGGCTCAGTCACACAGTGAGTCCAAGCACAGAGCTAGGGCTCACACCCGCTTCCCTGTGTCCTCTTTGTTTTCTTTCCTGATATATTATTTATTTTCCAAATATGACATTATGTCACCGTGTTACTTCAGGTCTGGAGGTGAGGGTGCTTCTAGTCTATAGTCTAATCTGTAAGGTTTGTGCTTTGCCTCCTCTGAGGTTTCTATAGACTAACGACCATGTAGTTCTACATCTTTATTAAAATAACAGAACCTGAAAAACAAGCAGTGAGTGTATTTAAAGGTGATAATTTGGAGCAGCCTTCAAAGAGTTAAAGGAATCTGATCCAGGAGCCACATGCTTATCTGGTGTTTGGGGTCTGTTTTGCTTATCTGCGGTATGGGATATCACAAAAAGTGTACACAGACTTGGTTTTTATTGCTTATCAGCTTTTGTTAGTGTTTGTGTATTTAATGTGTGGCCCAAGACAACTCTTACTCTTCCAATGTGCAGAAGAAAAGAAAAAAGGTCAGATATCCCTGATCTAGATAGAATTTGGTGCCCTTTTCAATAATTTTTGAACTCTTTTTCTACACTTGCAGAGGTGGTTTTTTGTGGGTTTTTTTTTTTGCAGTTTGTTTTTTTTTGTTTTTTTTTTTGCAGTTTTTGGCGGAGGCCGGGTTTGAACCCGCCACCTCCGGTATATGGGGCTGGTGCCCTACTCCTTTGAGCCACAGGTGCCGCCCTGCAGAGGTTTTGATTAAAATATGCTTGTAAGGTTCTCCCTGCTTTGGTTTTGGAGCCAGAACCTTCCCAGGGCCTTAGCCAGTGGCAGACTGTCACTCCCTGCCTCAAGCATAAACTGAGCACCTACCGTGTGCTGCCACAGCCAGAGATGCCTAAAGGCGGCAGCCTCTCTGCTACAGCAGTTTTCATGGACTGTCAGGTAAGGAGCCAGGACTCAGGGCAGAGAGGGAGCCTTGCTGCAGCGAGGGGCTGCTGCTTTGTGGCTTTGGAGGAGTGTGAGACCCCAAGTCAGGAGGAGGCCAGGGGGTATCAATTAAGATTCTTTGTTTGGAAGTAACAGAAAGTGGAGGGGCTGCTCACTGGGGAGAGCCTGGGGCAGCTCATGGACTTTAAGGAGTCCTGGACAGGAGGCCTGGGCAGGCTGGAGGTAGGAGCTCTGGGTATCTTGGGGACAGACATTCACAGCTGTGTCTCATAGGACTGCCACTGAGCTGCCTATCCAGGCCACCTCTAGTTCCCAGGCTTCAGAGTCCCAGGAGGGGTGATCTGATTGGCCTGGCAAGGTCAGGGTCTGCTCCCAGATCAGTCAGTAGTTTCTTAATGGCAGCTGGGCCCCTTTCCTGCAGAGGGAGATGTCACCATGTCTGAGCAAGTGTCATGACTGTTTTCAGTGTCATCTTACCCACCTTCACTCTGGTCTGTCATGCAAATGAGAAAAACCCAGCTTGAACTCACTGAGCCTCAGGGAGAGCATATTGTGAGGCCCAACTGCCCTTGGCCTCAAGGACTAAAACCGTCCCACGGCTGTCCCTGTGCTTTTTTCTGCTGACTTTCCTTCTACCCAGCGTGTGGCTGTGGACGATGAACAGCTCTAGGGCTGCTCTCAAAGAACAGTTCTATCTCCCCACCCAAAAGGAACTGAGTGCAAAAGTCCCAAGGAAGGATTCTAATTTGTCCTGCTGGGGTCAGGTGGCCTGTGCTGGACTCATCAGTGTGGCCTGAGATTTTGTGAGAAGATGGCAGCTCCTGTTGGAAGTCCGTAGTTGGAAGGAGTGAGCTCTAAGGTGCCTAGAGACCAGTAGACGACAAAACAAGGGAGGAGCTGGTACCTCAAACTCTGAGTAGAAAATAAGGCTCTACATCACCGACTTGCCATGTGACCTTGAACAAGCCATGTTCCCTCCCTGGGCCTTAGTCTCCTGGTCTCTAGTTCAAAATGGCTAGACTGAGGAGGTCCAGGGTCCAGCCCTTAAGCTCCGTGACCTCAGCAGTTGGACACTCAGAAGGAAAGGCTCTTGGGTGAAGGATGCACGGTCAGAGGCAGGAGTGGGGAGCCTGGGGCGCTGGCACTACCAGGGGCCTCGGCTGATGCTGTGTAGGCTACATGGGGTGATGGGTGAGGGGGTAGACCGGAAGGGGCAGGTACATATACCTGAGTGCCAGGAGGAGAGGCCAAGCCCCCAAACCCTATCCTTACTCTGTCCATCTGCCTTGCAGGAACTGCCCCCAAGCTCCCAGGACCCTGGAAGCAAGAGGCTGTGATGCTGCCCCTGAATCTTCACCTGCAGATCCTGAGCATCCCGGGCTGGAACTACAGCTCAAACCACACTGAGCATGTGCAGAATGTAAGGAAAGGTGAGGCAGGTGTGCAAGGGCCTGAGCCCACTCCTCTCTTCCTGAGTCAGCCAGGTCCATAAGCCCACACCAGACAAAGGGGGCTCACCTTAGAGATGTCATGGCTCAGCAAGGTCACCTGGACCCACTATCTGGCAAATAGGGAGGGCGAGGGCCACAGAGGGTCAGTGAGGGACCAGAGTCACTTAGCAATCCAGAGACAATGTGAGCCTGGACCCCAGCCCTCACCAGTCTCTGAAAGGATCCCTCCCGCTCCCACCCATGTCCCTGTCCATATTCTGTCTGACACTCAGGGCTGCCCTCCCCTCCTGCTTCCTCCAGGGAGACCTCCTGGATCCCCCAACATCCTAACTGTTGGGAGCCCCCAGTCATTCATTCAACCGATGTTTCCCATGCCAGGAGCTAGGGATGAGCAGTGACCAAGGTGGGCGAGGTTTCTGATCTCTGTGAGCTCAGTCTAGAGGGGGGAACAGCCAAGTCACCAGACAGTGGTGACAGTGATAAGACAAAGCTCTTCAAGGCATCAGGGAGGGCTCCCCAAGGTCATACCTGCCAGGAACCGCCTGGTTCTGTGGCCACGGCCACAGCTGCACTTACTGCCCTTTTATACTGTGAGCACCTTGAAGCAGGGTCTGATAGTGCCTTTGCCATCTTCCTGTCATGCACCCAAAAAACGGCTTAGTAAGAGTTTGCAGAATTAAGAACAAGGGAGAGAAGGAAGAGGCATTAACCCCCCAAGACCTGAGCCAGTGCAGAAGCAAGACACAGGGAATCAGCCCAAAAGGCCAAGCACCACCTTGTCCTGATATAGCTCATCCTGGAGGCTCGGGCTTACTTACTCCTGCAGACACTGTGGCCTCCCAGAGCTGAGCCCCAGCATGACCACCTCCCCCAATCCCAGAAGACACGGAGTGGGGCAGGCTCCCCAGTAGCCACAGAGCCTTGTCTTCCAACTAAGGTGCATGGCCCAGCACCACAGAGAACCTGCTTCCTGTAGCAGCTTCTCTCTGATGGGCACAGGAAGAGAGGAAGGAGCCAGGCAGAACAGGGCTCCTGGATGCCCTGCTGGGTAAGTCCAGAACCCACTCCCCTGGACACTCGCAGCCACCTTGTGAAGCAGGATCCCTCAGCACCCTGCCCTCCAGCTCAGGAGATAGGCGCCTTCCCTGCCTCTGAACTTGAATCCTTAGCTATGCACAAGGAACATGTAGAAGCCATTTATAAGCCTCTTAGCTTTTATGGCCTCACTCAGCCATTCCTGGATGTCCGTTTGAAAACAGCAACCTTCTAGTCACATGATGAACTGTTAAAAAAAATACTGATGCCTCAATTCTACCTCCAGATAGTCTGATTCAGTTGACTTTGGGGCGTGGCTGCAGAGCTGGGGTTTGGGAAACACTGATGTTAACCGGGACTTGACCTTCCCAGGACCTTGAGCTCAGTGCTTTCCACGAGCTTCTGTCTTCTCATCTGTAAAATGGGAGCAATAGTACTGAGCCCTTCTGTGTGGGAAGGTCGAGGAGGACACGCGATCATGAGACCACTGTAGATGACAGGTGGCCGGGTTATGCTGCAATAGCAAAGAACCCATGCCTCCCTGTCTCAACACAGTGTGAATTCCTTTCCCTCCAGGCTAGTGTCTGGGGGTGTCATCAGGAAGGCCGGGAAGTGACCCATCACTTCTGCTCACTTTGCATTGGCCACAGTGGCCACACATAACTTCAAAGGAGACAGGGGTGGAGAAGTGAAGTATTTCAGAACAGGCTCGATCATGCCCAGCGCAGTGGGTGAGGACTGAGACTTTGCAGATGCTAGTGTCGTGAGTGGGCCTTAAAGTCAGCTAGACCTGGGGGAGAATCTTCCCTCCACAGTGCACCAGTCCCTGCCTGAGTCTTGCTTTCCTCGTCTGGCACAAGAAGGTAGAGGATACGAAGGAATCGAGTGGTAAATTACCAGGCATAGACTGGGGGCATTAAGATTGGTTGTGGGGGACCTCACTACCACCTTCCTTCTGCCCTCAAAGGCCATCAAGGGAAGAGCCATGCTGACCTCCGTCGCGTACTGCTGCGGCTCCACCACCTGTATGAGGCAGACGAGGACCCAGTCCTATCTCAGCCAGTGACAGTGGATCTGGAGGTAAACTGCCCCACCTCCATGCCCCTCCCAGACCACCAGGTCAGGCGTCCCAGACAGAGTCCTGCCTGAGAAATTGCCTTGGCAGAGAGATCTGTCAGGGTGTGTTCACAAATCACGCCAGCGTGAGCTCTGGCAGGGTTCAGGGAGACAGCCTCTCACCCACCTCCCAGCCTCCCAACCTGTCTTCTTCAGGGTCTTCTGTGTTTGTTTTGTTTTACAACAGCCTTTCTCTTATTTATTTCTTCTTTATCCTTGTTGCAAAACTTTTTAAACAACGCAAATATCATATATATAATAACAGACAAATGAATTCCTTTGAAAGGTGACTTAGAGTGAGACAGTCCAGGGTCCCAGTCCAGGTGCCTCCCACACGGCACCCTACGCTTCTGGGCCTCAGTTTCCTCACCTGTAAAATGAGGGGGAGGTGAAAGTTCTTTATGCCCCTAAGGGTGCCTGGGGGCCCTGTCAAGTATGGGTGCCCCATGTTGTCCTCAGAGCACCCCTGCCTGACCATATTCTCTCCCCAGGAGGTACCACCTGAGATGCCTCATTTCTTCCTCAATTTGCATTCCTGCTGGGGGCTATGAGCTCTTTCTTTCATTTCCTGCCCGCAGAGAATGTGTGTAAATCTCTGTATTTCTGCCCTGGGCTGCCTTCAGCCTCTGCGTCCTCAGTGGAATTGAGAGAGGCGTGGGTAATCTCCCCCAGGCCACCCTGCCTCCCCACCTTCACGGCCCCTACCGCCAGGGGCCTGGCTCTTTCCTCACCAGTACCCTGCCTGCCCAAGGGCACTGAGACAGGTGCCAGTTAAGAAGGTAGCGTAGAATCTGGAAGTTGGTTATCAATGCTGCTCTATTTCACAGATGGAAGTGCCAAGGCCCTGAGAGGAGGGGACGGCCGGGATAGTTTCCTCTCCGTGCGAAAGTTGGTGGGGAGGTGGAGGGGAGAGGCACTGATAGCTAGGAGTGTATTTGGCTGCAAATCACAAAACACCGGACACAAGTGTTTGGGGAGGGGCATGGTGTGTTTTCTCACCCAACCAGAGTGTCCACCAGACCCATCTTCCCACCCAGCCCTTGTCAGTGCCCTGGCTCCTTGTCTTCCTGCCCCGTGTCCTTATTGGTAGTCACCAGATGGCACAGGCCTCCCACACAAGCAAATTTAAGGGCAGAAGGGGGCAGAAGGGCTTTGGCCTGAAGGGGCTCTCTCCTGTCAGCGCAAAGAACCTTCTCCAAGAGCCCCCACCCTCCCACGCTGCAGACTTTTCCAGAACTGTACAGCTCCTGCCTCCCCTACCTGCTAGAGAGGCTGGGACAAAGCTTAATGGGAAGGGGGAATGGAATAACTGATGGGCTTCATCCTGGGCAGGGCACAGCACTACTACACACTATGGGGGGCGGGACTCTGTATGGACCAGCAGCTCATAGTGCCTGAGCCTCTGGGGCCTGCAGGTAAGCACACACCTCCTCAGCCTCAGTTTCCTCATCTGCAAACTGGTAGCAGCCAGTCCTGTCCTTGCTGATAGCCTTGCTATTTCTCACAAGAAATAGGGGAGGGAGGTGTGTCAGGCCTCTGGAGCCCCAAGGACACGGTCTGTGGAGTGGCTGCTGCTGTGGTCCTCTGCTGGGATCCCAGGTGTCATCTGTGCTGCCCCCTCCTGCTCCTGTCCCTGCAGGCCGTGCTGCGGGGGCTGGGGCCCGTGGTGGCAGTGGAGGAGCGCTCACTCACAGGGACCTGGGATGTGAGCACACTGCGCCGCTGGAGCTGGAGGACAGAGACTGGCCACCGCAAAGGTTTGGGAGCCCCTCCTATAGCCCCCAGTCTGGGATCCCAACAGGGGAGCCGGACAGCCCTGGTTCAAGTCCAGCCATCTGCCCGTCACACCTGTGTGACCTGGAGCAGCTATCTTCCTTCTCTCAATCTGCAGCCCTCCTAAATTCTGCCACAGTGTGTTGAGAAAGGCTTTGGGTCAGTCTCCACTTGCCAGAGTCCCACACAGCCATGTGCATGTGGACACACACAGACCATATGCCCTGCCCGTGCCCTGGTGAGAGCCCCGTGTTTGTGAGGGGGCCCCGGGGCCTTCTGCCTGACTTGGCTGTGCTGACATCAGCCATTCCAAGCCTCACGCTGCACACACCACCGTTAGCTCCTGCACACCACAGGCAGCTTCATGACCCCCAGTCCGTGCCAGTTTGGTCACCTCTACCTGGAATGCCCTTGTTCATTCTGGCCACCCCTGCCCATGCTTCCTCAGAGGCATCTCCCAAGGCCCTGGCCAGATCAGATGCTCCCTGTCCCAAGTGTTTCCCCTGCCTTGTGTCCCTCCTCTTTGCCCACTGCACACAGCATAGTGTCCAGTACACGGTGCATGCCCAGTCTGTGATGGATGATGAGTGGATAGAAGGAAGGATGGAGGGGGGAGGAAGAAGAGGGACAGAAAGGAAGGATGGGTGATGGATGGTTGGAAGAGGGAAGGATGACTAGGCTTTCCTCCCAAGGGTGGAGCCTGACCTCAGGGTGTGACGTCAGTGCAGCCTAGTGAGGCAAAGGGCAGGAGTCACCAGGTGTCTCAGTGAGAAAACTCTTAGGCTTGGAGTCCAAGACCCCAAAACACAAGAGCCCCTCTTGTAGCAGGTCCCAGCAGGAGGGGCAGCCAAGTGCCATCGTCACCATGGGAGGCACAGCAGACTAGGGACAGGCAAGGGTTATAAGGGGAGGCTGGTAAGGAAGTTCCAAGGACCAATGTTGGACAAATTACCTTTGCCCCCAGGCCGATCTGCCTCTCCCTCAAGGCCACCAGGAGGCCTCACCATCACTGTCCACCCGAAGGAAATCCGGACGTTCTTCATTCACTTCCGACAGCAATGAGCCCTCGGCAGGTGCCGCTGGCCCCAGCGCTGCCCCAGGGACTGTGCGGAATGGAACAGACCTGGACATGGAAAAGCAACATGGAGCAACTCCGGGTGGGAATAAACTGCTAATCCAGCAGGCTAATGGCAGGAAATGGCTGTATTTGGGTTTTCTCTCGTATTTTTTAAATATAACGTACACTTTAAGATCCAGGTTCTTCCGTTCCTGAATTTGAGCCAGCTCTTTCCATTTTCTCACATAAATGACACTTTTCCACACTCCTGCTTATTGATTCACCTACAAATTCAAACCTGGGTTCTAAAGGCAGAACAAAAGCCCTCAGGGTGGTGCTGAAGGGTGCCTGCCATCCAGTGGTAGCTGTGGGCCTACCGTGTCGCCAACGCTTTCACAGGCTCATGCCAACAAGGGGGCTTGGCTGTGTGCCCCGGCCCGCGGGGAATTCAACCGGGACCTGGGAAACAAAGGGGTCAGTCGAATGAGGGGACAAGAGACACGAAAGAATGAGAGCAAGTCAAGAGTCTGATCAAGCTCCGTCGAGTTTATTTTTCAGCTGGGCTTATAAGCACACAAACGAGGAAGTAACTAAGGGCTGTTCCTAGCAGGGCGGGGAGGGGGCTAGTTTCTGGAAAATTACTAGGAGAAGGACCCTAAGGCAGGGGGTGCATTTTTGAGGACATATGCAAGGGGAAAGTACTGTTGCTGTTTACGGTTGAATTCCTGAGAATAGTTTGCTCGTAAAATCAAGATAGCAAGGGGCATTCTTGTGATATGTTTTGGCTCCCGGCAGCTGTGCCCACTGAGCCGATGAGGATAGTGTTTTTTTTTTTGTTTTTTTTTTTTGTTTTGTAGAGACAGAGTCTCACTGTACCGCCCTTGGGTAGAGTGCCGTGGCGTCACACGGCTCACAGCAACCTCTAACTCTTGGGCTTACGCGATTCTCTTGCCTCAGCCTCCCGAGCAGCTGGGACTACAGGTGCCCGCCACAACGTCCGGCTATTTTTTTGTTGCAGTTTGGCCGGGGCTGGGCCTGAACCCACCACCCTCGGCATATGGGACCGGCACCCTACTCACTGAGCCACAGGCGCCGCCCAAGGATACTGTTAACACTGAGCTGAGGTTCCAGCCCCAGATACCCTCCTGTGATCCAGGTGCCACCTGCCAAGCAGGGAGAACAATCTGGATCCTCCATAAAGAGATGAGACCACACAGTAGGGGAGACGGGGCATTCAATATAAAATTATTGGCAGGTGCAGTGGCTCACACCTGTAATCCAGTGCTTTGGGAGCTTAAGGCAGGAGGATCACTTGAGCCCAGGAGACCAGCCTGGGCAACATACTGAGAAGCTGTTTCTACAAAAAAAAAATTATTAAGTGTAGTGGCACATGCCTATAGTCCTGGCTACTCAGGAGGGTCACTTGAGCCCAGGTTTTTGAGGTTACACAAGCTATGATCACACCACTATAGTCAGGAAGGAAAAAAATAAAAAGGAAGGAAGAAAAGAAATAAAACTGATAAAAGTGTAACTTCTAGGCTTATGCCTACAAGAACTGAAAACATTCATCCACACACAACCCGTATTCCCACGATCATAGCAGTGTTACAACAGACGAAAGGTGGAACCAATGTAAATGTCCATCCGCAGATAAATGGAAAAACAAGATATTATTCAGCTATAAAAAGGTATGAAGCAGCATGCTACAACATGAATGAACCTTGAAAACATTATACTGAGTGAAGGAAGCCAGCCACGGAAGATCACATATTGTGTGATTCCATTTGTAGAAAGTGTCCAGAATACGCAAATCCATGGAGTTAGAAAGCAGATTGCTTCTGGGGGCAAGACATGATTGCAAGAGGGACTGTACCTAACAATTGCAATCGGTGTAACCTGGCTCACTGTACCCTCAATGAATCCCCAACAATTAAAAAAATAAATAAAAAGAAAGCGAATTGGAGGTTGGCAGGGCCTGGAGGAGGAAAGAATAAACACGGCAGCTGATGAGTTTCTTTAGGGATGATGAAATTGTGGAATTAGTGGTGAGAGTTACACAACTTTGTCAGTACACTAAACACTGGTCGGGGGATTATATCTCAATTGTAAAGAGTTTTTAAAAGTGCACTATGAGATACAAGGAAATTATATGTTCTCAGATTTGCAGGACTAATTTGGGAGGATTCAGACCTTGGAGAAGGTGGGGTTTGGCCACTGGACAGCAGAGATATTTTTTGGTTTGGCCAGCTGGGAGCTGGGCTGGAGTTTCTGGGCAAGCAATAGACTGTCCCTATAGCCTACATAGGGATGCAGGGAGTGGGGCAGGAGTCCTTTAGAGCAGGTGGGCTACATGACAGCTTGTTTTCTGTGTCAAGACTACAGAAAGGTTATCCCCACGCTGAGGCCACCAGGTTGAAGAAGAATCACATCCATCAGACATGCTGTCCCCCACACCATCCTCCCCAGTTCAGGTCAGAAGTGACAGGAGAGCCACTTCCTACTGCAGGGTCCCTCCAGCACCCTTGGCTGAGAGTGAGAAGAATATAGATTGAAGAGAAATACAATCCATAAAAGAGCAATGGGTAAAATCCAACATTCACTCTTCTTTCTTTTCTTTTTTTTTTTTTTGTAGAGACGGAGTTTCACTGTACCGCCCTCGGGTAGAGTGCCATGGCGTCACACAGCTCACAGCAACCTCTAACTCCTGGGCTTACGCGATTCTCTTGCCTCAGCCTCTTGAGTAGCTGGGACTACAGGCACCCACCACCACGCCCGGCTATTTTTTTGTTGCAGTTTGGCTGGGGTCGGATTTGAACCCACCACCCTCGGCATATGGGGCCGGCGCCCTACTCACTGAGCCACAGGTGCCACCCCAACATTCGCTCTTGAAACATCAATGAAACTGGTCATGCTCGGTGGCTCACACCTGTAGTCCTAATGGAGCCTGAGGCACATGGATTGCTTGAGCTCAGGAGTTTGAGACCAGCCTGAGCAAGAGTGAGAACCCCGTCTCTACTAAAAATAATAAAACTAGCCAGGCATTGTGGTGGTTGCAGGTAGTCCCAGCTACTTGGGAAGCTGGGACAAGAGTATCACTTGAGCCCAAGAGTTTGAGGTTGCTGTGAGCTATGATGCCACAGCACTCTACCCAGGGTGACAGAGTGAGACTCTGTCTCCAAAAAAAAAAAAAAAAAAAAATCAATGAAACTCCCAATAAACTATGTTGCTCACTAATCATCATAATCCCAGTAAAAAAATCCCAACAGTATGATTGTGGAACTTGACAAGATGATTCTAAAATTTATTAGAAAGTACATGTATTGGCTGTGCTTTACTTACTGTGTTCTTGAGAAATCCAATCCTGTTTACTTGAGAACACAGTAAGTAAAGCAAGCAAACAGCCCTCAGAATGGGAGAAGATATTTGCAGGTTATGTCTCCGACAAAGGTTTAATAACCAGAATCCACAGCAAACTCAAATGCATTAGCAAGAATAGAACAAGGGATCCCATCGCAGGCTGGGCAAGGGATTTGAAGAGAAACTTCTCTGAAGAAGACAGGCGCACGGCCTTCAGACATATGAAAAAATGCTCATCATCTTTAATCATCAGAGAAATGCAAATCAAAACTACTTTGAGATATCATCTAACTCCACTGAGACTAGCCTATATCACAAAATCCCAAGACCAGAGATGTTGGCACGGATGTGGAGAAAAGGGAACACTTTTGCACTGCTGGTGGGAATGCAAATTAATACATTCCTTTTGGAAAGATGTTTGGAGAACACTTAGAGATCTAAAAATAGATCTGCCATTCAATCCTGTAATCCCTCTACTGGGCATATACCCAGAAGACCAAAAATCACATCATAACAAAGATATTTGTACCAGAATGTTTATTGCAGCCCAATTCATAATTGCTAAGTCATGGAAGAAGTCCAAGTGCCCATCGATCCATGAATGGATTAATAAATTGTGGTATATGTACACCATGGAATATTATGCAGGCTTAAAGAAAGATGGAGACTTTACCTCTTTCACGTTTACATGGATGGAGCTGGAACATATTCTTAGTAAAGTATCTCAAGAATGGAAGAAAAAGTACCCAATGTACTCAGTACTATGAAACTAATTTAGGGTTTTCACATGAAAGCTATAACCCAGTTACAACTTAAGAATAGGGGGAAGGGGGAAAGGGAGGGGAGGGAGGGGGGAGGGGGTAGAGGGAAGGGGATTGGTGGGATTACACCAGCGGTGCATCTTACAAGGGTATATGTGAAACTTGGTAAACGGTCTGTGAAGCTAGTGAATGATGCCCCATGATTTAATAAAAAAAAAAAAAGAAAAGAAAGTACATGTATTTGTTCGGGCTGCTATAGCAGAATACTACAGACCAGGTACCTTACAAACAACAGACATTTATTTCTCCCCACATTCTGGAGACTGGGAAGCTCCAAGATCAAGGTGCTGGCAGATTCAATGTCTGGCGAGGACTTGTCTTCTGATCCATAGATAGCATCTTCTTACAGTGTCCACACACAGTAGAAGGAGTAAGGTAATGCTCTGGTTTTATTTTTACACCTGTTTAAAGATGCTAATCCCAGGGTGGCGCCTGTGGCTCAGTCAGTAGGGCGCCGGCCCCATATACTGGAGGTGGTGGGTTCAAACCCAGCCCTGGCCAAAAACTGCAAAAAAAAAAAAAGATGCTAATCCCTAATCACCTCCGAATGGCCCCACCTCCTATTACCATTATGTTGGCATTAGGATTCTACATACAAATTTGTGGGGGACTCAAACCTTCAGACCGTCGCAAATGTAGAGCCCAGCACCTAGATGGTGCATATGTGGAAGCTGATTTAAGAGAGGTAGAGTGTGCCATGTGTGGGGGAAGAATGACAGTTCCACTGTGAGAGTAAACTGAAAGAACAAACTCAGAAAAATAGCATGACTTCTAAAGTTAAAGGTATGTATGCTTTATACCCAGAGATTCAGTGCTAGGGATGTGACCTATACAAAAATGTCATGTACGTGTGTACAAGAATATATAAGATTGCTCATATGGCATTGGTCATAATAGCTGTGAATTGGAAACCACCCAAAGGACCACCAACGGTGCGTGAGCATGTAAAGAGTGGTGCATTCATGTAGGAGATGACATAGAGCAGAGGGTCTCAAAGTGTGGCCCCCAGGGCCGGGCACGGTGGCTCACACCTGTGTTCCTAGCACTCTGGGAGACCGAGGCAGGTGGATTGCTTGAGCTTACGGGTTCGAGACCAGCCTGAGTAAGAGCAAGACCCCCATCTCTCCTAAAAATACGAAAAACTGAGGCAAGAGGATCGCTTGAGCTGTGAGCTATGATGTCGCCATGGCACTCTACTCAGGGTGACAGCTTGAGACTCTGTCTCAAAAAAAAAAAAAAAAAAATCAAAATGTGGCCCTCAGACCAGCAGTGCTAGCAGCACTTGGGAAGTTGTTGGAAATAACAAACCTTGGTCCCTTTCTCAGGCCAAAGAAATCAGAAAGTCTAGGGATATGCCCAGCAACATGTGTTTAACATGCTGTCCAGGTTTTTCTGATGCGTGCTCAGATTGGAGAAGCACTACCATAGCACCATCAACGTGGGTGAGCCGCTCCTATCTGCACAATGCAGATGGTTCTTAGATAGATAGATAGGTATAGATAATAGATAGGTAGGTATAATTAGTAGATAGATCATATCGAACAAAAGCAGCGAGATACAAATGAAAAAATATGGTTCCATTTACGGAAGGTTCATAATGGGAAAAATGATACCACGTTCTCTATGACTGCATTCACAGCTGATAAGTCAATAAAGAAAGCGAAGAAATGGCTCACCACCAGTCAAAGGAGGTGATACCTCCAGCAGGGGGAGGGAGGGCTGCATTAAACAGCAGCACACCTGGATTTCCAGGGATGTTGACATGGTTTTGTGGCCAGACCAAGGAGTCCATCTGCCTGTCACTCAAGCCATTATCGGAGAAGCAGATGAGAGATCATCAGGTTCACTTTTATTTACAGAAAAGCCAACAATTCCAGAGAACAGTGAGGATATCGCCTCCAAGAGCGGTTTTGCCCTCTTGTTTCTTTTTATTGTTTTATGCCTTCCCAGCAAGGGCGTATGCATCAGCAGTGTTATTCATCAGTACAGTATACATTCAACAACCCCCTCCACCCTCTTCATAGATTACAAAGTCAAAATAGCTCTTGCTTTCAAGGTGGTTATATTTCAAAGCATTTCTAGTTAGACTTAATTTACAGCTAGTTAACGCTTCCTTGAGCACACAGACCCAGTGCCTTGGGTCCTTCACCAGTCCCATGGAGTCCAGTTTCCCAGTTTACCCATGACAGTAGCCTTGGAAGTGAATAAACAATCTCCAGACGTCAGCACACAGGCTCATCTGGCTTTGTTAGGGACTGACCACAGTGCCCTGCATGAAATGGCCATTCAAGTTAACAGTGACTGCTAACAGTTTTATTCCCTGACTTAGTTGTCGGTTACATGGGAGTTCCCTTTACGATTACTCGGAGTGAAACTATATGATATAAATATAGAATGTATTTATATTCTTAGATATATGAGGTAAGTGGTGAATTATAAATTCTCATGCAAATTCTCACACTGCAACTGCTACAACACAAGTGAACCTTGAAAACGTCGTACTAATGTGAAGGATGCCGGCCACAAAAGGTCATATGAATAATGTCATGTTATGTTCATAGAAAATATAAAAAATATTAAACAGAAAAAACACAAAACTGTGAAAAATATAAATCGGAAAAGATATAACAAGTCCAAAGTCATACCGTGTATCTAACAGCTCCTTATATATAATCCAGACTGTACAAATCTAGCTCAAACTGGGGATGATTTTGGTTTTTGGCAGAGATGATTATCTGTTTACCAACATCTATTCTTCCCCTCCATGGGGAGAAATGAGGAATTTTAGCCTAACCTACAGTAGTAGTTTAGCTAAGAAATAGCTCCCCAGCTAGGGACCACATTTCTCAGCTTCCCTTACACCCAAAGGCAGCATATAAATCCTTCTCCCAAAGGTAAGGAGATTAATGACAGAGAATGCTCATGGCCATTCCAAACATCCTAGCTAAGACCTTGACATGTGAGTGAAAACTTTTCAGGTCTTGGGCGGCTCCTGTGGCTCAGTGGGTAGGGTGCCGGCCACATATACCGAGGGTGGCAAGTTCGAACCCAGCACCAGCCAGCTAAAACAGCAGTGACAACTGCAACAAAAAATAGCCGGGTGTTATGGCAGGCACCTGTATTCCCAGCTACCCGGGAGGCTGAGGCAAGAGAATCACCTAAGCCCAAGAGTTGGAGGTTGCTGTGAGCTGTGACGCCACAGGAGTCTACCAAGGGCGACAAAGTGAGACTCTGTCTCAAAAAAAAAAAAGCTTTTCAGGTCTTTCAACCCATTTCAGCTAGCAGTTCAATGCAGCTAAGTGACTCCAGGTGATAAACTATATATGAAATAGAAGAACCAAGAAGCTGATCTCTGCCCAAACTTCTGACTCATTTGTCCAATTATGACAAGTGATTATTATGCTGCTAACTCATTATGTCATGGGGTGTTTTTAACACAACCTGGGATAACTGAAATTTATAACCTCTTTGTAAATTATGTCTTTTATCATTACACAATGTAATGTTTCCGTTTCATGATTTGACATGAAATTCTACTTTTTATTCTAATTTTATACTTTCATTGCCACTTCATTATAGGTGTGTTTCTTGTAAGTAACATATACCTTGATTTTAGTTTTTAACTCAAACTGCCAGTTCCTATCTTTTAAGAAAAGCTAATATGCTCACTCATTGGATTTATTTATTCTCTTTTCTATTGGCTCACGCCTGTAATCCTAGCATTCTGGGAGACAGAGGCGGGTGGACTGCCCTGCGCTCACAGGTTCAAAACCAGCCTGAGTCAGAGTGAGACCCATCTCTACAAAAAGTAGCGGGGCGATGTGGCGGGCACCTCAGCTACTTGGGAGGCTGGGGCAAGAGAATCACTTAAGCCCAGGAGTTGGGGTTGCCGTGAGCTACAATGCCACGGCACTCTACCGAGGGCCACAAAGTAAGACTCTGTCTCAATAAATAATAATAATTATTATAAATAAATACAATGCATTTTACTTGTTTTCTCTTTCCATTTTTCCTTTCTTTTTAATTTTCCAGATTCTTTTTTTCCGTATTCTTATTTTATATCTCTTTTCCCCCTTGTTACTTTGAAAGTTCTACTAGACTTTTCCATTTTTCCAGTAGTTTCTGTTTTTCTTTCCTTTTTGCTGTATTAATCATAAATAAGCCTATATTTCCTTACTGGAATATCAGAATAAAATAATCAGTATCCTTCACCACCAAAATGTCTTTATCACCTTCTGGCCTTCCTCTTTCTCCTATTAGCAGGATAAAACCTTTGGGCCATGTTTATACTTCCGTTCTCCTTCTCCATTTATCATGGAGAAGTTTATAAAACTTCAGGCTTTAGTTTTGTCAGGCTGTTCAAGTCTCTGGAGAAGCAGCAAAATAGAAAGTGGAGAAAGTCTGTGCTATTGGGTACAGTTGCTCACACCTATAATCCCAGCACTTTGGAGGCCAAGCGGGGAGGATCGCTTGAGGCCAAGAATCAGAGAAACTGGTGGAAGCATAGCAATTTGTGCATTTGGGGGCCAACCATGTGCAAATGGTAAAAGAGGAGGAGTCTGTCCGCTTCTAACCCGTCAGAGCTGTGATTTTCAACCAGTGCACTGTGAGAGGATGGTAGGTATGCTGCAAAAATTTTTAAAGATTATCAATTTGATTTTCTCAAAAGAAGTTCAAAGCACAGTAAGTATATCCTTTTTCTCTTTTTTTTTCTAATCAACATGATTTAAGTGTGCTGTGGAAATTTAACTATAGGTTCAAGTGTGCTGTGAGATAAAAGAGGTTGAAAAACACTGCCTTAGAGGCAGACCCCAGCTGTCTTAGTCTGCTCAGGCAGCTAATAACAAATAACTATGGATGAAGTGGCTTAGACAACAAACATTTATTTCTCACAGTTCTTAAGGGTGGAAAGTCCAAGATCAAGACATCAGTAGAGGCTCGGCACCTGTGGCTCAAGCAGCTAAGGCTTCAGCCACATACACCTGAGCTGGCGGGTTTGAATCCAGCCCAGTGCCCGCCAAACAACAATCATGGCTGCAACCAAAACATAGCCGGGTGTTGTGTAGTCCCAGCTACTTGGGAGGTAGAGGCAGGAGAATCGCTTGAGCCCAGGAGTTGGAGGTTGTGTGAGCTGTGATGCCACGGCACTCTACTCAGGGCGACAGCCTGAGGCTCTGTCTCAAAAAAAAAAAAAAGACATCAGCAGATCTGGAGTGTGGTGGGGACTCGCTTGTTGGCTTGCACATGGCTGTCTTCTCATTGTAGCTTCCCAGGCAGACAGCAAGTGCAAGCTCTCGTTACTAATCCTACTATGGGGACTCCACTCTCATGACCAAGTCTAACCTTAATTCCTCCCAAAGGCTTCCTCTCTAAATACTATCATGTTGGTGGTAAGGATTTCAACACAGGAATTTAGGGAAGACACAAACATTCAATCCCTGGCACCAGACTTCCGACCTTGGGCAGTGGAGCAGCTCAGCCTCTGAGCACTTTCTCTCGGGGTCAGCACCACTGCGCAGGCACTCATAGGACCACAGGTATGCAAGCAGCTCCAATACTTTCCCCCAGAGCACTCACAGCTGTCCAGAGGCTGTGCTCTCTTTGCGAATCATTACATCAGGTCTATGCTCCAAGCTTCTGGTACTGGGCTTTCAGCATCACCCCCTTCCCCAAGGAATCAAGAGGCAACAAAACGATCCTTTCTCTGCTCCCCCTTGCAAGGTTTGGAGCAAGCCATACAACTCAGAGTTCCAATTCTTCCCCCATGTCTCTGCCTTCTCTCACCTGGTCCTGAATAAACTGTTCTCAAGTCTCCAACATGGAGAAAAGCAAGTCCTGCCTGGTTACTTAATTTACGGCTGAAACTGCCTGGTTTTGTTTTCACCTGTTTGTTCTTAGACAACATGATATCTGGGGCTGCTCTCAAACTGGTTTGCAAAACTGCATCTATGATGTTGTTACTTTCTTTTTTTTTTTTTTTTTTTTTTTGTAGAGACAGAGTCTCACTACTTTATGGCCCTCAGTAGAGTGCCTTGGCATCAAACAGCTCACAGCAACCTCCAACTCCTGGGCTTAAGTGATCCTCCTGCCTCAGCCTCCCGAGTAGCTGGGACTACAGGCGCCCGCCACAACGCCCAGCTATTTTTTGGTTGCAGTTTGGCCGGGGCCGGGTTTGAACCCGCCACCCTCGGTATATGGGGCCGGCGCCCTACCGACTGAGCCACAGGCGCCACCCTGATGTTGTTACTTTCTAAAGTATTTACCAAAGAAAATAAAAATGAATCCACACGGAAACCGTGTGATGCACCAAAGAAACAGAATCTATACAGAAATTATACTATAGAGGAACAAAGGAAAGACAAGAAGGCTTTGCAATAGTAGAGGCAAGAGTTGGTAGATATGTATAGAGTCCTATTCCCGATGCTGCAGAATGCTCACTTTTTTCATGCACTTGTGCAAATGTGCTAAAATTGCCCATGCCACAAAGCAAATCTTAACAAATTTCAAGGAATTAGCACTAAACAGAACTCCAAGTCTTAGCAAAATGGAATTAAGTTAGAAATTAGTAATAGAAAAACACAAACGGATGTTGTGCACCTTGAGTTTTCTGCCCTGCATAAAAACCTCTGGCAGACTGGGCCCCAATCCAGCCTCATCTTTGAGAGAGACCCTGGTTTTCAACTCATCCCCCCTGGTGGGAGCCATTTGGTTTTGACAGCCATTTTCCCCCTTTTAAATAGACTTGACTTTTTAGAGTAGCTTGAGGTTCACAGCAAAATGGAGCAGAAAGTTCCCATATACCTTCTGCCTCCACCCACACACAAAGCCTCCCCACTACCGACATTCTCCACAGAGTGTTGCATTTGTTACAGTTGAGGAACCTGCACTGACATGTCATAATCAGCCACAGTCCTTAGTTTACATTAGGAAGCATTCTTGGTTATAATAACATGTGCTCACCATTATAATATTAAACATAGTGTCACTGCCCTAAAAATCCTGTGCTCTGCCTATTCATTCTTCCCTCCCAACACAACACTGATATTTTTGCTGTCTCTATATCTTTTCGTGGCTTGACACCTCATTTCTTTTGAGCACTGAACAATATCAGAGGTCCTCAAACTTTTTAAACAGAGGGCCAGTTCACTGTCCCTCAGACCGCTGGAGGGCCGGACTATAGTTTAAAAAATAAAACTATCAACAAATTCCTGTGCACACTGCACATATCTTATTTTGAAGTAAAAAAACAAAACGGGAACAAATACAATCACACCGCCTCTTGTGGCCCGCGGGCCGTAGTTTGAGGACCCCTGGTAGATAGATGTACCACAATTTGTTTATTTATTAATCTACTACAGGACTTCTTGATTGCTTTCAAGTTTTGGCAATTCTCTGAATAACACTAGTATAAACATCCACGGGTGAGTTTTTGGGTGAACATATATTTTCAATTCATTTGAATACATACCAAGGAGTCTGACTGCAGGATTATATTTTAAGTGTGTGATTTACTTTTGTAAGAAACTACCTGTGGCTTAAGGAGTAAGGCACCAGCTCCATATATTAGGGGTGACAGGTTCAAACCTGGCCTGGCCAAAACTGCAAAAAAAAAAAAAGAGAGAGAGAGAGTGAAAGAAAAGAAACTACCAGTCTTTCCAAATGGCTAAATAACTTTGCATTGCCCCCAGCAAGAATGAGAGTTCCCGTTGATCCACAACCTCACCAGCATTTGCAATGTTCTGGACTTTGACTATTCTAATAGGTGTTTAGTATTATTTCATTGTTGTTTGAACCATGTATTTTTATTCATACAAAAAAATTATGAGCTAGCTGCCTCTCATATGTCAAGAAAACCCAAAAGTTGCATTTTTACAAACATAAACAAGATATAAAGAACTCGGAAAAAGTCCTTTTAAAAGCTATGCTTTGGGCCAGACACAGTAGCTCACACCTGTAATCCTAGCCCTCTGGGAGGCTGAGATGAGGGGATTGCTTGAACTTAGGAGTTCAAGACCAGCCTGAGCAACAGTGAGACCCCTTCTCTACTAAAAACATAAAAACTAGCCCAGCCTTGTGGTGGGCGCCTGTAGTCTCAGCTACCTGAGAGACTGAGTGAAGAGGATCCCTTGAGCCCAAGAGTTTGAGGTTGCTGTGAGCTATGATGCCACCACACTCTACCCAGGGCAACAGAGAGAGACTCTGTCTCAAAGAATAAAACAAAAAATAAAAAGATACACTTTTGTTTCTGTTAATCCTTAACTCTGCCATATTCAAAACTGTGACTTCTGTCCCTTTAACTGGAAAACAGAAGCCCATCTATAGCATGATGGGCTGAATGCTGAATGCAAGCTGAATTCCTGATATGTTTAATGCTGTTTGGGGACTGCCCGATAGAGTGGGAAATTAATCTTTCCTTGTGTGTGGAGTGAACGTTAAAGCAAATTTACTAATGCATGCCAAGAGCCGCCCAGAGCGTCAGGAACACGGAGCTGAAGGCAAGACCCCTTAGCAGACAGATGCAAGGGCTGACAATGACTTTTTCACAAACTGAACTTTGGGTCTGCTGGGGCCTGCAGGTGACTCAGATCAGGCTTTTACCCTGTGGAGTGGTGAAGTCTGGTGAAAAGACACCCAGACACTTCCGACTGTAATCCAAGGAAGAGGGAACATTTCTCTTTTTTTTTTGGAGACAGAGTCTCAAGCTGTCGCCCTGGGTAGAGTACCCGGGCGTCACAGCTCACAGCAACCTCTAACTCTTGGGCTTAATTGATTCTCTTGCCTCTGCCAAGTAGCTGGGACTACAGGCGCCCGCCACAATGCCCGGCTATTTTTGGTTGTAGTTGTCATTGTTGTTGGGCGGCCAGGGCTGGATTTGAACTTGGCAGCTCCGGTGTCTGGGGCTGGCGCCTTAGCCCCTTGAGCTACGGGCGCCGAGCAGAACGTTTCCCTTTAGAACAGTGAGATGGGTCTGGCGGCCCTACTTGAGAGGAAAGGGCCATAAGTCACCCAGAAGTGTCAAGGCTGTTGTCACACCGTTACGTAGGACTCTCCAAGGTCAACTCCCGCACCCGCGAAGTCCTCTACGTGGGGGCCACCCAGAAGAGAGCATCCCACATTACACAGGTTAAATACCGGCCGCACACGTACCAGCAAGGCGGCAGACAAGAGAGTGCGTGCGCGGCCGTGAGCGTCTGCGTGCGCGCGCGAGCAGCCGCCATGGAGCGCGCTTCCTCGGCCTTTGCGGACGCGCGCGCGCCCGCGCCTCGCAGCCTGACCGTAAAGACGCTCGGCTATGTCGTGAAAGGAGCCGCAACGCCCAGAGCGCTGGTTGACGACCAGGACTCCATTTTGCTCGCCGCTTCTCTGCTCGTAAGTCGCTTCTTTGCGTGTCTTCTCCGAGGAGAAAAGTTTAAAAAGGGTAAAAGTTTTAAAGAATATTGTGGAGGTCTGTTGCTAAACGTTGTGAGTGTCCGTTTTGTCTCCCCAGCCGACGTCGCGACCGCAGTTCCGAAGCAGCAGGAAAAGATGCGGCCCCTGGACATCGTCGAGCTGGCCGAGCCAGAGGAAGTGGAGGTGCTGGAGCCTGAGGAAGACTTCGAGCAGTTTCTGCTGCCCGTCATCAACGAGATGCGCGAGGACATCGCCTCCCTCACCCGCGAGCACGGGCGGGCGTACATGCGGAACAGGAGCAAGTTGTGGGAGATGGACAATATGCTCATCCAGATAAAAACGCAGGTGGAGGCCTCGGAGGAGAGCGCCCTGAATCATCTTCAGAACCCGAACGATGGCGTGGAGGGCAGGGCGACCAAGAGGTGCGAGAAGGCCGAGGAGAAGGCGAAGGAGATCGCGAAGATGGCAGAGATGTTGGTGGAGCTGGTCCGGCGGATAGAGAAGAGCGAGTCGTCGTGAAGCGGCCTTGGCGGTAGGCGGGGGACCCGCGCCAGCTGCCGGGAGTCACTGGGGAAAATGAACAGAGATCCGCACGGGGTCGAAGGTGGGGGCAGGGAGTGTAAGAACACGCCTAGTGTTTAATTTTGGAGTGGATACCGTTTAAATGTTTCTTTATGTTGCTAATTTGGAGAATCAAGGTTGGTTTGTTTTTTTTTTGCTTGATACCGTGTTAGGTTGTAGACGAAGAGGTGATCAGTAGAATAATTACAG
Organism: Nycticebus coucang; assembly: GCF_027406575.1. Taxonomy (NCBI): domain Eukaryota; kingdom Metazoa; phylum Chordata; class Mammalia; order Primates; family Lorisidae; genus Nycticebus; species Nycticebus coucang. The sequence continues at coordinate 87,494,541 of NC_069796.1, read as the reverse complement.
GACAGTGAACCTAAAGGTCGCTGAGGGAACAAAACCAGGCAAGCTAGGTGGGGGGCGGGGAAGATAAGTAGGTTGTCAGAGGGAAGGCCATTGGACAGTTCCGTATCGTGGTGGAAGACTGAAAGGATTCCAGTGGCATCCACAAGAGGTGGTGTCCTGCTTGGTTGATTGGGGGTTCCGGGTGGTTCTCTCGGGATTAACTACTTGATGATGAGTTTCTCCTAATTGTGCTTTAGGTATACAGCCAATGGATTCTGGTCAACTGATGGAGATTGGCTGACACCCTGGAGAAGCTGTAACCAGAGAGCCTTTTGTTTTCTCTTTTTTTCCTCTGTCAACACTCTGTCCTTCTCTTACACTACGTTTCTGCTATGGTCTGTGGTTGATGACCTCAATATGAGTTTTTGATTGTTAAATGTTTTTGTTTGGGGAAGTAACTTTTGTTTGGGAAATGCTCTGACATGCAGGAATTAGGGCCTAGATTGTAAGCTCTTGCAGCAGTCACATTTGTTCCTTGGCTTTGGTTGTTATTTCTAAATTTTGAGGTGCTTTGCTCTTTCTTGTGTGACCTGATAGCTCCCTGGAACTTTGGGTCTGCGTGTGACACACGGGACTCAGAGTTGGAGTTCTCCAGCTCTGGAGGTGCTGAAGGAGCTCCGTTGATTCTAGAAGACAACCCCATGCAGCAACTGCTGAAGGAAGGACCAGATTTCAACTGGAAATGTGGATAGGGCTGATCTGGCTAAGCCTGATGAACCTGGAGAAGGGGTGGAGAATAGTATTGTCTGTATTTGGGGATTTTAATTTCTGTGTGAGACCAAAGGAGGAGAGATGTATTTTGTTCAAAATTTAAATTCTATGTAGTACACTATCTGATGTAATTGTCTGGTGAGTTTATTTGGACAACCTAACTCATCATTATCTGACTTGGAACTTAGAATGGGGAATGTAATTTTGATATTCTGTACTAGTTGATGCATTTCAAGGGATCCTAGGCATAAAATGGAAGAGATGTTTGCAAAAGACCTTGAGGGGATAGGAGAGGAAAGCATGGAATTGTCTGCATTGGACCCTAAACTGGACTGGGAGGAGGCATCTTTAAGGTTCATATGTTGTCTAGCTATAAGTTCATTTGAGTAGCAGACCTGACAAGTATTTGAGGTCAAAACCCTACCATGTTTAAAAAAAAAAAACTTACAATGTTAATAAAAGTATTCATTTGCTTGAAAAGACAAAAGACCTAAAAAGTTATTAAGAAATGTTACTACTTTAAGAATGAAATCAGCTTTCTCCTAGATTGTTCTTATTGCCAAATGGGAGGTGAACAACTTATGGTTTCTGAGGCGCTCAGTAAACCTCTGGTCAAAGGAAATAGTTATTTCCGTGTGCTATCCATGGGAACCAGGTGAGGAAGACCATACTTGGTACTTAGTGTAGGAAGGCATTGTATGTAATCCTGTGTTCCAGGCCCTTGCCCTCAGAGCGAAAAGTACTTTAGTCTTTCAAGTTCGAATGTTATTTTCTAGTCTCTGCACTGGGAATATAGCCATAAAATAAAATATGGTGGGATAAGAGACAACCCCTCTCACCTTTAGGAGGGAAGCACTTATCCCTTAGCTACCAAAAGTGTGGCTGACAAATGACCCTCAGCTGGGTGGCCCTTTGTGGAAAGTATCCGAAGAGAGATGCCGTAGCCCAAACATTGACTTGGGCTGGAGGTCTAAGGTGTCCCTATCCTTTCTATAATTTTTAGGACACCTTTGAAGGGCATCTCAGTTTCAGAACTTCCTTATGGATCTGAAGCTTTTAAGACTGTACCACAGTGTGTTGTTCCTGCTCAACCTTGTGTTTTTTCTTTTCCACAGGCATTAATCTTGTTTTTTTCTTTTAAAAAAGTGCATCTAGTTTAAATCTTAGAGTCTGCATCCTGAGGAACCTAGTTGGTAGATAGAAATCTAAAACAGAAAACCATGTGTTGGCCAAGCACAGTGGTTCACACCTGTCATCCTGGTACTTCAGGAGGCCAGGAGTTCAAGATCATCCTGAACAAGAGTCTCTACAAAAAAAAAATTTTTCATCAGCGGAATGTGATGGCTTGTACCTATAGTTCTAGCTATTTGGGAGGGTGAGGCAGGAGGATTACTCAAGCCCAGGAGTTTTGAGGTTGCAGTGAGTTATGATGCCTGTACTCTGGTGACAGAGCAAGGCTCTTTGTCTCCAAAAAAAAAAAAAAAAAACGTATCATGAGCTTTAATATACTGTATCTTTGACGAGCACTACAGGGGAGATCTAGGAAAATTACCAGAGCAAATAAGTGGTGAACTTGACCTTGAAGGATGAGTACAGCTTCCAAGGTCAAAAAGAATGATAGGCACAAGAAACTGTAGAAGATGTCAAGAGTTTCAGAGTTTTCTGTGTGAGTTTCACACAGGAGAGAAATGGATAGGATGGAATTAAGAGCCAAGAAACCACCACATGTTTGGTACTTTTGCCAAAACTAAGAAATTTAACATTAGTAAGGTAATACTAACTAGACCACAGACTTTATTCTGATTTCACCAGTTTTGTGCCCGTGCCCTTTTTCTGTTACTGGATACCATATTGCATTAGTTGATTTTAAAATGGGTCACACAACTGACAGGCAATTCAAAATATAGGAAAGTGATCCTCACCCCCAGCTTCCGAGTTCCCCTCACAGAAGACAACCATTTATAAGTTTCTTGTATTTCCTTACAAGTGTTAAATATGTTCCAACTTACATGTAAATTTCTTCCTTTTTTTTTTTTTTAACATAGTGTAGGTAGCACAAGATATATAATCTGTTAACATTCTTTGCTTGCTTGTTTACCTAAAAATGTAGCTTGGAAGTCTTTCCCTATCTAACTAAACATCTAAGTCTGCATTTTTAGTTGTTGTTAAGGTTGCATAGTGTTCAGTGTGCAGGTGATTTTTACATTTGAAAACTTGTCTTTAAATGCTTTCCATTAAATCCTTAACTCTTCTTTCTTGTGATTCTTATCACACTGGCAGTGCAGCCACCCATTCCCAATTCCCCCTGCTCCTGAAGTTCACCCTCCTGGCTTGCTAACAATTCTAGCAAAGAGAAGCAAATTAAAGCAAAGAATCTAAGAGAGTCTTACAGGGCTACATAGTCATTAAATTGGCTAGAGTTGTCATAATTTTTTATTAGAGTTCTGTGTATCTCTCATGAAACTCAGGCACTCTGTCCCTTAGGTGACAGACCATTGTGCAGAAAGGGTTCTCAGATGGGTTCCTGACACTACAGAGCCACCTCAAACTGGGACCTTTCTTTGCTCAGTATTATGGCATTTCAGATGTGACAAGTGTCCTCATCAACGTGCTATTACAGGGCAGCTCCCATGGCTTAGTGAGTAGGGCGCTGGCCCCATAGGCTGAGGGTGGCGGGTTCAAACCTGGCCCCGGCCAAACTGCAACAAAAAAATAGCTGGGCATTGTGGTGGGCACCTGTAGTCCCAGCTACTCCAGAGGCTGAGGCAAGAGGATCCCCTATGCCCAAGAGTTGGAGGTTGCTGTGAACTGTGACGCTGTGGCACTCTACCAAGGGCGACAAAATGAGACTCCGTCTCAAAAAAAAAAAAAAAAGTGCTGTTACAGATGGAGGCATGAGGACTGTGGGAGCATTGAGATGCCACTTAACCTAACCTGGGAGGTCAGGAAAAGTCTCAAAGAGAAGATAGACAGGTATGTAACAGAAGTGCTGATGAGAAACGGAGATGAAGTATGGAGAATGTTCAAAAACTGCTGGGCCCCTGCTTGGTCAGAATTCGCCTGAAGAGACTGCAAAGTACAACAGAGGCATCTGGATGTCTCATCAGCTAAGATGACCCCTTGGAAGAAAGCAAATTCAATTCTGATGGGTGTAATAGTAGAACTGGCAACAGCCAAGGACAGAATCTGTACTTTGGTTAAAAAAAAAAAAAAAAAAAAGTCATTAACAAATGTCTGACGCTGAGTGAAGGGAGGACCCTCCAAAGTTCCTAATCCTGGTGAAGACAAAACCTCAGGGCAGTGCCAGGCTGCCATGGAGTGTGGGACCAGGGAGACAGGAGATGGTTTCCAGTCATCCTGCTGCCTGCTCTCAGTGATGGGAGGCTAACACTGGCTTGTCTCTGAGTTTCTTTCCAGCCTTGGCATTCTGTATGACTTCTACCACTAAAGCTTTTCAGGATAAAATGCTGTCAGGATCATTAGTGCTGTTTAAGTAAATTCCAATTCTCTGCCTTCAAGGCACATAGTAGGTTGTATTTCCTTGTTAGGGTGGCCACAAGACTAAATCTGGCCAATGAGTTGCAAAGAGCAACACCTGTCACATCCACACTAGAACCTCCAAAGTGACACACTCTGAGCTCTCTCTCCCCTCTGACACAGGGACCAGCAACATTCAAGATGGCGGTTGATCATCACCTGTGTTTCTTTGATAGGATGGTTCCTCTGCCAATCCGTGATGAGCATGTAGCACAAAGAACCCTGGTTGTTTTAAGCCATTGAGACTTAAGAATTGTTTGTTTGACTTAAGCTAGACTAAGATGACTGACAGAGTTACTTTCATCCTTTCTTCCTTTCCTGGGGTTTCGCTGAAAGGGTTCTCCTCCTAAGGCTTGTATCCTCATTTGTGATATCCTTCCCAATGCTCGGGAGCCTCGTCCAGCAGATTAAGTCCTGTCTCATTCTTTCACTTGTAGCTCTTTGCATCCTCTGCCCTCTAAGGAGTTTGAGGTGAAGAAAGCCCACATTAAAATCCCTGGCCACCCTCCCTTTCCATGTAGTGGCTTGAGGTTCCACCATTTCCAGAGATAAATAAGGGTTTGTTACCCCACCTAACAATGTGGCCAGATAAGTCTAAACCCATCCAGGTCTGCTTCAATCACTGCCCAAAATATGTTAGACCCTACCCTAGCCAACTATCCTTTCCCTTCTGATCCACACAATGCTCGATGGTACCTACCCTGTCTCCCGGAAAATAAGACATCCTCTGAAAATAAGACCTACTTATAGGAAAGATAAGACGTCCCCTGAAAATAAGACCTAGTGCATCTTTGGGAACACACCTTAAAATAAGACACTATCTTATTTTCGGGGAAACAAGGTATTTCCTGATATATCCCCATCCCTTCCTCCTTCCTTCAAGATCTCTATTCTGTGGTTCACAAAATCCTCCATTCTACCCTTCCCAAACTAATTCATATTATTCTTTGCCAATTTTTAACAGCTGAGACTAGACTTCTCCCAAGCCTGGGCTGTCCTTCAGTCTTATTGGGGATGGTGCCTTGCAGCACTAAACTGCTGCCTAGTACAGACGCAGATAAAGGGGACAACTGGGTTCATCAAGGCTACATTTTTGCCCAGAAAAAAAAAGGGGGGGTGGTTAGAGTTTTGACAAAGACATCATTGCAACAATGGACTGTGTACTCTGAGTAGGTAAGTGGGGAGCAAGACAGCAACTGCAGAAAGCTGGTAAAGTGAACTGAGGCCTCTCTAAAAGTAAAATATATGTGTTAGTGGCTGTAGTGCAAGTGTCACTTGCAAGAAGGGATGTGGCCAAAAATAAAAGGGCTCACCATCAAGGGGTGATAGGCATGGTCTTGGTTTGACTACCATGAAGAGCTGAAGATGTGACAGCTGGATGTTGTCACTCAACTAAACGTCCGTGAGAAACCACCACTGCCGGTCATGTGGGGCCAGGGTTGAAAACAGCAGGGATTCGGCCTCCCAAGCCAAAATAGTTAAAAGAAGTGGCTCTAGAAGAAGAAATCCCAGAGGGGGCCAAAACTGGGGCCTGAGCTTTTCTTGAGCATATCTGTTAAAAATTTCTCCAAATATTGGGTGCCAGCCAAGTGGGCAAAGGCCAGGTTGCAACTGTCACCTTCCTTCAAAGCCACTTGTTCCACATGGACAAGTAGGGAAAGGACAAAGCACAGAGACCAGTAGATAAAAAACTAGAGTTTTCACAAGATGTTTGGTCGTGATCACTTGCACTTTGGGACTGACTAAAAGTAAACAAACAGGAAGCATCCGCAGGTTTCGAAGAAATTATATCACCAAAGAGATCTCAAGCCAGGTCTGCTAGAACCTATAGTTGTTCAGGCTTTGAGGGAAGTCCTGAGCCCTGGCAGCTGCACCATCAGGAGGGAGGCTTTGGGTGCTACAAAGCCCCCAGCACGGGGCACTTTTCAAGGCATTATTTCATAAGTGGCCTGGGAAAATGGTACAGAGGCAATGGTACTCCCTGAGGCAAAAGCTCAGAGGAAAGAAGCAAAGTAGCTCCTAGTGCCGGCATCCTCAAACTTTTTAAACAGGAGTCCAATTCACTGTCCCTCAGACCGTTGGAGGGCCAGACTATAGTTTAAAAAAAAAAAAAAACTATGAACAAATTCCTATGCACACTGCACATATCTTACTTTGAAGTAAAAAACAAAACGGGAACAAATACAATCACACTGCTTCATGGGGCCCATGGGCTGCAGTTTGAGGACGCCTGTCCTAGAGAGCAAAACTAAATGCTAAATGCACTCACCTGGGAGTTTTTGTGCTGTATGTGTGGCAGCCTTTTTTTTTGAGACGAGGTCTTACTCTGTCACCCAGGCTGGAGTGCAGTGGTACAAGTACAGCTCACTGCAGCGTTGAACTGCCAGGCTCAAGCGATCTTCCTGCTTCAACCTCTCTAGTCGCTGGGACTACAGAGGAGAGCCACCATGCCCGGCTGATATTTTTAAAGTTTTTTGTAGAGATGGAGTTTTGCAATGTTGCCTAGGCTGGTCTGTGGCTTTTGATGACTCCCGTAGCCTATAGATACCAAGTGTTTCCCATTCTTCCCTTTTCTGAATAGAAGTTGTGGTGGTGGTGTTATCATTTTTAGTTTTTTAGAGACAAGGTCTTGCTCTGTTGCTCAGGCTGGAGGGCAGTGGCATCATCATAGGTCTCTGCAGCCTCAAATTCAAGTGATCCTTCTGCCTCAGCCTCCTAAGTAGCTGGACTACAGGCACATGTTACCATGACCAGCTAATTTTTAAAGTTTTTGCAGTGATAAGATTTGCTTATGTTGCCCAGGCTGATCTCAAACTCTTGACCTTAAGCAGTCCTCCTGCTGTGGCTTCCCAAAGCTCTGGAATTACAGGTGTGAGCCACAGCACACAGCCTGAATGGAAAGTTTTGTACAATTGTCTATTCTGACTCCTTGCCACGTGGATTTCTACTTAGAGAAGCTCACAACATGGTAACTGGCTTCCTCCAGAGAGCATAATCCCAGAGAGAGAATGCCCACATGAAAACCACAGACAGTATTTTGGCTCAGCCCCTGTAGCTCAAGCGGCTAAGGTGCCAGCCACATATACCACAGCTGGTGGGTTCAGATCCAGCTTGGGCCTACCAAACAACAATGACAACTACAACCAAAAAATAGCTGGGCATTGCAGTGGGCACCTGTGGTCCCAGCTACTTAGGAGGCTGAGGCAAGAGAATCGCTTAAGCCCAGGAGTTGGAGGTTGCTGTGAGCTGTAATGCCACGGCACTCTACCCAGAGTGACAGCCTGAGGCTCTGTCTCAAGAAAAGGAAGGGGAAGGGGGCGGGGGAGGGGGAGGAAAAGGGAAGGGAAGGGAAGGGAAAGTATTTTTATAACTTAATATTACAAAGGATACTTCCTCACTTCTGGTATATTCTACTTAGGAGCAAGTTCAGCCCACACTCTAGGAGAGGGGAATTAAGCTACACCCATGGAAGGGAAGAATAGCAAAGAATTTGTGGACATATTTTTTTAAAGCCACCACAACTATTGTCATTACATTCCAATCATATGATGGTTTTTTTTTTTTTTTTTTGCAGTTTTTGGCTGGGGCTGGGTTTGAACCCGCCACCTCCAGCATATGAGGCCAGCGCCCTACTCCTTTGAGCCACAGGTGCCGCCCCATATGATGTTTTTGAAACTTCACAGATTCAAAAGTACCTACGTTTCCAGCATTAATAAGTTTCTATTCTAACATATAATTTAATCTCTAATTCTAGAGATTAAAATAGTAATAAAATAAAAATAATTATAAAGAGTTTCTAGAATTCCAAGCCTTCTAGAAAAGAATTTCTGAAAGTCAGTAGTGCTTTTCTTTACCAGAAACAAAGAGGAAATATATTTTCTAAAAGGTACCATTTATAATAAAATTTTAAGAACTGTAATGGTGCATTTGTCTTCTAAGGATGCTATTAACAAACTGCCATAAACTAAGTGGCTTAAGAACAGAAATTTATTCTGGAGTCAAGTTCAGGTGTCATGAAGTCTGAAATCAAGGTGTAAGTAGGGCCATGCCCTCTCTGAAAGATCTAGGGAAGAATCTTTCCTTGACTTTTCCTAGCTTCTGCTGATTGTTGGGATGCTTGGCATTCCTTGGCTTACAGCTACAGCAGTCCAATCTGTCTCACAGCTTACCTCCCTGTCCCTGTGTCTTCACATGACCTTCACATAAGAACATCAATCATTGCCTTTAGGGCCTACTCTAACCCAATATAGTCTCATCTTAACTAATTCTATCTGGAAAGACCCTATAAGGTCACATTCTGAGGTTCTAGGTGGACTTAAATTTTTGAGAGATGCTGTTCAATCCAGTATAAATAGTAACTTGGAAAATTTTAACATATGTCAAAATGTTAATATATGTAACACCTCTATGCACAAAATATTAAAATTAGATCGAAATTCATTAAAGGACAACTAAATAGATTGGCAAAATTAACATTTTACTTCTCCAAAGTGATCTCATAAGTCAATACAATCCCAATAAAAATCTCATCAGGTGGGTCTTTTTTGACTGTTTTGGTTTAACTTTAAAAAAAAAAAAGAAAAACTAATTCAAAATTTAGATAGACAAGCAGAAGAGCGAGGACGTTCCTGAAGAAGCAGGTAGGGAGACTTGCCATTTTTTAATGAATATCTATGCTTATTATAAAGCTAATGGTAATTAATTCAATGTAGTAATGGTCCATAAATAGAATCCATTGGGACCGAGTAAACAGCCCAGATCCAGACATGAACAAACACAGACTCAACACATGACAGATGTTACATTGTAGACCAGACAGAGTGGATAAAATACTCAGTATGTAGGGCTAGGATGACTAGCTATATATGCGGGGGGAAATTGCAATTAGATCCTTGCCTCAAACATCACAAAAATCACATTTCCAGATGGATTAACCCACAAATATGAAAAACTAAACACTGAATATTTCAGAGAATATAAAGGAAAATATCTATTATCTCAGGGTGGAAAAGGATTTCTTTTTCTTTTCTTTTTTTTTTTTTTTTTTTTTTTGAGACAGATCCTCAAGCTGCCGCCCTGGGTAGAGTGCCTGGCATCACAGTTCACAGCAACCTCCAACTCCTAGGCTCAAGGGAGCCTCCTACCTCCGCCTCCCAAGTAGCTGGGACTACAGGCACCAGCCACAATGCCCGGCTATTTTTTGGTTGCAGCCATCATTGTTGTTTGGTGGGCCTGGGCTGCATTCGAACCCTCCAGCTCAGATGTATGTGGCTGGCGTCCTAGCCACTTGAGCTGCAGGTGCTGAGACTTTTTTTCTTTTGAGACAGAGTCTCATTATGTCACCTTGGTAGAGTTCTATGATATCACAGCTCACAGCAACCTCAAACTCTTGGGCTTAAGCGATTCTCTTGCCTCTCACTCCCAAGTAACTGGGACTACCGGCGCCCGGCACAACACCCAGCTATTTTTTATTGTTGTTGTTGCAGTTGTTTAGCTGGCCTGGGCCGGGTTTGAACCCTCCACCTTTGGTGCATGTGGCTGGCGCCATAACCACTGTACCATGGGCGCCAAGCCGGGATTTCTTAAAACAAGATAAAAAGAAACAAGGCAGGTTCGGCGCTTGTGGATTGAGCAGCTAGAGTGCCTGCCAGTACACCTGAGGTGGCAGGTTCGAATCCAGCCAGGGCCGCCAAACAACGACAGCTGCAAACAAAGAATGGCCGGGCATTGTGGCAGGTGTCTGTAGTTCCAGCTGCTTGGGAGGCAGAGGCAGGAGAGTCGCTTGAGCCCAGGAGTTGGAGTGAGCTGTGATGCCACAGCACTCTACCCAGGGTGACAGCTTGAGGCTCTGTCTCAAAGAAAAAAAACAAAAAAACAAGGCATAAAAGAAAACTCCATATTTTGTTTTCATCAAAACTACAATCTTTTTTTTTTTTTTGTAGAGACAGAGTCTCACTTTACCGCCCTTGGTAGAGTGCCATGACGTCACACGGCTCACAGCAACCTCTAGCTTTTGGGCTTACGCGATTTTCTCTTGCCTCAGCTCCCAAGCAGCTGGGACTACAGGCACCGGCCACAACGCCCGGCTACTTTTTGGTTGCAGTTTGGCCGAGGCTGGGTTTGAACCTGCTACCCTCAGTATATGGGGCCTGCGCCCTACTCACTGAGCCACAGGCGACACCCCAAAACTACAATCTTAATGTTTATAGCAGCACTATTCATGGTAGCCAGAAGGTGGAAACAGCACAAACAGCCATCAATGGATGAATGGATAAACAAATGTGGACTATACATAGAATGAAATATTCAACCACAGAATTTGGATGAATCAAAAAAATATTAGGCTAAATATAACATCATATGATTCTGTTTATACGATGTCATAGACAGAACTGTGTATACCCCCAAATTTATGTGTTGAAGCCCTAGTTCCCCAATGTGACTGTATTTTGAGATAGGGTCTTTAACGAGGTAACAGGTTAAGTGAGTTCATAAGGGTGGGGTTCCAATCCAGTATGAGATTGAGATGTGCATACATAGAGAAAAGGCCATCTTTAAGCCAAGGAGAGACACCTCAGGAGTGTAAAATACATAGAGAATATTTTGTAAAATGTTAATGAATATTTTGTAAGTAAAAGTGCATTTAGGTACAATTTCCCATTTTCGCTATGTACGGTGACTTTAAGGGTGCCTTTTGGGACACGCTGTAGAGAAACTGGTGGTTGTGCAACATTGTGAATATACAAAATATCACTTAATTATACACTTTAAAATGGTTAAGTGCATGTTACATGAATTTCACCTCAAGTTTAATAAAAGCTAGATGTCAAATTCATAAAGATAGAAAGTAGAATAGTAGTTGCCAGGGACTGGAGGGAGGAGAAACATGAGTTAGTATTTAATGGGGACAGAGCTTCAGTTTCAGAAGATGAAAAAGTTCTGGAGATAGTGTGATAGTGAACATGTAAATGGTTAAAATGGTAAGTTTATATTATATATGTTTCACCACAATACTTTTTTCTTTTCTTTTTTTTTTTTTTGCAGTTTTTGGCTGGGACTGGGTTTGAACCCACCACCTCTGGCATATGGGGTGGGCACTCTACTCCTTTGAGCCACAGGTGCTGCCCCACACAATACATTTTTAAGCCAAAATATTACTTACCAAGGGAACCATAATCAAAATGAAAAGTTGAGCTACAGAATGTACTATGTTCTCAATTTTTCTATAAACCTAAAATTGTTGTAAAAAATAAAGTCCGTTTTTTTGAAAAACAGGTCTCAACTGGGAGAAAATATTTGCAAGAAACACTCTGGAGGGGGGAAAATGGGAATCCAAAATGTGTAAAAACAAAGGCCAGAAGAACACAAGGCAGGGGAAAGCTTTGAGCATCTTGATCCAGTTTTACCCATCCCTATGCTCACCACTGGCTTTCTGTAATGTGTTCTGCAGAAAAGCTCCAAGTGTTCTACTGCTACTGTAACAAATTACTACCAACTTAGCAGCTCAAAACAAATTACAATTCTGAAGGTCAGAAGACCAGGTTGGCTTTGGCTTAACACAGCTGTTCTCAACCTGTGGGTTGCCACCGGGGGTCAAATGACCCTTTCACAGGGGTCACCTAAATACATCCTGCATATCAGATATTTACATTACAATTCATAACAGTAGCAAAATTACAGTTACGAAGTAACGAAAATAATTTTATCTTTAAGGGTCACCACAACATGAGGAACTGTATAGGGTCCCGGCATTAGGAAGATTGAGAACCACTGGCTTAACAGGTTTCTCTGCTCTGGGTCTCACAGGTAAAAATCGAGGTGTTAACTGTCTGGGCTCTTATCAGGAAACTCCAAAGCCACAGAACCCCTGTGGCTGCAGAAGTGAAGTCCTGTTTCCTTCCTGGTGCTTGGCTGGAGTCCACTTTAGCTCCTGCATCTCAGAACCACTAGTGGTTTGTCAAATGCTTCTCGTGCTTTGGATTTGTCCAAAATCTCCCAGCCAACAAATTATGGATCTGGGGTCCAAATCCCCCACATCTCAGAGTCAGCACAAGCAGGCCCCACCATCTCATGCTTAGAGTAGCTCTGATTTCCTCCACTACATTTCTTTTCTACCTTCATTTTTCTTCTGCTTTCCTTTTCTTTTTCTCTCTGACTCCTGCCCAAGAACGTTCTTCACTTTTTTGTTTCTTTTATTTCCTGCTTCACTTTTAAGGATTCAATGATTAGACTGACTCCATTCAGGCTAATAAACCTACTTTAAGACTTTTTGTTTTTGTTTTTTTTTGCAACAGTCTCAAGCTGTCGCCCTGGGTAGAGTGCTATGGAATCATAGCTCACAGCAACCTCCAAATCTTGGGCTCAAGCAATCCTCTTTCCTCAGTTTTTCTATTTTAGTAGAGAAAGGGTCTCGCTTTTGCCCAGGCTTGTCTCAAACTCATGAACTCAAGCAATCCACCTGCCTCGGCCTCCCACGGATTATCAGCGTGAGCCACCGCGCCCGGCCTACTTTAAGACTCTTTGGCTCGGTGCCCCTTAGCACAGTGGTTACAGTGCCGACCACGTACATCGAGGGTGGCGGGTTTGAACTGCCCTGGGCCAGCTAAACAATAATGACAACTGCAACAAAAAAATAGCCGGGCGTTGTGGCGGGCACCTGTAGTCCCAGCTACTTGGGAGGCTAAGGCAAGACAATCTCTTAAACCCAAGAGTTTCTGGTTGCTGTGGACTGGGACGCCACAGCACTCTAGAGGGCCACACAGTGAGACCTCTTAACTTTAATTACCTCATCTAACATTCCTTTTGCAAGGTAATATGTATTCCTTATCATAAAATACGTAATTTATAATATGGGTTTCTGGGATTAGGACAGGACACCTATGGGGGTCATTCTGCTGTTCAAGAGGTGATGCCACCCAACTCCACTAAGCACTGGTGATGACATTGAGGCCGAGACGATCATCTTCAAGCGGTGATCCGATTTGTCCAAAGTCTTCAGGCCAGTGCCTCGTGAAGCTAATGTTCAAATCCCACCTCTGTATCACTCCGACACTGTCCTCGACGGCTGCACTGTTCGGTCCACCAATAATTGTAGTAACACCACTTGCAGCTGCGGGTGCTTCACCAAGTCAACACCCTGCCACGTCTCACTGAATCATCTCAATGACAGTGACAGGTCTTCAGAATTGGACTGCCAGCTCCAAGTGACCACTGGAAAACCGAGTCTTAAACCTGGGGCACTTCCGCAAGCAGAGTCCCCAGAGCTTTACTGTTAGCGAGTCTGAGGGCCACCGCCAGGCCTGTGAACGTATCCACTTTCCCCTGCCAGATCGCACACGTTGGGGTCAAATAACGCACTGAGCCCCCGTCGGGCCGCCGACCTGCTGAGACGTGCGGACACAGACTCTTCTCTCACACATCCACCTCTCCTGGGAAACGCCGCAGTCGGTAACCACGGTGCTTCCAACACCCCACGGGACCATCTGCCCTGTTCTAGGCCAGCCGAGCCCACCCAGGGAGGCAGAGAAGGGGTAGCCCTCGATCACATCATTCAGTGGAACTTTTTCTGATGTGAAAAAATCAGTTGCAACTCGGATTTAAAACGCACGCCACGGAATCCCTCTTAGAGCGCGGTACCCGCCTGAAGACGCCGCCTCAGAGCCCAGGTGGGCGCGAGCACCACGGGACTGCGCCTGCGCGGTCCGGGAGCCCGCCAGAGACCCAGCCCCTCCCCCCAGCCGGGTCCAGAGCGAGGCGGCGGTGGGCGTGGCCGAAGAGGGGTCCGCGTCTGTGAGGAAGAGGGGCCGCCAGAAGCCGAGCGCCGGTTGACAGCCAGGCGGCCATTTTGGGTGTGGCCTTGGCAGTTTGAGGAGGAAGTTTTAGAACATAAAGTTTTATTAAGGCAAAAAGCAAGCATCAGGAGCTCGTTGCTAGTGACAGTCGGGCTCCTGCTAAACTCAGCCCCGCGCCTGCACGCGCAGTGGTCGCCGCCCCGAGGCGGGCACCGCGGGCGGGAGTCCTGGGAGGACCTGGGCGGTTTCCTGAGCCCCACGCTCCGCGCGGGCCCCGAGGACCTCGCCTCGCTGGAGCACGAGCATGTGCGGGCGCTCTGCAGGGCCCGGGAAGCTGAGGGAGGTCGATAACCTGCTGGACCAGATCAGGAGCGAGGTGGAGGCTTCGGTTCCCGCGCGCACTGCGCGGGCGGAGGGGTAGTAAGCTCCAAGGCGCTGAGGGCCGCGAGTGCTTCGTGGACCTGCACTGGCACATCGGTGACAGAGTCTGGGGGCCGGATGGCTGAGAGCAGTTAGAAATGCTTTAAAAAAAAAAAAAAAAAACTTGAGACGCTGTACTGCCCAGGCTGGTATCCAACTTCTAGACTCAAGCAATCCACAAGCTCCTGAGCAGCTGAGATTACAGGTGCGCGCCACCCCTGCCTGGCTCATGTGGAAGAAAATGAAAATGTGGGGGACCATCCGCAACTCTCTATGCTAAGCCAGGAGGCTGTCATGCAACACGTCCTCTGAAGAACCGCTATTACTAACCTTATGCATTAGCCAGACCCCTGTGGAAAGGTAAAAAGTCCTCAGGAATCTACAAGGACTGCCCCACAGATCATTGATAACTTAAATTGTTTGCTGGCCTCCCATAAGCAAGGACGTGCCAATTACAGCGTTAGGTCTGCAACCTAAATTTAGCTCCTAAAGTCTATTTAATTCCAGACTGATAACGTTGATTGCAGGCTTATCCTCCTAGGTCAGAGTAGAGACAAAGATCTGTGTTCCTCCCCCCATCCAGATACAGCTGCATAACTGGTTATTCTTTTACTTATTTTTTCTCTTTAAACATTCCCTTTCTTATGTAAAATGTAGATTTCTGGGCCTCACAAGAATTTGCCTCACTACCCATCTCCCTCCTTTTTCTTTCTGTATGTGCTTTTCCTTTTAAATACTGAGTTCTTTTTGGGAAAAAAAGTCACAGGTGCTCCATCTCTTGAATTTTTCCTGAGCCTCAGATTTAGGCTTAATATACTCCTTTAATCGAGACCTTTGCATTCATCACTTATTTTTGAGTTGTCACTTAAGTTTCACTCATTTTACATTGGTAATTTAGGGAAAAATGTATTTCTCAAACAAAAAAATTAGAGGCCATTAGTAGTAGAACAGTAAAGGGTGTAGAGCCAAAGAAAACTCTACCTGGGGTGTCCAACTTGTGGCCCTGAAGGCTGTGTGCAGAGTAAGTGAAGATTGTTTTGCTTCTGCGGTGTGGAAAAATTATGCACGGATCTTTTTTGTTTGTTTATCAGCTTTCTTTAGTGTTTGTGTGTGTGTGTGTGTGTGTGGCCCCAGACAACTCTTCTTCCAGCGTGCAGTAGAGAACAAAGGTTGGACACCCTTGCCTGAGTAGGCCATAAAGCCAAATACTGGGCAGAGAGCAAAATTTAAATGTGAAATAGAAGTTATTGTGAGAGAGGATACCCGAGAAGGGTGAGGTCTAGGAGAACAGGTCTTCTCAAGGAGACCACAAGGATACACCTACAGGGTCCTCTCCATGGTGACTCAGTTCTTTGGAATTTGTAAACTTAACTTCCTGGAACTTGGAAATTTCCAAGTTCTGTGAAATCCTGTAGTTCTGTGGGCTGGAATAGCATCTCCCGCTTGATTCAAACTGGCCAATGAGAAGGTACCTGTGGGGTGGAACTTTTTGACTGTCAATAAAAAGGGAAAGACCAAGCCAGTCAGGGAGTGTGGCCATTTGGAATTCAATGCTGTAAGCTCCCAGCTGGTGAATAAAGCCCTTCGTCTTATAAATGTGGTGTTTGGGTGCTTTTTCTCTCCATTGGGCCTTGTCTTCCTGCAACAATCGAATATTTCTAATTGGGAGGGGACAGGAAAGGCTGGTTGAATATTTCTAATTTTTGTTAGGAGTTTGGAGGATTTCACTTGAACTTTTCTGTCAGAGGTGGCATTCTTCATGTGGGATTGTCATTTTTACCATAGGACAGTGGATTCTGACTAGCAGATGTCAAAGATAAGGAAAACTAGACACCAGTTAAAATGGTAAGGATAGATTTAATTCAATAATGACTATTGGAATAGGTAAAAATGTCCAGTATGAACTGAAATCAGCTTTGCCAAAGCAAAAGACAGGAGACTTTTTCAAGGTTGGGGCGTGCTGGGGAAAAGACACGAAAGATTAAAACGTGTTTTGATCCACCTGTCTAGACCATTTGGATTTGTTAATTAGTGCTTATCCAGAGGAGAAACAAACCTGTCCTATCTTTATGACATAAGTGGTGCAAGTTTTTTTTGTTTTTTTGTTTTGTTTTTAGACAGAGTCTCAAGCGGTCACCCTGGGTAGAGTGCAGTGACATCACAGCTCACAGCAACCTCCAACTCCTGGGCTCAAGCAATTCTCCTGCCTCTGCCTCCCAAGAAGCTAGGGTTATAGGCACCTGCCACAATGCTGAGCTATTTTTTGGTAGCAGCCGTCATTATTTGACAGGTGGGACTGGATTGGAACCCGCCAGCTCAGGAGTATATGGCTGGCGCTTTAGCCACTTGAGCCACAGGCAGGGAGCCAGAAGTGGTGCAAGTTTGAGCAAGTATAGGCCCTTACTCTCCCACAGGGACTGGAAGGAAGGAGGTTTGCATTTCAAGGAGCCAGCTGTCAGATGTAAGAGGAGGTAGTTACATCTCAAAGGGCAGAGAAAGGATAGGTAATTTCAAGCTTTCTAAAGTAACTGCTATTAAAGGGGGTCCAGGGGCCTATTTCCCTATCATCAAGTTATAGCTGAACAAATAGTAGATTTTCCTGGTAGGGTGAACTTTCTCAGGCAGGCACATTGAGGAGGCCTGAGATTATCCTGGGGATGCAGCCTCAAGTTGCTAGAAGCCATGCTAGAGTTGGGCTAAGCCTCTTAGTGCCAGGATTTAGACGGAGCATTCATCGTGGTTCTCACAAATAACCTGTTGATTATAAATTCCTTCCAGTTGTCCAAGTAGATTTTCAGTCAGATGACATCCTGGAAAGGCTGAAACCAGGGAAGCTTTTCTTATTTTTCTTACATGTCCTTTCCATGCATAACACTAAGTCCCTATTGTATGAATATGGATTGCCATTATATCCATCCTGGAAAAAAGTTTGCTTTCAAGCAAATTGGAGTCTAGGTCATAAATTGACAGGTGGTCAGGCGGCACCTGTGGCTCAGTGAATAGGGCACCAGCCCCAAATACTGATGTTGGTGGGTTAGAACCCAGCCCCAGTCAAACTGCAACAAAAAAAGTAGCCGGGCGTTGTGGAGGGCGCCTGTAGTCTCAGCTCCTCTGGAGGCTGAGGCAAGAGAATCACCTAAGCCCCAGAGCTGGAGGTAGCTGCGAGCTGTGATGCCACAGCACTCTAACTGGGTGACAAATGGAGACTTTGCCTCTTAAAAAATAATAATAATAAATTGACAGATGGTCATATTTTATATTTCTAGGATTTCTCAATGTTTTTAAATTTCACTACTTCTGTGCCTCTCACAAGGGGACCTAATCATTGCTGGAAACTTTGGGACAAGCAAGACACTTTATGTCAGTCTTCAAACAGTACATTGTTGAAGGAGCTCCCCCTGTTTTACTGAAAGATGCCTCTAGGAAATGGGGATGGAATATGGTTTTGTATGCAGTTTGGAACTTCGTTTCTCTGTGAGAACAAATGAGATTTTCCCCCTGAAATTAAATGTTATTTGATGTGCATTATGTAATTTCTTGGGTGAGTTTAGAAAAACTAGGTCTAATTTGACTTGAAACCTAAATATGGTTGACTTCTTATATTTTGTTTATGGTTTGATTTAGGGGTCAATGTCTGATGATCTTCTTAGTACGTATCAGACCCTTCCGGTGTAAAAGGAGAGAAATCTGCAGAGGACCTTGATGATCTGGGGGAAGGAATCATGAAGCTGTCTGCTTTGGACCTTCACAGAGTTACAAGTTACCTGGTTAAGCACACCTGACAGGGATGTGAGGTTAGAACACCACATGTATTAATAACTGTAGCTCAAGCAGCTAAGGCGCCAGCCATATACTCCAGAGCTGGCGGGTTCGAATACAGCCCGGGCCCACCAAACAACAATGACGGCTACAACCAAAAAAAAATGGCCGGGCGTTGTGGCGGGCACCTGTAGTCCCAGCTATTTGGGAGGCTGAGGCAAGAGAATCGCTTGAGCCCAGGAGTTGGAGGTTGCTGTGAGCTGTGATGCCACCACACTCTACCCAGGGCGACAGCTTGAGGCTCTGTCTCCAAAAAAATAAATAAATAAATAAAAATAAATATTGCTTAAAAAATTGTAAGACCCCCCCCCCAAGCCCATGTATTACATATGTTTGTCCAAATAAACCAAAGCCCTTAAACTTGGCCAGGAAAAAGATAGTAAAACCTGTTTCTCAGGATTATACGTACTGTGCTGTTGTCTTTGTCATCAAATGTGGTAAACTGTGGGTTATAATGCATTCAGTGAGGCTGAAATTGGGAAGGATAGGGAATCCCCAGGTACTGGAAGAGGTTAGGATAAGGAATAAATAGGCACAACTCAGGCCCTAAACACCTATTATCAAAAGCTTTGGCTACGCAATGTGTAGGAATGTAGAGATGAGACCTGGGGTGAAGAGATAAAATAACTCACAGTGTGCTGAGGTCATACATGCAGGCAGTACTCACTACTGAGGGTATTCTATATGCCAGGCATTGTTCTGAAATAAAACAGTAGAGCGCAGTACTTTCAGAAAATACGCATAAATGTGTCATGTGACATATTCTGTGGGTAACGCATGATGCTAGCAGGCATGTAACATGCAGGAGGCTGGTGGATTGCTGTGACCCAGCCTGCCACTGAATCTTACATACAGACTGTGTAATGTTTAGCAAGTGCCTTTACCTCACTTTATGCCATCTATAAACTAGGTATGTTTAGAGTACCTACCTTGTAGGGATATCGTGAGAATTAAATGGATCAATACTATGTGAAGCTCTTAAACAATGGTGCCTGACACAGTGAAATTTGTTGTTTTTAATTTTTTATTTCAAAATATTCAAGGGGTACAAATGGTTCTACATGGATAGCTTTATAATACTTTATTCGGGGCTATAAGTGTGCCCATCATCTGAATAGTGTTCATTGTACCTCGTAGGTTTTTACCCCTCTCCTACCCTCTTATTCTTTTTTTTTTTTTTCACATATACATGCGCTCATTAGGCTTCCACTTTTGCCTTCACAAAATTAAAAAGGCTTAAAATTTAACAATAATAACAATGTTTAAGATAGGGACCAGAATTAAAAACCTCGCAAAGAACAAACGAAGACAAAAACATTCAGAAGGGCAGCGCCCGTGGCTCAGGTGGTAAGGCACCAGCCCCATCTATGGAGGGTGGCAGGTTCAAACCTAGTCCCTGCCAAACTGCAACAAAAAAATAGCCGGGCATTGGGCGGCGCCTGTGGCTCAGTGAGTAGGGCGCCGGCCCCATATGCCGAGGGTGGCAGGTTCAAACCCAGCCCCGGCCAAACTGCAACAACAAAAAAAATAGCCGGGCGTTGTGGCGGGCGCCTGTAGTCCCAGCTACTCAGGAGGCTGAGGCAAGAGAATCGCTTAAGCCCAGGAGCTGGAGGTTGCTGTGAGCTGTGTGATGCCACGGCACTCTTCTGAGGGCCATAAAGTGAGACTCTGTCTCTACAAAAAAAAAAAAAAAAAAAATAGCCGGGCATTGTGGTGGGCGCTTGTAGTCCCAGCTACTCGGGAGGCTGAGGCAAGAGAATTGCCTAAGCCCAGGAATTGGAGGTTGCTGTGAGCTGTGATGACACAGCACTCTACCGAGGGTTAATAAGTGAGACTCTGTCTCAAAAAACAAACATTCAGAAAAGAAATCAGACGATTGCTGCAGTGAAGTATTAAGCGATAATAATAATAGTAATGCAAAGAAAGTAACATTCACATTGTCAAATAAGAGTATGTCTATTATAGAATGCTTTGACTCTGAGGTTCAGTATGGAGTCATCAGTTAATTTCTTCTTATTTTTTTCCCCAAAGTATCAAAGAATAGACAACTAATACTTATAAATAAAAATAAAAGATAATTTAAAAAAACAGATCATGCCAAATCTTATAGACAATAGAAAAAGAAGAAATGCTTCAAAGTCATTCTACTTAATCTGGTACACCTGATATTAAAATTAGAGAAAATATATTATTATAAAAGGGAAATTACAGGGCAGCGCCTGTGGCTCAGGTGGTAAGGCACCGGCCCCATATACCGAGGGTGACAGGTTCAAACCCGGCCCCTGCCAAACTGCAACCAAAAAATAGCCGGGCGTTGTGGCGGGCGCCTGTAGTCCCAGCTACTGGGGAGGCTGAGGCAGGAGAATCGCTTGGGCCCAGGAATTGGAGGTTGCTGTGAGCTGTGTGAGGCCACGGCACTCTACCAGGGTAATAAAGCTAGACTCTGTCTCTACAAAAAAAAAAAAAGGGAAATTACAAACATCATTCACTTATAAATGAGGATGCAGTATCCTGAATCCTAAACAACATATTAACAAGTTGAAGTAAAAGTTAATGTTTAAGTAATGTACTTTAGTCAAAATCTAATCCAATTTATGTGAGAATTAGTCACTATTTTCTTTCTTCTTCTTTTTTTCCTTTTCCTTACCCTCACCCCCCTCCCTCTTTCTCTGTCTGCTCTCCCCTTCCCCCATGCCCCACCATGTCACTGATTGTCATTAATTGTCCTCATATCAAAGTTGAATACATAGGATGCATATTTCTCCATTCCTGTGATGTTTCACTAAGAATAATGTGTTCCACCTCCATCCAGGTTAGTACAAATGCTGCAAAATCTCCATTTTTAAAAAATAGCTGAATAATATTCCATGGTATACATGTACCACAGCTTGCCAATCCATTCCTGGGTTGAAGGGCATTTAGACTGTTTCCACATTTTAGCAATAGTAAATTGGGCTGCAATAAATAGCCTAGTACAAGTATCTTTATAATAAAAGTTGTTTTTATTTCCTTCTGGGTAGATGCCCAGTAATAGGATCAAACGGGAGGTCTAGGTTGAGTTCGTTCATGTTTCTCCATACTTGCTTCCAAAAAGGTTGTATTAGTTTGCAGTCCCACCAGCAGTGTAAAAGTGTTCCCTTCTCTCCATGATCCTCTCAATAGATGATCCTATGATCCTCTCAATAGATGCAGAAAAAGCATTCGATAAAATCCAGCATCCTTTTCTAATTAGAACACTGAGGAGTATAGGCACAGGTGGCACATTTCTTTTTTTCTTTTCTTTTTTTTTTTGTAGAGACAGAATCTCACTTTATGGCCCTTGGTAGAGTGCCATAGCCTCACACAGCTCACAGCAACCTCCCACTCCTGGGCTCAAGCGATTCTCTTGCCTCAGCCTCCCGAGTAGCTGGGACTACAGGCGCCCGCCACAACGCCCGGCTAAGTGGCACATTTCTTAAACTGATTGAAGCTATCTATGACAAACCCACAGCTAATATTTTATTGAATGGGGTAAAACTGAAAGTTTTTCCTCTTAGAACTGGAACCAGACAAGGATGTCCTCTGTCACCTTTACTATTCAACATAGTGCTGGAAGTTCTAGCCAATACAATTAGGCAAGAGAAGGAAATAAAGGGAATCCAAATGGGAGCAGAGGAGGTCAAACTCTCCCTTTTTTTTTTTTTTGTAGAGACAGAGTCTCACTTTACTGCCCTCAGTAGAATGCTGTGGCATCACACGGCTCACAGCAACCTCCAGCTCTTGGGCTTATGTGATTCTCTTGCCTCAGCCTCCTGAGTAGCTGGGACTACAGGCGTCCGCCACAACGCCCGGCTATTTTTTTGTTGCAGTTTGGCTGGGGCTGGGTTTGAACCCACCACCCTCGGCATATGGGGCCGGTGCCCTACTCACTGAGCCACAGGTGCCACCCAAACTCTCCCTTTTTGCTGATGACGTGGTCTTATACTTAGAGAACCCCAAACACTCAACCACAAGAATCTTGGAAGTCATTAAAAAATACAGTAATGTTTCAGGATATAAAATCAATGTCCACAAGTCAGTTTCTTTTGTACCAACAACAGCCAAGATAAGAGGTTAATTAAAGACACCACTCCCTTCACCATAGCCCCAAAGCAAACGAAATGCTTAGGAATATACCTAACAAAAGAGGTGAAGGACCTCTATAAAGAAAATTATGAAACCTTAAGAAAGGAAATAGCAGAGAACTTTAACAAATGGAAGAACATACCATGCTCATGGATGGGAAGAATCAACATTGTTAAAATGTCTATATTTCCCAGAGCAATTTACCGATCCAATGCCATCCCTATTAAAATACCAATTTCCGGTGGATATTTTCTGCCAGCTTACACTTTGCAGCAGCTAGGGGCTTTGGTTTTTCTCCCCATACTGGGGACACTGCCCTCCTGAGTCCTGTCTCGCCAAGGGAGGGGACAGCTGTGCCCGAGTGCTGCTGTGCTGCCGGGACCCGACTCTGCCTTGAAAATCATGCCTTGGAACTGGACCTGCCTGCTGTCCCACATCCTTGTGGTGGGCTTGGGTTCTTCCATGCTGCTGCCCTGGCAGCCATCCCTGCTGTCCCAGAAAAGCTCTTTCATCACTTTCGAGGGGAACCCACCGAGGGCTTCAATCACCTAATGGTGGACGAGAGGACAGGACACATTTACTTGGGGGCCATCAACCAGATTTACAAGCTCTCCAGTGACCTGGAGGTCTTGGTGACCCACCAGACAGAGCCAGATGAGGACAACCCCAAGTGTTACCCGCCCCGCATTGTGCAGACCTGTAATGAGCCCCTGACTTCCACCAACAACGTCAACAAGATGCTGCTCATAGACTACAAGGAGAACAGCCTGATCGCCTGCAGGAGCCTGTACCAGGGCATCTGCCAGCTGCTGCGGCTGGAGGAC
Source organism: Nycticebus coucang (assembly GCF_027406575.1). Lineage (NCBI taxonomy): Eukaryota > Metazoa > Chordata > Mammalia > Primates > Lorisidae > Nycticebus > Nycticebus coucang. The sequence goes on along the minus strand of NC_069796.1, from coordinate 87,471,296 downwards.
CACTTCAAGTTGGTGGAGCTGTCCCATAAAAAAAAAAAAAAATACCAACATCCTATTTTAAAGACTTGGACAAAATGATTCTGCGTTTTGTATGGAACCAGAAAAAACCTATTAAGGGGCGGCAACTGTGGCTCAAGGAGTAGGGTGTCTGCCCCGTATACGAGAGGTGGCAGGTTCAAACCTGGCCCCGACCAAAAACTGCAAAAAAAAAAAAAAAAAGAAAGAAAGAAAATTAATAGGATCCACCTACAGTATAGATCTCAGCAAATTACAGCCTACAGGCCAAACCAGAAAAAAACCCGTATAGCTAAGGCAGTTCTTAGTAATAAAAACAAAGCCAGGGGCATCACCATATCAGACTTTAGGCTGTACTACAAGGCCATAGTGCTCAAGACAGCCTGGTACTGGCACAAAAATAGAGACATAGTCATAGAATCGAACAAAAAAACAAGAAATGAAACCAGCAACTTACAGCCACCTAATCTTCAATAAACCTAACAAGAATGTCCACTGGGGGAAAGACTCCCTATTCAATAAATGGTGCTGGGAGAACTGGATATCCACATGTAAAAGACTGAAACTGGATCTGCAGCTTTCTCCACTGACAAAAATTGATTCAAGATGAATAAAAGACCTAAATTTAAGGCACGAAACAATAAAAATCCTCAAAGAAAGCATAGGAAAAACACTGGACGATATCGGCCTGGGGAAAGACTTTATGAAGAAGACTGCCATGGCGATAGCAACAACAACAACAATAAACAAATGGGATTTAATTACATTGAAAAGCTTCTGTACAGCCAAGGAGACAACAACCAAAGCAAATAGACAACCTACACAATGGGAAAGGATATTTGCATATTTCGAATCAGACAAAAGCTTAATAACTAGGATCTATACAGAACTTCGATTAATCTACAAGAAAAAAACCAACAATCCCATACATCAATGGGGAAGAGAGATGAACAGAACATTCTCTAAAGAAGACAGATGAATGGCTAGCAAACACATGAAAAAATGCTCATCATCCCTAATTATTAGAGAAATGCAAATTAAAACTACCCTGAGATATCATCTGACCCCAACAAGAATGTCCCATATCGCAAAATTTCAAAACTGCAGATGCTGGCACGGATGTGGAGAAAAAGGTACCTCCTCCTCCTCCCTCTTCTTCCTCTTCTTCATCTTCTTCTTCTGTGTTACTATGAGGTAGAGTGCTGTCGCATCACAGCTCACAGCAACCTCCAACTCCTGGGCTTAAGCGATTCTCTTGCCTCGGCCTCCCAAGTAGCTGGGACTACAGGCGTCCGCCACAACGCCCGGCCATTTTTTAAATTGCAGTTGTCATTGTTGTTTGGTAGGCCCAGGCTGGGTTCGAATCCACCAGCTCTGGTGTATGTGGCTGCCGCCCTAGTTGCTGAGCCACGGAAAAACAGTATCACTCTATCACTCCAGCTAGAGTGCAGTGGCACTGGCTGGGGTGCAGTGGCATCCTCACAGCTTACTGTAACCTCAAATTCCTGGGCTCCAGTGATCCTCTTGCTTCAGCCTCCCAAGTAGCTGGAACTGTAGGTGCCCACCACAACACTCAGCTAATTTTTTTTTTTTTCTTGAGACAGATTCTCACTCTGTTGCCCAGGCTAGAGTGCTATGGCATCAGCCTCCCGGGTCACAGCAATCTGGAGAGGTTTTGATGGGAGAGGGATATTTACATTTATGAAGCCTTTAGAATAGCAGCTTTATACGACGTCTTCTGTTAGACCTAGACCAAGGCTCAGCAAACTTTTCTGTAAAGGGACAGATGACAAACGTCTTAGGCTTTTAGGCCATGATGTCCCTGCCACAACTGCCATTGTAGCTTGAAAGCAGCCATAGATGTTACATTGTCAAATGGGTGTGGCTACATTTCAATAAAACCTCACAAGACCAGGAGATGGGTGAAATTGGCCCATGGGGTGGGCCACAGCCTGCTGATCCCTGGGTAGACTTCTATTGCTGCAAAGGATTCTCTAAGATGTCTTTCAGTTAGCAGGAGGGTTATTAGTGAGGGCTCTTGGGAACCACACCTGTTGAGGGGAAGGGAAAGAAGCAGGGAAGGGTCAGGCTAGGAAAGTGTCCAGCTGTGATGAGGAATCCGTGGAAACCACAGCCAGCTTTCTCAGGAGTTCTGAACACCACCTTGGAGGCATCCCCTAAGATGGACCTCACCAATCCCTGCCACCTAATGACCAGAATTCTGCAGAAGTGATGGGGACATTGTGGCTCCCATCTTGAGCATCCTCTCTCTCAGGCTTGCTCACCCCAGGGGAAGCTGATGCCATGTGGTAGAGCAATCTTGTGTAAAGGCCCAATGCAGTGAGGGACTGAGGACTGTCAACAGCCACAAGAGTGATTTTTGAAAAGAAATCTCCCCTTTTATTTTGGAAAAGAAATCACCATCCCGGGCGGAGCCTGTGGCTCAGTCGGTAAGGCGCCGGCCCCATATGCCGAGGGTGGCGGGTTCAAACCCGGCCCCGGCTGAACTGCAACCAAAAAATAGCTGGGCGTTGTGGCGGGCCCCTGTAGTCCCAGCTACTCGGGAGGCTGAGGCAAGAGAATCGCTTAAGCCCAGGAGTTGGAGGTTGCTGTGAGCTGTGTGAGGCCACGGCACTCTACTGAGGGCCATAAAGTGAGACTCTGTCTCTACAAAAAAAAAAAAAAGAAATCACCATCCCAGTTGAGTCTTCAGATGAGACTGCAGTAGCTCAGCCAACAGCCTGGCAGCAATCTCATCAGAGACCTTAAGCCAGAGGCACCCAGCTGAGCCACATGCAGCTCCTTGGCCTGCAAAAGCTGTAAGATAATAAATGTTTGTTGTTTCTAAGCTTCTAAGTTTTGTGGAAATTTATTATGCAGCAATAGATAACTAAGACAGGTTTGATGGCCCTTCAGAGCTCTGCCCTAGAGGGGGTGAGAGGAGTGGGCTTAATACACATCTATCCATACCCTTGTCTCAGCAAGGGTCAATCAGCGAATGCAGGTGCCTCAGGAAGGACTATCTCTGAAGGTGACTGCCAGCCTGGGGCTATCTCAGCAGCTGGGCCACTGTGTCCCCACAATGGCCCACATTAGCAAGCTCTAGACCAGCATTTTTTAACCTTTTTAATACCACAGCATACTTGAACCTGTAGTTAAATTTCCATGGCATGCTTAAATGATGTTGACCAAAAAAATAAAAATAAAAATAAAGAGTAAAAAAATCAAAGATCCTCTCATGGCACGCTGGTTGAAAATAACAGCTCTAGACTGTCCTGTGCTTAAGTTCACCAAGGATTGTAGATACCTCCAGAGCAAGAACCATCTTAAATGCACCATCCTTGGAATGCCTGCTTTTTCATGTTTGGCCTCTAAGGATTCTGTGCCTTTTTATCCACCTCAGTGATGCATTTAAACAATCTTTATCTTACTATTATAGCAGTTTTCAAGGGAAGAGATTTCTGCTTTATCTCAGAGATGAGAATATCTTGAATTAGTAATCTGCTTTACTGTCTCAAAATGGAAGTGAGCAGACTTTGGAAACATGCCCTGAGATGTCTGAGGTCCTGTGATTTTATCGTAATCCCATCCCATCCCTTGAGGAAGGGCCATCTGCTCTTGGGCTCTTTGCCTCTCTTTTCATCTCTGAGGCTCCAGGCATCCACCCAAATGGGCTGGGGTTACAGTAATGAAGAGACCAATGATTATAACAATAATAACAAAGGGTTGGGCACAGTGCCTCAAGCCTGTAATCCCAAAACCGTGGGAGGCCAAGGCAGGAGAATTACTTGCACTCAGAAGTTCCAGACCAGCCTGAGCAAAAACAAGATCCCATCTCTACTAAAAATAGAAAAACTAGCTGGGTGTTGTGTCAGGGGCCTTTAGTCCAAGCTAGTTGGGAGGCCGAGACAGCAGGATCACTTGAGCCCAGGAGTTTGAGGTTGCTGTGAGCAAGGCTAATGGTCTGTCTCAAAAATAAATAAGTAAAGAATCCAGGCAAGTAGCAGATGCTGTCCATGTGACACTTTTCATATGGAGTAACTTGTCAAACCACATTGTTTATCATTTAACCCACATTACATAAATAGTCTAAGAATAATAAAATAATACATTTCTCTGAAAAATGTTGATTCTGGATCTGACAAGTGTGGGCCCCTGCTAACTCCTTTCCCCAAAGGCTGACTGTCTGTAGAAGAACTGGCTCCGGAAAGAGTGCGGTTGGAGTGTGAGACGAGGCCATGATGACGAAGGTTGTCTCCGTATCCGCTACTACCCTGTTTCCCCAAAAACAAGACATCCTCCAAAAATAAGACCTACTTACAAGAAAGATAAGACGTCTCCTGAAAATAAGACCTAGCGCATCTTTGGGAGCACACAGGGGAAACAGGGTAGGTGGGTGGGACAGTAAAAACTGGTGTGTGGCAGATTGCAGTTTGAAAAAGTGGTCACAGTACAGTTATCAACATGAATGCAGTCACCAGTTTACTTCAATTTCATGAGGGGATGTGAAGGAATTGCTGAGGTGAGAAGGGATAAGTAGCCCAGGTTGGGTTGAACCCCAGGGAGGCTTCGCTTCCCCATCCACAGCTTAACCTGCCAGGTGGACTGCCTGGGACTGCTGAGCTGTGTGGCAAACAAGCACACTAGGGCTTCTGGACTGTGATCCAAGGTCTGTGAATAGCAGCAAATGGCGCAGAAGGAGACTCTGCAGCTCAGTCTGTGTGTGTGAGTGTGTGCACACGTGAGTGTGCATGTGTGAGAACATGTGAGCATAGGCGTGTGTGCAAGGGTCCATGTGTGTGGATGAATGGGTGTGTGTGTATGATTGTGAGAGTGTGTGAGTGCATTCATGCGTGAGTGTCAGTGCATGAATTGTGAGCCTGTCATGTGAGTGTATCTATATAGGTGTGAATATTTTTGAGGGTGAGTGTTGTGTGAGTGTATATGTATGTGTTTGTGTGTGAGGGTGAGTGTGTATGGGGTGTTATGTGTCAACGTGTGTGAGGGTGAGTGTTGTTTTATGTGTGTGTATGTGAGTATTTTACTTGTGGGTGAGGGTGAATATTGTGTACATGTGAGTGTGTGTATGTGTGTATGGGCGCAAGTACTGTGCATGAGGAGGAGTGTGTACCTGTGTGGGGGAGGGTTGTAGGTAGGTGTCTATGTCCATGTGAGTGTGTGAGGTATGAGAGGGTGTGTCTATGTTCTAGTGAGTGTGAGGGAAATGTGTGTCTGTGTACATGTGAGGGGGAGTGTTGTGTGTGAGGAGGAGCGGGTGTGAGGGGCGTGTGTATGGGTGAGTGTGAGGGAGTGTTGTGTGTGTCTATACGTGTGAGTGTGTGAGTGGGAATTAGTCTGTGTGAGTTTGTGGGGTTATGTGTACATGGCATTGAAGGAGTGTTGTGTATATAGGTGTGAGTCTGTGAGGGGGAGTGTGTCTGAGTGTGTGTGGGGTGTATACATGGGAATGTGAGGGAATGTTGTGTATCTATATAGGTCTGAGTGTGTGAGGGGAGTGAATGTGTCTGTGTGAGGGTGTACATGGGAGTGTGAGGTAGTGTTGTGTATCTGTATAGGTGTGAGGCTGTGAGGGGGAGTGAGTGTGTCTGTGTGTGGGCTGTGTACATGGGAGTGTGAGGTAGTGTTGTGTATCTGTATAGGGCTGAGTGTGTGGGGGGAGTGAGTCTGTCCGTGTGACTGTGTGTGGGTGTGTACATGGGATTGAGGGAGTATTGTGTATCTATATAGATGTGAGGGTGTGCTGCCAGGCTCTTGGCTGAGCTGCTGCAGTCTCATCTGAAGACTCAACTGGGATGGTGATTTCTTTTCCAAAAAAAAAAAGGGGACATTTCTTTTCAAAAATGAGTGATTTTTGAAGAGTTTGTGGCTGTTGACAGTCCTCATTCCCTCACTGCATTGGGCCTTTACACAAGATTGCTCTACCACATGGCATCAGCTTCCCCTGGGGTGAGCAAGCCTGAGAGAGAGGATGCTCAAGATGGGAGCCACAATGTCCCCATCACTTCTGCAGAATTCTGGTCATTAGGTGGCAGGGATTGGTGAGGTCCATCTTAGGGGATGCCTCCAAGGTGGTGTTTAGAACTCCTGAGAAAGCTGGCTGTGGTTTCCACGGATTCCTCATCACAGCTGGACACTTTCCTAGCCTGACCCTTCCCTGCTTCTTTCCCTTCCCCTCAACAGGTGTGGTTCCCAAGAGCCCTCACTAATAACCCTCCTGCTAACTGAAAGACATCTTAGAGAATCCTTTGCAGCAATAGAAGTCTACCCAGGGATCAGCAGGCTGTGGCCCACCCCATGGGCCAATTTCACCCATCTCCTGGTCCTGTGAGGTTTTATTGAAAATGTAGCCACACCCATTTGACAATGTAACATCTATGGCTGCTTTCAAGCTACAATGGCAGTTGTGGCAGGGACGTCATGGCCTAAAAGCCTAAGACGTTTGTCATCTGTCCCTTTACAGAAAAAGTTTGCTGAGCCTTGGTCTAGGTCTAACAGAAGACGTGGTATAAAGCTGCTATTCTAAAGGCTTCATAAATGTAAATATCCCTCCCCCATCAAAACCTCTCCAGTGATTTCACTTTCTTTGTTCATACACCTTTTTCATCAAGTCATTTTAAGGACAAAGGAGCTGGAAACAAGCATCCTGGGGAACAGGCACAGCCAGCAGTAGCCACCACCAGTAAGTATAGTTACATGGCTTCTGATCTGTCCTGCCAGGCTTGTGCCCACTTCAGAAACCCACACAGCAGCTCTGAAACCCTGGCCTTTTCTCACGCTGTTCCCATCCTTAGAACACCTCCCCACCCTTCTCTGCCTCGGGAGAGTGCACTCTTCATTCCAGAACCCATGTCCAGAAAGACTTGTCCTGAAAAGCCTTCCGGATGTCTGCACATCTTGCACAGCTGATACCCTCCTCATACCTTCCAAACAACACAACGTCTGCAGTTGTGAAGGCGAAACACCTTAGAGCAGCGGTTCTCAACTGTCGCGACCCACAGGAACTATATTAAAGGGCCGCGGCATTAGGAAGGTTGAGAACCACTGCCTTAGAGTCATTGGAGGTTCTTTTTCTCGTACTCTATTTCCGATAACAAATAGTACTTAAATTGCGCTTGCTGACCTGGCCATCCCACTGCTGGACACCTACCTTAGAGAAAGAAAGTCATTTTACTGAAAAAGATACCTGTATTTGTATGTTTATTGTAGCACAATTCACAACTGCAAAGATGTGGAATTATGTGACATAGATACCCATGTTCTAGAACTCAGCCACAGAAAGGAATGAATGAATTAGCGTTTTTTGCAGGAATCTGGGTGGAACTGGAGGCCATTATCTTAAACATCTCAAAAATGGAAAAACAAACACCATGTGTACCCCCTAATAATTCAGAACTAATTGATGGGCACTCATGGGCACAGAAAGAAGCAAAAATTGTCAGAATTGTTAGATATTGGATGGCCGATGGGTCACGCCTGTAATCCTAGCACCCTGGGGGGCTGAGGTGAAAGGATCACTTAAGCTCAGGAGTTGGACACCAGCCTGACCAAGAGCGAGACCCAAATATAAAAAGTTAATCAGGGCCAGTGGTTGTGGCTCATGCCTGTTTGTAATCATAGTGTTCTGCGAGGCCAAAGCAAGAGGATTGCTTGAGCTGAAGAGTTCAAAACCAGCCGGAGCAAGACTGAGACTCCAAGCTCTACTAATAATAGAAAAAATTAGTGGGACGTTGTGGTGGGCACCTGTAGTCCCAGCTACTCAGGAGACTGAGGCAGGAGGATCGCTTGAACCCAGCAGTTTGAGGTTGTTGTGACCTAGGAGGCTGATGCCACAGCACTCTAGCCTGGGCAACAGAGTGAGAATCTGTCTCAAGAAAAAAAAAATTATCTGGACATGGTGGTGGGCGCCTATAGTTCCAGCTACTTGGAGGGCTGAGGAGGAGGATCACTTGACCCCAGGAGTTTGAGGTTACAGTAACCTGTGATGAGGTCACTCTACTAAAAATAGAAAAAAACAGCCAAAGAATGTGGTGGGTGCCTGTAGCCCCGGTTACTCGGGAGGCTGAGACAGGAGGATCACTTAAACCCAGGAGCTTGGGGTTGCTGTGATGTCAGAGCGTCAAACTGGGCAACAGAGTGAGACTCTGTGTAAAAAAAAAAAAGCCGGGGGGAGCACCTTGGCCTGGATTGAAACCTTGACACTGAGTAAGCTGCTCAGTTTCTCAGATCCTTAGGAGAGTCTAACAGTGCCTATTTCTTTTTTTTGGTTATTTATGATTTAGAATATTAAATACTTAGAGTATTGGGACAACGCTGTAGTGGGACATGTAACCAAGCTCATACCACAACAGCCAGTAAGAGACAAGATGTTGGGGCAAGGAAAGTGACTTTTATTCAGGAAGCCAGCAAACCAAGATGGTAGACTAATGTCCTGAAGTGCCATCTGAAGTTAGTATGAGCCTTAAGCTCTATTTTATGTCAAGGGAAAGGGGAGAGGGCTGCAGGAGGTAACTCACAGCTGAAAACATCTGGGTGTTATGGAGGGTCCATGGAGGTTGTGAAACCTCTTTTGTTCTTGGTCAGTTCCCTTCGGAGGATATAGGTCGGGTCACAGTGTTCCTACAAATCATTAACACAGCATTGCTACCTGTGTGCATACATGCCCTAGTCATCTCTCTGGAAGTTAGGTTTGGGAAAGGTATAGTTATTGAAAGGTGTAAGTGGTGGCTCAGCGTCCGTAGCACAGTGGTTATGGGTGGCGGGTAGGAACCCAGCCCGGGCCAACTAAACAATAATGACAATTGCAATAAAAAAATAGCCGGGCATTGTGGCGGGCTCCTGTAGTCCCAGCTACTTGGGAGGCTGAAGCAAGAGAACCACTTAAGCCCAAGAGTTTGAGGTTGCTGTGAGCTGTGACGCCACAGCACTCTACCAAGGGCGGCATAGTGAGACTGTCTCAAAAAAAAAAAGAAAGGTGTAAGTGGTGCACCCAGATGAGGAAGGAGAAATAAATCTGATACTTCTTCATGATCCTGAGAAAGCAGCCGGAGAACTCCTCCTCCAAAAATAAGAACAAACTCTACCCTGAGCCGAAATAACCTTGAAAAGCAAAAGACAAAAAGGACTCTGTAACAATAATTACAATACCCTGGTTTCTAACATCTGTAGCCATAACTATGTAGCTGATATTGAACTGAGGGGAAAAAAGGTATAAAAGAGCCTGGAAAAAAACTGTTCCTCAGAACTCAGCATTTCACACCTCGAGGCCCCTGAGTTCTCACTGGCAATTAAAGGTTCCTTCCTCTATATCAGGCGTCCTCAAACTTTTTAAACAGGGGGCCAATTCACTGTCCCTCAGACGGTTGGAGGGCCAGACTATAGTTAAAAAAAAAAAAAAAAAACTATGAACAAATTCCTATGCACACTGCACATATCTTATTTTGAAGTAAAAAACAAAACGGGAACAAATACAATCACACCGCCTCATGTGGCCTGTGGGCCTCAGTTTGAGGACGCCTTCTCTATATCACTGGTATAAGTGTCTGTTTTAATTCACCATTTTCCTGCAACATTTCTGGTTGCCTGATTGGGAAGATGAGTGGGCAGATGGAGACGGAGAGGCTGTGAGGGCTTCCCCACGCCAGGTGCAGAACCTCTTGGGGGCACTCCCCGGCACCCTGACTGCCACTGTTCCCTAAGAGTGCTCTCCTGCAGCTTACACAGGGGTGGGGGGTCTCAGTAGAGTGGCGGGAGGTCCTACGATGGTTCTCTGCAGAGGCAGCTCATCCACAGAGGAACAAACATATGAGGGAAGAGCACATCCGGACTTGGAAGGAGAACTGGATTAAAAAGGGTATAATACCCTGTTTCCCCGAAAATAAGACAGTGTAAGGTGTGCTCCCAAAGATGCGCTAGGTCTTATTTTCAGGGGATGTCTTATCTTTCCTGTACGTAGGTCTTATTTTTGGAGGATGTCTTATTTTCGAGGAAACAGGGTACTAGTAAAGCCCACTCCAGAGAGTGGGAGAGGAGCTTGATCACCTCCTTGAGGTGGGAGCCTCAGTACAAAGGGCTAGGAAAAGGAATTGACCTCCATGAGGCAGGGGGCCTTGGTAAGAGGAGTTAAAAGAAACAGGAGGAGGCAGGGGGCTCCATGAGGCAGAGGGCCTTGAAGGGGTACGGTCCCCTGCACCCTGGAACCGTACTCGGTTTCATATGTGCTCCTTGAGGTAGGAGGCTCCGAGAAGGGAAAATTCCATTCTCTGCTAGAAGCAAGACTGGGGGCGGGGGGCGGGGAGGTGTTTAATTCCTCCCTGCTTGCTGAAACAGCCCTGCTAATCTAAGCAGGCGGTTACTTCTTGAAAAAGGAATTCCCCGGAGGGGGGGCCGCCAAGTCACAGCTGGAGATTTAACACCTGCCTGGGGCAATGTACATAAAAAGTTTCATTTAATTTTTGAGAGAAACGGGCAAACAGAACTGACAGCCTGGTGTCCTTGTGGTTTATCTTTAAGTAAAACATCCCAGAATTAGAAATGATGTGTATGTGCTTTCTAACATTTATGCTGAGGAGGAATTTGCATGGCAGTTTTCAATTATTCCATTTGTTCTTACTTTTGGTTATTTGTATCGGATGAGTTTAGATATATAAGAAAGTGTTGCTGTGTGCCTGATAGAGCCTCAGTCTTCCCTTAACAAATCAATCATTCCGTCTGCAGTGCTTTCCTCCATGTCGCCGGCTAGGCTAGTGGACAGCAACAGGGCCTCAACAAAAGCAAAAGGGATTAAGAAGAATTGTTTAGGCTCCGCAAATAAGTGGTGTGTGAAAAAGTGAATGACTGTATAGCTCCACGATTGGTCACAGTTACAGAGCTCGATTGGGCCCTAACCTGCGGTTTCATGGAGACGTCATAAGTCATAACAGTGACTTGCTGCACAGCAGCAGCCAGGCCTGGGCTTATATGGGTGCACCTCAGCTAAGACGCTCCTTAGAGGGATCTGAGGGATCTTTAAACACCCCCGACTTTGCTTATCTGTGCTGCAGGGATGGGTCCTGCACCGTCTAAAGAAACTCCCCTGGGGTTAATGGTTCAGAATTTTTTTTTTTAAGGCTTTGTAGAGGACTGTGGAGTTACTATGACCCCTAAAAGCTTTGTGAGCCAAAATGGCCATCCTTTGGAGCAGGCTGGACATCAGAAGGGAGATTAGATGTAAGTGTAGTAAAGTACGTATGGAGAGCAGTGACTGGTAAGCCTGGACACCCTGCTCAGTCCCCAGACAGAGATACCTGGCTGACCCTCGTGTTAGAGCAACCCCTGTGGCTGAGAGGACAGGTGGCAATTGTAATGGTAGCTAAAGCAGAGCAAAAGACTGAAAGATCTGGTGGCCAAAGAGGTCACCAAGGCCAAGTAGTAGTAGATCCTCATCCAGAAGACCTACCTGAAATACAAATAAAGCCACGATAACATTTACTGACAAGGGAACTGTTGATCTCAAGGTTCCTACACCACGTCTATTGTCAGCTGTAACTTTGCACCTGACAGTGCCAAACCTATACCCTCTTCTTAGCTTGGTGTCAGCAGACGTTGCTTGTTTCACTTGTTTAGACTTAAAAGATGCCTTCTTTACTATCCGAGTGGCTCTGGTAAGTCAGAAGCTGTTTGCCTTCCAGTGGGAAGACTACACAAATAGAGTTGTGCAACAACATACCTGGACTCAGTTGCCACAAGGGTTCAAAAACTCCCCTGTAATCTTTGGAGAAGCACTGGCCAGGGACCTGTCAACATGTCCTGCACGACAGTCACAGTGCACCTGACTGCAATATGTGGATGACTTAACTATTAGGCCATGAGACTAGGAAAGGATGTGCTCAAGGAACTGATATGTTGTTAAAACATATAGAGAACTGGCGGTGCTTGTGGCTCAGTGGGTAGGGCGCCGGCCCCATATACCAAGGGTGGCGGGTTCGAACCCAGCCCCAGCCAAACTGCAACAAAAAATAGCTGGGCGTTCTGATGGGCGCCTGTGCTCCCAGATACTCGGGAGGCTGAGGCAAGAGAATCGCCTAAGCCAGGAGTTGAAGGTTGCTGTGAGCTGTGACGCTACAGCACTCTACCGAGGGTGATAAAGTGAGACTCTGTCCCCACCCCCCCCAAAAAAAAACACATATAGAGAACTGTGGATATAAAATTTCCTGAAAGAAAGCAGTTCATTTGTAACCCGTGTGTTCGAGAAGGCCAGATTAACCCCATCTTACACTCCCTCAGCAATAGGCCTGGCCAAGATGGGAAGTGTTAAATAAACATACCCTGTGAAGATAGGGCAAATTAACCCAGGATGTAAAACAGCTTGTAAAACACCATTTGGTTCCCTTGGTAATGGCTCGATTCTAACCCCTGATCTAATCTTCCCCTGTGGAGACAGCCCAGGATGCGCCCTCTGTAAAACAGCATTTGGCTTTTCTTTGTAGTTGTTTGATTCTGATCCAGACCTCCAGACCTCCAGACCTCCTGCCCTATGGATCTAATCTCCCCTTTTGCTTCTGTAAACTGCTTTGCGTTAAGAATTCCAATCTCCTCTCCAACTGAAAGAAGGAGATAAAAAAAACCCTTACCACTGCATTATGTTGCCGAGTTTTTCAGGTATAAACCTGTCTCAGTCGACTAGCCAATAAAGATCCCATTCCTAATTTGAACTCAGTGCGCTGGTGTTTTCTCTCTAATTCCACTCGAATTGGGTACAACATGTTCCCAAGGCCAGGAGGCAGTTGCAAGAACTTTTAGGGGCATCTGGCTTCCGTCCGCCTATGGATCCCAAATTTTGCTGTGCTTGCTAAGCCCTTGTATGAAGTTACAAAGAGGGGTGATAAAGAGCCCCTAGAGTGAAAGGCCCTCAGGAAAAAACATTCCAAGTCATTAAAGAAAAGAACTTCCCGGCAGCTAAGGCTCCAGCCACATACATCGGAGCTAGCGGGTTCAAATCCAGCCTGGACCTGCCAAACGACGACAACTACATCCAAAAATATAGCCAGGCATTGTGGCAGGCATCTGTAGTCCCAGCTACTTGGGAGGCTGAGACAAGAGAATTGCTTAAGCCCAGGAATTGGAGGTTGCTGTGAGGTGTAATGTCACTGCACTCTACCCAGGGCACAGCTTGAGGCTCTGTAAAAAAAAAGAACTCCCACCTGGGACATCTGCCCAAAAGGCAGAAATTATAGTGAGAGAGGATACCTGAAAAGGTTGAGAACTAGGAGAACAGGTCTTCTCAAGGAGACCACAAGGATACACCTGTAGGGTCCTCTCCCTGGTGACTCAGCTCCTGGGAATTTGTAAACTTAACTTCCTAGAACTTGGAAATTTCCAAGTTCTATGAAATCCTGTAGTTCTGTGGGGGCTGATTGATTCAAACTGGCCAATGAGAAGGCTACCTGTGGGGTGGAACTTTGTCGATAAAAAGGGAAAGACCAAGCCAGTTAGGGAGCGTGGCCATTTGGAATTCTTCTATGCCGTAAGCTCCCTGCTGGTGACTAAAGCCCTTCCTCTTATAAACGTGGTGTTTGGGTGCTCTTTCTCTCTGTTGGGCCTCGTCTTCCTGCAACAACAGCACTCAAGGCTCTGGAATAAGTAAAGATAAGATAGTCACCATTTATACTGATTCAAAGTATGCTTTGTAACCCTGCATGTGTATGCTGCGCTGTATAGAGGAAAAGGACTACAAAACTCAGCTGGAAAACAAGTAAGGGATCATCAAGAGATAGTAAGCTTCCTGAAGGCTGTGTGAAAACCTGGCAAGGCGGCAGTGATGCATGCAAAGGGCACAAAAAGAGGCGAGGACCTGCTACTTTAAGGAATACTAAAACTGAAGCAGAAGCATGCTGGGTAGCGGCAAGCCAACTTGTATTTGCAACCCTACTACCTTGGGTCTCAAATGTAACACCAGTATACAGTAAAAAAGAATTGGAGTGGTTAGCACGAGAGCAACCATTTGCCATAGGTGATGGTTGGATGTGTTTACCAGATGGAAGAATAGTTGTGCCAGAATAATTGGGAACTACTATAAGGCAGGCTGTGCATGAATCCACCCATCTAAGACACTCCGCTCCATCTACTAGGAAAAGTATTTCTCTATAAAACATCTGGCAACAGGGAAAACCCTTGAAGAAATCGGCCTGAGCGAGTATTTTATGAGGAGGATCCCCCGGGCAAATTGAAGCAGCTTCAAAAATATACTACCGGGACCTGATCAAACTAAAAAGTTTCTGCACAGCCAAGAACACAGTAAGTAAAGCAAGCAGACAGCCCTCAGAATGGGAGAAGATATTTGCAGGTTATGTCTCCGACAAAGGTTTAATAACCAGAATCTATAGAGAACTCAAGAGTATAAGCAAGAAAAGAACAAGTGATCCCATTGCAGACTGGGCAAGGGATTTGAAGAGAAACTTCTCTGAAGAAGACAGGCGCATGGCTTACAGACATATGAAAAAATGCTCATCATCTTTAAGCATCAGAGAAATGCAAATCAAAACTACTTTGAGATATCAAAGTCTAATTCCAGTAAGACTAGCCTATATCACAAAATCCCAAGACCAGAGATGTTGGTGGGGATGTGGAGAAAAGGGAACACTTCTACACTGCTGGTGGGAATGCAAATTAATACGTTCCTTTGGAAAGATGTTTGGAGAACACTTAGAGATCTAAAAATAGATCTGCCATTCAATCCTATAATTCCTCTACTAGGCATATACCCAGAAGACCAAAAATCACATTATAACAAAGACATTTGTACCAGAATGTTTATTGCAGCCCTATTCATAATTGCTAAGTCATGGAAAAAGCCCAAGTGCCCATCGATCCACGAATGGATTAATAAATTGTGGTATATGTACACCATGGAATATTATGCAGCCTTAAAGAAAGATGGAGACTTTACCTCTTTCATGTTTACGTGGATGAAGCTGGAACATATTCTTCTTAGTGAAGTATCCCAAGAATGGAAGGAAAAGTATCCAATGTACTCAGCCCTACTATGAAACGAATTCATGGCTTTCACATGAAAGCTATAACCCAGTTATAACCTAAGAATAGGGGGAAGGGGGAAAGGGAGGAGAGGGAGGGGGAATGTGGGAGGAGGGAGGGTGATATGTGGGATTACACCTGCGGTGCATCTTACAAGGGTATATGTGAAACTTAGTAAATGTGGAATGTAAATGTCTTAACACAATAACTAAGAAAATGCCAGGAAGGCTATGTTAACCAGTGTGATGAAAATGTGTCAAACGATCTATGAAACTAGTGTATGGTGCCCCATGATCACATTAATGTACACAGCTATGATTTAATAATAAAAAGAAAGATATGCTCATCTACTGCAAATAATAAATGCAAGTGTTTAAAAATGGAAAAAATAAATAATTGGAGAGAAAATGCACAGATTTTTAAAATGTATTGAGCCATTTTTCTTCAATGCTTGACTGGTCAGTTTGTAAGACACCATCCTCTCCATTATTAACAAGCCAAGAACCATTGTTTTAACAAAAGAAATAGCACTATATTGCACTCATCTTGCTCTTGAGCTGTGTTGCCATAGCCCTCTGATTTATCTGGAAAGTCAACAAGTGAAACAGTCCTTTAATACATGGCTAGTTTATATTTCCAATTTTCTTCTTCATTTAAATACATAGGTTTCCCAAGCTTACTGGTGATATAAAAAGCACATTAAATGGAAATATTAACCCAGAATATTTTTCCTTTTGTATTCTTTCTATGAATTATGAATTAAATTTTAATGAATTCAATGTTAAAAAAATAAAATAAAAAAAAACATCTGGCAAGCCTGGCAAAAACAGTAAGTCAAAGATGTGTCACCTGTAGCTAATTCAATGCCAAACAAGGCCCATCTACCACCAGGTATTCAAAGTGTAAGAACTACACCCTTTGAAAACATTAAAGTGGACTTTTCGGAAATGCTCCAAGCAGAGGAAATAAATATCTGCTGATATAACTCAGGGTGAGTCCAAGCTTTTCCTACTTGAATTGAAAAAGCCAAAGAAGTCACACGTTTTGTACTTAGAGAATTCATCTGTAAATACAGCCTGCCTCTTTACATAGGCTGTGATGATGGACCTGCTTTAGTGGCTCCATCTCTGAAACAGAAGGTAAAACAATCCCCTGTGTATTCCACAGCTTCTCTGCTGTTGGGAGATCAAGTTTAATCGCCCTACCCCACTGTTTGGACAGAATCTTAAGGTTAAGTTAAATATCTGGCTCTTTTAACATCGCAGGCTTTTGAAGAAGCTTGACTGAGACTTTGTATACAATTTTCTTTTTCCTAAGTTTGGAGTTAAAAATAAAAGGAACCAGTAAGTAGGGGAGAGAGAGATGTGTAGAAAAACATGGGTATGAAGACTTCTGATAAGGAAGGATAAAAGAAAAGAGAATAGTTTTGTATAGGAAAGAATCTTGTACAAAAACTTTTTGTCTTAAAGTAATTGGTCATTTTAAGAAAGAAAATTTAAGATGAAAACGAGGAATTTGGGGCAGCGCCTGTGGTTCGGTGGGTAGGGTGCCGGCCCCATATACCGAGGGTGGCAGGTTCAAACTCAGCCCTGGCCAAACTGCAACAAAAAAATAGCCAGGCGTTGTGGCGGGCGCCTATAGTCCCAGCTACTCAGGAGGCTGAGGCAAGAGAATTGCCTAAGCCCAGGAACTGGAGGTTGCTGCGAGCTGTGTGAAGCCATAGCACTCTACCGAGGGCAATAAAGTAAGACTCTGTCTCTACAAAAAGAAAAAAAGAAAAAGAAAGAAAGAAAAAAGAAAAGAAAATGAGGACTTTTATTTTATTTGTTTGTTTTTAAGAGACAGAGTCTTACTTTATCATCCTCAGTAGAGTACTGTGGCATCACAGCTCACAGCAACCTCAAACTCCTGGGCTCCAGGCGTCCTCAAACTTTTTTAAACAGGGGGCCAATTCACTGTCCCTCAGACTGTTGGAGGGCCGGACTATAGTTTAAAAAAAAAAATTATGAACAAATTCCTATGCACACCGCACATATCTTATTTTGAAGTAAAAAAAAACAAACAGGAACAAATACAATCACACCGCCTCATGTGGCCCATGGGCCACAGTTTGAGGACCCCTGGAAGCGATTCTCTTGCCTCAGCCTCCTGAGTAGCTGGGACTATAAGTGCCCACCACAACACCTGGCTATTTTTTTTTTTTTTTTTTTTGCAGTTTGGCTGGGGCCGGGCTTGAACCCACCACCCTCGGTATATAGGGCCCGTGCCCTACCCACTGAGCCACAGGCACCGCCTGAAAACAAGGAATTTTAAAATGTTGAAAGATGGTGTGTGTAAGTCGTGAAGGTTTGTGAAGAAGAATTTAGAAGAATTTTGTATGTGATTAAGTTGATTATAATGAAAAGAAAATAGTTAAAACAACAAAGTTGTCTGTTCTCAGTTCATAAGACTTATGTTTGAAGCCTCTTAAATTTCTATTCCTGTATACATATTTAAGTTAATGAGAAAAAATGCATCAAAAGCTGGACATCAAAGGGTCAATTTACCATTATAGAGTTAATGCACAGTTTGTTAAAACTGTTTTTCTATCTTTTTGCCTGCTAAAACCCCTGGGTGCCGTGTTACAAATAGCCTTAAGATAAGGTTCCAGCACTCAGCAGAAAACTCAAGGTCAGTTACTCATTTGGAAAAAAAAAAAAAAAAGTCCTCCTCTCTTTTTGAAACAGCAGCTGCTTTTCTTTCTGAATTGGAATTTCTCTGTCTGGCTCTTGAACATATTCTTAAGAAATGACTTTACCATGTTCGAAATTAACTGGAAACTACATACTGCCTACAGGCCACAGAGTTCTGGGAAAATTGAAAGAATGAATAGAATATTAAAAGCTAGAATAGGGGCTCAGCGCCTGTGGCTCAAGAGGCTAAGGTGCCAGCCATATACACCTGAGCTGACAGGTTCGAATCCAGGCCAGGCCCGCCAAACAACAATGACGGCTGCAACCAAGAAATAGGCTCATTGGCTAAGGCGCCAGCCACATACACCTGAGCTGGCAGGTTCGAATCCAGCCCAGGCCCGCCAAACAACAATGATGGCTGCAACCAAGAAATAGCCAGGCATTGCAGCTGGTGCCTGTAGTCCCAGCTACTTGGGTGGAGGAGGCAGGAGAATCGCTTGAGCCTAGGAGTTTGCAGTTGCTGTGAGCTTTGATGTCACATCACTCTACCCAGGTTGACTGCTTGAGGCTCTGTCTCAAAAAAAAAAAAGCTAGAATAGGGAAAACATGCCAAGAGTCTAAACTTCAGTGGATCCAGACTTTACCATTAGCATTGTTTAAGTCAGATGTATTCCTATTAAAAGAACAGGGTACTCACCCTATAAAATACTGTATCACAGGCCCACTCCCACTTTAAGAAATTTACCAGAGACCCCAAGAGAACTGGGAGAAACAGAACTTACTAACTTACTGAGCAACTAATGTCACTGGAAAAAAAATGAAAAAAGATTTCAGAAGAGGCGAATGATAGCTGTCCTATTAGTTTATCTCCTCCAGTCCATCCTTATTCTCCAGGTAACCAGGTGTGGATTAAAGATTGGAGCCTGAGCCTGCTGAAATCATGGTGGAAAGGCCCCTACTTGGTGATCCTGTCCACACCAACAGCAGCGAAGGTGGAGGGCATTCCTGCCTGGATACATCACTCGCGTGTGAAACCAGCCAGTAACGGGGTGTGGATACTCCAAGACACCCAGAGCATCCCCATAGCCTTCCCCTGAGAAAACAGACTACAGCCCTGCCCCAGTCACATCCCGGGAGCTGACTGGTCTACCCACCGCAGAAGCTGGAGGATGAGCAGCAGTGGCCTGGGACTGATTCTTTGCTTTGGACTTTTTCACCTTTCTTCTTTAATCTTAGGTGTAAGAAGTGGTGAAAGGTGAAAAAAATGTATCCAAGAGGTAACCCAAAGTAGACAAACTGTTAAAACTGTGTTACTGGCTTACTCTTATTAGGAGTGTACAGGAAAGCCTGAAGGAACTTGCATATGTAACACCCAATATCAGGTGTGTGTGCCCCCTAGTGAGCCTGCTGTTTCCTACAATCCTCCGGAATCCCCAGAGCAGACTGAATTTACTATGGTATACTGATATCCCCAGAAATACAATAACATGAATTATAACAGAAGGAATATTTAAATAAGTAATTGAAGATATGACTAAAAGGAAAACTAAAATAGCTCACGTACCTATACAAGTGTGGAATGAATTTAACCCAGATTCTTTATTCGGTGGATGTTTTTCTAAACTAGGAGGATTTAAAACTATGATTAGAGGTTTTCTATTTATCATTGGAGGACATTTGCTTTTGCTTTGCTTATTACCTTTGTTCAGCTTCTTCTTTTTTTTTTTTTTTTTTTGTAGAGACAGAGTCTCACTTTATGGCCCTCAGTAGAGTGCCGCGGCCTCACACAGCTCACAGCAACCTCTAACTCTTGGGCTTACGCGATTCTCCTGCCTCAGCCTCCTGAGTAGCTGGGACTACAGGCGCCCGCCACAACGCCCGGCTATTTTTTTTGTTGCAGTTTGGCAGGGGCTGGGTTTGAACCCGCCACCCTCGCCACAGGCACCGCCCTTTGTTCAGCTTCTTAAAGGTATAGTCTCTGCAATTGTGCTAAAAGAGAACGCAGGCAAAGTGTCGATGGCTCAACGATATTATCCAGTAGGTATGGATATGATAATGAACGAGATGAGCCCAGTCCTGATTGATGGCGTCTGCAAGGTGTCAGGGTCCCGCCCTGGGAGCAGGGGCT
This sequence comes from Nycticebus coucang, assembly GCF_027406575.1. Classification (NCBI taxonomy): domain Eukaryota; kingdom Metazoa; phylum Chordata; class Mammalia; order Primates; family Lorisidae; genus Nycticebus; species Nycticebus coucang. The sequence goes on along the minus strand of NC_069796.1, from coordinate 87,451,451 downwards.
GCTGAGACCTGTGGAAACGAGCAGTGATCAACTGAAGAATTATAAAGTTAGAAACAGTGGTAAAGGAAGAGACATGAGGCATAGAGTGGTATTAAAAGTGGGAGCTCAGGGGTCCATGGACCATTGTGGGCTTCTGGCAAAGGCCCAGAGTGTTTGCTCCACTCTGATTTTATTGAACTCTATTTGCCCAGAGGGTACCATGAGGGCAAGAACAAAGATGCCAGCAGTTTCTGAGTGAGTATATCAGCTCGTATTATTATTATTAACCTTAGGGGTAGCCTTCAGAAATCTGAAATCTGAGCCTTGTATTGGGAGAGCCTCCTGCTTCAGGTCACACACAGAGATTTCTAAGGAGCTGTTAGACTCCGCTAGTTCTCTGTGGAGTAAAATGCCACAGGCATTAATCTTCTCTGAGGAACGCATGGGAGGGAGGCATTTTCCTCCCATCACCACCATAGAGGACCTTCATCTGTGATAAGGGATATAAGCTCTTCTGCCCGTATCTCAGAGCTCAAGCTACTGCCTTGATCTCTGCCCCAGGCAAATACAAATGTCCACAATGGGTATCTGCTTTGCCTGTTTAATGGACTGGAAACGCCCTAGAAGATGTATCTTTTCCTAGGACTTGCTGCAATCTCTTCTATGGCCATTATTTTCCTGAGAGTGCTCACAGACCCAGCAAGATGTTTATAAACTGTATCTGCAAGAGGCTAGAATTTCAGAAAAGGCAGGAAGTTTGCTAGCAATGGCTAACTTAAATGTAAACTAGCTGACTTTACTTTTTAATTCTTTTTCTGAGGGTGCTTTCCTTTGCTAAGAATGGGGTCTTTGGTCCCTATTCTCCCAGCACAAAGGGCAGGGGGGATGAGGAAGGAGAAATAAATCTTATACTTCTTTTTTTTTTTTTGGCCAGGGCTGGTTTTTGAACCCACCACCTCTGGCATATGGGGCCGGCGCACTACTCCTTTGAGCCACAGGCGCCACCCTAATCGTATATGTCTTAATGATCCTGAGAAAGCAGCAGGCAGCTGCAGAAGAATGCCTCCTCTAAAGATAAGAACAAACTTTACACTGAGCTGAAATAACCTTGAAAAGCAAAAGACAAAAAGGACTCTGTAACTAATAACAATACCCTGGTTTCTAACATCTGTAGCTATAACTATGTAGCTGATATTGAACTGAAGAAAAAATATATATAAAAGAGCCTGGAAGACTGTTTCTTGGAACTCAGCACCTAACACCTTGGGGCACCTGAATTTTCACTGGCAATTAAAGGTTCCTGCCTCTATATTGTCTGTTTTAATTCACTGTTTTCCTGCAACACAGACAGAAAGCCACAGGGGAGTGGAGAAGTTTAGGTAAGCTTTATTGAAAGAGACATCGACCCACCTGGGCAATGCAAAGATGCCCTCTGCACCTGGGGGAAGTTAGAGATTCCTTTTAATGGGAACGTAGTGGGTGGGCAAATTCTATAGCCTGCCTGGAACATTAGGGTCTCTTGCTGGGAACTTCTGGGGGGCTCCTAGCCTGATCTTGTGTCTTTGTTTTAGGAGGACAGTAGGTGAAATAAGAGCAGAAAGGGCTTGTGTGTGCCTGTGTTAGGCCCCCCAACAGTTATCATCTTTCCTCTACAGTTGAACTACAAATTAAATCCTGCCTTTAATTAGCTGCCAAGGTGCACAGTTAAGCAGAAGTTTTGTGAATTGAAAATCTTAAGCCCCCTCCTGTCCACTGAAAGAACTCCCCCTTGACCACAGGACTCCCAACCCCCCAAAAATCCTCTTACAAGCTGAGTTGCAGCTATATGGAAAAGGGAGGTCAGATTCCTAATTATGCCCTGTTGCTTTTGGAGTTATCATTTGTTAACAAGTAGATACAAAATCATTAACAGGTTTAGGTCATCCATTAATAGATCCCTTGAGTCTTGGTCTACGTCCAGGACACACCAAGGAGCTTGTCTCTGATTATCAGACTTCCCTATCTTAAAACAATTCAAGTCGAAATACAAAGTTTAATTTCGTCCACAAACTACAAATCAAGGGCTTTAAACTGAACTCCAAGCTCTCACTTGGAAATATCCTGCCTTTTCTGGCCAGACCAAGGTATGACTTTACCTGTAATTCTTGTCGCCCTAAAATGTATAAAATCAAACTAATTAATTCAACTGCGGGAGGATGGGTTGGGGGGAGGCTCAAGCCTTCTTGGGCCGTGGCTCTCCGGGTTATGATTGAACATATTTGGCTCAGAATACACTCCTTTGAATTATTGTTTCACAGAGTTTGGGCTCGCTTCCCGTGACACCCCACCCTCCGTTTTTTTCTTTTTGGCCGGCGGCTGGGCTTGAACCTGCCACCTCCGGCGCCCTACTCCTTTGAGACACAGGCGCCGCTCCCCCCACCCCAACCTTTTTTAAACAGAGTCTCACTTTATCGCTCTCAGTAGAGTGCTGTAACATCACAGCTCACAGCAACCTCCAACTCCTGGGCTTAGGCGATTCTCGTGACTCCGCCTCCCGAGCAGCTGGAACCACAGGTGCCCGCCACCACGCCCAGCTGTTTTTTTGTTGCAGTTTGGCCGGGGCTGGGTTTGAACCTGCCACCCTAGGCATATGGGGCTGGCGCACTACCACTGAGCCACAGGTGCCGACACCCTACCCCGTAACACTTTTAACCTAAAGGATTTCACCACAGCAGTCACAAGCAAATGGAGCTGATCATGTTAAATCTCCCTTCCACTGCTACTGACATAGACATCAGGGTAGGCTATTTTATCAAACTAGCGTGAAGAAATCAACTTTAACACCTAAGTGACGTTAAGAGCACGGTCCTAAGAGCCCTCAGGACGCCAGGCGAGACTAGGCCCGGCGGGGACGTGGGTTTGCGCATGCGTAGAGTGTATGTGAGTGCGCGTGCGCGGCCGCCAAAGGCAGGCGCCCCCAACTGTGTTCCCACCAAGGCCGGCTGTAAAGGAGCGCCGGAATGTCGTAAAAGGGCCGCAAGTAGCAGCGCTCGGGCAGACGTCTGTGAACCCATTTTGGACTCCGTCTTCTCTGCGAAAAGTTCGAGGAACCTGTTGCTGGTTTTATCACTAGTGACAGCCAGGCTACCGCGGAGCTCAGCCCCACGCCAGCAGGCACTGCTGGTCGTCACCCCGACGCGGGCCGAGGACGGGAAGTGCGACGTTATGCGGCCCGTAGAGGCAGACGAGGCGCGGGAGCCGGAGGACGACCTGGGCGGTCTCCTGAGACCCACGGTGCGCGCGAGCCGCGAAGAGTTCGCCTCCCTGGAGCGCGAGCACGTGCGGGCGCGCTGCAGGGCCCGCAGGAAGCTGAGGGAGATCGAGAGCCTGCTGGACGAGATCAGGAGCGAGCTGGAGGCCTCGGAGGAGAGCGCCCGGGATCCCGCGCTCAGTGAGCGCGCGGAGGCGGAGGAGAGAGTGGTGAAGCTGTGCGCCAAGGTGGAGAGAAAGGCCGTGGAGGCGGCGCGCATGGGCAAGAGGATCGTGGAGCTCCACCAGCAGATAGACGGCAACGAGGGTCACTGAGCAGCTCCGGAACTTGCGGGTGGGAGGTGGCTGAGAGCAGTTAGTAAAGTTCGGAATGGAGGACATCAGCGCTGGGCAGAAGGGAACACAGAACCCTGCGTAGTTGTTGTCATAGATAATTTCACTCTTTCTACATTGCTGATTAGAAGAAAATCATTCTATATGTTGTTGTGTCAAGACCAGGCATAACAAAGTATTGGCAGAATGTAGACCTGCTCAGTCACTAGGGGGAGGGATAAAGTCTAAAACATAACTACATACTACAAATGCGTGATTGTTAATGAGAGGGGAGTATTTCAGATTACCTTACTGCAGGTGATACCATTGTGCAGGGTGGGTGAGTCTGTTAGAATTTATGTTGTGGTGATTGAAGTTCCCTCACATGTACTTCAGGTTGCTGACAGACTGTTCAGCTGATGAGGAGGCATGGCTGCTTGGAAAGGCTGAAACCAAGGGAGTCTTTTGTTTTGTTTCCACTATTTTACTATCTGTATTTTCACAGTAAGCACTAAATTTCCTGTACCATTCTGGTGGTTGATTTCAGACTTAGATTGTCATTTTTGTTGATTAATAGATGCATTCACTTTGGAAAGGACATGTTTTAATATACCATGAAGGAATGTAACTGTTATGTGGTCATATTTGTTACTGTGATATTATTGTAGTTTTAAAGTTTGGGAGTATATTCTTGTGCTTTGCTATTTTTTTTTTTTTTTTATGCTTCCTGGAATTTGAGACTCATGAACACTTGAGGTTAGAGTCCTGTAAAGGAGAAGACATTACTAGGCTGCAGCTGCCAAACGAAGAACCCAAACACCAGTCAAGTTGTGGATATAACTACTTTGAACGAGATTGAGAAAGCCCAGAGGACAGTTGGTCATGGAGAGTGGTGGTGTATAAATTTTGGGACCTCTGCAATCTAGATCAAAGGAGAGCTTTTTTTTTTTTTTTAATACAGTTTTTTCTCCTCAAAATGTAACTTATGTCATGTTAGCTGTAACCATCTGGTGAGCCACCTAGACTTGGAATGAGTTCTAGGTGTACTTGCTGACTTTGGGGCAAACTTTATTGTAATACAGTCTCTGCCACAAATGCATGTAACCATTTCAGGGGCCAGGAGGGGCTGGGGAATATCATTGGGGTCACCAAACTGATAGGTGCCATCTTCCAGACTTAGACAATATCAAGCCTATGTCTTCAGAGCCCAGATCTCACAGGAATTAAGATCAGAGCTCTAACATGTTATTAAAAAGTTCATTTGCTTGTAAAAATAAATGCAGAAAACCAGTCTTTATTATAGAATATTTGTGCAAATGACCGAAGCTATTGACTTGGCCAAGAAAAGATGAGGTAAATAAACTTTTTTCAGAATGAAAGTTTCTCCTTGATTGTGGTCATTGTGAAACAGAGGTTAATTGCTTCTGACTTAGGAGGTATTCAAAGTCTGTAGCCAGGAAGGTTTGATCTGAAGGTGAGGTGAGGAAAAAAGCAGATTTCAGAGCAGGAAGGGGCATCATGAGGCATATGGTTTGGCCCTGGCTTTCAGAGAGCTGACATTCATTCAGTCACTTAGCGTTCCCCATGACCACAGAGTTTTAGACTATGCTAGGCACTAGGAGTTTCTCAGAGGATTCTGTGATTTCAGACAGGTCTATAAACATATAATTACCATGCGATACTCCCTCTCCTCCCATCCCCCCACCCCCCACCACCACACACACAGTGCTGGTCTTTGATTTGACATGTAAGCTTAGCTACAGATGCTGAGGCTGCATCCTTGGACAAAGTGCTTGCACCATTGGGTCTGATATTCACAGGATGCTTAAAACAGTGGCCATAGTTAAATGCTACATAAGTATTAGTTGGGTTAAGTAAGTAATTCTCCAATGAGGGAAGCAGAAAAAATTATATATTTATATATATCAATCAGATAGTGGTAAATTGGGTGGAGAAAACAAGGTACTGGGGACAGAATGTGGGGGGCAGGACTTATTTTTTTTTTTTTTTTGAAACAGAGTCTCACTATGTCGCCCTGGGTAGAGTGCCCTGGTGTCACAGCTCATAGCAACCTCAAACTCTTGGGCTTAAGCGATTCTCTTGCCTCAGCCTCCCGAGCAGCTGGGACTACAGGCACCCACCACAACTTCTGGATATTTTTTGGTTGCAGTTGTCATTGTTGCTTGGCAGGCCCAGGCTGGGCTCAAATCTGCCAGCATCGGTGTATGTGGCCCGCGCTCTACTCAGCTACAGGCCCCAAGCCAGGACTTGCTGTTTTATTTGAATGGTTGGGTGACCATTTGACATGACGTGGATGAAGACCAGTGTATTGAATGAACTTGGGCATTTAGGGAAAGGGTCTTCGAGCCAGATGCAACAACCAGGGCAAAGAGGGAGCAGGGTAGCAGGAGGCCCAAGTATAAGAAGGTCGAATGGAATAATTACTGGGACTACAGTGATGTGGGTGGAGAGTTTCCAGGAGCAGAGTGACAGGAGCTGACCATCTGGGAAGAGGCAGAAGTCATTGCTGCACTGAGACCTGACAGTGACTGTGACCACAGAGCAAGGACAAGAATGGGAAACAATTATGGTGATGGTGTGAACTGGGATGGGAACATGCCACAGGCCTCTGTGGCTCTCCACATGAGCACCCTTTTAGGGAGGCTGTACCATTTGTCAAGCCAACTGGTCCACTTCTGAAAGGGAAAGATGGCCCTGATATAAATTAGCATGGGACTGCAGATGTAAACTAGGACTGTCCAGCCAGGAACAAAAAAGACTGAGATGTTTTTATAATAAAATGAATTTGCCACTATTACCCAGCTACAGAACCTCCTTCGATGGGTTCAGTTGATTGTGCTGCAGGGCTTATCCCCTAAATGTTCCCCTCAAGCTGGCTGTGGCCTACCTGATACCTGAGGGCAGGATGTATTGAGAGCTTTGCAAATGGCAAATGGAAATGATGTTGCTGATTGCCATGGTAGGAGACTCAGGGAGTGAGCAGGAGTTGGCTTGCTGATATAACAGATTTCAAAGGCAGCCCCTCCCACCAAAAATACCTGCCGTGAACAAAGGTGTCTGAAATCCTGCTGCCAAGAAAGAAAACAAACACACACACACACACACACACACACACACACACACACACACACACACACAGACCATGCTCATGGCTGGGAATAATCAACATTGTTAAAATGTCCATACTACCCAAAGCAATATACAAATTTAATGCAATCCCTATTAAAGCACCACTGTCATGCTTTAAAGATCTGGAAAAAATAGTACTTTATTTTATATGGAATCAGAAAAAATCTCAAATAGCCAAGATGTTACTCAGAAATAAAAAAAATCAGGAGGAATCACACTACCAGACCTCAGACTATACTATAAATTGATAGTGATCAAAACAGCATGATACTGGCACAAAAATAGAGAGGTAGATGTATGGAACAGAATAGAGAACCAAGAGATGAACCCAGCCACTTATCATCATTCAATCTTTGATAAGCCTATCAAAAACATAAAATGGGGAAAAGACTTCCTGTTTAACAAATGATGCTGGGTGAATTAGCTGGCAACTTGTAGAAGACTGAAACTGGACCCAAACTTTTCACCATTATTAAACATTGATTTTCACTGGATAAAAGATTTAAACTTAAGACAAGAAACTATAAAAATACTAGAAGAGAGGGTGGAGCAAGATGGCGGCCGAGCTTCCATGCAACTGGGCACGGTGAGTCTGGGGAGATAAGACTTCAGGCATCTCTGGCTGGTGTCATCTGCCTATAATAACCCCTTTGAGGACACAGGGAGTCAGCAACGGACTTCTGGACCCCAAGAGGAGGACAAAAACAGTGGAAAACTGGCAAGTGGTTGCGTGTGTTCAATCGACCTAATCCCGCCAGCAACCGTAAGTACAAGCAGCAGTGAGACTGCAAACCAGAAAGGCCTTATCTGTGAATTGTTTCAGTGTTTTTGGACTTAGCACTCAGTGGAACTGACTTGGGTAGAGCTTGAGCAGGAGTGCATAGAACTCTGGGCATTGTCTAGGGCCCCAGACTGAGCCACTGAGCTGGGCTGCAGGGAGCCATTGTGAGAGAACTGCCCTGGCAAGCTCCGCCCTCAGGGTCCCAGAGCAAGGATCGGGCGGGAGCTAGTAACCTAGTGACTGAACAGCCGAAAGGTGGGGACTGAGCTGCCTTACAGCCTTAACCTTTAGGGGCGAGACTGGTTTTGGCACACTGGAGACTTGGGCTGTTGCCATGGGTACAGTGCCGAGGCGTCACAGCTCATAGCAACCTCAAACTCCTGGGTGTGGGGCCACCCGGACCTCCATAAGAGCAGTGCTGAGACCCCTGACCCACGACGCGCCCGCGAGGCCTCCGCATGCCCGGACTAGGAAATGTGGGAGCTGTGCAACTCTGTGTCCTCCCTCCTGTATCCTCCCTGCCTCCACACTGGCCCACTCATCTGGCCAGGGATACTGGTACCCACGTGCCCTCTGGAGCCCTCCCTGCCTCTACGCAGAGCCCTTCTCCTGGCCAGAGACTGCTGTAGCCTTGGGCGCTCTGTGCCAAAGTCACGGAGCGCCAGGCACTCCCAGAACCATGCGCACCACGTCCACCCTCTTGCTGGATCTGGGTGTGTCACACTCCGGAGCTGCTTCCACAACCAGAACTCCCTAGCTGGGTCAGCCCCAGAGGAACTACACAGGGTCACTCCCTACAAAGATCCAGCAACAATAGAGTGATCCCACTGGGGTCTAATCTTGGAGAGACACCTCCCCAACTCTGAGGACGGCCAGAGGCAATGGTGAAAAACAATCATGAGGTGAAATTAACAGAAAAACTCTGGCAATATGAATAATCAGAGTAGATCAACTCCCCCAAGGACCGATGAGGCAGACACAGCACAAGATCCCATGCACAAACAAATAGCTGAGATGACAGAAATCAAATTCAGAATCTGGATAGCAAATAAGATCGAATTACAATTCCAAGCAGTAACCCAAAAGATATCTCAAGAATTCAATGAATTCAAAGAACAAATGACCAAAGATTTTGACACGTTAAGACAAGAAGTTGTGGCCCAAAAAGATCTGAGAAACACAGTAGAATCCCCTAGTAACAGAGTGGAGCAAGCAGAAGAAAGGATTTCTGACATTGAAGACAAAGCTTTTGAATGTCCCCAAACTCTCAAAGAGGAAGAGAAATGGAGGGCAAAAACAGATCACTCTCTCAGAGAGTTCTGGGATAATTTGAAGAAATCCAATATTCATCTTATAGGGATCCCCGAAAGCAATGAAGTGGCTTCACAAGGCACAGAGTCTCTTCTCCATGAGATTATGAAGGAGAACTTTCCAGAAATGCCAAGAGATTCTGAAATTCAGATAGCAGACGGTTTCAGAACTCCAGCACTACGCAACCCAAATAAGACATCCCCGAGACATACCATAATCAATTTCATTAAAGTTAATATGAAGGAGAAAATTCTGAAAGCTGCCAGACAAAAGAAAACCATTACCTACAAGGGGAACAATATTAGAATAACTGCAGATCTCTCTGCTGAAACCTTTCACGCTAGAAGAGGATGGTCATTGACTTTTAATCTCCTAAAACAAAATAACTTTCAACCTGGGATCCTGTACCCAGCGAAACTGAGTTTCATTGATGACGGAGAAATTAAATACTTCAATGACATTCACAGGTTGAAGAAATTTGCCATAACTAAACCAGATCTCCAGGATATTCTCAGACCTATCCTCCATAAAGACTAGCATAATCCTCTACCACAAAAGTAAACCCACCCAGAAAATTTTGATAAAATTCCAACTTCCACAGTCGTAAAAGGATTAAAAATGTCCACCAGATTCTCAAAAGGCTTATCAATATTTTCAATTAATGTGAATGGTTTAAACTGTCCTCTAAAGAGGCACAGGTTGGCTGACTGGATACAAAAACTCAAGCCAGATATCTGCTGCATACAAGAATCTCATCTTACATTAAAAGACAAATATAGACTCAAGGTGAAGGGATGGTTATCTATACTCCAGGCAAATGGAAAGCAGAAAAAAGCAGGCATTGCAATACTGTTTACAGACGCAATAGGCTTTATACCAACTGAAATAAGGAAGGATAAGGATGGACACTTCATATTTGTTAAAGGTAACACTCAATATGAGATCTCAATTATTAATATTTCTGTAGCCAAGCAGGATGCACCTCAATTTATAAGAGAAACACTAACAGACATGAGCAACTCGATTTCCTCCAGTTCCATAGTAGTTGGAGATTGTAACACCCCTTTAGCCGTGCTGGATAGATCCTCCAAAAAGAAGCTAAGCAAATACATTTTAGATTTAAACTCAACCATTCAACATCTGGGCTTAACAGACATCTACAGAATATTTCATCCCAACAAAACTGAATACACATTCTTCTCATCAGTCCACAGAACATACTCGAAAATCAACCACATCCTAGGCCAGAAATCTAACCTCAGCAAATTTTAAAAAATAGAAATTATTCCTTGCATCTTCTCAGACAATCATGGAATAAAAGTTGAACTCAATAACAACAGGAACCTGCATACCCATACAAAAACATAGAAGCTAAACAACCTTATGCTGAAGGATAGATGGGTTATATTGAGATTAAGAAGGAAATCACAAAATTCTGGGAACAAAACAACAATCAAGACACGAATTACCAGAACCTCTGGGATACTGCAAAGGCAGTCCTAAGAGGGAAATTTATAGTACTGCAAGCCTTCCTCAAGAAAACGGAAAGAGAGGAAGTTAATAAGTTAAGGGGACATCTCAAGCAACTGGAGAAGGAAGAACACTCCAATCCCAAACCCAGCAGAAGAAAAGAAATAACCAAAATCAGAGAAGAATTAAATGAAATAGAAAACAAAAGAATTATACAACAGATCAATAAATCCAAAAGTTGTTTTTTTTAAAAGATCAATAAAATAGACAAACCTTTAGCCAACCTAACCAGGAAAAAATGGGTAAAATCTTTAATTTCATCAATCAGAAATGGTAATGATGAAACAGCAACAGACCCCCCTCGGAAATTCAAAAAATCCTTAACGAATACTACAAGAAACTCTACTCTCAGAAATATGAAAATCTGAAAGAAATCAACCAATACCTGAAAGTACGCCACCTACAAAGACTTAGCCAGAATGACGTGGAAATGTTGAACAAACCTATATCAAGTTCTGAAATAGCATAAACTATACAAAATCTCCCTAAAAAGAAAAGCACAGGACCAGATGGCTTTACATCAGAATTCTACCAAACCTTTAAAGAAGAACTATTACCTATATTACTAAACCTCTTCCAAAATATAGAAAAAGAAAGAATATTACCCAACACATTCTACAAAGGAAACATCACCTTGATCCCCAAAGCAGGGAAAGACCCAAGAAAAGAAAATTATAGACCAATATCACTAATGAATATTGATGCTAAAATACTCAATAAGATCCTAACAAACAGAATCCAACAACACATCAAAAAAATTATACACCATGACCAAGTGGGATTTATCCCAGGGTCTCAAGGCTGGTTCAATGTACGTAAATCTATAAATGTAATCCAGCACATAAACAAACTAAAAAATAAGGACCATATGATTCTTTCAATTCATGCAGAAAAAGCTTTTGATAATATTCAGCATCCCTTCATGATCAGAACACTTAAGAAAATTGGTATAGAAAGGGCATTTCTTAAACTAATAGAGGCCATCTACAGCAAACCCACAGCCAATATCATATTGAATGGAGTTAAATTGAAATCATTTCCACTTAGGTCAGGAACCAGGCAAGGTTGCCCATTGTCTCCATTGCTCTTTAACATTGTAATGGAAGTTTTAGCCACCGCAATTAGAGAAAAAAGGCGATCAAGGGTATCCACATAGGGTCAGAAGAGATCGAACTTTCACTCTTCGCAGATGATATGATCGTATATCTGGAAAACACCAGGGATTCTACTATAAAACAAGTGATCAAGGAATACAGCAATGTCTCAGGCTACAAAATCAACACCCATAAATCTGTAGCCTTTATATATACCAAGAATAACCAAACGAAAAAGCAGTAAAGGACTCTATTCTTTTCACAGTAGTGCCAAAGAAGATGAAATATTTGGGAGTATACCTAACAAAGGATGTGAAAGATCTGTACAAAGAGAACTATGAAACTTTAAGAAAACAAATAGCTGAAGATGTTAACAAATGGAAAAACATACCATGTTCATGGCTGGGAAGAATCAACATTGTTAAATGTCTATACTACCCAAAGCAATATATAATTTTAATGCAATTCCTATCAAAGCTCCATTGTCATCTTTTTTTTTTTTTTTTTTTTTTTTTTGTAGAGACAGAGTCTCACTTTATGGCCCTCCATAGAGTGCCGTGGCATCACACAGCTCACAGCAACCTCCAACTCCTGGGCTTAAGCGATTCTCTTGCCTCAGCCTCCCGAGTAGCTGGGACTACAGGCGCCCGCCACAACGCCCGGCTATTTTTTGGCACACCCCCCACAACGCCCGGCTATTTTTTGGTTGCAGTTCAGCCGAGGCCGGGTTTGAACCCGCCACCCTCGGTATATGGGGCCGGCGCCTTACCGACTGAGCCACAAGCGCCGCCCCTCCATTGTCATATTTTAAAGATCTTGAAAAAATCATACTTCATTTTATATGGAATCAGGTGAGAACATTACTCAGCAATAAAAACAAAGCAGGAAGAATCACGCTACCAGACCTCAGACTATACTATAAATCTATAGTGATCAAAACAGCATGGTATTGGCCCAAAAACAGAGAAGTAGATGTCTGGAACAGAATAGAGAACCAAGAGATGAATCCAGCTACTTACATTATTTGACCTTTGACAAGCCAATTAAAAACATTCAGTGGGGAAAAGATTCCCTATTTAACAAATGGTGCTGGGTAAACTGGCTGGCAACCTGTAGAAGATTGAAACTGGACCCACACTTTTCACCAACAACTAAGATAGACTCTCACCGGATAAAAGATTTAAACTTAAGACATGAAACTGTAAAAATATTTGAAGAAAGTGCAGGGAAAACTCTTGAAGGAATTGGCCTGGGTGAATATTTTATGAGGAGGACTCCCCAGGCAATTGAAGCACTATCAAAAATACACTACTGGGACCTGATCAAACTAAAAAGCTTCTGCACAGGCAAGAACATAGTAAGTAAAGCAAGCAGACAGCCCTCAGAATGGGAGAAAATATTTGCGGGTTAGACCTCCAATAAAGGTCTAATAACCAGAATCCACCGAGAACTCAAACGTATTAGCAAGAAAAGAACATGTGACCCCATTTCAGGGTGGGCAAGGGACTTGAAGAGAAACTTGTCTAAAGAAAACAGACACACAATCTACAAACACATGAAAAAAAGCTCATCATCTTTATTCATCAGAGAAATGCAAATCAAAACTACTTTGAGATATCACCTAACCCCAGTAAGAGTAGCCCACATAACAAAATCCCAAAACCAGAGATGTTGGTGTGGATGTGGAGAAAAGGGCACACTTCTACACTGCTGATGGGAATGCACATTAATACATTCCTTCTGGAAGGATGTTTGGAGAATACTTAGAGACCTAAAAATAGACCTGCCATTCGATCCTATAATTCCTCTACTAGGTTTATACCCAGAAGACCAAAAATCACAATATAACAAAGACATCTGTGCCAGAATGTTTATTGCAGCCCAATTCATAATTGCTAAGTCATGGAAGAAGCGCAAGTGCCCATCGACCCACGAATGGACTAGCAAATTGTGGTACATGTATACCATGGAATATTATGCAGCCTTAAAGAAAGATGGAGACTTTACCTCTTTCATGTTTACATGGATGGAGCTGAAACATATTCTTCTTAGCAAAGTATCTCAGGAATGGAACAAAAAGTATCCAATGTACTCAGCCCTACTATGAAGCTAAATTATAGCTTTCACATGAAGGCTATAACCCAACTATAGCACAAGACTATGAGGAAAGGGCCAAGGAAGGGGAAGGGAGGGGGAAAGTTAGGGTGTAAGGAGGGTAATGGGTGGGGCCACACCTATGTGCATCTTAGAATGGGTACAGACGAAACTTACTAAAGGCAGAATACAAATGTCTACCTACAATAACTAAGAAAATGCCATGAAGGCTACGTTGAACAGTTTGATGAGAATATTTCAGATTGTATATGAAACCAGCACATTATACCCCTTGATTTCACTAATGTACACAGCTATAATTTAACAATAAAAATAAATTAATTAAAAAAATAGTAGAAGAGAGTGCAGGGAAAACACTTGAAGAAATCAGCCAGGGCAAATATTTTATGAGAAGGACCCCCACCCCCACCCCCGGCAATTGAAGCAACACCAAAAATATATTACTGGGATCTGATGAAACCAAAACCGTCTGCACAGCCAAGAACACAGTAAGTAAAGCAAGCAGACAACCCTCAGAATGGAAGAAGATATTTGCAGCTTATGTTTCTGACAAAGGTGTTTGATAACTAGTCCATAGATAACTCAAAGTAATTAATAAGAACAAGTGGCCCATTTCACTGTGAACAAGAGACTTGAACTGAAGCTCCTCTGAAGAAGACTTGAAAAAAATGTTCATCTTTAATCATCAGAGAAATGCAAATCAAAACCACTTTGAGATATCATCTAACTACAGTAAGAGTAGCCCATATAACAAAATCCCAAAACTACAGATATTGACGTGGATGTGGAGAGAAGGGAACACTTCTTCACTGCTTCTGGGAATGCAAGCTAATACGTTCCTTTTGGAAAGAAGTTTGGAGAACACTTAGGGAACTAAAAGTAGAATTGCTATTTGATCCTGTAATTCCTCTACTAGGTATATATCCAGAAGTCCAAAAATCATTTTGCAACAAAGATATTTGCACCAGAATGTTTATTGCAGCCCAAATCATAATTGCCAAGTCATGGAAGCAGACCAAGTGCCCATTGACCCATGAATGGATTAACCAATTGTGGTACATGTAAACCATGGAATACTATGCACCCTTAAAATGATGGAGCCTTTACCTCTTTCATTTTTACATGGATGGAGGTAGAACATATTCTTCTTAGTAAAGTATCTCAAGAATGGAAGAAAAAGTATCCAATGTACTCAGTACTATTATAAAACCAATATATAATCACCCACACTTTCATACAGAAGATAAAACACAACTATAGCCCAGGATGAAGGAGAGAAGAGGAGGGTGGGGGAGGGGAGGGGGGAGTCCAGCTGGAGGGAGTGTAATCAGGGGGATCTCAACTATGGTGCATATTGCAAGGATACATGTCAAATCTATTAAGAGTAGAGTATAAATGTTTTAACACAATAAGTAAGGGAGATGAAGACTGTTAACCAGTCTCATGTAAGCATTCCAAATCGTATATAAAATCAGCATATTTTACCTATTAAATGCATTAATGTACACAGTTATGACTTAATAAAATAATTGTTATGAGAAAAAAGTAAAATACACAAGTCCATGAACATAATTCACCATATTATCAAAAGCAAAAAAAAAAAAAAAGATACTCTGAATAGATGCAGAAAAAGTGTTTGATAAAATCAGCATACTTTTCTTTTCTTTTTTTTTTTTTTTTTTTGCAGTTTTTGGTCGGGGCTGAATTTGAACCCACC
Source organism: Nycticebus coucang (assembly GCF_027406575.1). Classification (NCBI taxonomy): domain Eukaryota; kingdom Metazoa; phylum Chordata; class Mammalia; order Primates; family Lorisidae; genus Nycticebus; species Nycticebus coucang. The sequence continues at coordinate 87,436,213 of NC_069796.1, read as the reverse complement.
ACCTCTGGCATATGGGGTCAGTGCCCTACTCCTTTGAGCCACAGGCACCACCCCAGCAATACTTTTCTAATTAGAACACTTCAGAATATAGCTATAGGTCTCACATTTCTGAATCTGATTGAAGCCATCTATGACAAACCCACAGCTAATATTATACTGAATGGAGTAAAACTGAATGCTTTTCCACTTAGAACTGGAACCACACAAGATTGTCCTCTATCCCTACTACTATTGTACACAGTGCTGGAAGTTCTAGCCAATGAAGTCAGGCAAGAGAAGGAAAGAAAGGGTATCCACTTGGGGCAGAGGAGGTCAAACTCTTCCTCTTTGCTGACAATATAATCTTATATTTAGAGAACCCTCTCAAAGACTCAACCACGAGACTCCTGGAAGTGATCAGAAAATACAGCAATGGGCCAGGCGTGGTGGCTCACGCCTGTAGTCCCAGCGCTGTGGGAGGCCGAGGCGGGTGGATTGCCTGAGCTCAGAGGTTCGAGACCTGTATGTAACAGCAGTGAGCCAGAGTAAGACCCCGTCTCTACCAACATCATCAAAAAAAAAAAAAAAAAAAAAAAACAGCCAGCACCACAGGAGAAAGAAGAAAATCAACAAAAAGAAGTACTTCGAACAAAGAAGAATGAACAAGCACACTGAAATTAAAAATAAAAAAAAATACAGCAATATCTCAAGATATAAAATTAATGCCTACAAATCAGTAGCCTTTGTATATGCAAATAACAGCCATGATGATAATCTAATCATCAGCGCAGTTACCTTCACAGTAGTTTCACAAAAAATGAAATAACTAGGAATATATATAACAAAAGAGGTGAAGGAACTCTACAAAGAAAATTACAAAACCCTAATAAAACAGCTTGGCGCTTGTAGCTCAGCGGCTAGGGCGCCAGCTACATACACCAGATTTGGCGGGTTTGAATCCAGCTCAGGCCTGCCAAACAACAATGACAACTACAAAAAAATAGCCGTGCATTGTGGCAGGCACTTGTAGTCCCAGATACTTGGTAGGCTGAGACAAGAGAGTCACTTAAGCCCAAGAGTTTGAGGTTGCTGTGTGCTATGATGCCATGGCACTCTACCGATGGCAACAAAGTGAGACTCTGTCTCAAAAAGAAAAAAAAAAAAAGTAATAAAAGAAATGCAGGGTGGCACCTGTGGTTCAGTGGGTAGGGCGCCAGCCCCATATACTGAGGGTGGCAGGTTCAAACCCAGTCCCGGCCAAACCGCAACAAAAAAATTGCTGGGTATTGTGGGGGGTGTCTGTAGTCCCAGCTACTGGGAGGATGAGGCAAAAGAATCACCTGGGCCCAGGAGTTGGAGGTTGCTGGGAGCTGTGTGACTCCACGGCCCTCTACCAAGGGCAATAAAGTGAGACTCTGTCTCTACAAAAAAATAAATAAATAGCAAGACTTCCCATCTCAAGATGGCGGCCGAGTAACAGCTTCCTTGCAATTGGGCATGGGGAATAGGGGAAGACAAGACTCCAGGCATCTCTGGCTGGTGGGATCTGCCCATAAACATCCCTTTGAGGACACAGGGAGTCAGTGAGAAACTTCTGGACCCCAGGAGGAGGACAAAAGCAGGGGAAAACTGGCAAGTGCTTGCGTGTGTTTGTTTGGTCTAATCCTGCTGGCAGCTGTAAGTACACCAGCAGTGAGATTGTAAACTGGAAAGGCCTTACCTGTGAGCTGCTTTGGTTTTTTCTGGATTTGGCACTACAGTTGAACTACCTTGGGAGAACTTGGGCAAGAGTGTGGAGGACTTTAAGCATTGTCTAGGGCCCCAAACTGAGCCACCCAGCCAGATGGAGCTAATAGTGTTCAGCTGTGAGCCATGTGGAGCCATTGTGGGAGAACTGCCCCAGCAAGCTCTGCCCTCAGGGTCACAGAGCAAGGATTGGGTGGGAGCAAGTAATTTAGTGACTGAGCAGCCTAAAGGCAGGGGCCCTGCAGCCTTAGCCCTCAGAGGCATAAGTGAGACCGGTTTTGGCACACTGGTTAAGTGGATAGCCACATCAGGAGTGATCCCAGCAACAAGCACATTCCTGGGAAAGCTTCTGCTTAGCCAAGTTTAGCAGTTTAAAGTGCCTTTTACCTGGACTGAGAAGAGATTTAGGTTCTCCACCCTGCCAGGTTTGAGAAATCAGGAGAGGCCTCCAGTCTCCATCTCATATAGGGTTAATAGCATTCTGATTAACATCTCATAACCCAGAAGATCACTTGTTGCCCAGACAATATTCAGTAAGATATATATATATACTGCTTTGTTTGAGGGTGTTTTTTGGGGGGGAGTGGGTGGGTTGTTGTTTTGTTTTTTAATTTCAACATTTTCCCTATACATTTTTCTTTTCTTTCTTCATTTTTCTAGTTTTAATATAATTTCCCATTGTTGCCTTTTTCAACAACTAGAACTTCATTTTTGCTAGTGTTTCTACCCTTATTATTTGTTTTTTTTTCCCCCAATTTTATCCTGTAAAGTTTTTTCTTTGCTTGTTTTGGTTTGATTTACAGCATTTTTGTCTCTCCTCTCTACTTGGTGGAGGTGGGGTACTAAGTCCGAACAGGTTAGCAAAAAGCTGCTGACCTTAAGGGAACCAACCAACCCAGCACCCCCAGAGGTGGAATTCTTTTAGGTTGGGTCAAAGTACCCTACTGTGCACCTATATTCCATTGTCTCCCTCTTACTGTGCCTCTCTTCTTTTTGTCAATATTCCCTTTTACCCACCCCATCCCCATCTCCTTTCTCTTTTTTCTTTTCTTTTTTTCTTTCCTTTTTCCCTTCTTGCTCTTCAACCTTCTCATCCTTCTGGTCCTGTACCAAAAGGACTCATCGAAACCCTGGTCCAGAGGCACAACAACTTAAAAAGCAAGAGGAAGTGAAAGGAAATCAGGGCAAGGAAACAGATAAAAGAAATCACTCATGAGAAAGAATCAGCAGGAAAATCCTGGAAATGTAAAAAACCACTCCAGAGCAAACCCCCCACCAAAGGGACCATGAGGTAGCCACTGCAGAGGATTCCACCTATAAAGAAATGTTAGAAATGACAGAAAGGGAATTTAGAATACACATGATGAAAACAATTAAGGAAATGATGGAAACAATGAAAGAAACTGCTGATAAAGTGGAAAATAACCAAAAGGAAATCAAAAAACAGAATCAAATCAGAGATGAACGATATGAAGACTATAGAGAGGATATAGCAGAGCTGAAGGAATTGAAGCAGTCAATTACGGAACTTAAAGATGCAATAGAAAGTATCAGCAACAGATTAGACCATGCAGAAGAAAGAATCTCAGAGGTAGAGCACAAAGCTCTTGAGATAACTCAGATAGTTAAAGAGGCAGAAAAGAAGAGAGAGAAAGCAGAACTTCAACTGACAGTAATGGGACTTCATGAAGCATTCTAACATATGAGTTATAGGTATCCCAGGAGGGGAAGAAGAATTCTCCAAGGGAATGGAAGCCATACTAGAGAATATTACAAATGAAAATTTCCCAAATATCACCAGACATTATGACACACTCCTTTCAGAGGATTATCAGACCCCAGGTCACCTCAACTCTAACCATTGTGCTGAACCTGTCCAAAGTCAAGACAAAAGAAAAGATTCTTCAAACTGCCAGGAGTAAGCGCCAGTTGACCTACAGGGGTAAATCTATCAGGGTGACAACAGACTTCTCTAATGAAACATTCCAAGTGAGAAGACAATGTCAAATACCTTGAATCCACTTAAACAGAACAATTTCCAGCCCAGAATTCTATATCCTGCTAAACTAAGCTTTAAAATTGATGGAGAAATCAAATCATTTACTGATATATAAACATTGAGGAAATATGCCACAAAAAGACCAGCTCTACAGAAAACACTTCAACCTGTTCTACACACTGACCATCACAATGGATCAACAGCAAAGAACTCAGCAATTAAAGGACAGAACCTAACTTCCACACTGATGCAAAAGATAAAACTAAGTAATGGACTCTCACAAAATAAGATGAATAAAACACTACCACACTTATCAATTATCTCAATAAATGTTAATGACTTGAATTCCCCACTAAAGAGGCATAGATTGCCTGACTGGATTAAAAAACACAAGCCATCCATTTGCTGTCTGCAGGAAAGACACCTAGCTTCAAAAGACAAATTAAAACTCCGAGTTAAGGGTTGGAAGACATTTTTTCAGACAAACAAAATTCAGAGGAAAAGTTGCAATCTTATTTTCAGATACATGTGGATTTAAAGCAACTAAAGTCAAAAAAGACAAAGATGGTCACTTTATATTGGTCAAGGGAAAAATACAAAGAAGAAGATGTTTCAATTCTAAATATTTATGCACCCAATTTAAACGCTCCCCGATTCTTGAAACAGACCTTAATTAGTCTGAGAAATATGATATCCTATAATACCATAATAACAGGAGACTTTAAACTCCTCTTACAGAGCTGGACAGATCCTCTAAACAGAAATTTAAGAAAGATATAAGGGACTTAAATGAGACCCTAGAACAACTGTGCTTGATAGATGCATATAGAACACTCCATCCCAAAGATAAAGAGCATACATTCTTCTCATTGCCCCATGGAACTTTCTCCAAAATTGATCATATCCTAGGACACAAAACAAACCTCAACAGAATCAAAAAAACTGAAATTTTACCTTGTATCTTCTCAGACCACAAGGCACTAAAGGTGGAACTCAACTCCAACAAAATTGTTCAACCCCACACAAAGGCATGTAAATTAAACAACCTTGTGTTGAATGACACTTGGGTCCAGGAAGAAATAAAACTGGAAATCATTAACTTCCTTCAGCATAACAACAATGATGACACAAGCTACCAAAACCTGTGGGATACTACAAAAACAGTCTGGAGAGGAAAATTTATCGCGTTAGATGCCTACATTAGAAAAACAGAAAGTGAGTACACCAGCAAACTCACAATCCATCTTACAAAATTGGAAAAAGAAGAACAATCTAAGCCTAAACCCAGCAGTAACAAAGAAATATCCAAAATTAAATCAGAGATTAATGAAACTGAAAACAAAAGAATCATTCAGAAAATTAACCAAAAAGTTGTTTCTTAAAAAAAAATAAATAAAAGAGATAAAGCTTTGGCCAGACTAACTAGAAATAGAAAACTAAAATCTTTAGTAACCTCAATCAGAAATGATAAAGGAGAAATAACAACTGATCCCACAGAGATACAAGAGATCATCTCTGAATACTACCAGAAAATCTATGCCCAGAAATTTGACTGTGAAGGAAATGGATCAATATTTGGAATCACACACTGTGAAGGAAATGGATCAATATTTGGAATCGCACTCTCTCCCTAGACTTAGCCAGGAAGAAATAGATCTCCTGGACAGACCAATTTTAAGCACTGAGATCAAAAAAACAATAAAAAAAACTCCCAACAGGGCGGTGCCTGTGGCTCAAAGGGGTAGGGCGCCAGCTCCATATGCTGGAGGTGGTGGGTTCAAACCCAGCCCCGGCCAAAAACTGCAAAAAAAAAAAAAAAAAAAAAACTCCCAACAAAAAAATTGCCTGGTCCACATGGCTTCACACCAGAATTCTATCAAACCTTCAAAGAAGAGCTGATTCTCATACTGCAGAAATTATTCCAAAAAAATTGAGGAGAAAGGGATCTTCCTGAACACATTCTATGCAGCAAACATTACCCTGATACCAAAACACGGAAAAAGACCCAACTAAAAAGGAGAATTTCAGACCAATTTCACTAATGAATATAGATGCAAAAATTCTCAACAAAATCCTAGCCAAGAGATTACATTTTCTCACTTAAAAAGTCATACAACATGATCAAGCAGGTTTCATCCTTGAAATGTTTAACACAAAGCTGGTCTACGCAAGTCTATAAATGTAATTCATCATATCAACAGCAGCAAAAACAAAGACCATATGATCCTCTCAACAGATGCAGAAAAAGCATTCGATAAAATCCAGCATACTGATGGTCCTGAATAAGAACAAATAAGATTCATCCCTGGACCACAGGACCTCTCACTCAGGATCCTACGTGCACACCTTTGAAGCTTTTCTCACCACTCCCGACTGATTGATTGGGGAACCATTGGAGAGTCAGATTCCTGAACCATTGCTTTCTGGACAGATGTCCATTGAGTTGCATTTGAAATCATCAACAATCCAAAAGTGCTTCTTCAAGGAGATTCATGTACTCTGGAATATAAGTTTCTGACAAGTTGACAATCATACCATTGGACTGGGTAAGAATTTCCAAAAATCTAGACTGGACAGCAAGATGGCAGCTGAGTAACAGCTTCCTTGCATCTGGGCACCATGAGTCTGGGGAGATAAGACTCCAGGCATCTCTGGCTGGTGGGATCTGCCCATAATCATCCCTTTGAGGATACATGGAGTCAGCGAGAGACTTCTGGATCCCAAGAGGAGGACAAAAACAGTGCAAAAATGGCAAGTAATCCCGTGTGTTTGATCGGTCTAATCCCGCCAACAGCTGTAAGTGCAATAGCAGCGAGACTGCAACCCGGAAAGGCCTTACCTGTGAACTGTTTGGTGCTTTTTGGACTTGGCACTCAGTTGAACTGCCTTGGGAAAAACTTGAGCAGGAGTGTGGAGAACTTTGGGCATTGTCTGGGACCCCAGACTGAGCCACTGAACTGGACAGAGCTAATAAGTGTTTGGCTGAGGGCTGCAGGGAGCCACTGTGAGAAACTGCCCCAACAAGGTCTGCCCTAGGGGTTGCAGAGCAAGGATCGGGCAGGACCTAGTAACCTAGTGACTGAGCAGCCTAAAGGCGGGGTCTGAGCCACCTTACAGCCCTAACCCTCAGGGGCAGACTGAAACTGGTTTTGGCACACTGGGTAAGTGGATAGCCACTTCAGCAGTGATTCCAGCAACAAACACTTTCCTGCAAAAGCTTCTGCTTAGCAAGTTTAGAAGCTTAAAGTGCCTTTTAAGAGGGCTAAAGAGAGACTTAGGGTGTCTACCCTGTTAGGTTTGAGAAACCAGCAGAGGCCTCCAGTCATATCAACATTGTAATTAACATCTCATACCCCAGAAGACCACCTGTTGCCCAGACAATATTCAACAAGATATATATACTGCATTGTTTTTGGTTGTTTTTTATTTTGTTTTTTGTTTGTTTGTTTTGATGTTGCTCTTGTTTTGTTCTTTAATTTCAACCTTTTCCATACAGATTTTTTCTTTTCTTTCTCCAGTTTTCTAGTATAAGTACAATTTCCCATTGCTGCCTTTTCCAATAACTAGAACTTCATTTTTGCTAGTGTTTCTACCCCTATTATTTGGTTTTTCACCCAATTTTATCCTGTAAAGTTTTCTGTTTGCTTGTTTTGGTTTGATTTATACCATTTTTGTCTTTCCTCTCTACTTGGTGGAGGTTGGGTACTGTGTCTAATCAGGTTAGCAAAGAGTTGCTGACCTCAAGGGAAGCACCCAACCGGGCATCCCCAGAGGTTGGGATTTTGTAAGGTTGTGTCAAAATACCCTACTGTACACCCATATTGCTCTGTCTCTCTCTTTCTGTGCCTCTCTTCTTTTTGTCAATATTCCTTTTACCTACCTCCTCTCCTTTCTCTATTTTCTTTTTGCTATTTCCTTCTTTCTTTTATCCCTTCTTGCTTTTCAACCTTCTCATCCTGCTGGTCCTATACCAAAAGGACTCATTGAAACTTTAGTTCACAGGCACAGGAACTTAAAGAGCAAGAGGAAGTGAAAGGGAAATTAGGGCAAGGAAACAGATAAAAGAAATCACTCATGAGGAAGAATCAGCAGATAACTCCAGGTAACATGAAGAACCAGTCCAGAACAACCCCTCCAAGGGACCATGAGGTAGCTACTGCAGAGGATTCCACCAATAAAGAAATGTTAGGAATGACATAAAGGGAATTTAGAAAACACATGATGAAAACAATGAAGGAAATGATGGAAACAATGAAGGAAACTGCTAATAAAGTGGAAAATAACCAAAAGGAAATCCAAAATCAGAATCAAATAAGAGATGAACGATATGAAGAATATAGAAAGGATATAGCAGAGCTGAAGGAACTGAAGCAGTCAATTAGGGAACTTAAAGATGCAATGGAAAGTATCAGCAACAGGTTAGACCATGCAGAAGAAAGAATTTCAGAGGTAGAAGACAAAGTCCTTGAGATAACTCAGATAGTAAAAGAGGCAGAAAAGAAGAGAGAAAAATCAGAACATTCACTGTCAGAATTATGGGATTTTTATGAAGCATTCCAACATACAAGTTATAGGAATCCCAGAAGGGGAAGAAGAATGCCCCAGAGGAATGAAAGCCATACTAGAGAATATTATAAAGGAAAATTTCCCAAATATCACCAAAGATCCTGACACACTACTTTCAGAGGGATATCAGACCCCAGGTTGCCTCAACTCTAACCGAGCTTCTCCAAGACACATTGTGATGAACCTGTCCAAAGGCAAGACAAAAGAAAAGATTCTGCAAGCTGCCAGGAGTAAGCACCAGTTGACCTACAGAGGCAAATCCATCAGAGTGACTGCAGACTTCTCTAATGAAACTTTCCAAGCAAGAAGACAATGGTCATCTATCTTTAATCCACTTAAACAGAACGATTTCCAGCCCAGAATTTTGTACACTGCTAAGCTAAGCTTTAAAATTGACGGAGAAATCAAATCATTTATGGATATACAAACATTGAGGAAATTTGCCACAACGAGACCAGCTCTACAGGAAATACTTCAACCTGTTCTACACACTGACCATCACAATGGATCGGCAGCAAAGGAAAAACTCAGCAGCAAAGGAAATTAAAGGACAGAACCTAACCTCCACACTTTTGCAAAAGATAAAACTAAGCAATGGACTTTCACAAAATAAGATGAATAGAACACTACCACACTTATCAATTATCTCAATAAATGGTAATGACTTGAATTCCCCACTGAAGAGACATAGATTGGCTGACTGGATTAAAAAACACAAGCCATCCATTTGCTGTCTGCAAGAAACACACCTGGCTTCAAAAGACAAATTAAAGCTCCGAGTCAAGGTTTCAGGCAAATGGAATTCAGAAGAAAAGAGGAGTTGCATTCTTATTTTCAGATACATGTGGATTTAAAGCAACTAAACTCAAAAAAGACAAAGGTGGTCACTTTATATTGGTCAAAGGAAAAATACAACAAAAATACATTTCAATTCTAAATATTTATGCACCCAACTTAAATGCTCCCAGATTCTTGAAACAGACCTTACTCAGTCTGAGCAATATGATATCCGATAATACCATAATAACAGGGGACTTTAACACTCCTCTTACACAGCTGGACAGATCCTCTAAACACAAATTAAACAAAGATATAAGAAATTTAAATGAGACCCTAGAACAATTGGGCTTGATAGACGCATATAGAACACCCCATCCCAAAGATAAAGAATACACATTCTTCTCATCACCGCATGGAACATTCTCCAAAATTGATCATATCCTGGGACACAAAACAAATATCAACAGAATCAAAAGAATTGAAATCTTACCTTGTATCTTCTCAGACCATAAGGCACTAAGGGTGGAACTCAACTCTAACAAAAACGTTCAACCCCACACAAAGACATGGAAATTAAACAATCTTCTGTTGAATAACAGATGGGTGCAGGAAGAAATAAAACAGGAAATTATTAACTTCCTTGAGCATAACAACAATGAAGACACAAGCTACCAAAACCTGTGGGATACTACAAAAGCAGTTTGGGGAGGAATGTTTATCGCTTTAGATGCCTACGTCGAAAAACAGAAAGAGAGCACATCAACAAACTCACAAGCCATCTTATGGAGTTGGAAAAAGAAGAACAATTGAGCCTAATATCAGTAGAAGAAAAGAAATCTCCAAAATCAAATCAGAGATCAATGATTGAAAACAAAAGAATCATTCAGAAAATTAATGAAACAAGGAGTTGGTTTTTTGAAAAAATTAATAAAATAGATAAACCATTGGCCAGACTAACAAGAAATAGAAAAGTAAAATCTCTAGTAACCTCAATCAGAAATGATAAAGGGGAAATAACAACTGATCCCACAGAGATACAAGAGATCATCTCTGAATACTACCAGAAACTCTATGCCCAGAAATTTGACAATGTGAAGGAAATGGATCAATATTTGGAATCACACCCTCTCCCAAGACTTAGCCAGGAAGAAATAGAGCTCCTGAACAGACCAATTTCAAGCACTGAGATTAAAGAAACAATAAGAAAGCTTCCAACCAAAAAATGCCCTGGTCCAGATGGCTTCACACCAGAATTCTATCAAACCTTCAAGGGAGAGCTTATTCCTGTATTGCAGAAATTATTCCAAAAAATTGAGGAAGAAGGAATCTTCCCCAACACATTCTATGAATCAAACATCACCCTGATACCAAAACCAGGAAAAAACCCAACCAAAAAAGAGAATTTCAGACCAATCTCACTCATGAATATAGATGCAAAAATTCTCAACAAAATCCTAGCCAATAGATTACAGCTTATCATCAAAAAAGTCATACATCATGATTAAGTAGGTTTTATCCCAGGGATTCAAGGCTGGTTTAACATATGCAAGTCCATAAACGTTATCCACCATATTAACAGAGGCAAAAATAAAGATCATATGATCCTCTCAATAGATGCAGAAAAAGCATTCAAGAAAATCCAGCATCCTTTTCTAATTAGAACACTGAAGAGTATAGACACAGGTGGCACATTTCTAAAACTGATTGAAGCTATCTATGACAAACCCACAGCTAATATTTTACTGAATGGAGTAAAACTGAAAGCTTTTCCTCTTAGAACTGGAACCAGACAAGGTTGTCCTCTGTCTCCTTTACTATTCAACATAGTGCTGGAAGTTCTAGCCAATACAATTAGGCAAGACAAAGGAATCAAGGGAATCCAATGGGAGCGGAGGAGGTCAAACGCTCCCTCTTTGCTGATGACATGATCTTATACTTAGAGAATCCCAAAGACTCAACCATAAGACTCCTAGAAGTCATCAAAAAACACAGTAATGTTTCAGGATATAAAATCAATGTCCACAAGTCAGTAGCCTTTGTATACACCAATAATAGTCAAGATGAGAAGCTAATTAAGGACACAACTCCCTTCACCATAGTGTCAAAGAAAATGAAATACCTAGGAATATACCTAACAAAAGAGGTGAAGGACCTCTATAAAGAAAATTATGAAATCCTCAGAAAGGAAATAGCAGAGGATATTAACAAATGGAAGAACACATCATGCTCATGGATGGGCAGAATCAACATTGTTAAAAATGTCTATACTTCCCAAAGCAATCTACCTATTCAATGCCATTCCTATCTAAATACCAACATCGTACTTTCAAGATCCGGAAAAAATGATTCTGCATTTTGTACGGAACCAGAAAAAACCCCGTATAGCTAAGGCAGTTCTTAGTAATAAAAATAAAGCTGGGGGCATCAGCATACCAGATTTTAGTCTATACTACAAAGCCATAGTGGTCAAGACAGCATGGTACTGGCACAAAAATAGAGACATAGACACTTGGAATCGAATAGAAAACCAAGAAATGAAACTAACATCTTACAACCACCTAATCTTCGATAAACCAAACAAGAACATACCTTGGGGGAAAGACTCCCTATTCAAAAAATGGTGTTGGGACAACTGGATATCCACATATAAAAGACTGAAACTGGACCCTCACCTTTCCCCACTCACAAAAATTGATTCAAGATGGATAAAGGACTTAAATTTAAGGCATGAAACAATAAAAATCCTCAAAGAAAGCATAGGAAAAACACTGGAAGATATTGGCCTGGGGAAAGATATCATGAAGAAGACTGCCATGGCAATTGCAACAACAAAAATAAACAAATGGGACTTCATTAAACTGAAAAGCTTCTGTACAGCTAAAGAGACAACAACCAAAGCAAAGAGACAACCTACACAATGGGAAAGGATATTTGCATATTTTAAATCAGACAAAAGCTTGATAACTAGGATCTATAGAGAACTCAAATTAATCCACATGAAAAAAGCCAACAATCCCATATATCAATGGGCAAGAGACATGAATAGAACCTTCTCTAAAGAAGACAGATGAATGGCTAACAAACATATGAAAAAATGTTCATCATCCCTATATATTAGAGAAATGCAAATCAAAACCACCCTGAGATACCATCTAACCCCAGTGAGAATGGCCCACATCACAAAATCTCAAAACTGAAGATGCTGGCGTGGATGTGAAGAGAAGGGAACACTTTTACACTGTTGGTGGGACTGCAAGCTAGTACAACCTTTCTGGAAGGAAGTATGGAGAAACCTCAAAGCACTCAAGCTAGACCTCCCATTTGATGCTTCAATCCCATTACTGGGCATCTACCCAGAAGGAAAAAAATCCTTTTATCATAAGGACACTTGTACTAGACTGTTTATTGCAGCTCAATTTACAATCGCCAAAATGTGGAAACAGCCCAAATGCCCACCAACCCAGGAATGGATTAACAAGCTGTGGTATATGTATACCATGGAATACTATTCAGCCATTAAAAAAAATGGAGACTTTACATCCTTCCTATTAACCTGGATGGAAGTGGAAGACATTATTCTAATAAAGCATCACAAGAATGGAGAAGCATGAATCCTATGTACTCAATTTTGATATGAGGACAATTAATGACAATTAAGGTCATTGGGGGGAGGAAAAGCAGAGAGAGGGAAGGAGGGTGGGGGGTGGGGCCTTGGTGTGTGCCACCCTTCTGGGGGCAAGACATGTTTGCAAGAGGGACTTTACCTAACAAATGCAATCAGTGTAACCTGGCTTATTGTACCTTCAATGAATCACCAACAATGAATAATAATAAAAAAAAAAAGAATTTCCAAAAAATCTAACAAACTTAAAAAAAAAAATCCAGCATACTTTTCTAATTAAAACACTTCAGAATATAGCCATAGGTGGCACATTTCTTAAACTGATCGAAGCCATCTATGACAAACCCACAGCTAATATTTTACTGAATGGAGTAAAACTGAAAGCTTTTCCACTTAGAACTGGAACCACACAAGGTTGTCCTCTATCACCACTACTATTCGACATTGTGCTTGAAGTTCTAGCCAATACTATCAGGCAAGACAAGGAAATAAAGGGCATCCAAACGGGGGCAGAGGAGGGCCAACTCTCCCTCTTTGTTGGCGATACGATCTTAAACTTAGAGAACCCCAAAACTCCTGGAAGAGACTTTGCATCCTTTGTATTAACCTGGATGCAAGTGGAACATATTCTACTTAGTAAAGCATCACAAGAATGGAGAAGCAAGAATACTATGTATTCAATTCTCATATGAGGACAGTTGATGACCTAGTACACGGTGGGGGGTGGGGCATGGGGAAAGGGGAGAGCAAAGAGAGGGAAGGAGGGTGGGAGGTTGGGGGGGTCACGGTGTGTGACACACTATTTGGGGGCAGGACACAATTATAAGAGGGACTTGACCTAACAAATGCAGTCAATGAAATCTGGTTATTTGTACCCTCCATGAATTCCCCCCAAATAAAAAAAGTCAAAAAACAATAGATGCTGGAGTAGATGCTTTAAGGAAGGCCTATACGCTGCTGGTACGGCTGCAAATCAGTACAGACTCTATGGAAGACAGTACTCTAGGGACTCGAAGAAATATATGAAGACCTACCATTTGATCCAGCAATCCCACTACTGGGTATCTACCCAAAGGAAATAAAGTCATTTTAATAAAAGGACACCTAAACTAAAATGTTTATCACAGCACAATCCACAATCGCAAAGATGAGGAATCAACCCAATTGCCCATTCATTGATGAGTAGATAAAGAAAATGGGAGATGCACACAGACGCCCCATAGAGAACCACTTAGCCATAAAAAGGAACAAAATGACGTCATTTGCAGCAACTTGGATGCAACTAGAGACCATTATGCCAAGTGAAGTATCTCAGGAATGGAAAACCAAGTACCGAACGTTCTCACGAATAAGTGGCAGGTAAACAATGGGTACGCACAGGCACAAAGTGACGTAAAGGACACGAGAAACCAAGAAAGAGGGAGGTGGGGGGGGTGGAATAAAAACTTACCTGTTGGGTCCAATGAGCACTATTGTGGTGACAGGCGCTCCAGACGCCCTGACTTAGGCATTGTACAAGGTGTAAATGTAACAAAGACTCTTATACCTCCATAATTAACTTTTTGAAATAAAAACAAAATAAGAAACAGTAAACTTGAAGATAAATTCATAGCAATCATGTAGTCTAAAGAACAAAGAGAAAGGAAATGAATGAAAATGACCTGTTAAACATCGTCATCCACACCAGCATACACGGGAGAGTCTCAGAAAGAAAAGGTGAGGAAAAACTATTTGTAGAAATAATGGCTGAAAACTTAACAAATTGGATGTACAACATTAATTTGTAGATTCAGGGTTAACTTTTAGTAAAATAAAAACAAGTACATCCACTCCTGGACCCTCCTGAACACATCATTGTCAAACTGGGGAAAGACAGAGAATATTCAAAACAGCAAGAGAAAAACGTCTCTTCATCTACAGGGGGACCACTGAAAACTGAAATTTGACTTTCAATCAGAAACAGTGGCAGCAAGGCAGTGGGGTGGCATATGCAAACAGTGAAAGAAAAAAAATTGTAAACTAAGGATGTCAGGTTTAGCAACTCTCTTAATTAAAGGAAAAAAGGCTCGGCACCCATAGCTCAGTGAGTAGGGCACTGGCCACATACACCAAGGCTAACAGGTTTGAGCCTAGCCCAGGCCTGCTAAAACAACAATGACAACTGCAACCAAAAGATAGCCAGCCAGGCATTGTAGTGGGCACCTGTAGTCCCACCTACTTGGGAGGCTGAATCTTAAGTGATTCTCTTGCCACACTCTACCAAGGGTGACATAGTAGAGTCCCCCACCAAAAAAAAAAAAAAAAAAAATTAAAGGAAAAATAAAAGTAAAGTTATTTCCAGATAGACTCAGAGGCTCTTGTTAGATTTGAAAATACTAGATTTCTTTGTCAAAGGAGGTGAGTGTACTGTATAAGTGTGGATGTGTGTTTCAAAATTTCTTATGCAGCTTGACTTGTATTATTTTAGAAGCAAAAATAGTAGAAACATATAAAAATCCTTTGAATATTTATTTTAATTTGTATACTTATTTAGTCTCGCAAATTTTTAATAATAAACTGGTAATTTAAAATTTTAAGTTCCTCTAGTTGAAGGAAACAAAGATTAATTGAAGGGAAAATTATAAATTTTTTTATTCACAATTCACAAAGATCAGTAACTATAAAAAAATTAAGTTCTATGTCTGACTTAATGCAAGGCAAGAACATATTATGTGGGAAGGTTAGAACTACATACAGGATATCTTGAGAGCAATAAACCCTGGGAAGCAAGAGAAATTCCAAGGACAAGTCCAGATTTTGAAAATCTATGAAATTTAGGGAGCACAAGCATAGATCTCCAAGGAACCAGGTAATATCTGGTCCTAGGGAGAAAGAATATAAATTGACTGAGGTCTATCTCTGCCAGGTTGAGCAGGTGGAGTCTGAAGGAGGGATCCAGAAGGCCCAGGGCCTGGAGGGATGAGCAGGGCTGGGGGGTGGGGGTTGGTAGGTGGGTGGGCCTTTGGGGCAGCCTCCTCTTCTCACTGCCCTGCCCCACCCTCAGGAGCCCTTTGTGATGAGGAGGCCACAGCTTTGTGATGTGGGCCTGGGCCCAGGTCAATAGGCCCAAAGGCAAGGCCCAGGGCTCAGTTGCGTTAGGGCAACAGTGCGATTCAGAAGATGGAGACTGACTTCCTCTCTCTGAAAAGCGTTACTGCCACATGGCTGAACCCCATCCCCACGCCCTGGATGACAGACATCATCCTGGGCTTTGTGTGTGGACTAGTCCTCTTCCTCCTGTTACTCCCCTGCCTTGGGATGGGTCCTTCCTCACCTCCACCTGGGCTGAAAAGACACATCAGGAAGGTAAGGAACCCTCAGCCCAGACCCAACAGAGCATGATTCTCTTTTGTCTTCTTGTCCACTTGTCCACATTGACCAGCGCCTCCTGAGATGGGAACCTCCTCACCCTTCTAGCCCATGTGGGGCAGGGAGCAGGTAGAGCGGCAGGACGTTTCACTCTGAAGCTCCCAGACCACCTGTGTGGGTGCGCAGGAGGCTTCAGGGCAAAGTCAAGTGCTGGCACTTGGGATTAGGAAAGAGTTGAGATCTCTGTGGGAGGACAGCCCTGAGGTCTGCTGCTCCAGTCTCCTTCCTCCACACAGCCATTCCCCATTGTCAGCGATGTGAGGAATGTGCAGAGCCCCCAAGAGGCTCCCATCAGACGCTGGGGGTCTCTGGCCTCCTTGGGAAGCACAGTCCTGCCTGACAGCTCCAGGTCTTATAGGTCCGAGTTGGTTCCTCAGACAAAGGAACGGCGACAGAAGACACCTATGGTGGATCTCACATAGAACACGACTCTTTGTGTTTCCCAAAGAAGGGAAACAGAAAATATTTTCCTTCATTTTAAAAAATGAGTATAAGACAAGAAGACAGAGGGCCGACAGCTAAATGTATAGGGTCACACCCTCCATGAGCACTGGTCGTCAGCAGCTTGTCTGGGGTGGGTGAGTGAGGGCAGTCCCAGCCCCTCCATCCTTCTTGTCTTTCAGCCTCCAGTGGAGAGGAGGGTGAGGCCCAGGAGCAGGAAGAAGAGCTGCGCTCTGAAAGGTGAGGCTCTGCCACTAGGCCTGGAGCCCCAGGGGGACTTAGCTTTCCTGCTGCTGAGATGACTCCCCTGGAAGTCAGCTGCAGAGGCCTGAAGGGGCTCAAGGGTCTAATCCCCCTGGTCTGTCTTAGAGGGACACTCAGCCTCCTGCAAGATCCCAGGCCTCTTCCTTCCCCACTAACCCAGATCCTGATTTCCAGCTTGTAGAGGCTGCCCAAGGAAACTGGAAGGAACTAGGGACCTGACTTTATTTCTGCAAAGGTGAGGGACTCCTACTTCTCTCTCTATCCTCCTTCCTACCAGGGCCTAGGATGCTACCTCAAGGCCTGTGGATGACCTGGGAGGGAGACAGGATGTGACTAGAGCCCTGGGGCCTGGGAGAGGCAGAGCTCTGTGATGTCAGAGTGGGGGCAGAGGAAGGGCCACAGGCTGCAGATGCCCACCCTGCCCAGCCCCCAGTCCCACCCACTCTGCTGCAGCTGGTGCCTCCTGTCTCCTGCAGCCACCAGAGAAAGCTCCGTGACAAGGGAGGCTCTCATCAGCTCTCCTGCAGAGACCCCCTGGGAGATGAGTGCACACCAACACCTGCCAGAGCCCACCAGCCACGTGGGGAGTGTGTGGAGGATGCTTCTCCCACCACCTCATCCCCATTGGCTTCCCCCATTGCCCAAACTGACTGCCCTCTGCCTCTGGCCTCCACCCTGTCACCAGGCCCAAGGACCTCCCCAGTTTGTGCTGGATCACACTCATCCCTGAGTGGCCCTGGAACACCAGAGCCTTTCTTTCCCCTAGAATGCCCTTCACCCCAGCCACAGCCATCTTCCCCTGCCCCCATGGCCTGCCCTCTGCCTCCTCCTCACTCCAGCCTGGCCCATCCTCAGTGTGACTCAATAGCACACTCACCAGGCACTGCCCCACAGAGATGTGCTCCACGCGACAACTGTTGGCGGTCTTCTCCCATCTCAACCACCTTGGGCCTTGGTCACTCCAGTGATCCCATCTCAGCCCTCTCCTGGTGCCAGGCAGCTGGCAGAGCTGGCACATCTCACAGCCACTCCACCTCTCCCCAGGACACATCCCAGCGAGGGCATCTTTCCAAACATGCACCAGAGCCTTCCTTCAAGGGAGACGCCACACACAGGCAGGTGAAAGCTGGTGGCCCCTCCTTTGACAAACCTGGTGTCCAGAGCCTGCTGGGGACACCAATCTCCAAGCAGCCAGACCTAGAGCTGTGGACGGACAAAGACAAGGTGAGGTCATTGATGGAACATGTGAGTCCAGACTACCCCGGGGGGTCTCTGGGGAATATGTTCAAGTCACCGAGTGGTGAGCTGGACACCCCAGCCCCACACTCCTTCTGGGAGGTGACAGACAGACCAGAGCAGCTGCTGGGTCCTCAGGTTTTCCCTCTGTCTTATTCAACGTGCTCTCTAATTCCTCTATGGTACAAATTCAGGCTAAGCTACATCCACAATTCCTTCTGCCCCAGCCCTGGCACCACCACCTGGCCGTACCCCTGCCCCCACCTCTGGTTGGGACCCACACCCAGGCCTGTCTCCCACCCTCTCTCTCGACCCCACCATGCTGTTCACCTCAGATTGCTTTTTGTGGAGTATCTTGCCCAGCAGTCCACACGAAGGCCCGATGTCCTATCTCAACTGCTAGTCAGCAACTAGAATGTCACCTTCTCAACAAGCCACAAGAAAGCAGGAGGGCCTTACCCACTATCACTGAGAAACCTCGGAAAGTCTGTAGCCAGCTCACTCCCGACAGCTGGACCTCCCAAACCCACAAGTCAGGCTCCCGCGGCCCAGGAAATATTGTCGACCCAGAGCTCCAGGAGCGACTGGAGCAACATCTTCAAGAGAAGCTCACAAGACACCTGTGCACGCTGCCCTCCAGGAAGCAGCTGTCTCTCGGCCGGGCACAGCTGCAGGGCACATTTCTGAGGCCAGGACAGGCAAAGGAGAAGCAAGGGTCTGTCGGGCCCTTTGCACTTGCAGGAGAACGCAGCGAGGATACCCAGGAAGTGGAGTCCCAGGGTCCAGTGATGCTTCAGCAGTGGGAAGACTCAAGCCTGGATCCGGGGCATTGTCTGGGGAGTGTCCCTGAAGATCTATCCTGGGATTCACAGAACACCCCAGTGACAGTTCCAGGGGCCAACTCTGAGACGGAGTCAGAAAGAGACATGATGAGGCCCTCAGAATGTGGCACAAACAACTTAGGAGGGAGGTGGATTAAGGACAGTAGGATCCCTGTGAGTGGTCACTGCTCCAGGCTCACAGCTGACCAAGCCTTGGCCCCTCCTGAAAACTCACACATGCACATGGACACTGGAAACTTGGCCATCTCAAAAGATCTGGAATCCTGCAAGGACACCCTGTGGGAAGGTCTCCTGGGTCCCAGCTCTCAACAGGTACTCCAAGCACATGTTAAAAGGTTACAGATGAGGCACAGATGGGGCCTGCCCCTCAAGATCATCAGGGCCAAAAATCAATTTATGTTGAAAAGGCCTCACACCCCACCCCTTCCACACTCCACCTTTCCCTCCTGGGCCAGCTGTGAATTTGGGGACAACTCCACAGTCACAAATTTCCTGGGAGGAGACCCCTGGGGAGGTCCAGAAAAGAAATTCCTCACCCAGCCTGGTCTTCTCCCTGGCCTCCCACCTACAGGTGAGGACATCCAACCACACCTGAGAGGTACCAAGTATGGTGACAACCAGGGGCGCTTAGAGACCCCTTCCACTGGACAGAAGGGCACGTGGCCTTCTTCACCTCTCATAAGCAGAAGCTGGCATAACATGATGGTCCTGGGGGCTGAGAGAAGCAGCCCAGGGCCAAGTCCAAGTCCAGCAATGGCCAGCAATGAGCCATGGGAGCAGAAGAGCATGGCTTTGAGAGATTCCTGGCATAGCCAGTCAATGCTGGAGCTCCCTGTAAGGTCCCAATCTTCAGTGGCCCTGGAGACCAAGGACCCAGTGGAGACCAAACAAGAGAAGCAGGAGACAGTGATCCTGAAACCCCAGGACCCATGGGACAGTCAGAGTGACATGGTTGGCCCTACTGACAAGAGAGAGTGCTGGAGGAGGCCCAAACCAGGGGGGCAGGAAAAGTGGGCTGCTGGAACAAGGGCCTCCCAAGCCAGTGGCACAAGCCACCCTGACCAGGATAGGGAATTAGCAGAGTCACTAAGAGGCAATTCCTCTCAGCTCCTGCCCAGCAAGGGACAGGTACCCATGGGAAGCTACTTCAGAAATAAAATGAGGCGGTTTCTGCAGTGGATTTTGTGCAGGAAAGACCCAGGGCAGGAAGAGGCCTTGGAAAAATGCAAGCCTGCTCCAGTCAGTGCCCGGTGCTGGGAACCAGCCACAGGCAGATCATTTATGGACAGCAAGATGGCTGAAGCCCTGGACCTCATGGTCACTATTGGGCACAGCCTTGAGGAGGAAATGGGACTTCACCATGAACTTCCTGCCTCAAAGGGAAATTGGTACATAGAGGAACTCCAGGGTGGGCAACACAGCTACCATGTGAATTCCTCCCACGCAGAGCAAATAAGAGTGAGCAGTGATACGGGCTGCGGTCACCACACCACCCTCACGGGTCATAGCCACCCTATTTACAACATAGGGGTCAAAGACATCAACTGGGCCCCCCAATCCAGGCCCTGCCAGCATAGACCTAGGGCAGCAAGAGCCTCCAGCCACTTCGTTCACTGCCCCAGGCACTGCCATCTGCCTAGAGGTGTCTTGTCTGGTCAACCAGATTGCATTTCTCCCACCTTTCCTGGTGAGAAAATTTTTCTGCCAGAACTCCAGTTTGGGGAGAACTGGTGCACATCAATTATTTGCTAAAGTGCTTACTCTTTATTACACTTTCCTAATAAAGACATCTTTTCTTTTCTTGTCAGAGGTGTTGGCTTCTATCTGTGGGGGTCTGGGATGGCTGGGAAGACTTCAGTCTGCTTTCCCTGAGTGTGGCTTCTAGAAGGGACGGGCATGGAGGAGGCTGGCAGGGGCTTACACACCCACCCTCACCCCAAGGTCCCTCACTGCACCTTTTTTCATAACTCAGCCATTACACAGAGCCTTCAGGACTGGCAGACGCTGTGAAGACCTCTCCCAGGGGCCTGGCTCCCCTCTGTTTCCTGCTTTCCCTCGGTCTGAACTTTGTGCAGCAGTGGAGGCTGGGTTTACAGAGGCCTTTTAGGGTGGGAATTCCCTTCAGGTTCCAGAAATGTGGGAGCTGAGCAGCCTTCTGGAAATGGGCCTGAAAGCTCCAAGGCTGGGGTGCTGGCCCTGGGTTCAGAGGCATGGAGATCTGACCACCTGGCTCATGGAGGGGAACAGACCACCCTGCCCAAGTCCCCTCCCTGTCTGCTGAAGGCTGAGGTGGAGGGAGTCCCTGCTGGCCATCCAATGGTGGCACAGAGAGGACGAGGGTGGGGTGTGGGAGAAGAATCTGACAGATGAGAGCCAGGAAGACAGCAAAGCTCAAGGGTGAAAGACCCATGCCCAGTGCCCCAGCTGGCCAAGGGGTCATGCTGTGACCCCCACATGAAGGGTGGACCGAGTGGACACAAAACCCTGACACAAAAAAGTGGTTATCCCCATGGCATATGTGACTAGCCTGTGTGCTATCCCTCTGGAATTCCAGAAAGGAAAAGTGGGTGATAAGAGAGATTGCAGCCTGATGACCAAGACAGACACTTGGTCCCTAGGGATCTCCCATGGTATGGGGAGCTGGAGGGCCAGGACCGGCAGGAATCCACAGCCTGTCTTGGGGCCTCACCTGCCCTGAGGCCAGAACAGGACAAGCAGACAGAAGGCCAAAGGCTGTTAACACGCAGGGGGCAGAAGGGACTGTTCCCAGTGGGCGAGGGGGAGGGGAAAGCACGGATCCTGCACCTGCTGCCCCCACCCAGGCTGCTCCCAGAGCTGATCCTATTATCCTGGAGGGGCAGCCTCCAGGGAGGGGAGCAGGGAAGGGGCCCAGGACCCTGGGAGGGCTCGGCCACAGCAGAGGCCAAAAGGATCCCTGAAGAAGTGCCTGTTAGAACTCCCAGAGAAAACCTCACTAGAGACCCCTGGGAGAACCCCTACAGACACCTCTACAGAGACCCACGCAGAGAGTGAACTACAGACCTCACACAAAGACTCAGCTCAGATATCCACCCCAAGGCGTCCCCTATTGGAGACCAGCAAGGCTCCTCCCATAGCGTCTCCAAGCACAGCGCTCAGGGCACCACACAGAGCCCCTAGGCCATCGGAGAGCTCAGAGACCCCACACAGACCCCACAGGGACTGCAGAGACACTGGGCCCTCACAGTCCCTGGCGGATGGCACAGTGACCTCTCACGGCACTTCCACATCCCCTTGTGTAGCCCAGGACCCTCCAGGGGTCAGCACGCTTCCCACACGGCCTCCCACGCAGAACCACCTTGGGACCACATACGGCCTCACAGAGCCCCACTCAGACCTCTCACAAAAACCCCACTGTCTCCCCACAGGCCTCCCAGACTTCACAGAGACCCCCCCACAGAAACTGCCCAGAGAGACAACACAGAGACACCTCATCTTGCTCCAGGGAGACCTCTTATGCAGACCCCACACCAATTTCCCAGACACCTCACACAGAGAAGTCACTCTCACTTCACCCAGAGCTTGCAGAAACCCCACAGACAGCTGACACCCGGCCTCCTCTCACAGAGGACCTACCCAGAGACACTCACAGAGACCTCCCATCACCACCGAAGGCTGCACAGACCCGCCCACAGGGCCGGCACACGCACCTTTCTCAGCAGTGGATCTGAATCCACTTAGCAAAGTGATCACACAGCAGGGACAACATCAGCTGTGCCCTAACCTGAGACACTCAGACATTGTCAACACTGACTCCAAAATGGGGTTCTGTGCTTGGGGAATTGCCCTGGAACTGGTTTCTTCTGTAATGCTATTGCCTCTGACCAGAAGAATTGCAGATTCCATCCACGTGTAAACCTGCAGAATTCCTTCCCACTTGGTTTCTCATTAGCTTTAGCTCTGCCCCACGATTTACAGAATCAGGTTTTAAATAAGAACAAAATGCTGCCAACCTCCAATGAGAGAAAAATTTCTTATTTATCCAGCTTTAGTTATCATCTAGTTGGATGGTATCCACGTCACATTTCTTTATTTCACTGGGGATGAGGCCTGAACTCAAGAAGGCTGACTTCATTATTTGGAAACATGACAAAGATGTGACACAGACAGACCCTAGAGAAGAAATAAACCAGCAAAGAAGCATCTGGACTCACACAGGCCAAGGACTGTGAAACTAGCACATTATTTTGTGCATAACAACTAGTCTTAGGCCTGTGGGGGTTTACTTTAATTCTTTTGTTGAGACAGAATCTCACTTCATCACCCTCGGAGAAGTGCAGTGGCGTCACAGCTCAAAGCAACCTCAAACTCTTAGACTCAAGTGATCCTTTTACCTTAGCCTCCCGAGTAGCTGGGAATACAGGCACCCGCCATAATGGCAGGCTATTTTTAGAGATGGGGTCTGACTCTGGCTCAGGCTGGTCTGGAACATCTCAGCTCAAGCAATCCACCCGCTTTGGCCTCCAAGAGTGCTAGGATCATAGGCATGAGCCATCACGCCCAGATGCTGAAGTATTATTTTTAAACAAAACAAGCTAACAGTCATCTAAAGATTTTATTTATTTATTATAATTTTTTTTATAAATGAGTCAGATTCTTGGCAATCTTCCTATTTTATCCTCTGGCAAAATTATCCTATTTCTTAATATTATTTTCTTCCTCAAAGTGTGATTATGTCCTAAAATGATGGTATACATGTTTCTAGGCTATGACAAAGTCCTAATGTTCAGCCAAGATAGCTAAATTGATGGACTATTTAGAAGGATTTATTTTTAAAATACTTCTAAGAAATGTGTATTTTCCAACACTCCAGACTACAGGCTATCTTTTATATTCATTACAGGAATAAAAAGGGATGCATCACTTCAAATAGTTCAGAATCTTACAAAATATATCACTGAACCGATGCTTAACATATATGCATAGACCAGTAAAACTACTAGGAAGGGACCGCTTCACTTCTGAATTGAAGAAAGCTCACATTTAATCAGCATGCTTATTAGAATATGAAAGGCCTCACTTCTTGGATACCCAAACACTTTTCAAAGGGTGCACTTTGGTGAAACCCCATGTTTTTCTCTGTTTATAAGCAACCCATTGTCCTTGCCTGTTAAACTATATTTTAATAATGTCAGTAAAGCATGTGTCACTGGTTAAGTAACACATTGTACATCAGGATAAAAGCATCACTGGCCTTTCTCTAAAAGGAGCAAAGATGACATGAGGCCTCTTTCAACCTCTTTGTTGTAACCAGCAGTTCCCTTCTATTCTCCATAATGGCACATATACCTGTTTTTGTTTTTTGTTTTAACTTTACTCCCTTGCAATATCACTGAATAACAAAATGATGCATTGTGGACCTAGATACCCTCTAGTACCCTACTGGATTGTAGTTTATAGTTTTTAAGAGTCCAACATATGCAAATAAGTTTAACCATCAAGACGAAATGGGGGGCGGCGCCTGTGGCTCAGTGAGTAGGGCGCCGGTCCCATATGCCGGAGGTGGCGGGTTCAAACCCAGCCCTGGCCAAAAACCACAAAAAAAAAAAAAAAAAAAAAAAAAAATACGAAATGGGAACAACTAGATAAGATTTCATACTGAAAATACTTAATAAAAGTAATGTATTTTTTCAAATTGACTTTTTTAAATATAAATAAATTAAGTTTATTGCTGAATTTCCCCACCTCAAGTTGACTTTTTTAACAGGGTTAAACTAAGTGATTATTCATCAGTCTTTTGAATTAAAGTTGTTCATAGCAGCCACAAAGTCTGAAAACAGACAGACTTCCATAATAAATAGCTTGTTGATGGCATGTTGAATGTGTCGTCCCTCAGGAGCAGTATGTAGTTCAGTAAGCCCCGTGCAAATCGCAAGGAAATGATGTACCTTAAAGGAACAGTCCTGGTGGGGAGGACGTTTGGAGGGAAGGTCACCGGGAGCTCCGAGGCCGCGTGGGGCGGGGAGGAGAGATGAGGAAACACTCTCTGTCTTCCACTTGGAAACCTCAACCCCTCCTTTCAGGCACCCTATCACTTCCTGGGGCCCAACCGAAGGTCGCACCCGTCCGTCATCCTTTCTGGGGCGTGCGACCTAACCCCGGGGTCCGTCCCAGCGGAGAGTGAGCGAGGAATGCCCAGCTCTCCCGGCGTCCGAATTCTGCGCCGGCGCAGACGAGAGCGGCCCTAGGATCCCGGCAAAGTAAAAGGTTGGAGGGAGACTCGCGTGAGGGCAGAGTCGCGGGGGGGGGGAGGGAGACTCGCGTGAGGGCAGAGTCGCGGGGGGGGGGAGGGAGACTCGCGTGAGGGCAGAGTCGCGGGGGGGGGGGAGGGAGACTCGCGTGAGGGCAGAGTCACCGGGGTGAGGGAGACTCGCGTGAGGGCAGAGTCGCGGGGAGGGGGGAGGGAGACTCGCCTGAGGGCAGAGTCGCGGGGGGGTCGGGGGGGAGAGGGAGACTCGCGTGAGGGCAGAGTCGCCGGTCGGTCGGAGGGAGACTCGCGTGAGGGCAGAGTCACGGGGGGAGGGAGACTTGCGTGAGGGCAGAGTCACGGGGGGAGGGACTCGCGTGAGGGCAGAGTACGGGGTGGGGGATGGACTCGCGTGAGGACAGAGTAACCAGTCGGAGGGACTCGAGTGAGAGCAGAGTCACGGGAGGAGGGACTCGGGTGAGGGCAGAGTCACCGGTGGGAAGGCTGCGCTCTCACAAAAGACTCGCGTGAAGCTGCAGGGCTGCCTCTGAGCCCTGACTCCTTGGCTTCCTGGGTCGGAGGATATCTTGTAATGGAATGGTTCTTCGTCTCACCCTAACAAGATGCCTGATTTCCTCAGGATCGAAGGATTGAAGAATGTCCCGGGTTCCACTGGGGAAAGTTCTCCTGATGAATGTAATCCGGCACACAGATGCTCACAATAAGATTCAAGAGGAATCAGATATGTGGAAAATAAGAGAACTGGAGAAATAGATGAAACCGTGGGACTAAAAGGAAAATGTTACCGAGCGGTTCGAGCCCAATGCGTAGTGATGGTTTTGATGAAGAAAGTCAGAAAACTATTGGAGACCAAAGAATGACATTTCTGGGACATTGGAAGATGATTTTCTTAAGGCTAAATCCTGGAACAATAAGTTATATGATTGTGAAGCTAATATGCCTGACAGATGGGGTCACAGTGTTTAGAAAGAATTATACCTTGAAGAATTTGAAACAGACAGTACTGATCAGCAAGATAGTACCAATGGAAAAAAATCACCTCCCCAGGTAAATTCCTCTACCCACGAATCCCACAAGCACAAGAAGTCAAAGAAATGCCATAAAAAGAAGCAGAAAAAAAGTCACACAAAAGACGCAAGAAAAGCAAAAAGGAAGCCATGGATATAACGGCAGATTCTTCAAGTGAGTTCTCAGAAGAAACTGGGAACTAAGAAAGTTCTAGTTTTCTTCTAGTACTAAGAAAAGGAAACAACCACATAAACACAAGAAAAAATACAGGAAAATCTATAAAAAACTCTGCTTTATTATTCTTAGAAGCAGAAAGTGACATTTCTCAGTCAGATGATTCAGCATCCAGCAGTTCTGAGGAAAGTGAAGAAAGAGACACTAAGAAAACCAAAAGGAAAAAGAGATAAAGTCCATATCCCTGTGGCTAATAATGAAATACAGAAGAGGACAAACAAACGCACCAATTGGAAAGTGGCTACGGATGAAAGCATCCCTGCTTC